>NW_026087411.1:2902500-4102500 GCF_022539395.1 Myiozetetes cayanensis | reverse complement strand
TTGCAGAAGGCAAAGGCAGGGATTGGGAGAATGAAGAATCACCCACTGTAGGAGAGGGTCAGGTTCAAGGCCATCTAAGGCAGCTGAAGGTGCACAGTCCGTGGGACCTGATGAGATGCATCCATGGGTCCTGGGGGAACTGGTGGATGAAGTGGCAAAACCACCAGCTATCATTTGAGAAATTGTAGCATTCTGGTGAAATGTCCTGAACCCGAAAAGGGGAAACATAACCCCATTTTTAAAAAGGAAGAAAAGAAAGATCCAGGGAAATACAGGCCGGTCAGTCTCACCTCTGTTCTTGGCAAGATCATGGAGCAAGTCCTTCTGGAAACTCTGCTAAGGCACAAGAGAAATGAGGTGATTGGTGACAGCCAACATGGCTTCACTAAGGGCAAATCTTGCCTGACAGATTTGGTTGGAGAATGGATTGAGAGCAGCCCTGAGGAGGACTAAGGAGTCCTGGTGGATGAGAAGCTCAACATGGCCCAGCAATGTGCACCTGCAGCCCAGAGGGCCAACCACACCCTGGGCTGCATCAAAGGCAGTGTGGCCAGCAGGTCTAGGGAGGGGATTCTGCCACTCTGCTCTGCCCTGGTAAGACCTGACCTGCAGTGCTGCATCGAGCTATGGGGCTCCCAACATAAGAAGGACATGGACCTGTTGGAGCGAGTCCAGAGGAGGGCCATAAAGATGATGAAAGGGCTGGAGCACCTCTACATAGTACAAAGATGGGGGTTGCTCAGCCTGGAAAAGAGAAGTCTTTGGGGAGACCTTCTATCAGCATTCCAGTACTTGCAGGGGGCCTGCAAAAGAGTTGGAGATGGGCTTTTGACAAGGGTACGTAGTGATAGGACGAGGGGAATGGCTTTAAACAGAGAGAGGAGAGATTTAGGTTAGGTATTATGAAGAAATACTTTACTGTGAAGATAGTGAGGCACTGGAGCAGGATGCCCAGAGAAATTGTGGATGCCTCATCCCTGGAAGTATTTAAGGCCAGGTTGGATGGGATTTTGAGCAACGTGGTCTAGCAGAAGATGTCCCTGCACATGGTAGGAGGGTTGGAACTGGATGGTCTTTAAGGTTCCTTCCAACCCAAACCATTCAGTGATTCTATGAAAATCTGCACCCAAGGAGGGAAGAAGACCTCTAGCAACAGGAATGCAGCTGTAGGAGATGATGCTGAGCAGACAGCACACCCAGCATTGCTGTCCACAGTGAGGACTTGAGAGTGCACCAGGGGTCTAGTGTCTCCCTCTCCAGACACATTTCCACAGCTTCTACACCCCTCAATAGATAACACAGGCCTGAAACATTATTCCCTATAACCAGTATTTTAGGTCAAGCTGGAATGTTTCCTTGAAGGGAAACAAGAGGTTTTGGCCCGTTCCTGTTTTTACCAGCTGTTTTCCCTACCTTTCCACATGCAATCCTTCAAAAACCAGCAGGGCTATTGCTAAAGCTGAACCCTGTGAGGTGCAAGAAATCACAGGATCAACTAGGTTGCTTTGTTCCCTGTAAGAATGCTTAGTGTGGATGGAGGCCCAAGCTCAGCCCCTGCCCTAATCAGACTTTGCTGCCAGGCTGGCAAGTGCCCTATCACACTGTCTCATTTACCACAAGACACCCTGCCTGCTCCCAGGCAGCACAGAGGGGGTGGGAGGAGAGAAAGGGAAGTCACACGGGCTGTTAGAGGAGCTGTGTGAACCACCTGTAGGCAAAGGCCTTGCTCTAATCTCATGGAGCTTGTGATGGGATTTGCTGGCACCGGCTGTGCTCCCATCCATCAGCCACACACCCATCCCAGCTCCAGGCCAGGGTGGGGGTGGTGTGAGCTCCCACCAAGCACAGCTCAAGAAAAGTTCCAGTTCAAGGTAACTGCAGGTCTAGCAAAGGAGACCTTTTGATTTACCAGATGCCCAGGCTCCTGGGCTCAGCTGAGGGCAGCTGTCAGCAGAGCAGTCAAGCATCTTGAGAGGGGGAAAGGCAGTTTTGTGGCACAAACCCCAAATCCTGCAACAGGACAATTCCTCAAAAAAGCAGGAACCCTTCACTTCTTATCTCTAAGGCTGGAGAGCAGCATGGGAACAGCAAAGCTGTCCTGAGTACATCAACAGATTGGGAACACGCCTGTCCTAGCACAATGCTCTCCTTCTTCCCCCATGTCACCACCCTCTTCTCTTTATTTTTAGCTCTTCCAGTTGCATCCCAGCATGCATGCTTGTACCAAAAGTGCTCAACTGGAATAAAAACCAATAGCCCTTAGCTTCTGGTGCCTATAATTCAGCAATGGCCTGAGAAACTTGGTCCCAGCTGCTGCAGAACCCTCACAGGAGGAAGCACGTTTACAGCACCATTAGCTATACTGTGCTTTGTGAGTGAGGAACAACCCACAGGAGGCAGGATGGAAATCCCCCCCAGGGGTTTCACAAGGGTGCTGTGAAACGCACACAACTTCTTGCCTTTTCTGAGAATTCGGCTTCTCAGCAGTGGGACTGGCGCTGCCTCCTCTCCCGCAGGCTGAGCTGTGTCTCAGTACAAGGAACAGCTGAGATGGGGCCAGCAGAGGCAGCGACCTTGAGGCCCACGGGCAGAAAAAAACCCTGCTGGAAGAAAAAAAGTAAAACCAGTTTTGCAATCAATGGAGGTGAAACAGCAGGCAATGGAGGGAAGAAACCAAGCAAACTGGAATTTGGAAAGACCTAACTCAAATACATACATCCACTGCCTAAAGGGCTGACCCTTCAGTGCCAGCCAAAATTGAGTAGAAATCCAGCAATCTGACTGTTCATACATTCAGAAATGCCCAGCTTTGGTGTTTGGCACAACCATTTAATAGCAGAATTCAAAACTCAATGTTCCATTTTAGTCTTACGTGGAAAATCAGTGCAGGTGATAATCTAATTGTACAACAACATGTTAAAAAAATTTATTTTACATTATATACATTAGGGAACATATTTCAAAGCATTACCAATCACAACGATAACGCAGGCCATAAATCACTTTTAATTTAGTTTGGTTTTAGTGTATATTATCACAATAAAATATAAAGAACATATACAAAAAAAAGGACTCAAATGTGTGCATTTTGCTTAAAACTTGGCATTTACACACTCCACTGGAAAATAGCAATCAAAAATACTTCTGATCAAAACTAAGTTCCCGTGATGCGTAGTAACCATTGTATTGTTTGAATGAGGTAGTAACTAAATTATTTTGGCCATGTGTTAACATCCTAAAATCAAGAAAAGTGTGAAAATGGTTATAAGGCCAAAAAAAAGTCAAAATGGCAACATCTTTGAGCCATTTCCACAATGTGGAATGTTGCTCCTTTTCATCGTGATATGAAACTATTTAGCAAGACGAACAATAATACTAATTTTTATCATTGTATACACTAATAATTCAAACACCTATTGCAGAATTACAGCCAGGTACCACTAGTCTGGGACTGACACCCATCCATACGGTATTGTTTTCAAGCATAGAGAAGTAATCATAAGGAAAGTTTTAATTAAATATAAAAATACAGGTGTTTAACTGGTTTGTTTCACAAAGAAAACTACCCGAGTAAACGAAAAAAAGGAACTTTGAAGCCCGAGTCATATCCACAAAGTCACAGCTTACCTTTGTGACTAAATACATCACATCTTAATATATTGTGCAAACATGAACACCAGTGTGTTGTATCGAAATTAAAACAAGATTGTAATCTGATTACAGCCTTGGTTACAATTTCTAAAAGTTAATATTTATTTGTATTAGTAAATTACATATAATAAAATACAATAGTGTTGCTAAATGTACTATACTTGTTGCTAGCATCCCACTTTATAATAAACACATGAGACGTCCTTATAATAGTACCCCGATTTAATTTTTGCATCCTCAGTGACTTTTACATCTGTACAGGTAAGACACTTGTACTAAACAGGAGGACCTCTATCTACAGAAAGTCAGTGTAGGGCTTCAGCAAGAAGTTTCACTGAAAAATACTGCATATGTACAAAGATTACATAACAGTAAATTAAGCACTTCTGTGGTATTATAATGCTTCTGTGTCCATACCACAAACAATTCTCGTCTTCCTCTCATGCCACAATAAATTATAAAGTAACTGAAGTGGGGTTACTGCAGCTTTTGTGCAATTCCAGCCAGTCACGAGTGCTGCTGCAGCAGGAGTGTTCTCTTGTCACAGTGAGCTGCCTGCCACGTGCTGTTCTCAGTAACTGTTCTCATGCCCTGCCAGGATGTACAAATTGCTGTTGGCTGTGGGGTTGTCCGTCGGTCTGCTCTCCAGCACCACGACCCTAAAACGACAATTAAAAAGCCATAATGTCAAGTAAGCCTTCGTTTAAAAACAACCCTGGATGTAACTGTAAACATTCTTTACCAAGATCCAGCTGACTGGTTGTCATTTCCCTTTCCCTGGATGCCTCTGGTCCAAAAGCCACTCAAACCAAGCTCACGGTCGTGTATAGAGCAAGGTCTTCAAAAATCTCCCACAGCCTCTCTGGGCTCCTGCTGCACTGCTGAACCACCACAATGTTTTCCCCTCTTTTATCCAGCTGGAATTTCCCTTGCTGGAACATATCCCTGTGGCCTCTCATCTTTTCAGTGAGGGCTTCTGAAGAGGGTCCATCACTCCCCTACTTCCCAGGTTTGTGCTTTCCTGGAGCTTTGCAAAGCGAATCCATTAATCAGGCTCCAGTTCTGAAGGTTGTTAGTCTGCCCTTTGCCACTGGAATGGCAGATGACTGAGGATGACACTTCTGAGAGCATTTCTAGTCTTTTCCTGAGTCTATGAAACTTCCTCCAGCTCTGAAAGTCCCAGAGACAAAAATTTGCAGGCCTTGAGAAGCCTCAAGGAAAAGATCTCTCTTATTCTTTTTCTTGGCACCCACTTTCGGCCATCACTGTAGGCAGGAGACTGGGTTAGCTGGACCTACACTACAACTGCGAAGACCATAAGGGATGTCCTAGATCAGACCTTTCTCTTCAAAGAAGAGAAAGTAGCAGTCACAATTTTGCTTCACAAACTGCTAGAGATTTTTTTCATCAGGCATGAACTGCTAAAATTGCTAAATGGACCATAAAGTTCATCATTGCATTCTCCTCCACAAACACCCTGAAATGAAGGAAGAGTGGGGGAAACTCAGATCCATCTACTGTGCACTCACACAGGAAAGTTTGCTTGCTTCAAAACTATAGTTCAGAAAATCTCCCCTCTGCTCAATGTGCATGAGGCAATTCCCTGTTCACCAGAAGAAAGCAACATGCAAGCTTTTGTTAGACTGACATCAGGTTTTTGGCTTCTCAGAACCCCAGTTCCTACGAACTGCCTAGGAAATGACATGTTACTGGAAAAAGGTTTCACAGCTCAAGCACAAAACAGAAGAGAGCTGTAAGGGAAAGGGTATATGAAGAAATTGGAATTAATGTCTATTGCAGTGCAAACTCTTTAAACATTGTCTCAGACTTGACAGACTATTAGAGCAAGCCAGAAATAGATGGGACCATATTTGGGGAAGAGGACATTATTTTCACAAAGCAATTTTTTGCAACGTCACTCTAAGATGACACTTGAGTTTACTGTGAGCAGCGTTAAGACAGAGACAATTCTCAAAAGAAAAATTAAAGCCTATCTTTTCACTTGTGAATTCATTACTGGTGAAACTGTCACATCAGCATGCACTCCCCAGAAGACAAAACAGCTGCTGTTTCCGTGGCTGTTACAGAAGTACAAAGTTCGAAAACAGGACAGAGAAAGTTGAGGAAGTCGGTGACACTCCTAAAACAGCAGTTACTGACTCAGCAAGCTGCTATCTGATGGGTCACACAGACATGGTGTTAGTGTCCTGCAAGGCAGACACCAAAGAACAGCTACACTAGGAGTTACCAAGAGCTCTTACAAAACCTCAGCTGTCATGCTGGGAGAAAACCAGGTAGATTTCCTTTCTGGAGGTGAAAGTGAGATATTTAAATTTTTAAGTATTTTTTTGCATTTTTGTCTCCAGAAGCAGATCTTGATGAGCAACTGCAGCAGAACATCTGAAAATAAAGATTTCACCAAATTAAACAGAAGAATTACAGTGCAAAAAGGAAGCTCCTGGAGATTGCGACTGCAGCCAAGTAAGAGCTTCTTGCATGGCTGAGTACTTCTGGAAGCCCACAGACACTTTTAGAAGACTTTTTTTTACTTATTGAAGAACGAGCAGTAAGCTCAAAGGACTGGAAGGTAGACACGTACACAAAGGAATGTCTAAGATGGCTAAAAAAGAATTTGCAAGAAGCAAGGAAAAAGAACTTTTACAAGGTAGGAGAACACATTCTTTTATTTTAGTATGCCATGTTTACTTATTTTCTTACCTGTCCGATCCCAGAAGCCTGAATATCCTCGTATTATCAGAAATTTCTTGTGTGATCTAGACAATAAAAATAAGTATTTACATGTTAAGTGCATAAGTGGTTTTGTTTTGTTTTAAAATCAGCCTACAGGAAAATACTGACTGTGACTTATTTTACCAACTGACTGCTGATTTAAATCCGATAGAGAATTTAATGCAACTGTCATTATTAAATGAAATACAAGTTTTCTGTAATTCCTCCCACAACAGCAGGGCTCAGCACAGTACTTGAACTACCAGTGCAATTCTCTTAACAGCCATGACTGAAATAGGTACCTGTAGGGTGCAATTTGTCTCACTCTAGAGCGGATATCAAAAAATGGGTCGGGTAAATCACGCATAAAACATATTCTTCTGAAATTTTGAATTACAGTAATAATGCACTATTCTGAAACATATTCTGAAAATCTTAGCAGAGAAATGTAAACAATTTGTGGTACTTAAGCCCATTGTGACATTTCAGACTAGAGCCACAGAGCTTTGTTTTCTGTGGGTGAATTGTACTTGTGTAATACATCTTTATGATCACATGAATATCAAAGCACCCAAAAAACCATAATGCTATTCAATAAAGTCAACCAAAGCCCACTGCATGCTCCAAAGGATATCAAGTCACATTGTGAACAGGCAGTGCTGTTTACAAAGCTCCTTTTCTACACAGCCAAATTTCACATTCTTGAGGAAAGCAGAGATTCTTCTCTCCTTCCCGGATCCTAGTAATGTTAGCCGACCTAGTGAATGCACTTTCAGCACAGAGAACTTGCAAGAGCATTTTAATTCACAACAATGAAGTTCTGCACTTTGCTAAGAAAACTACTTCCTGCTTTCTGTGGGGCTGAGCCTGCGCAATCTTTGCCCAAATTTTGAGTGTCTTGTCTCAGAATTCACACAGCTCTCCTGTTTCATTCTTCCCACTCAATGAAACCATTGTGTAAGGAAATAACTTTGCGAGCAGCTCAAATTGTCCCCAATTAGACCAACTGTATTATATTAGGGAATCTGAACTAACGGTGTCTTCAAAGAAAAAAAAATGCTGCAAAGTTAGGCCAGTCAGGTTTTTGTCCTGTGTAACCTCTTCCTACATACTACATAGTATAAAATTCCCCAAAAGTAACAAATACGGTCACGACCTGAGCCTGGCAGTGAAGGCTTTTCATATCACAGATGAAAACTGGTTTATTTTTTTCAATGGCTGTGGCTAGTAGGACAGGATAGATAAGGAATTCAAAAAATTCAAACAACCAAATTAAAAGACTTAACTAAAATCCTACAAAACACAGCATTTTCACTAACAGATACACAAGGTTTGCATCAAGGAAAACAAAAAGATTTGGGAAGGTACTTATAATGGTTTAACTCTGTATAAAAATCACATTAAATTGGCTAAAAAAGGGACTATTTTAGAAGAAAAATAATCCATGCTTAGGTCAATCTGAGAGTCTTCTCTTAAAAACGGAAAAATACTTCTTGTGAAACCTGGCCACTAAAATCTTCGAAGTATTTGTAAGGCAAGAGAACATGGAAGAGACTAAAATACATCAGGCAACTCCTGTGATGCTGTGACAAAAAGCTAAAGCTTAGCAGTGGAACTACTGGCAAAGCCCAAATTTTGGTATCCATATGTGAGAGGCCAAGGGACTGACAGTGGTCTTCAAAGCAATTTAAGGTGAAGATCAATGGTCCCAAGAATTAGGTTTGGGTATTTTCTATGGCATCCTGACCTGGTTTTTGTTTCCGCTTTGCATGTTAGATGTGATGTGGCTCTTGCACAGCTCCACTAATACTAATGAAAAAAGCTTAGAATGAGACTCCAGCTTCTAGGTCTAACCTAGGAAGTTACTGAGATGTTTTTACTCTTTTTCAGACTACAGCATTATGCATTTATCCTCTGCTTGGTTTACGTAAGAGGCCAGAATTTGAAGGAAGATGCAGCACTCACCTCATTCGATCTAAAACTCCTTCCTTGCATGCCGTGTTTCCAGAATGCCAATACACTGTCTTGTAGACAGACTGGTAACAAAGAACACTGGAATCAGTTTTGAGGCATAACGTCAACTCGTGCTTTTAAGGCCAAAAGCATGACTGCAATTTTGAAATCTGTAAATTTATGTTTTATTGCATCACATTCATACACACAGACTGCAGAACATCTCACAGGAATCACTGAACCTGCTTCAAAAGTAGCTGCATTTATAAACTATTTGTTTAGTGAGGAGGGTTTCAAAGTATTTCTACCTAACCAGAAAATGTTCTAGATGTGAAATCCTAAATGTGTCTTTTCCTCTTCTCTGTGGGACATTATGTTTGAAGGGCCTGAAACTTTAAAGCTTCTCCTCAGAAATAAAGTCCCTCCAACTCCTTACTATTTTAGCTCCCATTGTTCCTTCTCTCCTGGTGCTACCCTCCATCTGTGCACACATCCCCCCTCAACTCTTTCAAAAGCATGTGATGCAATCTAGGTATGTAACCACTGGAGAATTGCCAAAATAACTTATTCTTTCTGTTTCACAAATTTAATCCATTCAGATTCTTTCCAAGGAAACAAAATTTATGTAACCTATGACATATAATTTAGTCTTTGAGCTACTTTATAAAAATGGACTGCACAAACACACGTGCAAAATGAGTTAGGCATGAGTGATTCACAGAGTTTATGCAGGTTGTATTAAGGTATTCCTTTAGAGGCTGAAGGTCTCCATCATACTCTCAAGATATTTAGCTTAATCAGGATTATTACTCCATTCAAAGTGCTCCTAGGAAAACACATTAATAGCATGCTGAACCTTTCACTGGGCCTTCTCACACAAAGTGAACTGAGATAGTGTTTCAAATGCCAAAGGCTAGACGGTTAGCATACCTAATTATTTACTGTAACATTAAGCAAATTAATCACAGAACATCTTGAGTTGGAAGGGACCCATAATGATCACTGGGTCCAACTCCCTGCTCCTCACAGAACTACCTAAAACTAAACCATACGACTAAGAGTATTGTCCAGATGCTCCTTGAACTCTGACAAGCTTAGTGTTGCGATCACTTCTCTGGGAAGCCCATTCTAATGACTGATCACCCTCTGAGTGAAATGCCTTTTCCTAATATCCAATCTGAACTCCCCCATGTGCAGTTTCATGTAATTTCCATGTGTCTTATTGCTGGTCACCAGAGAGGCGAGACCAGCACCTCCCCCTCCACTGCCCCCCCCGAGGAAGCTGCGATGTGATCACCCCTCAGCTGTCTCTCTAGGCTGAACAAACCAAGTGACCTCAGGCTCTCCTCTTGTCTTCAAAACCTGTCACCATCTGGGTCACCCTCCTTTGGACACACTCTAATAGTATGACATCATTTTTATATTGCGGACTTGAGGCGAGGCTGCACCAGCACAGAGCAGAGCGGGACAATCACCTCCCTTGACCAGATAGTGATGCTGAGCCTGATGCACCCCAGGACATGGCTGGCCCTTGGCTGACTCATCTTCAGATCGCCATCAATCCAAACCCTCAGATCTCTTTCCACAGGGCTGGCTGCTCTCCAGCCTCTCATCTGCCAATTTTTACACACAACCAGGATTACCTCATCCCAGGTGTGGAATCTACCGCTTACTCTTGTTAAATTTCACACAGTTGGTGATTGCCCAGCTCTATAGTCTACATGGATATCCAAAACTAATAATGAATTCCGACTTACCTATTGATTCAATCTGAAAGTCAAAGGTGAGTTCTGATGACAGTTTGCGGCTGGATTTTAACCTGCCTTGCAGATTCACTATTTTTATGCAGCCTAGACAATAAATAAGGATATGTTAACCAAGAATTATCTGCAATATATGACCTAATTTAAAGACAGTATGCATGTACATGCATATTTATATATTTAGCTGATACTAAAACTTACAATCCAAACACACCAAAATGGTATCTCTCTCCAGCTGTGTTACATGTACAACACTCGTCTCTGTAGTGTCTATAAAAAAATGACAGTGTTAGTTCATAACATAAATTAGCATGAAATTTGAAATGCAAGTTCTAGAGATTGAGACGATTAGATGGGTTGGTGTTTTTATCTACTTAAAATCTTCATCTTACCAGTGACATTTCTCTTCTCTTAGGCATGTCCACTTATCTAACATGTTGACTGTGACAGGAAAACTGAAGCTAAAATATGGAACTAAGTATGGATTTAATCAAGCCTTTTCTGAGCCATGTCACACAAGCAAATTCACATGTACATTGTTCTCCATTCTCTGTTGGTGTAATTTAATACTGCTGTTACAAGAAAGGGCAGATATATATGATAGTGTGACTACACAGTGCTGTTTCATTGCACTTTTCTTCTGTTTATTTCTAAATCCTGCTACACTTACATATTACTACTTAATTCTTGCTGCTATTTGCAGACTTTCCATGCCCAGATCTTCCAAAAATAGTGGATTATTTTCTTATCAAAACTCTTAAAGTAAGGGTTATTTTCTTCTTTTCTGGGTTACAGCTGCAGCAGTCTCCATCACAGCCAACAGGGATTTGATCCACAAGTGGATATTTTAACTCAAAAGAGAAGTGTGGTTTTGGTCCATTTGTTTGTTAACATTAAAATTACACATAAAGCAGCTCTTATTAATTCAACATTACTGCCAGTGATTCTGTAGGCATCTTTCACATAGAAAAGAGAAACTCAGTAAATCCATTAGAGGCAAGAAATTACAGTATGTTACCCAAAATACAAAAGCAGCTCTCAGTTAAATTATAAAATACATGGTTCTGCTGAGAAGCAAAAAGCTCCTCAACAATGGCAGAAATGTGCTCATGAGATGGTCCCTCCACCTCTTTTTTCCTGTTTTTCTTGGAAGGTATACCAAAGGCAGATGCAGCCACAATGAAAGCGTGCAACAGAAAGACTGGAGGATAAATCTTTGCAACCACAAGTGCACTATGGAAACATGCACTGCACTGGCTGAAGGATGTCAGGGAGAAACCCCCCAGCAAGTCTCTGCCAGCTAATTCTTTTAAAATATCTTGATCAGACATTTACAAAATAATGTCAAATGATAAAAACTACTGTTCGATGGAAACTATTTGAGACCATGTAACAGGTTGCACAGAGGTGTGGATGCCCCATCCCTGGTATTGCTCGAGGCCAGGTTGAATGGATCTCTGAGCAACCTGGTCTAGTGGAAGGTGTCTCTGCCCACAGCAGGGGGGGTTGGAAGTAGATGATCTTTAAGGTCCCTTCCAACCCAAATGTTTCTGTGATTCTGTGCAGTACACACTTTACTCATTCAGAAAAAAAAAAGAAATCTGTTTGATTGCATTATCACTCTTCTGCCAGCAGGGGACAGAAATAAACCAACTCAACAAAAGGATTTAAACTGGAGTCACAGAAATAGGAGTAAACAAGAACAAACAACGTGAGAATACACAAGTGATTCAAGGAGATTAATAAAGAGGGTTTGGAAGGCACAATGCAATGCTAAATTTTCCACATTAAAAAAAAATGGGAAGGGATTAGTATTCCTCTATTTATGCACTGATGCAGACAATATTGAGAGAGAAATGACAACAGGACATTTCTCTTCAACATGTTACTTTTATGGACTCTAGTATAAAGTCACACAGCTACACGAGTGACTGAAAATAAAATGCACTGTCTGAAGTCGTTAAGTGCCTTAACTGGCCATCCACTGCTCGCTTTGGTTTTCCGTAACTATGCCTTAAACTGTGTCAAAAGCTGATGCTCTTTTCAGCAGCAGGAAAGTCAGTGAGTATCTTCCTGGTAAAAACTGCTGTTCTTACCAAATTCTGCAGTACACACTCAGCTGGACTCATACCTGTGTATGCCAGCACAGGGCCGTGTATAAATTCCTCATGAATAGACAGGGGATCTATGCCTGGTAAAAACAAAGCTTCTAAACCTGCAGGCTATGACTAGGGCTGGTTCACTACTGCATCGAGGTTTAAGGGACAACCTTGCAACTCTACAAAGGTAATTCTTAGCATACTTCTTTAAGAGAATTTCTGCTGTTGCTCAGACAGTGGCCTCCTCACTCATGGTGCCCAGACTGGTGACGGGGCAGACAGTTGGTTTCCTGCTACCAGTTGTCATAATCCCTTTTGTTTTCCATAAACACCAGAAGAATGCTCTATCTCAGCAGGAGGCTGATAACACTGCTCCTAACCACAGTGGCATACTATAAGACAGCCAAACTACACCTTACAGAGATACTGAAAGAAATTGCTCCGAACGCAATTCTGCTAAAATCTATTAAATGAAGTCATGGTGCCAGGGTAAAGCACAGAACAGCACAGTGGGTAATAAAGTACAGTGTAATTTATGGAAATGCAAGAAACCATAACTCTATCCTCTGCTATATCAAAAATCTCAAGAAATCCAATCAGTTTAACAAGTAGAAACGTCAAAAAAGTGCATGTACAAGCAGGTACAACCAGATACTCCTTCAAACAGAGAACTTACAATGATCACTTAACCTTAATAATTTAACCATTTGCTTCCTCAGAGTGATTCAGTTATAACAAGAAGAGCAAAGAACATTTCTGAATGCAATTACAACAGCACACAAACCTGTTTCTGTAAACCACGAAGAGGTAGAATTTGGGTTGACAGTCTCAAACTTCACCACCTGGTTGAAGTCTCTTCCTCTACTGACACCAACACAAACTAAAGGGAATTCCTGCTCGGGGACTACCAGCATTTCAAACAATCTCAGTGGACAAGGTACAGGAAAATCTATGTGCTAGATTTAGAAACAAAAAAATAGATATTAGAAGGAAAACAAATGTTGTCTGAGTTGCTACTAGATATTTAAATTGCATAGTAGATTTTATGCCATACATTTTGTAACATTTATGTTTACTTTTTCAGATAACAGGAGTTGATAAATATAAAAAGCCTGAGTTAAGAAGTTTAGAGCATCTCATGGCAATTCAGTTAAAATAAGACAGCATGTCTTTCATCATGAATGCCCTATGCAGCTACCCACAGATGAAAACAGTGCTCATCACTGTTCTCCCTGGCTATTAAACCTCTAAGCCTTCTTTTCCAGGCTGATCAAGTTATAGCAACTGCCCTTCCACAAACATGAGTCCACCCTGGCTCCGTCTCTTCAGGTGGTGTCAGATGGGGAGATAACAAGCACTTCTGGGCACCTCCAGTGTCACAAAACATAGAATAAGTGGCCAACTTCTCTCTGGTACGGGAGCAAGACCACTGTTAAGCAGTTTTATCACTTCACTGCCATGACTCAGTCTGTCACCCAGAGGTTTCTATTGTGAAACTAAAGGGCAGTGTTCATGGAGAGAAGGGCTCGGTTCTCTAACTGAATTACACCATAAAAACATGAACATTCTTGTAAGTATTTTGAGTTAGTTAATACAACACATTTAAATAGCTATTTAAAATATAATTTAATAGAAAATAATAAATCAAGAAATGGCTAATACTTGTGTTCTTAACAAGTCACCTTAACAAGATAAAAAGAACTGAACACGAGAGTAACTGTACTTTTACCTTGATTAACATAAATTTTTGCATTGGTTCGACCCACTCTAACAAAACAATGCTAGACTGTAGTGCTCCACAAAGGTACTTGTGGCCTGTATAGGGATTCCTCACTGTCAAAAAAGGATACAGAATATTAGTGTATTAAGCACATACAAGTTATAAACAATTTCCAACCATGTTACAAAAAAATAGTTGACTGTATATACGTTTGAAGTGTCTTGGCTCTACTATGCTGGTTTGCCCAAACTATCTCAAAATCATCATGAGCAGCTGTTAAAGAATGGTTTTTTTTCCTGACACAGACAGTTATTCAGCAGGCAGTGAACAACCACTGTCACTTGAGAACAGCTGAGCTGCTGTTCAAGCACCATCACAGCAAGTACTGAAAACCCAGGAGCTCTACATTTCTGATGAACACTTCTAGATCATCAGGAAATTCAGCTGAAACTGAAGAACAACAGAAAAGCAGAAGTGTTGCTCTTCAATTGTTTATCAGAACTCAAAAACGGGTAGAGAACAAAGTTGCAAAATCAGGCACTGTGAAATTTGAAGTTTCTCAACTTCAATTCTACAATCTTGACAAAATTTCACTCCTTAAGCACTACCAATATATCCTTTAGGACAAACAAGTGTTATTTTGCACTTCGTACAAACACATCTAAAGACCAAATTTTACTGTGCAGCAAACTGTAGGTCATCAGGCACTTAGCAACACAGTTTAGATAACATGTCAAATATGCTCATGCTACCTTACTGACACAGAAACTCATCAGCAATCCCTCGGCACCTTAAACATCAGCGCTTAATTTCATTAATCCAATTTCTCACTCAACGTTAAGTCAGACTAACTGCAAACTGCATCAAATAATGCTTGGTGTGACTCTTAGTAAGGCTGAACTCAGCACCAGAAACCACTAGACATGCAATTACCAACACTTATAAGGTGCAGAAAGAAGACCAGACGTGCTTGTCTTTATCTGCCTCCTGTGACGTTCCTGCTTCCCCAAGGCCCAAAGCAGACTTATGCTGCCAGCAGGAATGGAGGCTCAGGTTGCACCAAGTAAGCTGTGCGGAGGGGAATCTGTTGTTTCTCCCTTTGGACATGCCTTTTGCAGCCACCCTTGTTGCCTTCACAAATTATCACTTGTACCTCCTCGTGCAAGAAGGGCTCCAGGCTTATCAGGTTAATCCATCTCTGAATGTCAAGACTCCCCTCATACTGTCAAGTACTACAGCACCCTTGTTAAACTCTGTGCCTGACAGGACAGAAGTCACAGGATCACAGAGCAGCACACCACTAGGTTTCTCATTTTATAAACAGAAACGTGGAAACATATGGACTTCCAAATTAATTTTTATGTCAGAAAGTAAGCATTCACACGTACTCTGATCCCTGTCAATCCACCCCTTTGGGTGTTCCCTTCAGCATCCAATAACACTCACAGCTTGACTTTGATACTTCAATTAGAGCTCGGGTTGGACATACACCCAAACATATCACTATGTACATATCACTAACACCCCACCATACCCTAGAGATAAGAAGAGATATTATCAGGATAAATTACATGCTCGCTTTCCACTAAGTCTCTGAAAACATCCTGGACTCCTCACACCAAACATTTGATTACGGAATACCAGGTAGAACATTTCCGGGACACAAGAGCTCATCTACAGTTACCTTTCCTGGGGTTTTTTCTTTGTTTGTTTGTTTTTTAAATCTATCTTCCCCCTTAACACAGTGCAGCTTTGAAACTTCAGTAGCTGGCACATTACCGAACACATTATAAATGCTTCAGAGACAACACTGTCCTCAAAGAATTGAAAATACTCCTCGCTTTTTATCATCCAATATTGGTTAACTGGAACTTGTGCTAGGAAGTCACACAGCTTAATCCTGATGACAACTTCTTTAAGTTGCTCCATCCATGGAGATTAGGTTCTTCCTGAGGACTGGTTTAAGTTTTGATGCCATTCTGCTTCTCTGCATTTCTTGCAAATTGTTTTTAAATATTAAGAGTGAAATGGGAAAGTTTTAATTGCTTAAACACAAGGACTAACCTGAATGAGCTCACTGTCTGCAAATGCATAGTTTCATAACAATGACAAAAGTCTCTTCTCCCTTCACATCCTAAACCTGACACAGTCATCTTAATACTGCCACCATTTGTATTGCTTCTTCATACTTATTCTCCAGACCTTTACTTACCAACACAACACTTTTGACACCATTTAGTGTCAGGAATTTTTGTAGATACTGCAAACTTCCTACAAGAGATAAACACAAAATTACTGATCAACTAAAACAATCGAGTGAATTTGCTTTTTAAACAGTTGCTGATGGAAAAATATTTGCCTCACTAAAAACCCGAAAATATATGTTTATATATTTCTTCTCAGAGTAATATGCCTGGAACATACATGGTGATCCCTCTGTCAGTATGATGTGCAGTTATGCAGCACTAGGAATGCAGTTAAATGGATTATGTGTAATGCATTATGAATGCAGAGGAATGGAGAGGAATACGGACCTCGCTGCCATCAAGTGCCATTTACCACTATCTCTTGCTATTTAATTACATGTATTTATACACCTGCCTGGATAGTCTGTTGGTTCTGCCATGATGATTATTCTTTGTAATGCTGTAACTTATTGTAATCTTGTGCTGGATACTCCACAAAGTCCACCCTTGTCTTGTCTTTGAACTACAGTGTCTTAGGACATGTGGACTGTGGGGTGTGGGAAATTATGCTGTACTGGATAGTTTGCTGGGACACAATCCTTGCAAACCAATATTTAAATATTTAAATTTTTAATTTAAATATTTAAATTTCAAAGGCAGCACAGCATTGCATTTTGAGAGGAGGTACGAAAGGGGGACTAGAAGGCAGTTCTGCAAGATCTTTTCTGATGTGCAGGGGACACTCTCTGAGAAATCATGAAAACATTTGGAAATTTATCAGATAAGCCAGGAAAGTTTTTATTTGTTGGTAGTGGGAATCAGAGTTTCTACACAGTCTGTATTGAGACTGGTCATAGTAGTCTTGACAATAAAAATAACTAATTTGATGCTGTGGAAAAGATGGGAATAAGTGGATTGATAAACAGAGGTTGCACTCAAAGTTATGAATTGGGAAAATAGTTGTGTAGCATTTCAAATGGAGCTGTCCAGAAGTGACTGATAACGCAGCAGGTCTCAGCAGCATGAAAACTGAGTACTAGTCACAAATTTTGCTGGGAACAAGTCATGAAGGATTTGAAAGGAACTGCTCAAGAACACTCCAGGGAAAGAAGTTGGAATGGAGACTTAGCACGGGCATATTTTCTGCTACTGAATGTTTGCCTACCAATTATGTAAGTTGAGCTTAGACCATTTTGCAAATGAACATACAAGCCTCACAAATTACTTCAAGTTCTATTTTGTCTTGCAATTTCTCTACCGAAAACTTTGCTTTTAACATATGTACATTTTTCATGCAGCACTCATCATCACAGTATCCAGGAACTTGTTTAAGAATACACTTTATTGGGGGTCTGGTAGGAAAAAAAAAAAAGTTTTTCAGACCTACTTCAGATGTAGGTCTTCTGCCTGGTTAAATGTTACTACACCTCACAAGAATTAAAACAGCAAAACAAATTATCTAAGTTAATATCTCCTGCCTTTGAATGACTGGCTTGGCACTTGCACATTCAGGTTGTGTTGCATTTTTCTTGGGAAGTAACATGACTGGACAAGAAGTGTTCTGAACCCTCTGCAACTCAGGTGAGGTGTCATTCCAGGCTGAATGTAGGATGAAAGTTTTCCTAGCATGATCCTTATGACAATTACAGTTATTAGTCCACTGCTGATTCAGTTCTCAAACCACAGTCACCCAGCCAAAAGTCAAATTTAGAAGAGAGAGGTGCAGAACAGTGGTGCAGGTACATAGAAGACAACAACTCAAAGCACAAATAATCTCTTAGTTATTTTTAATTTACCCTCTAGGAGGAACACAATTTTCAGACAGGCATTGCACCATTACATCTGCAGATAACAAGAAGCCTTCCATGAATCCAAGAATTAAGTGTTAATAGGTTGTTAACAGAACCAAAGGCAGCAGTGAATCAAGTTTTCTATAATACAATTTCATAACAAAAATCCTATTACATTAGAAAAAACAGTGTCTCACTATGCACTTTAAGAACCAAAGATTTTTCTGCAATCTAGATTAGTGCTACCAACTCCTCCTCTTGGGATCTGAATGGACTACCAAGGCTTGCTTGGCAGTGTCCTGGTTCCAGCCAGGACAGGTTCAGTTTTGGCAGTAGCCAGGAGGGGCATGCCTAGGACACAGAGGTTATTCTATACCACCTCAGTTCATTACTGGGGGCAGGGGAAAGGGAGTCTCTTCCAGGGAAAAAAAGATGCCTTCTGGGTATTGTTTCCGTGTTGCTCTTTCTTGTACCCTCTGTCATTAATATTGTTGCTGTTCTTATCTCACTGTCATTTCCAGTAAATTGTTCTTGTCTCAATCCATGATCTTTACCTTCTGTACCTCCAATTCTCCTCTCTATCCCACTGCAGGGGAGGAGGAGGGAGCACTAAATTGGAGAATACCACTCCTAAACTGACAGGCAGTCAGCACGGTACCCAGTTTCTGGAATTTTGCATGCACTTGTTAGTAAATAAAGTTGGAGAGGATGGGACTGCATGCACAACATACTGTAGGTACCTAGAGGCAAAGGTATCTTCTACACTGACCCGTGAAAAACGACCAGCCAATGATGGATGTTAAATCTGTGCTCCAGTTCTACTCTTCCCAGCTTTCAAAATAACCCGTGAGCCCATTCCCTCTGCATTACACATCCTCACACTTTTTAAAATGGAATCAAAAGATATTGCCTAGAGTACCTAATGTAAGACCATCATTTCTACATGACTGAAATATCACAGGTTAATATCACAATATTGACCACAGATTTTGTTTAGCACCAAGAGCAAGCAGGATTTACCATACTAGACTATACCTGAAAAGAGCTATGCCCAGAAACAAGAGGCTACGTGACAAGAAGGTAAGATGTACCAAAAGCCTAATAAAAGTATATTCACATCTTGTTTTCTGTAAACGTAGGGGTTAACCCTCTGATTAACGAGTGCAACTTGTAAAACAGAGCTCTACATTATTTGATATTCCCAGAGTTTCACTAGCATATCCTGAACTCTCACAATTAAGGTATTCTGATATATCCTGTGAGGGTACTTACCTGGGAAGTATTCGGTCAGGGAGTTTGTGTGCTGGAATAGCAACAGGTAACTTTTGCATTTGCCTTGCATAATCAAAGAGTCCTGGTAGATTATGGGAATAAAGCTGAGAAGCTTTACCTGGAAATTAGAAAACAAACCACACTTCAAATACAAAACCAAATGTTTACCAGCACTACCGTTCAGAGGTAGCACAGTAACTTACCAGATATTGATAACAAACAGTTGTTCATGACATATAACCACGTACACCTTCGAGGAAATAGCTGATGAAAGGAAGGAAAAACAAAGAAGTAGTATACAATTTGATATATACAAGATATTCATCAATTCATCTGCATAGATGACAGGACAAAACTAATACTGACTTGCTTTTTGCAGCAGAAATTAGCTTAAGCCGAGTAATGTTTACCTGGATTCCAGAGTTAATTCAGAGTAAATCTTAGGCACACATGCAATATTTAACATATGCATTAACATTTAGACAATTACCACATTTTATACTCATGTCTTCAAGTACACTATAGTTACTCCACAAGATGTCAATATAAAGATCAATCAATCCTTTTTCAAAAACTTTAAAAACCACATTTTCTCCTTCAAAGAAGAAAAGTTTAACAACATAAACTTCAGTAAGTAAAGCATGGTCAACAAACCACGGCCATTCTAAAGCCTGTGACAGTCCAAACCTCTTGAAACAATTAAAACCGGCACTTTGCAGGGACTACTCTCCACCTGCATGATTACACATTTCACTGCAGTGATCAACAGATGCAACAAGCGGTCAAGGCAGAACTGTTACTTGTTAATTCCCACAATGACTAAAAAGATGAGGATGAAAGTAACAAGGCATCCCTTAAAAAAACTTAAACAAAACCAAACCACAACTACTTTCTTTCCCCTCTCACCTAACTTCTGGAATTTATTGGCACAAGATGTCATGGAGGTAGAAAGTATTAACAGCCTAAACAAGGTATTAGACATGCTTATGTTCAGCAGGTCCAAAAATGGACACAAAAAGCAAACAGGCAGGGATCTTCCAACATCTCTGATTCAATGACTGTAGTAGAGTCTGAGGAGAACAGACAGCAGACAGTGACCAAATTCATGGGCATTTCCACTGCCACTTTAGAAAATAGACTATTGGGCTAGACAGACCACTCAGGAGGACAATTCTTTTGCTCTTAAAAAAACCCCAAAACACTGAAGAAAACAAGAAACCAACTCCCCCTCAATAAAAATTCATACCTTGAAGGTATTCTAACTCCAGGAAACATATATATATTGTATATATATAAAATATTATTTGTCCACTGGTGAAGTTTAATGTTGTGAAAAATAATCAAGGATACTACTTTTACTTTTATACTGAGTTGTATCAGACTCAGAGTAAACAATGACATAAAACACAAAATTTGGAAATGCTATTAAGGCCCTATTGACTGTTATCATAAATAATGATGTGATAAATGGTTAGCACAGAGGGTGCACTTTTATTCCTGAAGTCTTCTCATAATCTGAACACACTGTAGGAACCACCTGCAGTAATAATCTAGCAGCCTGCTTGTATCAAAATTTAATGTGCAAGTTTGATTGACCTTCTGTAGGTGCACAGAATATTGTGATTTAGTAGGTCTGGATCTGAGGATTAAAGAACAGCAGTTCTTCAAATTAGCAGGTTAATTGACTGTTCACTCCATTCCTCTTGTTCCACACGAGTGGCTGTTTTAGCAAGCATCTCTTCTTGTCTCTAAGTGCTCATTCAAACACTTCCCTGAAAGCTCACTAGACCACACACTACATGGTTTTCATTACACCTGTTCTCCTTCCTTGCCAGTTAAAAACCAAACCAAAACCAAACCCCAAAAAGAGCAATGACAAAAACCAAACAAATCTTCCCTTGGTTTATACCTAGCCTACAAGTACTATTGCATTAGTGATATTTCTCAGGGTGGGTTTTACAACTGTAGTGCAGCAGCAGAGACGTTCCTGAGCTAAGTTTAAATTAGGTAACTCAAGCACCAGTATGAATATGGGTTACATGGAGCTCAGTTCAAGCTAGCTAGGCCTCCCTCTCGACAAACAGACATATCTACAACGTCTGGACCCTGGAAGATGAACAAACACCAGTGCCTCCAGCTTACAGTATGAAGGCTGTCCTTGCAAAATCCTCCATCTTGATAGCAGATGCATAGCTCCCTAAGTTAGGGAGAAGGTAGGAAAGAAAACAAGTCTCTTAGAGAGTAACAAAAGAGCTGGAGAAGACACCATACAGAAAAGCCTGCAATTGGCATTTTCCCCCTCCCCAGTATCCCTTCAAAAAAATTACTTTTTATAAGACTCTGCAGAGACAGAGCTTTAGGTGGAATTCAGTAAGCTGAGTCTCACCAGAAAAGCTGCTTTTAAGACCAAAAGAATGGAATCTAGTGTATAAAGGAGCTCCTTGCTTCCCTGTAGCTGAAACACAATGTTTGTTGCAAAAATTCTATACTGTACCAAAGCTTTAAGGAAAATAGAAACTTTCAACCAAAATATATCAGGGATATTTCTTACTATTTACCTAATCATTTAACTGCAGATCAATGCACTATGGTGAAGTTCAAAACACTGACAGGTGAAGATCTCCTACTTGAACATGGTTCAGCCTACAAAACACTTAAACATGACTGAAAAGTATCCTCAATAGCAAACATTTAAGATAGTTCTCAGTGTAACTAGTGCCTAGATAAAAGTAGTAAAAACTATTTTTACAAGGATTATACAACGTTAATCTGAGTGGTTTGGAAAAAGGGATGTATTTTTTTTTCAACAATATCAAACCAGAAATATACCTGCTCCATTGATGTTTCATGAAGTTCATTGAGGTTCAGAGTGTAAATACCTTCTTCTGCACCAAATATCAAGTACTGATCTGCAAACACAAACAAAAAAAAGCTAGAAATCCTGATGTCAGGGAGGTGTATATGCAGCTCTTTATCAAAAAAGGACTTAATTACACACATTGAAACGAATCAAACTATAATAGTTATAGTATTTGAAAACATGGAAAATTAATCCTGTTAAGGAAGCTGGGGTTGTTGTTGAGATATAAGGGAATATCGTCTTTTTTCTTTATGACTAACAATTGAAATGAAAAAAAGCTATTCAACCACAAGCAAGAATTCATGTGGATAATTTCCACATATCCTACTTAGACATTTCCATATATTATGTGAAATATTCATTGCCTTCTTTTGGAGTACTTCTACAGCAGTATCGACTGGAACATTTTCTCAGTACTTTGTGGGTGCCTCACTTGAACATAATCCAAGCTCTGGATTGCATTAGGCACGCAACAGGACAGACATCTCATCCTGAGATGATGTCAACTGCAAAAGACTGACTTCCATAATTTCAGTTTCCAAAAAAGCCTACATGTTTTCTTGCTGACTAGCTCAGTCAGCATGTCTGTACAGCTTATATGCAGAAGGTGTAACTGTAGACAAAGCAAGTACAATGTTACCAATTATCTCTTTCATCAGGCTAGATAATAAAGCACTAGACTGTATGCAAAAATAAACAGTGGCAGAATCCTGTAGGACCAGAAAAATCTAGAGAAAAAAACCCTCCAAAGTGAACAATAAAAGAAATAAATCTCAACTAGGACCTCCAAAAGTCAGATTTTTTAAAAAATAAATTAGGATTGGCATCCTTTGGACTAAAATGTTAAGAAGAGACTTTAACTTTGATATTTAATTTATTCTTTTTAATCACAGCAAAGATCTGCACCAAATATACCTTCATTAAAAGAACATCATAGCTTCAGACAGTGTAATTAAAGAACACTTGTTTATATGAATATCTATTTTAAAAGCAATAGTCTTGCTCATCTAGGCACTCTTGAAATCCAAGGAGAGGACAAAAAGGCTAAAATACTTATCATATAATACCTCTTGTATCTGGATTTATCCATGAAGTTGCACAATGAATTTTTAATGGACAGCCATTGAAAACCTTTGAAAAGCAAGCACCCATCTGTAGAAGTGAAAACAATTAAATATCGAAAAATTAAAACATTACAGTTCCAGTAGGATTATTTTTACTTCAAGTAGTAACAACAGGTTAAGAGTTGCCATGTGGGAAATAACCTCATCCATAAAACAGAGCACAACTACATAAATACACTGCCCAGTACACATGGAGGAGAGTGGTGAAGGCAGAAACAAATGGTCAAGGAAGGGAAAGACTGGCTCTTCTGATCACAGTGCTGGTTAAAAGCACAGTGACAAGCTTACACAGATATTACAATAAAATTCTAGTTTGCTTTATTCTTCAAAGGTGCACATGGGTATCTGCAACACTTACTTCCAGCCCTAAGGCATCTATGAATCCTATCTTCAGAAGTTTTGAATCCTAAGAGCTGCATAGCATAAACTTGGAGCTATCTGCAGTTCCTGGGAGAGATCAGCTCCTCACATCACTACGTACCTAAGTACTAGTGTGACATTAGTCATATAACTATCACTCACTTTTTTAAAGAAGCAAGTAAACAAAAAACCTTCCAAATTCACTGCAATGGCACAAAATTAAGGGAGATTTCTAAAATACCATACAGTGGCTTAGCATTTCTAAATGATATTGGATTTTGTAATTAAAAAAACTACAAACATTCAAAAAATGTAGTCTGCCAGTTTAGTAAGAAAACACATCCTGCTTCCCACATGCATTGAGATATGACTCAGCAATACTCACGTGTACTTTAGGCGTGGGAGGAAGGCCATTACTAATTGGTTTCTAGAAAATAAAATTTAAAAGTATGTTTACACTCACATGCACACTAAGCGTGAACATGTATATTCTCTCCCCATGTGACAGCATAACAAACACAGAAGTAAAAAATTTTTTTAGAATGCTGTCAAAAAGTACTGGATAAATAATTAAGCATAATTACATTTATAAAAATGTAAATATAACTACATTTATATAAATAAAAAGCCGATACTTACAGCTACATAAGAAATAGATACAAACGCTCCTTGCAGATTTTTAAGACAACAGAGTTGTGTTATGTATTTCTACACTACACTAATGGAACACACTGAGCACCTACTGAGAAATTCCACTGTGCCCGATGCCATAGGTACTAGACCTGAAAACCTTGGCTGAGCTTTGGCTACAGTCCCATTTGTAAGCACAAGGTCAGACTACAGACCCCCCTTCCAACTGACACTTCCGTAATTCTGTACGAGTTTGCCGACCATGTGTCTCTAATAACCACACACCACAAACTACCAGTATCGTTTTCTTTCATTAAAATCTTCACTATGATTCCCTAATATCTCCTCATGGAATGTCTGCATAACCTTATGCAGTATTTTCACATTGTGATGGTACCTGTAGGAATACCACATCCAGTACTAAATATTGCAGCAATTGCTCAATTGTTCAATATTACAGCATTAAATTTTACCAATCAGCACTATATGCATTTTCCTGTATCAGTATCAATTTCTCCTAGCAAAAACATGCTTCTCAAGAAATGTATTTTACAGGTAACATGGCAAACCTCAAACACACAATTTCAAATGCTGAGTTCAAAGCCGTTCAGGTAATCCTACGTTCTAAAGTACTGCCAGTATTACTGGCATTTCCTTAAAACAAAACAAAACAAAACAAAGACCTAGACAACATTTCTGGTCTACTTCCTCTTCATTTCTCACAAGAAAAGTGACATTTCCAGCCTCACCTTTAGAAGAAGCCCCCAAAGAGGGCAGTTTCATGTTACATTTAATCTATTCTAACTACGGATGTCCCACTCTCTCATCTCACATTCCCACTTTTGCTTTTGCACCATGGAGTGACCACTTTGGAAGCCATTTTTTGACTTGATGGAAAATCTCACTTGAAAAAGGAGAAAGGCATGCAGGAAAGGGACCCTTTCCTCAGCTCACAGCTGGTTCAGGTTACCCATGGTGTAAGACTGCATTCTCTCCATGAGCACAACTTCATATGAGTACACGTAGTTCAAGTCTGATCCTAAACTCAAGCTGCTAAACCCTGAAACCTGGAGCTGCAGAGGCCAGCAGGCAAATGGCTTGCCTATCCAGACTTCAATCTACATTTTCATCACCTTTTTCCCCTTAAATACCAAAAAGCCTTCATGCCTACACCTAGGATAAGATGAGGGCTCATTGGGGAACAACCCTAATTCAGCTCCTTTCCCCAGGGCCAGCCAAATCTCCCAGCACGTTGTCAGGAGCAGCATATTCCACACCCTCACTTCCTTGTTTGCTTTAATAGTCACTGCTCAGTACAATGCATCACAGCTCTCTCACAGGGTCTCGCTCTTATTACACTTCTGAGGTCTGCAAAGGAGCAAGTAAATCGTATATATCTGTGATAATGTTAGTTTCTAAGGAAATTTAAACACCAACCCAAAATTCAGCTGAAGACTTTATCACAACTAGACAATCTAAGGAACTGTGCTTTGATTCCAAGTAAACAAGATGCCATCCAGCATAATTTTAATACTAAAGAGCATGGTTGCTCCTTTTTCTTGTACATGTAAAACAGTCAGTCAAGGCAACTTTAAAAGAACACCTTAAATACCTACCAGTATTTCCTTCTTTTCTTTCCTTAAAAAATTAGTGTCTCTAGCTTCATTCGGTGGCGATTCCTCTCTTTCACCGTTTAATTGTACAGAAGTGACTCCATTACCTAGAAGAATTAATTTTTAAAAATGTGCTCTTCTACCTTCACCTCAAAGAGCAATCTAGCCTAAGAACAATTTTAAAAGGCCAACATTTCCATTTAAGTCAGAACATGTACTACATACAGTACAGTACAAAACACCCTAATTTATTTCTGAAGCATGCGTGTTTTTCCATGTGCACATA
Organism: Myiozetetes cayanensis; assembly: GCF_022539395.1. Lineage (NCBI taxonomy): Eukaryota > Metazoa > Chordata > Aves > Passeriformes > Tyrannidae > Myiozetetes > Myiozetetes cayanensis. The sequence continues at coordinate 4,076,463 of NW_026087411.1, read as the reverse complement.
TAACCGTCTATCGAGCCACATTCAACCTCAGTCCATGACTTCTGGTAATTAATACAACTCCAGTGGGGGCATAGAAAGTGATGCAGTCACAGTTATGAGGAAAAATGTATTGAACATACCCAAAGAAAAACTTGCCAATAGCTAACACTTCAATTACTGATTCCTTACAAACAGCCCTGAAGCATTTCTGAGCACTAGATGTTTAAGCACTAGAGTCAAATCTTTAACACGACAACTGCAGTACTGAGTATGAAGCAAGGAAAAGCTGGCAAGGTATCAATTAGAAGTCAGACATTAAGCTTGCTTAAGAGAAGCCAATTCAAGACAATTCTCAAAGCACTGGACTAACAAAAGCATAAAATGAACAGCCTGAGCAGACAGTAAACAAACACAATTACCTCCTATACTACCCAACCCAGTTCATTACATATAAAAGCAAACTTTGAAGGCAGAATTCTGTTCTTGACATGTCAAATGACAACAGTTGACACACTGAACCTGAAACCTACACACATACTTTATTTAACAACCCTGATACTCTACATTATAGCCTGTTGCTTAGGAAAGCAATCGTGTCACCAATGGCATCAGCAGGAATCACGTCAGTGACTTTGGTAGAAGGTACATTTGCCCTTCTTAAGAGGTAAAACATGCTTTCTTCATGCATTTTGGCTTTCATGCGCTTTCTGTTACTTGCCCACCATAGAAAAATTACCTCAGTATGTTCTAATGTGTGCACAGGGTGAGAATGCAGAAATAAAAATCACGTTAGATTATTTAAGAAATACTTGTATACTTCTTGGGGTCATTCTTATTACCTAAAGGATTAGATTTCTGGGGAGGTAGTCGAGGAGGTGGTGGTCTGGGTGGAACGTGAGATGTAGATTTTGCTGGACTCTCCGATGTTGGGCATCTCTTGATTGTCCCTTGATTTTCGTTTTCAGAAGAATAAGTTTCTTGGGGGATAAAGATGGATTTAGGCTGAAAGAGACATTTATTATTACTACTAATAAAAACACGAAGAAAGATTCAAAAGCATCCATGCTACTTCTCAAGGAGTAAAAAACCCCATATGCAATATTTGGATCCTGAAACTTTCACAAGTGAAGAGTTATCAATATAGTAATCTAAATATTCAGCATTTATTTATTTATTTAAAGTGTCCTTTTCTTTTGGGCAATAAAATCCCCCTCACTTACCTTTGGTGGTAAAGGAGGTGGCACTTTAGGTTTCATAGTAGCACTATAAAGAGAAGAAACAAAACAGATTGCTACCCTCCTTGAACCTTGTCTTGCAGTCTGCAGGACGATACAGGGTTTTATAAATGCTATACAAATAAGCCCCATTAACTTGTCAACAGCACCATTATACCCAAATAATGCATCACAAATACTTCCAAACATTTTGTTATACCACAGATACTATATGAAAACAAGTGTCACAGATGCCCCCTAGAGAGCAGAGTGTCACGAACTGATTTGCTGAAGACGCACATATTGTATAGACCAAAGTAGGGAGATAAACAGCAGGCCTGGTATTTACTCTGTTGAGAGGAAAAAGATTTAGGGTATCAGTGAGCTTTTCTAAAGGGTCACCTGTAGGTATGCATGGCAAAGGGGACTTACAACAAAACTGATGAATACCACCCCCTGAAAAATTTATACTGATGACTTAAAACAGTCTGAAAGTAAAATTCCTCTGCAGTGGACAGCTACCCTAGTGGCTAGGTTCTTTGTTTTTGTTTTTTCCATGAGCTTCTTTTTTCACAGAAGTCTTGGGAAAGGCAACTTTTTAACACAAGAACAATTCAACGGGTTGGCTCAAGAGTACAAGATATCAGCAGAAAACAAGAAAGTTGAAGCATGAGGATCCTTCTTCCTCTCCCGGTTCTGTAGCTTAAAAAATATGTTGCATTAAAAAAACAAAATAATCAACTATGTCCCTAAACTTTGTATGTTTTTAAAAGCTCTTATACTGTCTTATTTCCTAATATTTTTGGAACTGAAAATTATTTCCCTTAAATAAAGTAGGAGTACAGCTGTGAAAACTTGACATTCTTGCACAATATTTTCCTTATTTTTAAATAATGTTTCAAAGTTTTGGAAAAATACCCAAGTAGTAAGATATCTGTTTGTATGTTTACAGGTCAACAACTTGTCTGCTTTGCTTCGTTCTTTTCAGGAGTTTCTGTCCTGGTATCTTATCTGTTGCTTATATTTCAGAGAAGCTTGAAGGGGACTTCTGACTTCAGCTGCTGTGGTGGTAGAAATTATCTCCACCATGAGACCAAGTTTAAGTCCTAAGTCACGTGTGTCCAAGTTCCATTTATATTTTCTTTCATATTCTTCCTCTGCATTTCAGACAGCCATTACAATGTTACTGGGCAGCCAAGCAAACAGAAAAGCCAACAATTTGGCATAAAAGTGAGAGATGTTTGCACAAAGGACCAGGTGTCCTTGTTTCAACAATAAGGTTTAGGTGCAGTTTGTCACTGCTGATCATGGAGGGCAGCGTCCCAATAATTTCTGCTTTCCCAGTTTCCATAACCAGGAAATTCAAGCATCAGCAGCCTTGCTGTGCATGAGAGAAAAAGAAAGACCAAAAGAAACAAAATTATTAAATGAAGAGAGATAACTTTATATTGTTCTGTGAAGCATGTGGATTCCCTGTTGCTGCAAATCGCCCAGTTTCATTCAGCGGAATCTGTTTGGATTGGAAGGTCTACAGTGGCCTCATTGTTTTTGTTCTGGATCTGAATGGAGAAGTGACTGATGTCACATGTGCTCTTCAAGCACAACACCATCTCACAGAATACAGATCAAACAAAAGCCTTGAATCTTCAGTGGGTTCCACAGGAAGGTATCTGTGATCAAGTTGATAAACCAACAATTGCTGCAGAGCTTTGGGCTCAAGCAGAAACCAAGATAAGGGCACAGATGCAGAATCTGTCTGATCCAAGGCTGATGCATTCAAGCTTTTACTCCTGTGCTTACCCATGGTCAGGCCCTCTCTGTAGGGTAAGAGTAGCTGGGAAGAAATATGTGAAGAAACAAAAAACACTAGGACTTTTTTTGGAAGACTACTGGTGACTACCCTTAGGGTCAGATGAATTGGAACCTCTCCAGAAGCTATCAGGTTCTTCATTGCTTAATGTAAAAAAAAAAAAAAAATAAAAAAAAATCCACAGAAAGATGACAGAGACATAAGCACCTAAAGTCAATGCTGTTTGAAAGTTCTGATGGAGCTCAGGTAATAAACAAGAGTTTTGAAGCACTGGACAGTGCTAGCATTTCAAGACAGAAAGGATCAAAAAGGTCCAAGCCCTGGAACATTACTGAGGCCGATGATGCTGACTGCAAACCAAGTAATAAGTGAAGGGGGAAAAACGTGCTAAACAAAAACGAACAGACACAAAGCTGTGCACAAAAAACCCACCCAGATATTAGTATGGATGGAGTAACCAAGCTGAGCTGACTCACAGCAGCATGGCTATCCAGAGCACCTTCACTTGAAGCCATCAGACTGACGCTGGCAGGATGGAGCTACAGGGGACTGTTACAGCCTGCACTGAAGGAAGCCTGAGTTGCCATGGGCAAGGTCTATCCAGTTATGAGCAAAGCAGGTTCTCAGCTTCACTCAAATGCTGCAGAGCAAATCATGAGTAGCATCATCAACTTCTTCCTCTCAAAGACAAGACACAAGAGCTTCCTATTACTGATGAATTATGTAATCAACCAGGCCTTTAAAAAACTGCCTAATGATGAAATATGAAGAATTTCTTCAGGAACCAGCATGGGAATAAAGCCTACTAAAAACCAACTAATTTTTTTTCTGTATAAATATTACTTGTGTCAAACAGCAAATATACTTGTGTTTTGAAAAACTGATTATCAAACAATGCAAATTTAATGTACTCATCACCGGACATCAGACACTATCAGTACCTTTACCCATATTGAAGGGGGCTGTCCCACATGCTCAGTATGTGATAAAAAACACTGTTTTTGTTATAAAAGAAGAGTAGTAAAATAACTCAAGGTAAAAAAAAAAGAGACTGTAATTTGGTTCTCTGTAAGAGAGAGATGCCAGCGATAGATAACACATGTTTTAAAGGTTCCTGGTATGAAGCAACAGCTTTCAAAATTATCCATTAACAGAAAGCAAACAAATTCCATCTCTATGCCACCTTTATTTTTGGTCTTTAGATCAGATTCATTTAGGAATGTAAATCTACACACACTGGTTGTGCTTTTTAAATTGTTTCAGCTCTCATCTATAAATCAAATAGAGCCCAAGAATAGTTATACCACTGGAATTTAATATGAGCGTAATTAATTTAACACATGCCCTTTGCAGTCCCATCTGACTCGCTCACCACAAACAGAGCGAGGTTTTCTATTCCAAAAATCAAGCACCCATACAAGCACCCTCCTAGCTGAGAACACGGACAGAACAAACTCAAACTAGAGAAGACTTATGGAAACATTTTACATACTTTTCATGAGCCTTACACAGTTATTGGTTCTAAAGAAAACACCAGGACTCAGGTTGAATTACTGGCTCAACATAATGATGCCAAGATTTTGTTCAATAATAGAAGGTAAAAGGACAACTTGTATCAAACAAGACTCCCCACTCCCCCAGTTTATAGGAAGTTTATCAACAGAATAAGAAAACTTCTGGTGATGTAATCTAGGAACAACATTAAATGCTTATCTTTAAAAATGTCACAGAATAAAGAATCCTGAGTTATTATAGAACATGATTCAACTTATTTTTTTTCAAATGCTCCCTTATTCGAGGATCTAATTCTATTTATTTTTAAAAGAAGGACTTACTGTTTAGAATCATCATCTGCATCATCATCATCTTCTAAATGTGCCACATGCCCCCTAAGAAGATGAGAATAAAGTATTACAGTTGCATGAGTTGTATTAAAATTACCTTGACTGCTGTGAAAATTTCTGAGTTCAAAGGCTACTACCTCTTGTACAGAATTTTACTGTCTTTTTTTAATTATTATTATTATTCTTTAGAGCAATGCTGCAATCCAGACAACTAAGCCTCTCTCATAACCTCTCAGCAAGTACAGGGACAAACAAGAACTAGTTGTGACAGACAAAGAAAAAAAATCAATGCACAAATTACTTTTGAAACACACAAGAGAGGAAAACAAACAAACAAAAGAATAGAATTACCGCTGATGCAGTTCTTCTTCAACTGATTTTAAGAGACTCCTTCAGCATTAAATAAGAATAAGAACATAGTTTTAATTGTGGTACACAAACACAATTATCAGAAGCCAGAACAAAAGCTCTTATGAGTCTATCAATAAATAATCCAAAGCATGTTATTTCAGTGGCTTTCAGAACATCCATCAAGCATCCATGTACAAATGAACACAGCTGCAATTTTTGTTTCATTTATTTTTACACAACATGCTTTCACACGTGTCTATTAATGTATTGCTATTAAGTGCAGTGGTCTTTTTTCCTTGTACTGTAAACCACTCTCCTTGCACTGCAACACTTAGCTTGATCCAATTGAAAACAAATCCCCACTCTCCAAGAAAATTGTAATCTTAAAAAAAAAATAAATTAATCAGACTCCCAAGGATTAAACTACTATTGGAATAAACTCATTCTTCCCCAGTTAAATTTGGTAACATTCTGAACTTCATTTTTCTGTCTTTGAAAAGATAAACAGGGAAGAATCACAGGCAGAACACAGCAATAAGAAACAACAGGATTTTGGAAGATACCAGTATTCATATTTTCCTCAATTAAAGACTGTGCAAAAATATCATTTTCTATATTTAGATATTCTGCATTTTTAACATGATTTAATTTGAAAATCAAAGCTAGGCATCCTGATTCTGACATGCATAAATGAAATTAAGAAATTGGGTGGAAAGGAAAAATTACACTGAAAATTATTTAATATGATTAATATATCACGATTATCAAATGTACAAACGTAAAGCTGAAGGACTTGCTAAGAAAGGTAAGTTTTATTTTTTAAAGCATTTATAACTGCATGTTCCCAGTGCCCTACAAGATGAAGAAGGCATAAAAGCAATGTCAAAGAAGAGCACTGGTAGTTCCCAGGTGGGGTAAAATTGTGGTCTGTGGGACCTATCACGCAGAACATTTTGTTAACAAGCTGACCAAGAGAACAGCTCTTAAAAGGAATCTTAACCACCACAGAGACAACACAGCCTCAAATACTGAAACATGCTGCAATTCTATATCATTAGAGTTACTACTATTGTAGAAATAAATGGTGATTTTGGAGTTGTAATTGATAGAAACAAGCTTGACTTTATTTTACTGTGTTTCAGCTAATGTGTTAAACACATATTTGTGATTTTTATATTAAAATAGTCTTGAATTAATTAAAGACAGAAAATGCTGTTGCTTACTCACTTATTTGCACCCAAGAAGTAGCCGCACTGAGGACCATGACCATATTCTAGCTGTAGATCCTAAAAATGTAAGAGAACGAATCTTTAAGATGAACGGGTGAGCATCAAGCACACACCCTGAGTCATGCTGCTGTTATCCCCTCTGCCACACCTGAGGTACCAAATGAGCTTATTTCTCTGGCTTTCCTGACCCCTAACACCACTCTCAGGCCCACTGCACTCAAAAATCTCCTCTCTGCAAGGTTGCTGCATCTCCAACTCCTTTTAAAACTCTGAACTTAGCCTCTTCCTTGCAGACACAGAGATCCTTTGCTAACATAAAGTCAGTTGCAGAAAAGTAAATAAAATAACAACAAAAATAACACAAAAATGGAAAAGAAACATCAAAAAAAGTACTAAGGACTTTGTGATCTACCAGACCCTGTAGAGAACCCTGCTACCCCTCACTGGCACACTGCAGTAGTAATTTCAGATGGGGAGTAGTTCTGGTAGGGAGCCTAAAATTCCTTTAGCACACAGGGACATCAAAAAAATAAGCAAAAAGGACAAGAAATGTTCTTATAGCTCTGGTTATAACAATATGTGTATGCTTTAAGAACACCTTTTGTATTTAAAAGAAAAATACAGTATTAATGAAGTCAAACACTCCAGCAATCATGGAGTATAGGCTACAAAGAAAAAGATGTGGCAATAGGCTTCCAACACTGTCATTAAGTAAACACTATAATGGCATACAAATTTAATGCATTGAGGGAATACAGGGATTCCACTGAAACATGATCAAACCTGCACCTGCCAGGAGGATACTGCTGTAATTACAGGGTGTTTTTTCTCTTCAGGTGGATCACAACAGGAAAAACCTGAGCATAAATTTGCTCCCAAGATACTGAGTGTATTCACCGGGAGAAACAAATTACTGCTCACCTAAATTAGTGATAAATACAGCTACACTGTTCCTTCCCAGAAAACATTTTAAAGCTCTCCCAACATCTTCTGTTGAACTGCAACTCATATCAAAATACGCCATCCCTCATCACGATGCCCACATATTCAAGCTTTAAGAGCAGTAAATTCAGATTAGATGGGGCTGATCTCTCAAAAGGGCATTTTTAAAAATCAGAGGAAAAGTCTCACACTAGATTTTCCAGTGTTCCAAGCTGATGAAGCAGAAACCACCACAGCCCTCAGTTCCAGGCTGAAGGGCAACCACTTTAATACAAAGCTATGGACATTGTTTTCTGCTTGGCAAGGAGTTTCAGCTTGTTTACTGCACTCTCAATACTGCTCTGTAAAGCTAAGTAGCAGTTTCCACATGGATGTGTCTACCACAGCTGTCAGTAGCATTTGACTGCTGCAGTAACTTTACATATTTTCCCCAAACAAGTGAGATATTGTGGGGAAAACACTATGTAAATGATGTAAAAGAATGTACAGATCAGAAGGTTGAATAAAAATTGCAAAGGCACGCCTGATGCTGGCATTTCCTGAACCATGGAGAGACTGACTTTTCAATCTCCTTATCAATTTTATTACACTTCTTTGTTCTAGAATTAAATGATCTCCCAAACCCATCAAACTCCCTCCACTTCTATGGATCTGACTCAGAAGGGTCACCCAACTTTCCCTCTAGACATCTGTCAGGGGATCTAGGAAGACAGGCCTCACAAGTGGCCATGCCAACGGGGAGGAGGGTGTCAGGCCTCAGTCATGGGTATCTTTGATCCCTTCTGCTATCTTTATCTTCCTTCTCCACAGTTTGATCATCCTCCTATGCCTCGATTTTGATTCCTCCCGCTCCTTGCTCCAAACAAGTTCAGCAAGTCTCCTTCCCTCAACAAAGGCCATCCTAGACCCTCCACAGTTTCAGTCTCTTCATCATGCCCAATCTCTGTCTCCTGATACCCAGGTAATTCCCTTTTGCTGCTCTTCACCACCAGCTGACGGACTACAATCCACCACAAAGAAACAGATTTAACTTCCTTTACTTGGAGTATTTCTACTATTTCTTTGCAATCTCAAACCCTTCCCTCTGTAAATGCAGGTATTTTGAGGATTTGGGCTTTAGAGCAGGAAATAACAAGACTGGAAACATAAGACATCCCCAGACTCACAAGCAAGGAGGTTAAACAGGTTGTGTGAGCCTGTGTGAGAGGATGGCAGAACAAAGACTGGGAAGCTGTTGAGAAAAATAACCCCAGATCAGTATAATGAAATCTGAGATTTTTCACTTTGAAGAGACAAGCCTTCAATGTTGCAAAGTCGCATTATTCGAAGCGAGAAACAAACATGTTATGCTGGACAGAGCCAAAATATCTGTCCACTTTAATTTACACACTGTGCGAGGTATGGCTATGAATACCCTGTACAGCAATGACAGGAAAATTAATAAAAGAAAATAAATAAACCCACCTAAAACATAAGGAGCCTTCCTCTGTCACCAGACTTCTTAAGCATAACCAGAATTTTCTTTATCAAAAATGACATCTGCCAGAATTACTTATGTTTCAATGCTTTTAAAGGGCAAAAGCTTTGTTTTGATTCAGTTCACTGTTGTGTAAGATTTATTTGACTATGATTTTAATTGGATATGTAGAATTTTCCAGAGACCTTTAAATATTGCTGGCTTTCACTCCAACTTTGGGGTGAAATACACCATTGCTAGGGAAACTCCTTCTTTGCACTCTTGACAGATAAATACTGAGAGCTAGAAAGCTTTTAAAAAGTTAAATAAATTTTTCTTCTACTTTCCATTTCAAATATATCCATTAAGTTACAATTTTATAAACTTTCTAGCTACATATTTGATATGAAAACATTGATAAATGCTGCATGTATCCTGCAAAGCCTCCAGTGAGCTGTTACACTTAATCACCCAATATAACTGGAGTTTTTTAAAGCCACACATAAAGATATGAAATCTTATCAGTTGTGGATTCCCACTGGGAAAAACAGATTGGAATTAATTCCTAAATCACCAAGTCCAACTCTTCAGTGAATGGCCCTATGAGGATCAAACCCAAAGCCTTTGTGTTATCAGCACCAGGCTCTAACCAGCTGAGCTAATCTCAGGGTCTCATCTGTGTGCAAGACTAATTGTGCTATTCACTGGCAGTAATTGCTTTGGAAAAAAAGGTAACACAGGGAATTATTACTAGTTCTTCTCAATAGCTTAAGTAACACTAAAGGAAGCTGTCAGGTAGAAACACAAATCAGGTAAATTACATGTGCAAAGTAATCAATGACTAAAAACAGCATACGGATTTCCTCAAAGCAAAGATAAAGCAAAGGGCATTCTATGAAACAAATTCCCCAGGAGTGCTCAAATCTGCAAAATCTTAAATTTTAAAAACTTGCTATATTTTCTGCAGAATTTCATGGTAAGTTTGTTAATGCACCTTTAACAGTTATGTTCCTACTTTGTTCTGTAGGGCTGAGCTGTACTGGAAATCTATTTTTAGGTGTTCAGGCCTTCATAAACAAAACTGAATGTATACAGCCATCCAGCAATTCACAGTTACTTCCTACATTTGCTATTCTTGAAATCCAGTGAGAAACAAGACCATTTGAAGTGACAAAATTAAGACTTTAAATCTACAAAATGCTGGGGAAGTGACTCCGAATTTCAAAGAATACAAATCACCTTCTGACTACTAACATATCAAATGAGAAAGCACATACACATCCCTTTCTCAGTAAAATGATTAAGAAATTCCTATCACGTTGCTTCATCAAAGAGGAAGTTAATTTTTAAAAGAGCCTAACATTACCTAATGCATATGCTGTATTTTTAATGCCTTTATTTCAATAAAAAGTGCATTTCTTTGGGTTTCTTAACACCTCAGAAACAGCAGGTCGTATGTATATTTTTTTAAACATACTAAATATAATTCTTTCCTGGTTACTGACGGAGGTTTTACTGGGCATTACTGCTACACAATCCCTGTTCCCCTCTTCCCTCATATTTCAGTTCTCTATGCATCTGTGTCTGTGAATGTCCCCTTGACACAAACAACACTGTTTCATACCCATGGAATGGACCATCATTATCTTAACTCGCTGTGGTAACTCCTTCATGCAACAGGCACTTGCACACAGCATTTTTAAGCTGCCTCCTAGCAAAAAAATTGAGCATCTCATTTTCTCAATTACTTTTGCCAAGGCAGAAAATACCCAACACATACAGGGAAGGAAAAGAAAGAGCAAGAACCACTGGTACTTTTCTCCCCATTTCCACTTATTTTCTTCTGATCCTAAGGACCACATGCCATTTCATTACCTAAAGCCAAACAAAATATGAAGAGTCTCTTTAAAATTCCACACTGATAGCTGCAATATGTTTTTACAGCTACATTAGCTAACTAGGATAGGAGTTTTCATGGCTTGTAGTAAAGAAAAAACAAATGTATGCATGTGTGAGGAGAAAAATTACTTAAATTGAAGAAAAATTCTTCTGGGCAATGTTCTCTATTATCTATGTCAATCTCTTTAACTCAATTTTTTCCTACTAATGTTTTAGTTTTTCTGCCACAAGTAACTAAAAAACAGAGAATAGTTATGCTGAAACATTGCATTCCTAAAAGTGTTATCAAAAACTATCACAAATTATTAAACCTAGAGTATATTTAAAAGCCAAAAGAAAACAAAACCTAACCACGACCTAGTTATTTAAATAGGACCAAAAGTATTAATGTGTCCAGCAAGTACAGCAATTCAGACTGTATGGGAGCTGCAAACCTCTTACTGAATTCATTGCTAAAGAAGTGCAGAATGAATGTTATGTTTGTAACAACTGAAAACAACTGTAGGTTGGAACCTGAGACATCAAATTCAAGTTTTGTTCAGCTCCTGTGTCACTTTCTAAAACAGTAGAACTCAGCTGCGTGTTTTGGTAGTAGAATTTTCACTGTGTGTTGTATACTCCAAGCTAAATTAAATATTTAATTTTTCCTATAATAGAAAGAAAAATATAAGTCACTGTCTACAGTGTTACAAATCTGTTAGGATGATGATGCAGACTAGGGCCAGGTGCTGAGGTAGTTGCCCAACGTTATTAAGAAACCACTCTCCAAAATAAAAAAGAGTGGGCTGCTCATTAGAGTAACTTCAACAAGCTGGAGGAGGAGGCAACAAAACATCTGGTGTTTAACACAGGCAACTGAAAAGGAATTAGAACAGATCCACCACAGACACAAGAAGAGGCTGAGGATAAGCTGGCTAGCAGCAGGAAGGGCAACTCTGGACTGAAAAGCATTTGGTAGTTCCAGCAGCCAAGGAGAGAACTACACATCAGCAGCACACACTTGTGGTGTATGTGGCCAACCACAGCAAAGCCAGAGAGCCCAAAGTAATCTCTGAATGGAGCTTGGAAGCTGCCCCTATTTTAAGCAGGAGTAAGCTAGAGATCACCAGGGGTTCCTTCCCTCCTCATCCTTTTTTTGGGATTCTCTGATGGTTTTTCTAAATTAACAAGATATGCAGCTCAGTCTACTGCATATGAACCAGAATTATTTTTCAGCTCACTACGAGTAGGAAGAAAAAGATTTTGCCACAGTATTTCACTGCAGACCAGGATAACCCAAATGAAAATATTTTCATTTGGTCAACGTGACCTCATTTGCTTCTCAGAAATGGGCTTTTGGGACCAGAGGCCAAATTCCCCTCGACAGACTCCAACAATGGTAAGGACAACGTGTCACCTCCAAGAAGTAAAGGCAATTGCCTGTACAGCAACAGATCTGCAGAAGCTGGGTTTAAAAGTCCTTACTCCCAGCTTCTCTCTACCCCCTGCACCTCCCTCCAGCATACTGACCCAGCCACCAGCAATGCCACCCAGGGAATCCAATGGGCAACTCATCTCGTGAAAAAAATAACCGGAAAGAAGTTGCATTTTTCCTCAGGATGGCAACTTCTAAAAATCTGCATAATTATAGCAAAAAAACATTTCAAATCACAGAAATGCGGTCCTACTACGCCAACTCATGTAGATTCCTGAGACTGCCACTGTGGTGGCTGCTGCAGGACAAGACAAACAACAGCCATACATTTAGTTAGCCACTGGATTTTCTGATACTTTTCCCAGGATCAATAGCATAAAAAACTTAAAAAAATGCCCTAGAATAAAGGAGTACATATTTTTAGAGATGACTGAATTTAAACCATTTCCTGAGCTCACTGCAAATGCAATGCTCAGCTCTCCTACTTAATTTAAGCCTGTATCCAAACAACTGCTTTTAAAACATCCAGAAAACAGTGAAAAGGTCTACCTTATGCAAAGTCTAATGTGCACATAAGGCAAAGATGACAAAACAGGAACATGAAGAACTCTGAATGACAGGAAGCAGCATGTGCAAGAATATCTCAAATGATGGAAGGTACCCAAGTAACTTCTAGAAACTTGTTATCTAGTTGCAGAAAAATGAAAAAATACCTATCCTGAAAGACAAAAGAGCCTTGTACCTAGAGCAAAATAGTCTGTTATACAGTTAACTATGAATCAAAAGGGTATATTTGTAGTAAGTCAAAGAGAAGTACTATCTTGTCCTTTCTGATTGCAATTTGCATTAAGGGATCCTGGGGTTTGGACATGGAATTTTCCCTGCAAACAAGACCTTTACTGAATTTCTCCATTCTTCTGGCAAGATCCATGTTATTATTTCAGAACTGCACGGGGGAAGAAGGGAAAGAAGAAAAAGAGGGGAATGATTTTTAAGGGTAACCACATCATAGGCACCAAATGTGGGGGAAGTAGAGAGATAGAAAGAGAATGTCTGATTAGTGTGCCCTGGTCCACAACAGAAGAATGAACCAACTGGTACTTATTTCTTCTAAGGATTAGGTCTCACTGGAAGAATCTCACAAATAGGAGATGCATTTACCACCAACTCAGAATTCTCCTCTTTGATTCACAATGAACACAGGAGGTGTGACAAAAGCAGTGAAACATAAAGTGCTGTAGAATTACTTTAAACACCCTCTCGTGATTGTGACAACAACAGTACTTTGTAAGTTTCATCATGGTTGTAATTTTTAAGAGTATTCTGAACAGCATGGGGTAAAAAGAGGGTGGGAAACGACAGTGCAGCTAGGAGAGACGTTCTCATTCAGCTCTTAGACCCCCAGATACCAGATTAGCAAGATATGCAACAACACCAAGTGACCTTAAACAAATTTTAAAAAGTGTTAAACCAGAAAGAGGAAACCAGAAGCAAACCAAACCGAAAAACCAAAACCACACTTCCAAAACCAGAGGAACTGCACAGGATGGAGGTGTTCCCACCAGGTAGAGAAATCTAAGCTACTGATCTCAAAACAGTTTGTGAAACATTCTTACAATGAAGCAACACAGACATTTCCTTTTAAGAAAGGGGCAGACAGTCTAAGCTTTCAGTAACTACATTTTTGGCAGATTTAAGTTCCACCAAGCCAACTGATGTCAAAACAAACAAACAAAAAAATGCAAGGATAAAAACAACACATAAAAAAGACATTCCTAAACACCCCAGTTTTCCATCTTCCTCTCAGTGCACTTATCTTAAACATTCACATATCTCAGAAAGTTAGCAGAGTAATGCTCTTCATTTAACACAGAATGTTTCTTTCTTTTTTTCAACAGACTATGAAGACATTCGAGACTTAAATGCATTACTCATCTAACTACACAAAGAGTAGAGAAGTAAGAAAACTCACTTCCTAGAGTAATTACTGCAATGCCAACAACCAAATATTTTAGCAGTGCAGTAGGAGAAAATTCAGAAAATGTATCAGACTATAAATCAATGCCAAATGCCATTGAAAACAGCTATGATCACACTTTCTGTTATTTCTATTAAGTGTACATTCATTCTTGTAACATAATTACCATCTGGAGAATTCAGAGACTTAAACTTATATAACTTTAGTCTTTTATGAGACCATTTAAAGGAACTACCAGACCAAAATACAAAGAGTATGTTTCTTCTGTTTTCAATCACCTTCCAAAAAATTAACCAGTTTGCATAGTATGGTAGTTAAAGAAACTAGAATGAATGTAAAATACTGAGTCCCTTCTATAAAAGTGATTCAACTAAACACGAATACATAGAAAAACAAACACTGTGAATGCTGCACATACTAAGTTAAGAATTTCTTTCTACATTATACACATATAGACTAATTCTTATATTGAATGGTTTTTAAACAGATGAAAACACCAGTACAACAACAGGACAAAACATGAGTTTTGAAAGAGGAAAATAAGGACAAAACTAACACTGACAAAGAAAGGCATAAGATGAAAAATACCAGGTTAGATCTTGCAGTGTAGTATACTTCTTCTGAATTGTCCAAAAAATCGCTACTGTCAGGCTGTTCATTAGATAGAGAGCAAGAAACTCAAATTATTTATATTGTGACTGAAAACCAGGTATACATAAATGTAAATTTTCTTGCTAAAAAAAAAAAAAAAAAAAAAGAAAAAGAGATATTGTTAGTTGAAATTCAAACCATGTTAAGACAGTTCTTGGGATGGGGGTAAAACATAGCTAAGGATACGGTCACATTACCAAACACTACTGAATCACACCAAAACGATGAATTATTTATTGTTCAGCACCTGAGCTGTGGTAATGTGTGACAAACTGTCCCAGAAAGAGGCAAGTATGGCCAGTTCAGAATCTCAGTGCACCACTGACAATAACTCCTCATGCTGCAGTGGTCCAGTCCTTTGTGCACTCGTACCCACAAGTAACTGAGTGTTTAAGTGAGACAGAAGCTTTAGTGAGACAGAAGCAAAAGCATCAGAAGTGCTTTAATGAAAATGGATCCACACCGTTATTGCTGGAGGAAGAGACAGGCATCTCTTGCTCCCACTTCCATTTCAAAGACTTTCACTCCCAAAGTGTGTAGATTGTTACAAACTTCTCCCACAGACTGGTTCGTGCTGAGGCTCTTTGCTAAAGCATCCATTTTTTGGACAGGCCTCTCGTTTGCAATTGATATGCCAATTTAAATTGTCCACTAGTTCTATAGCTAATCTATACTTGTATGCTTATTTTTTGGTCTCTGGACCCAAAATCATTATTTTTAAAATGATAGTTCTGTTTTATCTGGAAAGAACATATCAGGTCTGCATGTTTCATATTCTGATATAAGCCATGGAAGAGTTAATTTTCCTCTTCAGAAAGATCCAAACAGTTATAGATAGGGAGATGAGACAAGTTCTTTGGACAGGTTTCAAATATGCAATGTCTGACCAGAACAGACAATATTAAGATACTTTCTTATCAACAGAATTAATTTGGATTGTTCATGCTCCTCCTCTGAGAAGCAAGAGCTTCTGAGATTCCAAAGTGCAAAGGTCCTGATTGCTAACACACAATGTAGGAAAAGGCTCAATTCCTCCCTTTCAACAACAGCCAAAAAAGTGCTCTGAAGAACTGCTTTAATCCCTGCAGAAAATCTCCCTCCACAGTTTAGCAACTCAGGTTCCTAAGGTGCAATAAAAACACCACTGCCCCATGGAGTTGTCCACCAACTGTTTTATAGTCAGTGACCGATAAAAAGAAAGAAATGGGAAAAGTATTTTCAAAACTTCAGCTGCTCCACTAACATATTTTTGCAATTGATTCTATGTATGTATAGGTGTGCTGTTAACAAGCAAAAGCATTATAATTTGAACTATATGTTGCTACCAATTGTATTTTCTTTACAATCCAGACCATGCAACAGGGAAGCAAAGACAGGATAACTTGGAATTAGTTCAAAAATAATTTTGAGTTAACTGGTAAGTTTATGGTAGAAACACTGACTGCATTATATTTAATAAAATATAATAAAAAAATATAAAAAAATAATAAAAAGCCTTACATAACCAGGGCTCCTAAATGATGCTGTTATGCAGTTATGTCAAGGTCTAAGTAACACATCTGAAATACTTGTTTAAATCCTGCATGTGATTTGGTAAGCTACTCTCCTCCGTTTCGAACAGGCACCAGAAACTGCAGGCTCCCTGTCCAGCCATTTCTGAGGATGAGTGTGGTGGTTTTAATCTAGGCCTTCCTTGGTTACCAGTTCGTAACCAAGGAAGAGGCAGTGTTCTCAGTATTCCATACGATTTTTACGTAAATCAGGGTATAAACAAGAAGGGAGGAGAGGTCTTCACTCTCTTCTCTTCTGGTGAGGTTTGGGAACAGTGGGTCCCTGCGTTGGTCTCGCTTATCTAAGGCTGAGGCCTGCAGTGACTGCTGGCCTGCCATGTGGGGGTTTGGAGAGTGCTGGCTGTGTCTGCCAATCCTACTTTTCTAAGGGACGTGGTGAGATTTGTTTTACTAGTTATTTTACTAGTTCTCGGGTTTGATTGCGTATATCTGCTCGGCGTCCCTTTTTTTGTCTCCTTTTGTCCCTTTTCCCCTTTCCCTATCCCTTCAGGGGGTGTTTGGATTCCTTTTTGCTGCGTACAGAGCATCTTAACTGTAATATACATCAAATATATATTTTCTATATAACTAGCTTGATTTTTGGCTTCTTCAATGTGCATAGTTTTTTTCCTTTGCCCTGGGGGAAGAAGGAAGGGGGAAGGGGCGGGGGCTGCTACTGGGGGTTTGGGCATTTGGCAGGGAGCCAAGTCCAAAACCATCACAACGAGCAAGATTATATACACAACCTCAGACACCCAGAGCCAGCTGACCCACTACCAAAGGGCAAAGCACTGGGGAGGAGATTTTAGTACAACTACAGAGCACCACAAGGAAATCTGCGTCAGAAATCTGACTCACATGTGGTTTGTAGACCACAGAAGTACATTCCTAGCTACACACCATTCCCAAAACCAACTCAGGGAAAACCAGTGTCCCTCCCACTTAGGTACTAAGGCAACTTTTTCACCTTAACATCTGCTTTAGAAAAACGAAGAGAACACAAAATCCTGCAGTGAGGAAGCAGGCTTTTTATCTTTTTATCCAGGAACATGCAGAAGCTGCCCAAAGTGCACAAAATGTGAAAAGCAACAGTCTCCACAGAAGAATCTTCTGTAATCGTGTGTGTGAGACAGCACAGACACCTTTTCCCTCACAGCCTGAGATGTCACACCCCTTGTATCGATGGGTCCATATGAAGACACTGGTAATCCACCTTTACAGAATACCTCCACTGCCAGACTCAGCATGGCTCAGGTGTGATGCAGGGCCACAGAAGGATTGTTCACATGGGAAATTCTTTTAAAATGCACCATATCTCTGCCCTAATTCTACTCCATTCTACTACTTCCACAGTCAATACAAGAACAACGGAGAGCAAAAGTTGAGTATGCACAGTAATTCTACAATTAAAAAAAAAAATCCATAAATAAATGGAATTATATCCTCAGCAATGAGGTATAAAGGATAGAGGAAACCTACAAGACACAAAGTGCTGCTGCTTAGCACATACATCACATCCAGCAGAGCCTACAAGCAAGGAGTTTTGCTGCATATAGTGTAATAGCATCAAAGAAACATTATGTTACGATTTGTCAGTAAAATCACTAACAAGTTTAGTAGTGTTAAGGAAGCACCATACACATCTCCTGCACAGATATTTGCAGGGGATAATGTGCAGAGCATAGCACATGCTGCTTGTTACTCACAAATTCATGATGTGGCTCTGTCTCTTTCCTCAAAGGTGGATCAAACTTTACTTGACCAACTAAAGAGGAAAACAGGAAAACAAGAATTTAAGTTCGACTGTGGTTACACAAAATTTAGCTCCCAAGGCTAACAAAAAAAGAAAAATTGTTTAATGAGTGTATCATATCTCCACTGATGGAAACTTCTGACACATGGACATACCCAATTTGTGCCTGCTAGAAACTAATGGGCACAGAAAGTACTCTTATCACAAAGGCAGCACAATCACCATTTGCGTCACCTACTCATTAAGGGGAACAGGAAAACCATTTAGCAAAGAGGGCAGCGAAGGATCTTCCTTAGAGGCGCCATACAGCTGTAATTTATAGAAAAAGCATATCCATGGTGTGAATTCACTACTGAATCTGTTCTACTGGGAGACTCACTAGCACTAAAGAGTGTTGAATGAAGTTTGGAGCAAACTAATCACATTTCCTAGGACACCAGTTTGGCAGAACCTCTTTAACACTTCTCCCATTACCTTCAGCTTAAGAAAAGACAGCTAAAGCTCTAAGTATTGCTCTGATTTAATTCAAACAAAGAATTACTGCAATCTGGGGGATGAAGTCTGTTTTTAAAAGCCAGTGATCAACCTCCTCCCTTCCTGATCTCTATGTGACTGTTTCAATTCAAAAGCGAAAGTAAGATAATTAAGGAAAGAAAAATATTCCTTTGCCATTCTGTTACTCAGCTGAATCTGGCATTGCCCTGAATATCCTTGCTGGAGTGGCATACAAAGCTATATCAATCAGCTCTCAGAAGAGCTCAGGTTGTGTCCTGTTCAATTAAGATGAAGCAACAGTGAGCCTTGCAGAAGTGCTGACGAAGGGTGTAGCCAAATATTTTACACCATTTCTTTTGCATAGTCATCTAGAATCTATACATTTAAGTGAAAAAGCATGTTTTTATTTTCCTATACATCATTAAAAAAGTTTCTGTGTATATCAGATACCCAAAATACCAGCTGAAATAGTATCAATGATTATTTTAAGAGTACTTCATATTGTCATATCACACGTGCTTACAGTTTATTTCAGAGCGCGTCTTTTCTTCTCTTCCATTTCTACTTGTTGAATGAATTCTGTGAGGCACTAGAAGAGGCTAGAAGTGAAAAATAAAATATTTCAGTACCAAAATATGCTCATTTGAAAGCCAGTATTGTGTGACAGTTTTTAGCAGGTTTCTTTAGCCTAATATCAAAAAGGGAAAGAAAGAAATAAAGTGAAAGCTAAATATAAAGACTGCATGCAATTTTTTATACTTAAGGTTAGAATTATTTAGAGACATTTCAACTGCTGACTGTCTTCAAGATAAAGGTTTTTAGAACATCAGATTTGAGCAAATATAACGTTGGCCAGTATTTGTTCATACAGCATTTCCTTTTTTCACAATTCAGCTTAAGGTAGTGGTAGTTTTCAAAAGAAGCAGCAAGACTAAATCTGACTCACTGGCAGAATTTCATTCCGTTAGATACTCCAATCATTATCCTAAACTAAACTGATTCCTAAAAAGTCATCAATTAGGTTGTTTAAGTAATGAGAAATTTGTCTGAGATTTTCAAAGCTGAGTAGAAAGGTATTTCTGGTACTCTCGTGCTGTGTGCTAAGAGTGATAGCGTAATTTCTACGTACTCACCTTCATATTTATATTCCA
This sequence comes from Myiozetetes cayanensis, assembly GCF_022539395.1. Lineage (NCBI taxonomy): Eukaryota > Metazoa > Chordata > Aves > Passeriformes > Tyrannidae > Myiozetetes > Myiozetetes cayanensis. Next base: position 4,056,747 of record NW_026087411.1, on the reverse strand, counting down.
TTTCTATTTTTTCCCCTGAATTTTCATTTACTTCTCTAGAGGATGAAGTATTCTGAACTTTTAAGACTTGGCTTTTTTTTTTTTGCCCCTTAGATTTTCTCTCTGCTTTCTACAAGCACAACTGTAGGTTCTCTTGGAAACTATAATTTAAGGTTTCTTAACAAGAGTACAAGATCAGTTGACAACTGTATTGTCCTGGTTTTTGGCCAGGACCCAGGCGTTATTCTACACCACCTCATGTCATTTCCAAGGGTAGAGGGAAAGAGCTCTCTGGTTTCCAGTCGAAAGACACGGCAGCACTGTCTGCTATTGTTCATTGTTTGGGGGTCCACAGAGAACATTCTTGTATGTGAATCACCCTCTCTTTCTACACTTCTGTTATTAATATTGTTGCTGCTGCTGTTTGTTTTCTTATCTCATTGCTGTTTCCAGTAAATTTTTCTTATCTCAACTCGTAATCTTCAACTTTTGTGCCTCTAATTCTCAACTCCATCCCAAGGGAGCAGCAAGGGGGAGCAAGTAAGTGGCATGTGGTTTGGGAGAGTGCCAGTGGGGGGCAGTGAATTGGGAAGTACCGTTCCTAAACCACAACATGTATACAAATCAGGCCCAAAATTAGCAACACAAATCCTAACATTACGCTTTCATACGTCCTTTGAAATGAAATCTTACTTTTTAGAAAAAAGTTATTTTTCCATGATGTTAGCCCAAGCAATCTCTGAAAAGCACATGTTCGCTCTGTTTCTGTGTTGAGTATGTGGCAGCAAAACACTTTTTTAATTAAAGCAGTCTGCTGCTATGATGTTCTGGTATGTTAGCTTTGATTTTATATACAATAATTATATTCTTCACAGGGCAACTTCTGACTACAAGGTGCTGACAGTTACAAAACTTCAACTGCTGTACCATCACAGAGAGTCATGAACAGCTCAGCAACTCTGTTTACCCCTCAAATACTACCACAAAACTTCATCCAATTCCATCACACACTACTACTTTCCTTCCCATTAGGATCCAATACATATGTACATGGTGTTTCACCTCCCATTTATGTTCACTATGCCCTTCTTTGAAACAGGAAAGACTTGCAGATTGTGGGTATGTATTTTCTCCCACATTTCATCAGTAGTTTTTTGTTTCTCACAACTTATGTCAACCTTCTCCTTCTAAAGTTCCATTTTGTTTATTGTGCGTTGCTTGGGGCTTAAAAATTGGTTTGCTATAGGTCAGAGTGCATTTCGAGGTTTCATCTAAGTGCTGAAAGGTTGCTTATTTATAATCTTTTATTAAGAGGCACCACTCAGTTGTCTATGTGTGTGCGTCTGTAATGCCAGCAGAAACTGTAGGGGAGCTGGGAGGTATTTTTGCCTTTGCAGCGATATTTTGAGCCTTGCATCCTGACACAGGTGTCTGTGTTGCACAACAGACCCTGCCCTCATGCCACCTTCTCCAGACCAGAGAATTACGTGAAGGAGTCAAATCTTCATCTCTCAGTCACGAGGACTAAGTCCTCAAGTCACCTTGAAATACATACACTGACAACAAGCTGATACGAACACCTGACATCTGAGCTGTGCAAGAGGACAAGGGAACGTAGGTTAACTTCCTGACACAAATGCCTTTTGGGCACCATTTCCATTGTGGTACAGATCTCAAAAGCAATCTTATCCCCAAAACTTAGACTGTACTAAGCATAAGGCACGAGCGAGCACTTTCCTCTTTGCAATCTTTTTGGCTAATATCATATCCATCATGAGAATCACTGTCACAGAAATGTCATGAACAGGCAGTTGTCAACATCTCCAAAGGTTTATTCTTAAGGGAGAGAAAGCAGAGTCACAACTGGAAATCATGTCTACGACTAAAAGGGAAACTAACTGAAGACCTCCCAGGGGTAGGGAATATCAGTTTCAGGTATTGTTGCCAAATAAATAACAACTGTATGAACAAAAGAACCTTTCTGATTAAACCAAATGATGGCATGGTTTTTGTTTTGTTTTTACATATTAAATATTTCACCTCTGAGTTTAGAATGATTTAAAGATGTAGTATGGCACTCCTCAGAGGTGGCAAATTCACATCTTAATTTCTACTTCACCAACACAACTCTGCAGACTATCCAAGCAGCAACAGATCGTATCCCCATAAAAGCAGCAAAGGCCAACTGAAGAGCTCTCAGTACAGGGTGCAGCAGACTTGACTTCAAAGACCACCATCAGACAGAAGAGCTCTCGAGTCTCCAAAAATGAAAAACAATTCACACCCCCCAAAAAAAATCAGGACACTAACACCACCACCCCAAAAAATGCAGAACTCTACAACTGGGGAGTAGGTCTAAGGCTCAAGATTCTCACCAGTGTTTTCGTACTGTGTTACATTTCACCTTGTTTTGTCACTTCTTTTTATTTTTGACGGATGCATTCAGGGGATTGCCACAAGTACAAGACTGGTCAATCCCTAAATTCATAGGAACATCTCCAGCTGCCTCTGTGATCAGGTAAGTTTTGGAGCAAGTTCAATTTTGTATAAAAGGAGAACATACACTTCTTATTCCATTCATTTTATTACAGGAAAGACCACAGTGCCAAAAACTGCCTTTGCCTGCGGCAAGGTTCTTTATCTGAAACACAAAACTTGCTCAAGGGGCGTTAGATAATTCATTACCACCTGCTTTATTCACAGAGGTGGGTCCCAGACTTACTTAATACAAAGTAAAATGTTTTCCTAAGTGTCATATCAATCTCACTTTGCAAGTGCCTTAAATGCCTTCGTGAAAAATTATGCATCAACAAGGCAGGGGAGAAATGCCTCTTACATCTAAGTAGTCCATTCAATGAAAATGGTCCAGCAGCACAGGTAACAATGCCTGAAGCTCACAGGAGGGCTCAAGGCCACGTGATGAACAATGACGGAGAAGTATCAGTATGCATAGCACAAAGCCCACAAATGCAGCAGGAAACCATCAGCAGTGTAAGATAAACAACAAATGAACTTGTATCTGAAAAATGCATCGCTAAAGACACACCAGTGGCATGCTCGCCCTCCGTACTGTCAGCCAGTCCAGCTTCTTTTAAGTGATGAAATTAGGTATTTTCTCTGATCATTGCTGGGAGGTTGTTTTCTCTTTGTTTTCTCCCAGACGAGGCATAGCTTTTGCTCCTGATACCACACTCCATTATGGGATAATTGATAAGTAATATACTAGACAACAGAAGAACCTTCTTACAGCTAAGTCACAAGGCACATAAAAGTGTGAACACTATTTGTAACCTACAAGTAACTATCAATAAAATGTGCACTGAAGGGACTCATTACAGGAAGAGTAATGCTACTATGTGTATTTGCTTTTAAAAGTATTAACCATTATTCAATCATCATGCTTTCCTCTCCTCCCCTCTCATTTAGAAAATATGCATTGCACTCAACAACGCAAAAAATTATCTATTTCACTTTGGCTTCTTTCCACATTTTTTTATTTCAGTTTCTAAGATAGACTAAGTGCATGTCAACTTGTCTTTGCTGTTCCAGAAAGTAAAAGTTACTTAACTTGTAAAATCTGAAAATTAATCTATTAAAGTAGTTGCTTCTTTCAAGCTTCTTTTCCTTTGAAGGCATTTTTAGACTAGTTTACCAATTAAAAAACCAAAAGTATGCAATTACTGAATCAATGGCATTTGTGTCGAAAGGATTACATTTTTTCTTCCAAAAAAAGGTCACCAGTTAGGGAACAGTAAACATTTGGAAAGTATTCACTAACATCCAGCGAAGTACAAGACAAGATGAAGTAAGAGAATATCTGTTTTCTCTTACTTAATAAACACTTCAGTCCTGCACTGTTTATCATCTTACATAAGCAGGCTACTTTTTTCCAGCTGTTAAAGCAGAAAATCAGAAACTTTGCCTTTGACAAAACCACAAGTGAAATCAAATTTCAGAGCATTCTAAGATCAAAAAATACCATCTGCAAAAAACACACATCAAACCACTTGACAAAAACAAGTACAGGATCATACTTTCCCCTACGCAGGTATAAAATTATTTTTATTAAAATGCTTTCTTTGCAGATGAATGGAAAGATAACTTCACAAAGAAACAGTAGAACACAGGACAAAGCTCAGGACTGGAGAAGCAGACCACATTTACTGTTGCAGAATTGTCGAAGAGCAACAATAAACAAAATTTTAAAGTAGTTACACCTCTTCAAGCCCCTCTTCCCCAAGTATAATGACTTGTGGTAAGTGCCTGTACATGTGACACAGCAACACAACCAAAAGCAATCTTTGAGACTATCCCCAGATAACTATACATTCTGGGGTTCAATAAATCATAATAATTAGTTTTGTTGGCAAACAAAAACTTAATCTGGTTGTATGATTAAAACATATTCCTACCTCAGGATCATCATCGTCAAAATCATGGTAAGTGGAATGATCTGGATTATTCATTTTATCCAAAAGTTCAATGGCAAGACTTCGATTTAATGGCTGGGTAACAAAGGGATGCTGAAAGACAGAAGGAAGTATACAGATTAAAATTCCAGCCACTCATATTAAGCATATTTTAATTTTATAACTTAAAAAAAAAAAAAAATCCCATACATAAATTTATACCTGTAACAACTTTTCAGCTGTGGGTCTTTTTTTAGGATTTTTCGTAAGTGCCATTTTCACAAAATGATGGAAACTATTGGACCTGTAAAATGAAGTGCTAAACATTAAAATCAGTTGCTCAGGAAAGTACATAAATTATCTACCAAAACAGAAAAGCAATTACCATTTCATTTTGTCCTTTAATTTAGGAGGCTGGAAGTTGCTTTTTGTCATTAGAAAAAGCGCTCTGAAAAAGAAAACAACAGTATTTCTGTGGTTACATTGCAATACATATATGAGATGAATTATTAAATACGTTATTTAGTTGGCAGTAAGAAGTCCCATCAGTTTAAGAGATGCAATCAGGACAACATTACTCATTTATGCACCAAAAACAGTTGTTAGAATTTCTATCCTGTTCATTTAGAACACTTATAGCCCAAGACCCTTGCAGCACACCCTAACACCACAAACCCCCTCATCAAATGGATTATTTAATAAGCTGTCTTTACTCACCAAAATATAACCCCTTACTAACCTCATTGGATGCAGGTCAAACATTGGAGGCTGAAGTTCAGCAAGCTCTATAGCAGTTATTCCAACTGCCCACAGGTCACAGAGCTGGTTATAGCCACCTTTTCTTTCTACTGCAGCAACTTCTGGTGCCATCCTAAAGGACAGAAGATTTTTAGGTAAACTTCTCACCACAAATCAAACATTCCTCTGTACAGAGAAGTTTAGTACTCTCTTCCCTAAAGCTCTCAATCTCTAAGTTCACTGCATATACATGAGTGCACATATACAGATACACCTAAGTGTGTGTGTGTGAAAACGTAATGCATACCTAAAGTTTTCCTCAATCATCTTCAAGTAACTAATGGGCAGTTTCTAAAATGGTCATTTAGGAGTAAGTGGATGAAATCAATCTGTCTCAGACTTTTTGCAGGCACACAACAAAACACTACTCAACAATCAAAGAGGTTGAAGTATAATTATTCAACTACAATAATATCAAAATAATATCCAAATTCACACATGGCCCCAGGAAGTGATCAACTGGCTTTGAAGAGAAGAATTCCAACAACAGAAAAAGTAATAAAGTGTCAGCTTTCTTGTATCCTGAATGCACTTGCTGTCACCTCTGTACATAGCACTCCCCAGTTTGTAAAGTCTGTCTCAGGTCAGGTGACCTCATTTAAGTTAAAGTGGTTTCACATTCTGAGGTGGCAAAAATCAACAAACGTAACCAGCACATAAATAGGAATACCTAAAGGAAATGATTCACTAGGCATTGTCACACCTCTTGAAGAGCCAATGTGAATTACGAATCTGATTGTCCTCCATAGTTCTATCAGGTGGCTAACACGTTAGCATTTTTTTTACCTTTGAACTTTATCAGTCCAGATCACCCGAAAAGTAGCAGTAAATCTGGAGACATAACTCAATACATGTATGACAGATGACTGTCAACTCAGCAAATGCTCCAGTAAATCAGCAAGCAGCATCTCAAATGATGCATTATTCAATTACAGGCATCCTGTGGTCACAGCACCAAGCCTGAGAGTTCAAGAAGTGTTTGGACAATGCTCTCAGGCACACGGTGTGACTCTTGAGAATGCCCTGTGCAGACATAAGTGCTGGACTCAATGATCCTTGTGGGTCCCTTCCCACTCAGTATATTCTGCATTTCTGTGGATCCTTTATCTGTAGATCTGAAAACATCAGCAGGTATGGTGGCAGGACTTATTTCAAGTTTGTATAGCTAAACTGTATTTAGATAAATTTCATCCAAAGTCCATTAAAGATATCAATCACTCTACATCAAAAAGTAGGGAGTTACCAAGGTAGAGAGGGAACATGGGTTAAACATGGCAAACAGGAGAGTTACTAACACTAAAGACTGCACAGCAGCTTATCTGTCCTGACACCTCTAATGATCACTAAAACTTTTATTCTGTTTGCAGCTGAATTTTCTTCTCCACAACCTCAAAAATTTTGCTTCACTTGTGCTCTCAAATCTCATTATGTACATTTTTTGTCTTGTACCTACTATGCTGTCGGACTACAGAATTTTTAATGTCTGTCTGGGAAATGCACAAAAGTGCTGTTTTACAGTGAAGAATGTGTCTCATTTACTTCAATGTGAAAGGGAACAACCACTTCCAGCGTGAAGAAGATAAAATGAAAGGCTGAACTTCAGGTAAGATAAATTATATACACTAGTTTAATGTGGGAAGACTAAAGATGCAGTACAGATAAACAGAAATGTGCCAAAGAATTCGATCAGTTTAAGCAAATAAGGGGGAAAAATGGCTTGGAGGAATAGTTCAAAAGTGGTAAAAGAATCTGTGGATCTGTGCTGACAACCAAATGAAACTCATTATCAACTGAAAAGCTGCAGAAAAGCTGTATCTAGGTTGGAGGGAAAGAAACATAAAACAACAGAATGGAAAATCAGGGAAAAAATATTGAAGATCAAAGTTTAAAAACAGAAACCGTGGATAGTGTTTTAAGTTTTACTAAATTAAGATAAATTAGTCAGTGATGAGGGCAGTACACAGCCTTTCAATTTTTCAGAGCATGAAAGCATTTTCTCTGATACTCAGCTAATTCAGGATTTAGCATTAGTAACACAGAAAGTCTGACACAGCCTTTAGTGATAAGTCTACCCAGGAAGTGTCAGAGCATGCTTTTTTCAACACTACTATATATGTTACTGTTATATTAATGGCCAAGTAAAACAGTTACCAATACGGGGTGCCAATGAATGATTTCCTTTTGGCAATTGTAGCTGTTATCTGTGCAGATACTCCAAAATCAGCTATTAAAAAAAGGTAAAAACAAAGTGACAATTAGCAACTGATTTGATATAATTAATTGACAGTGAACACAAGTTCGGCTTCCCCCCAAGAGGTTATTAAGTATACTGGAAATATTTAACAAAAAATAAATAACAAAAGCAAATAATGGAAACTTGGTGTACCTCAGATACCATCAGTCATCTCCCCTCAGTCACTTGCCAAACATGCACATGAACATGTCCCTCACCCACACAAGGAAGAACAGGCTAACACAAAAGACCTAACAGTTACATGAAGTGTTTTAACATGATAAAATACATATTTTGTGTTATTCAAGAGGTTCTTTCAGATAACCTTTCAAGGTACACTTCACATTTAAGTACTCTTAAATGGGACGTTTTATTTAAACGTTATAAACCCCTGTGATTTGAATTTTACCTCCCCCTTACAGTATCAGAAGTTCTTTTGCATCACTGTTCCAAAACAACTCACATTAACCCTCAGATGCTGACTGCATGGTATAGTTAGATATTACCAGCAAGATAAAAAAATTCTGATATTCGCTAATTCCTTACACGAACCATCACTTCATTAAACAAAATAGAGCATACTGCTTCCTAAAGCACATAAAAATATTAATAGCACTAATTTGTATTTACTCACCTAATTTTACATGTCCATTATCCGTCAAAAGAATGTTTGCTCCCTTCAAAAAGAAGTAAGTATACTTGAATTAAAACATGCAGGTTCCTCCAATACCGTATTACAAAAATTTATGTGAGATCTTATGGCAAACTAGGGCCAAAGACAAAGCAAGGACTGTGTTCAATGACTCTGCAGTATTACAAGGAAGTGTTTGTGAAATTAGCAAGTTACCATTCTGTTATATAAAAAAGACCCCTTGGATATACAAGGCTTTTCACTACTTTTCCATTTAGCCTATGGTACTACAGAGTTGTGTATCGTGCACAAAACCTCTCTCAAAAGACAAGAGTATGATGATTTGCCTGTCCTGATTAATTCTTACTTTTTTTGCTATTTACAGTGACTGAAAGGAAATGGGAACTCTAAAGGTCAAAGCGGAAACAATTTTATTTTCTTTTCATAAGTAGGAGCTGGTTTTGTCTTGTTAGAGAGCCATGCTTATTATAATTATAGCCTTAAGGACCTGCCTCAATATTCAAGTGCTTGGCAATCCTTAAGTGCTTTCCATCCTTGTGCAACAGAGATTCTGTTTAGTGCTAGATTTGGAGAGTTCATTTTTGTGGAGTGTCTGTACCGCTCACTTCAGTTCAATAACCAAAATTATCCCAAAGTGGAGGTTTGTATCACAAAATCACAAGACAGAAGGACTAAGAACAAACCAAATCTGAAGACTGAAACAGGTACAAGTTGAGTTGAGTGAAGGCTAGAGCTGGCTAAACACAGCTCCAAATGTCAGCACTGCCCATCAACTAGATGGAAAGGCAGCAGAGTCGAGCCTCCAAAACATGTTTTTACAGATTATGGTTTTTTACAGTGAAGGAAAAGTCAGGCCTGCAGTGAAACGCAACTAACTTGGCACATGTTGCACAAGTACAGTTAATGAGCCTTATAGATGGAGCTTGGTAAACAGTGTGACAGCCCAGTTTACATGCTCTTGACCTTGTTAACCTTTCAAGACCAACAGAACAGGTACTCTAAATATGTAACTTAGTTACTGAGGGAAGCAAACACAATTCAACAGTCAGGCAATCTGCAGAGGAAGATAGTACTTTTCCATGCTCACGAGAACAGCCTTTCAGAAAGAAAAGCTCTCTAACCATTTGTTATCAGCACAGTTCTGCTTAGAAAAGTATCTGTGCACTGTATACTTACAAGTATAATTTTTCATTCTATAAAGTATAATGGAAAATATTTAATTTTGGTGTTCAAAGTAATCTTTCATTCAGAAATTATTTTTAATGATTGCTCAAACCCCAAATACTCTCTTCTGCAGCCAAAGAGAACAGTGGAATCAAGCTGCATGACAGCAATCTCAGCTGAAGCTGCAATGTACATTGCATTCCTCGTCTGGAAAAAAACCAACCAAACCCAACAAAACCAACAGTGTGCAACAACACAAAGGAACATGATAATTTAATGTCAGATTTCCAGGAGGAAGCTTGCCAGGTTTAAGTTGCAGTCTGAGCAAGGAAGGGTTTGGAAAGACTAGGCAGTAAAACTCCTGGAACAAAAAGTCAACAGGCAGCACCAGAAGGAAACTATAAAAGAGTGTAAAAGTCTGAACAAGCTGCTTTTGATAGAGCTTTGCTGAGGTGAAGATTTAAATAAGTCAGTGCTAATAGCCTGATTTGCAGCACCTTCTCTATTTTTAGCATGCGAGGGAGGGGACAGAAGCAGCCTCCAAGAACCACGCGTAACAGCAGCCACTGCCCTGCAATCTGCTCACCAAGAAAAGAAGCAAGAAGCCAAAGCAACAGCTCTGCTCACTGGATGGTTCAAAAACAAGGGTATGCTGAGCTTCTTGGAAAAGCTATGGGAAAGAGCAAACCCTTCTTTTGCACAGAGCACACTCTTACAGCCACCTAAACATACTGCTCTGGACACCAGCTGATGTCTAAAGTTTACAGCACTGGTCTAAACAAGCAGTAAGTGTGGCTCCAATGAAAAGAACAAACTGTTTCCATGCATGTATTTTAAAGAAAGGTTTTTTCCCTCCCTCCCTTGGGAAAAAACCCCTACATATTCAAAAGTATATACAAAATTGATACATAACAGTAAAGACCACTGGAGGTGATGAAGCCTATTTTAAAAGCACAAAAATTCCTTTCAGGTTTTACTTACCTTTATATCTCTGTGCATTTTTCCTTTACTGTGAAGGTAATACAGTCCCTGCATAAAATATTTAGATAATAATTTAGTCCAACATTTTTCATTTTATACACATTTCTCACTTTATTACCAGATATATTTAGGATCCAATTCAATCTTCTAGATGACTCACTGACTGAAGAACATTTTTATATTTCAGTCTATCCTGCTGTAAATCTGCAAATTCAAAATATGTAGTAGCATATCTAAATATTTTAACTATATAGATATTAGTTATTTACCTAGCATCTAAAATACAGCATAGTTGGAAATAATACCAGTCACCACATCTGCTGGAAGAAGAGTATTCCCCAACCAAGTTTTCCTCTGGATGTGGTAACTGTCACCTTTTCAGACCAAGCCAATTACTGTTAAATTGCCTAACAGTCTTCTATTGAGCAGTCAGATCACAAGATAACTGAGGAAGTTCTCTCCTATCCCATTACACACTTCAATCAAACCTGGAAACATGCCAGCAGGCAGTGCTTTGGGTTTAATACTGGAGTTCAACTCTTATCTCATGGATTTCTGCAGAAGCATTAGGCTGTCTTTCTGGGTCTCAGTGACAGTACCAAAACATTTTAAGACTCAACACAAGTTAGAAACTAAGTTTAAATTCTGGAAAAATTCTACAAAACTGAATCCCCGCATGACAAATCATAGACCATGTCACTTTTGACACTCCCGGCTTATCTCTAAAATTCTCTTCCAGGGGTAAATCGACACAAACATCTTCCTTGCTCTGTGACCTCCATAAGGCTCTGAGTTCACAAGAGATCTCGATATAGAGATAGAAATTTTTTTGCCAGATCATGCAAGACACCATGGAGTTGATTGCAAAAATAAATTAGGACTTTTCAATTATTAGCTTTTTTATAGGCGGTATGAGGAAACACATGACTTGTTCCTGGAGATTTCAAGTGAACAGCATTGAACAGATAGATAGACAAGAGTACCCCTGAAGACACAGTTTTTGGGGAAATTTTTGACAGTTCATGAAAAGTTCTGTGCGATGTAGCTGATGTGCTAATCAGTTATGAAATTCAATTCCTTAAACTAAAGAAGCAAAAAGCTCCACTCGCAGATGCTTTAACCTGTTTCTCTGGGGGACATGACTAGCAGTACCCAGTTGGTCCAATAGTTTTTTAGAGTTCTCACTGCAGGCATGCATGCAGACCCAAAAACTACACTTGATTTGCTTTTTGCACAAAGTGTAACTAATCAAATCATCTACCAGACCATTGCAACAATTAGCATTAGCTAGGAAAGTCCCATGTACACTCCTTAAATCTCTGGAGGCTACTGGAAGTCCATCAACTTTTACTACTGCCTCGAAAGAATTTGCGGTCACTGTTTTCAAAACTGAATGCCTGGAAACAGGTACTTTAAAGGTCATATTTAAAAATACTTGTATTTTCAAAACCAATCTCACTGATTCCAACCAAAACTGATAGTGAGTGTTTTTTGAAAATGGATGATTCAAAGGGCTTCTAAATGCGAAGACTGCACAGTAATTTTAGGCATCCAAGTGAAACTCTGGATTCATAGAAACTGGTGGCAAAATTAATGTTGGACAAATTACTTTTATTTTATAGGAAAAGTGATGTTGCATTGTAAGCTACAACAGGATATCAGAAACTATATACATTATATCTGGTCAAAGTACTAGAAGCATGTACTTACAGGTAAATTAAAATACAAAAAAATTAGTCCAGAAATAACACTTTAAAAAATAGAGACTTGCTATTTTGTGTGTTTCTCACACACAATTTATACCTATTAATCAAGATATCTTCCCACACAGTAAATGATTCCTTAAATTCCATTCTAGACTACTGAAACACTCCTCCATATGCTGAGAAGACTACAGGTTTGATTGATGGACTATCTGGTGGATAAGGAATTGGCTAGATGATTGTATCCGGAGAGTCAACAGCATAATGTCAAGATGCAGATGAGTGACAAGTGGTGTCCCTTGGGAGTCGTTACTAGACTGTTGAATATTCTCCCCCTTTACTCTGATCTGGTAAGACCCCACCTGGAATGCTGCATCCAGCTCTGGAGTCCTCACCATGGGAAAGACACGGACCTGTGAGAGAGTCCAGAGGAGGGCCATGAAAATGATCAGAGGTCTGGAGCACCTGTCCTGTGAGGAAAGGCTGAAAGACTCAGGGTTGATGAGTCTGGAAAAGGTTCCAGAGAGACCTTATATTGTGGTCTTTCATTTCCTTAGAAGAAAGATGGGGATAAACTTTTTATTAGGGCCTCCTGGAATAAGACAGAGAGTAATGCTTTCGAACTAAAAAACAGTAGAATCAGAGGAAGAATTCTTTTATAATGAGGGTGGTGAACCACTGAAACAGATTGTACAGAGAGGGAGTAGATGCCCCATCCCTGGAAACATTCAAGATAAGGTTGGATGGGGCTCTGAGCAACCTGATCTAGTTGAAGATGTCCCTGCTCATTGCAGAGGGGTCTTTAAAGGTCCCTTCCAAACCAAATCATTCTACAACTCTATAAGAACAAAAGGGTTTAAAGGTTCAAAAACCTTCACACTCCCAGATGCCTTCACTGTAAGGAGAAAAAAGACACATCCTGTAAGTCAGCAATCTCTAGTACAGGATAGGGAGATGGTAAATGGCAACCAAGGGAGATGGCCCAGGAACAGAACTATCTTGAAAGAGTATTTGAGAGAGGCAGCAGCTCTCAGCTGATGGCATTCAACAGGTTTGCATTCACTAGAAGTCAAGAACTACTCTCTCATGTGGAAGCAAGACATCCACCAAAAAAGCACTTCCTGATTAAGTTTTACAGGTGTACTGAACCTGTAATTTAGGAAAGAAAAATGAAAGCTAGCATACCCACGGGGAGAGGCTGGTGACTTTAACTTGAACATCTCAAGTACGTAGGTAATTTTTTTCTTATTAGCACAGATTAACTATTAGATATGCAAACTGAGTGCTTAAATTTTCCTTCAAACTTACAATAACTAATTTATATTGCAAATATGGATTAAGAAAATATGCTGCTTCCCCCCTTTTTAAAACAAACATAAAATTAACAGCAGAAGGATGACAAGAATTTTATTCAATTGATCCAGGCAACTTGAGATTATGCAATTATACAAGTTTCTAGGCTATAATATGGGACCTCCTCAAAAGTCTGAGCAAAATGCTATGTCATCCAATTACCCTGTTTCCGTGGCATGGCACGTTACCTGAAGCTTTCACTTTTCGCCGTTAATACTTTTACAATAAAAGTCAAAAACAAGAACACGCTACCTGTAGTGTTTCTCTGCTAACATAGGCAATTTGCTGTTCTGACAGTGGTCCAGTCACTGAAATGAAAGGGAAAAAGAAAAAAAAACCTCAAAATTAGGTAAGATACTGCCCATTCCAAATTCATACCTCAATTACTTCCATTCACAGTGATAGGATCTTACACTGCAAATCTCTAAGTAAATGTCATTAGTTTTTACTGCAGACCAACCATCCCAAAGACCACCAAACACCTTTTAAACTCAAAAACGTCCACTCTCATTGGAACAGGAAGTACTAATTCCTTCCATATATAAATCTCATCATAATTAAGAGGAAAAAGAAACAGAAGGAATGATTTAAGCACAACTCTTTCCCCTGCAGAAACCCATTGTGTGCTTCTGAGAAAGGCTGGACTTCCAACTCAGTGACTCAGATCTGCAGCAAACTTTGTTCAGTTCCCTTTGAGCCCTGAGTAGTTCTTTGTACCGTTTGTGACCTGTTCTCTCCTTCTGTCCTTCCCACTGCCACACTTCCTGCTCCCTCCAGCTTCTCAACCCTTTTCTGAAATGAGCTATCAGCACTGCTGCTCCTGGGCCTGCCACACCAAGCACCTTCTCAAACTCTCCCTGTGAGCAGGTTCAGCAGTTTCCCAAGGGAAGGAGGAGTCATCCTCTCCCTCCAGGGTCCGACTTCACTCAAGTTTCTTAAAGGAAAACAAATTCTCAAGAAATACGCAAACCAAACGGTGAACAGCAAGATAATAATGGTCTGTTTGCCCCTAGTCACTGGACTTTGATCCTGAAAGTAAAGGGGTTTAAGATCAGGAAACGGTCCCCACTGTAAGCTTCTCACATTTTGCAGAGAAAACAAACAGAGAAGTTGGATGGAGTCTCTCAAAGGCCACTGAAGTAATAAGGAGTTAAGAATGAATCTGGATTAAAGAATCTAACCTCTAAGTTTCTACAAAACCATAACATTAGTATCGTGCAACATATATCTTCAAAACAAGTCTTAATCCAACTTCCCTTTTCTGAATGAGAAGCTCCAAATCCACACAAAACTATATATATTGGCACCCAGAGCATGTATATCTAGGCATCTGTGTTATTTTGAGAAATTAAATTCTGGTTACCTTAAATGACATAAGATTACAGAGGCCTACAGTTCATTTGGAATAAGTCCTTAGAACACAATAAAGATCAGAAAAGAGCCTTCCATTCTAACTACCAGCAGAGAAGCCAGAAATCAGCTGCAAGGGAAACCACTCCTGTATGACATCTGTTCAGGCACTTATGTGGCATGAGCTCATTTCCTACTCTACAGGTGTTCCACATAACAAAGCCTATTAAACACGACACTTTTCCCAAAATTAGCAAAGATGTAAAGGCTCAACAAGGCCACATTCAAATGATTATGCCATGAGCATGGTGTGAACTTGTGAAATTGTGCTTGTTTTAGTTGTACCCAAGTTATACGTAAAAAGCTCTTAGAGCACAAGAGAAGATTCTCAAGTTAAATCTTCACAATTCCCCTCTGAAAAACATCACCTGGGAACCACAAAGCCACTACTCACAGCATACTCCTTTCCTATGTAAATCTTAATTCCCTCAAAACTGATTGTCTCTTGAAAACTGGCAATCAATTTACTAATCCTCCCATTATCAAACAGATTCACACACAGCCCTTGTTTCTTTAACCATTCACTGCAGCCAAGCCTAAAGCAAATATACAGGCCATCTTTGCTTTTCACATGTCACAAAGCCAGCATAAAATAAATGGTAATAAAAAAAACCTTAGTGGAACTACTGCTGTACAAACATACAGATGATCACTGTTTACAAAGGACATGAGCATCCATGGTAATCAGTCCACTTACCTAGGTTTCTGTAGGCAGTGGTATAGATTATACTAAAACAAAGTTCAAAAGCTCAGAAACAAAATGGTTATGAAGACAGCACATCAAGACATCAATTTTATTTTTACAGTGTACTATTGTCTAATTTTACAGTCTTTAAAAAGTAGTGATGGGTATATGAGCTACTGAAGGACAGAAATACTGTCAGAAATGATGCTACAAAAAACCCCACCATAGCTGTAATTTTGTTTATGAAAACCAAGCCTAACCAATTAAGTAAAAACATAACCTAAAACTGACCTTCAAGGACTTATTATGGATACTATTCTTAGGATTCCTCCTCTTTAATTCCAAAACACTGTAATCATTTAAATTTTGGAAAATAAGATTTACTTATTTAAGGAATTAGTCTTGACATACCATGGTAAATATCCTGCAGAGAGCCACCTCCACAAAACTCCATGCAAATCCATAGCTTGTCTCGTCTAAAAAGTGAATAAAACCATTCATTAGTCAGATCTGAGAACAACACCTGTAAAGGAAAAGTCAGAGGACTATAACATTGTAAAGCACAACATAACAAGCTCCGTATTACAAAAAGCACAAGTCAAACGAGTATGATTTGATCTTTATGTTATACTTCACTGTCCAAACAGCAACTAATAAAATATCCAAAAATATTCTACTTTAATGAAGTAACAAAAACAGTATTAGTGAAACATTCACACTAATTTTTTGTTGAAATACTCTTTTCTGAGAGTAGAAAGGAAAACAGATAGGGGTTCTTATTTCTTCCTCATTTTCACTTCTCCACTTTTTTCAGAGCATAGGAGTTAACAAGAAACAAATGCAAAGCAAAACGCCCTAGGGGTATCTTTCAACTTCATCCACAACAAATTAAGTGAAAATAATGCTTTAGTCAGTGCTAGGCAGAGTGGAGTCCATGCTGTGGGTAAGTGCCTGCTCAGATGAAGTCTTTTCCTTCAAAAATACCTTTGGGTCAGAGGGAAGTTATTTAGTTGTTCTTCCCTTACTAAGGGTATCAATTCAGTTTGAGTCACTATACCTGCACAAAAGGTGCTTTCCAAGAACAGACAATGAACTGAAGGATTCAAAGGTCTCTTCTATTGTGACCAGTAGTTCTATTTTCACTTAGTAATTTTCACTGGTAACACGTGTGGTCACAAAACGGCATTTTGGAAAGCAGAAAATCTGGGACTCGGCTAGTCATTCCTGGCCATCAAAATACTCAGAGGGGAAAAAAAATCACATAAAACCACCTTAGAGTAGTTTGTAACACAGGACAACCAAAGGAATGGCTGATGGTTGTTCTGCAGCTTCCTTAAGAACCCTGGTCTTGAGTTTCTTGCATTCATAAGGCTCTGCTAGAACAGCTGAGACATTTGTGGAAGTGTTTTGCAAAGTAATGATGTAAAGTGCTGGGCTTATCTCCTGCAAATTGCAAGAATTTCTCACCAGCAGATAACAGCTAGAATAGCTGCTGTTCCAAGGAAGAACTGTCTTGGACGTCCACAGTTTACATGGCCCTCAAAGTTACACCCCAACTGCTTCCTCTGGGAGTGAGAAAGGTACTGTTCAAACATTACAGAAGATTTAAGCAACAGAATTCCCTTGGCTGTTAAGTCCATACATTTCTAGGGATTAATTAAAGCATTGCCTGAAATCATATTAAGTCTTTCCACTGAAATAACTGATGAAAGTCAGACACAAAAGCGATGTGACTACCTGTGAAAGAAAGCAGAATTAGCGGGGAACATGAGTGAGGAAGAAGCACTGAAGAAACAGACACCTCCAAGTCCCTCATTTGTTTCCCACAATGATGCAGGAACTCAAACAGGGATCCTTTTGGGGGCACTGAGTTCATGAAAGCCACTCTTTCCCATGTGGCTGCATCCTGTTTGATGCCAACAGCAGCAGCAGTGTGGAAGTGGGAAGAAGCCAGAACAATCTCAGCAGCCTTGGGACAGCAGCAGAGCACCCACAAAATAAGAGACATGAAGCAGATAAGTGCAGTAAATTCACACTTTTGCTTACTGGGCATTAACCTCCCAGTGTGCAAAAGCCCTACAGAAAAGAAAAAAAAAGAATATAAGAGGATCAGAAGAGACGACTTCATCTCTAATTCACTATCTAGCCTTTTATTACTGTGCCTAAGCACTCTGGGACAGGTGAGGATCCATGTAACATCCAACACTAACACTGTACACAGTTGTCTGTTTCTGCAGAGCATATGGCAAGAGCAGCAAACAAAACAGACAGGACCAACAGTACTGCTCAGCGTCTGCAACTTAACACCCAGGCTAACAAGAACACAGAAATCCGACTGCCTGAGAAATCCTGACGTAAACAGAAGAAATCCATGGGGAACGATAGGCTGGCAAGTGGCAAGTAAAGGATGAAGGTACTTTTCTATTGTTCTTAGCATTGAAATATGCTTGGAAAAAAACAAAAGGTCAGACACAAAAAGGTCTCTAAGACAGTGATGCAATTGCCCAGACAAAAGAGAAGCACTCTACCAATGAAAGAGGAGGGAACCAAGCAGGAGAATAAGAGAGTGACAAAACACACAGTGTAGTTACCAAAATTTAATTCTGGGTCTACAAATGTGTATTTTGGTATTCTGAGACAAGAGGGAAACTTTTTTGGTTTTTTCCTTAGGAAAAAACACCCTCCCCCCGAATACAGCACCAGGAGAAGAGGCACCATTTCAGTACAAAAATTGTAAAGAAAGTTGAATGCAATCATAACATTTTTTCACAACCTATTTTCACATGACATTTTAGAAACCCATCAGAAACAGTTTTTCGTTAGTTATACTAAGCAATCCATTCCTACTGTAACTAGTTAAAAGAAGCAGTTGCAAGAGAACTGGATATATTTGTCAATGTTTCTACAATGCAAATAATTTCACCTCCCGAAACAAACATAAATAAACCATCACATTCTGGTCAGAAGTTCATGTGTTAGACAAACAAGACATTCTACTGAAAAAGACTTAAAAGATACTATATACACTTCATACTTGTCATACTTATTAATTTTCCACTTACATATTATAGGTGTCAACTAATTTGCAAGAAAACATGACTACGTGTTCACTGAATGATTTTGCTAAGAGAAAAATTATTTATAGACACTGTAATAAACAGATTTTAAGGTAAATGAAAAAAAATATAAAATTGGATAACACTTATTTGGCAAATTGTGTTTTGCCTAAGTCACCTTTTAGACCTGTCCTTTACAAGGGGAGAGGCACACATTTTTAAGTGAGCAAAAGAAACAAACTGTACCTGAGATAGCTGCCAAAATAAGCAACAATGTTCGGATGTTTACAGTCTTTCATCATAATGATTTCCTGCTGCACAACAGCAAAATCCTCTCCTGAAAAGCAGAAGGACGAGTATTTTCATTGGCCTCGGTTATACTTACATCTTAACTCA
The DNA here is from genome assembly GCF_022539395.1 of Myiozetetes cayanensis. Classification (NCBI taxonomy): domain Eukaryota; kingdom Metazoa; phylum Chordata; class Aves; order Passeriformes; family Tyrannidae; genus Myiozetetes; species Myiozetetes cayanensis. The sequence continues at coordinate 4,037,928 of NW_026087411.1, read as the reverse complement.
ATTTTCAGCACATGTTTATAAAACAAACATTCTGAGTAATTAAGACCAATTATCTGCAAGTTTCACAGATCTATAAATTAGCTGTAAATCAGTATTTACTAGTAAGGGCTTAGCAATAAGTAACGATATTCTCCTGGGACAGATGGACCTCATGTCTGCTGACACCTGTTATAATATTGGTCATAGCTCTTTCTAAAGTCCTTATTCTCCCTGAGACCCCTCTGTGTGCATCTGCATATGCCCTGCCAATAGCCCGGGTTCTTAAAAACACAACAAGACTTTGCTATTTTTGGCCACATGCCCAATACCCATTAGCTCATCTTCCTGAGCAAAAAAAAAACCCAGTCCCTAGTTAGACTGCTGCTGCAACTTTTCAGCAGACTCAGCAAGAATGTAAATTTACGGCCTGTGCGTAACTTCAGCTTAACGTCCAGATAAAACACTGACATAGGTGTGGCATTTACCTGAGTCTCACTGTTCGGTACCATGGTTCTCCTGGTCTTTCTATAAAAGGTTCTTACTGGATGTGTACACTGAGAAAATCATGTATGAAACTGAAAACACAACTGAGATGTTTTTATTTTGGTAGTGTTATTTCATATGTAAGTTAAAGAAGGCAGAAAACCCCATAAAAAGTAAGAGAATGATAGTAACAGAATATTTGAAAGCCTTCTTAACTTTTTATTGTTTTAAATAAATACGCCTCATGTGCTCTTTGTAGTTCAGTCTCTTACACTGGGACTCCTCTGAAATTTCTTTAGCCATAAGGGTAAACTAGAGCTAGTCTGGTATGTTATTTTGAAATAAGTTCTTCTCAAGTTTCTTTAGTTAGACAAACATAGTACACAAAAACCAATTAATTTTTATGAGCCTCAAGGCCTTTACTGGTGAAACAAGCCTGAAGGCCTAAAATAACCATTTAACTCCATGAAGAACTTGAGACGCTTAAGTTGAAAAAACAGGAACATTCAAAGTCTGTCACAATTCTCTTTTTAGCACTCTGCTGTAGTGCCCCTGAGCATAACTTAAACTGGAAACCAAAGTGATTGCCTAAAAACCTGAACAGACACTAAGCTCCTATGTGTCACAGTCCAAAAATCAATTCTCAAATATGACTGTTAATAAATTTCAAAAGAAAAACAATAAATTCCAACAGAACTGGCCAGGCTTTACCTAAGAAAATATGTTTTAAGCTCCTCCCAGTAAATTAACATACTGATGGACCTATCAACTGGGTTATTTATAACCAGAAAGGTGATGTTCCTTTGTATTTTATTTAACTGATAGCACATTGCAAATCACAAGCTGAAAGTTAACATCTATCTGTGTGTATTGCTGGTGGCTTGCTGTATCCTAGCTAGACTTTTAAAGACACAGACACTACAGAACACAGAAATTATTCTCCCGTACAGACAGGTATCCCTGTGAAAGGACACGATTCCCCCAGTATTTGATCAGTGTTCACAATGCATTCAAAATGAAAGTAGCATAAAGCCTTCACACTCTCTCCCAGTCTGCAAAACTTCCAAAGAAAGCCAGTGCCACGGTCCTAGAATGTGGTCACTGCCTGCCTGAATTCTCACCCAAGGCTCCATCACAACTGGAAGTGACAACTACAGAGAGAAACCAAGCTTAGTGAGCAAAGAGAGGGCAGCTAAAGCACATTCTCTGCACACCACCCAGGTGTCTAAAGGCTGCCAAAAATATTTAACTGCAAGGTTCCAGTTGTTCACCCCCTCACCACAGCACGACGGAAAGTTACCCCTGCTGCAGCACATCCCTGGGCTCTGCCCACAGCTCAGGGAACGCACACAGCATGATTCTCGTGCTCGGCTTAGCTGGATTGATAACCCATGTCATGCAAAGCCAAGGACTCCAGCAACTGGGAACTGACATAAAAAAAACCAAAAAGAACTAGACAAGAGCATCTGAGAGCACACTTTCAGTTTGAGTAAAAGAAGTGTGATGAATATACACTTTTTGAACCATCTAGTAACAAACAAACTGTCCGTATTGAATTTTTAAATGTGCAAGCACTGCAAAAACAACATTTCTAATCAATTCCAGAATTTTAAGAAAAAGGAAAAAACCTGTACCTTCTTTCCCTTCTTGCCTACATACACCTTAAGGATCAAAACAGGTAATTAAAATATCACACACAATATTAAATCTGAAAATGGAACACCAAAAGTTAGAAGCTGAACAAAAAGTCTGGATTACTGTCCTCCTGTTCAGCAAGCCTGTTATTAATAGAACAGCACTTCCAGGCTGAGACTGATCAGTAGGGCACACGTACTTTGTGAAATCACAACAGAGGCAGAGTGCAAGCACAAATCTAGCAGACAGTGAAGTCTTAATCATAGTCTGTCTCCAAATTTCAGGAAATGTACTCAACTCCCAGATACTCATGTTCAGCTATTATTTCACCCTTCTTTTTATTTTTCTTCCTCTACTCTTTTTCCTGGCGAGTCCTTTTCTGCCTTGCTGTCTTCCTCATTTCTTTTGTTCTAGAGGTTTTTGTATCACATGGATTAAAAGCTTATTACTGAAGACAAAAAACCCACAACTCTCACTGAAATTTCAATCAGTTCTCATTTCACTGTTCTTCAATTACATTTTTCCTCTCACATCTTGCTTGTCACGACTGCTATTTTTTAGAACAATGTATTCCTACAGCAAAAGGCAACAATTATCCCTTCTTTCAGTAAGTGGACTAGATTGATTTTGTATGATTGTTATCTTAAGTACAAAAATATTTAGATTTTGTGGTGTATTTCAATTAAGAAACACTTACCTGGTTCTAGTTTTATTACTTTAATTGCTGCTAGCTCCCCCGTGTTGACATTTCGAGCCTATAAAAACAACAAAAAAAAAGGGAATATTTAGAGCACAGAACACAGCAACCAGCTCTGCATTCTCAACTTGATGTTCTCTGACAACATGTAGTCAAAGAGCAGCTGAGAAACACAAGGGTTGAACAAAGAAACCACTTGTTGGGGAACACTAGACAATTAATTTGTACTGAGAGCTGAAGCTTTAGTCTGCTCAGGAAACTACAGAGCCACACAACACTCCTAAATTATGCAAGTCCTTGACCATGCTGTGCTTCCATATTAAAATCCACAAACAAACCAGCCGCTGAGAGACTGACTGGAAAGCAGGTCTGACACTCACAGGTCTCACAGAGGACAACTGAGGCTCAGGGGACATCAAGGGCTGTGCCCTGCAGTGTGTGACCTCTTCCAAGACTCCCACGAGAGCAGTGAAACACTTCCTGAGGATTTCACTACATGCCCCTTGGTCCTTACTCTCTGCCAGCAACAGTATCTTCCCCTTGCTGCAAGGCTGCAAAAAGGCAAGCCAGCAACTAAGGAGTTAGGAAGCATTCCCTGGATACAAAGCAGCTCTGAGGCCAACTGCAGTAGCAATGACTCAGGAGCTTCACTGCATTTTGTACGGGGCTCTGTCCTGCTAAGGCCTCCCTTCAACCGAGCAACCAAGGAAGTTATATTTTTAAAAAGCCATTAAGAAGCAACATAAATTATCTGCAGGCTGAGGGTCAGTGATAGATTCTGAGACCAGTGAAAATACTGCAAAAGTCAAAGAGTAGTCCCAACCTGATTGACTGTGAAAAAACAGTTAAAAAATAAATTTTGTCTGGTAGCCTTCCCTGTAAGTCGTTATTTGCCCACCCCACCGATGGCAGCAATGTCTCCATTCATCATTGGTGGAAAAAAGATATTAAGAAAAGGAGTTCCTTTTATCTGTACCAGAAAATCAAGACAACACATGAGGAAGTGGCACCACTAAAGCATGAGCTAGAATTTTTACTCCTCATTTCTTTTCCGAACACATAGCATGAAACAAACACACGGGCAAAATGTTCAGTATTTTTTAACCTCCAAGATAAACAATAAAATTACAGAAACTTTAACAAAGACCTGTGATCATCAGAGTGCCTGTTAATACACACTCACTTCAGGGCAACTTGTACTATTAAGATAATCAATGAGATACGACTGTAGTGGGTACAAGTGGAGAGATCCTGAAGTTCCACATCCTGCACACAGCTGTAACCTGCAAGTCAGGATGGAAAAATTTCACAGGCCTCAGAGACACTGCTAGTAAATTTTTAACAATACTGTGTCCAACTGTCAGGAATTTGTTTCTGTGACTATGGTTCCATAGGCCACTATGTTCTGTGGCAACAAAAGCAAGGTAGAAGGTGAGTATGAGCTAGCGACAATTTCAATTTAAGTTTGATTAAAGCATATAAGATACTCATCACAAGTTGTTGTGGTGGTGCCCAAAAGAAACTATCGCTACTAGACAGGCAAATCTATAGATACATAAGAAGCAGGACATGTAGAATGCCAGCCAAAGAAACAGTCCAAGCAGCTGGCAGCCTTGCCAAACCTGCACTCCCCAACACCTCAGGGCTGATTCAGTCCCCTCCCATTGCAAAGGGAGTTCATCTTCAATGTCATGTTTTCAAAAACTGTTCAAACTGTTGTCAGGGAAGAACAATTGTTGTGTCTTTTCACCTTTAGATTAGGCATTTCTTCCTTTCTTCAGCATCAGCAGCAATGGGACTCTCTGGCCAGCTGGCGATTGGTTGGACTAGTATCTGCCTGAGCTTATGAAAGCCAAAAAGGAGGAACAAAACCCGATTTAATGCAGGTCACCAATACCAGGCTACCCACTGCTTAAGGGCGTAGATTAAGAAGACAGGACTCCAAGTCAAGAATCTGATTAAGTTATAATTTTGCGTCCTGTTCCATTTGGGTTATCAGCACTGAAGGTGTTGTCAAGAGTAGGAATATGAATTACCTTTGTTAATCTGAGTATATAAAAATATTATGCTAATTGTAGTCACAAAAGGGTTCCTTGCAAAGACTAAGAATGAGAACGAGGTGCCCCTGACAGGTTTTACTAGATCTCAAATACCTTTGAAATCATCAGTTGTGAAACAATTACTCATCTGAGCTCACACTAATGAGTGACTGAGAATGACTGGAGTACGTACGGTTTCTAACACCTGTTGGAGCTGGCTCCAACTCTGAATTTGGGGGTGCTTGCATACATATCACGCAGCACCTCAGGGTGTGGAAGACACTGCCTTGGGTTTTTATGTAAGAAAAATCACACCAATCGTTTACGGGGTTTGAGACTGGAGAATCAGTAAGTACTAGGCAGGTGAAGAACAATTTCAAACAAGTACTTTTGAGCCTACAAAATGCAACTAAAATTTTGAAGAGGCTCACGTAAGAAAACCCATATTCATTTTTTGTTTCCACTTGCATTGTAAGTCCTCTAACTCCCAGCCTTTGTGATATTGAGGTTTACAGCATCCATCCCTGTTTCCAGAAGCAGGATCCTTCAACCACTTCCTTCAAATACAGATTTCACTATCTCAATGGGAATGCATTAGGTTTTCTAGAGGCAAAGATTAGCCCACAATGCCTGCATCTACATGCAGGTACTTTATTAAATGTGTAGTGCATTTATATACAATGTATGCTCTAGAAAATGATAGAGGAATCCTAATTTTATCAACAGCAAAAAAGAATGATACTCTTCCAGAGATCTAGATTGCCATCTGGGGAGAAGTTTCAAAAATTCCACCAACTGCTAAGTCAACTGAAGAGGCACTGCATAATTAAACAGGAAACAATTACAAGCGTCTCTGTAACAACAGCAGGATGACAGATAAAAATGTTATGTAAAAAAACTACCACCAACTAGAAATAAAACCTAAAAAAAGTGCCAGGTTTTATTGTTACTCTACTTGCAAAAATTAATTAACAAAAATGCTTCAGAATTGTAAAGACCTTACTACTCTGCAATAGAGAACTGAAGAGCAATGGAGTGAGGCAGTACTGATGTGCTCTAGTTGGGAAACACCAGTCAAGCAAAAGATGTGCAAATGGTGTGTGCCTGAGAAGGACAGGATTTAGCACTGCCCCTAATATAGTCCAGTTCATAAGAAGAAGAGATCTGTGCAGCTGAACCAGTAGAGATGTAAAATCCGAGGAGATAAATCTCTTGACAAGTTTATATTTGTCCTTCAAAGGGAAACTAATAATACAAAGCATATAATGCTGCAACAAAAACTAAGCCAAAAAGCAAAGACAGCAACAACAAGGGCTTTTGGTTTTGACCACTTCCTGTGTGAACTGTTGAACAAAATGATTTCTAAACAAGTTACTACTTCATGGGATAACTGGTTCCAGGGTACAAACAGGCTTCCTGAGCCTGATTAGCTCTGCTCTTCAGGAAAACACACCCAAGCAACTCCCCAGCCCTCTTGCTTCCAGCCCTACAGTCCTTCTCTTCAGCCTCTCTCAAACCCTCAGAACTCCCCTACCTAAAAACAGTTCGCTTCCAACATTCTGGTAGAAAGTGCGATACCACAACCCAATAGAGTGATAATTTTAGAAAGCAATGCTTTGATAAATTTGATGTTAAACAAAAGGATCTGAAACTAGGAAAAACAAAAATCTCTGTGCAAGGCACAGACTACTGGTTAAGGAAACCCCAGTCCCACAAACTAGGCCTTGTAGTACTTAATCAGTGCAGTAAAAATGGGACGGCAGAACACCCACCTCCCTCTCTACCTAACAAGTTTCAAAAGCCAATTAACGCTGAATAGACAGAGCCTTCCAAACAGATATTTATTCCTAACAAAATCATAAAAAGCTTCAAAAGTTGTAATGTCAAATCAGGAAGAAAGGAAGACTAAAATGCCTATCAAAAAGAAGACAACTGAAAGGCACGGTTTCAATATTTCAGAAGCAGCAAACTGCAGAAGAATCGCCCTTGGATCACTCCAGGAAAGAGGACCACAGGTATACACGTGGAGAGAAGAGATTTGTGTGCAGGACACTGCAAAATGGAAGTTCATCAGGTTTCAGGTTCATCTGACCTGAACATGTTCTCTTCCAGCAACACACAGAAGCTCTGTCAGCAACCAGACACTCCAAAACACGGATGGCAGCAGAAAGCAGTAACAGTCACCAGGTGTTCCCCACGACATACCCACAGAATCCTAAATTTTCATTGTGAAGCAGTTGAGCTGGTGAATACATGACTTCCCTCACCAAAACAAACTTCCCTGCCAAAGGGCTGGGAAACAGAAAAATCAGGCTTTTCTTTTTTTAAAAAATAAGACCTCAAGCAAAGTGCACCCCACCAAGTTCTGTGTCTTCATTTGTTACCTGGCTGAAGCCAGGTAACATTAATGTTAACATTAAAATTAATGCCAAAAAGAACTGAAATAAGTCATAACCCTTGCAGGAACAACAATCTCACTAATTATCACAGCTGTTTGAATTTCAATAAAGGGGAAAGTAAAAGAAAGGTCTTTTTAGTAGGGTGCTGAAAATCATTGGAAGGGTCCACCTACACAAGATGAATGATCTCTGAGATGGCAAATAAAGTTCAACCTTTATTAAACCAAAGCAGTATCTTTTTTTTCAAGATATGCTGTGATATAAATTTACCACACGAACAAAAGCAATGGACCTACAGTCACCTCAGAATATACTTCCAAACTATGTGCAATTGTTACCAAAACCAAAGGTATTGGAATGGGGACAAACAGGAAACATCATAATATGGTGTCTGTCACAAAACCCTGTGCAGTCCTTGTAACCCAAACTTTAAAAGAATGTCATACCTTACAGAGAGCTATGGAGAGCCTGAAACTAAGGATGGTTAGAATGGCAATTTTAATTTAAGAGACATAAAAGTCTTCTTAAATTAGAGAAGGATAAATGCAGAACAAACAAAATTAAGCAGCTACTTCAATCAAGTCTAGGAATATTTCCTGCAACTGAGCAGGACTGGACAGTATCCCTGTTTTACAACCAATAAATCACAACTATTCTTTCACACTTTGGTGACCACCTTTAACAATAAAATTCTTTGCAACAGTGAAATACAGAAGCACAAAAGACAGAAATGACCTGCACAACAACATAATTAAAGGGATACATGAAGAACTAAGCAATTCAGATAAAACTTCACCTCCCATGACAAATTTGCACCGGTGCTAGTTAGAAGACATACATACTGTTGACTATGAATATAGCTAGTGATGAATCCATTATCATTTGCTCCAAAGCTCTCTGAAAGCTGAACTTCGGTGGAAGTGCAGATAATTGCAAAAATATTGGCTTGAGCCAAAAATCCCACACTGGCCTGTGAGTGTAAGAGCAGGACTCATGGCAGCAAGACTGTATCCATCTGACCCGTCTCCTCCTTCCCTTCCAATCTCTGTAGCTCAGTCCACACCACCAGCTCTTATGTCAAATTCAATAAGCTTCAGAATAGAGGCTCTGCTTCCCTTCTTTTTAATAATTTATTTTTTTTAAACAAAACAAACATTGAAACCATGTCCTGTTACAGCTCAGTTTGACTAAACCGGAGTAAGGGAAGCAGATGCCAGCCTGGTCTGCATTCAGTTCCTCAGTGCTTTGCCGGGAAAGCAGGTTACAGAAGAGGCAGCATTTAGCAAGACTGTCAGCTTATTAAGGCAATAATCCCTACCTGCTAACAGCAGAAACATTTCCCTCTCCCTGCTAAGGGGGGAAAACCACAAATTACAGCCTGAAGATACCCGAGCACGTGAAGTGCTTGGAACCACTGCCGAATTCCCACCACTGATGAGCTCCATCATCTCAGGGCTGATTTCAACTTCACGCAATTATTTCATCAACCACAAAGTTCACCTACAGGTGACAGGATGAGGGCAAATGAAAGAGGCTTTACAAAACACGAAATGTAAGATAAAGCCTAAGTAAGTTCACATGTGGATGACAGTTCAGACTATATTACTACTTCTTTGCCACATTAAAAGTAGCCAGCTTTCATTGTTATTTTTGGGTACTTTCATGCCCCACCTTGAAGACACCTTGAGCAAGACCTCGCCTCAAAATGAAACAGGCAATAATCCACACAGGAAAAAAGCAACTCTCATTTTCCCTACACTGCCCACAACCTAATCAGAAAGCACTTACCTCCCATCTAGAAGAAATAATTATAATAGCAACCCAGTGTATCCTAGTCCTGTTATATCACCAATCTCAGCTGTCACAGGCAGACTGCAAACATTAACAAATCCACTCTGAGGGGAGGAGAGAACTTCTGTGCCTCAAAGGAAAAAGAGTCACAAGCAGTGCCAAACACTGGCCACTCACAGAGCACCAAATTGAAGGATACTGCAGTGTAAGTATGGTAACCATCGAGAAAACGTCACAAATCCAATTTAACCTAACAGGTTTCAGATACACATCCAGACACATATTTCATATGTAAGTGTATTCCAGACTATGGTTAGAGGTAACGTCCTTAAAATTAAACCATAAAGACTGGGTTAATTCATATCCATCAAAATCACATACAGAGCACTGAAAAAATCTGATTGATAAAGTATCACAGAGTCAATGTCCCAGTTAAAAACTGCACAGTAAGAGACACACACACACAGAGGCACAAAACAAAAACCCCGAGCACAAGGCAAGTAGGCTTGGACAAGTAAAACATCAGCACAGCACACAAACAAACACACACACCAAGAAAGCTGGCAAGGTGGGGCATGCAACACAAACCCCCTTTCAATTAAACAATTAATAAAGCAGAGTGTTAGCTGACTAACAGCACAGTAACAAGAGGATTTAGGTCTGAAACTTCCACAACATTTAAGCGAGATGAGATTAAACAAAATCACCCCAACCCAAGCAAGGCTTCATTCTAGGCACGTTCACTTGGAGTGAAAGGCAGCACCAGCACCAGTTCTGTGGACCTCAAATTGTGGAATGGCTCTACATGTTTCCCTACAGTCCTGCCTACCAGCACAAGTTCCCTTAGACACATTTGCACACCCAGTGATGACAAAAACAGGCCAGAAGATGCTTGGAAAGCACACGGTTCAAGCAATGCTTCCACCAGGCTGCACACGACAAACTTCAGTTCTTCCCTCTGCTCCAAGACCAATCAGGAGCAGATAACAACCACGGTCATCCTACCCCAGGGAGAGACTGTCACATCCCAACAGGCAAGGGTTCAACTCGATCCACAAATAAGAACCTACACTACAAAGCAGGGAAAAACGTCAAAGGATATTATAAAGACCCCCAAAACCCAAATTTGTGTTCAGCTGCTTTTGCCTTAGCTCTGATTTTCCTACATTTGCTCAAGTTACAACAGAACCCTGAAAGACTGACCCTGACCACACCAGTCTGCCCTCACGTTTCGCACCAACACAAGCACAACAAGCCGGTATCCCACCCAAGACAGCGGCGGGAGCAGCAGCCGGGGCAGAGAGAGCCCTGTTCGCCTTCAGGCACACGACTTCAAGGGGCATTTGGGGCTGGAACCGAGCGAGCAAGCTTCCCACTCCCCTACAGCCCCCGGCCCGCTCTGGAAGGGACCAGACCCCCAAGCTCCGCCCGAGCCCGCAGCAGCAGCAGCGGCCGGGGCCGGCACACGGGAGCAGTGGCCAGGGCGGCTGCGGGGCGGCTCCAGGAACAGCGCCAGTCCCGCACACAGCCGCATCTGCCCGGCTGGGACGGGCCGGGGGGCAGACCCCGCCGGAGGGGGGCGGCCTCCATGCCCTGGGGAGGGCCCGGGCGGGGAGGGCCAGGCCCCCCTCCCCCGCCCAGATTTTAGAGGAGGCCGGCCAGGCTGCGTGACAGCGGAACCCGCCGCAGCGGGGACAGAGTGGGACAGAGGCGAAGCCCCCGCCGGGCCGCGGCGCTGCGCCCGCACCTTGTAGACGTCGCCGTAGGTGCCGCTGCCGATGCGCTGGATGAGCTCGAAGTCCTCCTGAGGGTTGCGCCGGGACAGGTCGCACACCCTCCCGCCGCCGCCGCCGCCGCTCATGGTGCCGGCGGACGCCCCGCTGTCCGCGCCCCGGCGGGTCGGGGTCGGGGTCGGGGTCGGGGTCGGGGCCGGGGCCGGGGCCGGGGCCGGGAGGAGGCGCGGAGCGAACGCGGCGGCACCGAGCGCTCAGCGCCCCCCCGCCCGCCACGGCAACATGGCGCCCGCCGCCCTCCGCGCACGCGCGGCACAGCGCCCGCCCCCTCCCCACCCTCTGTCCCGGAGACGCCTGCGCGCCGCGAGCGGGGCCGGGGCAGCAGGGTCGCGGGTTCGGGACCCGCCGGCGCTGAGCCCGTCCCGAGGAGCCGGCTCCCCCCCAGCCGCGGCCCGTGTGCCGAGCCCGCCGGCTCCCCGTGCACCACGGACCGACCCTGGCCCCCTGGCCCTGCGGTCCGTCCCCCGGCTCTCCAAGCGTGGGGAGCCGCTTGGGAAGTAAGATACGACACGCAGGTGTTCCCCCGAAATGCCAGGCGCTGTGAGAGTCGCAGAAAAATTGGTTTCCAAAGTCGAGAACACCGGACTTTAAAAGAACATTAATCCTTTCCAAGCGCTGTGCCTGAGGGAAGATGCGCCCCCTGTTCTTCCCAGGGCATGTATAGAGTGTGCCTCCTCTCTCCTCTTACACTAATGCTGCCAGGGTAAAGACTTTCCATCCCATCTTGCATGCAGGTTTCCAGCACGGGGGAGGCCTGTGGGTTCCTGCTCCCTCCCTGTCTGTGCTCCCCACCCCACTCTGTGCAGGGAACAAGCACCAGGCAGCTGTTGGAACCCTTCTCCCCAGATGTGCAGCCCCTGAAGTTGTGTGGTGAGCGGGTCCTGGAGCACTTCTTGGGCTCTGTGCCAGTGAACCAGGCAGAGCTTTTCCCACCACACTTCTTCTGCCAGTTACTTATGGGTGAAACAAACAGAGTGGGGTGAGGGAGGAGCTTTGGACACAAAAATGCACTATCTGCTTGCTGCCCCTTCCTGCCTTGCCAAAGATGTTGGTGTGGCATCTTTCCTCTCTGCTGAGAAGGTGCACTGGGAGAGGGGGCTGGGCATGGCCCCATTTCGATGCGTGATTACCAGAGCAGAAAAGGAGTTGAGGAGCTTGAGCTCTGGCAGGGGGATGCCTGTGAAATTGCATCTTGTCGGTCAGTGTGTTTGTCCCTCCAGCCGCCCTGGGCCGTGCATTCCTGTCCTTGGCTTTGTTTTTATGACCTTTGCTCTCACAAGCAAAATGGTCTCAAACCTGCCAGATTGAGATTGAGATTCAGGTGTCAGTAATTTTTCCTGTCACGTGATTGGGGCTTTTGGGGCACACTGCGCTGCTTTCTGCTGCAGAAGCACCAGGACAAGCAACAGGCATAGATTAGCTGGACAGAGCTGCTACAGATGCTCCAAGAGCCAATCCAGGGGGACTGGGCTCTGTGACAAGTTTAGGAGTAGCAGCAGCTCTGAGGGAGTTGCAGAAGGAAATGCCAGAGAATTAGAGCTGTCCGGAAAGGCTAACAGACATCCTGCTGGGGAGGGCCGATAACCTTGTCACCCTCCTGCTCTTGCCTCTTCGTTTCTCTCTCATTAGAGGGGAACTGGGTTATAGTTTTTCCCATATTATGTTCTTGCCAAGTTCTGCTTTGGTAGAAATGGTTATGAATGAAGCAAGCAGGATTATTTTATCCCTTAGATCTTGCTTTCTATCCATGGCAGCTGCCCACTCTTCCTCTGCTCTTCTAAAAACACCCTGGGAACGTCTGTGTCCCTTCTCTTTGGTAAGGAGAAACAGATGGAGCTGAGAGATGTGCCTTCCACTACCTTCAGAAACAGGTCAGATCAAATTAGTGTCAAGCATAATTTGCTTTCCCAAAGCCTTGGGAAGACTTCTCTTGCTTTCTTTTTTTCCTCCTATTCCTTAGCTGTGGCTATGGTAGGACGGTCAAGCCATATGCTGCAGAGGGGCAGACTGGGCTCCTCTTCAACACTGCTCAGGAAGGTCAAATTAATTCAATAAAACTGCATTTGGGTGTTAAACAGTATTGTGATAGTTCAGTCAATGCCAATTACTTTAAGAGTTCTGGATCATGAGCCCCAGCTGCGGTCAGTGGCACCCCACAGGCACAAAAAAGTATCCTGCTGAGGCTGGATGCCTTGTTTCCAGCTGTGCTCATGACATCCTGTTGCTGGGGCTCCTGCTGCTGCTACTTAGATCCAAAATGCTGCTTTGTTCTCTACAACCCTAAATCCTGGCCACTGCTTGAAGTGGGAGGTCTGGCTCTTCAGCCACCATGTGTTGGCAGACTGCACCTGGCTCCAGGTGACACCAATGCAATTTGTCACAGTTGGAGACCTCTTCCAATGTCTCTGTCATCTTTCCGTGCCAGACTAAAGGGCAAGGTGCTCCATGTGCCAGTGCTGTGGAGAGAAGGTGGCCTGTCCATTTCACTTACGGCCCTGGAGCTGCTGTGAGAGGGAAGGTGTCCTTACAGGGGCCTCTTTGAGCCATGTGGGATCACACATGGAGGCAGGCAAGTTCTTTCTGGAATGCTGAAGGCTGCCTTGGTCAAGGTAAGGGCTGCAATTTTGCCAGTCCCAGGGCAGGTTGGTTATGCCCCAAAAGAAGTGTATGAAGGAAAGTATAAATTTAGAGGGCCCAGTTGGCTCCAGATGTGGGAGGTTCACATACACAAGCCCCATACTGGTATACTCCTGTTGCAATCACTCCTGATATCCAGAGGGAAGAGCTAAGCCTCACACTTTCAGGGGTGACTCTAGGACTGTAATAAAGCAACAGTACAGCTGGACATTTTTCCCCTCCCCTCAAACACGAGGCTTTTAGGTAGTACTTCACAGAAAAAAAGAAAATGAAACTTTCTAGCGTGATGTCAACAGTCTGAAGACTTGGCTTCTTCTATGCTCTCTTTCTCTTTTAACAGTTCCCCAGAGCAGCTGTCTGTTCTCCAGCCCCTCCTGACCTCAGACAGCACCTCCTGGGTACCACTTCCTTGCAGCATCTCATGTCTGCTCCCGTCCGCTCTGGAACACCATTTGTTGTTTGCTTCCCATTCAGCTGAGCAAGCTCAGCTCCACCTTCCAAAACACCCAATACCCTTGCTCAAGGAGGGACAACCGTGCAGGATGAGACCCTTTGCACTGTATGCCTGGTTTATTTGTAAGCAGCTGCACAGCCTTTTAAAAGCCTTTTCGAGGAGCCACCTCTGTGGTGTCACACTGAAGAGCAAGGTGCCAGCAGTGACAGCCCATGCTGGCATTTGCTCTGCAGAGAACACGGAAGGCAAAAATGGCTTTTTTTAGCTAACTGGTGCCCCAGGGCAGCAATGGCTGCAGGGGCAAGGGAGGGCACATCTCCGTGGCATTTGCCAGATGGTGGCCCTTTGGGGATGCCAGTTGGCGGTCCAGCATGTGGCAACTGGAATCCAGCCAGATCCCTGCACCACTTCTTCCTTTCATTGTTAACCCCACCCCCCTCTTGCAAAAATAAAGCCTGTGTGCGGCCCAGCCTGACTCCTGCATCCTTCCCTCTCTGCTGCAAGTTCCAGGTTTCAGCCAGCACTGCCACTGACCAGCACAGGCTGCATGAGGGAAGTTAGCAATAGCCAGTTCCCAGCAGATGGAATTCCTGCCCATGATTTTGCATTAGACAGAGTATTGTTTCTCCTGCTTCAGCACAGGCCTTTTCTAGGAAGGATTTTCTTCCAGGAGAAGCATGAGTATAGCATGAGAGGAAACACACAGATGGTCTTTGCCCAGCAGCCCAGCAGCAAGCATTTCCCTGTTTCTACATCTCTGTGGAAATACTCATGTGTCTTTCAGAGGGAAGCAGTATCCTTTTGGAAGGGGCAAAGGGGAAGAAATCAGGTTCCCGTGTAATAGAGAATGTTTTATGAGTGTTGCTGGCCATTGATGCATTCTTCCAGTTCTCATGTCCTGGGCAGATGGTAGAAGGATGGGGACCATGGGGGCAGGTGACAGGGACTATCTGCAGGGGGTAATTCCTAGCACTGGGAGGGAAGACTGGTGCTGGGTTTGGTTACATGGTGTGGGAGCACCTCTTCCTCTCCTTCTGGTGTTGCTCAGAGATGCACTGCTGTAAAGTACCAGTTTTCCCAGGCAGTACACTTGCACAACCATCCCTTCAACCTGATGAAGATGATGATCCACCAGGATGAATGGTGTCTGCTTCTGTCTCAGTTTAATGAGACTGAAATGTTCGCTAAGGGGAATGAGTTATGAGGAAGACCAAGCTCCTCCCTTTAATAAAGGGGTGTTACCTTTTTCTTTCTCCGTACTTCCTCAGTTGGAGCCTCTTAATTTTGGATTTACACTTGCTTAGAGGGGGGAACTTGGTCTTCCTCATAACTCATCCTCCTTAGCAAAACACTTCAGTTTCATTAAACTGAGACAGTCAGATACAGAGCATTGTGAGCATAAGACTGAGAAGAGAAGGGAAATGTGAGAGGAAGGTTGGTTGAAGGACAAAGGTATGCGAGAAGAAAGAGGGGGAGGTGGGAGTCAAGGGCAGTGGAACACAAGAGTATTGCCTTAAAGCAATAACCATCAATTAAAAGACAGCAGGAAAAATCAGTGCTAAATTAGGCTAAGAAGCACAACCATACCAAGCAGACTAAAACCCAGAAAGATCAATTAATTGATCTGGGAACAATCAAGATGGCAGGAAGTAATGGTAGGAGAAACCAGAATCAGCACTAAGCACAGCTTTGTGGCCAGCCTTCCCCATGCTTCTGTGCTTCATTTTGCCACTGAGCACAGAGCAGTGTTTTTCAGCAAACAGTAAGTCCTGCTGGAGTTTATGTGCTTGTCCTGCCATACATAGACCAACACAGAAGTACTCCCTCCAGATAGTTCATACATCTAATACAACACCAAGAGTTTTACCTTGTTCTACCTTGGGTGGTGACACTAAACTGGGAGGGGGGCTACCCTAAGGAATGGCAGAGCTTCTGTAGTTAGGGGCCTCTGAGGAAAGGGAGCTGGGTTTGGGTAGTCTGGTGAAAAGGAGGCAGAGGGGGCATCTACCAGGAGCCTGTGACTGCGGGGAAAGCAGTGACAGACATGATTAAAAAACTCCTGCAGCACCAGGCAATGCAGTGAGGGACGACACAACCACAGATTGCAGCTTGAGGGGCTCACATATGAGGAAAGTTTCTCCCCCAGGAAGGTGATGTCCCCTGGGACACGTACCCAGAGAAGCAAGGATCTCCATCCTTGATGGTTTCTTGCACAGTGCTCCTAATTCCCGGCAACAGAGATCTTCTGTGTTTGTATATGAGAGCCCCAGTGGACGTGATGTAGCATTGGCAATAGGTCTGCTCCAACAGGGAGGCTGGGGGTCACCACAAGCCCCTTCCCACAGGCATGACAGCTACATTGGAAAGAGACCGCACTATTGTATAATGTTATGGAAGGTTCACCATTAGTTCTCAACAATTTCATGTTTTGGTCTCTTGAAATACAATTAGCCTTAAGATTAAAGTCTCTTCCCTTACCCAATCAAAGCACCTTGCCAGAATCAAGCAAATAAAAAAAAAAAAAAAAGCCAAACAAAAGAAAGAAACAAAACCCCCAAACAGCCCAAACCCTGAACACACTACTAACTGTATTTCCATACTAATCACAGCAGAGGAACACAATGCACGAGTCCATCTGAGCTTGCCAAGTTGCAGATGCTTGTCCAAAATAGCATCTGAAAGAAATCTGCAGTCATTTTCTATAAAAATACTTCACTGTCAACAGCAATGGGAAAGCCTTGAATTAGACTACCCTACCTCTTAGCCCACAAATACTTTTTGTATAGACTAAAAGAACTGCTAAGAGCTCTCTCTTTTTGGTAGAATTTTTCCATGTGTTTCTTTGCAGGTAGACATGATCCAAAACTGTTCATCCACTGGGCAAGTTTTTCTGTCTTCCAGTTGTGCCCTTGGAGTAACATTACCAAGTGAGGAAATAACATTATTTTCGCTAGAAATAAGTCTCTTCGCCTGAAAAAGCTAAAACACATGCAAATGCTGCAAAGAATTAACACAGAAAATAGTTTATTTTTCACCCCAGGAGATCTCATTAATGACATTTCAGACTCTTCAGAAATAAGCTTTAAAGTAATGCTGCGAGGCACATGGAAAAAAATACATCCAGATCTCAGAAAGAGATGGAAACTTCTTCAGACAAAATATGCTTCTAAAAATATTGCTGAAGGTGAAAATCCATTCACATTGAATACTACCACATTTGTTTTTGCAGTTAGAAACATAGAATCATTTAGGTTGGAAGGGAGCTATAAGATCATCCAGCCCAGCCATTAACCTAACACTGCCAAGTCCACACTGAAATACATCTATACATCTTTTAAAAACCTCCAGGCATGGTGACTCAATGACTTCCCTGGGCTGCTTGTTTCAGTGCTTGACAAGCCTTTTGATGAAGTCTTTGTCTCCCAAAGAAACTCCTCTCAATACCAACAGGCTTTGACTAAACAAGGATTTGAGAACTTTTGTCTCAACTCGTGTCTTGCCATTACAATATTTGACAATAAAAAGATCTGAAACACCAATAGGCATCTTCCACCTCTCCTAAAAAATAGGGAGAGAAAAGCAGTACCTTATGACATCCAAAGAAAATGAGGTGAGCTAACAAATGGTACAGGATTTGTTCTGATCAGCAGGGTTCCACTGGATCACTGCCATACTGCTTTTCAAGTGTATCAGGATTTAAGTTCGCTTCAGCACAGTGCAAGAAAGCCACCAATTCCCAGCAGAGATCTTCCTACATTTATATATGAAAGCATCCATCTTTTCACAGATGCCATCTGGCACCAGAGGCTCAAAATGTGTCTGTCTGCCTCTGAGAGACGATTCTTCAATGCCATTCTCCAAGGAGGAAGAATTCCCCCCAACATTCAGGGCTTTTGCAGTGGAAGTTTCACCTGTGCCATCAGAAATGGCATTAGGAGAGTGATTTTCAGCACACTTGGTAATGCCATCTGTGCACTGAGGGAGACCTTGGCTCAGCAACAATACAGTAGTCCCTCCAACACGAATAGTCTGGCAACTGCACAAAAAAAATAAAGGTAAGGTGTTCATCCTGCTTGGCATTCATTTTTCTGTGCAGAACTCAACACCGCTGACACTTCAGATGCCAGTTGCAATTAATAAAGCACCTAAACATTTCAAGCATCATGGCTCAACTCAGTAACCTGTATCTCCAAATGTAATTTAAATTCTCTAACTTCATAACTTCCTAAATGGGATAACTGGGCCCTAACCTAATTCCCAAACATTTCTAACCTTCAGGAGTTCTTTTCAACGGGTTAGCAAAGAATATGGATCCAGTTTTTTCTCTCTTGGTGTTCTTCCAAGTATCAAAGGCAGTATCACCTTCAAACTCCATTTTTGGTTTGCATGAACCTCCCACCAGTCTGCAAAGAAACAGATTCCTAGGGCAGAAAGAACTTCTCAGGTTGAAAAGGCAATTTTGAAGCTAGCTAGTTTCCTTCAGAAACTTTAAAAGGTCTGTCCTTTCCCTGTTTCACTGATCTTTAACGGCTTTCAAACTCAGGAAAGAGAGGAAAATTAACCATTGTTTGTAATCCATTTTTTTCCAGGAAAGAGAGGAAAATTAACCACTGTTTGCAATCCATTTTTCTTGGTATATGCCTGTTCAAGGACAGACGTGTTGGTCACATAATCCGTCCAGTGGATGTTTAGGATTGTACGGAGGCAGCACTGATGGAAGCGTTCTAAGAGACGCAAGTGGTGCCGGTAAGTGACCCATGATTCGGATCCATATAAAAGAGTAGATAGTACAATGGCTCTGTAAATGCTGATCTTTGTACTTTAAGGAAACATCTAAAAAACATCTAAAAGCAGACCAACATATGCTAACAGAAAGGAAAATCCATACCACCATTTTCTGCTCTGAGATCCTTCCCACCAAGGGAGGCTGGTGAAAGCTTGGTGGTGAATCTGAAAGGAAGGTCTATGATTTTAGACAAGTAGACCTTAACCGGGAAAGTTTATTGCTTTATTTGCCTGGCCATGCTTTAAGCTTCTCTAGGTCTTCCTCTCCTCTCCTCTTTCTCCTTTCTGTCACTACCATGCCTTGTAAAGAACATTTTGACTGTGGCCCACACAACAAGCTCATTCTTTGTCAGCTTGTGCTATCATCAGCACTTCCACAGCTTACAAGACAAGCCAAAACAACCTCTAAGGGACAAGTAAAGGACTCAAACTTCTGATCACTGACAGAGACACCAACTATTTGTCTCATATTAGAAAAGCTTGACATCAAAGCAACTTCCATTATCCTAGAAGCCAAGGCCAATCACACCTTTCAAGTAAGAAATAAAGCTACTATATTGTTATTAATAAGAAATATATTTCTTACCATTCCTGTAAAAAATAAATATTGCAAGGTAACAAAAAACTATGTATACTTCATCTTCCATATACAGGGGAAAACACCCAGCTTTTGTCTGTCATGAATTTCCTGTAGGACTAATTTTGACTCAGGCTTTGAGTTCCAGAATAAGGTCATAAAATTATTAACTTCTGCCCAGAGTAGCTCATGAACTAAGGCAAACAGATTCCCTCTCCCAGGAAAAATGCACTGTCATTTAAAATACTCCTACTCCAACATAGCAACAATTCAACACTGAGCTTTATGAGCTCATTGGGCACATTTGAGTTATAAGCAACATTTTATCTGGATTTCCCTTGGCTTTGTTCTCATTAGACAGGAAAAAACCTCTCACGTGCCATGTACTCTTTGTGATGTTCACAAGTTTGCCATTAAGGCCTAAGATGAACTGAAAGCCTCCCTCAAGACAGTCTTAGATTAATTAAACCCCAAGAAAGATAAGACACAAACTGGGATTCCATACCCCACTATGCCTAGCCCTAAATCTAACCACTTCACCAAAGTATCTCACTGAGAACTACAAGTACGAACTCTTAAAACTGTAAGTTTGGGTGCCCCAAACTCACAGGGAGGAGCCTATTCTCAAATTCCTAACCCCTAATCCACCCAACCATCCCTCACCAAGACAGACTCTACACTGCCATCACCAGCTCACTCTTCTTAGACCATAATGGTGAAAATAAGAGCCTCCACTTAGTACAGACAGTAGAAAAACCTTTGCCACAGAAGAGTTTTGTGTCATTAGGGAGAGGTGAAACAGTAAGGAAAACCCCAAGCAATAAAGAGCAAAGATAAAACACCTGTACCTCTTGCATCATGATTAACAACAAAGTAAAATGACTTTAATCTTGCATCTCGAAACCTCAAAGAGCTATTTACAAGCAGCTATCCCTGAGTGAACTCATCTCTATCGCAAAAGAATGGAATGAGCAGGTGAAAAGCAGATCAGTCTGGGTGATAGATGGTCAGTCACCTGTGAAATAAATCTAAGTTCTCCCTTAATTTTCCTCCACAGACATTCAATCTAGCCCCCATGTAACTCAAGTTACACACACCTGTAACTCCCTGTCAGGCCAGCAGCCGGGAGATAGGAATGTGCTCAGGAAGTTTTTGAAAACAAATGTTGAACTGCATGCACATCTCTAAGAAGAAAAGGCAAACACCAGTGTGTGAAGAGCTGTTTTTTCCCCCCTCACCCTGCCCTGGTTAGCATTAGACACAGGATTCCTATCTGCACTGTTTTTCAGCTGGTGTTTTAAAATGTACTGGAGGAGAATGGGACAGTTTAATTCCTCAGCCTGTATACTAGGAGATGCTACTGCTGTCCCAGTTTAATCTGTTGCCTCACAAGGTTGTTAAAATATTATTCGGAGCCCTTGTCTTTCAGCAATTAATAACTTCAGCTTATTTACATGCTGAGTTATATGTGAATTTGATTTTGAAGTAACTGGTTTTAAGGCAAACAAGCCTATGAACTAAAAGAAAGGTTTTGCTTAAAATTAAGCAGTGCTTTTATTTTTTTCCAATTTATGGTGGTGTCTGATAAAAAAAATAACTGATTTATTAAGTACAGGTGCAAGTTTGCTGAAGTTTCTTTTGTATCGGTCGTTGTGGGTGGAGTGTTACAAGCTCATGTATGGTGCTTCTATTAACTTGCCTGGGAATTTCAAGGAAAAGAGGTCTCTCCATTTCTTCCTTCTCTTCTGCTTCTCTTTATGCAAAAGTTGACAGATCCACCCTCAGCCTGAGACATGTTTGTTCTTTGCTCTACAGCTCCTTTGCTCTTATGTCCAGCGAGATGGGCAAGACTAATGCATTACTTCTTTTTTGTGCCTGCATTCTGGGACTGGATGATTTTAACTGTAAAAATACAGAATTAACACTTCATTTGCCTATATTTTATAGCATTTCCCCCCAAAGCTTCTATTAGAAGTCACTACCTAACACAAATTTAGTGTAATCATGGGATACAACCAATGGGGTACTGCACAGGAAATAAATGTTGTGTTAATTTGACCTAATGTGAACAAGACTCTAGTGGAAATGGGATACATGATTAAGTAACAGTAGCGATAATTTTGCTTACGGAAAGTTATTTACCACGGATAATAAAAATGTTTCCTTAAAGTACATTTGCCATAGCTCACAAAAACCTTTTCAGAAGCACACTCTTTGCCTCTTGTGGAGTGAAAGCTGTTTGGGGTGTAAAACCTCTCCAGTGTGTGGACAGAGAACATACTGCACTGTCTGTACATAACTCTTTTCTGCTGGGGAAGCTCCCTAATATTAGAAGGAAATACTTTGAGAGTGCTTTTACGTTTCTAATATTTCAGAAAAATCTTAACCAGTGTTTTTTTAGGTCTGAAAAGCTTTTTAAAAAAGCTTCTGTTATTTTGTATACAAAAATGTAAGCAATAACAATTATGAGAAAAATATGTCATGCCCCATCATGGGAATGGGAATACCTTTTGAAGGAAAAATGGAAGTTGCCAAACTGGATTGGTCCTCCAGCTGCCTTTTTTTTTTTGGGACGATATGAGTAGTTGTCATATTCCCATTATGTCACCATACCATCCATCTTTCTCATCAGGACACCATCCACTGATGTAGCCAAATGTTTCAGGTAATTTTCCTTTTGTACCTTGAGGGAGTTTGTTCCTCTGCATCTGCATAGGGAAAGACACAGCCCCTTTGTGGTCACAGGCAGAGTGTCCTTTCCACTTTTGCATATCAAATTGCAGATGCTCGGTGGAGCAGGTTCTTTACAGGCTGATGGTTACTGCATACTGTTGGCTCTACGTGCTCACAAGGAACAGCTCACCTCGCTGTTGGAAAAGCACATTTTTCCACTGCAACCATTTCTTGCTTTGCTTGCCCTCTCCATAAAGGATTGCAAGAGGGCAATGGTTCAGGGAGCCCATGTACTCTTCAGTTCCTTCCTCGCCCTCAGCTGAAGAAAGGAAACCCATGCAGCTTTAAAAAGGCACTGAAAGAGAGTAGGTTTACATTAGGTATTAGGGAAAAAGTTCTTTACAGTGACAAGTGGTGAGGCACTGGAAAAGGCTGCCCAGAGAACTTGTGGATGCCTCGTCCCTGGAAGTGTTCAAGGCCGAGGTGAATAGAGCTCTGAGCAACTTGGTTTAGTGAAAGGTGTCCCTGCCTGTGGCAGGGGGATTGGAACTAGATAATCTTTAAGGTCCCTTCCAACCCAAACCATTCCGTGATTCCACGATTCCATAACGGCAGTTGCTCACTGTGGAAGGCATGGGGCGCTGCTGGGCCGTGGGACCGCTGAGAAGGGAAAGGAGGAGGGACTTGAGCGCAATCACTACGAGGAGAGGCTGAGGGAGCTGGGGTTGTTTAGTCCGGAGAAGAGGAGGCTCAGGGGTGACCTCATCACTCCCTACAACTCCCTGAGAGGAGGTTGTAACCAGGTGGGGGTCGGTCTCTTCTCCCAGGCAATCAGCAGTAGGACAAGAGGGCACGGGCTTAAGTTCTGCCAGGGGAGGTTTAGGTTGGATATTAGGAAGAAATTCTTTACAGAGAGGGTAATCAGTCATTAGAATGGGCTGCCCAGGGAAGTGGTGGATTCTCCGTCCCTGGAGGTTTTTTAAGATGAGATTGGATGTGGCACTTAGTGCTATAGTCTAGTAACCGCGGCGGTAGTGGATCAAAGGTTGGACTTGATCTCAGAGGTCCATTCTAACCCGGCTGATTCTATTATTCTGTGAACGGCCGCGCGCTCCGGCGGCTACGCAGCAGCAGCAGCAGCGACTCTCCCGATCGGTTTTCCACTCGTGCTCGATCTTCCACTCGCTTTCCCTCTCGTTCTCGCACTCTCTCCCATCCCATCCTCTCCTTTCCTCTTCTCTTCAATCCCCTCCGCTCCCCTCCCTCTCTCCGCCTTTCCCTCCCTCTCCTGGCCCGGCTCATCCCGCCGCCCGTACCCGGCCCGCCGCGCTCTCGCCTCCGCCGGGTTCTCGCCCTCCCGGCTGTGGCGCTGCTGGGCGGGCCGCTCCGCCCGGGGCTGGTGCAGCACCACCGTCTTTTGGCTCCGCCTGGCCTGGGTCCTGGCCCGGCCCCGGCTGCGGCTCCTCCCAGAGTCCTCCCGCGGCCCCGCCCCGGTCGGTCCGGCCAGCCCCGCTGCGGCCGCCTCCTTTGCTCGGCAGCTCGGCCGCCGGCCCCGAACCGCCTGTGCGCAGTGCAGCAGATCGGGAAGCAGAGTCCGGGGAGGTTGGGGGCCCCGGGAGAGCCCGGTGTCGCCCGCACGGCCGGAGAAGCATCCCTGGAGCAGCTTTACGGGAGGGGCCGCTGCAGGGAGCGGCGGCTGCGGCAGCGTTTACTCGGGGACGCCTCGCTGTCGGCGCCCCGGCAAGAGGCGGGACGGGTCGGAGGAGGGCAGCGGGCGGCGAGCTCAGCCTGGCGCTCCTTGGCTTGCAGGTGCCCATCAAACGCGTGTCTCGGGATCGCATCTGGGAGTGGGTCAGGTTGGTGAGTGAGCGGGGCCAGAGGGAGAAGCCAGGGCGTGCCAGGCAGGGATGCAGCGAGGCCCGGGAGGGTGGAGGCCGAGACGCTGCTGGGGGAGCGGGCGGGGGATCATCTGGAGCCGCGCAGTAGTCCGAGCCGGGGAATGTCCAGCAGCGGTGGAGCCGGGCAGGAGGCCAGGGGGGCATTGTCTGGGCGGGGGATAGCGGACCCCGGCGAGGTATTAGCCTTGCTGACTGTATTGTGGTCCCCTCCGCAGCCCGAGGGCGCCTCTGTGCCCCTGGAGCTGGTGATGCTCTTCAGGATGTCCTCCGGTGGCTTCCGCGGCATCGTGCAGCTCCTGGACTGGTTCGAGCTCCCCGACAGCTTCGCGCTGGTGATGGAGCGCCCGGAGCGCTCTCAGGACCTCTGGGAATTCGGGGACGAGCAGGAGTTCCTGACGGAGGAGGTGGTGCGGGGACTGTTCCCCCAGGTGCTGGCGGCTGTGCGGCACTGCACCAGCCGCGGCGTCCTGCACCGCAACATCAAGGGCAAGAACATCATCCCAGACGTGGCCACCGGCGAGGCGAAGCTGATCGACTTCGGTTGCGCCACGTTCCTAAAGGACATGATCTACACTGGGTGGGCAGGCGAGGCCAATGCAGGGGCAGCAGATAAAGGCACTCACATGTGGGTGTTTTCCATGCATGTATATTGTGGTCAGGCCTTCCTGGGGCCCCCACTGCCCTCTTCCAGCACTGGGGGCCTTCTCTTAAAACCCAAAGTTTGGAAAGAAGTTGGGTGCTGACAAGAAGGCAGCAGGTCACATTAGTGCAAGCCCTGCATTCCCAGGGATGTCTGGGTGAGGGTCTGGGAGTGGGCAGCATCCACCTGATGAGCACCTGATGTCCCGTAGGAACATGAGAGTACAGCCCAACAGAATGGATCCTCTTGCACTGCTGTCGTGGCCATTCAGCAACAATCTGGTCCCTGGGCATCCTGCTCCATGAGGTGGTCTGTGGGGACCTTCCTTTCTATGATGATGAGGACATTGTCCGGGGCCAGCTTTTCTTCCCATCCACGTGTCTCATGGCATTAAGAAGCCAAGAAAAGCAGTCTGTTTCCCTGAGACCGTAGCAGAGTAAGGAGCACAGCTGATGAGATGCTTCCGTTGGTGCTGGGGGAAATTGAGGAAGTGGCTGAACGCTCTCCATCGTATTTGAGAAGTCTTGGCAGTCTGGTGAAGTTCCCACAGACTGGAAAAGGGGAAACATCCTGCCTGCACCTTAATGGCATTGTGGTCCTCCTACAAACTGGGGCACAACTGTGGTGTCCTGGAACATGATACCAAGCTGGAGAACAACACCCTGGGATATGGGCACTGGTGGGGCAAAGCTGATTGCCTTTGGTTGCAGCGCCTTCCTTGAGGACATAACTCTGAACCCAGATGAAAAAAGATGAGTCCACACCCGGTGGGGGCTGAGGGGATGCTCCCGGTCTGAGGCATTGAGGGCTCAGCCTGGCTGGGCACCAGAGGTTCCCTGCTTTGCTGGGGTTGAAGAGGGTGGGATAAATTTTTCAGCTGGCTGGCAAGTAGCTTTTTGGTGGGGGAGAGGGTGGATGTTATGAAATGGGAACCAAGCCGGCTCCTGGCCTTGCTGACAGCCTGCGCCAGCCACCCTGGCCCGGGCTGGGGAAACCAGCCCGACAAAAACATGGCAGGGGGTCAGAGGACAGAGTTCTGCACCCATGTGGTGGTCGTTTTTGTTTGCAGGCCCTTTATGAAGGGCTGGGGCTGGGAAAGTTGGGGGCGTTTCCCTGCCTGTGGGGAGGTTTATTCCTTGCGTGGAAGTAGTCAAACCTTCCCCAGGCCTGTGATACAATGATAAGATTTTACGTTAGTCTCGTTTCCAGGTTTTGGTTTTAATTTACTTTCATGCAATTGTTATTTGTCTTTTTAAAGAAAAATCTACCATGTGCCTGGACCAGACTGGGAAGTGCTGGGACTGCGACGTGGATTCACTGCCAGTGCTACCCTGGCCGTGACCCTTCAAGACAGACAAGGACATCATCTGGGATCAGCTTTTCTTTCAGCAATGGGTCTTTTGAGGTGGGTACCCAGCTTTATGGCATGGGTGGCAGAACGGGTTTTGGAAGATGGCAGCAGGCACACAAGCATTCTTCTCTTGCAGAATCAGCTGAGGAGGTTGATCTCCCCTGGTAAGCTGGAGAAGGTAGGTGGCACATGTCCTGCCATCCTGCTCTCCTCCAAAACAGAGAAGGGACTGGGAGGCTTGGGCTCTGAGCACACCCAGTGGCATGGCCTGGGACTGTGGATGGTGGGACAGGGTGGACAGGAGCCTTCTCCCACTGTCTGTGGGGTTCTGGTTTCTCTCCACAGTGGCCCAGCACCTCATCACATTGAAACAGCATCATCGGCCTGCAAATTTTGGGGGGCAGGGGATGTTTATTTGATGTCAAAAATAAATATTTTTTTTTGGTACTCAGAGTGTTTCATCCTTTTCCAAGCTTTTGGTCCCCTGGGTAATCTTTTTGCATCCTTATTCACCTGCTTTCTTGCCGTTGGGAGGGGTTTAAGCAACCCGAAAAATTAAACAACAGCTCCTGTTTGAAACTGCAGCAGCCACTTGAGTGACCGGGAACTGCCATCCAGGCACTTGTGCATTTAAGAGGCGAGTGGCTTGGAGGGATGGAGTTCTTGCCCCACTGCTAAAGCTGCGAGGAAATCAGAAGCAGCAAAATGCCATTTCAGCTCAAGCCTTGCCCAAATTGTTTCATCTTCCCCCCCCCCCCCAAAGAATGGGCAGGCAGAGCTGGGCTCCTGCAAGGTTTGAGTACTTTGTGCTCCCTGGCTCCCTGTGCTTCCTGATTGGAATATGGCTAGTGAAGGAGGGAAGGGAATCTTGGAAGATAGGAGAGTCTCTTCTCCCCTCCCCTTTCTCTCCTCAAGAGCCCCTCTGAAAGGTACCTGCCAACACTGGGTTTACATCTGACCCCTTCCCACTCATGCCTTCAGTGGTGGGGATGGATTTTGTGGAACAGGATCTGGCTGGGCCTGGTGCTGGGGGAGCCAGCTCAACGAAAACAAACACCTGTGCAGGGTAGCAGAGAGGGAGATTGGTGCCAATTCCTCAAGCTTTCCTTCAAAACTACTTTTTACTATTTTTACTATTTCAGCACTTTCTGTGGGTCCCTTTGGGTGAGTAACTGTCACAAACCCTCTTCCTCAAAGCCTTCAGGTGCTACCAAAGCAGAACTTTTTCATGTTCTTTTCTCCTTGTGATTTTATAATCCTGTCAAGACTCTGAAAGCAAACTGATGCTGCAGGCAAAAGGTGGACACTGGAGTCATACAGCAATTTCAGTACGTGTTTGTACCTGCTGATCGCAGCCTTCGGGTGAGCACAGCGAGGCCAAGCCCTGGCGCCCTCGAGATGGCGCCAGGAAACCGCCAGGGCGGGAAAGGGAGTGATGGGAGGGAAAGGGTGGATTTCCCTGGAGCTGCGGGAAAAAATGGTCTCCGGGGCGACGTGAGGGCAGAGAGCCACTGGGGGTCTCTGGGATGCGAGTGGCAAATCCCTTGCTGGCTCCCGGAGCTGGTTTCAGGGCAGTGAGCTGGCAGAGGTGCTGGGCTCTGCTGTGGGAGCTCGTCCTCTGCTCCTGTGAGCCCATTGTACGAAATTAACCCAGATGCGAGTGTGACACCCATGCCCCTATCTCTGTCAGCCTTCAGGCTCTCAGAACATTACCTTTATTCCTCTCTTGGCCTTCTGGGTAACAACGTGCTGAGATATTTTTTTTTGTCTTCTTTGGCTTGCCCCAGAGCAGCAGTGTTACAGAAAGGACCCTGGCTGTCAATGCCGAGATCAGATCCACAGCTTTGTTAACTCTGCAAAAAACACTGTTAGCAAGAGCAGCTCAACAGACAAGGGCTGGCTGGAAGAAGGGACTGCCCCTGCTGTGCACTGCCAAGGAACGGGAAAGGCTATTTGGCATCTCGCCTAGTAACAAAATATGTGGGTGTTCCATGGAGAGGGTCTGTGGCCAGCAAAGGGAGGCATGGCCTTTTCTCTCTGGTTAGGTTGAATTCAGGCAAAAGGCCCAGCAGCTGCAAGAGAGCTTAGCAGCACAGTTCCCTTAAGACATCTGCTTTCCTGAACAACTAGCTTACCCCAGAACCTTCTTACTACTATTCCACCTCTTCCAACTCTGCCATGGGGCCACTCTCATTCCTGGGAGTGTAGAAGTCTGAGGCACAGAAAAGTAAAATGACATCCCCAAAGTCCTATAGGTAGGAAAAGAAATTTAATTGAGTCTTCTGCATGCCAGGTGCAGTATAAGCAGTAAAAAGCATTGGGTCTCTACTTTCCCAGCCTCAAGATAGCGAAAAGCCAAAGTAAGCTTTGTCACTGGAAACATAGGGAGTCCAACAGCTATAGAGAAATAGAAGCAAGATTAAGAATGATCTGCCACAGCAGATTTTATTACCAATGTTTGTAGGCTACTAATTTTTTCACAGCTGTGACTATTTCCACCACAAAAAGGTGGTTATGTCCCCAAATTCTTCTATCCAGGACAAAACAGGGCTGGGCTCATTGCCATGAAAAATATGCTTCACCTCTAGACTCAGCCAGAAGACAATTCTCTGTCCAGAATTGTTTGTTTTCAATGTGAAAAAGGGTCATCTCTTCCTGCTTAGAAACAGAAACTTGTTGCTGAAATAAATTTCTGTGGCTTTAACTGGCTAAAGAGACAGCCCTTGTATATAATTGTGTTAGGCCGGAAATGGCTTGTTTTTACCAGTAAATTCTCAGTAAATAAATCAGGGTAGCTGCAGTATCGAGACACAAAGTGAGGAGATGGATACCTTGCTTTTCTGTCTAGACCTTTCTGTGACTTGCCAGAGGGTTGCAAGAGCTAAGAGTGGCATTGGAACCTTTGCAGAAGCAGCTGCTGGAGGTAGCAGGAGAAGTGGGTAATGCAGTGTCTGTCCCTGCATTACAGCTGAAGTGTTATCTATGTGGTATGCACAGAGTGAAACACAGTCTTCCTCACTTCTTAGCGGACCAGACACCCTGCAGAGGATGTGTTCCTGGCACTTACAAATGATACGTGCCACCTGGAAAGAAATTTTTTCTCATGTGCTGTACTCTGGAACAGCTGTGCACTTTCCACACAAAGCTGTTTCTCATGTTCCCCACATGCATCCTGTTTTTACTCCTTTTCACTTGTGCAAGGTGTGCACAAAGCAAGGAGATTAGTAGTTGAACTATCCATATCAGCTAATGTTAATTTATTGTTCCCAATAATTGTTCTCTGTTTGGATCACACAGGAAAAAGTGTAGAGCAGTAGGACCTCAGAATTTACATGAAACATGCAGCTTACTGACACTGAAATGCTAGTTCTTCAACTTTGACTTGTTTTGCAGGGGCAGTTTTCTGGTATTAACTCATTTCCTGTGAGCAACTGTTTAGAGAAAAGGAGCAAAGCAAATCAGCAATTTGGATCACAAGATGATTCACCCTGATCATCAAACTCCTTTGCCTTTCTCTGAAAGTTCAGAGAACTGAGAAAGTCACAGACTCCTTAGGTAATGGAGGGCCCAACACCTATGATGCAAAGCCAATCCATCACATGTATTTCCTTCAATGAAAATACGAATCCAGAGATCACTGAAGAAACTAGTTTTGGTCAAGGACAACAAATATATTTCAAGCATGATTACAAGTAAACAAAATCCAATTACAGACTTAACATTAGACTGGGGAAACAAAAGCAAGCCCATTTGCCCTTTGCAACAAACTACAGCTGGTAAAGTTGACTCTGGATCACTTTTGATCAAGCTGCAAAGGCAATCTGACAAATAACCCATACATCACTCATGGCCACATAAAGGTTTCAGCAAGAATTCAACAACTCTGCTTTTCTAAATGAAGCAATTGCCCCCCAGTTTGTCCCACAATCCCACAGATATCCGTCTCCTTCACTGATTGGTGAAGATCAGCTCTTAAGACTTGTAGGCCTGGGGTCCTTCACTAGCTGTCTCCTTCCGAGCATTTCAAGCACTGAGGAAACCAGTGCTAGTTCTGTGGGCTGAATCCCTCCCTGAATCACAAGCCTGAGAAGGGGGCGTGAGACTGTGGCATGCAAAGTAGAAAGCACTGTCAGCACACAGTGTGCTGTTGTTTGTGAAAGTGCAAAGCTCAACTCAGGCATGCAGTGAAAAGGAAACTGCCACATTTAGCAGAGGTCATGAGTAAAAAGAAGAAATGGGAACTCCTCTGGATGGAAAATTTAATCTCTGGAAAGAAAATTTAAAATTTAAATTTTAATTTAAGCTTTCTGTGAGTAGCCTACTCAGTGAAGCCCAGTATCCTCCTTTTCATAAGTGCTAGTTCCAAGCCCTCCCTAGTTCTGTTTCTACCAGGCTCAGGGTGCTCTTATATGAGCTGAGCATGGGCTGTTAGCTCCGAGAGCCAACACTGGTTCACTTGCAGAAGTGCAGTTTTACCAGACTGAGGCTGCCCAGCACAAGCTGTGTCCACTGCAGAACACCATACTGGGCAGCACAACTGCACCATGCGCTCTCTTTGAATACCCTGAGGGGGCCTCTGAGCAGATGGACATCCCAAGCACCACATCTGAGCTGTGGAAATGAGGCTTGGATGGAAAGGAACTCAAAGATCATCTAGTTACAATCTCCCTGCCATTGACCAAAACACCTTTCACTAGACCAGACTGCTTCAAGACCCATCCAGCTTGCCCTTCAACACTTTAAAGGATGGGGCATCTACAGCTCCCCACTGGCACCATAGCTACGTATTTATCTGGGTTCTGCAGCTGCCTGGTCAGACTGTAACCTCCCTGGCAGACATGGTCCCCAAGTCCTGGCAAGGTGGATGCAGGTGAGGGAGTGTGCCTATCTCGTTTTCCCTCAGCAGAGGAATTGGATGACAAATGTCTCAATGCACCAAAGCACAGTGCTCCTCACACACCTAGTGCTTGTAAAACAGTTCAGGTGAATTAAAACATGTGTCTCTCACCACTGGGTCACACTTTAGCATGGAAATTGCAGGTCAACAAGGCAAGAAAATTCTATGTCCATAATATATGGAACGCTTTCTTGACTAAGTGTAATCTTGTTCAAAAGTATTTTTTCTTCCTTCACACTGTATTTCAGACTGCATGGAGACAACTTGTTTAAACAAGGGAGTCTACCTTTTCTGTCAAAAACATTAACTTTTGTCTGCTTCCTACTTGAAAATCCCACTTAATGAAGTGGGTTGTGTTTTTTGTTTTCATTTGCAATGGCAATAAAGTAGTGTCTGTCTCCTATCCTGTCAACTCTATTCAAACCGTCTGATCTTCCACTTCCCAGAAAGTCCACAGGGTGTCTACTTACCTTACATAAAATCATTGCAGTCAGAAGGATGGGATATTTAACAAAGCATAGTATTCCCTACTGTACTACCCAGTCCCTAGAGACATTTAAAATATGTATATTTTTTACAGCAAATTCAGCTAGTGTCCTTGAAGGAACTCTGGGATCTAAGACAACACACCCATGTCTGCTGGCCAAAAAACCTGACCACTCCTTTCCCAGTCCCACCTGCCTTTCCTGCTTCCAGTTAGGAGCACAAATTGTCTTTCCAGTACGGACTCCCACTGGAAGCAGCAGTGTTGCTCATATTAAATTCAGGAATAAGTCACCCTTGTAAAACTAGGGCAAAAATTGGCAATTCTGCCAGTGCTCAGGGGGTTGGCAGGCTAAAACAAAGAGCTCTGTGAAACTAAGCAGACTGTCATCTGAGAAAGACAGGCAGAACTGCAAGGTTTGATGGAGTGGCCACAGCCACAGCACTGAAATGGTGGTTAGCAGCCTCTTGGCTTAGGGAGATTAAGATGGAGAAGTTCTGCCGGAGCCCTTGTGGCGCACACTCCCAGGATCAGCACTGTGCATGCTATGCTGGTGTACACCTTGAGCTTTTGCATCAGGGAGAGGGAAGGGAGCCTCTGCCATGCCTCTCTGATACACTCTTGGTCCCTCCAATCACCATGAACCCATCAGCCCGTTTAAGCCTAATTTAGGAGTGGCAGAAATACCAAACACATTCGGCACCTACAGGTTTTTCCATGACCTTCAGTGGCGTAGTAGAGGACTGAAGATCTACCAGCAAGTTCTTCTGAACAGCCCAAAGATGGAGTGCTTCAACTGAAATGTGTTCATGATAAAACAAGTCCAGAAATAAAACACTGACTTTATTAGCTGCAATTCTGAAAGCATATGAAAGACAAAGGCTTTCCTTCCATGCTATTCTGAGGCTGCCAGTCTGGAATGCTAGTATTGCTTTCCAAAAGGCATCTAGGAGGCACTTTTATTTTGTGGACTGTGCAGTTTGTGGGTACCCACATGGCACTTAACTCTTTGGAAAATCAGCATGGCAGTATGTAGAAGAGGCAGACATGGTAGGGCCCACTTGAAACAGTAAGAATTGTCATAACTTCCGACAGGAGAATGAACCTACCTCAGCCTGTCTTAGTTGGAGCAAAGAAGATTACAAGCCGTTTTGGAGTGGGCTAAAATAACTATTTCTTGATCAGAAATCACAAAGCCTGGCAAACCACAATGAACTCTCCAGCACAACTCCTTCAGCTTCAAACTTCTCCTGAGCGCTTCGGGATTTCATTTCCCAATGCTTCTCTCACATATAGAAAACAAACAGCACCCCTTTTCATAGCAACTTCAAGAAACAAAGACATTTGCACAAATCACAGACTGGAAACAAAGATCTACCATTTGCAGACCACCACTCCTAATATGCAGAAGTGAACCACAATGGACAACACTGAGACATCATTACCGAGGAGGAAGAGGACACTTATTTTATAAGCTTGGTTGGCGATCTCGATTTCTCAAGGTAGAATAAAAACATGTGGGACCAAGTCTCTCCCACGTAACTGGCATTAAGGACATGTCAGAAGTCCAGTAGTAGGCTTTGCAAGGGCAAGTGCTCGTGCTGGGTTTACCTAGGTGCAACATGAAGGGCCACAGGCTCACCATCTCTGGCAAATCCCAGGAAACATGGTGGTAGGAACAAATCCATATGAGGAAAGGCAAAGGAGGTATTAGAATAACTGGGTAAAGTCAAGGAAGAATTACCAGACTAGCCACATCCTTCTCATTTCCCTAATAATGCATATGAAACATCTTCTAGAATATGCTGCACCTCTGAAAAGCTACTGCAGTTGCAGTGAAATACAGCTGCCTGGACTCAGATATCCAAGCTGAAGGAAAAATTGAAGAACTGTACTCCAGGTCTTCTTTTAAAACAGCAAGAAGTACTGTATAAAAAAACATTTCCCTGTACAGTAACATTAAAATGAGAAACATTAACATCTGCATCTTTCTTCAGCTAGTATTAAATTTCATCATAGCTAATTGAAACCACCAGTGGCTGCTCTACAACAGCCCT
Organism: Myiozetetes cayanensis; assembly: GCF_022539395.1. Classification (NCBI taxonomy): domain Eukaryota; kingdom Metazoa; phylum Chordata; class Aves; order Passeriformes; family Tyrannidae; genus Myiozetetes; species Myiozetetes cayanensis. The sequence goes on along the minus strand of NW_026087411.1, from coordinate 4,004,659 downwards.
AAAAGCAATGAAAAGGAGCTCACTGACTGTGTGAAAGTGCAGATTGGTCCTAGCCCTGTGCACCTCAAAGTATGTTGTGGAGTGGAAAATCTTGTTCCCTTAGAAGGAAACAGGTTTTAAAAAAACACAAAGAGAGAACTATGTCATTTGCCTGGTTGTTTGAGACCTTTCACATTTTTGAAGGAGACAGATTCCAGGGATGCCTGTTATGAGGAACTTTTCTCCTTGTATTTCTGGTAAGCATCCAATATCTCCTTAACAACACTTGGATCATCAAGTGTGGTGACATCTCCCATGTTGTTTGATTGTTCAGTGACTACTTTCCTCAGCAGCCTTCTCATGATCTTCCCTGATCGGGTTTTAGGGAGACGTTTCACCATCTGCAAAGAAGGAACACACACTTGTAATAGAACCTAAGTCCTGTTGGAAACCACAAGGAAATCTGGCTGAACTGTCCTAAGCATGGCACACTATTTCATGGCCACAGCTCCTCTGAGGCTCCTGGGAAAGAGACCACTGATCGCACTAGTTTATGTCCAAGGAAAGGAGTGTAACTAGCATCAATTCCTCATGCTATAAATTTATTTTAAGTGGACTTTGTTCCCCATTGCCAGGTATGTCCAGGCTGGATGCTGCAGGACACACAGCTCTTTTGGGAATCAGGTCCTGAATAAGCTGTTAACTACTGAAATCTAATTGCACGTGAAAACTCAGGCACTAATGGTGACACAGATCCCAATGCCTTACCAGAGCACACAGACATATGTATTCCCCTTTACAGGGCAGGAATATAAAGTACACAATTCTGCACACCAGCTACTCAGCGGATAACTCCTGTCTGCTGATGTTTTTCTCTGCCTGGTTATATCTGTCAGCCTACCCACCTTCCTTCATAATCAGAACAATGTTAAATGCCTTGGCTGTGCCTCGTGCAAAGGACTTAATAGCAGATTCAAAGGCTTTAGCATAAACCTTAATAAGAGCATAAACTCTTCTGGTGAAGAGTTTTCAGACACTGAACAGAGACACTAGCAGGTCTCACATTTTACTACATGATCAGACCAGTAGGCCACAAAACTCTAAAGCAAGGTAAGAGTTACAGGACTTCTCTGCAGGACTACTCCTAGACACAGGGAAACAGAGGTGTTTCCTTGCAAACCTGCAAGTTCTGGAAGCTTCTTCAATCCAGTGAGGGTACCTTGGGCTGTACCCAATGAGCCACCCTTGCCTGCTCCTGTTGTTTTCTTTCCTGTGCCTTGGTGTCCACCTTACAAGCAAGTGGCTAAAGCAGAACCCCTCAAAGAAGTGGTGTCACTGCCTCCAAGCAGAATGAAAAGGATGCAGGCAGGCCTTGGGAGACAACTAAGGGGCAGCTTTCTGAACTCTCTGCTACTACACAAAGGGAGCTGCTGAAAGATGAGGAGGTTTGAAAAGGAGCCTGGAGCTTATCAGTGCTTCCACTGCCAGGCTGAACAGCTTCCTGTTATCCAACAGAAAACAGCCAGTGCTTTGAGACCTGAGGTTGATGCTAATTATCAGTGCAAACTAGCTGGGCAGTGGGAAGTGTCACTGCCTCTCAGTGACACTGAAGGCTGTGGCGTTTGATTCAGTTTTGTCTGATCCATTGCACAGGGCCACAGAGAGCAGTGCTGCATTGCTTCAGCTGAGGGAAAGAGCTGTACAGAGCAGCAACACTGCTGCACCTTAACAGGGACATCAAGCACATACTGAGACACATGGCAGCCCTGGAGTTTCCCTCTGCAAGAGCTCCTGCCAAGCACAGTGCTCTCAACACTCTCTGTGCATACCATTTAAGGGGTTGTTCAGCACTCAAGGAGCAGCCTCAGGGAAGCTCTAACACACACTCTGTGACAGCCCCACTGAGAAGCTGCTCTCAGGCTGGAGCAGCTGTAAAATCCCAGCCACCTCTGGGTCACTGCCAATACTCGGGCATGGAGAAAGGAGCACACAGGCAGACCACTGCATCTGCCCTCCCCTTCCTAGGATCCCTCCAGCTAGTTCTGTTTTCCTGCTTCTTTGTCCTACCAGAGAATGACAACAGTGGCACTGCAGGCAGGAAGGTGAGGCTTGCTCAGTGTGACCATTCCCGTTCCTGGTACCAGTTTCAGTCTCCCACTCACCAGAATGTGGTCAGGCACAGCATATTTTGCTATCTTGGAAGCCACCATGGTTTTGAGCTCTTCTTTGACACGGTCTGCGTGAGCTGCCTGCTCCTTTAGCACTACAAAAGCAAAGGCACCTGGAAGACAAATAAGCAGAAGTCACAAACCTCACATTAGATACTGGCTGACAAGACCAGAGATACTCACTTGAATGCCAAGGCAGGTTTCAAATCATTCCTATGCACAATGTAGGGACTGACAAGAAAACCACAGATCCTGTTTACAAAAGCGAGTCAGAACCCAGCCCTCAAATGATGGCCCAGCCTTTTCTTGGCATCTGTGGATCAGACTGATCTTAGTGACAACAAGAAGTCAACAAAAGTATCATTGTGATCAAGAGCTGGCCAACACAAATCAGCTATTTCCCATTCTGTTCAAAGGACATCTCTAAGCACAATCTAAAAGGAAGCTCTACCATATACATAAACACTATGTGCTCAAACAGTTTACAGAATAACATCTGCACCCAGTTTAGGAAATGTAGCTATTTTCGAGGCTGTCTTTGCCCCTTGGGGCTGAAATACGAGTCAGGCTAAGGATGACTGCCCTCCCAGTCCCCAAGCATCTCCTAACATACACTTAGGTTAGAATTTAAGGGAAGTGTATGTAGATGTCATGTCAGGACACAGCTTTTCACATACCTTCTCCTTTGATCTTATGTGGATACCCAATCACAGCTGTCTCAGGGACCTCAGGGTGATCAGCCTTCACAAAAAGTGAAAAAAAAAAAATACACAGATCATAAAGTCCTACAGAGTTTGCTCCAGTAGCTGTAAGAATAAAACATCTTGCCATATCTTGCTCTCTCCTTGACAGATCCTGCTGAAAGCACAACAGGAAAACTGGATGCTGACTCACTATTGCATAGTCGGCTAGTGGCTATGGCCACGTATCAGGGAGTAGCCCTGTACTAGCCCAGCTTTTATACACACAATTAAGTACTCTTACATTCACTGCTAAGGCCACTGCACATCAAACTGCATTTGCAACAGCTGGAAATCTGCTTTCTCCTTCTTTGGGCATGACTATGGTCCCAGGTGGTGACTGGCCACAGCTGAATCACCAAGCAAAACCAGTTCCTGCAACGCTCAGTCCTACAGGAAACTGTGACCAGCAGAGCAAAATTGAAGCTGCCAGCATCACAGTCCACATTTTACTGGTGTTTATAAGTCCATCAGAAGGCAGAAATCAGACGTCTTCATCTTCTCAGAAGAGAGAAGGTTGCTTTGCAATTGCATTTTTATTATTATGCTACACTACAATGATTTCGTCTGTTGCACTTCAGAGTTTAAGTTTACATTCTTCTACAGTAAGATGACAATTTGGGTGCACAGACCAGAAGAAATCACATATCTGAATCTCACATCAAAGAAGGGATTATCTTAAATTAAAGTATGAAAGAAAACATCATACAACAATCTAAGCATATAAATATATTTGCATATACACAAGCATACACATCCATGGATTGTGAGAGGAACTGGATCCTATAGCTGTGATCAGAAACCCACACAGACAAAAGAATTACTTTTGGAGTAGGAGAAAGTAGAATCCTGTGTTCCATGCAAACACAGCTCAGGTTTATCAGATGTTACATTTAGGTGACATTTGCAGGCAACGCACATAATACAGAAATAAATATTCAGGTCAAGTTTTAAAGATAAATGCTCCGAGGACTTTTTGTTTTCCATTCTCTAAGCTAATATTATTTTCTCTCAAAATGACAGGTAAGTTTTGCAGCTGATATAAATCAAGGTTGCTTTATGTTTAACACTTCCGAATTCTCAGGCATATTCAGCTAATTTGGATGAGCAAGAACCACAGGTTTGGGAAGGAGAGGTCAGATGTTAGCAGAGGAGAAGGAACAAATGGGAGAGAGATTTATGGAGGGTCCACCAGCATCCAAAACAACAACTGCAACAGTACAAGATCACTGAGAGGAAACACAGCCCTGACAGTTCAACTGCAGGGACTGCTCACAGTGTGACTCCTCTCTCACTTGCTCATTTGTTGTCCCCTAAATAAAAGGGAGCTGTTTCCTCTTGCACATTTGCTATACATTGTGCATCAGGCTGTGGGTATGCAGGGGCAGGGGTTTGAAGGCAAGAGACCCTTCACAAAGCTGCTTTGAAAGGGTCACTGTACCCCACAGATACGCCCTGCCGAGGGACCTCTACCTGCTCGGAACTTACCATTGCATCTTCTATCTCTGCTGTCCCCAGCCTGTGCCCACTGATGTTAATGACATCATCCATGCGCCCTGTTATCTGGTAATAGCCTTGCTTGGTCCTGTAAGCACCATCCCCTGTGAAGTAGTAACCTACAGCAAAGACACAAATGTGGTCAGCAGCAGGAAGTGTGCCAGCCTATTGTTTTGGGCTCTGGTGCAGAACAGACTTTGCCAGGATGGCAAGTAGGGCAGATTGGACTGGGCAGCTCACAGGCCCTGCTAAGTTTACAGCTGCGTGACCTGCCTCACAGCATTTCCCACTTCCCTCTGCCATCCCTGACCTTTGTCTGCTCTACCTGGGCTGTGCTGGCTCCTATAAGCACCTGAACAGCACCAAGACAGTGGAGCTCAGATCTCTGCCAAGATGGACAAAATCACTGTAGGCAATCAGCAGCAACAAGTGGCTGATAGTAAAACCAAGTCCAGCAACACAACACAGTGATGCACAGTTGGATTTACAAACCAAGGGAGGCTCTCTGATCTCCCTGGGATTTATATGCCTACAGCTGCACAGCAACTGTGTGCTCAGGCCTGGTGCATATAGCACTAAGTTAAAATCACTTCTAATGCCATTTGCCATCGTGCCACGAGTTATTTGTCAAACTCAGGTCTGCTGCTAGCTGTACTTCAGGACTCATAGAAAACTACAGCTGCTCAGCTGAAAGGGAGCAGTTCTATTAGGTTTTGTACATGGAAACACTGCCAGTTTTTTTAATCACTTACACTGGGATGGATGAAAAGCCATTTTCCCTCCCGGCTAACAAAGATTCAGATTCCAGATAACAGTCCCTCTCCAGCATATAAACGCAGAATAAACACTGTTATCAGATTAGCTAAAAATAAACACCAAACCCATGCCACAATAAACATGGTGTTCAGAGAGGCCAAAACATTTGATGGAAACTGAAAAAGACCCAGCATTTCCTGGAAACTCCAGTGTCACTGAGGACACATCTGGATTGTGTCGGCTTTTCATCAAAGCTGTGTCTGCATCTGAATTGTTCCAGTGACACATCTGAGCAGCAGCAAGTTAGCTAGTGCTGTGAAATCTGAAGGTGATTCTTGCCAGGACATGTTATTGGCCAATTCGTGGATTTTCAGTCATGTCATCTGCCCTTCTAGATCAATTAAACAACTAAACAATTAAACATCTAAATATCAACAAGACATCAGATGCAAATATGAGATGCAAATATGTACTGAGCAATAAGGGACTATGGGATCCTTCAATTTCTTGTACCAAGTTCCCATTCTTATTATCCAACCCATTTTGTACAATTTTCAGGATTGCCTCTCTAGTTATTGCCTACCCCATAGCTTTCAAATCCCTTTCAGTTGTTCTCCTGAGTGAAGACAATGGTCTTTCTTGTTCAATCTCCTAAAAAAAGGATTCCCTGCCACTTCTAGTTACTTCAGATTCAACTTGACCACATTTCAAAAATGCAGCCTGTGACAGCAGGTGTGAGATTGTGATGCAAGAGGTACTTTCCCGTTAAATATGCTGATTTCCAAGTGGGACACAAAGCTCCAAAGAAAAGTCCTTGGGCTTTAAAGCTTGGGCATTAAAGTTTTCTAAAAAATACATGCCCTTTTGACAGCTAGAAAGGTCAACACTACCTAAAACCATCAGTGCATGCTTGCAATATGTGACACATATCCCAACCCACCATGATCTGGATAGTACAGAAATATGAGAAAGTACTGCTGAAAATATTCACAGTGCTTACACTGCAGTGCAAACTGCCTTCTCCCTTGGCACTTTCCTTACCTGGGTAGGCTCTGAAATAGACTTCAACAAATCGCTGGTGATCTCCATAGATTGTTCTTGCCATGCCAGGCCACGGCTGGGCAATGCAGAGCGCACCGGACACATCATTGCCCTCTATAACCTTTCCCTGCAGGTTCAAGCACAGGAGGGATGATCAGGTGAACAAAATAGGAACAGCAAGGGCTTCTGTGTCATTGATCTGGCAAGAGTCACCCTGTTGCTCACTGCAGACTGCCAGTGGAAGGCCAGAGATGGAGAAAATGAATCCACTCATGGAGCTATTATGCATTGCACTGTCTGTATCATGCCTTCCTCACCCCTTGAGGCCAGCAGCACAACAGAGAAGACTAAAAGAAAAGTCAGTCTTGTGATTCTCCACAGGGCAACTCCAGCAAAGATGTGCCAAGCAGCCAGAGGATGCCTGGGATGAGGCTAGCAGAGAAATACCTGGACCTCTGCCTTCCACTTTCACTTTTCGTAATTGCCACGTTCCCTTACCAAACTCTCTGGAAGAAAATACATGCTTTACTGTTTAACAGAGTGCTGGAGTACAGATGGGGATCATCCACACAGCTTCACAGACTAGCACCAGTTTTCTCACAGACATGCCTAGTTGCAGGGCCTCATGCCTTGCATTTCCTTTGGAAAACTCCACTGGTCCTGCTGGCTGTTCCAGTCTTGCCATGTCACTGGATGTTGCATGCACTGCTCCAACTGTTCAGCTCTGTGGTTCCCAGGAGCTGTGAGTCTTCTGACTTCTCTCATAAATGGAGGCAGCAGCTCTTAACTGGAAGTAGTGCAAGACCATAATAGTGGTGCTGAAAACGTAAAGAACTCTTCTAGACATCTGCTGATATCTTGCAATGCCCAGCTGCCAAAGCTGTATGAACAAATCTGTATGGGCAAATCTGTATGATCATACGTACATATAAATTGCTCATCTATTCTACCATTTTAATGGAGAAACAAGCATCCTTCTGGATCCTGTTCCTTTGCCATCTGAGAGGTGATTAAGGCAGAAACACATACCAGCTTCTTTTTTGGGCACCCAGCACAGCTTCAACTCACATTCTCATCCATCAGCACAGGCACAATCCCAAAGAAAGGTCTCATAGCCATAGCTGGAACAATCTCAGCTTTCTCCTCTGAAGGTCGTGGGGCAATGCAGATGCCACCAGTTTCTGGAAGACCAATGATATACAAATGAACCAAATACAGATAGTCCATCCAATGCTGGATGAAAGCAAACTCTAGCTCTTCTTAGGTCAAGATGGAAGCCACTTTGAAAGAAAAAGCCACCTGGAAGGAATTATGCAACACCAAGAAGCACAGCAATCTGAAAGCAGCACAATCCTGGAGTGGGCTGTAACTCACCCAGCCCCATTTCCTGCACCAGAATTGATTTTACAAGAAAAACATAAGCATGGCAGGGGATTTATCTCCCACTGGTATTTCTGCCGCTGTGTAAGGTTAGCATGAAATGCATTTCAGGAATCTGAATTACTATTATTACAGAGTAGGAGATTAACCCATCCCTTACACGCAAGTTGAGCTTATCTTCTAGTCAAAATTGAACCTTTCAATCATCCTCTTTTATTCCTGCTGGGATGAACATTAAATCAGATTCCAACTTTAATGAGATCTTTTCTATTCTAAAACTAATTCAGAAACACAAGAGAGAAACAAAACCACAGAAGGTTTTTAAAAACACAACTCAATAAATAAAGGTCTGTTCTGCCACATGCCTAGTGCATTCCTCTACCAGCTTTGCTGAGGTTGTGAAAATTGAAACTAGGGGTTGGAAAGGCTGAATTTGACCCCAAACTTGGATCCAGCTGCCCTGATGTAGCTATGAGGAAGGTTCTCTGAGGGTCTCTAAACTTTAGACATGCAGCAAATAGTTTCACACATGGCTTACACATAGAATTATTCCCCATTTCACTGATAGGCATGCATCCACTTCATGTTTCTGTTTATTTTGAAAAGAGGCACTTGAATTTTTTCAGGAAAAAGCACGGCAGACACCTACTGTTCTCTGTTTGCACAGATAAAATCTGCATCAGAACAGGGACCCTGATTAAACTGAAGGTTGCTCTTCCTAAGCCAGTACTGATCTCGACTACAACACTGCGAGCTATGCTTCAGCATGGGGTTTGCCATATCCTACACATCCTGCAGCCAGCTGCACGTGAGGCAGTAAAGTCACGTTCCAAAGGGAGCTGTAAGGTAGCAAGGGTGCTTTAAAAATTATTTGCAAGGTGAAGACTTATTTTAAATTGCTGCAAAAGTACCAGTTTTAGCCACTGACATATGACAGCTCTCAAGACTTCTAGGCTCTACCCTGCTCTTATGAAGCCTGTCCTTCAGAGGCAGAGCTGGTAGAGAAATGCCGTGTGTCCACATTACCTGTGCCCACGCTGTGAACATAGTGCCAATCCACCTGGACTTTAGGCAAGGCCAGCAGAGTCTGAGCAGGGGATGGGGTGCATTCAAACAGACCATTGATAAATCCCACCTGGCAGCAGAGTGGAGCATGTGCTATCTGCCACCACAGATAGACTGAACTGACTACTCTGGGGTTTCAGAACCACCAACCCAGTCTAAATTGCTGTAAGATCATGCCAACAACAAAAGCTTTGAGGGCCTCTTCAGAGATGTCTTTCAAAACCAGCTTTTGTTCATGGCTGTACTTTTTTGTAAAACCAGTGACAAAACTGACAATACCTACTGTCTCTTCTGCACTGTAAAGAACTACACCTAAAACTCAAACACAGCTCTGATTCTGTTTTATTACTGTCAATCACAACACAGCACTAACATCTTAACAATAAGAGCCATAGAAATTATTCATCTGTCTCATCTGCACACACCACAATATTTAAATTGCTTCTCATAACTGCTATCTCACTCATTTGCTCATTCAAAGACTTTCAAGTGGATTCTTAAATCACCATTTGCTGATCTGTAGGCCTTCCAGGCTTTATTGGCTGGCAACAGGTTGCTGCTTCAGAGAACAGCATAGAGTAGAAGACACTGCATAGAGCAGCACAATTAACACGATACATCAACGTTGTATCTGATAGGTGACACTGTGGGACCACAACCAGAACCCATCAAACTGTTCCTATGATCTCTTTCCACACTCCTTTTAACTTCAAATGGCATATATAATCTTTCCAAGATTAATTTGGCTTCCTTTTTATTAAAAGTATCAACTGTGGAGAACGATTGATTCTACTTTCCAACAAAATCGATTTCATGAATATTCATCATTATATTATGCTTCCAGGAGCTGGTAAATGCTTACCTGAAAAACTATGCCTGGTTCAAGGTAAGAACAAGCACTCTGCACTAAGAGACTGTCCAGTGAATATTTTTTAACCTCTCATCTGATAGTTGTTGCTCCAAAACCCCAGGAGAAACAGAGTTTATTCCAAGATCTACTACATGCTCCACTTAACAAACTAACCAAAGAATGTTATGGTAAAAATGGATTCTTCTCAACTACATCAATGTACAGTAATCAACTGCTTCTCTGTGGTGTTTTCTTTCAGAGCAGTGATGAGGAAAGCACATGATGAGGAAAGACCTAGCCAATCATCTTTCCTTCTGCTGAGCATCTAGGGACCCAGTTGATTTAAGAGATCATCAATTGAAGTATACAGTAGTTAACACTGCGGCTCTGAATTCTGAGGTGGTTTTATTTCAAAACTGAAAATAAAAAAGAGGCTGCAAGTTTGTCTGGATTAAATGGAAGTTGGTTATGTGCCAGAAGAAAATTCACCACACTGAGACAGGGAGCCTGCTAGCAGGAATAAAGATGAAATCAGGAGCAGCTTGACTGGAAAGGGAATGAATATTCTGCTCAATGGCAGATTCAGAGTAGGGATGACTATTTTGCAGCAGAGGCAGAATGCCAGCAGCTGTGCTGCTGTCTCCATGGCAAACTGGATCTCACAATTTGAGAAGGACATATTGCAAGACACCTTTAGCAATGCCTGAATGCTGGTGCCCAGAAAAGACTGGGTACTGAGGAAGGAGCTGGGAAGGAGCAGCAGGACTCTGGCAAGTGGAGGGCCCCACCAGGCAACACAAACCAAGCTGGAGTACAGCACATGGCCTCTCTCCTCAGCTGGCCAGGGAGACCAGGAGGCAGAGACCAGCTCTGCTCCAACTGGGCTGGGATCTGTGACAGCCAGTCACTCTGTCCAGCAGGCTGTAAACAGAAAACAAGCCTTAACTGATGCACACAGCTGGGTCAAGCATGTTACCAAAACAGAAGCATATCCTTTTTGAGGCATCAAAGGTTCAGGGCCAAAACAACTACACCATACCAATTCACTACCTGGAGAGGGTGCTCCCCAGCAGCCCTGCTGGGTGACAGCCACCATGCTCTAGCCACCTGATGGGCAGCCAGCAAACATCCACTCCTTTCAATCTGCCTGAGTAGTTCCATAAGGCTCCTTTGACTACACAGCTCAGTTTTCTATCCTTGTCTGACCATTCCCAGGAAGGAAAACAAAGCACACCTAAGTGCAGATATGGTGTTTTAAATGCCTTTGCATGACAAGACCATAACAAGCTCAGTACAGTCGGATAAATAATTGAAAATGAGTTTTGCAATTCAAGCTGACTACTGCCAACTTTCCCCAGAAATTCAATCTCTGCCTCATGTCTCTAGCACCAATTGATATTTTCCAGCATTCAAAATATCAAGGAACATTTAGAGGGGAAAGAAAACCACAGCCTCAACATTGCTATTGCTTTTCTAAGTTGTTACATTGCTCTTATGTGCTGAAACTCCCCAACGACTATCAAAAGCTGATCAAAATGCCGGAAGGGGTTTTTTTTTTTGACAGACTTGTTGGATCACATTGAAATGTATTAATCCTTCTCTAACCACCAGCAACCTGTCAGTGATGAGGGTGCCCGCTCCCCAAGGATGCCTTTTACCTGTCTGCCACCACGTGTCCACGAGGGTGCAGCGCCCTTCTCCCACCACCTGGTAGAACCACTGCCAAGCCTCCTTGTTGATGGGCTCTCCCACTAGACCAAAACAAGAAAGTGGCCTGAGACTCAGGAAGTTGCAGGCAGTTAATTTTCCCTCTTGGTGCACAACGAGCTGAATGCATGATCTCCAAGCAGAATGCTTACACCATTTTTGCTGGGATGCATAAAGGACTGCAATGCACTCATGTAACTGAGAACTTTTTCCAGGAAGACCAAGAGGCAAGCAATGAATATCACTTAAAGTAACTAATCAATGTAGGTCATGTTTAGGAACCTCTCGAATCGTAAAAGAAATAATGCAGGAAAATGCTGCTGGGGCCAGCTATGTCAGTAAAATTCAAAGGGATTTACCATTGGATACATCATTTACCATTGGATACATCCAATTTACCATTGGATACATCATTTTAGTGAAGAATGTGATCCTGCAAAATAAGCTAGGAAACAGGCAATCACAGAGATTCAATGGTCCCAAATTTAGTTTGCTGCTTCTTCTGCTGAGAAAATATTTGAAAAGCCAGACACAGAGCCTGCTTTATCATCTTTTTTTTAACCATATCCCATGTGATCAGCTGAACTTCTCTGGCCCCTTTACTTCACCAGCTAGAACCTCTTGTCTTTTTCAGATGAAGATTCCTGATGTCCCCTACCTGAACCCAAAGTCTTCAAGGAAGATCTGTCATACTTCTTCACCCACTCTTCTCCATAATTCAGCAGTAAGCGTATAGCCGTAGGTGCTGCATAAAACTGATTAATTTTCAACCTTTGTACCACTTCCCAGTAACGACCTGCAAAATCACAAACAGGCTTTTTATCCATCTAGCACTGATATACAGCTATAAATGCTCAGCTGAAAGGATAACAGGCAAACATGAAGCTGTGACTACTGTGAGTACAGAGCAAAAGCAATAACAACCTCCCCTCCCCCGCCCTGCCAGATGCACAGATGTTCCTGAGTGTTGTAGACACGTGTTCCAAAGAAATGGAGCTTACCTCTCCTGAGAGGGCAGGTCACACTGGATAGGTTTCTAAACTTCTTTTGTCACATGGCCACGTCTAGCCAAACCTTTTCCCACCACTTCCTCACCTGGGTCAGGGTACAGTGGAGTGCTTTCAAAGAGGACAGAGGTGGCTCCATTGCAGAGTGGTCCATACACAACATAGCTATGTCCTGTGATCCAGCCAATGTCAGCCACACAGCCAAAAACATCGCCTTGCTGGTAGTCAAATACATACTGCAAAGAGAAATGTAAGGCCAGCTGACTTCCTGTCGGTAAGTGCAAAGGGCTTAAAGGTAAGGAAGGTGCTGGACTGGACATCCAAATGGGAGAATGGGAGTGCACAGGGCAAGTGGAGCCAAGCCTGCAGGACACTGCAGCACAAAGACCAATCCACAGCGAGGAAGCAAGGCAGAGGGACCAGTACCAGGACTTATTGGCTCCTGTCTACTTTTGCAAAAATACAGGGAACATGGCTGTACCAACTGGATCAGCTGGAACAACAAAGTTATAACCAAAGCCCAGAGCCCTGGATACTTAAGCTTGCCTAATCCAGGCAGTGCCCATTGGAGAGCTGACTCTGAGTCTCAGGGAAATGCAGACCTCAGGGTCTCAGACTCCTCACCAATATCAACAGATTTCCATGAGAGCTGGAGGAATTGACAGGTGCCCATAAAACATCTTCTGAGAAATACTCTTAGCTTCTCAGCTTCTCTATATCAGAGCATTGCTTTCCAGATGCTACCCTCTCCCAGCTCATCAAACTCAAGATAAATATCTTGAAGATCTCATTATCTCGTCTTGGTTATGGAAAACGCTTCCCACTGTAAATCTAACTAACACCTGTACCATAAGGTGAAGAGATCCTGACTCATATGGCAAAGTCAGCTTTATGGATTAGAAATAAAAGAAAAACCCATGAGTGTGTGACAAGAGTGTCACATGTGAGTGTGCAAAGGGATCACACAGGTCAGCTGATCCCTCTACCTAGGATAGCCAATTCTCAACTTACTTTTTAAGTGCCTTTTCCTCTCAGGCACTCTGCGGGTGGAGAAAATGCACCAGGGTGCAGGATCTGTCTTCTGGACTAAGAAAGAGATGCCTTGGAGAATACGCTGTCACTTAGAAAGCTGATGTAACAAATGCCCTTCATATGCAGAGAAGTCTGACACTTGAACATTTAAATCTTCTAAAAATTCAACTGTGTCAGCCCAAAGAAAGAAAAACCTCCACCTGAACTGCTGTGATTACAAACAGGGCGATACCACTAAAGCCAGTTGAAGATTTTTCACTAGAGTCTTCTCTTTTCCTCATTTCACTGTTACCCTTTCATATGCAGAGCTCAGACCAGAAGCTTCAAGAAGTGCCTTGACTCTTTTCTTTTTCAGGAGAAAGGAGGTTAAAACATTTTGCCTAGATCACCCAGTAAAGCAGTGCAGAGGTGCAATCACTGGAGTAGACATGCAATTTTTGTTCTTCAGACAAATGCTATGCAAAGAGGTTGTTTTAGGAAATAAAAAAGGCTAGCACCCCACTGCAATATACTACAGTAATATCCACATTACCAATGCCAGTAAGATACTCTCCAGGATCTCCTCAGCTGCAATTTCTGGGAAGCCAAAGCTGGCACATTTTAAATGCAAAAGCAGCACTGCCATTTCCTTCCTTTCATAACTACTCTAAGGTTCAGGTTTGCATAATATCCTATTCCCCAGGAACAAATCCTGAAGATTAATCACACAGTTTCAGATATTTTTCAGCTTGTTTACACCCAATAAGCCAACTGGGCAGCAAACAGAGAATACAGCACTCCTCACCAATCCAAGTCTCTCTCGTTGGCACAGTTGGAAGGTAAGGAAGTTTTTCCAGAGGATGCATCTGAGTTACCTTGTGCGTGAGAGTGGCGTACAGCAGGTATCCAGCCTGGGTGTGAACGATTCCTTTGGGTTTCCCAGTGCTGCCTGAGGTATACAGCATGAAAAGCATGTCTTCACTGTCCATGCTCTCTGGTGTGCATACGGAAGCTGCCTTGGTCATCTCCTGAGGTAGTAATGACAGAAAGATTTAGCTCTATGGAGCCAACCATTACTCCCTCTGTAAGAATGTTTCCACCAGTACCTCTGCTAGGTACAGAAGTCAAGAAGAACTTGGCCAGATAAAATAGTGCTTCAGGAAAAAAATAGTGTGTCATAGCTGCTTACATTCCAAACCTTTGCAAGCTGCTGGTAGAAAACCAAAGTGTGACTGGACACATGAATCACACTTGACAGCAGCAGCAAGGCTGACTGGGTACCATCTAGGACCTTTCTTTTCCTTTGAAAACTGCAGTGCTACAGTTAAACTGTGCATGCATTTCCCTTCCCTGGCCCCAGCAGTGGATGACTGTCCTGTCCCATTTGATCCTCAAATTCTAATTTCTTCTACTCAGGAGGAGAGTGCTTTACTCTCCTGCCTCTGTCACTCTCTTCATACCCCCTATCTGGCCAGGCTGGCTGAGATCCTCTCCTTACCCCTACAGTCAGAATCACAGGAGGGAAGGATGCAATGTCCTACTAGGTCAGAGCAAACTTTTGGTCCAGCTTGTGTGCTCAGTTCAGCAGAGAAAGGGGAATTAATGTGCTTTGAAAGAGGTGCTTGTGGTCACCAGATGTTTTAGCAGCAGAAGGCTTGTCTACCCAGGCTGTAGATTTTTCAGGATGAGATTGAACATTTTTCTTATCCATGTACAAACTTGCAATAATCAGCGTGTGTTACAAATGCTCAACATATGGCTGTAAAAAAACCACAGCTGGCTTGTGTCTCTTGAGCCCTGTACTGTACTAGATGAATGATTCCTGCAAGGGTTATTAGGTGGCTCCTTGCAGAAATTTCTAGGTACTGCCTTTTTATGAGTATCCACTGTAAACATACTGTATTTACAAGTGGATACTACTATCAGCAGGTCCAGTCTGACAAACAAAGCTTAATAAAATATAGCTGACAGTCTGGTGTTACTCTTAGCCTGCCTCTGAGTTACCCAGTCTGACAAAACAAGTTTAATAAAATGTAGCTCGTAGTCTGGTGTAATTCTTAGCCTCCGAGTTACAGCACTGCTGCTCATCTCAGGTGTTTATTGTGACATTTCAGCACTGCCAATTCGGGCTGACTTGCCAGTTTTTGAAACAAAGATGGAGTCCTCATATGCTCCATTATAACATGAGCTTAAATTTTGCAGTAGGGCATTGCACAAGAGCTGGAAAGAACAAGTGCTGTAAAGATCAGTAACGACAGAGTTAACAGCATTAACTGTTTCATTCTTGCTTTGTTTCAGACCCTGACAATGTACTGAGCTCAGCTCCTGGATCATTAAAGCACCTCAGGCTGTTGGCAGACTAAGGAAAATCAAAAGGCCCTTTGTGGAGTAGGTAGTAAGACAATTTCTGAATAAAACCTGCCTTCTCTGTTTAACTTACAGAAGTAGTTACTCCTATCTCATGTGACCAGCACAGACCCTCAAGCAATTATCTTGCCTGCAGATGGATGATTTCCAGGCATTATTAGAATGAATAGTTTGCGTTAACTGCTGCTGGAAAACTGGTAAAACTACTTCTGCTAAAAACATAAAAGTAACAGCTGCTTTCTTTGCCAGGAAGCACAGGTTCTAAATACTCCCAAGCCACCACTGTCCTCCCATTGTGGAGCAACACTGTTCACAGGCTGTATTTAGCCTCTCTAGGAACTTGATTATTTCTGTACTGCCTTTCAACAGTGCACATGCAAACCATAAGAGAGTGTCTGAACACAGTATAATAACAACAGCAACAATGGTCTCAGTGCCCTCTGAGCCTCAGGAAACATTCATTCCTTAAATCTCAGCACTGTCTGCAAGACTACTAAAATGGAGCAGCATAACCCCTGCCCGTGTTGAGATAAACCAGATGTGGACTGAGCTGCTTTGACTCACAATCCTAACAGACTGTAAATACAGGCAATCCATTTGAGAATGAAGATCCAGATGATAAAAGGAGCAGAACTCCAGTCCAAAAGGCACAGATGGAGAGAAAGATTATCCTAGCCAACATTTAGACCTAAAAGAAGTTATTCGGAGCACCAGTGAGCGTCTGTGGCAGCACAGGAAGAGCACCACACACTGAAAACCTGCTCCAGAGGCAGCATAAAGGCCAGACATCACTGTCAGGCCTGGTACAGCTACACTGGAGTGCCAAGCTGCTTCATAGGCTTTCAAGCTCAGCACACACAGCTCAAGGAAACTGTCATGCAGACTGCCTCGTCTTTCCTGGCTGCCAATTCCTAGTGTAGCCTACAGCAGATCAAAGACCAGAGCCAAACACCACAGTGTGCATGATCCACACCTTCAGGAAGTCTCTTACATGTGTTCTGAACAGCCTTGCATCAGGTTTCTCAGAGATGCCTGAGGTAGCTGGTCCCTACATTTATTAGTTCACCATATTTCTCTTCCCAGGCATAGTAAACATCATGTACTTCAAGAAACATCAGGAATACAGGCAAGGTTTACCAACAACAACATACCTCTTCAAGGGGAATATCACAGTCACCCATCTGGACTTTGTTATCTGTTCTCTGAGCCACAAAGACATGTTTGATGCTTGGACAGTTCTTCACAGCTTCATCCACGGTCATCTTCAGCTCTATGATTCGGCCTCCCCTGACTCCCTGGTTGTAGGTGATAACTGCTTTGCATCCAGCTTAGAAGAAAAAGAATTAGCAGACATACCAGCCTGCCTTCCAGGCTAGTGTGCACACCCTACTTTCATTACTTTGGGGGATGATGTATAGGACAGCATGTGTGTCAAATACTTAGAACCACTATCAATCAAAACCGGTCAGTGTCACTGACGAAAAAACTTTAAAACATGAGACACACAGAGATTAGGGGTAGCTGGAACCTCCAGAGGTTATCTAGTCCATCTCCCCCACCCCAAGGCAAGGTCCACTCCAGCTAAACCACTTCTGACAACTATCTGTTCAGTCTTCCTAAAATGCTCCAATGGCATCTATTCTACCCTCTCCCCACCAGTCTACTCCAGTGCCTATCATGAATACGAGAAGGTCTTTCCCAACATCTACCCTAAGTATCACTCAATGTAATTTAAATCCTCAGTTCCTGCCTAGCAAAGCTGACATGCAGAACAGCTTCCTCCCAGTTACCTGTGTTACAGTGAATGATACTGCTTTAGGCTGACAGCTCTCACACTGAAACCAGGGCAACACTTCCTATGATCTGTGTGAACAAGCACCTTTGCCCCTGTCTCTGAGGCTCCATGTAAGCATCCATTACAAACTGACATGGACACCACAAAGTTCAGCAGCCTCTTGAAGGTGTCACCCTGCTCTGAGATACCTGCAGCCTTCTGAAACTTTTCTGTACTACCTGGAAGCCACAGCACACAGCAGCAATCTGGCAGAACACTTCAAACTGCACCACTCAACATTATTACAGAGCTGTGGTGGCAGAGAAATGGCTGTTTAGTCCATCATCTCCACACAAGTGGCCAAAAATGAGGGATAACTAAAACATGTATTTGCTTTCTATAGATTAACTCCACTAAAAGGAGGAAAAAACCATGAAAATTTCTGTAAGACTTTTTCCCTCACACTAGCCATAAAGTAAGTGATGTGACTGCTACGGGACATGAGCCACTTACTATTTAGCTCTTCTGTCAGTACTTTTAGCATTACTTTTTAACTAATCACACAAGTGCTGTGGGCTGAGAACAGCTCTGTCTGCTGGTACAAGGGCTCACAGAGCAGACGCAGGCTGCCAACACTTCCAGTACCATACATAAATCACAGGATTACCACTGAGAATGCACAATTAGTACTGTGCAAGAGTATCAAAGAAATCACTGCAATTACACTGCAAAAGAACAAATCAGGCCCCATCCCTAAGCTCTGGTTTTCCTTCCAGCTTCATTGCTGGCTGGCAGTAACCCAGTGCACACTGAACGTTAAGCAATTTATAAAGTTTTTTAAGGCCAGAGGATATTGCATCTCTCCCTAAGGAAAAGGCTGTTCAATGCACTCTGCAGAGGAGAGTATACTCAACAGAGAACTGGAGTATGTCTTGGACCACTGTCCCAGAGGAGTTTGTTCCCCAGTCTGCATCTACTTACAGTCCATGATTCTCCCAGCTAAGGACTCTGCGCTGAATCCGGCGAAAACCACATTGTGAACGGCACCAATTCTGGCACAAGCCAGCATGGATGCCACTGACAAGGGAGACACGGGCATATAGATGGCCACCCTGTCCCCTTTCTGTATCCCGTATTTCTTCAGGGTGTTGGCAAGGCGGCAAGTCAGATCCAGAAGTTCCCTGCAGGCACAGAAGCAACACTGTCATATGATCACACAACCTGTTTTACACGGGGGGAACAAAGAAAAGATGAACTTTTCTTTGTGCATGAGCGAGGTATCACATCACCTCTGGACCTCATCTCGGCAGTACTGGGCACATTAGCTTTTGCATTTTAAAGAACAGTAGCCTGGGGCATGGTGAGAGTCAGACTGCTCCTGCCATTTCGGAGAGGAGAAAAAAGGGGAGGGAGCGGTGCTGGCTGCAGAAGGATGAGTGAGACAGAGCCGCAGGCGCTGCCTGGAGCTGCCAGGCTGTGATGTGGGTAGAGCAGCCAGCAAGGGGCTGTCCTGCTGCCTCCGGAAGTCAGTGTCCATTTCGGTCATCCTTGATACATGAGGCTCAGTCAGAAGCTACTGGGAACAAATGTGGGATAAACACAAGGTGAAATGCAAGTGTTGTCTAAAGCCTCCCAGAACTTTTTGAGTTGGACAACTAATGGAAGTGCTCCGCAACTAGAAGATTCTCTTTAAATTGCAAGGGTAAACTTTTGCATGCATAAGGAAGAAAAGGAGAAGTCCCCAAAACACCAGTGTGAAGGGCAGCTTTTACATGATTTTCATCAAAGCTGGATCATCTGCAGCCCAACTTCCTCTGTTGTCACTTCACCCTGCCATGCTGCAGAGCACAACAGCCTCGCAGAATAGCAGTACTGCTCCGAACAAAATTGCAGCCACTCTTGCACAGAGAAACTTGGGAACACTGAGAACAGGAACAAAGGCTCTTTTCATGCGGCTCGCCATTGCAACAAGCTGTCTTAATAGCAAAAACATTCCTCTAAGGAATGAAAAGGCAGTGGGCAAAGGCTTGCACATACACTTATTCTGCACAGGGGATAAGACGACTGCAGGTACACCTGGGTCCAAGATGCTGTCGTACTGAACAGCTGTGTATGCCTCCAGTGGAAAGGCTTCGGGAACAAGAGCTACTGTACCAGGTGAGGAGTGGTCTCATGCCAAAGGAGGTGACCCTAGGAGGGGTGGCAGGACGCTCCTTCTGTGCCAACCATCAGCTCAGAGGAGGAGACTGGCAGAGTCTGCCTGAAATGAAAATTGTCCTCTGTGTTCACAAACTCCCTAAGCCCAGAGGAGAGAGATATCTTCTACTCCCTAGGAAACTCATCTTCAACCTATCACCTGTGAACCCTCAGAGGTTGTAAGCTATGCCACCAGGGACTCCCATAACTGTTAACAAAGACATTAATTTTGGTGGTTTGCATTCCATAATAAGCTGTAAAGCATAAATCCTTATCTTATGTGCCCTCTTCTCACAGAACTGACCATAGCTGTGAAAAAACAAAGAAACAAAATCAATATTCAGCTGGTGGCTAAGCTGCAAATAAAATGAAAAGCTGTTTCTTGTTCATCAAAAATTGTTTTGTTTCTTTTTTTAAACCACTGCAAGTTGGAAATAGGGAAAGCTCTGCTTTGGAAATGTCATATCAAAACTTGGCATCTTACTTCAGTAGGATAAAACTCCATTTTCACTGAGAGGGCACAAAGAAACACAGTCACTGAGAAAGCATGAAGACAGATCCAGTGATGGCTGGAGGGACACCACTTCCCTCCCATCTTTCAGAAGACAAGGAAAATGAGCCTCAAATCCAAGGCACAGCACCTCATATTATTTATTTTAATACTATTCCTGTAGGATCAAGTAAACAGTCCATTTCTGGACAGGCACTCAGAGAAGTGGCCAGACATGCTCAAGTGCCTGTTCTCTGGCAGTAGCTGGCAACAGCTGCCACTGCTGCCAGACCACAATCCCGCAGAAAGCAGGCATGGAGTGGCTGCACCCCAGACTGAATTTCCCCCTAATCCCTTACAGTTAGAGATCAGCCTAAACTCTAAAGCGCAACATTCAATCACCACTTTCCAATGCCCTCATGACCATGCATGTTCCTACTGTCTACATAACTGCACAGTCTGTTAGATTTATTATTTTGCTTACTTTTACTGAGTTCATGAACTGAGCAACTCTGTGCAATAATGATTTCCCACCCCATGTTTGGTTTGGTGCCTCGTCCTGAAAGGTCACATTTTCTGGTCTGGAATTTATCTGATGCTGCATTAGAGAAAAATGTCTATGTGGATAAATAATAAAGAGCCCAAACAAAACTAAGCTGCTCAACTGCAGAGCGCAGGAAGTGAAACAAGCTCCAGACATGCAATTGTGAGAAAGTAAAATAAAAACTACTTATCTGCACTGGAAAAGGCTCGAGTGCTTTCAGAGCTGCAGCCTCTTTCTCCTGAGCAGAAATGCCAGAGTATCTCTGGTTACGATGTGTTTTCTGAGCAACTCCATGACTCACTTGCTTATTGAAGACTCAGTGACCATGATGGCAAAAGCTCTCATTGTTTTTTATGATTAACTCCAATTTAAGATCGGCATAATGAGAGTGCATGAGCAAGTTAATAAACAATACAGAGCAGTCTTTACCCACGGATCTATTCACTTTGCCTTTTTTGTACTCTGAAATGCCAAGATAGAAAGGCCTTGAAGGTCCCTTGGCGGTGCAGCACATGGGGGAAGAGGCACAAAGGCAAAGGGGTGATGCCAAGAACTCCAACAAAAAAATCCACTAGTCCCTGAGCATCAGGTGTGTCTTCTGGCTCCTGCAGCAGCAACTCAGGCTTCCTCTCCAGTTCAGGAAAGAGAGTTAGCAGAAATGCTGTGTCAGGAATCCTTCCCTTGACTCCTTCATTCCTACAAACTCACTTTGCTATCTAAAGGCAGGCAATTAGTATAGGTCATCATACTAACACGTTGCCAGTTCTTAACCCAGACATGTCTTGGGAAGGAACGAGCACCCTGCAGAGTTGCTGCCCCACAGAACAGTGTAGCATCTGAGACAACTGCCCACCCTTCCTGCTGACATCCTGAACCCAAGGCAAGGGAAACCCCTTGCAACCTTTTTCAGGTGAGAAAGTGAAAAATCCATGAACTGCCTTGAACAGGCAAAGCTGAAAGCCTGGGCAAGATTTACTTGCAACTTATGAAACCAATACTGGAAAGACAGAAAAGAGTTTGCTGTCAATAGTTACATAACAACATGGCTTCCAACTGCAGTATTCACTGTGATCTCTAATACAAGTGCAACTATTTCAGCTCAGGCTGAGGAATCCATTGGCTTTTTAAAGGCATTGCTGTCGTGTGGCTCATGAAGATGTCCAACTGTTTCTGTCCTGCCTACCTAAGACCCTAATTTCTGGCCCTTCAGTTTTCCTTTCCCTACTTTTATTTTGCATTTTGAACATTCCCTTTGGTCACAATATTTACTGCACCAGAGTGAACTCCTTTTTAAATTAAAGCTCTTCTGTTGAGACCCACCTTGCAACCCTTTTGAAAAATACGTTAGCTAATGCATACTGCTGTCCACACAGCTCTCATTGACAACACAGAGTCACAGAATTAAATGGGTTTGAAGAGACCTCTGAGATCATCAAGTCCAACCCTCGATCCAACCCCACTGTGATTACCAGATCATGGCACTCAGTGCCACATCCAGCCTCATCTTAAAAACTTCCAGGGATGGTGAATCCACCACCTCTCTGGGCAGGCCATTCCAATGCCTGATCACTCTCTCTGTAAAGAACTTCTTTCTAATATCCAACCTAAACCTCCCCTGGCAGAGCTTCAGCCCGTGCCCTCTTGTCCTACTGCTGATTGCCTGGGAGAAGAGACTGACCCCCATCTGGCTACAACCTCCTTTCAGGGAGTTGTAGAGAGTGATGAGGTCTCCCCTGAGCCTCCTCTTCTCCAGACTAAACAACCCCAACTCCCTCAGCCTCTCCTTACAGGACTTGTGCTGAAGTCCCTTCACCAGCCTTGTTGTTCTTCTCTGGACCTGCTCCAGCACCTCAATGTCTTTCCTGAACTGAGGGGCCCAGAACTGGACACAGCACTCCAGGTGTGGCCTCACCAGTGCTGAGTTCAGAGGAAGGATCACTTCCCTGCTCCTGCTGGCCACACTGTTCCTGATCCAGGCCAGGATGCCATTGGCCTTCTTGGCCACCTGGGCACACTGCTGGCTCATGTTCAGCCTCCTGTCAATCAGCACCCCAGATCCCTTTCCACCTGGCTGCTCTCCAGCCACTCTGTGCCCAGCCTGTAGCGCTGCAGGGGTTGTTGTGGCCAAAGTGCAGGACCCTGCACTTGGCCTTGTTGAACCTCATCCCGTTGGAGTCAGCCCAACTCTCCAGCCTATCCAGGTCCCTCTGTAGAGCCCTCCTGCCCTCCAGCACGTCGACACTCCCTCCCAGCTTGGTGTCATCTGCAAATTTGCTAATGGTGGACTCAATCCCCCCATCTAAATCATCAATAAAGATGTTAAACAGAACTGGGCCCAGCACTGATCCCTGGGGGACACCACTGGTGACCGGCCACCAGCTGGATGCAGCCCCAGCACTCACCAGCACTCTCTGGGCCCGGCCCTCCAGCCAGTTCTTAACCTGGCACAGAGTGCCCCTGTCCAAGCCGTGGGATTTTGCAATGCTAACATACAATGGCTCACAGGTGCATAAACTGTAGAGACCTAGGTAAATCAGGGAACACCACAGAGAATAAATAACCTCATGTCAGACAGGTCTGTCACAACTTTAGCTTCTGTCTTTAATATTCCCACTTGTTGAACCGTAGGAGGCTGAATGCAACAGCTCCAGCCACCAACTCTGCCTGCTTATAGAAGGCACAGCGCTCTTTAAAACCCAGGCTCAGCAACACGCTGGGGAATTCCTCTGCAAGGTTTCAAAGCCCCTGGGCCCTGACAATATCCACTTTATAAAAATGAAACCCAGAAGGAGGAAAAAGCAAGAGGGGCCAGGGAATTTTTTTTTCCCTGAAAGGCTGAGTTGCATCAGCTAGAGAGACAGGACAAAACTCTGCAGTGAAAAAGACCATCACAACTGAGCTTGTAAGGGCACCACTCATCTATTCATGCTAAAATGAAATGTTTCACCTACGGCTTTGTGTACTTTTGCCAATCAGGAGATGTTTGGATTCTTCTCCCAGCACAAAGTACTTGAACTCTGCTGCACAAGTACAACCCACCTTGCTGACAAGTGTGCACAGGGATGTAGGCTGGTTCATGGCATAGCCCAGCAGCTCTTTGCCCACTGCAAATGAGGCAGTTAGTGGGGCAGCAGAGGCAAATGGAGACTCTTATTTCTTCCAAAGATGAACAAGCTGGGACAGCACTTTCCAGTGCAGCTGTGTTTCTTGCCAATGCACAGAGGAGATCCCACTGATGGGGGGTTTCCCCTTCCTCAGGGAGGAGAGAGCCTGTTTCAGTCCTTTTCCTGTATAGCCACCTTCTTCCTTGGCAGGCTGTGATGGGAACAGGGCCAGCACTCAGACGTTTTCTTGCCCCTGACAACTCCCCAGAAAATGGAGAGCACCCACTGAAGCAGCTGCATCTTTCCTTGTTCACACAGGGCTTATCTATAAGGAGAAGCAGCTCAAAGCAGGAGGCTTTGCAAAGTAGATAATGTAAAAAAAATGGTGCCTTGCACTCCTCTGCACGTAAGCCCTGGACAGCACTCTCCCAACTGAGGTTCCATGACCTTACTTAAAGCTGGTCCATAAGCAGTGCCCAAATTAAAGGCTTTAGCTTCCTAGAGTGCTACTGTAACACTGCTATCCCATTAAAAGCACATTCAGATCCTAAGGAAAAGAGTCTACCTCCTCTGCCACAAACAGATGTCCAGCATCCCTCTCATTCCCTCTTTACACTGAGGCCGGTGTGCAGAGACCACCCTGCTACAGAAGCCTCACAGAGGGACTACTCCACCAGCATCTCAGCTTCTGGGCCATCTCTTTCTCTCATATGCTTTCCCTTACAAAATGCTCAAATAAAGCACAACTGCAAAAAGTTTCCAACTAAGCTCAGCATCAAAAGGAGGTAAGTCGCAGCTGCACCATTTAAAACCTGCAACAATGCAGCTCAACAGTCACAGAAAATGCAAAAATTTTTTATTCTTTTCTTGTGTACATACCCATACAGTATCACTGTTCTCAACAATGCTATTCCTGGCTTAATGAGATAAGCAGAGAACCAAGTGACCTGTTTTATCACGTGGTAGGACCAAAGTCTCTTGAGAAACCCGAATGCAGTCACATCTCACCCAGAGTATCAGGCAGAAACAGGAACATGGCTCTCAAATACAGGAAGAAGTTTGAAAACAGAGGTTGTCAACTTGTCTTTCACTTGGATGTTCTTCTCTCTGGTACTAGTTACTGCACCTTTGTAAGATGCACAAGGAGGGGTTTAGACATGGGTTACTTGTCTTCATGTTTTCAGGCTGAAAATATACTTTCTTCCAAATGCATTTTATCATGGCCATGACAAAATCCAGTTCTGTTGCTGTTAAGAAAGGGCTTTCTATATCTCCAGAGATCCCAAGAAGATGGTTTGAGTGTCTGGAGCAGCTCAGCCCATTTCAAGTAGCACAGCCCAAGGGAAAGGCTAGAGTTGAATTGAAGGAGACTGTGCTATCTGTTGAGCTGGCCTCCTTATCTGAGCACAGTTTTCACCTCTGAACTACTCCCAGTTTTCATGCCTGAAGCCTAAGGAGAAAGGTAAAAGTACACACACCTAGGAGAAAAGCGTATCATACATAAACAATTAAAGGGAAAAACCTTTGGTCCTTTTTTAACCATCAGAATGGCAAAAGCAAGACTCAAAACATTTAGCAGTGCAGCTTTTTATCAGGTAGTGTTTATTTCTGTTGCATGGAGCATTAACCTGTCATAATTATTTGTACAGCCACTCCTTCCTGCTGACTAGCTTCTTCACTCCAATGAATTATGCTTTCAGGTGCTTTAATAAATTCTGGAGGTGAACCAAACCATCAGAACCTTTTCAGACTCAAGGACCCCTAGGAGTCCCAACAAGCTCCAGAAAACATTCTTTAAAAGTCTGATTCCAGGACTTTCTACATCTCCTTTGCTTTCTGAACCAGCACATCAAACATCTGGCTCCCTGAGATTCAACAGATCAAACATTTGGCTCCTTAAAACATGCACTGACAAACATACATTCTGGGAAATCTTTAATTCTCAGTAGAGAGACAGATGATGTAAAAGGCATCTTTGCAGGCAGGACTGTCTCCTAAATGAGGGTACATAGCAAGGAGAAGAGAAATATGCTTGAAAACTGCCATATTCTAACAAACCCTACAATCCATAGCAGCAATTACAAGTCAGTGTCATGCAGAGCAGCCTCAAGGCTGCTCTAAACTGCACTACAGATGGAGAAGAGAAATGTAGGGAGCTTAAAATCCCCTCGAGCCAGGGCTCAGTATCATGCTCTTGACCATCAACACAAGATGTCTGCACCAAGACATCTGCTGCTGTGCTGAAACCAAAGGCTGCTCACAGAAATTTTCCCATGAACACCTCTAACAAGCAAAAAGAAAACTGGCCTTTTTTTTTAAGCAAGAATTAAAAAAAAACCCAAGCCTTTCTCTTCTAAAAGCCCCCACACAGAGAAAGAGGGAATCTACAGGATGGCCTGATCAGCATCATAACCAGATGATGCCAGATCTCAATCTGAAATTTTCAGTAGCTGCCACTAACTTACATCCACTGGTACCTCTGACCCCATACTATGTACAGGTGTCTAAAATCAGGGAACCCTCCCCACGAAGAACCCAAAGGAAGAATATAATTTCTCAGTAGCAACACAGCTTCGTTTTTCAGGAGCTATTTCATCACGATACAACAACTTAGCCACAACACTACGGTCCCATATCCTGTGTGCTGGGAGTACCTTGGAAGAAAGCAGAGTTTCACAGAGGTCCCATTTCCCGCTCCCCCACGCTACCAGGCGTTATAAAGCATCTTGAGAAGGTGTCATACCTGTAAGTGACGTGCACTGCAGTGCCAGGCTCATCTCTCTCCCAAATCAAAGCCACTCTGTTTGGAGACTTTTCAACGTGTTGATCCAAGCAATTTACTGTAAAAAAACCCAAAGGTTTAAACAAAGCCTAATCACGTGCAAGGTGCTCTGTATTAATTTGGTCAAGAGTAACAGCAAGTTAGTGCAAGAAGAAACGTCAGTTGTTATGTCAGCGGGCACACAGTCATGTAAAACAGATAGCATTTGCAGCTCTAGTAAAGCTGTACAACAAGTACCACACTTACTTGGCACAGCTGCCTTAGAGATGGCATCCCCATGAGAGGCCATCACTGATTCAGCTCAGCTTAGCTCCACTGGCTACGCTTAAGCCAGCCCAAATGTTTCCCCTGCTCACAACAGCACAAAGCCAAGACACACTTTTGATGTTTGTGCCCCCAGAGCAGTATTTCACTACACAAATATGACAGACTGTCTTCCCCAGCTTGCACGTTTAGCACTGCACCATTTGGATTTTCTAACAAACCTCGCGTGAAACATTTTTTCCAGGGTATAAGAGAAGAGCTGAATCGCAACTAAATGAAAATATCTAAAACTGGAGGATCTAGGCCAAACTCAGAGTACATGCATCTACAAATTACCAGACACTTGGGAAAGATTAACGCGTCTCAAGCCACGTACTACATCTACTAAAACCTGAAGATATAAAATTACCTTTTAAAGGCACATCTCTCCCCCTCAACAGCTTGAGGTAGGGGACTTAGGGAGAGCACTCAACCTGAAGAAATTTAGAGAATCCACACAAGAAATCCGCCTGCATGTCCAGTAGCAAGTTGCCTGATGGTTAGAGAGCATCCTTGTAAAGTATTAATTCCAAGCCTATACGACACTTGCTAATTGCATTGTAATCTTTCAAAGGCAAGTTACTTTATTTCAATAGACAACTACTAAATAGAAGTCAGGGACACTGCCACATAACTCGGAGAAAACCCTTTTAAAAATTGCTCAGTTTCAGACCATATTTCCTGGAAATATTAATACTGGTCGGAAAGGATTTCATTTTTCCAGATAAATTAAGTGCCACTAAAGCTGTGTACTGCAGCAAGGGAGTCAGCTTCAGCTTTTCTGCGATCACACCACCACGTGGAGGGTAGGAATGAGCCCATAAAGGTGCACAGAGAAAGAAATCTCTCAGAATTCAACACATTTCATTACAAGTTCAAGTGTCAATCTCAAAAATTTGCAAAAGCATTCTTCTGACATCTAAAATCTTTTATTTTTAATGTAAAATCCTGCAGCAATACAATAAAAAGGAAATAAAGCCATTTCTTAAACCACCCTAAGACAAGAGGACAAAAGCTCTAACGGGGAATGCTTTAAGCAGTTACACACTGGTTTCCTCTACTCCCCATCCGTAGCTAATTGGATCTGCTGTGGCTTAGTCCACAACACACTGCAACTTCTCCCTCCAAGCTCCTTGCAGCAACACCCTCACATATTGCACCATGCTACGGTAAATCACGTTAAGGGGTATTCATTGCCCAAGCAGCATTTCTTACTCATGAGCAGCCACACAGGCCTTCAGAGGGAATTTCTGCTGCAGAAATTCCCAGCTGAGCCAAGTGAGAGCTTTAGCTCTGTGCTCAGTAAGAACCAGCAGGTGAACCAGAGCCAAATGCTATTATTTCCTTCCTGATCTTAGGCTTACAAGAGCCTTTGCTCATTTTACAAAATAGAATTTAGTGGCCTTCCCCTTGCTACTATATCCTAGTGGTTTCTCCGTATGTTGCTTCCTTGGCAACACTCAGAAACAATTCCTTTCAGTAAGACGTGCTTCCAAGAATGTGTTCTGGCTGGAAACGCAGTAGTTTGCCAGATTATTCTCCTGCCCAGGAGTTACAGTGCAATAAATCCAGAAGCACTGAAGCTCACAGGTCCCCCAAATCCTATCGCAAGGTCCCTCGAGAAAAGTATCAGAGGACTGTGCTGGGAGGTGGGCACACAAGATATTCTAGGGACCTGAACTATTGCCATGTTCCTGTACCCAGTGTTCAAACTGAGATGAAGGGAGCCTCCTAACAGAAAAACAGTCACTTGGCTGTGCCCGAGTACCATCTTCATCATGCTTGAAAAGAAAACCAGGAATAGCAAACCTGCTTAAGTCTGTGCATCTGTTTTGAAGGTCTATGATTTCTTTCTACGTATGCAAAGAAAACTACATGGCATTTAGTTCTTCATCTCTACTGAAGAACCAGACCCAAGGCATGATCTATAATCTGCACTTCAGAGATCTGACATGGGATCCAGGAGAGGGTGTTGATCTCACTCCACAGAGGAAAGAAAAAGATCCCTGAAAGTCTGTGCTCAGATAGGATCTTTCTTTCAAGATGAATTAATGAAAACAAAAGCCTGCCTAAAATCCTCTGACTGCTGGGTGCCAGCAGTAGGGCTATACACACATCTCCATAAACTTGGGATCCACTGCTGGGAATCATCTCCTGGGAGCAGATGCTCCCATATGTTTTCTGGAAGACCTGAGGAGGGTTTCATCTTTTACTGTGAACAAAAGGTGGCCAGAGACGTCTCACAGTTACTGCACTACTGAACCGGTAGTGCTGATTCAGGCACTCTCACAGGAACGGGAAATGAAGGTCAGAAGCGAAGATCCCTGTTAAAAAGATTTCACCACTGAGTTGTACCCTAGATGGGACTGGGGCTCATTCCCACTGGGCATGGCCACGTCACAGAAGAGACTTCAAGGCAGATATAGCCAGGATGAAACTCGAGGGCAGTGAGGTCAGCCATGGAGAATTTTACTCGTGCTTCACGCTAAGTGGTGAACTTGGAGGAAAAGAACAAGGTACTCGTTCAAAAGAGAAAAAACCTTGCTGCTTCCTCCTCAAAAGACTGGGATTCGCACCGTTCGCCACCTGTGGATCATCTTAAGCCACCACGGGAAGCCGAAGGCGGCACAGCCGAAGCTGGGGCATCTCTGCCGGCACGGCAACGGGGGTGCGGCCGGATCTCCGCAGACCGGAGAGCAAGAGGCTTAGCCGGGTTTAATCCCGGCTTCGGATTTTCTCCCCGCTTCCAACATTTTGCAACTCCCTGCTGGTTTCCTCCCAGTGCCGCCCAACCGAATTCCTCGTTTCCCCCAACAGAGCGGCGCTGGCGAAACCCGGCCCTCGGGACGGCTCCCGGGCAGCCCGACGGCGGCAGCGGGCGGTGCCGCGGGGCGCGGGGGGGACGCCTTACCCGAGACGTTGAGGCGGCCCCCGAGGAACCAGCGGGCTGTGCCGGCGGGCGGGCCGGGCTGGCAGGCCGTGTGGAAAGGGCTGTCCCAGCGCAGCCACCCCCGCGCCACGTCCCCCCAAAACCCGGCGGGGTCGCGGGCTGCCTGCTCCTGCCAGGCCCGGTACCCTCCGGGTGGCAGCGCACCGGGGGCTCCCGCCTCGCTGCAGCGGCGCCGGGCCGACACCGGGACCCGTCCCAGAGGGTGCGGGGGGCTGAGGGCACGCAGCGCCCGCGCTCGGGCGGCCGCCAGCGCCATGGGCTCAGCCCTGCGCCGTCGTCGGGGCCGCGCCGCGCCCGGCCCGGAACAGCCCCGGCCCGCCGGGAGGGGCGCGAGACCGCCTGAGGGGAGGGGCTGCCCCGGCCGGGCGGCCCCGGGAGCGCCGCACTCGGGACACCCCGCACAGCCCGGAGCACCGCACAGCCCGGAGCACCTCACCCCCGGGAGCACCTCACCCCCGGGGACACCCCGCACTCGGGACACCCCACACTGCCGGGAGCACCGCACCCCCGGGGACACCCCGCACTCGGGACACCCCGCACAGCCCGGAGCACCGCACCCCCGGGAGTACCTCACCCCCGGGGACACCCCCCACCCGGGGATACCCCGCACAGCCTGGAGCACCGCACCCCCGGGAGTACCTCACCCCCGGGGACACCCCGCGCTCGGGACACCCCGCACAGCCCGGAGCACCTCACCCCCGGGGACACCCCCCACCCGGGGATACCCCGCACCCGGGACACCCCGCACAGCCCGGAGCACCGCACCCCCGGGGACACCCCCCACCCGGGGATACCCCGCACAGCCCGGAGCACCGCACAGCCCGGAGCACCGCACCCCCGGGGATACCCCGCACTCGGGGATACCCCGCACAGCCCGGAGCACCGCACCCCCGGGGACACCCCGCACTCGGGACACCCCGCACAGCCCGGAGCACCGCACCCCCGGGGACACCCCGCACCCGGGGATACCCCGCACTGCCGGGAGCACCTCGGACACCCCGCACCCGGGGACACCCTGTAGGCATATGGGCCCTCATACACCACCAAACCCTCTAAGGGGTGTCAAACCCTCTAAGTGGGTACACGTTCACTTTTTGCTTGGTAGCCCTGCGAGCACCGTCGTTACCACAACGTGGAGCTCATAGTTTTGGTTATCGCTCCTTCCTCCATATTAGCCTAAGGACCAGGTTTAACCCGTACTTCGTGATATAAACCCTCAACAATGAGTAGCGAGGTCTTAGAGCAGGTAACACAAAGCTTGTTCTCTCTGCATAGCAGAAACATGCCCTTTGCTGGCATGAAGAAGCTAATTCTCTTAGGCAGTTTTGGTCCAGCCTCCCAGCACGGAGTTTGAAAACTCCTATTAGAGGGGCAAGGTGTGGGCATCCTTTAGAAGTGCCAAACCTCCTGAGCACCAACTCTACTCACTCCCAGAGTCTGGGTAGACAAAACACGTCATCTTCAAGATTAAAAACCTGAAATTACTCTTTATGCCATGAAGCTTTTTCTGGCAGTGGTAGCGACAAATAGTGTTTTCTATGACTTTTTTTCTCTCCCTGTTCTAGAAATATCACCAGATACTTTATCAGTTAAATAATACAGATTTTACCAGGATTTGGTTTTCTGGCACTTCTACACTTTCCATCTGTGTTTTATACGTAACAAACAAGAATAAATACACTCTTCCTGGTAAAGCTGGCATTAGTGCATTGCTGCTGTAGTTCGATATACCTTCCTTGTGTTTTGAATACCAGTTTGGCTTCGCACAAGTCTTAAGTTCCAAGCAGCAGCACGTGTGCCACCTGGTGCCAGACAGGAGCGTGGAGAGCACTTCAGCTTTCACTTGGTTTGCCTAAGGATTACTCAAAAGTTTTCTGTCAAAAACAACCTACCGGCAAATTCCACTCCTTTCAGGATTTCAGAGGAAAGCTTTACACAAAACAAGCAAACGAGTTGTCGAAAAAATAAAGCATGAATTTAAATTCTTTGGCCTTAAACTCAATCTGCTTCATTTGCAGACCTTGAAATTCTCTGAGAATGGTGCCCTTCTCTGGTTTTCTTCCACATAAGGCTGATTTTCCTTTTCCACTACCAAGTTTTATTTTACTCATGATTCATTGTAAATCCCCCACCCTCAAATTTTGACTTTTTCCTCAAAGAAGGCCATGGCCAGCAGCAACACAAATCCAGCCTGGAGGCCACCTGATCACTCTGTTCAACTGGGTTGCTGAGCAGAACAAGCACAACCCCAAAACTCCTTTCTTGCCTCCAAAAGAGCTGAGGAGAAGGGAAAAGTCCTTGAGATTTTGCAGTGCCTACTTATCCTAGCTATGGCATTCCGGCAGTGAAGGCTGGTATCAGGCTGTTGACTTGTTGAGAACAAAGGAGTGTTACAGCAGTTCTCATTCTTAAGTTTGTAACTTGAGCATGCCAGGAAAGGCTGGTGCTGGATAAAACACAGGCTATAGAATTGCTTCCTGCATTCATTGTGTCTACATTCTTAGGGTCCTCCTGGCATTACGGAGTCCAAACAGCAACAGTGGTGGTACCAGCTCTGGAGAAGTCCAGTTACTGTTATCTGAAAATGCCACCTCTCTGTAGCAGCTCCCAAAGGCTTATGGCTGCCAAGGCAGAAGTCATTCCCTGCTGCAGCCAAGTCCCCTGGCACAATCTCCGAGACCAGCCAGGCAACCCCACTGCCTTGTAAAACATTTTAGCAGGAAACAGGGTCCATGACTGCTACTTGGTAATCACTGTTATGGTCCTAACTGTTCTTTCCAATGGTCTTCCCACATGGTGTGCACACAGTTGATACCTGACTCCACAAAGAAAGTCAGGGTCAGGCAAAAACACCACTATAGAGCTAGGTATACAGAGGTTTGTGTTAGAAATTCTCCCAAGTCACAATTAACCAAGATTTCAATAAAATCTTTTGATCATTTTTTTAGCTACATTTGTGCCTGCAGATGAAATAAGACATGTTGCCAGGTGGCTGTTCCAGCAGGTTTCTGAACCCATTCAGCTCTATCTGCATAAGAGCAGATTGAGAGGGAGGAAAACCAGGGATGAAATAAAGCTAAAATGCAGTTGTTTCACTTTAACTCGGTGGCACAGATCAGCATCGACCTTGGGTCCAAAACAACAGGAACTACAGCAGGTTTGAAGGAGCAGAGTACTTGAGCTAGTCTGGGGTCTTTGCCAGATCTGCTCACATCTGTTTCTAACATTATTGCATCATCTAGAAAACATCTAACTCATGAGATTGAGCACTGTTTCCCTCACACTGGCTTCAAGGCTTGCATTTGCTGTACACAGTATAAACAACATTTAAAAGTGTAAAAAAAGTAATTAACAAAAATGCCTTTCTTCCCCAAGAATGTTTCAAGATGCATGATATAAATTCATGATGGGGCTGGTGGAGACCCAGTGCCCAGCTGAGCACAGAGGCAGATGCAGCACGTGGTGCCTCCCAGGACCAAGGTGCAGAACCAGCCCTGCACCAAGAAGCAGGAGAGTGCAAGTACCTGCTGTGCAAGGTCTGTCTGCAGTGCATGGCACAGGGTATGGCTGCCACAAACAGTGGTGCTGCATGGTGCAGGAGCACCCACAGTGTTGGTCATAGAGGTGTCTGGTGCCACTCCAGGCTGTCTGTCCAGAGTCCACAGACATCATTTCATGTTTGACAACAAAGAATTGATGCCTCAGTGGCACTTCTTAGAGTCCAATACCTAGAGCAGTGTTGGCTTCCCTTTCCTCTGGAGACTCCTTGCCACCACTGGGACGATATGGTGGTCAGTAGCAAGAGATCACTGCTTTTCCTGGGTATGCTTCCCTGCTAATGCTCATAGTCTCCATTGTACCTGTCATTTGTCTGGTCAGGCCATCAGCTGTCCCATCTGCAGAGTCTTCTGCTCAAGTCTGGATTTCAAACCAAGAGGATTCAGTTGCTTATACTGAACTTCCTCAACCCTGATCTTCCCTCCCCATTGGCTCCTGAACCAGAAGTCTGCACTGGTTTTGCTATTTGCTTTGTTCCAAAAAGTCCTTGTTGATGAATCTCCACATTACATTGACTTCCTCTTGGACAGTACTTGGGGCTGCCCAACCTGAGGGTGGACTGAAGGCTCCAGCATCAAACCCTTCCATCCCTTCTAGCTTGGTACTGATGTTCTGAGCTCAGTGCTTACATACATCAGAGACCCTCTCATGGGCTGTTGCCTAGTGGAAATAACTAAAGAGGTTAGGAAACCTCCAGTTATCACTTGACCTCCACTTCAGCTCATAAACTGGCATTGCCTTCTCCTTTCAATTAAGATCAGAGACACAGGTTGCAACATAAATGTGATTGAAAGAAAAACCACTTTCCAAGGAGAGGAGTGGAGGGACACAGGTAGTGTAGAGTGAAGTCTCTTCAACCCTCTTCCAAAACAGGCCTGGACAAGTCCCTGTCCTAATTATGTAGTTAGCTCTGCCACCAAGGCAAGGCTTTCCCCAGCTGGGCTGCAGTGGTGGCAGAAAGGTTCAACCAAAAGCTCAAGTCACAGGCAAGTTTGTGGTGATGAGAAAGATGTGAAATCAAGCCAAGTAGTCAATTAGTGGATCGGGTAGCCTGGCTCAGACACTTACCAGTGATTCCTAGACAGGCCATAATGACAAGACAGTTTCAAGGTCAATCCAGGACGTCTATCCACAGGTCCAGATCCATGGGCAGGTACAGCTATGGCTGAGCTGGAGATCAGTACAGCATTTCTCAAGCAGGGACTGAAGACTAAAGAGAAATGGAGCTCATGGGTAGGGTGTGGGCAGAGCTCTTAGTGAGGCTGGTAAGGGCCATTAAGGGCTATTAGTGCACTCGGGACCATGATAGTCTCTTTCAATCCAACTCTGCTGCTGGGTCTGTTCTTGGTGCTCCACCACCACAGAGATCTGAAGGGCAACCAAGAGGCATGTTAAGATGGCCTTTTGGGGGAGGACAGCTCCTGTGCCTTCTTTTGTTTTGCCTGCTTCCCTTGCTTCTCAGCCCCAGGAACATATGCCAGTGCTTGGGAATACAAGTGATGGGGTCTTGACTTGCAGCACAGAGAGCTCACATAGCAACTGCCAATCATCTCTCAATCACACACCTGGAATGACAAGCACCTGGACATGAGGGTGCAGCTGCCTGTGAAGGGTTGTGTTACACCCTGGGACCTGCTGGATGAGCTGCTACAGGGCTGGAGATTCCCTGGTCTCTGCAGAATGCTTCCACTAAGCAAGCCCTCAATCCAAGAGGCCCAGGGCCACCTCCAGCCAGTGCAGGAACATCGCGGGGGCCTGGAAGCCCCGTTCTCCCTGGTCTGAGTGGCTGGGGTTGGCCACGGTTGTGGTGGATCTGCCTTTACACAAGCACGCCCACGGCTATGTCAATCTTCACAACATATCCCCTCGGTTACCACCCTGGCCACAAGGGACTGCTTTGGTGGGGGGAAGAGTCCTGGTTAGGAGATAGGTCCCACAAGGTATCAGGGAGCACTGCAGCCCTGTGGAAGCTGGTGTGACATCTCACGCGTGAGATCAGATGGGAACTTCCATCTGCGGATCAACATCAGGTTGGGTCACTCTGGTAGGGACAGGGAAAAGAACACTAGTGTGTTGCAAGTCTTCAGGGAGAGTCTAGGAGCAGTATCCCTTGCTGTCTGTTTTGTGCACGGGCCGTGCACATCCACAGTTTGGGGCATAGGTATGATGGACCTCATACTGGGAATGCAGGTGATTTGCCACACACATAAGGCTTGAAATGGAACAGGAAAGCACAGCCACGCGCACGGCACAGCATATGCTTCAAGTACACCATGAGTGGCAGCGAGCTGGAGCATGGAGAATGGCACATCTCCCGAGCAGGGGGCACCTCTGGAGCTGTGCATCTCAAGGTGGGGGAACAGAGACAGGCACACTGCTCGGCTGCATGCAGGGAGAGGCTCACTTGTGTGAGCCGTTCCTCTGTGTGGTGAAGTTTTGTAGCGCTGCTGCTGTACCCAGCTGTGAGCTGTTGGACCTGTTCCCAGACCTGGTAGGACAAGGTCTGGCCCAGTGCAGATGGAGAACAGTGCTGATCCTGATGGTGCAGTGTCCGGGCCAATGCTGGTAGTGCTGGTCCTGATCCCAGTACTGTGTCCAGCCCAGACCATGGTGGTGTTGCTATTTGTGGTGCACTGTAGTGCAACCAGTCCCTTGCTGGCCCTGGCCCCAGAGCACTGGGGTAAAAAGCTGCAGACCAGCAATGCTATGGCTGACCCCACCAGTCTCAGTGCAATGCAGCCCAGCTCCAGGGAGATATGCTGACTCTGGCCTTGGTCCCAAAAGTGCAGTCAACCGGCTCTGTGCAGATAGTGCCAGTGCTGATCCCAGTCCCCAGGCAATGCAGTGTCCAGGGGCACGCTGGTGATGCCAGTGCTGATCCCAGCAGTGCAGAGACGAGCACCAGTCTTCGCCCTGGCAGGGCCCGTGACCTCGCCGGCGGTGCCGGTGCAGTTCCTGATTCTAGGGCGGGGCAGCGCCGAGCAGGTCCCGTTCCCGGTCCCAGGGCTGGGCACGGCCCCGTACCACACCGGTGCGCTGCCCAGCACCCGGTGTCCCGGCGCGCTGCAATGCCCAGCCCCTTGTGCTGCCAGCGCGGTGCCCGACGCCGGCTGCCGGAGGTGGCGGGGCGGGCCCGGGGCGGGCCCGGCCGGGCGGGGGCGGCCCGCGGGTGATGTCAGGCTGATGCTGTCGGTGCGGCGCGCGGTGCATTGTGGGCGAATCCCGCCGCCCGCCGCGGCTCCGAGGGGGAGGATGCGCCCGGGGCCGGCCCGTCCCACAGCCGCAGCCGCAGCGCACCGGGCCGGCGGCACCGCGCCCGACGAGCCGCACTGAGGGGCGCGGGGCATGGGCTGCCTGCGCAGGCCGCAGCGGAAGGCGCCGGCGGCGGCGGGGCCAGGTGAGCCGGGCCGAGCCGGGCCGCAGCAGGCACGGGCGGGGGGAGGAGGGAGGGAGGGCCCGTCCCGCCGGCGGCCGGAGCAGCGGGGCCGAGACCGCACCGGGCCGGGCAGCGCCGCGGCTGCGCGCGGGGCACTGTGTGAGATGTAGTTCATCGCCCCACCCGGCGTCTCTGGCGAAGGGAGAGGGTCCGGCATGCGGGACTCGCGTTCCCAGCGTGCCCGCGGGGCGGGGCGGGCCAGAAGCGGAGTGACGGGCTGGTGCCGCCAATGAGAAGGCGGGCAGGGCGGGGCGAACCATCTGTCGAGAGGGGCGGTGTGCCGGCAGCTGCAGTGCAGGGGCGGACGCGGCCACTTCCTCGGCGGGGGGAGGCGGGATGGCCCGAGGTGAGGGCAGGGCGGGGTCCGGGGCGGTGGCCGCCCCTCACCGCTGTCTCTCAGCGCCGCCACTCACCGCTGCCCTTCACCGCTGCCCTTCACCTCTGCCCCTCACCGCCTCCCCTCACCGCCGCCCGCTGCCCGGCCCGGGGGTCCCGCGCTACCCGGGGGTCCCGCGGTGCGGGCGGGCCGTGCCCTCGCTGCGCCGTGCGGGGCCGGAGCGGGGGCACCTGAGAGGCTCTGCCGGGGGGAGCGGCCCCGCCGGGTGGTGCCGGGCGGGGGCCGAGTAGCGAGGGCACCCGCGGCCTTGTGCCGGGCCGGGCTCCGGGGAAACCCACGGGGGGTGTCAGCCACCTCGGGGGGGCAGGTGCCGCCCGAGGCTTTGCACGGCGTCCTTCCCGGGGCCACAGCGTGCCCGCTCAGCTGCATGTGGAAAGCCAGACCGTTCCGTAGAGGTCTCTGGGGAGGGAGCGTTTCCATCGCGTTACGCTGGGATAACTCCCTGGTGCTCGGGGTTGAGGCAGGAAGGATGAGTTTCTCCTCTGTCGCGGGGTGGGACGTGATGCTCTTCTGTGTGGTCTCCGTGTCTGCTGCAGCCTTGGGGCTCGAAGGCTCCTGCCATTGTGTCCTCGCTGCTCGTGGCACCCAAGCTGGCATCGCTGAATGTGTCCTGAGGCATTCTGCTTTCCCTGCATTCTGGCAGAGAAGGTATCCGGTAACCTGGGTCGGACCCACTGAGAACTCTCAAGATGAACACCATGACCTTGAAGTGCATCTTGTATTTAACAGGAAACCAGAATGCTGTATGAAGTGATGGAGTGACATTGCTGCTCCGACAGTGCTGCTGAGCTATTTGCATGCCAAGTTCAAAGCCCACTGTGATTCCTGGGGGGTAGCAACTTCAAAACCTGTTGGTATCATGTTTCTGAACATTCCAAACCAGCTCTGTATTAATACCTTTTTTCTATATTTTTGAATTTCCTTAGGCTTGCAAGGAGGGAGTACAGATGATTTGATTGATAGAAGGAAAAGCTTTCTAATTTTACCATTTCATGTGGATTTCTTTACATTCCTTTTACTGTCACTGAAAATGCTGCCTTTCAGGAACAAACTTCTCACTGAGTCACAACAGAGATTTTGAGCCCGAGGCCTTTTTATGAGTGAAATTTAACCTCATGTTGTGTGTGCAGCAGGATGTGCTAATGCTCCCACAGCATTAATGCTTGTAGGTGCTGTGCCTGTAGAGGTGCTCTGACTACAGAGTGTCAGGACTGTCTCACTGCAAGTTACTCACCACATTTCAGTGTGTCCCCTTCCTTTGAGACCCTCTCTCGGTATAAGAGAGGTAGAACACGAACGATGTGTTAATGTTTTGGCTTTTTTTCCTTTGTGTGCCAGTGATCATTCAGCTCATAAGAACCATCCTCATGCTGACGTGTGTGGGATAAGAAACTTTGGAGATGCAGTGCTTATGAATGGTGTACGTGTTTCCACTGCTGTTACTTTTGGGTTCTGTGTGCTTTTGTATGCTTTATGATAATCTCATTCCTTAAGGAATAGGCAAAATTCCTCTTCTCTGACTGGCAAAGAAAACCACTGAAATTCCCTTGTAGGACACTTTTATCAGGTATCAGTCTTGAGGACACCTGCCTAGCCTTTTTTTCTTGGAATAGTCGTCAAGAGGAAAGTCAGATCCCCATCAATACTCTCGGTCCTCCAGAAAGAAGTGTCTGTGGTGTTAAGAAATCTATTTCATCTGCCCCCAGGGTTGATGCTATAAAGTGGTGCTAGTGGCCCATGTGTGGATTTCCTTCCTCTTCCCTCTCCACCCCAACCCTAATGTTAATTAGTGAAGGCAGCACAGAGCTCTTCTCCAACGGAAGCAATTGTTACATGTGCAGGGTCCAGAAAAACACTTTGGGAATGGCTCTTTGTCCTGGGGAGCTCCTAGATGGGATTTGTTTTCCTGAGCTCCACAGCGACCTCTCGGTAACATCGATTCACTCTGAAAACAGAGCAGGGCACAGAAGTAGGGCCGAATAGGGCAATAAGGGCTTATAAAGTCCTCAAGGGCTTTCTAAACAGTTCCCTTGTTTTTAAGGGTGTATTGGCTTTCTTGGTATCTTCTACTTTGAATGCTGGAAGGCACAGCCCCATATTTTCTGGAGGGATTGTCGAAGCATTTGCTAAAAGGCTGGTTTAGCTCTGCTAGTTTACTGAACAAGA
Source organism: Myiozetetes cayanensis (assembly GCF_022539395.1). Taxonomy (NCBI): domain Eukaryota; kingdom Metazoa; phylum Chordata; class Aves; order Passeriformes; family Tyrannidae; genus Myiozetetes; species Myiozetetes cayanensis. Next base: position 3,965,391 of record NW_026087411.1, on the reverse strand, counting down.
TACAGAATGGACATGACTCCTGTCAAAAATAACCAAAAAAGTGGGTATTCCTCTGAAACTTTATGAAATCCCCTTACATGTCATTGTGGGACACTGTTCAATTGGAATAAATGTTAAGATTGCTTTGGGAGGGAGGGATAAGGAAGGCCAGCTATGAGGCCTCTCTCCCTAGGGCAGAAAAAGAATGGGACAATCTGTTGGATATTTGTTGAAGCACTAAGGAGGAGAGGTGGGAGGTGAGGGAAATGATGTGATTTTTACACCGTGTGTCTGAACCCAAATTGAGATTCCCTTGCCTGTAGCAGTCTCCTCAGCCACAAACTGGATAGTGTTGTTCAGGCCAACTCTTGGTCTTCTCTGCAACAGTGCCGACATACAGGCTGTGTATCACATTGTTGAGACCCATGACAGTTATCCCAGAAAATATGGAAAATAATATATCAATAATAATGTGACTTGGAACTCAATGTGTCAATTGTTTTTTTCACATAAACTTTTCTGGTTTTTTGGAGACCAGCAGATACAGCAATAGAGTTGATGGGGAAAAATAAAACTGCTACAGTAGCTTTTTTCATCAGATTTACAATCCCTTAATCCCTTTTGGTCTTACCCAGTTCTGCGCTGTTTTCCATTAGGCCTTCTCCACTACTCGAGCTGCATACACAGGAAAGGATCTTTTCTGTAGCTGAGAAGGAAGATGTTGACAGCGTGATGGACTGTAGATCTAATCAAATAAGATGTGTTTGGAAACCCTTTCCTTTTGGTGTCAGGCTGTGTCATCTTTTATTGGGTGAACAATATGAAAGGAACAAACTGTGGATCATGGGCTGACTCAAGCCGGATGGGTACAACGGGGAGCAGAGAGAATGCCTGTGGGTGCAGCTTTCCTCTTTGAAGAACTGGGGCATCCCAGCCTTATGAAAGAGATCTTATGACAGATGGAAGTGGACTCCTCAGTGTCTGTGCAACAGTGGATGTTCTGAGGCTCACGGTCAGCCCAGAGGCTCTCTGTGTTGAAAGGTTTGGTGGCCTACCAGTTGAGTCTGAAAAGACTGCAGAAGGATAAGGAGACTTTGATGTCTAGTGAAAAGGTTTTGATTATAGGATCATAAATTCAACTGCTGAGGCCAAACTCTGGATTGCTCCAGTCCTTTCCCTACCAGTGACCAAGAGATGATGCTTAAGGAAAGACATGTACAACATGTTTGCCCTACTTACGCCCTTCTTGGTGTTGCAGTCTGCAGTTTTTCAGCCTTTTTGTTTGCTGGCCTGAATAATTTTCTATATACACAAGCTGTGTCATTTCACTGGTAACAGCACTCTCTTGGGAAACCTAGCTCTGCATTCTTATGTGTTTTCCTCTCTTTTAGCTAGTTACTAGTTCTAGAGAAACTTTATTTTAATCACGGGACATCTTAATTTTCAAGGCCTTTGGTCTCATACCACACCTGTCCAGAAACATTGTTATTAGTGAGATGGATGTATCTGTGTGCTCACTGAGTCTTCCTGAAAGCACCCAGCCTATTCTAACAGGTTTGTAAATCAGGACTTCTCCCCTCTGCCAGCCACTTAGTTTACTTTTTAATTTTCAGTTTTCTAAACGTATCTGTTGTGGAAGAGTCTGATTTTCCAGATCCTCTGCAGAGCTCTTTAAACTAAACAGCAAGCAAAAATCCTTGGCATCTTCTTTCTTATCTTTCCTCTAATCAATCTTTCTTATCTGTTCATTGCAGACAGGATTTTAAGATTGCCTAACCAGGAACCTGAAGTTGTGGATCCAGGATCAGTGTCTGTTTTTAAGATTTATGGGGGAAGGAATGTAGGTGATGTGGTGTAACAGTGCTATCATTGATTCTCCACCTTCATTCATTAGCATCTAAAATGCGACTTTCGGTGTTGCTGTTGCTGTTTTTCTGCTTTTAGTAAAATTTGCAGTACCTAAAGCATGCCTTCTTAAAGGTGCCCCACCTTGGTCTGAAAAGAGCAAGAGATCTGGAATTCATCATCTCCCTTATTCTAGGTCCTGTCCTTAAAGAAAACACTCATGAAAAGCTAATTTGCAGTTGTCAGGCTGCAGCTTCTGGCAGAAGATGAGCTAGAATGGCAGAGCCCTTCTGTATCTTAAATTTTCATCATAGGGAGATACTTCTACACTACATTCCCTGGCTTTTCGGTGTTTCTTTTGGCTAAGATACGTTCATTTTAAAGAGTTACGTTTTCAGGTGGCTGGAAGGCACCTTTCAACCTTTTCTGTGTTCCAGAATTTTTAGTGACCATGAGACATGGATGCTGGCCCTTTATCGGACTACTGTCTCTCAGTAGTAGGCAAGGACAAAATTGCCTCCCTTTTTTTTGTTTTTCTCTCTGCAGCAATGCCCTGCTCTGTATGCATGACCTGTATGACTTATTCATAGATGTCTGAACATGAGTTTGGTTGTATTAAGAAGCTTTTTGTTGAAGATGCACTTTTTCTTTCTGCTGTTTTCCATGTCCATAAAGAATCAGGAGTGGTTGCTTCTCAAGCAGAGATGAGGTTTATTAAGCTAACAGGACAAAAAAAGAAAATGTAAAAGGTGGAAATGCAAAGGGCAGGTAGTCAAGTGGTTTCTCACTCTTGTGACAATTGATCTGAGGGAAATGACAAGACATTTGGGTTTTAGGGCTCAGGGCTAAGTGACATGTGTAGGTCCTGCAGCATATTTTCAAATCTGGTGGCAGCTCAGAAGCTGGTATTTCCAGTGTGCTTGTTGCTTCTTTTGCAGAACAGATTGTCTTTAGCCTTGCTGCCTATTTTTCTGTTTGGGATTAAATTATATACGTTTTTGCCCCCTCCAAACATCCCAGGCTGGACTTGAACCAGTAATTGTTCTGTCTGTGGAGTATTTATTATTAGAAGCATCCAGCAGTAGCCAACTTACTCTGGCAAGCTGAGGACAGAAGGCGTAATCACTCATTGCAGGTTGAGCTAGGTTTGAAAAATTATTATGACCATTGGCCAACTCATGTACAAAATTTAGTTTTCCATTACTTTATTACAGCTATGAGTAGAAAATTATTTTCACATTGAAATATGGCATCAGGTTTATTATGTTTTTTCAAAGAAACAAATTTTGAGCCTATGTGCGTATGTAAAAACCTGGCATAACACCATCAAATTAAGTATCAAAGTACAAATATGGTTTATTACAATGGATCTGTCCTGAAGAACATATTTTAAAGGTTGGTTGTTTGTTTTGGTGGCTTTTGTTTGTTTGTTTTTGTTGGGGGTTTTGGGAGGTTTTTAGGGTGGTTTTTGTTTGCTTATTTGCTTTGTGGGGTTTTGTTGCTTTTTAGGGTTTTTTTCCCATGACACAACAAGCTGGCGTAAAATCTAACTGGAATGAGAGAACATATACCTAGGTCATAGAACTGCTTAACTCAACAGATAAGAAAACTCATGGAGGGAAAGTGATTATTTGCATCTTCTGGGAGAGTGTAAGCAGATACTGACTGTTGTGAACTGGGTGGCATCATTGACACACATGGAAATGGCCTATATAGAGGCAGTCCAGACCAGCCTGTAAAACTCTCCCATAATCTTAGTAACGACCCTTCTCCTTGGAAACTGAATCACACAGTGGTGAAGAAAGAAATTGCATATACAAGAGTTTTTCTAGGATGTTCTGGCATAGAGAGAAGCAGGTGCAGGCCATTATCTGTCTTGATATTATTGTTCTTTTTCTCAATATTGTCTTTCAATATTAACTATAAAGGAAACAGCAGATTGTCAAATAACAATGAAATTTGAACTTGCCATCGAAAACCAAGTTTTATGCCTCTGGGGACTTTTGTCTTTGAGAGAAAAAAGCTCAGGAAATCATTGTGTGTGGTTGAGAATGCACTGGGATTTCCCGAGGGTAGAAGAAAAAACGAACCAGCTGTGATGGTATCACCTTTGGGCAAGTCATCAGTGTTGAGGAACACACCTAGTGCAGGCATTTTGTTACGTAGCTGCAGTGTGAGCTGCAGGTTGTACCTGGGGAGAGGGGAAATGATGGGAGCCCCCGGCAAGGGGCCATGGATTGGCACCAACCCTCTGCCTGACAAAGGGCACGGGGACTTTGCTGTGCTGGCCAGGGGGTGGCTGCTCACCCAGAGACTGACTCTGCAGGAGCCAGTGAACAGCAAGAGACTAAATATCACCACTGAAACAGATGCACAGACTGTGACGGTACAATATCCCAGGGATTCCTTTGTTGGAGGTCCTTCCTCAGAGGCACCAGCTTGAGCTGTTGTGGCATCATTTTCAAAGGAAAATAAGTTAACATCTGTATGGACTCTTGGTATGCCTTTGGACTACCAAAAGCAAGAGTCTTATGGAAAGAAGGGGATTTTTTACATCAGCAGGGGAAGAGAGTATGTAATGGAGAGCAAATATGCAATTTGCTAGAATTGCAGTTACCTACAGAAATTGCTGTAATGCAATGCCCAGCCCACACCAGAGGCACTACAGGAGTCAGTAGAAATTGCCCTCGCTGGTGCAGCTGCAAAGGCTGCAACCAGGCAGCCTCTGGGACAATGTGCTGTTGTGGCTCTGGGAGCGACCAGAGGGAATGGACAAATTTGACAGACTGCAGGACTGTGTGTGAGCAGGACTGCTAAACTGAAAAAAAGAGACAATGGGAAAAATTGGAAGCAGCCCAAAATGATGATGGAATAGGGACAATTGGGTGAAAATGATTCTGCCAAAAAAATATTTAATAACTGTAGCTAGGGGGTTTCATGATAAAGCCCATGGAGGGACAGAGGCAATAGCTAACCAAATACAAAGGGTGTGGGTGGCTCCAGGAAAATATGCAGCATCATAAAAAGAGTCACAAACTCTCTTTGAAAGGCATTAGCTGTGCCAGGAACTTACATCTCAGTGAAGTCCAGCTTACTGGAGAGATGTGAACGCTTGACACAATATGTTTTATATATGCAGAAAGGGTTCGAACAGCAGAGTAAGTATGGTCGGTGGCATCAAACCACACCACCTGAAACACAGGTACATGATATACAGCCTGAAGGTGAAGTGTTAATTAAGGCATTCTCTTAGAATTAGAACCTAAATGGGAAGAGCCATGTACTGTTTTACTGTGTTCCTAGTCTGCTCTTAAAGATGTAGGTAAGGAAAATTGAGTACACCATTTTCACATCAAATGAGTAGTCACGATCAACCAGTCGATAAATGACTGATATCTGAGAATCCTTCATGATTTTCTATTGGGAATAATTTAAGTATTTGTGCATGGGAATCTATAACCTTGTACTCTGCCCTTAGGCAATTTTGTCAGTTTTAATTCTGTTAAGTTTGTTACTTGTAATAACAAGTAGAAAGGCAGTGGTTAAATGCCTCAAAAGTTTTTTCTTTTTCCTTTTACTGTATTAGTAGATATGCTTAAAAGAAAGGGAGGACTGTTGAGGAACACAACAAAGCAAGTAGCTGGTGTGCAGCTTCAGTGTGAGATCAGATTGTGCCCAGGATGGGGGTAAATGCCTGGAACCCCAGGCAAGAGGCCACAAATTGGTGTCGACCCTTTGCCAAACAAAGGGCATGGGGACCTGCAGCGCTGGGTGGCTGGTTCGTCTAGAAACTCTAGAACCCAGATAAGACATGACAAGACCCCAGACCAAAGATCACCGTTGACCAAGAGGGCATGAAGAACACAAGAGAAACACAGCCTGTAAGGGTACAAAAGCTCAGTGGTGCAAGTGGCCAGAGTGGCTCCTGAGTGCTCAGACAGGAAAGTTTCCTTAGCCAGCTGTCTGCAAACTAAAAAAGGGTGAGACTGAAGACCAGAGAATGAAACTGTAGAAATGCAAGCGGCAGAGGAAGGTTGAACCTGCTCCCCTGACCATGCTCCAACCAGGGGGAAGAGTTCCTTACAAAAATGGGAAAATGGTTACAGAAGGGCTGTAGAGGGATGTTTTAAGTGACTAACAGTTGGCATGATTTGTCATGTTTTTGTCAATCCCAGGAAATCTCTTCTGTGTAATAACAAACAGTCTCTGCTGTGATCAGCACTGGGCTTGAAAACTGAAAAAATTTTGTCCCATTTAGTCTTATTTAGTCTGATATGACATATCAGTGCAGCAAGTGGCAGTTGCCCCACTTGTGCTAGTTTTTATTATTGAAGTGCTTGGTAATATGAAGTCTATATGGCAAATCTATAACATGAATTTTCCCAGCAAAAAACCCTGTCTTCCAGAATTTGAATCAAATTACCAATCTCTAATCAGAAACTTACTGTTATGTCTCTAAACTCTGAATAGCTTTTGGACAAGTTTATTTAGTCCTTTTTAATTATGGTGACTGCATCTATCATAAAATGTTTTGAATGGGTACAATAAACACCGTTTTCTTTAGAATGGAGGTTTAAAATGATTGATTTCAGGCTGTGGGCTTTTTGATAACCTAATATAAAAAGTTATAATGAGACCATTGAGCAACAGGTGTTATCAGTTTGCTGTGTGCCTGAGTTTTTTCAAGAAAAATACTGTTCTCCAAGAAAGGTTGCTGTTGACCTCAGCTATGAAAAGTGATTTGAAATGGCCATTTTCTTGATGAAAGATGAGTGACAGGCTCCTCACGAAAGCACCCTTTAGAGAGAAGGGAGCGGATTAACCTCTGTTTAGTTTTTACTTTTATTCAGATACATTTGTTTTGGCTACCAGCAGACTAATCAAGCTTTGCAAGTAGTGATCTATATAGATTTTGCAGGTACATATACTTAAGCTGCAGTTAAATGTTTATTGTAAGCAAACCATAATATTTGCCTGTTAAATTAGTGGAAGTTAAATTGATTATGATATTGAAGGATTTCCTCATGTTGCATTTAAAGTTCTGCTTGTTTCAAGACTTGGAGCAACTCCGTGAAAGATATTGGTGAAAGGTAATAGCCTTTCCTCTCAAATTTTCCTTCCTCCCATTGTTTTACCTTTACTGCTGAGATGTATTTGGAGACGATTAGGATCGCTTAAACTGCTGGTAGTGTAGGCGTGCTTATCTGGTGTGCATTCCTAATGATTTGTTGTCATAATTAGCTGTGCTGTTTCTCCCTGTAGATAGGTGGGTTTGGCACAGAAATTACTGGTGTGTCTGACTGCTCTGTAATGTGTGTAAATACAGTCTCTGGCAGTATGTTATTGTGTGTTTGGGGGGTTGTTTTCCTCAGGTCCTGTGCTGTTACTTTCACTGTGCAGGCAATAATACATTCAGCTGGCTGTGCAACTGGCTAGTCATAATAATGCTGTCAAGGCACATCTGTTATCATATTTAATATACTTTATGTATCTTCTGTTCAGTGCAGCCTCATGTTAGCACAGAATCTGGACCTGTCTGTCTTGATTGCAGCTTTTTTTGGTTTTTTTTTTTTGTTTGTTTGGTTTTCCTACATCACTCCTTAATGGTCATAAACCTTTCAAAGATGAAAAACAGTCCCAGCATCTTGCAACAAAACACCTTCAGGTGTTTTGTTTTTTACAGAAATGAAATGCTGTTAATAGCAAGCCCAGAATTTCTAAGTCTGATTGCCCTTGCATACCTATGAGAAGAGTATGTCCCAGAGGAGACTTTAAGGTGCAGCTGCCAGGAGTTGAACCTGCTCTCTGAGCAGGGTCTGCTACAGCAGGGGCAGGCAATGAAGGAAGATATGTGTCTTCAAGAAACAATTCAGAATCTTATAAGTTTTTCTTGTCAGACCTACCCTGACAGCGTATGAGTTGTTTTTCATTGCTGTTTCAAGTTCAGCAGGAGATATGGTGTATTCCAGGGCTGAGGGGCTGTTAGTCCAGTGCACCTAATTTTTTTTAATCAACTTCTTTCCTGTACTGTCATATGCATTCCTACCCTAATGGCAGAATGCTAGTGCATGGTACAGCTTATTTATACAAAGATTTAAGGGGTTTTGTTGTTTGCTTCAATGTGAGTGATTTCATATTTACAGTTGGTATTGTGTGTTGGAGCAGATGACGTTGGAAAAACAGTGAGGGACCCTGAGTGCGTGCAGTTAATGCTGCCATCAACTAAGCCCCAGTGCTGCTGAGCAGTGGCTCTTGGAAACTCCAGTGGTTTTTTTTTCCTTACTTCCAAGCACTCTCAATCCTACTTGTTATGTTCTCATCTTATTCACCACCCCATCTGTTTTGCTTTGGCTTAATGCCAGTAAAGTTCACGTTGGGAACAGCTAAATTATGCTTAAATTCTATTTACAACTATTTTTCATTTGTTTCTTCCATGCAGGTATCGGACAGGGAGATTGATCTGATTTCTAGGCTGCAGTTACTGGGGTTACTTCTTTTGCTTTTGCAGTTATCCAGTTTGTCTCACCCAAAAAAGCTGTAGTTTTCATCAACTTCCTTTAACACCATTGGGATCTGCTCTTAACGTGGATCATGCTCCTGAGGTGGTTACAGTGGGTCATGGGTTACAGAAGTCTTAATAAACTTGTTCTGATTGTTCACATTTGTAGATTTCTGGAGGTAAGGATGTGTCCTGAAATAAAGTGACATATTGTAATTCCTCCACAGTGAGATTAATTCGCTCAAGATTATCCGGGATCCTTAGTAAGATGGTGAGAGACAGACTTGCATAGCTTTGTTCTGCTGTTTAATAACCACCTCACATCTGATGAGTTTTCAACTTGATGTTTGTGTGAGTTTGGCTGTATTTTGAGCACTCCTGCCACAGTATACTGAGACTGAAGTAAGCTAACATAGGAAAGATCTCGTGTATTCATTAGGAATTTCCACAGGGCATGCTTGTTATTTCTAAGTTTAGTTTTAAGAGTGCTGTAATTCTGTGAAGTTAGGAAATATTTTTTGCAATAAAGCTGTTTAAAATTTTACTTGCATGAAAGAAAAGCTTGCGAGATAGGCAATCTGGTTATGTATATTTACTTTTTGGTCTCTGACCTCCTGGAAGGGATGAAGGAGACATATGTGTTATATATACACTCCTGCTGAAAGTACCTCATCAAAAGACAAGTGTGGCCCTTCTGAGTCATACCACGGGTCCATCTAAGGCTGGTATCCTGACCTAAGTTGGTCAAGAATGGATATCTAAGAGGATAAGAGCAGGGAAAGCATATAAAGTGACTACTCAGAATGCTCTTACAACCTTCAGTGAATTGGTGAACATGGTTTCTCGGATTTCTTTATTGTAAAGGCCAAGACTAAGTTTATAAAACTATGAAGATTCTCCCTTGTTGGCTCAAAGAGAGAGCAGTATGCAAGAGCTGATTTCACACTTCTTCATGCTGAGGTTGGCCAAGAGACAGGATTTGGTCCTGCTGTTGTCACTGTTTCTTTCTCACAGCTGCTTTCATTTCTGCTTCACTTGCTGTTTCTAGGAAGGCAGTTTTACAGTGTCTTAAGGTTGCTCAACTCTCTCACATGTCTTCCTGGGACAGAAATGCAAAAATTTCATGACATCCTGTACTTTTGCTATGGGAAAAGGCAATCTGAAAGTACTTGTTTTCACAGTCACTATATTTTAAATTACGTCTCTTTACATTCAATGGTTGACACATTTTAAAGGCAAGAAGAGTGGTGCAGATATGTCAAAGTTCATATGCTTGGTCACCATTTGAATCAGGAAGAGCTTTGCTGAATTTGGAGAGATATCCTTCCATCTCTCCTCTAGTTCCCTGTAACACCACTTAATATTTAACATGTAAAAATGGTGCTCTCTGCCACATATTGGGGAAGACAGGTAGTGCCTTATCATTCCCCCACTGACCATCCCTTGCCACTTCTCTTCTGTTAGCAAATTTATCTCTAGCATAGAGCTGACTACAGGCTTTGATGCCAGTCAAACAATATTTACACTATACTTTATTGATTTGAAAGGCATTACAATAATGCGTAAATTAAAAGCATAATTTAAATATGCTGATGGTTTCTGCACAAGGCTGACTTCATCCCTTCTTTTGCCCTTTCTTTGTAATGCTTCTGGTTAATGTGTTATACCTTGCTATGGATGTAGGTTAATGCTTCAGTGGTGCTCTAGTAAACCCTTTGCCTGTAGGTCCGGGCGTGTTTCTGCAGTGTTAGTACTGCCTCAGGAATAAGTTTTGATTCATGCTGCTTTGTGCTGCTACTGTGATGTAAAACAGCTTGAAATTCGTCTTGGGCTGTAATTAAATTAGCATTTTGTTTGGCTGTATCGCTCTGGCTGTACCGGAGCACATCTGCAAACTTAGTTCTGTAATTCCACATTGCCAAATGGCTGCTGTTCATGGTACTGCCTGGGAGAATTTTGTTCTGTTTCAAACCCAGTGAAGATACATGTTATTCCTTGAAATAACAAACATGTTATCTTTGTTCACATACATTAAAACATTGATAAAGGAAAGTGGAATAGTGCACCAGGGAAAGCAGTTGTACCTTGCCTAGCTTTGAGTGCTCATGGACTTTCATGCTCTGTCTCTCCTCTAAAATTATTCCTCGGGATTGCTTTCCACCACAAGTCACTAGACTGAAATTTGATTATGCACATACATCCCTAAAGTGATCTGAAGAGACCTTCAAGATTAGGGAGGGGATACTTTCCTCTGTACCTTTGTGTTAATGTTGGGAGTTTTTATGTTTTTGCAATGTTGAAAGTTTGGGGCAGTCTATAATTAAATGACTTTTCTTTAAATACCGGAAGAAAAGCCAGCCTTAGAAGAGATTTCTGCAGGGGTTCTTTCTTCTGTGTATCCTGCAGTGATGTGTAGGAAGGTTGGGCGCACAGTGTATACAGAGTACACTGGGAGCTTAGGGAAGACCGGTTCAGATGTTCTGGTGAACATAAAGGAGCCTGGGAATGGCATTTGACTTGGTCATTAGGAAGAAGCACAAATGTCATGCTACCAAGCACAGCGTGTATTTTCTCTTTCCAGTTTCTTATTTCAGTACCTGGTGACTGAAAGGGCAGCTGCCCCACACAGACGCAGGGACTCTTTCACTGAGAATTGGGAACATTTTGCAGTACCTTTCTTCTGAATCTCTTTAATATTCAGATTTTTCTTATGTCTCTTCTAGAATTTTGATTATCCTTCAGCAGATGTTGGATTTCGTGAATGTTTCTCAGCAGCCTTCTTACTGAGTTAGTCTGCTGCTATTTTTTTCCATGTAGCTATCTTCTGTATCTAGAATGAAATCTTCTTTTGTGAAGATTTGTATAAGATCTCTTTGAGATCTTTTGTTCATGTTTTGTTTGATCGTTTTTTATGTCTTGCACTTTTGACATACTTCTGTCTGTGCTTCCTTTTGCATACTACATGCTGGTCACTTTCTAGCTTTCCCTCTGAGCCTTTCTGTTGTAGGGAATGAGTTCTTTTCTCTACTTGAGCTCATAATTAACTGGTGACTTTTTCCTTTTTTTTTGTGCCCAAAGAAGTATAATGGTTGAATGGCCAGCTCTAGTATTTTTTTTTAAATTTGGTATTTATGTTGTTAATCTAATTTAAGTCTGCAACCAAAGTGCTATGGTAACACTCATTTTTAGGAAGGAAGATATTTCCTGTTTTGAGGGAAGGACAACAGAATTGCCAAGATCCATGCTTAGTAAAAGATCCCACCTATTTCTAAAGCCAGTAAAATATCTTAGGAAGATCTTTTATTAGTCCTTTTTAAATTAATTTTCTTCCAGGAAAGCAGAGTTAATGTGTTTCAGAAAGTCATTTTTGTAGAAAATACATAACATAAAAACTTAAAATTAATTTCAGCATAGGCTTTCTGGAGCTCTGTATAAAAGCAGGAAAAAAGGGCACGAGGCAGAAGAGAAACACCGTAGGCACAAGTTATTTCTCTGTATTTTAATTTGATCATCTGATATAATATGGCTTCAGCCTTTTCTGACACTCCCCATCTTCTATGCTTGGCTGTTCATTACAGTGATGTGTCTGTACTCCTGGTTCTGTAAAGGCCTTCTACCCTATTCAGATGCTTTTAGGCTTATTGAATGCAATACCTGGCAAACCTCTCTGATTTGTGTTGGATGTCATCCACTGAAAATACAAACTGCGTAGGTAGCAGCTGCTCTGCTAAAGCAAGACCTTTTTGCCTGGTAACTATAACAGCCCTTGCAGCATTTGGTTCTCTATGTGCTGTTGACTGTCGGGCCCAGGAGCACTGTCCTGCTGCAGGGTGTAGCTGATAACTGTCACCCTTTTTGTTTGTGCTGCTGACTTGAAAGCATGGTTGTGTCTGTCAGGTTGGGCATGGAGTGAGCTCAGGTGTTTGCAAGGTGAGTTTGTTTTCTTTCCTAAGAGACTGGTTCTCTTTTAGTCACACGCAAAACCTGTGGAAATATAGCATGTACTTATATTGTGACCTCTAATCGTTTTGTCATTTTTTCCCCCTGCCCCTTTTTTTCCCCAGATAAATGGCTCATTTAAATTGGGAGCTACTGAAATACTCTCTGGCTGGCAAATGCAGTGCCTAGCAGCAGTCATCAAGGACGAACCAAACATGAGTGGTGGAGGGGAACAGGTCGACATTCTTCCGGCCAACTACGTGGTCAAAGATCGTTGGAAAGTGGTGAGTAGCTCCAGTTTTGTGCTTCCTTAACGGCTCAAACAGACCTCCTCCTCCTGTAGTAGTGCAATAACTTGTCTATTTAATCCTGGCCTCTGGCAAGCAACGGTGGAGTGGTATGGTTTGACATGTTAGCAAGATACTGCAAGAAGGTTGATTATCACTCTAGTGGTTTTTAGAGTGTCTGGTATTTTCAGAAGACTAAACCTGCCGAGGATTTTTAGGTAGGATTGAAGTGTTGAAGCAGGCTGAATAATTTTTTAGCGAGAAACTTAGATTTTGAGTTACTGTGCCAAAGAATACTGCAGACAAGTTTATAAATAAATCGCATTACAATAAAATAATGTAAATCCAAATGTGTAGGGTTGGAATGTCAGCTACTTCAATAGTCAGAAATTCCATAGTTAACTAGCTGGTACAACATCTGTGTAAATTTATTAAGATACTTTTTAAAATTATATAATTGTTATGAGTTTTATTTCTTCATGGGACAACCATCTCATCTGTTGTGCGAGCTGGATGGGCTTGGCTTTTAAGATGGTGAAAAAAAATTTAAATCCCATGTGTGCCATTGTCTCCATTTTTAACTTGGAATACCAGCACTGTCTGAATCCCTAATCTCATAGCAGAAGCCTTGCTAGTTTGAAGTACAAGTGATTTGTAGTAGTAGCACTAAGTTGTTCTCTGTGCTGACTCGCTGTGGTACAGTGGCCCTGCGAGTTTTGCAGTGGAATGTGAAGCACAGAGAACTAAAAAAATTCTGGACCCTGAATTCACTTCAGTTCCAGGCTGTGGATAAAATATTTTCACCAGCCTACATCAGACAATACATTATCCTTTCATTAGACTTGACCTGGACAGTTCAGCCTTGCTCTGTTCTTGTTGCTCTCTCATTTCCTGCCTCTCTTCACTTTGCTTCCTGCTTTCTCCACAGCCTTTGCTTTTTTGTCTGGCCTATCCCTTAACAGCCTATTTATATTCAAGCAATTCAAACTGCTCTTCATTGTCCTTGCTTCTTGAGAGGGAATGGAGAATCTCAGTTTTCTCTGTCATTAGACACCAAAACGGAGACAACCTCCATTCGCACCCCAAAGCTTTCTGGCACAGCTGAAGGAAAGTCTTGCTGTACTCTTGAAGCTCTGGTCTGGAGCACATATACTTGTTTTAGAAGAATGATAAATGTGCAGGTGAACTGACATACAGAACTTGAAACATGCTCTGTGCTTACCAACATCTCAGACAATACAGGTTGCAGCTTTTGTCTGTCCCTCCCTGCACAAATGGAAATTTCCCCAGAGACTACAATTTGGTCAGATTGGTTCACGCTCTTTGCAAAGCTGAATTTAGACACTCTCCTGATGCCTTTGCTTTAAGTGCATGCTGGCAAACACACATTCTTCCTCAACATGAGGAAGAACTTCTTTACACTGAGGAGGGCAGAGCACTGAACAGGCTGCCCAGGGAGGTTGGGGAGTCTCCCTCTGTAGACACCTTCCAAACCCACCTGGACACCTTCCTGTGTAACCTGCTTTAAGTGACACTGCCGTGGCAGGGGGGTTGGACTAGGTGATCTCCAGAGGTCTCTTCCAACCCTAATGATTCTGTGATTCTGTGTTTTCCTTTACTCTAGCTAGCTTTGGTTTGTGCCATTCCCTATTCATCAAACTTCGAGTTTCTCCTTCATAGACAGGAGTGCTAAAACTTCTGTAAATGACGGGAGTGTTTTCGTAGCACGGTCTAAACAAAGTAACTTTGTTTTTGGAAACAGCAGAACTCTTAAAGGCACCAAAAGCTACAAGTAAAGTCTAAAATATGCTGTTATTCTCACAGGGGAATATTTAAAACTAATTTTAAAGTTGGTAGAGGCCCTAAATGTGGGGTTCAGTGGTTCACTGTTGCATGAATCTGTGACTGGGGACATCTAGAAGGTCTACCCACTAATTCTGCCTTAGAAAATACAAAAATGTGCAACTGTATTGTCAACAACAACTACCTCAAACTAGAGGAATAGCCTTTTATATTTGATAATGTTGGCTCACAGTAGCCTTCAATACTGCAGTGAGGTCATTGCCCCACTTCAAGGCTCTGAGAAATGGCATGCCTTGCTAAAGGCTGTAAATAGCGATGAGAAATTCTTATTCCCGCCTCTGAGTAGAAGTGGGAATTTGGCCTTGTGCTAGCTGAGTTGAGCACTGTCAGCCTTCATTGAACAGTCATTCCTCCCCACCAAAGAAGTGCAAGATGCACAGTCTTTCCTTTTAGGCAGGCCTTCTGTGCTGTCCCCTTGCTGTGCTTGATGTTGGTCAGAACCACAAGCTGTGTGGGGCTCGGAGTAATCTGGAAAAACTATGAAAATACCTCTTTTGGCCCAAGGATAGGGACAGCATGGGATCAAGTGACAGAGGAAAAACGGACTGCACCTTAAAGTGAGCATCCCACATTACAGCTGTAACATTGCATCACAGACCTTTCTGAGTCTAACCCATAGTGTGCAAGCTGCATGGTCCAAACTTTGCTGTGGGCGATGGATCCTGCTCAAGCAGGTGTGTGGCATATTTATGTGGTGCTGGGGTGCAGCTGCCAGAAGGTCTTTTGTATAATTTGTCCTCCCATTGTCATTGTCTCTGACTGGGCATCTGCTTGAACCTCGTAGCTCTCAGTGCTGATATACCTCCAGTATTGAGCCAATTTCTAATTTTAGATTGGTGTAATGTATTCGTTGAATTCCTTTCCTTCTCTCTTTTTATATGCTGGTTGACAAAGCTTTGACAAATGAAGATGTTAATTCTCTGCAGTTGGCCTCTTGGTTGTTCATTTTCCTGTCACTTGAAGTCAGTAAAATTTGGCTGTCTGACAGCAGTAATATTTTTGTTCTTATTTATGAGAAAAGACATGGACAGGCAGGGCTTATGGTTTTTATCAAAACTTTTGGACTTAGAAGGGGTGTTCTTTTGAGTCATCATTCATTACTTGCAGGTATTTTTGATGCTTTCACTGGATGAAATTTAGAGAGTACTGGGACCACATGACTTTTACTGAGTCCCCAGAGGGTGACTTGATCCACATGTGCTCTGAATGATGTAAACAGCTTTGTTGAGGGGAGGGGAACAAAGACCAACATAACTTGTGCTTGCTTTGAACTAGGGATAAATGTGGATGCCTTAAAGCTGAATTGATGTCTCTCTTTGTTTCACCTAAATGCTTTTTATTGGGGATTCACAAATGAGAGTTATTAGTGAGACAGAGTTGGCAGCTCCTGCACTGAGCTTTGAATGTAAGTGTTGACTCATGTACATGTTCTTTTGCTAGGTGCAATCCATGCTTTGTTTTCTTTCAGGTTTCTGAGGTTCTTGAACTGAAGCTCTTCTGTCTAGCTTGGAAACCTTGCTGGAAGGCCCACACTACTGTAAACTCTTTACCTTGTCTGTCTCACAAGGGCCATTTATGATTCCAAGACTGAACCTGGGACAAGGAAGGTTCTTTTTCAGTCTTGGGGCCTGTTTTGGTCTTACTCTGAATTGCTTTAAGTGGGCTTTGAGAGGTTTTCAGGTGATTTAGAATGTGGCTGATTGGCTTCTTGGTTGCCTACTCAGTTCATGGTGCAATTGCATGCTTGTTATACATGAGTTCGTTTCCCTTGAGATCAGATCCAGTCCTTTTGAGCAAGCTGAGTGGACTCATGAGAGTCTGATGAATGTAGGTCAACTCAACTCGTCCTCACCTGTTAAGTCAGATGAGGCCTTCTAGCCATTTTCGAATCAAGGAGCCCATTGAGTTGGGCTACAGGAGTTGTAGGCTTGACTATGCAAGCACTCCTAAAAGGCAGTCACTGTTTGACCTTGTCAAACATTTGAAGCCTGTGGATGACAACCTTGACCCTGGCTGAGTTCACTGTAGATTGCTGGCATTTTGTTTGATCCTTTGCTTTGAATTCAGAGCACAGAGTCTTGTTCCTTGACCCTGCCACCGATCCTGAGACTGAACCACTGCTGCCTTGGTTATCCTGGGAAGGTCTGGTCTTTATATAATATCTTTGGAAGGCAGACTTTGTTTAGAGCAGTAGTGTCATATATGCTTCTGGAATAAAAGATTAAATTTGTAATTCAAAGCTATTTTTTGTTGGGGTTGTGTGTTGCCTTGGTTTTTTGAACTGTCTCTCTGAGAATACTGATTTCTGCTTAGTGAGAAGGCTGTCTGTTGTTTTTGTTGTTGGATTTTTATAGGCTCTGGAGGATTGTGCTACTAGAGGCTTTTTCAGGATAAATCCAAAATAATTCACAATATTTAAAGGAGACTTCAAAGACAGCCATCTGTGTCCTGCGTAACTACTGGTAGTCTGTGTGCAAGTCCAAACCTGTGTTTGATCAGATGAACTGTTCACTTGACCCCACAGCCTGTAATGGAAACCTGGCCACTCGACTCATGCACAGGGGCTTGTGCATTTAGGTAGAATGAATCCTGCTGGTTTTGTCAGCCTGTATCCCAGTCTTAACAGTAAATGGGCTGGTGGAAGGTAGGAAACAGGATGAGAATAGAATATTTCTGGGGCTTAGCATAGATTGATGACTCATGTTTACAACTCAGGTCATTCTAGGTAGATGTTTCATTCTCTTTCTTGACTGTGTGTTTGCAGTTTCATTATTGGTTTTGGGTTTTTTGAGTGGTATATGCCCATCTCTTCTCTGTGTCCAGCAGAAGGCTGTGCTGTGTTCACCTTAGGCAGTGAACTCCCACAGAATACCCAAGCAAGGAGGAAATGCATGTGTCATAAGCCCCTGCCCTCAGCCAAGACCGTGAGTTGCAATAGCTTCCTCTGCAACAAAGAAAAGGAAATGGCTGCTGATGGCCTCTGGGTGTTGCTGAAAAATCAAGGAGGATGGCAATGCTGGTAATGTTGAATAGAACCATCTAGTGTGCTGGGAAAAGTATGCCGGAGAATAATTTCCATGAGAGGGTAAGAAAGGATGCGAGGAAGCAAAGGCAGCTTTGACAGCATTCCATTGGCTGGAACGTGTGTATAAAATCAGTTTTCTGATTCAGCAGAAGCTCCGATCTTGATCTCGTGTCATATTGCATTTGTTTCTCTATAGACTTTTCTGTTTCTTCCAATTTGGCTGTTTTCCCAGGTGTGCAGTCTCAATACTGTACTTTTCTTCTTGAACCTGCTTCTATGATGCACGCGTTCTTTTGCTTTTTCTAAGGTAGTAGTCCTAGTCTGTCCTTAGTTTTTCCAGGCTCCTGATCATTCTTTTACTCCTGAAATCAATGACTTCTAACTCAGTGAGAGCCTCTAGCAGCAAGGTGTTCAATATTTTCATTTTATGTGACTAGACCTTCCTACAGATCCTAATAGTGTCACTGTCGTAGTCATATTACTGTGTTGTTCCATTTATTCTAATACTTTTACATTTTGACAACTGTGTTGGACATCAGAACTGTTCCTTTTAGGGCCAATGAATGGAAAAGGATCATTATGTTTGTCTGTGCTGACTCAGCAGTTTTTCTTCCCAGATCCATTTCTTGGGTTAAGTACCCACTGAGGTGCTTAGGTAGCCTTTATTTCTTCTCCATCCCAGCTATGCTGGGCTATATTTATTACTGTTGACTTTTGCTTGTTATGTTACCCATGTTCCAACAGAGAGTTTTTTAGTCTTCCTCAAAGTCCTTCCAGATCCCAACTAAACTTTTTGCCTTCTGTACCTTTTCACTGTCCCTTTCGCTTTCTCTTTTGTGTCATTAATACATCAGGCAACAGAAGATCTTGTATACTGAATCCTGAGGTATTAGCTGGCATGTTGTTGCTGTGCCAAATGTAGCATTGTTTTGATAGAAAGATTTTTAATAGCCAGCTTACTTAGTGTGAATTTCCAAGTAGAAGTAGGGCTGCACTGTAATTATTTATGAATAATATGTGGTGACCTAGTTATTGGGCTGTTTACTGTATGAATGTGCCTGTTTAGCCCAGTGGAAGGTTGTGAGGAAAAATGTCAAAAAGAAGAATGTCTCTGGATAGCAGCTTTTGTAGGGTTTTCAAGAAATAGCCTCAGAGACAATAGTCAGGCTCTTAATATGGAAAATACTTCCTTCTTCATGTGGAACTGTTTTTCTTGACCTGCGAGCCAGAAAAGCAAATGATTTTGGGTCACCTTAGAAGGAAAAAAAAATCCTGCCCTTGGTAGGCAGGGCCCTTTGTCCAGCAAACTGCAGATGCACAGGACAGGCCTTCTGTGGTGCAGAAGACACTAATATATCATCTAAACCTCATTAAACACTGCGTAAGATCCATGTTTGACTGTGTGACTGAAACGTCTTTTTCTCTTGGAGTGTTATTGCTGCTGTTGGAAAGAAGCAGCGCTCAGGGCTTCCAGAGCAGTTGCTAACCCAGAGGGAACACAAAATGCTGAAGGGAAGGGCTGCAGCTAGGTTCAGTGAACAAGGGCTAAGCAGATCAAGGGATCCCTGATCTATCTTTGCTGTAACCTTGAATTTCTTCCTGGACAGCACAGTGTGCTTTAAATATATCCAAGAGAAACAAATATAAAATAATTTTCCTGGCATAGACATTGACACTTGCAACACATTAGGAGTCTGTCTTATACATGCTCATATATAAATATATGCACATATGCTGTCAAGTCTCAGCAGAAGGAGGATCAAGGAATCACCTTCCAGGAAAGGCAGAGGATCCCGACTTGCTCTCTTGAGTGGGAGGCTACTCTAGAACAGGCAGATGATCTGTCTCTAGTAGGTACATATCAAATATGCTGAAACTTAGACTTCTTTAGCTTTGAGTTTATGTCAGCTGAAGTAGTGAAATCCTGTTGTGAAACAGTCTTTAATTTTGCTCAGAGATACAAAAAACATGATTTTGTTGGGCTTCAAACTAAAAAAAAAAAAAAAATTGAGCAAGAGAATGAGAAACAATGAAGCTGCATGGGTGGCTTGTGTGCAACTGTTTTGAAATAATGCAGTTTACAGTTCTCTGAAATGTGACAATGAAGCAACTTCACTAGCAGAGCAGGTCAAGCATCTTGTAAAATATTTCTGTGGATGTTTTGTTCTGTGTTTAAAATCCTTTGAATGAGATGTAAACTTAACTTATTTCTTAGTTCCAACTACTGTGGTTATATTTTACTGCAGAAATGTATTTGTTGTGAAGGAATGACAGTTTTTATCTACCATGGTCTGAATAGTGGTTCTGCTACCTCCTTGAAGTGTCTTTCCTTGAATTTTGGCAGGAACATTACAGAGATAATAGGCATTACCATTTGCTTTTAAATGTATCACATGTCATTACTTGCTAGGCTTGTTCTTTGTTGTTATAGCAAAGAATTTATACATAGCACAGTCAAGTGGGTAGCTGGACTTTTGCCTAGCTATGCAGTTAAGGGATTCAGCCACAGCACAGATTGGGAACTGAGCTTGTTCTCTCTACACAGTTAAGAAGCTGGTGCCTGGCTTTGTGGGAGCCAATTTTATGTTCTCTGTCATGTACATTGTACTGAACATCTTTGTACTTTTCTAGTTGAAGAAGATTGGTGGTGGTGGCTTTGGGGAGATCTATGAGGCGATGGATTTGCTGACCCGTGAGAATGTGGCCTTGAAGGTTGAATCAGCCCAGCAGCCCAAGCAAGTTCTCAAGATGGAAGTGGCTGTCCTGAAAAAGCTGCAAGGTAAGGCAGAAAGGCCTTTGGAAGCGCTAAGTCACTGTGCATGTTAACAGCTGGAATCCAAAGTTGCAAATGGTTTTTATAATTTTCTCTTCAGCTTTCATCTATATGTAGTGCTATGTTAAGTCATTCGGCTCAGAATGTTATTACATTCTGCAGCTCCAGTAAGTTCCAACAACAGGGACTACTTTTGTCTGCCAGGCTGTGAGAACAATTAGTAGACTTAAAGTGAGTTAGCGGTACACTGGTCTCTGCAATCTAGTGATACTGATTAGAAAATAAGAAATAGAGGAAGCAGCATCTGACTAAGAAATGAGGTTAGCTGATTGCCTCACAGAGGACCAGGAACACTGTAAGCATGATGGAGTCTCCAAGTAAAACGGTTGACTATTAGATGAGTGCAAAAACTGGATAACACAAAGTATAGGGAAACTGACAATTAGCTAATTTTTCATTACCTTGCTGTTCTGAAGGCAAAGTGTAAAGTGATGTGTCTGTTCTTAATTTTCCCTAACACAGCTTTATATTGGTTTGGATGTGGAAGTCAGCCTTGGGATCATCAATTTCTATGGCTGAACCTGGCAAAGCTTTTAAGCAGATTTCAAACTGACTGGGAAGCAGCAAAATGGGAGCCTTCCTTGGCTCATATCCAGCCCTGCTGCCATTGAAGATACTACACTGAAGAGGGACTTGCTTTATATCAGGGTGCTGTTTTCTGTTTGGTGATATGAAACTATAATAAATAGGGCTAGAAGTTCAAAGTTGCTTTGCTGATCTTTGAAGTCTAGGGTGAAAGAAAGCAGACAGTATCCCAAAGGCTTTTGCAATCGTGATGAGATACATTTTAACACCAAAGGGTGCAAGGGAGTTGTCTTGCTGCAGTTGTTCCTGGCTGAAGGAACAGTAAAGGAAGGGGTCTTCTATGAAAAGCTGAACATCTATGGGAGGATGTAAACAAGGAATTTCCAAATCTGCCTTTGAGGGACTGAGAGCTGCTGTTTGCTGAAGTGCATTGTGCATGGCTTTGCTTGTTAAGGCAAGGCCAGCTACTGACAGGAAGAGTTCCTGTGTTCTGGTATAATATGCTTTTGAAGGGATGTTGCTTTTTGCAGGATTCCTGCTTGGGCTGAGGAATCCCCTTCTGTTGAAGCAGTGAGTAGGACCCTTATCATTAAGGCTCGTGCTTCAGAGCTAGTGTTGTGGCCTTATGTTTGTGTCTCTACCTCTTCTCTTGTACAAAACCTCCAGAGATATGATTGAATTAGAGGGTGAGACTGTTGTGGGTCTTGTGAGACGGGTTACTCAATATTTTTGACAGATTGCCTCTAGGTAAAAGTCACTGAATTATTTTTGAAGGTCAAATAGTTTTCCACGTTTCAGGTCTTCTAAGAAGAGAACTGATAGGCCTCTTTTGAATATACTGTGTTGTGATAGATGCAGCTGAGCTGTGTAAAGGAGAAATCAACCCAGGTCGTTAGAGGAATCTTGCTATTGAGATGTGAAAGGCCTGGATACACAAGTTCCCAGAGAACAGCAAAGCAGGTGTTTGAGATCTGAAAACAGTGGGCTGAGGGCAAGCCAAGGCAGTGATTGAGATTTTTTAATTTGGTTATGCACTTGGAATTTTCTGAATTGACTTCAGGGTATGACTGTGTAGAATGTTGGATATTACAGTGCCAAGAGACAATGCTATCACGCTGGCTAGTGCCAATATGTGTTATATCCAGGGCAGAGAATGCTTGAAATGTGTGACCTGAGATCACCATGTCAGGACTAGCATCAGAAAATGTGCAAGGCATTGACTAATACATGTGTACTGCCATCAGTGTTTATTTCTGGGAAATAGTTGAGAATACCAAATGCTTGAAAAAACGCCCACATTTGTACACACCATGATGCTGTAATTGGGAAGAGGGAGTGGTGGTGTGTAGAATTAGGACAAGTCCCCTGGCAACGCAGTTAGTAAATATTAAGGGACAGAAAAGACCAAAGAAGCAGATTTGGCTATGCATCAGCTATCCTGCATTTAAGAATGACACATTACTTCAACCATAGTTTTACAAATCAAGCTGTTCTGTGAAGAATTTAGCTTTTTTTGGGTTCAAGGTTAATCCCCAAATGCTTTACAGAAATAAATGATAAAGTTAAAATAAGAAATTGGGTTGAGAGCATTGGGAATCGTCTATTGTGTATGTTTTCACAGTGAGTGTTGCAAAGAGGTGACTAACATTTCAGAAAGGGAAATGCTGCCTTTATCCTAAAATTGGTGGATGGAGGAAGTTGGTGGTGTTACCATAGGTGATACAGTCAATTCATGGGTTTCTAGTTGAAAAGCAAGGGAACAGTGTTGTCTAAAATTCCTCTGTATTTTTCTGGTAGAACTCAACATTGCAGTCCCTCTTAAATAGTACCCCGTTGTTTTCTCTTTAGGTGTCACAGCAACCTTAAAAGACTAATGAGCTGCTGCTCTTTTCAGAGCTTGTAATCAGAGTCTAGCAAGTTGCTAGAGCTTGGCAGAGCTTGGGATAGAGAAGACTGGCCATTAGCCCATACTGCAGACGTACCTCAGGACCTGGTTTGGGTACAGCCTGACCTCTTAGTGCAGTGTTCCTGATCAGTGTGGACTGCAGGCTGTTGTCAACAGTTAGGCTTTCTGGGGCACTTTGTGGAATAGCCACATAAGGAACACAGCTGCAGGTAGGCCCCTGCACTAGCAGTCCACACAGAACAGCTGGGGAACTAAGCAGATAATGACTCCTCGAGAGAACCTCTATTCCTTCGAACAAACACTGTGTGTGGTTTTCTGCTCTGAGGGTGGTCAAATGCCAGCACAGGTTACCTAGAAGGATGGTTGTGTCTCTGTCCTTGGAGATATTGAAAACTCAGCTGCATGTGGCCCTGGACAACATACTCTAGCTATCTCTGCTGGGACAAGGGGGTGGGCTAGACCATCTCAAGAGGTGACTTCCAAAACAAATGATTCTGAGATACTTGTGCTTGGCCATGTGAGATCACACGTGGTCATGTCAGTATCTCTTAACTGCTCTGTAGCGTCATTCTGTTCTGCTCATACTTGATTTGATTTTTCTAGCTGTATATTGCTTTTTCTTTCTGTGTTTAGATATTATATGTTTCCCAAAGGCAAAATTCCTTCTGACTTGCATTGTTAATTGCAAGGATCACAGATCATCTTCTGGCCAAAATTCCGAATCTATTTACTGTCTTGAGTGTGGGATACATCAACAATAGTGCCCTTTTACACTTAGGGTAAAACACGATTGAGAAGTCAGCTTAGAAAGTTTCTTGCTCAAGCAGCTGATGAGCTGAAGCCCTCGCTTGTCCTGTTGTGCCTTTACCCAAGAAGCTTTTAGCCAAATTTTTGTCTTTTTCATGCATTCCATCGACTGCGTTAGTCAAAATCAAAACTTTTTGGTCCCACACAGTTGCTATAGAATATTTCCTTGTTCAGGCTGGACTTGCAGGGCTCAGGGCATTCCGTCTGGTGCTACTCTATCTGGCCTTTTTATTTTCATCCTTGTCAAGCACTGTTTGGCTTACTGATGTCCTCACTACAACACAAGCAGGTGGGATCACCCATGATGCCAGGCCCCTTCCATGAAAACAAGTCTTTCTTTCCAAATCCTCGCCACGTGGTGGCATTAAAGCAACTACAGCTTATGAACTTGGACCTCTCTTTTGCTTGAGATCGCACCATGTGTTTACCCACTGCCTGCTGTAGGTGAAGTCCTCTGCTGTTTATCAACACCAGCCTGAGCAACCCTTTTGGCCTAACTACAGGAGTTGCTTGTCACTGCTGTCAGGCATGATTATCTTTGGCTTATCTGTCCCTTCCATGGATGGAATATGCAGGACTAAGTTTGCCTGGAGGATCAGAAAATTTTCCTTCCTTGAAGAAGGCTGCTCTGCAGCTCCTAGCTACCTGGTGTCATGAAGAGTCCAAGGAACCACCTTAGAGAATAGACTTTTGCAGTCATAGGTTCTTATATACATGCAAGTATGGAAATTATAGGAAAAACAAATGGTGGACAGCACTAAGGAATGTGTACATGTAGTTGGTAAGTATAGGGATAATAAAGTAAAAACAGGAAAAAGGATAACAATGAAAGATATGGGGGATTTTACACTATAAACTTCATGTATTTGGGGAATTTTGCTTTGGGTTAGTTTTAATCTGCCCCCCTGTCTGAGGCACCATTTGTTGGTTTGCTTTAGGATTTGGGGACTATTTGGTGTGCACCTGAAATGGAACTTCTGGGCCTGTTTGCTCAGAAAACCTTACATGACCCAAAGCCACTCTTCGAACACTGACACACGGTGGTTGTGATGATTGAAGGCAGTATGGGGATTTGCTGTAAAACCTCATTGCTTTTATAAACTAGGACTTTGAGGTTCCTGTTCTTTGGAATCATGAGGAGAAAGAATGGGATGATTTCCTATGATTGAACACATGGAAGGAAGAGTACTGTGACTTCTAGATGAGCAGATGTTTTTCCATCCCTTCAATGCTTTGCTGACCCTTTGAAATACTGATTTATTCTATTTCCTTTGAAATAGAAGTGGACAGAAACCTGCCTGCTCTCTCTGTGACTTTTCCCCACCCTGGGTTTGCTGTGGAGCAATATTCAGCTGGCCAAGGAGCGTTCGTGGAGTACCATCTGGACTCAGTTTCCCATCTAGGACATCTATGAGGTTAATCAAAATGCCACATCTCTGTTAGAACAGCCCTGGCATAGTTTGGAGGTGCTTGGCTTGGGCTGTCTCAGTCTGCTTTTCTAACAGCAGCCTTAACTGCAAAAATTGTAAACCAGTATCCCTGATTAAATCCAGTGGGCTGCTGCAGAGAGGGGCATGAGGAAACTATCTTACATGCCAAACCAGGTATTGTGTCCTCTCTAGGTGCTCACCTCAGGCTGTGTGAGGCTCAGAAGCAGATGCTTTGAATTCAAAAATATTTTCCCTGTCCTTACCTACTTCTTGATAGGTCTCTCTGGCAGCACTCTGGGGGCTTGTAAGACCAGGACAGTGCAGCACTCTGTATGCCTTCTGGTCCACAGGCTCTCCCAAATATGGATGTAGGCACAGCACTTGGTTTCCTATGCTATGATTCTCTCTGAAGAAGCCTGGCAGATTGTAATTTAAAATGGCCCAATTATTCTGGTGCTGGACACTGTTTTCAGTTCATCTGCAGTGGCATTGTTGCCCTGGTGTGAGGCTACAAGGCCCCATAAACTTGCTTTTGACCTCGCTCAGCAGCCAGATATTGCTGAGCTCTCTTCAGTGTGTTGTTTTCTTTGTAAATGCCTTCTTTTCAGTATAACCAATCTCACTGCGTAGGGCTCTGATTATTTTTATCCTGCAGTGCAGAGATCTTCTGCATATTGAGTAGCTGTGCAAGATGCAGCCTGGTCACAGGCATTGTAGCTTTTGAGTACCTGATTTTATTACAGCAGATAGTGAAACAAGTCTGTGTTGCTTGTTCCCTCTTTATTGCCAGGGGTTGGACAGGGAAGAGTTTCCTAGCAAAATAATGGAAGAAAAAGGATCTTGCTTGTTTTTTCTTATTTGCCGGTCCTAGGTTTTTTTCTTTCTTTTTGCATATGTGAGAGTTTTGTGTTAAAGTGGTGCCTTTAACCCTCTGATATTCAGTTTCTATTACTTTTGCAGATATGGTTTATGTGTTTCTACAGTATTTTGCTATATTGATGTATCCAAGATATCTGTAAAGACTACAGAGCAGAATAAATTATCCCTAGCAGGCTTTTAGGCTATCACGGGGTGGCAGATTCAGAGACTTGATGTAGCTTGAGCCTCTTTACCCAGCACTCCATTTTTCCATGAGGAAAGAGTGTTTGAATAACTTGTGGCATTTGGGCCACGTGTTATTCCACATCAACCATGGTATCGTGGGATGGGGGAAGGTCATGGGATGGATGAAAAAGGATTTAAAACACACCTTTTTGGGGGTTGTGTTGAATTCTTGCTCCTGCACTGTTGTCCCTTTACCTTGTGGAATCTATTATCAGTTACTCTTCTTAAGTTGTTAGTGACCTTGGGAAACAACTGGAGGAAATTATGCCATGCAAAGTCAGACAGTTTTACCTTTTACTGTTTGATTGGAAGATGATGACCAGCCTTTTAGGTTTTGTGTCCATTAGTTAATTCACCTATTACAGAAGCGCTAGCAAAGTTAACCCAATTGATGAAATCCTAGCTGATTACTATTGAATAATGTAGTTATTTAAGCCTCACTTCCAGCATAGAATTTGTTTTCTTTCATGTTAAAAACTCCTTTGTCCAGCTGAGTTGACAATTCCCTGAAGTCAGCTAGTTTGTCTGGCCAGAGATGAAACTTGCTAACCCCAAAGGAGAAGAACTGCATGACAAGCTACAGACACCATTTCCAAGTAAAGTTAGAAGATTACGAAAGTAACTCACATTTCATTTTCTAGTCCTGCTGGATCCTTTTCTTTACAGTATTTGTACAGAAGTGGATTCAATATCCCCACAATATCTGTGATAAGCTGGCACTGACGTTGACAGGCAAATAAAGAGAATAGCTGTCAAATGTATCTTATAATGTAGAGAACTGAGAAACAACTGCAGCTTTCCAAATGCCAGTGAGAGCAATTGTATAGCTACAAGTCCACAGCTATATAATAGTGACCCCAGCAGTGCCAACTGCTCGAGCGAGTTATGTCACTAAGCACTTGGGCTTTTTCTAGGCAGTCATCTGTGGGCTTGAGCTGCTGGATTGCTGTGCCATGGTGGTTATTTTTTGCCAAAAATTTTTACATTGGTTTTTATACTTCATGCGTTACCTGAGTAAAACAAAACTTGACTGATGATTCTGGAATTAAGCTGCATTTATGATTAGAGAGGTCAGAGGTTGCTGTGGATGTGAGAGGCGGGCCTTAAAGAAAAGTGAGTGTGACACAAATAGATCCAGAGGAAAATTTAGGCTTGCAGGAGGACCTCTGGTCTTTGGTACAACCTCCTGCTCCAAGCAGAAAAGAAATAGATCTGGTTGCTCTGGGCTTTTTCTGGTGAAGTTTTGGATAATCTCCAAAGATGGAGATCCTACAGGCTCTCTGGGTCCCTATTCCAGGGTTTGACCATCCTCATGGGGGAAAAAGAAATCATACCTAGTGGGAACTTCCATGTTGGAGTTCGTGTCCAGTGCTGCTCTGTGTGCCTCTGTCCTGGGTTAACCTCACCTGGAACTAAGTACCCCAGGGATGTTTGCTCACCACTCCCCTGCTCCAGTGGGATGGGGAGGAGAAGTGGAAAAACGTAAAACCCATGGGGTGACATGGGAGCAGTTTACTAATTGAAATAATAGCAATAATAGTAGTAGTGGAAAGGGAGATAACAAAAAGAAAAAGAGGAATAAACCCCAAGAAAAACAAGTGCCTTCCTAAAGGCTGAAAAAAACCCAATGCTCTTGATACTTTACGTTAATGTTACATTCTCCTTTCCCTGCCACTGTCCTGGTGGGCACTGCTGAATTCCTGCTGTTATGTCAGTGTTGGTCTTGTGCAGGAGAAAATGCAAGAATTGGTAAGGTAACAGTAGTAAGAGTAACAATTGTACTGAGATTTGTGATAATCCCTACCAGTAGAAGTTACTTTAGTGTTTTGGGTGGACTGTTAGGAATGAGGCAGCTAATCAATGGAGAAGAATTGCAAAATTTTAGCATAAAATAAAAAGATTAAATTTTTTAACTCCTTTGTGGAGAAGAGCAGTTACTGGTTTGCTGCAGGTGAAAACACAGGAAGTATGGAGTCTGTAACAAAAAAAAAAATTCAAATTGCAGATAATATCACATATTTCTTTCCCAGTATTTATTTTATTAGTTTCATTTCTATATTGAAAATACATGAAGAATATTTAAGAACTTAAAAGAGTAGAAGATTGGAATGAATATTGGTGTCCAGCAGTTTAAAATTGACCCATGTGAAAAAATAGACTCAAAAAAGGATCATAATTTAGTTTTCTTAAGTTCTGTTTAATGAAAATTTTTCATGTAATGAAAATTTTAAAGTATTAAAATGGGGCTTTTAATCATATCTCTACAAGGTGATGACTATCTGTCCTACGGTGGAAGGGATTTCCAAATACTTGAAGTTATTTTTATACATGAGAACATAATTACTGACTGTAATTTTTAAGTTTCATCAGAACAAGGATGGTGAAGACCATTGAACTATTTGTAATTCTTAGCCAATATTATGTGAGAGATTATTATGTTCATTGTAGTTAAAAGACAGCTGTAGAAAGAATATTTTCCTATGGCTGAACATTAAAATTTTGCCTTAACTAAATGCTTGTGAAACAAAACGCTCTGAAACTTTTCTCAGGTGAGCATCAGGCTGACTTATTCCTCCAGTGTTAGTTAACAGGACAAAGCTCTTTATGATCTATTGCTCTGTCCTTTACTTTGTTGGAAGATATTTGTATGGTTTAAGAAATAAACAAATACAGATATAGGACATATTTTCTATGGTATAACTTCTGATCCTCTGTAATATCAGGGTGACTGTTGAGCAGAACAGTCTAGCAAAGGAGCGAGTGTCACGTAGCAGTTAGTGCAGTAAAATAGTTGTGAGGCTTCCCATACTAAGCATACCTTGAGAAAACTTTTTTTTTCCCCTTTTCTTACTTTTCTGGGTTAAAATGTGCTTTGATGCTCTCTGTGCTATTATCTCCATGCTTGAGGAGGGCATGCATGAGAAGAGGGAGCTATTTCCTGCTGCCTTAAAGGGAATTATGACAGTTCCATCATCCTGGCTGCACAGGGGGTTATTAACACGATTGTTCTTGTGTGCTTCAGTGTTCTGATCAGCCTCAGGACTGATCTGCAGGAATCCTTAAGTCACACCTGACTGTCAGCCTCCATCTGCTACTTCAACATGGCAGGAACTGTTCCAAGAGAGCAAACAGTTGTAATCTGCTGCCTCCTTTAGATGAAAGATGGGTAAAAGCTTCCAGAACTCAAAGGGTTTGATGCTGCAAGCATTTATCCCATCTATATGACCAGCTGGCTGTGTATGCACTACTTCTAAATATGGCCTGCTTTCTCTACACTTGGTTATACTCTTTTTACTTCATGCAGAAATTGGCACAGTTTTCCCTCACCCCCTTTCTTCTTTTTTTCCTGGTGTTGCTTGTGTTTCAGAATAGTGCATGGGAGAGCTGTTCCAGAGAGAGTCTAAATTCCCAAGACCAACAAGTCAGGTCTGAGTCCATTTTAGGCTGGAAAGGAGGATTCAGTATAAAATCAAGTCAGTTTGGCATGCAGGTCATCCAGAACTGTCAGTCATCATTTTCAAAAATTATAGAAAGTGGAAACATATTGCCATCCTAAACATGCAAGCAATTCTCAAAGATAATAAACTAAAAACTTAAATATTTTTCTTTTGGTAAAATTGCTTGAGCCAGAAAACAATAGTGTGATGGAGGAAACTGATTAAAAAACCACAAAACAAAACCACAAAAAACCAAAACCAAAAGGTCTCAGAAATACACTTGAAATCACAAGAGGAAGTATCAAATTAGCAAGGATGTGTTTTGAGTCATATCATTGGACACTATCATTCCTGTTTTGCTGAAATTAGTGATTTACATGGCCGGGTTCTACCTGTCAGAGGGTTGGTTTTTAATGTTGTCTGTAGTTTTACAGCAATAAAAAGCACAAAGTGTCCTGCCTATCAGTGCTCTGCAATCGTCTAAAACAATAAATAGTAAAAAATTACTATTTTACAGTTTTTTACCACAGAATACCTTGCACTGTAACTAGAAACAGTCATTGTTTTGGCTGTTGCCTCAGTATCATCTCCTGGTGCTCTGAAAGGCAAACAAAGCCAAGCGGGACTCACAGTGTCTGTAAGTAAGCCAGGCTGGTCTCTTGCAAAGCTGAGAATCATGTCTGGGTTGAGCGTGGGCTTGCACTGACCTGCCCATCTTGTCTGAAACCTGTGTAGATGGCCAGTTTGCTGAAGCACAGAACTCACATGAGCTCCTAAAGAAACATAACTGGTTCTTTCTGAGGTTATTCAGATATGTTGACTTTGTAGCCACAAATCTGGCTTTGAGGGTCCCTTCACGTCAGCAAGCAGCGTATTGGGACCCATGGCAGGAAGATGTGTGGGATAGTTGAGTCTTGGTAATGCCCAGGGCAGGACGTGCTGTTTCCACACAGTGTCTCAAGGAGTTCCCTCAGAAAACCAAAAACCTGTTTGTCAAAATGAACACTGAATTCACAGTGAAGTTGCCAACAACAGGAAACCAGTGGCACCCAGTAGCCACAGGCACACACAGGGCATGGGCTCGTTATGTGAGAAACGAGGATCAGGGAAGAGCATGCAGACTGCCCTGACAGGTACTGAAGAGGGTACTCTCCTAATCTGTGAATATCTTTTCCTGAAATATGGTGGTTTGTGACATTCCTTGGTGGTTTCAGCATGGTCATGCACATTCAGTCCTGAAACTGGATAATGTCCATGCCAGAGACATGAAGGCTCTGCAAACACCTAACCTTCCTGTTCATCTAACCAGACGTTGGTGGATATTAGGATTGGTTGATTTGTTTGTTTTAAACCCGTTCTTCTGAAAGGATTAAGGAGTAGTTGAGATCTCTGTCCCTCCAATTCTGGTTGCTGGCAGCTCTGTTATCTCCTTGTGGTAGGAGAGAGAGTGAGTATTCCGTTGTGGGATGCTGGTGGGCCCCGGGGGGGCAGGATCTTGATGCTCTTACTAGGAGTCCTGGGATGAAGCTCCACATTCCCCAGCTGTATCTATTGGTCTGGTCAAAGCTCTGATCCTCCAGTGAGAAAGCTGCTTCTTTGTCTTCTGCTGCCCTCCACATCCCTATTCTGTCATATCTTGCTGTCCCCAGCGGTTCCCGATGCCCCAGACCTATGGTGCAATGACAGCAATAGCAGGACCCTGAGGGTGTTTACAGGCAGTGCAGTTACTGATTACTGTATGTGTTCACGTTTTTCCTTTTTTTATTTAAAATTGCAAAGTATCAAACCATAAGCTTTGGTTTAAAAATCACCGTTGCTCAAGTGCTACAGAGACATATAGGGCAAAGCTATTGAGTGATTCTCATCCCCTTCCCTGCTTAGAAACCCCCCCAGGAACCAAGCATTCACCAAAGATGTGCATCAACCTTTGCTCTGTTATCAGTAGTCTGTTTCTAGGGGAACACATGCCTCATACTTCCCCTTCTGATAATCCAGAGAGCAAACCATCACAAATCCATTCCAGGTCAGGGTCTAAAACCACAGCCTCTGCTCCCCCACTGAGGACTAGCTTAGTATTGCTGGGTAGCTGATTTAGTTTGATTTTGCCTGAATAGGTGTAGTGTGCACTTCTAACACCGTGCCAGAACTTGACACAGAATTGCTTATATTATTTCCTTCTGTTGTTATGGAATTGCTTGAATGTTTCAGTGGAATTTTTCCATAGGTATCTTTCTTTTCCAAATGTCTCTGACTATTAAAATCAGGGTTTGTCCACGTTGAAGTGACATTAGATTAGCTGTTTCAGGGTGAGTGGTGCTAACAGGCAGGTGTAGTGGTGGTACAAGTCAGCATTTACTGAGTAAAGCTGAGCTGTGCTGCCAGTGAACCTGTGAGGCCATGTGGTCATGTGTGTTACCCACGCTTCAGTTCAGGGATAGTGGCAGCTGTGGTGTTGTTGCTTACATGTGCTGGTGGTACAAACTGCAGTTTGTCACACTCTCACTTGTGGCCTTTGTCAGTTTGAGGATTTGAGGAACCCTGACACTGATTTCCACTCATGGCCATGTCACAGGCAGCTTTCTTGTTGAATGTCAGTATTCTACTTAGCTATGAGAGTGGGAAGGAGAAACATAATCACTGTGTTCTGCAAGACTCCTTATGTGATACCACTTTATGGTTACCAGACCTGGGTCAGAAACCATTTTTCTAAAAATCATGGTCACAGGGTTGTTGTCTTAGTTCCATTCTGTATGTTTCTGTTTCTTTTCAGGGAAGGATCATGTTTGCAGATTTATTGGCTGTGGAAGAAATGAAAAATTCAATTATGTGGTCATGCAGCTTCAGGTGAGTTCTGCTCTTCACCTCTCCCTTCTGTCCCATAGAGATGGCATCACAGCGAAGGATTTGCAGTGAGAGAATAAGGCCAGACACCGATCTAAAGACTTTGTTGTACACAGAAAAAGGGTGGGGGACAAGGAGAAGGGGTGGTGTTGCTGTCACATCTGTTGGGATGGCTCCAGTTGTCAAGATGCACTAAAATATTTCATAGCTCTGCTATTCTATTTGAGATGGCTTTCTGTCAGCTTTCTGGGAAAAGCACTCCATTCAGAATGCTTCCAGGAGCAATCCAGAGTATTGTGCAGCAGTGACAGCTGTTTGAAATATTTCCTGCTGAGCACTGTGAGGCAGCATTCAAAACCCGTGTCTTGTATCAGAGCGCGGAGTGCAGTGAGAGCCAGTGGTGTCACACGAGCAGCAGTTTCTCTATGAAAGGCTGTGATCTCTGTTTCCCCTGTCTCTCCCAAGATCAGCAGTAGCTTGGCTTTTGCTGTGGAAGTGTTTACTCCTGCTTGAACACTGCTGATATTAAGTCAGTATGGGTGAATACTTGGGTAGCTACCACATGGTGACTCTACTGCTAGACAGTAGAGGAAGTAAAATGGATACCAGCAGACCCAGTACTTCTTTAAAATAAACTTCTAAATTTTTTTGAAGTATAGTTCAAAATATAGTTTTATAGCAAGGCATATAAAACATATAAAACCAGTAAATTCCTGGTGCTTGGGTTTTTCTTTTATGCACCATTGGCATCCCAACTGCTGTTATTGTTAAACAATCCTGGCTATTATTACTGCTGCAGTGTGAGTGTGAATATGCTTCTTGAAAGGGCTAATCTGGAGCTCATGGAAGAACAAGGTTTCTAAGCCCCCACTCCTGTCCTTAACAAGCACGATAAAACAAGCACGATACCTTTGCAAAAAACTTCTCTTCATGGATTCTTTTACTTCCTAACCCATTCTTTTGGTATGTAACTGAGCAAGTAGAGTAGGCAGACCTAAAAATAATTTCATTATTTGCAAATGAAGACGTTGATACATAAAGCATTAGCTAGTTTTGCACTATCACCCTTCAGGCTAAAATTCTTCTTCAGCTTCAAGGCCTGCTGAGACCTGGTTTGTTGTGTGTCCCTCTGACTGCTGTGTACTGCAGTTCTCCCTTTCTTTTCAGTCACTGTGACTGAGGCTCCCACTCTAAACTTTGCAATTCTCTGGACTGCTCTGTTTCTTAGCCAGCCTGATGGTGTTTATTTGGAAAATAATGCTCATCTTCTGTGTTTTCCTGGTAGTTGTTTTGGATATTCACATGCCTTGGGTTGTTTCTAGAGAGGAGATGTCTAAGACCATCTCGCAAAACCAGCTGGGGAAAATTTTAATGTGCAGCTCTGAAAAAATCTGCCTTGCTTTCCATGTTACCATTGATTAAGAGAGCTGGTGTCCAAGGAACAGCTTTACAGTGGACAGAAGGATCTGCTGTCAATTCAATAACCTGAATGTTTCAGGATAGCAATGACAAAACTCTGCTGGCTCTAGTAAACTGTCACAGAAATTTAAGAAGTTAAGCACTAGAGAAGTGACTTACTCTTATTTTGTTCATGTTAAGGATCGAACCTGGGCCAGCTGCTGGGCCTTGGTTGTACCTATTAGCTGATCTGTGTCAGGTGTGGTTGTTCAAGGGTCCAGAGCCCATGGATTAAACCACTTTGAGAGACTAGAGCTTCAAGAGCCAATTGCAGTTGGCACCTTAATGTCTCTAAATAACTTGAAAACTGGAAATGGATGGATGAATAGATGGTGTTTCACTGCTTTGAAGAGCAATGTATGTTTTCTCATCAAATGTTTGGAATATTTTATATATTTTCTGTTGGGAATTTTGTTTGAATTCATCTGTTATCACTAGAACACTGGGATTTTTCTTGCATTTACTCTGTCCTTTTTTCCTTTTTTTTTCTCTTTTGCTGAATTGTCTTCATTTCCATGCATAGCTGGTAGCCTCTTTGTTTTTCCCTAGAAATTTATTTAAGTGGAGGTAAATGAACAATTTCTTTTAATAAGTATAAAGCCACTGGAAAAATCCTCCTCTCCTGATTTTGGGTATGACTTTCTTGATAAGACAACTTTCCCCATTGTGGTGTTGCCACAACAATGCTGGCTTGAGCTTGCACCAGACAGTGCGTGCTAGGGAGTTTCTGATGAAACTGCTTCTGCAAGCTGTAATAGACAGTGGCTTCATGCCTTGCTTATTGAATTTGTACTGCTTTAATCTTTAGAAGGAAGGCTGTTCCTAAATCAGCTTCTGCATAGTCTGAGTTTAACAGTAAGGAAATGCTGGTCTCATACAGTCTGAGGCACTGCTGGTCCATGCCAAGCCTATTTCACAAATAATACTTCAGATGACTTCTCAAGATAACAGTCTGGTATCTACTTATCAGCAAATACATCAATTAAAAGATAAAATGAAGTACTGGAAGATCTTATACAAGAAATAAAGCAGATGTAAGGTGAGCACCTGACTGAGTAGCATGTCTGCTTTTTGGGGTTGCATGTTAGCACTTGAAGCTGTGAAATCCTGTGCTTTCATGGAATGGTTTAAGTGTTTTATTGATTATTTCAGGGCCGAAATCTTGCAGATCTCAGAAGGAGTCAGCCTCGAGGGACTTTCACGCTGAGCACAACGCTGCGATTAGGCAAACAGATTCTAGAATCAATAGAAGCCATTCACTCTGTGGGATTCCTGCATCGTGACATCAAGCCTGTATGTAGTTTTGGAAATTTTCCCTTTGGTTGTATGTCTATCTGTTCTGCTTGAGTCAATAAAGACAGTCCGAACATGGGCAGATCTCAGCAGATACATTTAGGTCTCCTTGCACACTGCCACTGACACATTTGCTGTTTTCTATAAGTACAAAATAGTAATACAGTATTGTGCTTCCTTTAAGTGCATAGCAAACTAGCTTGTATCGGCAGAGACTGCTCCATGGTGGTTGTCAGTCATACTTGTACCAGTCACTATCCCATGATGAAGCAGTTTAGTTCTGAACACTCATTTGGACCAATTATTACTGTTAAAGGAGTTCAGAAAGGAAGATTTGCTCTGTGACCCATCACTTGAATAAGTGCTGTTTCATGCATTTGACATAGCTAAATCATCCTCTTAATCCTTTCTGAGCAGTTGCCAAAAAGTTGGAGCACAGTTTCTGGTGTCAGAGAACACACTCACAGTGTCGGTCATCTGCCTAAGTGAAGGACAGTAATTCCAAGTCTCTTTGTAGAAGCCAATCTTTTCCCTACAGCTCTTCACTACTTGACCTCAACAGTTGTTGCTACACCAAACCCAAGACTGCCTTCCTTCCAGCAGACTCATTTGCTCCTTTTAAAATCAGCTGCTTTTAAATAAATGATCAAATTCAGCTGAAAGTCAGTCACTGATGTGATTGGCCACAAATCCTTTAACAGCCATCCGTTATGGCAGAGAATAGAACTTTAAGATCGAGGTCAAAACCAGGAGCTGCTCCATATGCTTGTTATTGGTTTATTTACTAAGAAGCAAATCCAGTGGTTTTTAGATGCCCGAATGTTCAGATAGATTCAGGCAATGCAATACAGTGGATGGGGATTCTGGGAGTTAGGGCAGAATAATGCATGCTAGCAGCTGAACCTTGAACAGAAG
Organism: Myiozetetes cayanensis; assembly: GCF_022539395.1. NCBI lineage: Eukaryota > Metazoa > Chordata > Aves > Passeriformes > Tyrannidae > Myiozetetes > Myiozetetes cayanensis. Next base: position 3,929,405 of record NW_026087411.1, on the reverse strand, counting down.
CATTTGTCTACAGTAACTCCATCCTGTTATGCAAGTGATGGAGCTCTCACTGCAGAGCTAGTGGTGTTAAGTGTAGCTCTTTCTCAGAACAGCTGAAATTTAGCAAAGCTAATGTGAATTTTAGTTATTTTGAGACTCCACAGACTCTTATCTGCAAAGTGAACTTCTTGATTCTCTAATCCATGATTTTGAAGATGCATCTTAAAATGAATCTCTTTGACTTGTTTTCATCAGGGGCATGTGGAGCTGTATGACAAAGTTTTGTTAACCAATTGCCAATCTTACCCAAGTTGCTGGCATTAATTTGATTTTTTTTCTTTCCTTCTTTGTCTAGTCCAATTTTGCCATGGGCCGCTTACCTTCAACGTACAGGAAGTGCTACATGTTAGACTTTGGTCTGGCCCGTCAGTATACCAACACCACTGGGGAAGTCCGGCCAGTAAGTAAATTTCAAGGAATTTTTTTCCATTTCTGCAACTGATTAGGCATGGAAAGGTTTTGTGGTTCTATTTGTTTTGTGGTTGTCATGTTTGGTCATTATAGTGGACTGCATTTTCTACAAGGTGAGAAGCAGCAGGTGACTTAGCTGAGTTGAGGGTATAAGTAGGGATGCCTGCTTTTGTCTCAAGAGGGATATGGCTTTTATTTGTTTTCTTTTATTTCCTTTAGGATGATCAGGTTTTCCACAGGTTGCAATACTTACTGAGTAAAATATGAACTGACAAAGGGAGTGAGCCCAGTGCTGGCCATGTAACTTATGTAGCCCCAGGGGACTGGTCTAGTCCAGTTCTCTGTGGTCTGGGGAAACAGGTTGGTGTATTCTTAAATCTTTTTATAAAATAAGTGCTAGAAATTAAAGGCTGACCTGATCTCTGAGGCTGAGCTTACTGTAAGTTGCAACCTGTGTGCTGTCCTCACCCTTGCCTGGTTTTGGTTTGGTATATATTGCCCCTGTCCAGATTTCCTACCAGGAGTATTTCAGTGTGCCTGCTTGGAGTGGAGGTAAGGGCAGGGAGCATAATTTGCACCACGTAACATGGGTGTTATCTTTAGTCCTTTTACCAGCACTGTGTCATCTGATGTCACTCATAAGAATATGTAAAGCTTCAAGACGGTCTAGGTATCTGTCAGAGAATTCCTGGGTTTCAGAACACAGTGCAGGCAGAGAGAGCTCATACAATCTCTCTGTTTATCATCCTAGGCTTATACCTTTTGGTCTGCACACCTTTTCCATCTGCAAGATAATTGTTGTTCTGGGAAATGTTGACAATATGCGAGCTAAATACAGAGGCTCTGTAGTGCAGGGGATGATTGGGAGTGGAAAGAAAGCAAAGGAGCATATTTAGTGTCTTTAGTAGATGAACATATCTGAGGGATTTTTTTTCTATTTTTTTATATGTCTTTTCAGTTGGACCTTGCAAGTGTTTACGTTTTACCTGTAGATGGGAGCAGCTCTAAGGGTTGTGCCTGCATCTTATCCTTAAAAAGACACACATTATGTACTACTGGTCTTCCATGTCAGTGCTGTTTAGTTTGGGGATAACCCTTCTTCATATTGCCCTTTACAAGATGTAGCCCCACTCCTTTCATTTTTCTGCAGTCAGGATTCAAGCCCATTATGTATTAAAACTGGTATTTGGTTTTCTGCAAAATTTCGTAATTGCTTAAGTGAAGCAGCTATGGTTTATGTCTGTATTTCAAGTCCATTGTTGGAACACTGTTCTTTCTTTGCAATTAAAGAAACTAATTTTTCCAGATGTATCTTCTTTTGAATCCTCTATTTTTTTTTCCTCTCTCTCTCTAATTTAAAATTACTTCACTTTTATTTTCCTCCCAGGTCCTGTTTTTGGAAACAGCTCTACATCCAGCTTTGGCATTTTCCAGGGCAAAAGATTCTTTAGCTGTGTCTTGCAACCTGTGTCCTGCTTGGGTTGATGTGGGTGAGGGGGACTTTGCCAGAATGCAGGACTTGGAGAAGGTTGTTTGTAATTCTGGTCAGTTTGGTGGTTGTTGCTTGCTGGCCACAGATGGGTCTCATAGAAGGATGAATGACATATAATCTTTTCCTAAAAAAATACATGCAATCTCCAGAGTGTTGGGGGTGTGCTCTGCTGAAAGGGGTAAAATGTCTCAGTTTGTTTGGGATATAGGAGGATCTTATGGGGTAAAGTCTCATATATCTAATGTGCGTATTCGCCTATGCCACACTTCAGGAGGGGAGGCTTTTTGACAGAAATGATACAATAAAACCCACATAAATACTCACTTCAATGCCATTTAACATTATCAAATAGTCACCAGGCTGTTCAGTCCTTTTGTGTCCCTGCTGCCTGATACCACTGTTAGTCCCACTTATCAGACCAAGACATTTGTCTGCAGAAGCATATTGTGATTGCTGCCCAAGTAATGCAGTGAGGACTAGGAAGGAGATGGAGGTGATTAGGAGGGTATGAAGGCAAGTGAAATGAGAATTTTTGGTGGGGTTTTTGTGTTTGTTTGTTTGGATTTTTTTAATAAGAACTTTATAAATTATATCACCAAAGAGATTATTTTGATCCAGTGAGGCAGATTCTTCTTTCTCTGTTCTCTTTCTGTTCCTTTATCCATGAAAAATACAATTTCCAGAGTTATAACATGATCATTTATAACACGAGCCCAGTTTTTTGGGAATTTAGTCCTGAAATAGGTGAGGGAAGGGGCTCACTTTCTTATTTTCTAGAAGCATGTCTCAACTTTGCTTTCAGTCGTATTCAATTATTAACAAGACATTTTCTACTCAAGTAGGTTCTATGCAGTTTCTTACAGTTTCAGAAGCATTGTCATACTTTATGAATAGTACCATAAAAAGTATTAGCTGTTTTCATAGCCTCAATCTTACTTATCACCTTTTCAGAAAGACACTGAATGACTTTCTAGTAATGCAGATAATGAGCCAGGCCTTTAGAGTGCTGTGCATTTCTTGTTTGAGTTTAGGGATTTTTTTAACTTACGTCTTGCCTTACAATTTTTAGTCACTTTTCTATTTTGAAAATGCCTTTGATTTTGAAAAAGGAAAAAGACAGTGATTCTGTGGAGCAAAAACCTCTAGAAATCTGTGCTGGCACTGGTTTCCTATATTCATTTTAGGTGCAATTATCTGATGCCAGACAGCATTAATTCTTTTTTTTTAAATGTAAAGGCAAAAGGCTGTTTAATAGTCAGATAGCATAGTCTGTCCCTAAAAAAGTCTCATTCTGATTTTCTAGAGATTGATTAAAACTTTCTACTCTGCATGATCTTCATTGAGCATTAGTTTCTCTATGCTCAGCTGTTACCACTCTGGCTTCCCAGGCCTTCTTTTAAGAGCTATCAAAGTAGCTTTTACGTGGACAGCTGTTATTCTACTGATCTTCTGACAAGTTCTGTTGTCCTATTGCATCGTGCACTACAATGGTATGGATTTGTGCGTTTGTACTTATTATTATTATTATTACATAGGACAGCTACTTGACAGCTCAGCGCTTGTGAAGTTATGGGCCACTTGGTGAAATTAAATCCAAGTTTATTCTGAATCTGAATTTATCCTGTGCTTCTAGGGAAACAAAACTGATCTACCTTATGTGGGATGCTAATATTAGCACAAATGCTGCTCCTTGGAGAAAAGCTATTGTCGCACAGATTTGCTTTCATGGGAACGGCCTCAGCCTCTACCACTTGCCCATTGCCAGATGTTGCAAAGTCTCCTGGATAAGTCTGTAGAAACTTACATTTCTCTATAAAGACAGAAGATGGTTGGGGCCAGAAGGTATGTAAGGAAGCATCAGCAACATTTTTCCCCTCTGTTAGCAATCAGGGAAGCTCAGCTGTTCTCAACAGTCTCCTTAGTTGATGTTTTGCTGTGGGTTGTAGAAGTCAGGCTTTGATAGTTCCTCCTTTGGACACACAGAGCAGATGTGCATCACTCATGTGGCCATTTGGTGCCCACTGTGTTCTGGGAGCTGCTTGGGGTCTGGCTGAAGGCTGTTACTTTGGCTGCCATCAGCTTTTCTGGCATTTGGATCAGAGTCAACATGCCGGCTAGCAAAGGGGACTCTGGCTATTATGAAAAATGGGACAGATTGCTAATGCAAAAAAAACCACCCTTAATCTTTCCAGTGGGTTCTGTTTTCAAACACTTGCAAGGACAGATAAATGAAGGAGAAGACAGGCAGCTTGCCAAAACTGCTAGAGGAGACGCTGATTTCTTTACTGTTCCTCCTTTGCCCTCCAAGCCCCATTCTATCCTGTTTAGAAGGTGGCAAATTCTGATTAAGATCTATCATTTGTATTCAGCAGGGTCTGTTTGACCTGAAATTTTCCATTTTTTAAGGGAGCACTGTCAGTGATAAATTCACACAATATTCCTGGTCCATTAAACTTAGTAACATCTTTTGGTGTTCAAGACTTGTATATTTTCTGACAAAAGACAGTAGAAAAATTACTTAGTCACAATAAACAGGGCCATGTCCAGGGCTGTGAGTCTCCTGACGTCGCTTTTCTAGGGAATATGTATTAATTTTGAGCACAACTGTAATGCTTCAATGAGAGGGATTCCAATATGCCTGCTCCCATTCTGCCTGTGGCTTAAATACATGGTGTTTGTGGTATTCTGCTGTCAAATAAGAATGCAGGAACTCCTGTAGGAGAGGAAGTTTTTGAACCTGAGACTTCCAAACTTTGGGTGAGTGATCTAATGCTGGAGAGAGGAATCGCACACAGATTCACAGAACAGATAAAGTTGGAAGAAACCACAGTGGGTCATCTGCTTAGACAGGGTCATCCTAGAGCACATAACATAGGATTGCATCCAGATGGTTCTTGAATATCTCCAATGAGGAAGACTCCACAACCTCTCTGGACAATCTGTTCCAGCATTTGGTCCACCTGCACAGTAAGGAAGCTCTTCCTCACATTCAGCTGGAATTTCAGGTGCACCAGTTTCTTCCCTTTGCCTCTTGTCCTTGCTTGGCATCACCAAGAAGAGCCTGGCTCCATCCTTTTGGCACCCTCCCTTCAGATACTGATACCTTTTAAAAATTAGTATTGCACAAGCACATTGCACAAAGCATCTGCCCAACCACATGTATCCTACCTGTAGGATATCCAGAATTGTTCTTCTTTAGGACTGGAGGCAGGTTACCAGAGATGAATAGAGCCAGGGATGCAATTGTTACAGTCCATATGGAATAGGATGATGAAAACTACACAACCTTTTTTAATGCCTTTATACAAATCTATTGATGATGTGTAAGATACCACCCATCCAGTTTCAAAGGAGATACTGCAAGATCTAATCAGTATTTAGAAGACAGTAATGACAAACTCTTGTGAAGAGAGATTGAAAAGATTGTGTTTATATCATGCACAAGAAGATGAATGAAAGGAATTTTATAAAAGTCTGTAAAATACTAGTTAATAACTTAATACTAGTTAATAGCTTATGGATGCAGGGGATACTCTTCTGAGAAACAAGTCTCATTTTCTCTTCCTGATTTCTTCCCATTCCCTTACTCCTCTCTGCCCATAAAGTCCATTTTGTGGAGAATCCCAAGACCTTCCGTAACAAATTTGATACCACAGGATGCAGAGATCTCTTTCTAGGGTTTTAACTATTACTTCCCCTGGATGCAACCTTCTGCCATGATTCAGGTAGAGACATGAGCAATCTTACTCATTCTGATGTGCTGGTTGTATGACCCACCTTTGCCATGAAAGCAGTGTAAGCAGTCAGTGTCGATGCACATCTTAGGACAACAGAACGAAGCAACTGGGGAGTGAATTGAAAAACTGTGGGTTTTTTTAGATTTTCAGAAGTGTCTTCTATAGAAAGCACACAAGTTAAATTTTTCATCTTGCATTAATTTTTATAGCAGAGAGCTGGACTAGCAGAATGTCTTTGATATGGAGAGCTAAGGCTGAGAAGAAAGTTTGAACTCGAAGGGGGAAATAAACATAAACCTTGTTATGCAAATGATGAACAACATATGCTTATATAATGGAGATGTTCTGAGTCATGAAGGTCTTCTGGGCTAATGTAGGTCAGGTTTTGGACAATTCCTTGATCATTACTAGTCTTTGCTTGGGTCTTCTAGTTTTGTCACTAACATGCAGTACAGAAAGTATTACACCTTTACTCTGACTGTAACCTGCCTTCAGAAATGTATTCCCTGTGGCTCCACATATATTAATTGAAAAGGTTCAAGGCTTTAGCAGCTTGGTGTTAATTATTTGATAACAGAGGAGAGGCTATTTTTTTCCATGAAGTCTCTCTCCCGTTGCAGGATACGGCACTGGAATGTTCTGCTCAGCAAGCACTTTATTTTAGCTTAGTCAGCTGCAGCTGATTAGATCTCCATCTCCTCGTGGCTCAGACTGCACTGCAGTAGTTTTCAGTGCCTAGCTGAAGAGGCTGTACATGTGCGAGGGCGGCTCCGTGAGTCAGTGGGCAGAGAGAAGATGTTGTAGGCAGGACAGTGTTCTAAACAGCCTGTTCAGAAGAGCATGAGGGAGGCTGCAGAAATGTGTCGGCTAATTGACAAAAAGGGTATTTATTTTCCAAATGTCTGTGCATAGTGTTTAAAATAAACTTCACTGCAGGGAGCAAGGTATTAAAAGAGGAGATTATGGTATGTTTTTCTACTAGGTGGTTTTCCCCCCACTGGAAAATTAGCTATAAAATAAGACAAAGGATAGTAACTTCTACATCCTGATACCCCAAATAATTAAACATAGAAGCCCAGTAGTTTTATACTTACTTTGTACTTGAAATATATGTAAATCAGTAGTATTATGTAGGAGATGAACATTTTGCAGTAGAATAACAGATTTATGGAGCTGTAGTACTATATTATCTTAGGAGGGGATATAATTTTTGTCTCAAATTTTGTGTTATAAAAAGGTAGTGACAGGAAAGGCTGAAAGTACAGCGTAGTCACATTTGTTCACACAGAGATGAAAAGGAAGAAGAATGGACCTCAGTCTTAAAAAATATTGCACATTTAACATATTATAAAATTGCAGTTTCTGTGGGAATGGGTTAGTTATAAAAAGATCAACATGAAAGTTTTGTTAAGGTTCTCGTTATTTTCATTGTTGGACTAGCAAATTTGAACTTGAGAAGGGAGATCATGTTCTGGTTTAAAACATCACAGCTACAGAAAGCAAATGCAGTTGAAATTAGATGTATGAAAAGCAGACTAGCTGATGGATTTGAATATCATTTAGCATGCAGGGATTCCTGTATCTCATTACAACTAGCTACTTCTCTGCTTTCCTCTCCTGGAAGCCCTGGTTCAGCAAGGGTGACCTCAGATCATCTACCTGAGGTTGTTGTTGTTTTTATTTTACATAGTGATCTCTAGTTAGAGCTCTTGTGCTAAAGAGGTGAGGAAAAAGGAAGGACAACTTGGACTCAAATCCTATATATGCCTACTGGGGACTGAGATCCCATTTTCCATTTCTGAGTGCCTTTACTGCCAAGCTTTGGGGGGGATACATTTCGTCTGAATGTGTCATTCCTTCTGGCTGATGCTATTCCACATGAAATTCTGATTATTCTTCCCAATGGAGAACAGAGAGAGGAACTTAAAACTATTACTGTGGCTGGTGGTGGGAAAACAGGGGCTTTGCTCACTGGCCAAGGGAATGTTGAGTTGGATTGCAGGTCAAGTCTCCTCTCCATCAGATAAATGCATTTACTGCCAGGTCATACACTTGCTCTCTCTTGGTAATAATTATTCAGTTATTCTGGGCAAAAGATATCCTTTCTAACCTGTATGTTCTTAAACTTGCACCTCAAAGCACCCTGTGGCTTGGGGATGAGGGTGTACTTTGGAAGGAGGGAGGTGTGATTTTTGTGTCTGTTGAAGGGATGGGGAGATTTGAAATTTCAGTCTGCTGCATGTCAGTGATTGCCACAACTGTCTTTTGTCTTCTTCATTTTGATAGAAAAGGAATGTCATCTCCATCTGACTCCAGGAAAGCATTACAAGCTGTAAATCCCAAATGAGATGTGACTAACACTCTACAATGGTCTCCAAAAATATTTCCATTTCAGCAGTTCCCCTGTTCTGTTACAGCACATGAAAAACTTATCTTTCTTACTTAGCTGAGCACTCCCTGTGCTTTCTGTGGAGATATTCTGTGCTACTTCTTCCCCTATGGGACCTTGCGTGTAAGAAAGAAGTGCAGTTCTGAGGCCACAATTCTCTTGTTAAAAATCATGATAACTGAATAATAGGATTACAACTGAAATAAGCTTTTGATTGGGGAAAAAAAAAAAAGAAAAAAGAAAAAAAGCTCATTCTTAGCCCTGTTTCTAATGTGATAAAGGCATTCTTATCTTCAGCACAAATTCAGGTGCAGGAATTGCATGATGAGTGATTGGTGCTTGCTATTTAGAAAGACAAAATTATCTTTGTCTTTAGTGATGTTAAAATCCATTGGAAATTTTTAACTCTACTAAAGCAAAGTAGGAACTATGGCATTTTAACTCATCTCTTTAGGGTCTTTTGCTTTGGAAAGAATAGTAGGAGAGTTAAATAGCTTTCTCAAAACTAAATTTCATGCAAAACTTATGGAATTGTTAGAGTTTGCACATTTTTAGGAAAGAGGAATAGTAAGACTCAAATAGGAAAGTCCATTGTGTGGATTGCTTTTGATTAGTTGATTTTTGTTGGAATACGTATCTCTCAGCTGAGGTCTTTCCTCAGTTCACTGAATTGAGTTTTAAGGTTATATAATATATTATAATATTAGCTCTTGCCTCTGATCAGGATGGCCCTCAGATTTCCATACTGTGCCATTCTCAGATAGAGCTACGGCTCACGTGACCTGAAAGCAGCACTGACTTTCATCCTGCTCTCTCTCAAACCCCCATTCTGCATCCCCCCACAGACAGCGGAGACCCTGCTGTTTCTAGGTGGAGCACTGCAGAAGTCATCAGGGAAGGGGAACATGCCTGAACGTGGCAGCTGTGAAGCCTGTAAAGTTGACAAACCAGTGATTGATTGATGGATATTGATGGTGAGAAAGCAAGGTGGCGGTTGCAGCAAAAAAACCAATACCTTGAGTGAGAACCCATGACAATTCAAATGGGGAACGGGACATTGCTGGTCATTTTTAGAAACCCATGCACTAAGGGTAGAACGTGCTCTGGATGAAAAGGGCAAGAGATGAGAAAGAGCAAATCCCCTTGCTGGTTTTTAGATCCATTTGTCTGGGGGAGGAAGGGAGGTGTGTACATCACATAATTTTAGAAAGGAAAATGACGGTAGAGCCGTACAGCTGACATGATAAGGCCATGTGCATTTCTGCTCTCACCTTTGTTTTGACGCTATTAGGTGTGATATTTGAGCAGGGGGAAGGTAGTCTCTAGAGGGACCCCTCTCACCACTTACAGAGCACTCACAAACCACACAGGCTCAGCCAATGCTTCGTGTCTAAATTCAGCTAAATACAGTGTGGGCCAACAGCCCGGGGAAGGGTGCTGGGAGATGGCAGGAGCTAAACAAGACACAGGTTTCTGTTGGGGTACGATATTGAATTGGTTTTTAATTCATTTCTGTTTAATTTTTTTCCCTCATTTTGTTGTTTTTTATCATGTTTTTCTTTGGGTTTCTCTCTGTTTTACAGTTCTTTTGGGCTCTTCTTTTGAGGCTGTGTTTGATGCGTTGGCTTCCCATCCGCTGCTCGTAACCATCTCTGCTATGAGTTGTGAGTGAGCCATCACCATGCTTCTGGGTTTTCATTTTGTTTTATGCTTTTGTTATATATGGAAGTCCAAATTACACCTGGTTTTCTTTTTTTCCTCATGATATGTTTGTTTTTCAGCAGGATCGTGACAGCTACCTAAATGTGATGCAAAGGCCTAGAACAATTGGGATTCTCTCTGAGGGGCTGACAGATATTTGGGTGGTGCCAGAGACTGTGATTTTGTCACTTCTGTGATTTCAGAGGCAAGGGAAGGGGAATTCTCTCATCTTACATTTCTGAGTCCAGCTTCCTCTATTAATTTCTGACTCCCCATTGGCATAAAATATGTTTGCTATTATTAATGATTCTATGAAGTGATGCTGTTTAGATCAGCAAATCAAAAACACATATAAGAAGTGCAGATTATGTTCCCAACAGAAGAGGTGGAGATGCGTGTCCCTGAATTTCCCCCATGAACCTAACTGAAGAAGCAGATTCCTAGAAGTCACAGAGATTCTTCCTTTTCATTCAGTTAAAGCTTTCTTTTCCTGCTTATCACAACCTTTCCAACAAGTCATTTCAATCCAAGTTATATCTCCAAATGCTTTCCATGATCTGCGCCATTTCCTCTCTCCCCTTACCACCTTCTTGTCGATCTGTGCTAACTTTCTTTTCATATTCTTACTGCTGAAAATCCTTTTCCTGGTTCCAGGAGAGATGAGTCGATCCTAGATGACAGCAGGCCTGCCAGGGGCAAAGATGGTGGATCTCATGAGTTGTTTGCACAGGCTTCCAGAAAGTAGGGGAAGAACCAGTGGTCATGTTCCGTGAGAGTACCGCAGTCTTAAGAAACAGTAGACTGGCATACAAATACAAGATTTTGGGAAGGAAGCTGGAAATGGACACTCAAAATGTCAGACCAGTGAAGCAAAAGAAAAAATCTAATCTCTATGAATGAACACAGTATAAGGAGCCAGGATTCAGATTAATGAGGACATACAAGTACTCCTCAAATAAAGGGAGTGTACTGGAAAGACAGACTTCATGTGAGTCACAAGGGAGACACTGTTGGCACTCGAAATACAAACGATCATGAGTATTTGACCTGGAGAATGATGAAAAGCTGATGGGTGGAAAATGGCACAGCTTGTAACAGTGGAACACTTCATATAGGATTTTGTTACCTAGTTCTGTCTTTGTCTGTGAGGTAATCTACATTGCTAAGGCAGCGAAAGGAACACAGAGTATAGTTTTTGCTCTGTGGTAGTGATCCAACATATTCTCCCAAGCTAAAACTCATTTTAAATCAAGCTTCTAATGTAATATACTTCATATCTGTGACATCTCTCCAACAGCGCTGTGTAATAAAGTATTTCAGCTTTGTGGTAGACACAGTATGAATGTGAGAAGAGATACACTTTATAACATTTTTGATAGTAATACTGATGTGCAAAAAATAAATAAGTCATGCATAGTTGAAAATTGTATTTCAACTTGCTAGCTTATTATATATTCATCATTTTTGGGATTCAAATCCGTTGGGTTTTATAGGATGCCGTGGTCTGAACCTCCTAACTAACAATTTCCATTCTGTGTCAAATGTGGATTGGTCTGGACAACAAGGATGTTTTATCCAGGCTCTTTTCCACCGCTGGACAATGCAGTGGTGGGATGAAATTTATTAACTGGAAGAAATGAAGTGTAGAAAGAAATCATCTGGAAAATTAATGTTGGTGAATTCAGAACAAAAGTCAATGACAATTGGGTATACAGCATGTGCTAAAAGAAATGCTCAGGCAGGAGCTGTTTGTTTGGATGAAAAACAAGGTATCTCCACAGCCTGGGAAATATTTGATTTAAGTGATTAGAGACACGGTCAAAAGGCATGGCTAATTGCCTTATGACTGGCAGAGCAGTCAAATATGGTTAAAAGAGGTGCAGCCTTTATGAGAAAAAGATGCTGTTACACGGTTAGCATCTACCTGTTTTGTTCAAAGGACTCTAAATTGTCAAAGCAATTGCAAAGTCTTGCTTAGTTGCAGTACCCTTTCCTGAGGTACCGCATGAAAGAGGACTAGAGAGAGAGCCCTTGGGGTTCAGCAGCAGGACTGGCTGGGGGAGCAGCCTGTCATGTTGGCTGTGGGACAGGTGCACAGTTGAAAGATGGCTGGGCTTTTGCTTTGCTTCTGAAAGAGGAGGGAAATAACATTTGGAAACTGCCTAGCATTGGTTTCAGAACAGATCTAATTAAAGACTACAAAGATAGCCCGTCTGCCAGAAATAAAAAGTATTGATCTAAAGTGATTTTCAGAGACATTGCCAACCATACTGAAACCAGCACACGTGCTGTTTGGTTCAGTGCATGCACAGTTGATAACTGAAGACATTGAAGTCAGGAAAGAACATGAAAGACAAACTTCCATGGACTGCAAACATTGAATAATATTTTTTGTGAAAACATTATGGATTACGTGTTAGAATTGTTCCCAATACACTCTTATGTCTCATGAAAAGTATCAAAGCACCCTATCTTCCAGTCATAGTAGAAAATAGGAATGTCCTCTTGCTTTTGAGTATGTGGAGAAAATTTATGGTGACAGCTGGTTCAACAAATGTATTCCAGTGGCCAGTATTCTGCTTTTCGGGAACTCACATCAGTGAATTCACTGGAATTCTGAAAATATTTTGCAGTTATTTGTCAGTGGAAATCCTAAATTGCATGCTCTGAGAGAAATGAGGAACACCAATATAATATCTGCTGCTAAGTAAGTATGTTATAGCTCAGGCTGGAGTACTGCAAGATTAAATGCTGCCTTAAGTGCATGGAATGTGCATGGAGGTTCTCCTTGTGGAGTATTTGATTAGCATAAAGGAGCTGTAAGATAGACTTGCAGCTTTTTTGCTTGGAGTCACTGTAACTTAAGAGCTGCATTGTACACCATACAGGTGTACATGTTCATGGCACGGTGTCGATGAACTTGCTTAACAAAAGTTTGAAGTTTTACTCTTTCTGAGAATGTTGAAATTCAGAGCAACTTCCCTGTACCCAAAAGGAAGCAATTGAATTGTATGTATTTAAAGTGGCAGAAGGGTGCCCTGGAACAAAAGTACAGAGTTTTAGATGTAGTTTTGAAAACATGGGCACAGCTTAAAGAACAAACCTGAATCAACTGACCTAGGTGGGACAAGTTACTTAATTAGACTAGTTATTAATGTGCTCAATTTTCTGCTAGAATGGGATCTTCATTATGAGTATGTTTAGTTTTTTGCCCAAGCTTAGCCTTAAGATGGAAGAAATGTGGACCTGAACCTGGTTTTGCCACAAGAATTTTGAGAGCACTCTGTTAACTCTCATTAGCTCTGGTGCTTCTAGTTCAACTGAAAGGATTTGGTGGGTGTCATTGTTTAAATGCAAGTTTTTCAGACAGTAGCATCTTCATTAAGTGAGCTCACATGGATAATGTTCTTGTGGAGGCAGCAGTGGAAAGAGTTGGAAGAGTTGCTCAGCCCCCAAAAGAGAGAAAGCCTCCAGGTTGGAGGAACAGTCACTGGAGTGCCATTCCACAGCCACTGTATTGAGCCTTCACTTTCCAAATACAGGAAAAGGAGAATCAGAGAAAGAGAAAATAAATATTCATGATCTAAAATACACTGTCAAGAATCTGAAAAAAAGTAAGAACTCTGGAAGTCAGAGGTTCTTAATTTGAAGTCTTACAGAAGATGTTGACAAGCCTTGTCAGCAAATGTGTATGGTCATCTGCCTTGTAGTAGGTGATCCCTGTTCTCATCCTGACCAGGCTGTTTTCAGGCTTTGCTTAGCTCATGTTATTCATGACTCAGTAGTTTTGTACTTGCTTTTCTTTGCTAGCTTTTTCCTTGACCTGGAGTTAAAAAAGGAAAATATGATCCTGGATAATGTTCTTATCTCTATGCCTAGACTATTCCTGTTCTAACATATCACTGTAACCACCTTGCCTTCTCTGTAAAATAATCTTTTCTAGAAACACAGAATTGGAGTCTGCTGTCTGTTTAGCTGGCTGCTAGAGCACAAGAAGGCAGTAAGAGCTTTGTATCTCTTGGGTACATATGAAATAACAGTATAGACAAGAAGTTCCCAGGAGTTAGCTGCGCAGGGGATTTAGTCATCTGCTCTGTCTCTGAGATTTTCTCTTGTCTCCCTTCAGCCCCGCAACGTTGCTGGTTTTCGAGGAACGGTCCGCTATGCCTCTGTGAATGCACACAAAAACAGAGTGAGTATTCTTGGGTTATAAGGAGTTGAGAGTAAGATTATTTCCCCTCAGAAACCTGTTTTCACGAGCAGGGGAGTAAGAGGCATGAGTTTTGGTTTGTTATCTACAGAAGTTAGTATATCAGATGATTTCTGTTAGATGGTAAAGGTTATAAAATCAAAATTATGATTCAGTTATTGGATCCTCTCTGGTTGGCAGCCTTAATAATTGTAATTATTGCATTATCAGGCACTTCTCAAGGGCAACCTTCCCCCCCTCAAAAACATACTTAAGGGGAGATCTGGGTAAGTGCCAGGCTGCTTGATGCTAGTTTCTAGCAGAATTTGGCTGGGAATTACCAAGTGCCAAGTCCCCAAATCCATTCTTCACCTGTAATTTTTAATATTAACGTTGTGCTGTCTGGTGAAGAGCCACCCAGTGAGGGCTAGGTTATTTTTCCTTGAAAAGAACCATTATTTACATAGTGTCTGGCCTGTTTCATTCTAAACACTTCTGGAAGTCTCATTCTTCTTAAAACACTCCTACGTCCTATTTCAGTAATGTTCCTTTGCAGACTGTAAACATTAAGTTTGGACAATGCTCTCAGGTCCGTGGTGTGATTCTTGGGGTGTCCTGTGCAAGGCCAGGTCTCTTCCAACTCACCATATTATATCATTCTATGATTCGAAGTTATGCTAAGTGCTCGCCAGATGGAAACTATCAACCCCTCCTGCATTACCTCCAGGTTTCTGGCTTTCCTTGTGATGAGTCTGTAGAATGACCTGTGACATGTAAGGAAGTGTCAGGTTCTTTTAGGGAAAGAAGTTATTGTCTGCAAAAGGTGGGAAGTGTGATGTGGGGAGGGCAGTTGAATGCCATCATGAATTCTCTGCTTCCCAGGAGGCACTGAGAAACCTGAGGTGTAATTTTTGGAAGAGCTGAATAGTGCCAGCTATAGCTGATATCAGCTGAATGTATATTTAGACACAAAAATTGCTGTATAATGCAGGCTATTCTGAGAAATCATGTTCTAGACATTGGATGTTGAGCACCAAAAATGAATTCGTATGCTTTAGCAATTTCAGCCTTAACCTCCACGTTCCAATTTCCCATTCACTAGCCCAGGAGGAGAGTGGTATGTGGAAGTGTTACAAATCTGTAAATTGTGGTGCATGATTGAGTGTTCTGCAAAAGCCCTTGAGCAAACATTATCTTGTGAAAAGAGTGTGAGTTATATTAAGGGTTAGAAACAATAATAAAAATATGTCTGACACAAATTTTTGGATTTTTTTCTTAATCTAGGTTATTCCACATCCCATTAATAAATATTTCACTCCTGTGGAATACTCAGTGAGGGACAGTCCTATGGAAAACTTGTACTTTCTCCCTTTGCTAATATATTCACAGAAATGGAAACAAATGAGGTTATTCAGGTGACTGTACTGGCGTTGCCAAGTTGAATAAAAGCTTAGGTTTGTGTCTTTAGTCTTTAATTTGTCTTCTTTAGTCATTGAATGGGAAGTATGACTTCTCTTCCTGCCTTTTAAATGAGGTGGCTCATCTGGAAAGCACACCTGGACTACTGAGCAGCATGGAACTTTGCTCCTCAGTCTTAGTCTCTCTTTTCTCCAGGAGATGGGTAGACACGATGACCTGTGGTCCCTCTTTTACATGTTGGTGGAGTTTGCGGTTGGTCAGCTTCCATGGCGAAAGATCAAAGATAAGGTAGGAAACCTACTGTCTGTGCTTAAGAGAGCGGGCTGCATAATAATTTTAATTATTATGACTCTCTATTATACCTCCTGTAACTCTGTGCAGCTTTTTTCTAAAGTAAAGCCAGAATCTTCTTTTCATCAGATCTTGCTGCAAGATGCTAACCTGCTTTTCTGATGCACAGGGTGGTCTTATCTTATTGGGAGTAATTAGACTTTATTTTAATGCACATTGTTAATCATATTTGATCAAGTGATTCTTACTTTGTTCTTGCAAAGCAAAAAATAAAATGAAAAGACTGAGCTGTCCTTCTGACAAATGAAAAGAGCCTTTAGAAAGGCAGGAGGATAATGCTTTGCTGTGTCAAACAAACCAAATGGGATTTGAAATCAAAAAGCTAGAAAGAATAAAGCTAGCTGTTCATGATGTCTTGGAAATACTTTTTGCTAGGGAATAAAATCCCTGGAAAGAAGTAGATTGCCTGTGCAGAAGGCTCTGCTAAAGGGACCCTGGGGAGTGTTTCTATATTGGGATTCCCCTTTGACTTCTGCCTGCAGCAATCAACCTTCTTGTGCTTGGGACTGCAAACAGGAGAAGTGTGTAGACACTGTGCTGGAAGAGGCTGTGTTCCAGGAATAAGACTAGGTGATATTCCAGGAGAGATAAGTCTGTATAAATGTGATGCAATAGAAGAGATTCTTGGCTCTGAGATTTATTTTTTTTTTTCCCCAGGAGCAAGTTGGCATGATAAAAGAAAAGTATGAGCACCGAATGCTGCTAAAACACATGCCTTCAGAGTTCCACCTTTTTCTGGATCACATTGCAAGCCTAGACTACTTCACCAAGCCAGACTATCAGGTGGGAACCTTTCTTTGCTACCAGGATGATGCATGGCACTGTGGACTGGCATTTGGATTTTTTAAAGATTTCCATGCATGTGTTTATATCTGGCTGAGGAATACCTTTCCTAGGACCAGGAAAAAAAGGCTGGACTGTGCAGTTCTCCAAAATCTCTAAAGTTTTTTCATCTCCTTCCACCTCCCTGTCCTCCACACCAAAAAACTCTTCCCAAACAACACAGTACTTCTGGCTTTAATTAAAACACAAATATTTTGAGGTACTCCAAATGTGACAGAATTCTAGCACAGCTTGCCAAGATCTGCAAAGAGCCTATACCAGCAGCTCAACTGTGCCCACCAACCCCTTTGTTTTCCTGCAGACTCGTATGGGCCTTAGCCATTATTATCTCTTTCTTTAATATTCATCTAACATATGGATTTTCCTCCCATTCAGTGTTTGTTATCAGCATGTATATGATCAGTTTTGGTACTCAACTAACACAAAATAACTGGAGCAACTTGATTCTGTGTCACTTTTTTTTATCACTGTGGTTTTCTCTGTACATTAAGATAGAGTGATGGAAACAACATTTTATTAGCAAATATGTGCCTGCTCCTGTTGATAGTGCATCAAATGAGTGAGAAAGTGGTAGGAGGGTGTTCCAGCAAACTCTCTCCAGCAGTGCCTTTATGTTTTAGCCATGTACGTATTGTAGCATAGCAACACGCATTTTTAAGAAATTAAAAAGAAAAAAAGGAAAATACTTTCCAGATAGTGCAGCGGAAAAATAACATTTGCCACTAGGATGAAGAGCTGTAGAGGGATGGAGGTGGACTGAGAAGATGCAGAGGGAGATGGATTTGTTTGACCTGGAAAAGAAAAGTCAAAGAGGGGATCTGATTGCTGTCTTTTGCTGCCTCAAGGACAGTTGTGGGGAGAATAGAGGCAGCAAGGGAAGTTGTGACTAAGTTTAGGAGGGAAAAAATCAGAATGTGGGTTCTTAAATATGAAACAGGTACTTATAGAAGCTGTGGAATTTTCATTCTTGGGGATTTCCAAAGATTGACTGCATGAGGAATCTGATCTGCATTTTCAGTAGCTCTGGTTTGAGCAGGTGGTTGGATTAGAGGTTTCAGCATCTCCTTTTGAACGTACATCCTCCTATACTCTATTCCAGTTTAAAATAATTGTGTTGTAATGGTACTGAAAAACCATCCTTGAGATGGAAATGGAGGGAGATGTTTCCGGACAGTTTTAGGGCAGTACAAATCACAAACAGCTCTTTCACAGTAGGGGATTTGACTGAAGCTGTGAATTGCCTCTTTGCCTTCAGTTTCCTGCAGTTGCAACTTGGGCAAGAAGCTTCCAAAAGGGAACTCTCCACAAAAGTCTGACATCTGCAGCTTGCCACCTAAAGTGATTCTTCTGGCTTGACTTGGAGACCTATTCCAGACAGCAAATTCTCCAAAGAGCTCAGTTCCAGAGATGTCTCTATGTTGATTTATCTAGATGTATTACTGTGAAAGACTTTTTAATCTTTCACAAGGAGGCAATTCACAGCTTCAGTCAAATACCCTAAAGGGGGCCTGTAAGAAAGATGGGGACAGATGTTTTAGCAGGACCTGTTTCAATAAGACAAGGGATAATGGTTTTAAACTGAAAAGGGGTAGATATAAACTAGATCTGAAGAAGAAATTCTTCACTATGAGGATAATGAAACACTGGGACAGGTAGAGGTTGTAGATGACCCATCTCTGGAAACATTTGAAGACAGGCTGGATGGGGCTCTGAGCAGCCTGGTCTAGTTGAAGATGTCCCAGTCTGTGGTAGGGGGCTTGGACTAGATGACCTTTAAAGGTCCCTCCCAACCCAGACCATTCTATGATTCTAACTTATCCACTCTCTGTCTGTATTCATGTAAACCTTTAAGCATCCACCATGTGACAGGGAGGCACCACAGCTTAAGTTCTTGCTATGAGAAAAACTGCTTTCTTCTCTCTGTTCTACACTTGCCACCTGCAAGTCTGATTTGATGCCCCTTACATCTTGGTCATGACTGTGAACTGATGCCTAGCTTCTTTCTCACTCTCAGCCACAGAATCCTGAGGACTGGGACTGTTATGTGCAGTTGTAAAGTTTTGACCTTTCATCAGAAGTATAAAGGTTTCAAAGAAAGCTGAGAGGACTCAGTAAGTCCATGGAGTAAGTTGAGAATAATGGCAGATTAGACACTAGTATCCTTCAGCCTGGGAAAAAAGACCCTACAGAGAATACAGTAGAAGGCTGTAAAATCCCTAATGGCCTGCGAAGTCAAATGCAAGCGTTACAGAATAAGTTATAGAAGAAAGTACCAAAAGTTGTTTTAAATGAGTGGGTCCTTGATGGCATGGAGGAACGCTAAAAATAAGACAGCTGAACTTCTAATTTTAGCATGTGGTTTCTTACTTCAGACTGCTTCAGTATCAAAGGAATGGAAGGTGGCAGAAGCAGTACCAATTTTTAAATAGCTTCAGAAGATCCCAGTCCCTGACACTGATGTGTCCATCACAGAGAATCAGAAGCTGTGATAAGACTGGGATTAGTGGACATATGATCTGATGATCTAGTGAGGATGATCTAATGAACAGAAGCCTAGTGAACAGTAGGGCTTTTATAAGGGCATCTGTCTACAGATGTGTGGAGTTCTTGCAAGGCATCTTTGAGGATTTGGGGATATTAATTTTGAAAAGACATTTGAAAGTAGCAGTCAAAGCATTGCCAAACTAGCAGTCGGAAAAAATCCTAAGAATAATTAGAGTAGCATTAGAGGGTAAACAGAAAATATCCTTGTGTTACTATGTAGATTTGTGTGAAGCATACTCTTAAATACTCTCTGCAGTTCCATTCCTGCATATCAAAAAGGATATCTTCAAATCAGAGAAGTTGTAGGAACGAGGAACAAGGAGGCTCAAGATAGCTTCAGATATGGAAGGACTGATAAGATAGGACAGTACACTTTGAAAAAAAAAAATACTGACATGTACATAACATTTTTAAAATCAAAGGCAGAATGGCAAGAAGTGAATGGAAAATTATTGTATTCTACTTCTTCTGATATGAAAATAAGAAACTGTCAAATGAAATCATCAGGACGCGGGTTGGAATGAGTAAGGAAGGTGGTTCACATAATTGATGTGTTCTTTGCCAGAAGGTAGGTATAGTCTGAAAGCTTATGCATTCAATAAGTAATTAGGCAAATTAATGCCCATTTCCATCTGAGTGAGAGGGGAAATTGTTGTGACAGGAGGCTAACAAGCAGAAACACAATCCTATCATATTTATCTGTCTCACCAGTAAAATCCCTTTCAAGACAAAGACGCTGGTACCACTACCATGTCATGTTCACACTGGAGAGGCGGTACATGTGCCTTGGTCTGACCAACAGTCTGCTGTGGAAATTCTTTTGATCAAATGTTGTGTCACTACAGGAGTGGAGCACCTGGTTCTAGGGTTCTAGGTCACAAAAAGGAGGAAAAAGATGGCTCATCTGAAAACTGCAAATAGACATTTTACTGCAGTTTGGTGGAAGGTAGTAGGAAGTGGCAGGCTGTCTTGTCCTTCTGATCATGCTGATAAACAGAACTGGAATATAAATACAAATAAGGATGTTTGTTCGTGGTACTTTGTATTCATAACTTAGTGCTCATTCTATATCATAAACCAAATGTATTTGCCACCACACTCTCTCTCCCTATAGACTTTAGGCTGAATCCTAAGTCAGTTCTGCATTATTTAGCTGAATAATTTTATTAGAAATATAGGACCTCACATACAGCTCTGTTGGCCTATAGCATCCACTTTTCCTTTGACAGCAGAACATCAGATTTCTCTGGGTAATGCACTGGTGCATGGAACACTATTGATAGTAGTTTCATTCTCTCTTAAAGAATATCAGTTCTTAGACAGCAACAAGCATAAAGAAAATCAGCATGAGCATATATACCTGCCACCTTATAAAGAAGATTGTGTCATCTCTTTTACAGTTTTATTTTCTTACGCAGCCAAATGTGTCAGGCCACTTTGTGCATAAGCATAACATAGGGCTCCTGACCAAGCATTTGAGCCAGGCACTGCACCGAATCTGCATCCTAGGACTGCATTTTCCTGTTGTGTTTATTTCTTCTGGCAGTCCTTGAACTACGTGTCGAATGTACTATTCTGCACGTCTCATCTACAGGAAGGTTGAGCTGAAGTTACGGATTTAGATTTGGAGTAACAAGGCAACTGCAAGATTTCATCAAATCAGTGCCAAAATGTTGCGTTTCTTTTATAGTTTTGAAGAAATTTCACTTACTGAGCCAAAACCAGTCTAAGAAACAATCACTGCTATTTTATAACATTAGCTTTCATTTCTTAGTATCCTTTTTAGGCAAATTGAAGATTATAAACTGCACTTGGTCTTTGTGTGCATACTTCAGATTTTTGATGAGAGCCACCCTCAGCTACTTAACATAAATTGTTCTTGTAAATCTATTCCAGCTAATCATGTCCGTTTTTGAGAACAGCATGAAAGAAAGAGGCATCACTGAAAATGAAGCCTTTGACTGGGAGAAGGCTGGTACAGATGTTTTGTTGTCCACTAGCACCTCAACTCCACCACAGCAAAATACCAGGCAAACAGCAGCCATGTTTGGGTGAGTGTTGCAGTTGTGTCACTCAGACTACAGTGAACAAGCTCAGTGATAAGTTTGTTTTGAAAGATTTCAAGATGTTACGATCCTGGGAAGCTGGGGCCTCATGACAGCCACCACTTGATTTGACTTATATATATATATTAACATACGTCTGAGGTGGTGGGAACCCAGTTTCGGATCCTCGTTGTCTTGAAAACGCATTTTCTACTGGGGATGAGTGTGTGGGTTGGAGTCACATTAAGGGATGTCTGGAGATCTCTGAGCAGGATAAATGGAGCTTGTATATTGTGCATATTATATGGTGTACATGCCTGGAGCTTCTGGGAGAGCACCTGCTTTGAGGCCACTGGTGCCTTGCTGTGGGGTGTGTTTGTGATTGACAGTGAGCTGAGTACGGCTGAGTGCATGCACTGCTCACACCTCTGATGCAGCTCCTCAGCATTTACAGCGTGTTTCATCTGCTGGTGCAAAGGTACAGAGATTGCAAACTAAAAATGATAAGGCTTGGTTCACTGGTCTGTCTTGGTGCTTTTGAGGGGGCTGACATTGGGGAATAACAATAATCCCTAGTAGTATTACAGAAGATAAAAGCTATGAGGCCTATTAAGCCTCATTTGCTTGTGCAAAGGGGGAAGTTTCTTCTAAGCCCAATACTGTGTGATGGGCACTTTGAAGAAGCTTTCAGCCTGTGTATCAAGGGTCCCAAGATGCTTGCCACTGATACAACCCACTATCTTTGTGACTTTACGTTAGATGTCCTGATTCAGGCTGTCATATCTGGGATAAAGCTGGACTGCCTGTTTTTCAACCTGATCATTAAAAGCTGTGGAATTCCTGTGGGGCAGTGTGATAGGCCTCCTTCTTTATATACCGATAATTTGTGTTATCTTGTCTCTTCCATAGGGTGGTTAATGTCACTCCAGTACCTGGGGACTTGCTTCGTGAGAACACTGAGGATGTCCTACAGGGTGAACATCTGAGTGATCAAGAGAATGCTCCTCCCATCCTGTCAGGCCGGCCAGTGGAAGGTCTTGGTCAGGCTCCAAACACCGCTTTCAATGAGGGTGAAGTTTGGGAAGAGACAGATGTGAATCGCAACAAACTCAGGATCAGCATCAGCAAAGTAAAGAACATTCCCTGATCTCCTGTGGCTGTTGGATTTAGGGCAATGGTCAGAGCCACTGATATAACATGCTATGTTACAGTGCAGACCAAAAAACATCGAGGAGTTTCCTTGTGGAAAGAGAAAATTACAGACAATTTTTTCACAGAGTAAAAGCCATTGGGATTAATTTGGATCTTTATGCATGTGACATTTTGGGGGCCACTAATGCTAAAGTGAATCTTTCTTACAATCACATCATTATCTAGGATTTTGATACTTCAAGCAAGGAAATTCTAGTCCTTGCATAGCTGATACAATATCTGAAATGCCTCAAACTTGGAAATTATAAGCCAAAATTTTATTGTTTCCCAACCTCTTGTGTAAATACATTTAATCAGAGATGTCTTCGTAAACTGTATTTTTCTGTATCTTGAATCATCACTAATTTATGTCTTTCTTTTTTTTAACTTTCCTTTCTAAGGGTAGGACAATCTATAAGGAGCATCTAATGATGGTTTCACCCCTGTGAAGAGTGAGAGAAACCATCACTTAATATTCTCATATTTCTGCATTCTAAAATCATATTACGCTTTTTAGCTTGCATGAAGTGTATACTTCAGTTGATTTTCCTCATAATCTCTAAGATGTTTCTCAGTCCTTTCATGTAAACCTTACTTAATTTCTTGGAGGCATCCCCGCTGAATGATGATACTATAGTAAATGTTAAGTATAAGAATCTACCTGTTAGTTTATTTATTAGATCAGGTTACATATTGTGAATAAGTTAGTATTTGTGGCAGGACATCAGATACATGTATAATCTGTTAGCAGAGAAATGTTCATCAGTCTTAAAATGTTGTCAGGGCATATTGGATTCATGTCACAAACCTGTCTTTAGTGGACATTTGTGGACTAGCATGTTAAATTTATCAGTCTTCTGGGTCTGACCAGAATTCACTTCAGTCTCTGCTAGTAAAAATATTCCTTATTTTAGCCATGTAGATATCTTCACTATCCTTAGTCTTATTAGAAAAAACGTGCATGGACAAGAAATAATCTTATCTAACTTGCTTAAAATTCTCCAGTGCAAATAATTCAGATCAACGTGTTTTACGTATGGAATAGTAGCAGCAGCATCTCCCAACACTGGGAATTATGAACCAACTTCAAATCACTTCTTCATCTCTCACTGGTAACGGTGTGTGCCTTCCCAGAAGTTTTTATTTGAAGGCACATGAAATAAGAAAAACCTGGTAGAGAGGAACAGTTCTGTTCACACAACATACAGAAAAATCATGGTAACTTCTGTGTGCTTTTCTGTTCCTTTTAACCACCAGGTGCCTTGATGCTTTCAGTCAGACTGAGATATGCACGGAGGAGTCCTAAATGTCCTTTCTGTGTGCTAGTTCTATGTCATGTCTTAGGTACCCGGTGCTGTCATTCACAAGCCTTGTCATAACAGCAGCTAGAGGCAGGAGAGGTTTCTGTAAGATCCACAGCGTAACCAGGTGACTCTCCCACCAGGGAATATGCTATTTGTTGTCAGGTTACTGGCAAAGGAGCTTCCAGACTTAGTCAGCGTGGCAATGAGCACTTCAGTTCTGACAAGTCTGTACTACGCTGCAGTCTATGCGGTAGACCTCAGGGCATCATGCTCTCCAGAGCTGAAGTCCTTTCTCCCCGTGGGGGTTGTTATCTTTAATGTGACTTTTGCCTGTCCTTTTGCTTTGCCAGACCTATTATCTTTACTCTGAGTGTTCTCTGAGAGAGAATAATATTTTATTTAAGTAACAGTCACCATATGAAGCAAAAAAGGATGCTGCAGATTTGATACCTAAGGGCACAGCTTCACCTCTGCTTGTAATCTGAGGCATGCCTTGTGTCTTTCAGAACCACAAGGGCAGCTGGTGTATTAAACACCCTTCTGCTATTCACAGTGTCCCCATCCTTCATCTTTCAGTCTTGTAGCACTAAAAGTAATTGGCTCTCCTTGTCTTGCTCTTTGCATTTAGGTGATGAGTGGATCTTGCCACGTTTTTTCTTCCTAATAATTCTCTAAGGTCATCCTTATTTCTTTGTTCACACAATTCTGATCTCCTTCTGTCCCACTTCTCCCATTTCTGTGCTAAGGACAGGGCTTACTGTCAGTGTTCTCCACACCATCCCCCAGTTCTCTGCTCTTGGATCTTACCAAGTTGCCTTCTACCCGACAGTTACATCAGCACTTTTCTCGTTTCACAAATGCATTTGACCTTCCTTTGTCACTAACCTTCTCCTGCCCATGAATGAATTACAGATTAAATCATTATCATCTGTTCTGCTTTTCCTCTTATGCCTGAAAGTTCTCCTCCACTATTCCTAGCTGCAAAGGCTCTTTAGTTATGCATTCCAAACCCAGCCTGAGTGGTTTAGGTCTGTTAATTTATGGACACTGAATTGCATGCACAAAGGCAAGTATCTTAATCAGCAGCATTTAACTGAGAAGCTGCTTATATTCAGAGTCTCTAGCATTAATAAGTGAATGTAGGGCATGCAGCAGAGAAGCTCCCTTTTCTGCTGCTAAATTAAAGAAAAAAAAATCAAATTCACTAAGGCCATATGAAAAAGAAATATATACCGATATGAGGAAATATGTACATGTCCATGAGCATGTTCAGGTCTGTGCATGACCTTGGGTCTGTGGAAAGCTCTTATAGATGTTGTGGTTGAATGTATGTCCTGGAGGACTTTGTTTAGAGTACCATGATTTAAACAAACAAACAAAGAAACAAAACACAAAAAAAAACCTCCAAACTACCCTGGTAATCAGGAGATGGCTTAGTCATATCAAGTTCATCAGATGTAAAAGTTTGTATGTTGCAGTTTTATGACCTGATAGATGCAGATTAACCAAGATGGCCACAACTCACAGCTCAAGTATGAAGGATAGATTTATTCCATCATTGCAGAGACATACATACACTGCTAAGTCCAAACTTAGCAGGGTCAAAAGCACCAGCCCATTCTGGGCTTTGCCTTGCGTATTAAAGGCCTTTTCTTTCATCAGACAGAAAACAACCCAAAGAAACACAATATGTGAAAATTCTCACACTGAAAAAATATTCTTAGCATTACAGAATCATCTAGGTTGGATAAGAAATCACTGAGTCCAACCTATGACCTAACACCACCTTGTCAACTAGACCATGGGACTGGGCACCACATCCAGGCTTTTCTTAAGCATTTCCAGGAATGGTGACTCCATTACCTCCCTGGGCAGCCCATTCCACTGCCCAGTCACTCCTTCTGTGAAGAACTTCTTCTAATATCCAACCTAAGCCTCCCCTGGTGCAGCTTAAGACTGTGTCCTATTGTCCTATTGCTGGTTGCCTGGGGGAAGAGACCGACGCCCACCTGGCTACAACCTCCTTTCAGACAGTTGTAGAGAGTGATGAGATCTCCCTTGAGCCTCCTCCTCTCCAGACTAAACAACTCCAGCTCCCTTAGCTACTTCTCATAGGACTTGTTCTCCAGACCCTTCACCACCCTCACCATGGACGCCACCTGTCCATGCCCTTCTTTGGACATGCTCCTGCACTTCAATGTCCTTCCTGAATTGAGGGGTTCAGAACTGGATACAGCACTAGAGGTCTGGCCTCACCAGTGCCAAGTACAGGGGAAGAATCCCTTCACTAGTCCTGTTTGCCACACTGTTCCTAATATAGGTCAGGATGCCATTGACTTTCTTGGGCACCTGGGCACACTGCTGGCTGTTCAGTGAGTACCCCCATGTTCCTTTCTGCCTTCCTAGCTGCAGAGTTATCTTGAGCAGAAACAACTAAAAATAGTGCTATTTCCTAGCCAAATCTTCCATTTTCAACCCCTTCCTCCCTACACAGTATAATGTGTGGACTCTGCATAGATGAACATTGACAAACAAGGGCTCTTAGACATCTTGGATAAGCAGTTAGAGTTTGTGTATGCAGTAGGTTAACCAATGGCAATTCCTTTGGATCAACTATTCAGGGTAATTGAAATGCAAAGGCTACCTTGTAAAGATGTTCAAATATTTGAATTGATTTAAAATCTGTACCTTATTTTAATACTAGATAATTCCCAGGGCATAGGGACCTTTGCATTCGGTCAGAAATTGCTTGTGTAGATTGTGGAAAGGCAGCTGAAACTGTGTCCTGGAAGAAAGCACTGAGCAACAGTGACGGACGGGAAGTCAGTGTTCTTGGCCAGATTTTGAAGTTCTTTGTGTTTACCCACTGCAGACTCAGTGCATGGTGGAAGAGGAGCAGAGAAACGGTGTCTACCCCAGTTCCCCTGTCCGAGTGCCTCCGGAGTCCCCCACCGCACAAGTACGCTCCCTCAGATACCGCCGTGTGAACAGCCCGGAGTCAGAACGCCTCTCCACTGCTGATGGCAAAGGGGAGCCACATGAAAGAAGGTTTGTTCACCCTCTGTAACCTCCTACTGTTTCTGGCAGCGTCTTGATTACTGACCATTGAGGCCAACCTAATCATTAGATCAGCAAGGGCTGGAAGTTCATTTCTGGGTGGAGGAATTCATGGGCCTTATAATCTTTCTGATGAGATGTAAATTCATGTCTCTTAATAAGGAGAGTTAGTGGGAGTGATTCCCATCCTGTCCCTGGATGGGAAGAACTCCACGGATGGAAGGAGGGATGTTTTTCAAAGGAAAGGCAAAGCATCAGATCAGAGATAAAGTAACAGTCAGAAAACTTTTGGCAGGCCTGAGGTGGGAGGGAAGGATGAATCTTCTAATTAGGATACTTACACGTAGGGGTGCATGTATTCTGGGAGCTGGCTAGCAGATCCTTATCTGGTGGGCTTCATTATTTTATTGGTTTTCCTTATTTTTCATCATTAGAAATAGTAGTATTCACGTTTCAGCATACAGCATTGTGCTTGTTTGCATGTGAAAAGTACACTTTGCATCTTGATTTTCAGGGTATTAGGAATACCTTCTCTCAGATCCACAGCAAAGCAACAAATAAAAAAATGCAAGAATAATAAAAAATAATGAAAAGAAACTTTTTAAACTATTGTGTGCTGGAGAGAACACATTACAAAACATAAGCCCTTGGTGCTGGTAATGCCCTTCACATCTGTTTTCTGCTTCTAATTGAAATTCAGGGCATGAGCTGTGGTTGCAGGATGTAGTGGTGAAATGGCCCCTCTAAATGAGGTAGAGGAGAGACAGGCCTTCTTCTCAGAGAAAATCTGACAGACTTCAGCCGAGAAGAACAGTCACAAGGAGACAGTAGCTGGACATGAAATAGGATGTAAAAGAACTAGAGAGAGGAAGTGTATTAGGTAGTGTTTTATTCTGAGTGGCTGCGGTAATCTAGTGCTTTTCTGTAGTTTAGAAAAGACTGTTTGTGTTGCTATTAATAATTTAAGGTTTGAATAACTTGCTACCTGTTTGTTTTCTTCTTACTCAGAAGAAAGACTCTTTAAAATAGGAAGGGAAACAGGGCATTATAAACAGTCAGCAACACTAGTCCTGTATATTCACTGAATGCTTCTAACTCCTTCCTTTCTTTCTTCCATTATTCCTTGTCTACTCAGCATCATGCTAAATGCATCCCTTTCTTTTGTCTTCTTTCTTCAGCTTCTGGTTTTAAAATCAGTATCTTTTTTCATCTTCCAAGTAACCTGCACCAAGCATGGTGCAAATACAATCCCATTCTGCCCCATGATGTCTCTTTATTCTGTTTTCATCCTTTCGCAACACAGATTTGATTCCCAGCACTGGCAAATTCTTTTGGCTTTCTGGAGTAAATTATTCTTCTCAAGTTGTCTCTCCTCTGCTGAGGAATGGATGAAGACACTGGCTAAATTCGGAGTTTTGTTTTATTTTTTCAGCAACAGCTCTTTAAAATTCAGTTCTTCACATACACAGTATAGGCCATTTTTCATTCTTAGTTTGCATACTTAAGTGGTCCTTCTCCACAACAATATATTTTTAAGACTACAACAAGTACAGCCTTGCTTCTTTCAGATCCATCACATGGCTTTTGCTGAGATCTTTGTTTTTGCTCACAACTTCTATCTACATCAACCTTTGGTTCACCTACTTCTCTACTTCCCTTTCCTTCATCAAAAATTGGAAGGCTTTCCCCAGTCTGCAAGGCTCTGCAAGAATCTGCAAGGCTCCTGGGTGATCCTTGTTGAAATCAGTTTGTAAAACACACTGCAGATGTCCAAAAATCTGGGCAGCAGACACTTTGGCTTTGTGCAGCAAGCTGCTTGCCTCTGAGATAGGTGGAAAAGCAAAGAAAGAGGCAGATGCAGGTCAAATGAGAAACGTGGATCATAACACTGTGGAGCAGAAAGACAGAAGTGCCACTGACTTCTCCAGCTGAGATGCTGTCAGAACTATTGAAACACAAGGAGCTTCCAAAGCCTTTCTGAAAGGTATTTCTGCATGGCTGCAGAAGCTGGTGCTATTTAGACTGTGAGCCACCGAATATTATACTACCCTTTGTAAACGGATACTTGCCATATTTACTTTGTGCTTCTTCAGAATATTTTGGGGTTATCTGTGTGTGATGGGATGAAAGATTCTTGCTGTCTTCAAAGAACTTGTGTGGCCACCTTAGAGGCCTCAGTGGCCACCACACAGAGAGCACAGTGAAGCTGGTTATAGGACCCCAGAAGAGACACTAGTTAGTCAGACAGTAGATTTAGGGGTGTTTTGGTTTGATTTTTTTTCACAAGCCAGTAAAACTTAGCGAAGGGGAAAGATGTTTGTGGGGAAAAATGGCTTTGATTCTGTCTAGGAGGAAAAGAGATGCTGAATTGGTTGTTATACTGAAGCACTTTATGGGAACATCTTTATGCCATTGTAGGTTCTAAAGAAATATTTTTGCTTAAGGCTGTCTTTCTGAAGCGTACCAAGAAATGAGCGAGAAGGACTACACAGGTTTTCTCTTATCTGTCTTATTTCTGTCTTTGACCACAAACCTGATGTATTTTTAATGGCTTCATGCTCTGTCTTTAGATCTCGAATGGATATACCTGGCTCTCCATCACGGCTTGTGTGCTCCTCCCAGCCAGCCCAGATGCTGTCCATCGATACTGGCCAGGCTGACCGGCAGGCAAGTGGTAGGATGGATGTGTCTGCTTCGGTGGAACACGAAGCCCTCAGCAACGCTTTCCGCTCAGTGCCGCTTGCAGAAGAGGAGGACTTTGATAGCAAGGAGTGGGTTATCATTGATAAGGAGACAGAACTGAAGGACTTTCACCCAGGTGCTGAGCCAAGCACCTCTGGTACCACGGATGAGGAGCCTGAGGAACTAAGGCCTATTGAGGATGGTGAAGAGAGAAGGCGCTTGGGGGCAGATGCTGCAGTCAGGCCGAAGACGCATGATGGGCGAAGTCGGGGTATGCAACCTGTGACTGAGGAGGACAGTTCCCACAGACATGAAGGACCTTCTCAAACAGTATCTGACAGTAGACATGAACAGCAGACAGGAAGTCCAGCCCACTCCCCCTTACATTCAGCACCAGCTCTCCGACAAAGGAGACGAGAATCTGAACCTACTGGTCCTCAGAGACAGGTAAGGTCCCTGGGTCTGTACCTTGTTGCCTAGCATAGCATCATCTTAGGAAATCTCAGCTGTGCTGGAGAAGTCTTTGATTCTAAGCATGACTGCTCTTGTGAAACTCTTCTGACAGTGCTTGCAAATGTTGTGAACACCTTAGAAGTGCTCCCTATAGCTAGTGACATAGTCCCCTTCTAAGGACACACTGTTATTGAGATCTTTCAGCCACTTCGGCACAGGAACAAGAGGAGAGCGCAGTTGTGATTGTGGGTGTCTTTAGTCAGTTCTCTTATGCTTTCCCACAGTGTTTTGTTAATAACTAGTTAGTTGTATGGAAATGTTGCTAGCAAATCTTCTCCACATAGTTTCTCAGTGGCAACAGCAGTGTATGGCAAGAAAATGCCTTCTAATCTAATTACATATCAGCACTGCACAGGCCTGCAGCAATGCAAATCATAAAATAGCTCCCTGGAATTAAACTTTATTTTAAATACCTACTATAAAGCTCAGAGTAACCAGCACACTTATCAGCCTTACTTCAGTGAGAGGCATTGTTGTCACCATGTATTTAGTCACAGAAATGTTCTTTACCTACTGTGTTTTTTACAGATAGTTGAAGAGGGTTTTTTTTCTTTCAGTTTTGCTTTTTTCCTGTGGCCTTCTAATGCTATAAAGAAGTTCAGTTTTTGGTGGGAGGTAATTTATTAGGTTACCTGGAAAAATATGATACACTCTTAGGCTCAGAGTTCCTCTGTCATATCTAATCTTCCTTTCTCAGAAGAAGGCTGTCCCAGAGCACTCAGTGCAAGAGACAATCAAATTGTTCTCCTCAGAGCTTTTGGTATTTGTATGTTAATGAGGATCTCTCATGCACGTGGGATCCATATGCACAGCAAAGAGCAGGCGAGTTTTGGGTAATGTACACAGTTATACCCTGTTATGACAGGCATTTGTGCAGTCTGCTTGTTCCTCTCTGGAAGATGGTAACTCCATTTCCCTTTCCCTCTTGAGCTTTTTCTACAAGGGAGTGTTCACTGGACTGAAGCATGTTAAAAGAACATCCTTTCGTTCAGGTGTTTCCCATTTTCTTCTCCTCTTTAGATCCTTGAGAGGTATAAGGAGAAAAGGACTGTTAGTTTTGGCAGCAGAATGTGAATGATACAAGAATCTACGTAAAAGGAATCAAAGCAAATCCTTGCCTGCCAGGCAAGGTGTTGCTTGCTAAGGTGTATCAGGCTGCAGCACCTACAGGAAGGTTAGAAATGCTGACAGCAGACACCAGGGGGACTGTCCTGCTGAGCATGGAATAGAAGCAGAACATGCTTCTCTTGGAGACTGCATCCAGTTGCAAGGTTCCTAGGTGGAGATGTTTGCTGTATAAAACCAATGTGTTGAATGCCCCAGATATCTGGAGGTTACATGAGGCAAGATCGGCAGAGTTGGAAGGGTCTGTGTCTCAGTTTTCTCTGTGTGTACACTTACTGGGTTGGTCAGTGCAGGATCTGCAAAAATCCTGCAATGAACATAGTAAGAGCCAGCTGATAAGAATCAGCTGTAAAAAACATCAGGGACGCTTCAGTGACATATTTATTGTGACAAAGAAGGCCAGAGATGCCTTCTTGGCCATAGCATGTACACCCCTGTGTGAAATGACTGGGGGAGTTGGGTATGATGTGCTGCTTATCACTGCACAGTGATACTTAACAAGCAGGCAAGAAAGGTAAATCAGTGGGCCTGTGGGTGATTACTGCTAATATATTAGACAGGCTTTGTTCTCTTTGTTCTCCAGCTGACTGGATTTTTCTGTTCCTATGCTCTGAAATACCCTCTATTTACTCCTTGGCCTAGCTTTGTGCATACAGACCAACACTGGACTTCTTTGGCTGACTGGGATTTAGTTTTCTTCCTTTGATGTCTGGATCCTTCAGTTGCCTCTATGCACACAGCTTTGAAGTGTTATTCATATTTTTTCCATTTGATGTCACAAAACCAACTACAAACTCTCAAAGGAAAAATGACTTGGTGCCTAAAGGAAATCAGAAGCCTGTTCTCCTTAGGTATAGCGAATAAGGAGGGACACTAACAAGAAGTTGACCAAGGATTTAACTAGTGAAGATACTGATGGCCTTGTTAGCAATGACACATTTCCTGTAGCTCAGGCTTGGGTTTCCCTGGATTTGATTGAAATTAGGCTCTGTTTGTGTATGTGTGTGTGCATGTTAGTAAATCTTCCTTATCTTTGAACATGAAGTGAGCTTTTAGGATAGGTAAAAATTTCACTAAATGCAGAACTACTGTGATTGAAGTCATAGGCTTTGTTGTACCAATTTGTGACCTCTATTTTGGTGTCCCAAAAACTGTTGATCATCCACTGGTGTCAATACTGAGTCAACTAACTGAGAGCAACTGGGTTATCCCTGTTCTAATATTTTTTCTGTTTCTCCATTACCTGGCTCCAATATATGAGCCATTACTGGCAGAAAGTCAGTGACTTCTGGATTGTCATAGAATCACAACACGCCTGAGATTGGAAGGGACCTCTAGAGATCACCTAGTCCCACCCTGTGCTCCAAGATGGATCACCTAGAGCAGATTGCTCAGGGCAGTGTCCAGTCAGAATATCTCTGAGGATGGAAACTCCACAACATCTCTGGGCAACCTGTTCCAGTGTTCAGTCACTGTTACGATAAAAAACTTTTTCTTCTGTTTAAGTGAAATTTCCTGTATTTCAATTTATGTCCATTTCTTCTTGTTCTTTCACTGGACACCATTAAGAAGAGTGTGGATCTATCTTCTTTTTCCCATCAGGTATTTATAAATGTTGATGAGAACACCCTGAGCCTTCTCTTCTCCAGAATAAAAACTCCCAGGTCTCACAGCCTTTCCTCAGGTGAAAGGTCTCACAGTCCCTTTGTCATCTTTGTGACTCTTCTCTGGACTATCTCCAGTATGTCCATGTTTCTCTTACACTGGGCACCTCAGAACTGGAATACAGCACTCCAGGTGTGAGTAGAGGGGAAGGACCATGTCACCCAGCCTGCTGGCATCATTCCTAATGCATCCTGGGAGGCTTTGGGGCCTTTCTGCCACAAAGGCACCTTGCTGGCTTGTGTCCAGCTTAGAGGCCACCAGGACCTCCAGGTACGTCTCTGTCAAACTCCTTTCCAAACAGGTGGCTCTCAGTACATTCTGTTCCTCCTCACATGCAGGACTTTGCAATTCCCTTTGTTGAACTTTGTGATTTTGCCCATTTCACCAGCCTATCCAGGCACCTCTGAGTGTCAGCACAACCCTCAGATGTGTCAGCCCCTCCTCCCAGTATTGTATCACCTGTGAATCTGTACCTGTTGAAGGTACACTCTGTCCCATCATCCAGGTCATTAATGAAGTTGTTTAACAGTGATGGCTGCCTTATCAGCCCGTGGTTACACCACTAGTGACTGGCCTCCAGCTGGACTTTTTTTTCTCTAAACACTTTGAGACCAGGAGCTCAGCTAGTTTTCAGTCCAAGTCACTCTCTACTTATCTAGCCTATATTTCATCATTTTGTCTGTGTGAGAGGTGGTGCTGTCCTCGTGAAACTCTGTGGGAGTAAGAGGGAGCACAATATGATGAGATGCTGCTGCGACGAAAGTCAAGTACAGAGGAGGCTCAGAATAGCCTGGGGGAATTTCTGACCCAAATATTCTCACGTCTTAGATACCTCCCAGTTTCAGATAACAAGAAGATGGCTGCAGTGGAGCATAGATCTCATGGAAAGTCCTGGTACAGAGGAAGACTCATTGCTCCTTGCTTATTTTAATTCCTATTGAGCTGCGTTTGGTGCTTGTTGCAGATGATGTGATTCTTTGACATTCAACTCCTCCAGCTTCCCTTCAGGAGAAGAGGAGCTTGTCAGCTGATGGAGAAGGATGAATGTAGAGTTGGCTTCTTAGACTCTTTAGATTCAGGGTCCCTGTCCATCCGTGTGTTAGGAATAAAGGATCAGCAAAAGGGTGATAGTAGAAGTAATGTTCACCTCTACCCTTTATCTATCTGTCTAATCTATCTATCTATCTATCTGTCTGTCTATCTATCTATCTACAGATAATAGCAATCAAAACCTTAAGCTCAGCAGAAATTCCTAATTACATTTTATATCTGTAAAATATATTGAGCTCTATCAACATCACATTTTTCTGGGATTACACATGTGAGGTGTCATCCTGCTCCTGTCCAAACAGAGCAGAATAGGCCTGTTGAAAGGTGATCCAGCCTGATTACTGCAAGGGCACAGAAGGGAGCAGCACTTTCAGCACTGACTGTGTAGCTTCAGCATTAGAGCATCAATGAGAAAAAGTGGCATGTCTGTAACCTCAGCTTCAGCCCAGAGGCAACAAAACCCAAGTGCACCTGCTCCTTCATGGCCTGGGCAAGGTCCTTGGTCCTGTGCTGTAAAGGAAGTCTATCTGGGTAGCTGGTAGCTTTTGACCTGAGAAATCTTTACCATGTTGGCATGATGTCTACCCTGGAAATCATACAGTATGATGAACCCAAACATGGAGCAAAAACTAAGAATAAAAATTCCAGGATGCTTAGTTGTGCAGCTTGCAAACAGTACACCCAGGGCTAAATTTCTACGCCATCTATGCAAAAAGAGATAGTTGTCTTTATGTGAAATTAATGCTGCTGTCTATATTTTGTCTATCTCAAGTACCCTGTATGACAACGTTCCGTTATTATTATCTGAGACTGATCTATGCAGTGACATGAAGTACATTTAGGACTGGGAATAATTGCTTTTCACATTTAATGCCCACCATGAACTGAGTGGCTCTCAGGTGCTTATGAAAATATCTGTCTCAAAGCACTGCAAAGATACTGGAAGGTGACAGGAAAGAGATGAGGCTGGATGACATTCAGCTCTTTTCCTAGTGCAAGGTCAGCATCTCCAGTAAGGTACAGAGAGCAGTTTTGTCTTTAAGAAAATACAATATTGCATTTTCACATTTCCCAATTAGATTTTGAAACCTGTGGAGACTTCCTAAAAAGAAATGCAGCACAAGGAAGGGAATGGATTTGAAAGGAAAAATGGGATTCTGAAAAAATGGTCAGGTTTTGGAAACTGAGGTTGCTGACCCCTGTGAAAGTGCTAGTTTCATAACAGAGGTAGAGAGAAGAGGAAGGGCTTAGCATTCTCAAGGTGAAGAAGCTGAACTCGTTCCCATAATGCCTCTCTCTTCCACTCAGTGTGTAAAAGGAAGATAGGGACTGCAATCTCAACCTGACACAAGTTTTCTGTCCTCTGTGCGTGTACTTCCTCCCTCTCCTGGCTATCCTGGGATCGCAGAAGCAGAAAAGGGACCTAAGAGTGCATCTTCTCATGTCCTCCCATGGCTCTATGTTTGAAATTTCTCACTGAAAGGAGAACTATACTTTTCCTGCCTTTCCAGCTGCTGTCTGTGCTCTGCTTACCAGAACTGGAAGCATTAACACTCCCCCTGCAGGTACTTAATAAAATCAGGAGGTCAGCAGTGTTAAGTGTGAGAAAAGTGTACTAACAGCCCTCAAAGTTGCATTTGCAAATCCCTGGAGCGAGTTTTAATGAGACTCATTGAGAGAGCCCCTGAGAGTCCCTCACTTTTAAATACACATAATCATTTTAGCACCAGGTGTTTCACCTTTTCTCGTACACATGGTTTCCAAACGTGTTCAGAGTTTGAGTGTTGCAGCTATGCAAAGTGTATGAATAGCCTAGTGACATGCCAAGATGAACAGAGGGGTGAGGCATGTGGCCCGAAGAGCCAGAGGAGGGGACTGACGTAGCAGAGCCTGACACTGCTGGTGTCGCTCATGTCCGTGTGTGGCTGGGGAGAGCATGGCAGGCCCCCTGTAATGGCAGGCTTCTATGGTGCCCATAGCATCCCTGGGAGTTGATAGACACAGAGCAGTAAGTCAGGCCCTGTGTAGAGCAAAAGCATTTTTCATCCACCGGCGAAGATGTCCGCAGCATGCGCATCACAAACCAGGGGCGAGTCAAGTCTTTGCCTGACACCTTTTCCTCCACTCTTCTTGGTCTTTTTCAGTTGGAGGAGGACAGGCCTTCTCAGCACTCCCTCCCGAGGTACAGCCCCCTGAGAAGACTGGCGTCCTCCGTTTTCTCCTCCTCAACCCTGGAGACAGAACACTACCCTCACGTTGGTGGCACTTTCATACAGCGCAGCCGTTCGGCGGAGAGCAGCCCCGTGCGCATGCCCCACCGCAGGCACATGCCCCTCACGGCAGGAAACCACAGACTCATGCCTTCCGTCCTCCGCATTTCCAGGTCCCAGCTCCAGCAGGTGTGGGCCCGCTTCACACACAAAACATAGCCTGTTCAGGGAAGCAGCAGCCTCCATAATGCAATAATAGATCCCACCTGCCCACAATGTGTCACCACTTAATGCAATATTGAATCCCAGACAACACTGGCCTAAGGTACTGTAACTTCCAAAGCCCCTGCAACCAGACCCCACAGAGACTGAAAAACATCTGCCTTTCTAAACCTCCCAGCAGCCTGGGCGAGGGGCGGCAGCGAGGCCGAAGATGAGAACGCAGATGGTGAACGTGTGATGTGTGAAAGAGGTGAATGCCAGGGCTCATCTGAAACACTCGCTCACGGGTCCTGCAGCCTCGGGGTAGAAAGTGCAGGGCTGCCTCACTGAACACATGCAATCAAGCAACAAACATTGTCGAATTATGACTGAACTGGAGAGACCGTTACCTTCCTTGGCAAATCGGTTCAAGCATCTTTGTTGGTATCTTACACTGGGCTCAATCTGTAAGCAGTTTTACTCCATCTAGATATAGGTAGACTCCTACTGAAAGCTCGCCTGAGGCAGGACCTCAGGTTTGTCCCTCTTGTGGAGTTACGATCATGTATCTCTTTGTTGTTTTGGCTTTGGAAATCCCCTTGTTTTTGTTTACATTTGGTTTACATAAGGTCACCACACGCTTCTGTCTCTCTGGCTTTGCCTCTGTTACACAGCAGTGGAACTGTGTGTCTGCTCTCCACTCCTAAGCTGCTCTAAATTTTCCTGCCTTCCCCCAGAGGCGTTGACTGTCAAGAGTTGGTTAGCAAGGATTTTCTTACTGAACCAGCTGTATATTACGCTGTTTCTAAATTCCAGAAATTTTAGGCGCCTGCGGCTTTTCAGTGGCAGAGCAGTCCTGCTTCTTGGCCTTCCTTGGAAATGCCCGTGGTAACAGATCTCACTTGAGAAATAAAGTGGCCTCAGCTCTTGGTATACTGAGCCCCTGGAGTCCTTGCCTAAAACTGACTTGAATCTCAGAGGAAAAGGGAGATCAAAGTTAATTTAAATTGTCATAAATATCCTTATTTCCTGTACTTGTAGGAATATATTGCCCTTCTTAGTGGAGCTGCAGTGTAAAACGCCAGATTGTATGAAGACCTTCTGTAATGAAGTGATTGTAGTAACTGTCTTCTATTGGCACAAGCCTTTGGTCCAATCTTCTGGGAAAAGAGGCAGTATGGATGTTAGGGCTGAAGAAGAAGGGGTCACTGATAGTGCTCAGGGCTTTAGGAAAGTGCAAGTTAACACACCCTGTTTGAGAAGATTCAGCACAGTTATGACCAGTCTCTTCCCACAGTCATTCTTGATTCAGTGACATCAGTTTCTTTTGATTTGCCCCAAGACCACGTGTGAACAGGACAATTTGCTGCTCAACCAAAGTTCTTATCTGCATTTTGTTCATCAGTTTTATTTTTAAAAAAGGGACTGGGCATTGCCAGAAATACTTCAGCTGAATTAACCAGTAGCCTAATCCTATTTGACAGTTCTCTTGTCGAGCATAGATACCAGAAAGAGCAAGGCTTTGCTCTTCTCAAAGTAAGATGAAAAAGGATGATTTCCTTAAGCAGATTCTTCTCTGATGTTATTTTTTTCCATTTCCAGTACAGAGTTGAATAGAACAACAGATTCCAGAGGAAATGGAATTTGTGAAAGAAGTAAACTCAGTAACTCTTAATAATTTTTGTTCATAGCCTCAAAAACACACATGTTCAGTTTTCAAGGTCAATTTTAGGAATGTAAATTACTCTTGTTCTATTTTTAAAGAAAAACCAAAAAATTTTTAGTATTACCAGTGAGAGAAGGGAACAAACAGGAAAACTGAGTGTTTATAAAATCTAACCCTTTTGTTCAGACAACAACAATGACTAGCTCCATCCGTAAAATTCAAAGGTCAGTAATCTACCTAATGCTACTCATGGTTATATAAAGAACTGCTCTTCTAAGTTCAAAAGTCTGATTGATAAAAATGGTTTATTTATATAGACTTCAAATAAGACTTTCTTCCAGTTAAAATTATTAATAAATTGAAAGCCAACTAACCAAACAAAATATGTTTATATGTTGCTATCTCTTACAAGAGGGGCTGTTCTCCTGCCCTTAGCTCAGCACTATTCCACACCTTTAGTGGCTGTCAAGAAGAAAAGAGAAATCACTGAGGAGAAGGTTTGTAGTGACAGAAGGTGGGTGGTTTGATAAAATACTACTGACAGGCTGGCTCTGCAGAAGGATCTGGATTGCTTGATAAATTGCTTGCATTCAAAGTAATGATTGCATTCACCTAGGGGCAAGGTCATGTTTTGAGTACAAAGAGAGAAACCGCCCTGGGAGGTGCTGTCTCCC
Source organism: Myiozetetes cayanensis (assembly GCF_022539395.1). Classification (NCBI taxonomy): domain Eukaryota; kingdom Metazoa; phylum Chordata; class Aves; order Passeriformes; family Tyrannidae; genus Myiozetetes; species Myiozetetes cayanensis. The sequence goes on along the minus strand of NW_026087411.1, from coordinate 3,890,907 downwards.
AGAATGAGGTGGAAGTTAGGTGCAGTAATTGGCTGCATCTAAGTTCTCATTATGCTGCTACAACAAAAAAGAATAAATACATTTTTCTTTTATGTATCAGCAGGAAAATGAAGATGTGAGCAGAGGGAGATCTTTTGTAGTGATGGGATCACTACTAGACATCATATTCAAGTCTTCTGTGTAAATTTTTGTAAACGAAAAACCTAAAAGAGGAGAAGTGATACAAGAATATTTGGTTCTGTAAAACCTGCCTTGTAGAATGAGCTGGAAGAAATGCAGTCTGTCATTAAAGACAAAACAAAAAAGTGACATGATTGCTGTTAGGTCTACCTCTGCCTGAAGAGAGCAAGACAGGTTTTAATCTGCCAGGCAAAGATATTGGTCTAAGTGCTGGAAGGTAAAGTAGCAAAGGTAAAACTAGAAGCTCATTTTAAAGACATAGGTGTGTAGTAACCATTGAAATACATTATTAAAAGACACTGAATTCTTTGCTATTCAGACTCTGTAAAGTGGGATATTGGTTTCTAAACCAGTCCTGTTAAACTGTCAGATTTGGGCTCTATACCACAGTAACTGGACATGTTGCTGTTGCCTGTTTTTTATGGGAAGTATTATTTCATGATCAGTATGTCTTTTCCAATTTAATTCTGAACCAACTAATTGATGATAATGGCTGGAATCCTGATGTTAAAGTAGTATACTAAGAGTATTAAAAATAGCAAGTTTGCAAATTTTTTTAACATCTTCATTCTAGTGCTGTAATAATTACTATGGAGTCCACACATTGCTGAGGAACAGTTGGCAAATTAATGTGAAAATATCTCTTTTTTATATATATGGAAATGTAATAAATTAATATTGAAACTAGTTGCAGTGCAATTCTAAAAACACTTTTGTAGATTACATTTATATTGCATTTATTTACTGCGTTTCATTTACAATGACTGCAATTATAAATGTAAATATGTCCAAAATCGGTTGGCAAAAAACCCACATCTAGAAAGCTCAAAGGAAATGTCAAGCAGTCATTTTGCATTGGGGGCTGCACTTTCATGGTCAAGTTAGGGGAACAGAACTGTCAGTTCTCCGAGAGATCCCCCCCCTACCCTTTCAGCCCTTTCTGTTGTGCCAGTGCCAGTGTTTGTGTGGCTGCATAGACCTGCATAGGGAAAAGGACAGTTGTTTTCAGGTTTTGTTCCTCTCCTGCTTTAGTTCCCTGTCCATTTGCACAACAGCAAGCCAAGGTCAGCAGGGAGGAAAAAAACCCCAATTGATAGAAGACTGTTGGCATGAAAAGTGATCATGGGGTAAAGGCTGAAAAATTAGTTGCCCTAGTTGTTTGTCCTCTTATGTTTGATAGGGGTTTTTTTAAAATTCTTCAGCTGGGATAAGCCAGTGTAAATCAATACTAGTAAAATAAAATTCCCTTTCAGCGTCAGATTCTTAGAGAAATTGCATTCATCAGAAGGGTCCAAGAACAGTATTTGCATCGTGAGAGATATTCTTCTTTTTACTTCCCATTGTACGTAGCACTTGTTCTCCTCAGAATCCAAATTCGAAATGAGCATTTGCCACTCCATCCAGAGATCATGAGCATCAGGACAGGTAGCTGTGGCTAGGATCTCATGATCTGCTTAAGCAAGCAAATGTTCATCACTTGCAGGTACATACAAAAGCCATGTTTTTATATCTTGACCTCTTGGCTCCTTTCACTTTCTTTCTATGCAGAATGGGAGATGTTTCCAATTTATTACCCTCTCCCCAGCCCTCTGCTGTCAAATGCTTGGGTTAAGCAGCATGAATTGGGTAAATCACTTTCAGTGGAGGTTTTAGTGGGAGGGGGTTGACTGAAAATGAGTTACACTGACACAGGTAGACCCACGTTGACAAAGTCCCTGGTGTGAGCCTGACTTTGCCATTCCCATACCTTTCTACTAGTGCTGAGGGGCAGGCATGTGAGTTATGGTGCATCATCTCTACCACTGTTTAAAGTATCTTCTGCTACAGTTATGACAGAAGTAAGATAGAAATGCCCCGTAAAACAGCCATATGGGTGATATAATCCCATCCTTACGCTACCTCTTCATGATGAAGTTGCTCTTGTTCTTCCACTCTTTGTATTGTGTATCTGAACCTGGACATTGTGGTGGTCAAGGCTGCTGCAGGACTGTTGTTCTGAAAGGGACAAACTTATTCAAAAGTTGTATTTGTTGAGCTAAGTATCTTTGTGGCTCCTAGAGAGGTCCAACCTGGATGATGCTTTCCTTGCTTCATGACAGATGTTGACTCCAAGACTTTTCTTTCAGCTCTTTTCCTGTAAATTATGTGGTGATTCTTCAAGGAATCATATCAGCCCAGAAACATATCAGCCCACCTCTCTGATCTGGTGTCCAAACGAATTTTGAGGAGCGTAAAGGAAGCTGCTCTATCTGCCTTTCAGTTACTAAGTACTCAGCTGGGTGCACCTTCTCCTTTCTGGTGCTGGGAGGCAGCAGGCACCACCTGAGCTATGAGGGATGTTGGCAGCTGACACCTCCCCTGCCCAGGATGACGAAACTTTACTTGCACAGTTGGCCTCTGGGTTGGACTGGGATAAGGCAGCCTATCTCCTCTAGGATCTCATGCATTGCTCTGTAACCAGAGAAACTGCTGGGCAGCTGCCACCCAGCCTATGTTTAATCTGAATCTGAATGCAAGAACAACAGCAGTCAGCTGTAGCCCCAAGCTTCTGGTGGACTTCACATACAACACAATGATGAGGCAGAACCCCCTCATCTTCACCTTTCTGCTGAAAAGCTCTGTTGGATCTAGTTGCCTCTTTGTTCCCCTTTGCCCATCTCAACTCTTCCCCATATGACAGTCCTTTTACTCCACCCTGGTTGCCTGTGTCCCACTCCACACATTCACCCGACCCATGGTTTACCTCCATTGTCACTAATGGAATTTCATACCTCACCTTCTCATGGCATCCTTGGGTACCTGCGCTACCTCCTGCCTTTGCCATTCCCAAGAATCTGCAAAGCATTGCTCCTGCACCAGTTTCCTATGCATTCCGTAGCTCACAGTGCACCATACAGTCCCTATATCACTTTGATCAGCCAAGAGGCCTTCCCTCCCCCTGATTTCCTTGGAGGAAATTGGGAAAAAAAAAAAAAGGGCACATTTTGGCACTTGGAGAAGTCTCAGCTCTACATGGAATCTGTGTGAGGATTGCTTTGTTTAAAGGCAGCTTGATTTCAAAGATGCTAATGGAAGATACCTTCCATTTTCAGGACAGCTTCACAAGTTTCAAATCCTGGAATCCTTAGTACCTAGGAAACTCCCCCCAATTATTGTCTGCATCAGCAGCTAAATTTAGACAGCTGGCAATGCTCTTTCCCTTAAGACACAAGTACCGTCTCTATTTGCAAACCATGTAAATAGTTGGTTAAACACCATTTCTATCATTGTGAGCATGTCTCTAAGTTCCATTTAAATCGGTGCCTGATCTCTGTGAGTGAGAAAATGTCTTGACTCCCAAGTTCTTCCAAATGGATGTTTTCTAAGCTGGCAAAATTGACTGTCCCCATTTTCCAGCCTGGGAGTTGGGGGAGTGCGGAGAATCCAAATAGAAATAGAGTATTTAAAAACAGCCAGGACAGGGCAATTATAAGTGCAACAGAGCTGACACTTTTTTCATTAACTGTAAATTTCAACACACTGGTGTTTTCTCATGTTGCCTATCTTAATCTGGAGGTATCACGGAACAGTGGATTGTTTTCTTGAGGATTGGTGTTCTTCACTTTGCCACTTATAATGACTGTTCTTCCCTTTTCAAACGTGTGCCACTGCCATTAGGCCACCAAAGTATCCTGTTGTTTTAAACAAGCTCCTTGTTCCTTCTACAATTCCATTTGGCACCTAGCTCTCCCCAGCTGCTTCTGTGGCAGTCAGACCCAAGTGTTATACAAGAAGGCGGTGTGCCTTTAAAAACCAGTCAACAATCTTTTTTCCTTTGTGATACGTTTTTTTAGATAGAGGACCTCTGGAAAGAGGCCTATCATTTCAAACTAATCAGCCATAATAAGCGAAGGTGCTTCCCTAGCCTGCTCACAGGGCAAAGAGGTTGACTGGCACTTTAATAGTTGGGCTGTTTCTTTTCCAAAGGGTGCTCTAAAGCCAGTGAACTTTCTCTTCTAACTCACCTAGGCTGTGAGCACTTTGAGATGAGAAATAAAACAAGTGTCATTCACGACATTTCTCTGCTCCGTGCTTCAAACATTTCTTCCAAAGATTTCGCTTTGGAGTGTTTAACTACCTCATCTGTCTTTTGTTTCAGTAGCATCGCCAAGCTTTGGTACCATCTTTATCACTGGCTACACTGCCCCAAAGTGTGCAACCTCTTCTGAGAGTCTCAGTGATTTGTTTTGTACTTCTACAGTCAGATGGGAAACCAGAGCAAACACCTCAATTTAGCCTTTCCAGAGTTTGTTCAGAAACAACACAGTCGTGGTATTCCTACCTTCCTATGGCCTCTTAACCCAAAAGATCACCAAGTGCTTTATTTTTCCCGTGAGTCACTTCTCTGCTGTTTGACATGCAGGATTTCTGGAAGAAGCCAGAAGCAAATAAAGCCTTTTCAGAACATGTCAGGATGAAGCCAGACATGAGAGTTTGATTGCACAGAGGGAATTTCAGGAGGTAGAATATTTTTTCATGATCTGTAAGTTGTCAGAACGGTGGGTGGGACCTATATACCAAATACAACGAATATCATTGAGATGTTTCTTTGACTGCAAATCACCAGGAACTTCACTTGCTCTCTTGTGTAAAAATGCACTATTTGAATCTGGTGCTGTGATCCTTTGTAAATAAATTTAGGCAAGAAAAGATAACCATTGCTAGTTTAGTCCTCTGTTGTAAAATAGCTTAACAATAGGATGCACTATGAGACTGAAGATTGGAAAGCATGGAAAGATATGTTCAGTCCTTTTCCTGTTTTCTAACATGCTTCCTTCTCACACCTCCATCAATCCTCCATGATGTGTATATGTGGAACTTTTAAGTGCTTGACAGTGGCACTCAAGATTATTCTTGAAAATCTGAGATTTTCTACTGCTTCTCTGGAGGGATTGGTGACAGATACCAACCATGTTTGTCCAGTGGATGTAGCATCTCTTCCTTAGGCTACATGGAGTCCCTGTGGTATCCAGTCACATTTGTATTGCAGCCACATAATACTGCGACAATGACCTAATTTATTTTTATTGTGATCTGCTGGGTTAGATGAATGACACATCTCATTAATGCTTGTCATTAGAGATTTATTCATGACTATCAGAACTTTACCTGGAGCTGAGACCGTTTTACCACTTTCACGTTGAATAAGGGCTCTTTTATCCCAATCTATTCAAAAGAGAAGCTTTTATTTTTGTTTTTCCTTTTATTGTTTCTCTTTGGTGACAAATGGAAAAGAACAATTTAGAGACAGCTCTCGTATATTTGTCTAGCTCTGCTTCGCAGTAACAGGTGGGCTGCAAGAGGCTAGCTGGAAAAAAATAAAATTGCGTTTCCTAGCAGACAAGGTCTGAAACTTTTAAAATTATGGATTATTTGCAAATCCCTAACATCCTATTAGTGTTTATTGTGAATAAAGTACCCCAGATATTTCTCACCTGGAGAACATGGGGTACCCTTCTCCTTGAGCTGCTTCCCCTGTAGTTGCCAGCCCTCCCCACAGTGACTGGAGGAGGTGACAATTTCTGGAGAGGCTGACCAAAGTAAGCCAGATGTGCTTCCTGATTTCACTATTGTCCCCAGGATGGTGTTGTGTTGCTTTTTGCTGGATCTTCCATTTCTGACTGTGTGTATGTTTATATGTGTGCATGACCTGCACGTGGAGGGTGAATGGCCACGTGTGGTCCTGCCTTACAGAAGTGTTTCTGTGCCAGTAAATGGGCCACTTTGCACACACCCAAATGCTCAAAAGGCAGTTGCAAAGAACAAATCTCAACCAGTTACAGAAAGTATCCTTATGATGTCTGGTTCAGGTGGCACACCTGGCCTCCTTTGCATGTTTCAGGTCTGATTTCAGCAACCTGGATGTTCTATTAATTCAGTGTGTTGTGACACATACACATCTCTCTTTTTGCTGTCAACTGGTGGCAGAGTATTCTGGCAATAAGAACAGTGCTACCACTTGGGACATAATTTATAGTATGCAAACACCTATTTTGGGTAATATCAAAACATTAAATAAAATATGTAAAGGCTGATCATTGCAGTACCACCTTCCTTTTCGTTGCATTTTTATACCACATGTTCTGTGTTTGGGTCGCTATAACACACAAACCCGCATTGGCAGTTCCATGGGACAGCGCAAAGATTAATTTCTGGGAAATGTTTCTAAGTATTATTTGCTATATTGCAACTTCTTTGTATCACACCTGCCGTTGAAAAAATGATGCTATGATGAATGTACATTTTGAACAAGCTGCTAACTGTGTAACCTGGGGATTGGAAGCAATCCTCATTTTACATTCACTTGCATGTCTTATAGTGTTTGAAAGGAAAATGGCTTTATGTTTGGAGGTTTTATTTTTTCATATGCAAAGTGTTTCAAGTGAGTTACCTCATCTAGTGCACTTGCCTCGTAAGAATCCCCAGGGCTTCCTCCGACAACTCCAACAAAATTCTCAGTTTAATTATGAGTGCAATGAATTATTTGGCAACATGGCAAATTTCCTCTGAAAAAGTCAGATGAGGATTTCCGTGGGACTCTTGCCCCTTCAGCTTGGTCCTTCCTAAAAAAACCCTGCCAGATCAGGTTCTTATTCAGAAACTGCTAATTTCTGGTTATTTTTATGACTAAGGAAGATGTTTATCTTTCAGAATATTCTTCTTCTTTCTTGCTGCTATTAAGTTGCCTTTTCAATTAGGGACTAGAACAATTTTTGGATTATCGTTTCCTTCCACTTTGCTCACCTTTTCCCGTGTCTCTTATGAGTGGTAAAAATCAGGTGGCCCCTGTGTCTGCTCAGACAGGGAGTTCTGTGTTGGCACTTGCTGGAGACACTGGTGGGTGCAGAGGGGGGAAGCTGAGTGGCAGGCATACCACTTTTACAGTGCTTTTGCTTCCATCCAAGACGCTAGGAAAACTGGCACAAACCTAACATACGAAAGCACAAACAGGGAGGAGAACACTTATCCAGCACAGGAATGGACTGTCCTGTTCACCTTGGTAAAAAGAATGAAGAAAAAGGCCGTGGAGCATTTGATGGTAAGATGCTGGAAAGAAGAACATCTTTGACGTTTATGGTGCTGATTCTTGGAACACGGAGATCCTGCAAGCAAGCATGGCAGCTCTAAGACTCCTGCTACTTTTACCTGATCTGATGCTGGTTTGAAGAAAGAGCTGCTTCAGAAACTCAGATTCTAGGTTTTTTCCACTCACTGTTGTCAATCCTGCCAGATGTCCCAGTCCCAATCAAGCTTAGTCTGTGTTGGCAGAGGATAATGTCACTTCCAGGATATGCTAAGGTCCTGATAGTATCCAAATAAAACTGTTACAGGGAAGACCGGACTACAGCTCTTGCTGTCTGCGTGCCATCTGCATCTCTCAGGACTAAGGCCTCTTCCCATTCCCAATGGAACAATTAACATTGCGTTGGGAACTTGATTTCTGCTTCTCAGACTTTCCAGCTCCCATGAAGAATCTCAGGGACCAGCATATCCTTCTTTTGCATTACCTTGTGTCACATGTTAGACTTCTGTTGCTGCTAAGCAGGAGAATCCAAACCATGTTTAACCAACTGCTACTCAAGTAGGAGGTGAATGTGGGTTTCTGTGGTTTTTGCTACTGAGAGGAGGCAAAAGTCGTAGGTAACCTGTTGTGCTTCCTGGTTTGCTTGAGAAACTTCATCTGCCGAGGCTTGAGTTAGCTTGAAGCAGCGGATCTCAGTACGGTCCCCTTCAACTGTGTCTCCAGCATTAAGAGGCACAGCAGAAGGGATTTGTCAAGTTGCCAGAAGTCCTCACAGTTTGCTAGGGACAGAAGGTTTGCAGAAGCCGTGGAAGTTTGTCTCAGGGGGAAGGCAGCAGGGAGGTGGAGGGGACGCAGCCTGCTGTAGCTTTAAAGCGGTACTGCGTAGGGATCCACTTAGAAGGATGCAGTTGACTAAAGGGATCCGACGCTTGTTTTGCTTGAGTCTTTTTATTCTTCCGGTATCTAATCCCTTTAGAGCCTAAGGTCAACCCCTTTTTGTACTGCAATAACACTGTAATATATGCTTGCACTAATTCTTCTGGTACACCAAGCATGCAAGGCAAATTTAAAGCTTTTTTTCAGAAGAAAAAGACTGTATTATTGTGTATATAGAAATACTGAGAGAGAATTTGAATTCTGTCTCCTGTATAAAAGCATGCATTGATTACCTGTATGTAGATCATGCTGTAAATGCTGCAGAGTACTGTAAAATCCTACACTTGAAATCACAATGAACAGGCAATGTCATCAAAAACAAACGAAACAGAAGCTGTGCAATGGTTTTCGTGCCTTTTTTAAATCCATGTATGTTAATCCAGACAATCGGAAAAAAAAGAAAAAAAAACAAACAAAAAAACAAACAAACAAAAAAAAGCTTGTATACTACTAAAACCTTATTAAAGAATCAAAGGCAGCACCTTGTTGATGGCTGTTTCTTTGTTTACTTGTTGACTTTCTTTGGTGATGGCTGCATTTTTTTGTTTCCTTTCTTGCTTTGTTTTTCTATTCCCTTTCCTTCCCAGCTCTGGGAAGGTGTCCCCTGCTTGTCCTTGGGTACACTGGAGCACTAGGCAGGGAGATGAAGGAGATCTGGTAGAACTGTGAGAGTTTTGTTATTTTTAATGAATGTGATCACTAAAAACATGCTTTTAAGTTTAAACTTAAAACTGCTGTTAAGACAGATCTGGGAATTGAAACAGAATTCCGTGACTGTTAGGGATGTGTTTCATGTACTTTGAGAAGGCCACAGTATGAGTTCAATTGACATAAATTTAGGCTAGTACCAATTTCTCTGACTTGAATCCATATCACAGCCACAGATTACAACTAGCCCCAACTTATGTAAGTTTTTAGAGCTCTAGCTTGACGGTTACCACCATCCAACTGGGTAAACTTAAGCTAGTACCATGCAATGCCTACAAACACAGCAGAGCCTGTTTATCATGTTTCTCTTGGTTTCTTACACTGGACATCTTCTCCTGGCAGGCAGCATGGTGTGCACGGGGTGGGTGGATAGCTGTCACCCATCAGACATTTGACAAACTGTTTCAGAACATCTGAACTTACAGCCCCTCCACTCCCCAAAACCCCAGGGAGATGGATGCAAAATTGTGGCTGACCTGCAAGTAACGTGCTCCTGCCTGGGCTGCTCAGTGCATCCAGCCACGCTTACCTTTCATCATGACTTCTATTTGAAAGCTGCCTCTCCTGTAGAGCGGCATATGGTTCAACCTCATTTGCTTTTGACCTGTCAGGGATCAGGCTAGAAGAGGAAATACAGCAACAGACCCTGTCTGCTTTGGTGTGAAAGGCATAGTTGCTAAATCAAGTGTTTTTGTGAACCTGGCTGGAGAGGGAGGCTGAAGGCAATAGGTGCATGCAAAGGCTCTGGTACCTGTGGAAAGGGTGGTGGAAACTTTCCCCATGCAGAAGAATCACAAGACCCCAGCTCCTCAAAGGCAGAGAGAAGTTTGTGCAGGCAGGTGATGGTCTGGGAGGAAGAGATAGGATTAGGTTGTGGTCTCTGACTTGGGTTCTACAGTGTGCGAGTCCCTTTCTCCTCCTGGGAATTGTATGGAGGGTCAGACAGGATTCTTCTGAGTTTGGTTCAGCAAGGTCCAAAGCCTGTCTTCTCCATGCTTCAAAATGTGTTTTGGTTTTCCCCTGTGAGGCTGCTGGTATGTGGCAGATGTGTGCATCTGTCAAGAGGAAGGGTGCAGTGATGCCGTGTCTGAGACATGGTTTAGAGCATGGTCTGAAACAGTAGATAGAAGTGCAGCATTCCCTGGATTTATGTTAGGTATATATTGTGATGTTTTTTCCTGTACCTGGTTAATTTTTGCTTACAAGAGATGGGACAGAAAAAAATCCCAAATTCTATAGTATAATATATGCACTGTTGCCTTTGCCCCAAATCAGTGCAGAGCTACTCGGGAGAGCAGGCTTTTCTGGAGGACATTGAGCCCACTCTGTACCGTGTGTGTTGCATTAAGCATATAGAAATTTGACAAAAAAGTAAACCCCCTTTGTGTTCCAGCTGGTCCTCAGAGATCAGAGTGGCTGGGTGTGGCTGGGCTTCATTTCTGACTGTTACCAATTCAGCACCATGACTCAACAAGAACTTCCACGAGCACAGATTCACAAATAGTGTGGTGTTGACACAGTAGGTCTGATAGTGTTCAGTAAGAACTTGATCACAAGTTCACAGATAACCACAGATTCACACGAAACCCAGTTTACCAACACTGTATGTCTGGCCAAGTTCAATAAGAACTTTCATAAGAACTTCAGATTCCTGTAGTGTAGTTCATTGCAGCAACAGGAAAGCACGTTCAATATTGCAGGTTATAGGTGCGTTTACTACAGAGCGTGAATATGTGTCATGACTGAAGTTATAGTGACAGAGATGTGAGAGTGATATATAAATGTATTTTACTGGGTCTTCTCCAACACAGTTGGAGGCACAAAGCTCACCTAAATGCATCCCTTCACGGGAGGAGGAGAGACACAGTCTGTCAACCAAGCAAGCAGAGGTGCTTTCCCTGCTCTTCTTTTTCCTTCTTTTGCTTTTCTTTGCCCTGAAACCCCTCTTCTTCTATACAATAATTTTGGCCCTTCCCAAAGGAGTGGAACAATCACACATCATAGGTGGGATTTTTGGCAACTGTCATCAAACGTGTAAGGCATGTCCTCCTCCACCCGTTGAAGCGGCAGTAAGGGCTGCCTGACCTTTGCCAGAGCATCTTTGAACACATCCTACACTCCTCAAGGGACCAGATTTGTAACACAACTTGTTATGGACAGTGGAGAGGGAGTGAGGCTGATGGCTGGTGTAGAGGTGCAAATGCTTTCCTGTCCCTCACTGGAACAACGTTGGGCCATGAGGCCACCATTTCATCACAGAAAACATGCAGTTGCTTGGCCTTGCTCGAGTCAGGTGCAAGGTCAGCTGGCTCACATTTTGTCAGCCAGCATCATCAATTTGTCACTGACTTAAACCGACACTGACCATTTATCCCATCATTGCATCACTGTGGTCATAGTCGTGCAAACAATACCTATAATATTATCTCACACTGAGGCACATCCTGGGCTGTGTATTTCTCTTTCTTGATCAGAGATCAAGATCATCATAAGTTCATCACAGATCATCAGAAGTTCATTTAACTTCATATAATTTACTTTTGGGCTATCTCTCCAGGGCGATTCCTTGTCCTCCTCTTCCACACTTTTCGTTTCCATCCACACAGATTATATGCATACCTAGCAGATAACCCGGGTTATTGTTGATCACTTATATGATAATAATACACAAAATACAATAAGTGCAACAAAGAATGATAACAAAGATTGTGATAAGCTTTGTAGCCAGTCAGTAAACAAAAATCCTAACCCACCAAGAAGCCTGTGTAACCATTTGTTTTCCATACTACTTCTAAGATCTCTACTTGCTTTTGCATACTTCATATGATCTAGTTGGTCATACAGATCTTTAGTTACATTTGGTATGTGAATGCAGCAGGTGTCATTAGATAGACTCAAATATCCACACACTCCATTTTCAGGAAATAGTAAAAGTCTGACATTAGTCTGTTTTGCACAGCAATTTTTGATGTTGCCTGTAATTGTATCTTTACTTCCTTCAGTCCTACACGAGTTGCATTAGTCAGTGCTTTGACTTGTCCAGTAAGATTATATAACATCATTCAATCTTGGAATGCCATCAGCTGGAGCGTGAAAACAGATTCCAGAACCCACCCCACCACAAGTCCAGTTGCTGCATGTTGCCATTGGTCTCCTGATTCCCTTTTGATGCATCCCCGCAGCTGTTGAAAGAGGCTGCTTCCTCTAAAGGGAACAATGTGTTAATAGTCTCAGCACATGCTGGCATCCCCTTCCCTCTATTAGTAAGTCAGCTGACCATGTTCCATCATTGCTAACCCACATGGTATGCCCCATGGAGGGCATGCTTGGTCCTGAACAAATTATGTCAGACCTGGTATCACTGTTAGTCAAAAAAGATCAAGTATCGCTGAGAGGGGTGGTACAGTTCCAACAAACACAACCTAATCTGAGAGCTCAGGCTACGAGGCCCAATCTCTGAATTTCAGTTTTGTTGGAGTTTCAGTTATAAACTTTCCAATTATGATATTTGAGGCTGTTCAAGTGAGGAAGATTAAAATTTGTGTACCTTTATCAACCTGTATGGGAACATCTGGTAATCCAATTGTTCCTTCCCAATTAATGCATCAGTTGGTAGGTCACATATAATACCAGACAGCACAGTGTGGCACTGCCCACACCCTTGGAATATGCTTTCCTCATGGTGTATTAGTACACGTGTCCTGGGGAGGAGGATAAATCATATAAATTGTTTTACTATTAGTCCCACTATTAGCTTAGTGATGTTGCAATTTCTTATAGTTATATTATTGTTGGTCCACTTTAAAATATATTTTCCTTCCTCAGTTCCTCAAGTTAGATTTCTGTGTTTTTTCCACACAATCTCCCAAGTTTTGGTCAAATCCATAGTTAATATTTCCCAAGGTACTGGTGAGTTGGCAGACTGAGGATGCATGCAGTGATTTGACTAACATTGTGTGTTTATCCAAAAGCTTGGATTAACTGCAGCATAAGATTGGAAGCAAAGCCTGAACTTCCATCTAAGTAAGAATAACAGTATTTTATCTACATTATAGTTGGAATTTTTGTTTCCAAATTTATCATGAAATCAAGAAGTATATGTGCTATGACCAAAAACTTGTAGGCACTCTGACTGTATATATGACAGTTCTTCACTCTACATGCAGTTCATCCAGATACAATTCCCCTATTAAGACAAAAAGTGGACAAATGCTCAGTCTTGTTGCAGGCCAGAAAGGTTAGGTTAAATTCAGGGTATAATCCACCTGGTAATAATCCCATATGTTTTTTCTGAACTATCTCTTGCTTCCCAGGCATAAGGATTTTTCAGGGTTGTTCATACCACTGATGCTGTCCCAGTTTGAGGCTGATACAGGCTGGTCAGCATAGAAGCCAGTAGGTTGTTCCCCCAGCTTTCTTTCTGCATCAAAGCAGAGCCACAGGAGGCCTTAATTTTCAGACAACCATTTCCACTCCATGTATTATATAACTGATAGTCATTAGACAGTCACAGATGCCATCCAGGCTCACGGGTTTTAAAAAATCACTTAACTAACCCATTGGAGCATTCAGCAAGACCATTAGCCTGGGGATATTATGGAATGCAAAATACCCACTGGGTTCCTTCCTCTTTGGACCAATCTTGAAATACCATGGCTGTGAAATGTAAGCCTTTGCCACTCTGAATTTCCCCTGGTAGGGGAACTGTGCTGAACCATGCTTTCATAATTCCATTGATACCCCCCAGAGAGGTAAACCACTGTAGGTTTCTGAGCAGTGCCTGCAGGTGACCCTGTACCCTTATGAACTACATCTAGGAGGTGGGAAGGTCCCCTCATAATCACACTCCATCCTCTTTTTATCTGTTCCACCTTTTTCACCACTTGCACCAGGGACAGCAAACCCTTTTCAAGATCAGAGTGCCTCATTTTAGTACCATTGAAAGAGTGGGAGCCTAACTCCAGTGGTGTCTCCAGCTCTTCTGGCCCCTTTTGCCTCAGATTTCCTGGAGAGCCATGCTCACTGAATCCCCATTCTGTGTGAATAAGGTCGGTTGGATGTAGGGGACTGAGCTGTTGGAACAACCTCAGTTCTTTTATTAACAATTCTAATGCATTCTCGTGCTGTTCACAGAATCACAGAATATGCCAAGTTCGAAGGAAAACAAGGATCATTGTGTCCAATCCTTAGCCCTGCACAGTACCATCCCCAAGAGTGTGCCTGAGAGTATCTTCTTGTACTCTGTTGGGCTTGGTACTGTGACCACTTCCCTGGGGAGCCTCTTCCAGCACCCAACCACCCTCTGGGTGAAGAAGCTTTTTCTAATATCCAACCTAAACCTCTCCTGACACAACTTCAGCCCATTTCCTCGGGTCCTGTCATTGGTCACCACAGAGAAGAGATCAATGCCTGCCCCTCCTCTTCTTCTGACAAGGAAGTTGTAACTGCAATGAGGTCTCCCCTCAGTCTCCTTTTCTCCAGGCTAACAGAACAAGTGACCTCAGGTGCTCCTCCTATGGTTTCCACTCAAGGCCCTTCACCATCTTCATTGCCCTCCTTTGGGCACTCTCTCATAGCTTAATATCTTTCTTATATTGCAGTGGCCAAAACTGCACACCATATTCCAAGTGAGGCCCCAGTGCAGAGCAGAGTGGGACAATCACCTCCCTTGGCCAGCTGGTGATGCTTTGCCTGATGCCCCCCCGGACATGGTTGGCCCTCCTGGCTGCCAGGACACTGCTGACTCATGTCCAACTTGCTGTCAACCAGGACCCCCAGGTCCCTTTCCACAGCCTCTCGTTCCACAGTCTGTATGTACATCTGGGGTTGCCCCATCCCAAGTGAAAAATCTGGCACTTGCTGTAGTTGAACTTCATATGGTTGGTAATTACACATTTGCCCAGGTCTCTCTGCAGGGCCTCCCTGCCTTCAAGGGAGTCAACAGCTCCTCCCAGTTTTGTGTCATCTGCAGACTTGCATAGTGCTCCTTCCAGTCCTGCATCCAAGTAATTTATGAAGATGTTGAGGAGCACAGGGCCCAAGAGGGATCCCTGTGGAACCCCACTAGTGACAGATCACCAGTCTGATGTCACCCCAGTCACTATTACTCTCTGTGCTCGGCCCATGAGCCAATTGCTCACCCACCACATGATGTGTTTATCCAGCTGTGGGCTGGACATTTTGTCCAGAAGGATCCTGTGAGAGACAGGATCAAAAGCTTTACTGAAATCCGAAAAGATTCTGTCCGCTGGCTTCAACTAGGTGGGTTACCTTGTCATGGAAGGAAATCAGGTTTGATAAGCAGAACTTTCCTCTCATGAGGCTGTGCTGGCTGTGACCAGTGACTGCATTGTCTTTCAGGTGTTTTTTCTTCTCCATAACTTTACGAGGCACTGAAGTGAGACTGACAGGTCTGTAGTTTCCTTCTCGTCCTTCTTGAAAATTAGTACAATGTCTGCCAGCTTCCAGTCATCAGAGACCTCCAGAGATTCCTTATACATTTTTTATTCTACAATTTTAAGATACAGACTAAGCCTCTCCACTCCCGCTCTTCTGACATCTTCCCTCAGTTCTCCCCATCAGAAGAGCATAGCAGAAAAGTTCTTCTCTGGCCTTTAGGGAATAGTCCTAGAGCAGTTGAGTGTGCTTTACTGCAAAAGACACATAATAACTCTGAAGACAGGGACCAAGTGTCTCTAGTGAGGTGTTCAAACTGAGAACACCTTGTTCAGCAGAGTGACCGCTTGCAGCAGGCTGCTGATCACGTTAACTTAACAGTGAAGACAGTGTCAGACTTTGATGCCATAGGACAGTCTCCCTTCTTAACAGCTTCAAGTGATGATAGTAGTGAAGATAAGAAAGTGTGTGTTACAATAATACTTGACCCAAGAGCTGGTTCAACAAAGTTTCTTTTAGTTGGATATTTATGCTCTTTGGACTTTCTCCATGGTGCATTTAGAGTGGCAAAGCAGTCACTGTCTCAGGCTCCCTTAAGGAATTCCTTCTGGCAATTTTGGGGTACTGCATGCAACAGGTGAAGCAGTCCAAGTCTCCCAAAGGTAGGTAGAAGCCAAGCAGTCACTATTGTGCTTAGGGTGCAGTGTCCATGCAGGGAAAATAGAAAATACAAGGAGAAATTGAAATGACAGATAGAAAGGCAGTCCATTTGCTAAATACTGCAAGGAATTTGTAGAAGTGGAAGTACATGGAGGTTAGAAAGGTATCTACAGCAAAGTAATAGCAAAGGGACGCCAGAGAACAAGAAATAAAGAGCCATTATTTTTTCTTACAGCAACATCCTGCTGTCCAGCTCCATGTCATATTTTATTGCTTAATGCAATCTCATCTCAGAAAAGCTTCTAATGTCTTGCAAGGGAAAGAGCTACTGAGGAAAGAAGGGCTGCTGGAGACAGAGCTGGTGGTGGGACAAGACTGCAGGGCACAGAAACCATATCTCTGGCCAATATAGGATGTGCATTGCAGGACTGCATTCCGTTCACCTTGACCACAAAGCAGATGAGATGACACAAGCTAAGGGCTGGGAGGAGATTTGCAAGTCTAGGTAGGAGCATATTTCAATATGAAGAGAGAAAGCAGCAATCATCCATCTGCCTCATCAAAACAGCATCTAGAAAATGGGATGACAAAGAGCAGCAGAGGAAGTGTTGTTGGGGTTGTGAAACTCATTCCAGTGGGAGGCTTAGCACAAGGCAAGGTCAGGTCAGGTCCCAGTCCCACTGGGGGAGTATGTCTGTTTGTTCAGGATCTATTTCTTGGGAAAATCACACCCAGCCAATAGACAGAATCCAATCTTAGGCTATTTAATGGGCTAATTTCCAAGAAATGGCTGAGGGAAGAAGCCAAGTGGGTAATTTCCTTTGCAAAGGGTGGTAAGTGCCTCTTACCAGTCCAAGTTCCACATCTGTCACCCTGGTACAAAAGGTAGAGTAGTCAGTGAAAGGCCAAATTAGGCTAATTAGGCTTCAGCTTTAATGAAAGAAGAGAAGCAGTTTTGGACTCCAGAGATATTGCCAAAATCAGCCTGTACTTTAATTTATAAGATATAAAAAGAAATATTAACTGGATAACAACTTAACACTGTGCAGAACATCTATTTGAAATGTTCCTGTTGCGCATGAGCATAAAAATGTCACATTTTTCAGGCATAATAGTAGGGAGTTTCTCAGCACAGAATAACATGCAGATTTTCAGCACAATTTAAATGTGCCATTGGACTGAAAAGCCACAGGGGGCATTGTCTTCCCCCTGGAGACAAAAAGATCTGTTCCCATAGCCAGGTGAACGTGGGAGCTGTTGGCAGCTCTGAAGTTCACATAGTTAAGTGGGTCCTTGTTTAGGCTTCTGTATCCTAAATATCCTCTGACGCTGTCAAATGCCACTTGAAAACACAGATGTTTGGAGTCCTTCTGTTCGTGATTAAATCTTTTCAAGGGTAACATGTAATGCATTATTGACTAGTCGAGTTTATGGAGAGCTTACAGTTTTCCAGCCCTAATAGAAGCATAATGTAAATTATTTTTTTAAATCCATTCTGCGGAGTGGTGCCGATGTGATTTTCATTTACAACCAATTGTTAATTAGGCCAAGCTTCAGTAAGCATTTCCTATTTATTTTGTCCTTTGGTTCTGTTTAGTCAAGCGTGTGCATGTGTGTGTGAGCTGCTGTTTTTCTGTAGTATCATTTGCAGTCACTTCACAGCCTGTTCCTGGCACCTTACAGGCAGTCTCTCTGCCATGGACTGGACAAACACTGCCCCCACCACCTGTCCTGTCCACCCTTCGCTTCTCATGGCTGGACACGCCAGAGTCTGATAATGACACTTTATGTGCCAGCTTTCTTGACTCGCTGATGATTTTAGTGAGCACAGAAGCCTGTAGAAGACAGAAGGAAGAGTTGCTGGAAGGATGTAGGAGCAGAAGGGGGGATGGATAGTGCAGTGGAACACAAGGGTTACTGCCCCAGGGACGATGGTGGATGGCAGTGGAAAGCGATAAGGAAATTTTTCTAGCCCAGAGGTGCCTCTTGAGTTCACTATGGCCTTGGGCATAAAAGAGAGTTGCTGAGTGTTCCAGTGAAGAAGAATATGTAAATATGTAAATACTGAAATAAATGTAGAAATATCGAAGAAGATTGGGAAATGTAAAAAAATCCTGAGAATTGCTTGAAAACAGTTCTTTTGGGTCCAGGTTAAAGACCACTAACAAATGGCCTTCTCTGGCACATTTTTTTGCCCTCATTGGTAAGTATCTGTGAATCTCTGCTTTTTAAGGTTTGTAGGAATGAAATGATGGAGTGACCACTGCTCAGGCATGTATTTTGGAAGAATGATGGACTGGATACTTTCCACAGATTCTTCCCATTGCTGTTTATCCTGATGTCTTCTGTGTCAATGCTGTGTCTGAATACTAACTAACTCTTTTGTCACCTCTGTCTTCTTGCAGGCATATATGCTGAAGTCGTTTGAAATGAATGGCCTGCCCAAGGTGGTCCCTTTAAGTTTGCCTTATCAAGACTTCAGAAAAGATATGTCAGACTACTGGGAAAAGCCTAAGGTATCCCAGCGGATAAAGAAAGTTGATTTTTCAAATATTGTCTTGACTGCTCCTTGCAAACCTCTGGAACCTTACCTGGAAATAAATGGAAAAGAGGAGGAGGAAGAAGATGAGGAAGACTACGAGGAGGAGGAGGAGGAGGAAGATGAAGGGGAGGAGGGAAGCAATGAGATTGACATGCACAGTGGTTCCAGCAGTGACCTGAGTCAGAAAAGCACAGAGCACAGCCAGGAGTGTGCACCATCCACACTCCTGGCTGATGACCAGAAGGGATCGAAGGGTCGAGCATCCACTGCTGATGGGGACGTGGAGCTGGAGGAAGGCTCAAAAACACTAGTGCTGTTTTCACCAGGTGATCTGAAAAAGTCTCCTGTGGCCACAGACTTAGCTCCAGAGGTTGATCTGGGCACTCTTGCTGCACTGACGCCTCAGAGCGAGCGGCCTCAGCCTATGGGTAGCCAACTGGATGTGTCTGAGCCAGGGACCCTGTCCTCAGTCCTTAAATCTGAACCAAAGCCTCCCGTGGCAGTGGCTACAGCTTCCTCCCCCTTTACCAAAGTTGAGCGCACATTCGTTCACATTGCTGAAAAGACCCACCTAAACGTCATGTCTTCCAGCAGCCAGCTGATGCGGCACGAGGAGTACTGCCCGCCGGGACAGTTTGAGGAAGTAATTATTGAAGAAGAGCTGGAGGACAACCTGGTGCTGGTAGAGAACGGAAGCATACATTCGGGGCTGGAAGGGGCAGAGACTGAGAGCTGCGCACTTTCAGCTAATCCCATCGAAACCACCTCAGAGACTGTGGGGGAGCAGCTGGCCCTTCCCAATGGCATAGCAAAGCCTCCTGAGGACAAGCAGAAGCTCTCCAGCAAAGCGGTGCTCTCACTGGATTTGGAAGAGCCTGGCAAGGTGGTTACAAGGGAGACTGGCCTTGAGAAGTCAGCATCAGCGGCAGGACACCTCAAGCGAGAAGAGACCCTCCGTGACACACCACAGCAGGGCCCCAGGAGACTGCTGGGCTCCAGGTATAGAAGTCGGATACCCGTTTTGTTCTCCGAGGAGGACACCGGCTCAGATCTTTCGACTTCACTCTCAGCCAAAGAAAGGCTTTATAAGAGGGCAAAGCAACCTGACTTGGCCCGCCTGGTGATGGAGAAGAGACAGAACCGCCTCATCCGGCTGGCCTCTGGGGCCTCCTCCTCAGCCTCCTCCAGCGACGAGAGGCGGAGAGCCTCAGAAACCCTGTCAGCCACGGGGTCTGAGGAGGACACCCATGACTCTGATGATTCCATCCCAAGGAAGGGAGGGAAGAAGTCTGCGCTCCTGGGGAAAGAAGAGAGATCCATAAGCACAAAGAGCAGAATTCCTCGTCCCATCACGCCAGTGAAGACACCACTGGAGGCAGCAAGGTCGGAGATCTCCGTGGCTGTGGCAATTGCAGGGCTGTGCAACTCCCCACAGGATGCAGCCGCTGTCTGCAGGTAAGACCAAAACGGTGAGAAATGCAAAGTGTTGGGCTTTTTGAGGAGACACAGCCGTGGTTCCGCTCACCTCCCATGACTTCACCCTTCACTCAGCTTGAATACATGGTCCATCCTTGTTTCCTAATGTCATTTTAGCTCAGCAGTGTGTGAAATTTTCACCTGTCCTTTTTTCTTTGAAGCCTCTTGTCACTTGCCCTGGCTTTCCTTCCACAAGCTCTTTCACTTGACCTGATCCTGCTAATAGCAGATGCCTCCAGTGTTGAGCTCTAACTTCTGCAGCATGCTAAGCCATGAATCTGCAAGGATCTGGCCTGGCTATTGCTATTAGAGGTGGCAAGGGTGACAAGGCTGCCAGTTGTGATTACCTCAGTTGGTTTATCTTACATCACAGTTACCGTCAGAAGCCAACTGGTGCAATCCGTTGCCCACAATCCCAGGTTGTATCTCCTGACTTGGAAGAGGTTGCTGCATCCAGCAGAAGAGTCCCAGATACATACTGTCAGTCAAGCCATGCCTGTGTGTTGATCCAGAGGGTGCTGGAGGATCAGGGCAAACACTTACAAGTTAACTGCATCGAGAGTTACAGGATGGTGTTCAAATCAGGGCTCCATCTGGTACGTGGCTAGTTCCTGTCGTCCTAGTGCTGGAGACTCCTTGTACTTGCCCAGCAAGATTCAATGTCAATCCTACTAGGACCCCAGTGCCCCTTGCCGAAACTCCCCTTCATCTTCCCTCTTTTCTTCCCATGCAGGCTTCAGACACAGAGACCAGCTGGAAGCGTCCCAAGCGAGTGCCGAACAACGCAGGTACAAAGCCGGATTCCTTCTTCACCAAGTTCTACTTCTCTTCCTCCACGGAGCAGCTCACGGAGGTCCAGCGGTGCATCCCCTCGGAGCCCTGTCCTTCCTTCAAGGAACCCCAGTACTTCCCCCAGAAGCCAGCTGCCATCCCGGAGGGAAAGTCCTTCTCCCTGCCGACAGCATAAGCCAGGGACTGCTCCTCAGCGAGTTCCTCCTTCCCCCCGACCTCAGCCCTCAGCTCAGGCTCAGGGGCCAACAGGAGATTCCCTGCCATCTCCTGGCACGGCCAAAAAACGACAAAGAGGAAAAACCCAGACTCAGAGTCCAGCAACCAAAGGAAAGCAGGTGTCCCTGGAAAGTAAGGCAGCTGCCAGATAATGATCTTCTTCTGCGAGCCCAACACGCTGGGTAACTTCTGCATATAGTATACACTTGAGATGCTGCAGCACAGCCTTCCATGCTGGACCCACGAGTGTATAGCGGTAGCTGTACTTCAATGCTTCACTCACACTCTCACCCCACACCGCAATCAGCTCCCACGGGCCTGACAGCCTCTGAGCCACGGAGCCTTCTTCGAGGGAGACATCCAGCCCGCAGCTCACGCTTGCTAGTGCACAGCACCAAACAGTGACCCCAGGCAGCCTGCCCAGTGCCTGGCCCTCCTCCCTCCCCAGGGATTCCCCTCTCTCTGTTAGCAATACCAGTCTCCAACACCGCCCCCAGCTGTGGAAAGAGGAGCAGAGGAGATGAGAGCAAGGCCTGCTAAAGAGGAAGGCTCCTGTCCTTCAGGCAGCTCCCTCCTTTCTCCCTGCTGGGAAAACACCAGCCTTGGCTGCTGCCATCTGCCTGAATGTTGGCTCACCTCCTGCCACCTCTGTTAGCAGGGGATTGCCACCAGCTTAGCCAAGAGGGAGGGATGTGTCCTTGTGTGCTGAGAGAAGCAGCAAGGTGGAGGGGGCTCTTCTTTCCAGAGATCCCTCTACAGGTGGGCATTGGGAGACAGGCAGTTCTTGCTGGATGCTCCTGCCTGCTCCAGTATGTCCCATAGGATGCCGTCTGGCACTGCTGCTCAGCTGACACTGCTGCTGTTTCAGCAGACACCTGTGTGGTGGGCACTCAGGTGCAAGTAGGAGTGTATTGGCAGTTTGCTGGGAAATCAAGAGGTCTTGCTAATTAATGTAGAAGGGAGCACACTGCAGCCACTTCTGTCTCAAATACCAAACCGTGATCTGTGGACACCACATCTCCCAACAAGGGTGGTCCCTCTGGCCCTGAGTGTGGTTGGTGCCACAGACCTGTAGTGCACCAAACACAGCTCCAAAGTGAGGATGCGAATAGTCACTGGATGCCTTTAGCTTTGGTGCCCCTTGCACCTAAATTTCTTGTGTTTTATTGTCACGCTCTTGGTGTTTGTAAATTTTGGCACCGTAGTTGAAAGTTCCCTTACGTGGCAGGGTGGGAAATTATTGTCCTGTAGTATACCCAAAAGATGCTGCTTTGCGAGGAGAGGTTTGCTGGCACGCTGTGGATACCCTGTGCATTTCTATCTAAGAGTATGGTGGGTTGAGTGGCAGAGGTCAGGTTTCTGTCTTTTTCTTGGTGCTCAACTCTGCCACATGTTGCGTCAGAACTAACAGTGTGAACATAAAAGCAAGGACTGTGCTCTTCAGTTAGTATTTTCAGAGCAGAAGCTTAGTGCTCAGCTAGAACTAAATCATCCAACTTTTTGACCCCCAGACTAATTAGGAAGGCCTGAAAATAAAAGTGAGGAGGACCTGGCCGCATTCGAAGAGATCTTGAAGTAGACTAAATTTTCCCCACACCTCACAGGATAAAATAGTCCAAATCCAAATACTTTGGGCTTCACACCATTGTCGTGCCTAAAAGAGGCTTTGCATGAGGCAGAAGAGAAACACAACTGCTCTGTACACCTGTTCTTGCAGCTGTAACTACCTGCAAATATTTACTATTTGCAGACAACAAAGCTTGACGAAAGGAATCTGGACAGTAATAACCTTGATTCATTTGAACATGAATGCAAGCAGTCACACTAATGGCTATTGAGTCTAAGAAGTCCTGAAGTTGTTCATGTCTACAGGATATTCCAGGAACTGTCCTGGAAAGGAGCATAAGAGCTGTGATAGGGTATCTAGGAGAAAAGGGTGCTCCTTGGATGCCCAGGCAGGGAAATGTCTAGAAACAGGAGGCAGAAATTGCCTCTTTATATGGCAGTCTCAGTGTTGCCAATGCTAAGAATTTATTTCACCAAGTTCAAAGTGTTTTCCAATTATGTGGTTCACCCTAGTCAGGTAAACAGCCAAGTTTCCACTCTAAAAATATGCCCTCATCTTTGCAGAGCAGCACTGGGGACTCAGAGGGGCTCAGTTCATCAGTCAGGTTCACCATTTGGTCACAGAACAAGAGAAGGAGAGGACAGAGAGTGTGACCACTTCCAGTGGCACCATAATATCATGTGAGTTTCAAGTGTGGGTCAGAATAGAACCTAAATACATCCTGCAGGTTTAGAAACTAGAAAACAGAATAAACACAAACACAGATTCTTCCCAGAAACATAAATCATAGTGGGACTCCTATTAATTTATCGGAGGGCTATTAATTTTAATGTGTTCAGATGGTAAGACTTTGTCATGAAGCCTTTACCAGATCTCCATCCAGGTCTTAGATGCACATGCCAAAAATGACACCGTAAGAGCTTGGAAAGAGGACTGCAGGACTATTAACAGGGTTAGCAAACCTGCCTCATCATGGGAAGCCAATAAAGCACAATCAAAGTATTTGTTCAAGGGAAAGTTTAAAGGAGAGTTTTTGGTGGCCCACCTATACCAGTCAGGAAGAAAGCTCCAGGGCAGAGATAAGGCCAGGTTGGACAGGGACCTGAGTAGCCTGCTCTTGTGGAAGGTGCCTCTGCCTATGAGAGTGAGGTTGGAAGCAGTGATTTTACGGTCTTTTCCAACCCAAACCATTCTAGGGTTCTATGATCTTCCATCTGGCACATGAAAGAGGGAATAGCTGAGAACAGCAGAGGAAGAAATCAGGCAAGCTTTTAGTTGTGAAGCAATCCTCCAGTGACATCTTTTACAGGAATGTGGGGACTTTTTCTTACTAAAAGGTTTCTAAGAAACTGAGCTTTATTCTAAGAGGTCGTTCTACCATGACCCAGCCACAAGCAGCAGGCAAGACGCTGGTGACACCAAGGTAGCATCTCTTTGTGGTGCAGTAGACTCCTGGTCCTGGGCAAACTCTGTCAAGCCTCGAGGACACATGGGGCTTCTCAAATACTGCTGTTGGTGTGTGGCTGTGTTCTTGCTGCACTGCAGAGGAGAGAAGATTGAAAAGAAGACAGAGCTGACCAGAGCAGAGGAAATGTCTAGGAAGAATAAAACAAACATGTGTGGGGTCAGGGAAAGAGAAGCAGGTTTCCCAGAACTTTCCCCTATTTGTGGGGATTTGTAGGAACAGCCTCACAGTCCATGGTTCCCCGTCAGTGTGTTTGCCTCAGGGCTTGTCCTGGCCAGCTGCAGGTAATTGTGCCTGTGTGTTTTGAGGGAACTCCTGGGACAAGCCACCACTGTGCCTACATCTGTGTATGCGTTGGCATGGGCAGCAGGAACAGACAGGTCTGGTTCAGAGGAGCTTTATGGGGTCCTGTGTGTGTTGGGAGTGTAAGTGTCTTTGGGACTGCCTGGTGTCATGCTGAGTCCTCACTTTGCGGGAGTTTTATCTGCCAGCCGAGAGAAGGTGGCACGCTGGCTGGTAAAAAGAGTCAGTGGCTGCTGTCTGGTCAGGAGCTGATTGCAAAGAAACAGGGATACTGGGGGGATGTGCCAAGTGGCAAATCTGAGTTCTCAGCGCTAAGCCAGTGTGACAACCGATTATGTGAGCAGAAGAAGAAAAAGGACCAATGCCACCACTCAGACTAATACTGTGGAGAGGCTCAAGCACACGGATGGATGGAGCTGCTTAACTGATTTGTCTGGTTGGCAACATAAAAACGCTTCTGCTTGCCTTCGGGCAAAAGGGGTTTTGGTAACAGATGTCTCAGTTGTGCTTGGAATCTGTGAGAGGCAGGAGACTTTCTAAATAAAGAATATTATAATATATATGTTATTATAACAATATAATATAACTAGTGACCATTTATATATAGCGGCTAAAGGTTAAAAAGGATCCTGCTATTTTCAAAGAAGTCTTCTGGTACTGTGACTTCCAACGTGTGCGGGACTGACTGCTGAGTGCAGTGAATGTGGGTGGAGGAACAGGGTACCACCCTACCAAAGTGGGGGTGAGGCTCCACTTGCCTGAGCACGAACTAGGGCCAAAACCCCCCAGCTTGGGCGGTTGGCAGCTGTCATACGTGCCATGTGACCTGTACCAGCTCCCGGACTGACATACATCTCTGCGGGGCATGGATCAGGATCTGGAGTGTCACTGCTGCCCTTGACTAACACAAGCATTGAGAGTTGGATGGTGAAATGTTTCAACTGAATGCAAGCTGTATTGGTGCAAAAGAATCTTTCACGTTTCTCCTTTCCAACACAGAGGTGTTTTCTCAGTGTAGATCCTGCTCCAGCAGCAGCTCAAATGGTCCCTTAGTGCACCTCTTTCTTCTCTGTATAGTTTACTGACCCATGGCATGATCCCACCACTATTCTACATGTGTAGACACCGATACTCACCTAAGGCCTTGCCCTACACATCAATCACCTGCAGTTAAATTAATCTTGTGAACACGGTGAAAGTCCCATTGTGGACGTGAGGAGTCTGGTATCAAATGAGTTTCTTCTGGCTTAACTGAAACATGGCGGTGCTCCAGCAGTGCTGGGCTGGTTTGACAAAGCACCCAGGGAACCACCTGGGAGTTAGAACCTTTGGTTCTACTTGTTTTCCAGCTGCTCCTACAGCTCCACAAGAGGGAGAGAGCTTGGGCTCCTGTTCAGGCCCTTTCCTCTTTGGGTGCCTGCTTGTAACTGGGTTCGCTCTGTGCTGGCTCCCGAGGTCCTCTGCAGAACCCCGAATGGTTGTTGTGCTCTTTGTTAGCCTGTTGCTGCACTCCAAGGGGCTGGGACTGCACTGACAGCGACAGCAGAGCCAACTAACCTTAAGACTTCCCTGTGAGCTTTGGCGCTGGTATCTTTGCGAGGCCAGAGAATATCTATTGTTGCCAGCCTGAGGTGAGCTGTGATCTCGAGTACAGCCAAAATCCCACAAAATGACACCATCACTCTCCTGTCCCTTCATTCCTCTAGCAAATTTTGTCTTCAAAGTCATTGTATACTCCCTGAAGGTCAACCCTCTCTGCTTGGGGGATTGAAGCCCTCTTGGATTCTGCAGAGCTTGAGGCAGACTTGGCCACCAACCCATGCAGCATGCCCTGCACCATGCAGGCCAGTGCTCTTGGTCATAAGGAGGAACATCCCTTTCATTTCTGGAGCTGCAAATGTCTGGAAAGCAGGTTTAAATCCCTCTGTGCTGGAAGGAGGAAGGGGGCTACCAAAGCAAATGCAGAACTGGGTTCCTAGCAGGGACCGAGATAATAACTCCTCCTGCTCTTAGCTCCTAAACCAGAGAGGCCTGCAGGTGTGAGACCTCTGCTTTGGTGAGGGGACTGCTGGGCTGGTATCAGCGTGGGGCTTGTCAGTTGCTGCTCTGCCTCTGGCCTTGCTCATATTGCCCCTGCCCGGAGCACAAGAAGGTCTGACACGGGGTCACTGGAGGAGGCAGGGGCTAATATTTACTCAGCACGTGGGTAAATGAGGCCAAGCTGCACGGCGTGGGCTCTGGGACTATTGCCTGCAGAGGCAGGGGGTGGGGGGATGAGCTCTGCAGGACATGGAGGTTTAGTGGACGAGTCCAGGCTCAACGGTGCGTGTGAAAAACCGGTGTCAGCGACACTACCGTGCTCTGGGACCTGGGCTGCTTCTTCTCCAGACAGGAATTGGAGTTGCAAACACAGATAATTTTATATATCTCCTTTTAACACGATAGCATGTGATTCTACACTAGACATTGTATCTGGCGCACCGATGTTTTCCTTCGCCTCTGGCACACTCTGGAGACAGGACTTCTGCTCCTTGGTACTGCCTGCCTGGAAATGTGACTGGGTCCCAAGGCTAAATCTCTCTACATATCTTCATTGCATTCTTTAGGAAAGCAGCTGGAGAATGTTTACACTCTGCAAACAGAATGTAGGACTCCGACTGAGGAACCACAATCCGGTTCAACTGCATGGCAAATTTCTTGGCCATAAAATCTGGCATGCATCACAGAGGCCCTGTCTGTGTACAGATCCACCTGGCATTTGTCATAATTTCAGATCACATCTTAAAGAAAAATAAATGATGATGCCATTTCTTGTTCATACCAGACACAGTTGTCATTAGATTTGTTATTAAAAGGGGATTCTCGATCATGCCATTAAAAGCCTGTCTACCTTTTCATTGGTGTCTTCTCCCATTTATTGGTGTTGCCACATGTGAAGCAGAAATACCACCTGAATTGCTGCCAGGGGACCTTGTCTATAGTTGTGCTTGGCTTTCATTCCAGCTGTGTGGCAGCTCTGCCCCCTGTTCCTTCTCTGAAACCTCCTGCAGAGTTGTGCCCAGGTTGTCATAAAATCTCCTCACAAGGTATGTTCTTCTTTTCCTGTATCATGTCATCTCCACTGGCTGTGAGTAACCCCAAAACATGGGCTGGCAAGGACCAGAGCATTCCACTCTTTCTCTGTGGTCACTGATGCAGCTCCTACCTCATGCATGTAAACAGACCTGCAAGAGCTCTGAACGGTGTGATTTTCTAGCAGCCTTTCCCCGTGTCACAGTGGGAATAGTGGCTCTCTCTTCTCTTGGGGCTTGTGATTCATGCAAGCAGGCAAGGTCAGAGGAACAGCTTGGAGGAATGCACCAGAGGGGCCTGTTGCTATTCGTGCAAGACATGTTCCTGCAGCGTGAATCTTGTTCACAACCACGCGTCAGGCAGCAGGCTCAGCCATCCAGTTCCAAAACAGCACCTGTCAGAGAGCAAAGCCTGCTTTTTTAACAAAATCAAACTGAAATAAAAATTTAAAAAGTGGAATTTGTGGAGATGTTTGCAGGACCCACATCTAGCTGGTCCATGCAGTCCAACTGGGATCTGCCTGGGGGATCTGCACTGAATTCCAGAACTGGCCAGGGACAGTGTTTCACATGACTAGTCTCTTGCTCTTCCATTTTGTATGGTTTTCCCAGTTTGAGCACCACTGGGATCGTAACAATATCTCCCTGACCCTGTCTGTGCTGAGACCAACCAGCTGGGGCTGCAGTTGAAACTGCACATTAATATGCAGGAAGCGGAGCAGAAGCAAACCAGTAACTTGGCATGGTTTGACTTTTAATACTCTCTGACAATCTGACATGTCAGCTGAGGACAACAGCTCTTACAACAGTCCTTGAACTGTGTGCAATTTGCCTCATGTCTATTGTGTGCAGACCACACATGTAGTACAGTTTCTTACCTAGTTTTGGGAAGGGGTAGTTGAAGAGGGAACACAGAAGCTATGAAGGATTTGTTTTCATAAATTTTTAAGTTCAGACCCTTTCACCACTCAGGCACCTTTGTTTGGCGCAGTGCAGGCAGGGTGAGATACAGCTTACAAGCAGGCAGCTCTCCTTTGGGGCCTGGCACAGGCAGGACAGGGCTCAAACCCACTACTTGGCTAAAGATTCATAAACTCACAGCCACCTCGCAGGCACACAGCAGGTACACGATCTGCTGGCAGGTGGGTATCAGTGTCCATGGTTCCCTGAAACAGGCTCATTCTCTTGTTGCTCAGTTTCCATCTCATTTTCTCTGCTTCTTTTTTTTTTTTTTCTCCTGAGGATTTTGTCTGTGAATCTTCGTGCTCCTCAGTGTCATCATCTCAACAATGTTACCTTTGCCTGTGCAAAAAAAATTTCAGTTGTGAGTGAAATACCTATCTTAAACATTTGAGTTTATGGTTAAATACCTTAACTACCATCATGGTCTAACACACAATGTAAGTGCTTTTCCTGAGATTTCAGATTATAAAAAACCTGGAGGGTAAGAATATATATAATCTGTCCCAGTCAATGTGATTTTTTGGAAGTTGGCTTTGTTCGGTAAGTATGGTACCTTATTTTTTTTTTTTTTACATTGACCATAGCTAATCATTCACAACAATTGACTAAGCATCCAAAAAAACACTGATCCACAGTCATGCACTGAGCTGCAGAGTTCACAGGTGAGATCTGTCAAAATGGAAGTGGCTGATACCCTTTCACACTAAGGTAAGATCAGCACTCACATTTATGATGGACAAGAAAACGAGCTTTGGCCAGGACCAGTTTACTTGCAAAATAATTTTCATTTGTTTGTGCAGTCAAGTAAAATGCCTGCACACCAGGCTGCTGCAAGTGATGGAAAGCAGAGGAATCTGCTAATGGAGCACCAAGTCAGAATGGCATGAAGTCACTTTCTTCTAACCCAAAACAAAGATCTTCAGGAACCCCAGGACCTCTCTGTTGGCTGCACCTTTGCTTTCTCCAACTGAGCTACAGAATCTGGTGCACACACATCCTGCCAGGCTCATTTGGACACTGCTGCAGCACAGTGCACCTTAGACTGACACTGCAGGCATCCTCTGCTGACTTTGCCAGCTTTGTAGGATCTTCCTGTCTAAACTGCCTTGGTAAATAACAGAAAAAATAGAGACTCCCCGTGTGTGTCACATCATCTTCCTGCAGGGCCTGCACTCAGCTGCAGTTAGAAGGGGTCATTTCTGCCCTCTGACAGCAAATCTAGCTCAGTGGCTCTGATGGCCACATATGTTCATGGCATAACTTGGAGGGAAGGGAGGACTTTGGGATCTGCATCTTTCCTATAGGAGAAAATTATCATTTAAGGACCAATCTGCAAGAACTGATCAGATCTGCAGGTACTCTGCAGCAGTTGATACAGCTGTGGAGTGGCTCCAAATGCTTAAGGAGCAAATCAGCTCCTTCTCTCACCATCAAGGCTATTACAGCTCCATAGAAGGCGTTAGGAAATTACTGCTGAAAACAGAAAAGCTAAATTAGTCACCTAATAATTTAATAATCTACCCTCTCAATAAGTAGTTGGCATCCTGAAAAGGAGAAGAAAGAACTATTGCAAATGAATACAGACGTGAAGCAAAAAGTAAATTTCTTTTTCCAGCAATATACTCCAAAGCAGCAGCAGAAGAGTCTGCCCACTCTCTCTGCTGCCACGCACGTTCAAGCTGTTTGAGTCAGGTCCTGCATCTACTTAGCCAAGTGGCATAGTCAGTCACAGCATTTGCACACAGGTTGGTGATTAACTCAAGCTGGTGACTGGTTACATGAGCACATTTTGATTAGAGAAATAAAGGAATGTACATTTTTAAGCAGTTGCATTATGAACAGAAGAGCCCCAGGAGCTGCAGAGCAATGATCCATATCCTCGTTTCTGATGGAGAGGCCAGAGCTGCTTTGCAGTTTAAATACACAGCAGGATATCAATGAGAGCTTCTGTTCCTTGCTCTTAAAAGACCAGTGGTGAAGAAAAATAATTTTTCCTTTAGTTCAACTTCAGGTTAAATTGTAACCCTGGAGTCACTGTCAGGTGTCCCTGTTTCACTCCTGTGGTCTCCCTTCATGCTTGTCCCAGGGTGAGCATGAAAATGGTTCATAGCAGAGACTGGGGCAGGACATTATTTAAGCATGGGTGACCAGGAATGCTCCTGAGAAGAGGAAAGATCACCTAAGGCCACAGCATGGTGGCCTTTCCCTTGTGAGCATGACCATCCACAGCAGGAGCCCTAAGAAAAGCTTTTCTAGATCTCTTCATCTCTACTTACTGCTCTCCAGCCGCTTCTTCCCAGCCCTTTGCTGCAGGGCAGGGGCAGTGCAGACTGGCCCCTCTCGGCAGTGCCTGGCAGCCAGCACCACTTGCACTTTCCCTGTGCCAGTCTCTTGATGTGCCTGCATCCCAACACAAATGTCCCTGCTTTCCAGGTGGATGGCCAAACTGGAGCTGCTTTAAAGCAGAGCATGTCCCGGGGCTTGGAGAAAGGGTTAGCGGATGAGGGACAGTGCAGACTATGAGGAGAGAGGTACAGAGTGTGGAACTGCAGTGGGAGATAACCTATAGCAAGCTCTCAACAACACCACTGTTGCTGCTTCTTCACCTGCACCCTGCAAAGGGGTTGTAGCCTTTAGAGGGTTCTGCCCCTGCTTGCTGTATGATGCACTGCACCCTTAACCACCGTCTGGGATGGGTTATCCCCAGCAGCTGGCCCATGGGTCCACTGGGTGGGGTGAGGATGTTAAGGGACTTATTGGAAAGGGTCCTGCAGAGACCCCCAGGAGAGTAAGGGTAGAGCCCCTTCTCTCACTGCTGCTTTGCATTTAACTGCCCTAATCTCACCGCCAGGCCCATGCAGTGGGGACAGCAGTGCCTGTGGCCCCGTCAGGGGCCGCACGTTCACTCCTTTGGCTGTCACATGGATCCTCAGAGCACACTGGCACAGAGCTGGACCCTGCAGGAGGATGTCACAGCCCCCAACATGGCAAGTGCAGCCTCTCTGCATACTCATCGATTCCTTGCCTGTGTCCTGGGGAAACACCTCTCCAGGTGGAGAAAAGGACTTCGTAGGGAAACATTTTAATTTTTTCCATTCTTTGGAGGACACTGCTGAGCAGGTAGCCTTCACCTACAGCTCTCCCTTTTACCATAAAGGGCTCACACCCCTGTTCGCATCCATCCAGAGACTCATCTCTCTGCCAGGTGCCTTCTCAAGCCTCTCCACACTCCCTGCTCCAGATGTCATGACCTGGCACAAACCTTGACTCGCGCTAAAGCACACTTAGCTGATGCTCAGCAACCAGGCTCGGTGCCCCTGGGTGTCCCAGCACAGTGAGTCACCCCTGATCTTCTGAAGGCCTCTTTTATGGTCCAGTGGGTCTGGCTGGTTATCAGCTCACAGTAGGCAGCGTTTGTTGCAGTGCCTGGGATGCTGCATGGTACATTCACACAGAAATGAGAGCACTCTCACAGCACTCTTCCCACAGCCTCCCTTCCTCACGTAAATGTCCCTCTCAAAAACCACGGCAGGAAGAAAGGACTTCAAAAAGAGAAGGGTCTTGTGCTGAATTAGTTTGAAATGGACCTGTTGTGTGCACACAGGATAATTTCTTTGGCTATACCCCAAATGGGGAGTTTCACTGTGACTTTTGACACCTTCCAGCAAGGTCTCAAAGTCCGATGAAGTGGTGGCATGAAAAGCCGTGGAAAGTTGAGCTCCAAGAACAAAGGCTGCCTTTCAAGCCCTCGTTGCTTCTCCTTGGTACACAGCTGCTTTGAGTAAGAAAACTCCACAGGAATGATGAAATTCGAGGATCTCTTGCGTGAAACTGGGGGCTTTGGCAGATTCCAGATTTTGATTTTGGTTGTCCTTTGCCTCCCAAGAATCAACCTGCCCATGCATTTTCTGCTGCACAATTTTATTGCTGCTACCCCCTCTCATCACTGTGCAATTCCACACCAGGAGGCATTTGTGAATCTCACCACGGAGGAAGTTCTACTCATCAGTATCCCCCGGGAGTCTGACGGCACCTTCAGCTCTTGTGAGATGTTCTCACAGCCTCAGTTTCACCTGCTGCTCAACTCTTCTCTGCAATCAGAAAACAAATCCATCATCCAGCGCTGCCAGCATGGATGGGTCTATGACCACTCGCAGTTGACCTCCACCATCTCCACCCAGGTAATGCCTGGCCTGTGATGCACCCAAAACTGAAATTAGATCAGGGCTTTGAGGAGCAAATGGACGGGTGTTTGCTGGGTGCACAATATCGTCAGGGAATCTGTGCATTGTAACCAGTGGGTGTGAACTGTTTGGAGAATATGTCCTGGGAGGAGGAAGCTCTCTGAAGATCAGAGAAGACAACATTTATTATTATTATTAGTTTGTGAACATCTCATCTTGCTTAGGTTAGTGCCAGTGCTTCTTGTTATCCTAATTTCTCCAGGCAATTGAGAGATTCAGGAGTGGCACAGGGGGAAGACACAGATATAGGATTTTCTCTGTGTGGACCTCATGGCATTGCACAGGATTGTACTCTGTCAGGGTTTCATAAGAGCCCATTACTTCCTTTCTTGGTTTTCCAAACACTTTTTAACTTCTATTCCTCTGGTAACCCCTCCTCACTGATCTTCACCTTCCTCCTCCACAAGGCTGTGCTGCCTGTTTTCTCTTACCACCAATACCTCTTGCTGACAAATCAGATGTGCTCTCCAAGGGTCTCCCAGTGAAATGCAGCATGCTGGCCAGCCATAACCTTGAGCTTGCCCAAGGTCCCTGCCCATCAAATAGTCACCACTCACCTTCTGAAACACTTTTCCAGGTCTAACAATGATACCTCTGAGTGTTAATGCTATACTTTCCTTGAAAAATGGCCCAAATCACAGTGGTCTTAGGGAGGGGAACAATCTGGTCAGGCAAAAGAGGCACGGTTGTGTTGGAACAACACAAGATAGTGCTGAGCATCTCAGTGAGAGCAGGGAAAAGCGTAAGCCTAGGGCTGGTGCCTCCTCCCCACTACCCAACCACTCCTGCTCTCATCAGGCACGCAGGTGAGGGTCAGATGTGCACCAGGTCTGTACCGCATTTCTGCAGTGCTTCAGGGAGAGAGACGTAAAGCAGTCATGGGGGAAAGGCAGAAGGAGGTGCTCTGCAGCACTGAGCCTTGTGATGCTGCTCCCATTGTGCAGTGGGCTCAGGACCTGTTCAAGGGGCCAGGGCTTTCTCTGGACTCTGTGCTTCTGTAGCAGGAAAGGTTGCTCAACATCTCGCTGGCCTTGTCAGAGAGGCTTCGAGTCCGGGTTGATGATTAAATTAAGTTTTGCACATACAGGAAACTAACTCTGCATCTTGGCCATAGCATTCTGTAATG
Source organism: Myiozetetes cayanensis (assembly GCF_022539395.1). Taxonomy (NCBI): domain Eukaryota; kingdom Metazoa; phylum Chordata; class Aves; order Passeriformes; family Tyrannidae; genus Myiozetetes; species Myiozetetes cayanensis. Next base: position 3,857,199 of record NW_026087411.1, on the reverse strand, counting down.
ATTAGTGACATATGAAACTCCAAGAAAGTAAAATTATGTTCATTAATTTAATTAGGATGAATGTCTAAACGCCCTTCTCAGTGAGAAATCAACAAGCTAACGTTAAGAGCAATTATTTGTTCTCACTTCCCCTCTGCCCTCCTTCTCCCTGCACAGAAAACTTCAAAGGAAACTGGTCAGATCAACAGAAAGTGGGTTATCAACACAACATTCCCTAACGCGGGCTGAGGCATGTGTTACAGCACCCTGCACTGGGGGCACCCTGCAAATACCCATCTCACCAGGGCAGTCTCAAGGACATGATGGAGGGATCTGGGGGAGACATGGACCTGGGCAAGTATTGCAGGGATCAGGAAAAGAAAAAAGGGAAACTCTCCATGCATGGTACCCAGGAAAGTTTTCTGATACCAGCTCTCTCCTGGCATACATTAAGCACAGCATCACCAGCTGGTCAAAAGACATGATTTTCCTGCTCCATTCTGCACTGGTGCAGCCTCACCCTTAGTCCTGTGTGCAGCTTTGGGCACCACAACATAAAAAAAATATTAAGCTACTAGAGAGCATCCAAAGGAGGGCCAAGATAATAGTGAAGCGTCTGGAGGAGAGGGAGAAAGCCATTTATGAGGAGCAGATGATATCACTTGGTTTGTTCAGCCCACAGAAGAGGAGGCTTATGGGACACCTTAATTGTGGTCTTCAACATCCTCACGAGGCGAAGCGAAGGGGCAGGTACTGATCTCTGCACTTTTGCTGTCAGTGATAGGGCTCAAGGAAATGGCACGAAACTGAGTCAGGGGAGGTTTAGGTTGGGTATCAGGAAAAAGTTTTCACCCAGAGGATTGTTGGGCACTGGAACAAGCTCCTCAGGGAAGTTCTCACTGCACCGAGACTGTCTGAGTTCAAGAAGTGTTTAGAAATGCTCTCAGACCCATGGTTTGATTCTTGGAGTGTCCTGTGGAGGGCCAGGAACTGTGATTCTATGAAGTGTTCACAGGGAGGCTGTCATAGTGAGCACAGATAACTGTGACTTTTGTAAGATTCAGCTTTACATTTTTCAGGACTCCAGCTCTGTCCTGTGTGCGGTTTAGTGCAGGATTCTACCCCTCAATCAGATTTGGCGGATATAAATTGCAAGACATGATGGCTGACCACTGCAGTGAAGGGGTGTGAAAAGGCAACAGAGACCGAACTGGGCACTCAGTGTCATTTTCACCTTGTGTTTCAGTGGGACCTCGTGTGTGAGCACCGTGGACTGAACCAGGCAACAGCAACCTTCTTCTTCATCGGTGTTACGATGGGGGCCGTGGTATTTGGATACCTTTCCGACAGGTTTGACCCCTTTCAGGCTGTTCCTCCAGGGCCTCAGTTTCATGACAAGAATTTCACAGACCTGTGACCTGCAGCTGGCAATCAGAGGGGCAGAGAATGGAGAAAAGAGAATTGTAAAGGAGAATCCAGCCTCTCACTTGAAAATGGGATTCAAGTCGCACTACGAAGCAATGCAGGGGTAAATAATTAATGGATCAGTGAGTTAGCAGTCCACCAGAGAAGCAGCTCTGGCCCTGGTTAGGACTCCCTTGCACTGCTGACTGCAGTCAGCTTTGCTGCAGAAACAGTAAAAAAAAAACAAACAAACAAAAAATCTAGTATGCAAGACCATATTCAGGAAAAATTCCTCTCTTAAAAGAGGAAAGATGGTTGAAACAAAGCTCAACAAAAAGGGTTAACTCTTGCAAGTTATAGGCAAATTGGCTAATGACAGCCAAGTGAGGGGATGAGAACAAATGCATGCCATAGCTCAAAAGAAGAGTCTCCAGCAAGGAAGAGCTGATTCTCTCATTACTAAAGAATCAGGAGAAAGGAGATTCTTATAAACAAAGAGGTATTCCTCAAGGAAGAGCTGAAGCAATGAGGAAAACAGGAACAAATCTGCTCTCTCTGGTTAAATGTTGGAATGTGACAATGTAAACCTGAAAGAAAATCTGAGTAATAAGCTAGAAAAAGCATCAATTAAGAAATTCAATATTTTTGCAAACAGCAGAACGAGAAAACCCACCTGAGGATACGTAGACCAGGCACACAGTTGGGTTATGCTATTCACCGTACGCTAGTCATGATTTAATAACTGGGTTTCCTGTGCAGGAAACTCCTTCCCTCTTTCCTTCTTCTGGAAGCAAGCACGCATTAGCGTGCAGCAAGTTACAAAACTACTGCAGAGGGGAACCAGCTCCACAGTATGAAGGGCCCTGAGGCTTTAGTGCTCAAGAGGGAATTTTAAAGCCCATATCTTTGCACATGAGTATATGTGTATCCTGCTACAAGGATCCAAACCACTTAGTTGATCTAGACTGAGTGTCTTGGCTTTATATCTACAATAATTTTATAGCACAGTTGGAGGAAGAGAAATTCAGAATCAAGAAAAGGAGCAGGACAAAATAATGCAGAAGAAAAGGCCTCAGCACAAAATGAAAAATAATTTCTTTTACAAATGGATTGTGAGGGGAAAGAGCCAGTAGAAGACAAGGGCATAAAAGGAGCATCTGGAAATAAAAAGACTGTAGTGTGAGCGATAAATGAGTCTGTGCTCACAGTGGGAGAACGTGCAGGGGCAGGTGTTGGAGTTGGAGCTTTGAAATAGACTGACAGGAGAAGACGGAGATAAATTATGGGAGCAAGGAGTGGTTACCCTGGAGCCTTACAGCACCTTTGGGATGGAAAAACTAGGAGAGCTGGCATTGTGTGGCCTCCACAGCAGAGGGCTGGGATGGTATCACATTTCAAATCTGTTTTAAACTGGTCTCCAAATAATATTTCAGGAACTACATGCCAAGCAGCCTGACATCTGCCTGTACCAGGCAAATTGGCAGAAACTGCTCTGAAAGATTGAGCTGGTGCCCCATGGGACACACTAGTGAAGAATCAGTTGGGTTTTTTGAAAACATCCATGCCTTACAAATGTATTGGATTTCTTTGCTTGCACTGACAGGCATATCAGCAGAGAAGACACCACCTACATGGATGGTATCAAGAATTCTCCTTACCAAAGGCTTCTTAGAAAATTGAGCTACCCTAGGATAAGAAGGAACGTCTCTGCATGACTAAATAATTGATTAAAAGTCAGGAAGGAGAAAGGAGATGTAAGTGACAAGGGAGGGACCTGTTCTTGGATTTGTGTGCTTTTCAGCACATTTTTAAATAATCTGGAAAGAGAGCAAGTGGGGAGGTGATGCTGAGCGGTAGAGACGAGATCTGAGCGGGGAGAATTGCAGAAGGAGCTAAAGGACTCTGTGACTGGATAGGAGACTCAGAAAACAAAATTTCAGGGCAGATCAACCTAAAATAGAGAAAAAAAATTAACTTCTCATTTAAAGTGGAAGCTCTGAGCTGACCCTAGCTACTCAGTAGGAAGACTTTGGTGTTATGACAAACACCTGAGCTGCATTGCAAGGCTTACAACACCTGTCATGTAGTCAATGTAATTGCAGTGTGGGGGCAGCACACCCAGTGAATTTGGCAGATCTGTCAAATGGCAGAAGACATGCCCCACATCTTCCCTATTAGCTCTTTTAAGTTGACTCCCCATTAGCAACCTTTCTTTTCTGCCATAGCGATGAGATCTTACTCCTTTGTGCTAACAGTGAGGCAGAGATTTCATCTGTTGTTCCCCAGGGTGAAAACCGTCTGTCCTGGCATTTTGCTACAGTTCAGGTTTGTTTTTTTCCTAAGCCTTGACAGATATTTGAATTTGAGAACAACTCTACTGACAAATGTTGCCCTGGTAAACCCTTCAACAACCTTCACTGTGAACATATAGATGCAAAACCACGTGTTGTTTCTGTTATCATCTGCTCTTTTCTGAAGACTCCTTTGGTACCTTGTCCTTGTATTGAATTGGCTCTGTGATGCCTTGACAGAATTCCATATTGTTGGTTTTTTTATGAAAATGGCTTTTTTATTAATTTTATGCTTGTGCAGTCTGCTCCTTTTATTGTATTTTCTACAAGAGGTTGTGCTCTCCTGCCACTCTCTTTGAAGACAATTTTAACAGCATTATTTCTAGTAGCCTCCCTGTATCCTGCAGCTCAATCCTGCCAGCTCTCCTCTGGTTTTCCTAGCAGGTGGTGTGCATTTTTTGAGAGAGTCTAGTAATGTGTCATTAAACAGCTGTCTTGAGTCTTGTGGGAAATCTCATGGTTTTACATTGTTCTTGCTATATTTTCAAGAAAAATAATTCGAAAAATGTGTCTTCCTTAGGCAGTTATCTCTTGGAAACTGGATCCAGCTCTGGTGTGTTTCTGGGGGTATCCTCTTCTGACCCAGGGGTATTGCGATGTCTTTTGCAAACTGTCTGTGCTTAAATTTCAAAGCACATCCAGTAAACTTCCCGTGCCCAAGACAGAAGTTGTTTTTTTAGCAGTAGGTTAATTACTCATCTGCTGAACTAAGTAATTTATGATTGTTTTTAGGAATGTGACTGTGGCATTATGTCCCAGTACACCACTTTTTCCCCAGAAGCCATTGTTCCTGCCACCATCCGTCTCAGGTGGCCACTAAGAGAGCCCTAATGCCAGGATCAGAGCAGGATTTCAATCCTTATAAACTGAACATTCCTTATTGACAGGCTTAATCTACTATTCTGGCTTGAACCTAAGCTTTCTTAACATGCTGTGCTGATGTATCTCAAAAGACTGACATGTGCTCCATTTTGATTAGTTTGTGTAGAAATACATGCAGAAATATTTCTCTATGTGTGTGTCTGTGCATACACACGTGCATTTGTGTGTATTTGATATTCTGTATTCCTCCACACTCTCCATACAGGACTCTGGATGTGGTGTAAGATACTAGGACTTCCAAAATCCTCAGGGGGACAACCTCCTCACAGACCCCCTAGGATATCAGGGCTATTTGCACACGTGGGCTGACAATTGGATTCCTTTGTTTTCCTTCCGAGAAGCAGGTCCAAAATGTCATGACTCTCTCTCCTCCTTGAGAGTGGTGGCAGAGGCTGGTCCTGAGTGAGCCATGGGAGAAGGAGATGCTGAGCCAGTCATGGAGATAGTAATTGGAGTGAGCAGGGTGTGCCAGCAGCAGGGGATTTTGAGCTGACATCGCTGCTTTTGATGATGTTGTTGACCAGGGGAGCCTGATTTGTTGTTCTGAGCAGTGTTGCTCTTTCCACTGGAGAGGCCCATGCCCGATGCTCATGGGGCAGTCTGGCCCTCTGAATGGGAGGACAGCACTCTTGCATGGGCTATATCCAGAGCCATTTCCTCTTCTCCAGGATGTTGCCTCTTGCACTCTTCACAGAGCAGGCAACATTTTAACTTTCTCCTAAATTTTAACTTTCTCCTAAAACACCTGGTTTAACTTTCTCCTAAAATGCCTGGTTTATCCGCTTCAAACCACACTCCTGTGACAGGTTTCCAGCCATTGTAAGCAACTCTGTGCTTGTGGCAGGTTCGGACGGAAAACCATGCTCCTGCTGTCGCTCGTGTGCTCCGTTGTCTTTGGGATGCTGAGCGCCGCCTCGGTGTCCTACAGCATGCTGGCCATCACACGGACCCTCACCGGGGTGGCCCTGAGTGGCGTCTCCCTGATTGTCCTGCCTTTGGGTAAGCAGTGGGGGGGTTTTGTGGGTGTCTGGCTGTACAGGGGGACTCCTGACAGGCGGTGGGTAGGAAGGGACTTGTCTACCAGACAGGACAGAGTTAGAAGGAACAGAAGTCTGGAAACTGCGTGTGCAATTTTATTACAGGCAGCCAAAAGAACATCATTCTCGGAAGAATCCAGGAATTACAATTTTTTTGTTTGTCTAATTAATACTTTAACAGTCTAGTCAAAATAGAACCGCTCCTGTTGCACAAACACTTGCAACCCGTGCTACCCAATTCCTGTTAAGCATCATCAGTAGTACAATAAAAGTTGTAGACCCAAGTATCTGCCCTTTTCCTTTGATACAGTTCTCACCCTTCAAGTGCACACTGTTAAGACAATTCAGCAGCATTGCCCTGTCCTCAGCATGAGAAGGATGGTGTGTCATTTAGAGGGTGTTTCTACTTCTCTAGTCTTGAGTTTCCGAACAGCTTTCCTAAGTTCCCAATCTTTGTATTTTACAAAGAGAAGAACCACACAAACACACACACACAAAATCATACAGAGCTAGGCAAAACTGAAGCTGAAGAATTTAGACCATTATGTAATAAAAACAAGCTCCAAACTTCAGGGTACCCAACAGACCACTGGATGATTTTATAGATACAGTTGGGACATATTGGGCAAGAGTCTAAGTACCCAAGAGCAAATTATAGATGCAGCAAAAATTTCCAAGATTTTTGCAGATTCAGAAAAAATCAAGCTAAAATGGCTTCAATACTAGAAAAGTCCACATAAGACCTGACAAGGATTGCTATATCTTTTATTATTATAAAAGTTGATGCCTGCAAGACAAAGTAGACCTTAGGAGAGACATTTCTGATTGTTAAGGGTTGTAGCAAGATGTCCAGATCTCTGGAGGGAAAATGGTTTTTTTAGTTCACACACACAAATGAAGAGATCACCATCTGGCTTTACATGTGCATTAGTATTCACACTGGGTAGATTCCACGTGAGTGACAATTCATCTCAATATATTTCTTCAATCTGAAATAATGAGTGGGCAGAGAAATGGGAAACAATGCAAGCAAGACAGTTAGGAGGGAAAAAAAATCTTTTTGACAAAGAAGACCATTTGAATGCTATTGAATGGGATTTTTAAAAAGTGGTTTTAACACTGTTTCTAAATATATAACCAGTGTTTCTTTTTTAAAAAAGTTTTATTTTAGTTGCTTACAGCTTTACAAGAGGTTATAGAATTGTAGATGAATATTTTAAATGTTCCAAATATTGGCCAAACAGTGAAACCTTGTCAAGGAGAAGACGTGGGATGTTGCAAGGCTTTGCACTTGTTACAAAGCCCTGCAGACCTCTTCCTGGAGAACTCCTGCATGTTCCATCTGAACGCTGCCTCTCTCTTGCAGCGATGGAGTGGGTGGACATAGAGCACCGCACCTTCACCGGGATCCTGACTAGCATCTTCTGGAGCGTTGGGAACATGCTGCTGGCCATGGTAGCCTACTTGGTGCGGGAATGGCACTGGCTGTTAGTGGCCGTAACAGGACCTTGTCTTCTGAGCATCGTCTGCCTGTGGTGAGTGAAGTGACAGGGTGGCTGGTGGGGATGGGAGCAGGCTGTGATTTGCCTCCTCTGCTCTGTGAGCGTGGCAAACATCAGAACGCTGATCCTGGGATTCACTCCAGCAACTTCAAGAGGAGCAGGACTCATCTGTGTCCTGCACTCGGATTGCCCACACGTGGCAGCTTTTGACAACAGCAGAGCCTGAGTTTCATCTCTCCAGCAAGGCCAGGACCAAAGGTCACATCACAGCGTTGGGGACAAGGAGGAGGCAGGACTGGGGCTGAGGCTGGGCATTTGGATGACAGGCTGCAGCACAAGGGAGCAGGATTTGGTGCTGCAAGCTCTGTCATACGTGTTAGAGTAAAGAAAAGATATCTCAATAAAGGGAGGCAGGACCAGATCCCTGGCTTTAATCCTTAGTAAACTCAAGATAACTAGTTTATCCATCCTCTGTCCCCACCTCACTGGGAAGGATACATTTGGCACCAATGTTTCCATGATATCCAATGACACCTTCAGGCCAGGTCAGGTTCATTTACCTCTGTACTTCCCATGGCTTTTCGCAGCTGTGTAACCATTCTGATGGGCCAAATATACTTACTTTCTGTGGCCTGTTTCCCTCCTGTAGCATTATTTAAGAAATATATGACATGTCCTAAGGCTTAAAATGGGAGATGGTTCATTTAATAGAAGAAATTTTGATTTTTTTTTTCATGTAGTAACACAAATTAGAATACAGAGTTCATTCACTGACAGTGTGATTGTCACGTGAAGTGAATTGGATCAACTTAGCTGACAATCCGAAACAAACCTTTGAATAAGCAGCTCCATTTCCTGATTGGAAAAAAAGGTTTGTGCTCAAATAAGCAAGCAGGTATTCCCACAACTGCCCTACTGAAAGCATTCAGCAACGGGGGACGTGTCTCCTTCAACTTAGGGTGGTTGTTTGGTTCCTTCTGGACAATGGCCCAGTGCTAGATCATACTGCAGAAATCACAGATGTGTCCCTCAGGGGGATGGGGAGCTCTAGCTGGAAACCATGCAGAATAAGTTCTGATTGTTAGACTCATGGATCCAAAAATTATGTGCATAATCATCGAACAAAAAGAGCGATATCCAAATCCTAAAGTACCTTTCAGCTGCTATCAAGGATGCTTCTGAAGACTATGGTTTGCTAGCTTACTGTGTCTGTCCACCAGCATGAAGCAGTAGATTAAACAGTTGCACAGATCTAGTACAAAAATCTCAAATAATCCTTACTAGAAATGGAATATAAACTGGTGCTGTTTTTATTCAATGGCTAAAGAAAGATGTACTGTTTCACCGGCTTTCTGGCAAAGAGTAACATCTGATCTTTCACTGATCAAGTCCAACACAACTAAAATATGTGTTCTGCCGTCTTTTTGAGTTCGAGTTGTTTTGCCTGCTTTCTAGACAACCAGCCAAAAAAACCTGAGTCCTTGGAAGTGCTGAAATCCACAGATACATTTGGACCCACCCTTTCCATAACAGCTGTTTGGTTCTTTTCTCTTACTGTATCTTTTATGGAGATTAGTTCTCCAACAAACTATACTGTAGTCTGATCAAAATTCAAGCACCCAAAAGGCCAGTGATTAGCAGATAATTAAAACTCCCTGAAGTATGGGATTAAAATCTAATTTAGCACTCTGTAGATACTATTGGCAGAATGTCAGAACTCAGTGGAGACATTAGACAACCAAAATACGTAATATTACACCCCAGGGACAGTAGGGATCAGCACAAAATGCCATCTTTCCTTCTTTATATTTCCCAAGGTGCACTGTGCTCCTCTAGGGGTAGAAGAGCATATAGGTGCAAAAAGGGTGTCCTGTTACTCTTATTCTCATGCACCATAGTTGCTATTTTTGGCTGAGGTTGAAGCCTCGTAAACATGAAGGAACTCTGTCTTCTCTCCTTGCATCAGGTGGGTCCCAGAGTCTGCCCGGTGGCTCATAGCCAAAGGCAAAATGAAGCAAGCTCACAGGCATCTGCTTAGATGTGCAAGAATGAACAGAAGGAAAGATTTTGCTGTCTCACCAGAGGTAAGAAACTGAAGATCCAGACACATGCTCTTCCTTTCTCACGTCTTTTTACTTCCATTTGATACCTGAAGCAATGTTCAGTCTGCAGTGTTCTGTGGGGCACTGTGGTGCACAGGATGCCATGCTCCTTTTTACTCTAGAAAGCACCTACATTCACTCCTAAAGATAAGCAGCAGCCCAGCTCCCATAAGACCAGAAATCCCCTTCATTAGGTGGAGTGTCTTTCCACTCATTATTGCCACGACGAGAAGCCTCAGTGGACTGGACACTGGACTAAATACACAGTAAGAGAAAAGTGCAGCCTGAGAAAATAAGGCAGAGGTATCACTCCCATAACAGACAGGAGACTGTGCAGTTGCACAAGGAACTCATCCAACTTAGTGTTTGCTTTCTTGGTCACTGTAGTATTTGCCAAGTGTTGGTACAGTGCTGGAAGAAAGCAAACACATTAATAACACGTGGGTAGCATATTTTCTCTCATATTGCACTTGAGATACTCCATGTAGTATGATTCAAAAATGCAAAAGCTAGTCCACCTTAGGCCGTATTTAGTGTATGTATGAAACTGGAAACTGTCAGCAACAGTGCCCCAGTGATGAGTGTGGGTGTAAAGAACATTCAGCATAATCAAATTTTTCCCCTGGCTAAAACTTTGCTTTCAAGTCAGTCATGGTTCTGCCAGCACTCTTAAAGGGATGTGGCAAGGGTGAGGCACTGGGCTAAGTACACATGCATCCACTGGTTTGAATCCATTTTTGCCTGGCCCCAGAGGTGTAAAGAATGAAGTTTCTCAGCTAGATGTCTGAACAAATGAAGAGGAAGGGGAACACTAACAAATGGACAGCATTTAATTTTTAAAAAGCAGTTTCTTAATATCTTTCAAAGAGGTGACTAGCCCTTTTGATTTATGACAGAAAAATGGTGTGGCCTATGCAGCTCTGCAGCTGGGATTAAGTATTTAAGCAAAAGCTTTGGCTGAGGCTTTGCTTTCTCTGAAGAAGATATTGATTTGGGAGTACATATAACTACTTAGCAGACTCTCTTCTCAAGGTTTCCTAAGTTTCATAACCTAATCAATTTTAACTGTCCTACCCTGCATTTGCCGATGATTTTTGGACATGGTGAAGTGAGGCTGAGAGGAATTCTCTCCCGGTAGTTGGTATCCACATCATTACTGTCTGAAGCCTCCTTTAAACTGCAATCTAATGACCAGCCGGCAGGGGCTGACCAAATGCGAATGCGGTTGCTTCCTCTGGAGTAAAACGACTTCATCATTCCCGCTGGAGATCTCCATTAAATACACAGTGAAACCAGGGCAACTAGCTTGGGTATAGCTGCGTTGCAGACCTGTGGTTTGTGTGAATCTCAACCAGTGAGCAGAACTTACTAACTCTGCTGGTACTTACCCCTCAATCAATTGCCAAAAGCCTTTGTGAATAAGCACTCTCTTCTTCCTCATGGGCAGGGTTCGCTCCTCTCTGCTTGACTTTTTTTATGTATGTATTTACATAAACAGATGTATAAATAATTACGCTTTATTTAAAGTGTTATAAATGCACTCCGAAAACACAGCATGCAGCTCACTGTTAGCTGCTGCCTGAGACCTCATAAAACAGCAGGCAGCCACATGGTGAATAGTGTGGGACTGACCAACACTGACCTTGCTAACACCATGATCTGCCATTTCTCTGCAACCCTTTCTGCCACGTGGGGTATGTGTGTAAGAGGGAAGAAGGGGCCATGAGAAGAAAAACAGGTCTAAAACAGTGGGCAATCTGTGAAGTTGTAGGAAGACATGCCTCTGACAACGTATGCTCACAGAATTGTTCTGCTATGGGAATGCATGGTAAATCCAAGGCGGAGCTGAAGCTGGGAAGGGTAAAGTTCCCAGCCTGTCTAGGGTTTCATGTCTGGATCCTAAAAATACAGCAGCTGAACTATTTCCTTCATTCCATCTCTCTCAGGCCCTGACAAGGATGGTAACAGACAAAAATCCAGGAGGGAGTTACTTCTACATCAGCTTGTTCAGGACACCAGTCCTGCGGAAGATCTCTCTGTGTTCTGGGGTTGTGTGGTAAGCAGTACCACTTCACATGGGGGATTCATCCTGCATTTCCCCAGAGGGATTTCCCTAAGTCCCATCTCTATACACTCCTTGCAGGTTTGGTGTTTCCTTCTCTTATTATGGCATGAGCCTGAACCTGACCGGCTTTGGGCTCAACATCTACCTCTCCCAGTTTGTGTTTGGTGTCATCGAGATTCCAGCCAAGATGATCATGTACGTGCTGGTGAACCGAGTTGGACGGCGGCAGAGTCAGGCATGGACACTCATCCTGACCGGACTATGCATAGGAGCCAACGTTGTCATTCCCAAATGTGAGATGCTCTTCTGCTATTCGCAGTACTCGCTAAAGGGGAGGTTTCCACTCTGTGTAGTGCTAGAGAAGGAAAACTACAGATCATGTTCACAGGCAATTCTGTATAGTAAAGTCCTCCACCTAAGGGGTGTCTATGAGACAAGGTCACTAATATGGGCTAGCCCTAATATCTGGTGGCAACGGATGGTTCCCATCTGTGAAGGGCCCAGCAAGGTGAAACGCCTATCTTAATTATAGATGTTGTACAATGGGAAATGTCAGGACCTACCCTTTCATCATTTCAGCTACCATTTGGGCCAACAACAAACTGACAGATCCAACCTTTGGAGACAGCAGCTCCAGGGCTATGAAACTCCCTGTTTTGTCTGTGGGAGCATTGAACCTTCTCCCTGGTTATACATGAGGCCACAGGAAGCTTCTTCCGAGAGGCAGCCCTTTGACCGCTGTGACGTATGCCTTTTCTTTCCCCCTAGCCTTCACCTCCTTGCGTTCTGTAGTAGCCATTATGGGCAAAGGCTTCTCAGAAGCTGCGTTCACAACTGTCTTCTTGTACACCTCTGAGCTCTACCCTACCATACTGAGGTAAGAGATGCCACTCCCCTGAATGCACACCCAGAGCCCCAGGTGGGGCGTTCAACATCAGCACAGCAGGATGTGCTGTTGGCCAGACTGGTCCCTTGCCTCTGGAAATAGCAGGTTCTAGGGATTACACATACTCACAAAAAAGGGGCAGAAAGCCACCCTTTCTTGTTATGTGGGTTATGTGTGGTTGGGTTATGTCTGGTCAGTTTATATTGACAGGGAGACGAATGGAGAGGTGAGGAGCTTTCTGTGTGGTGAAGATTTTTGAACTCTATAAGGCATCTGTGCTCAGTAAAGTCTTACTTCCCTGTGATAATCTGTCAGCAACTCTTAAAAGACCTTGAAAATAACTTGAAAAATCAAGTTTTATAATGGACACATACTACCCCATGTTTGAGAGTCTTTTGGACATCAGATGATATTAAAGCATGGATTAACTAGCCTTCCAGGAGGAAAAAAAGAATTTACTTGAAATACCTGGGTAACTAACAAAAAACCCAGATTTACTGTCTGCATAGTTTGGGATATAGCTGGACTAGTGGAAGGAACCACCTCACTGCTTTGTGAAAGTCTGAAAAAACCCTCATGAATCACAGCAGGCCTTGTAACTTATCTCACCTCTGTCCCTTCATGCCCAGAGTACCTTCTATGCCATTTGGTCCTTTAGCTTTCAGTAGTCTGTTGCATGTGGCAATTGATGCATATTTAAAGCAAACTTGTAACACTGATCTGCTACTTTTCATCTCAGATTGGTTTGTAGTTTTCATGCTCAAAGACCTTGACAGAGACAAAATTGTTGGTTCCTTCTGCAGTACTTGTTCTGTATATGCACAAACAGACCCTGGGATCCTTGTTATCAGTGTGAAACGCCACCCATCCCCTCAAAATTAAGTCTTATTTTTGGTCTCTGCACCAAGTTCTCCTGGGCTCATCACTACAACAGGACCAAATGTGCTCACAGTTACCTCTAGTGTATGCCACCTGCCTAAAAGTACCCGGGAAAAGCTGGAACTTGGGTTTGCTCTCAGCAGGTCAGAGGACTTACTATTAGAAAATGCTCTCAGGGTTTTAGACATTTAAAGTGGAAATAACTTTAGAGCAGATATTTTTAGTGGGGAACCGCAGCTTCATTCTCATAATAGATATAAATATTTCTCACAGCAGCTACAGTTGTTCTCTGGGAAATACTATGATTGTAGGAAGATATGAAGAAAGAAGGAAAAAACCCTAGGAAAAAACTGGCAGAGGAAAAACCTGGGGCAAAAAAAAGCCTCAGTACTTAAAGAAAAATGTAGGGGAAGAGGCAGAATTCTGCACTTTTTCCCAAGATCTGATGTGATAGAAGTACCCCCCTCTTTCTCGTGGTGGTCTGCACCTTTCCAGGCAGAATGGGATGGGGTACACCTCCTTCGTGGCACGCCTCGGCGGGGCTTTGGCCCCACTGGTGTTCCTGCTGGACCAAGTGTGGAGGTCTCTGCCAGAGGTGACGTACTGCAGTGTAGCGGTGTGCAGCGGCGCAGTGGCCTTTCTGCTCCCGGAGACGCTCAACGTGTGCCTGCCTGAGGGTATTGAGGACGTCGAGAAGGCACAGTGAGTCAGCTCCCTCCTGCCCCGCACATGGAGTTCGCTGAGACACAGGGGACGTAACCCCCTCTGTTGCCTGCAATTCCCTTTGTCTTTGAGTGGCAGCAGATGAAGGGACAGCCCGGTGGTGACTGGGTTGTCAGGCTTCCTGCTTTTCTGTCCATCAGCCCAAACATGCGTTTTTCTCTTCCAGAGTTAAAGTGCCGCCAGAAATCAGTGCTCCCGAGGGCATGCCGCTACAGTCTCCGCTGAAGTGAGGGACTCCATGGGACAGCCACCGTGTAGGACTGCACAACTGGCCCTTTCTTCACTTGCTATCTCTTCAGCAGCAGTTTATCACTCTGGTTTATCAAGACCCTTCTCGAATTGGACACAGTACGAGATGCAGTCTGATGAACCCTGAGCGAACAGCCCCTTCCCTCCACTTCCCAGCTGTGCCCGTTTGCAGGGCTCAGGGCTGTGCCTGCCAGACCTTGCAGAGCCCTCTCCAGCTCCAGCCTCTGTCATTCCTGATTTTCCCCTTCACCCCGAATTTCATGGGCACGCTGTCGCCTCCCGCCTGTCTGGGTGCTGCTGGAGGGCTGCCTGTTCTCTGCGTGCTGGCTGATCCCCGGCTCGCAGAGGAGGTCCATACCCGTGGGGTGGTCACGGCAGCCCGTGTGTGCGGTCAGGGCCAGCCCAGACCCGGCAGTGACTCCGGCTGCTGAGACCAAGGCTGGAGTCGCACCAGCCTTGCAAGGCTGTGGTGTCACAGGGCAACCACCACCCGCCAGTGCCCGCGCCTGCAGCACCGCCTGGAGCTGGGCTGCAGCCCCGGCACACCACAGCTGGGAGTCCGAGCCCAGTGGCAGGGACCCACTAGTGGGGGAGCAGCCGCGACGGGCCCTGAGCACCAGCGGGCAGCACTGCTGGCAGGGGGCGACAGGAGCGATCGAGGCACAGCGGGAAGCGGCGAGGCCGGGCAAGGTGCCCGAGGCCCCAGCACCGCCCCCACCGGCATCACGGGGCAGGGAGGAGCCGGGGCCGGAGCAGGGGGCGGTTCTGGTTCCGGGTCAGTCCCCGCCCAGGCAGGCTCCTCGGGCGGTGCTCGGGGGTGGCGGTCCCGGCCATGCGGAGCCGGGCCGGGCGGCGGCGGCCGCGCAGGGCCCTGCCTGGGCTGCGGCGGGGCCCCGTGAGCCGCCGGGGGTAGGGCGGGGTGCTCCCCTTCCCTCTCCCCCCCCACCCCCCCGCCCGTCGCCATGTACACCTTCGTGGTGCGGGACGAGGGCAGCAGCGTGTACGCCGAGGTGAGCCGGCTGCTGCTGGCCAGCGGGCAGTGGCGGCGCCTCCGCAGGGACAACCCCCGCTTCAACCTGATGCTGGGCGAGAGGAACCGGCTCCCCTTCGGCAGGCTGGGTAAGGGTACCCCCCCCCACGGCGGCCGCCCCCGCCGGCAGCAGGGCCCGGCCTCCCCCTGTCCCCCTGCAGCCCGGGGGCTGCCGCTGTCCCCTCCCCTTCCCGGTGATCCAGCGCCGCAGGGCGGGGTCCTCGCCGCAGCCTCCGCTGCGGGCACGGGCAGGGCGCTCCCCGGCAGAGCCCCGCGGTTCGGGAGGTGGTGCCCCCGGCCCCTGTCACCATCCTGTCGCCTTGACCGCGTACGGGGCTCCCTGTCACCGGGGCTGTCTGTCACCGGGGCTCCCTGTCACCGGGGCTCCCTGTCACAGGGGCTCCTGTCACCGGGGCTCCTGTCACCGGGGCTCCTGTCACCGGGGCTCCTGTCACCGGGGCTCGGCCGCCGCCCTGGCCTCCGTCGCCCAAACAAAGGGCGGGCACCGAAGGGTCTCCGTGCAGCCACCTCCCGACCCCCGGCAGGGCTCTCTGTGGGCTCTGCTGGCGCCAGCCAGGACTCGAAGGATCCCCCTCCCAAACTCCCCGGGAATGGTTTCACCGGTGCCCCCCAGAACACTCCCTGCCCAGCTTGAAGGCTGTGCTGTGGCGAAGCGGGGTTGTGGGGGGGGGTGTTCAGGGAGATCACCCGGGGCCCCCCCATCTGGCATTTGACAGATATTAGGGTCCCAGCCCCCCCGGGTGGAGCCCTGCTTCCCAGACTGCCCTCCTTGTCCTGCAGCAACGTCCTTGGCAGCGTTTGCACCATTGTAGGGGGCTTCAGGCACACAGCGTGGGTTTGTGGGGGCTGCGGTGGTGCCAGTGGCATTCCCCTGCCTGGTGCTGGGCAGGAAGATTGCAGTGCTGAGCTTACGTGTTATGGGGTGTTTCTGGTGTTTGGGACAGGTGGGGAAACAGGTCTAAACCAGGCACACTCAAACCCTCACCCCAGAGTCGAGGCTGGTGGGGATGTGCCTCTGCAGGGCTTGGTGGGAGTGACAGCACTAGTCCCTGGATGCCTGGAGCAGCATGTGGGTAATTCCAGAGGCTCTTTGCATTGTAGAGCCCCACCCCCCTCTGGCCCACCACCTTTTCCCCTGCTACTTGACCCCCACTGTCACACTTGCCAACATGCTGGGCCCTGGGAGCTGCCCTATGCAAGTTTGTCCCATGGCAGACAGGGCTGTCAGCACAGCCACCCTGGCCCTTCGCTCCACTGGATGGTGTGGAGCCCAGAGGCAGGGAGGGGAAGTGCTATGGACTGCCCACAAGCAGGGATAGCCAAGCCAGGCACTGGCAGTGTTGCAGGGTGTGGTGGGAAGCAGGGATGCACTGTCATCTTGGCCCTGTTTTTTTTCTTCCTGGGGTGATTTTGCAGCACTGCTTCTGGCTGCAGTAATGTCAAAACAGGAGGAACCCCCTCACTCCAGCAGCTCTGGGGCAGGACAGCTTTGCAGCCCCTTTTCTTGCAGTAGAGACCCAGCTCTGATTGGTCTCCCAGATTTGCAAGTCACCAGCTCCAGCACCTCTTCCCTTGTCTCCTCATGCATTTGTGAGTGGAAAGTCCCCATCACACAGCAATGCCATCTGGTCACCTTCCAGCATTGGGGTGTCTGCAGCAGTCAGGGAAACACTGAGAGGCTTAAGCAGTGAGGCTGCTCACACGTGCTGACAGCAGGCACAGCGAGCAGACCTGTGCTTTAAACGTGCCCAGCACGGAGAGCCTGCGAGCATCAGGCCTCACTGCAGAACGAGTACCATTCTGTGATGTGAGTGGGCACGCACAGCACATCAAACCATGGTGGGCTTGTGGCCATCTCTTACGAACCCTTTCCATCCTCCAGAAGTTTCCTGGGTGATGGAAGGACCTCAGCGAGCCCCTCAGCTTGTGTTGCCATAGGATACCCAAAAACTCAAACCATTTCTCAGAACTAAGACACATCTATAACCTGTGGAGAGGCACCGTGCTTTGGCACTGGCTTCTTTAAACCATCCTGCTATAGCAGGAACTGGTTGCCTGAAATCAATACATTCAGAGCAAAAATAACATGGTTATTTTGGTACATCTTACAGAAAACTGTATCTTCTCTGGTTCATCGTCCTAAAGCTGTCTTCCTGAGCAACTCTTGCATCAAAGCTGGTTTGGTTTTCCTAAGGGCTCTACTCATTGGAAGCAGAGTTAATTCAGGGAACTGTAGGGATTTACATTACTCAGGGGCTAAGCTGGGTCACTGGGAGAGGGGTAGAAGGGGGGACTCTCATCATGCACCACTGCTGCTATCCAGCTGCAGGGTCCTCTGTTGCTCTCACTGATGACTTAATTCTTGGGGGATTGTGCTCTTAATCTGTGAGTGTCTGCATCAAGCAAAAAAGCAGTTTGTGCTAAGTGGAGGGAAAGGAGGAAGAGGCTGCAGAGGCCTCATGTAGCAGAGGATGCTGGACTGTGCCCTGCTGGCCATGGGGGGATCACCAGTTTGATCAGTGCCTTGGCAGCTTTTTATTCCTGCTAAATGCATGGTGCAGACCTCGCAACACGCCCAAGAACATTTCCCCTCCTGCCTCATGGTCTCTCTTTGTGGCCACCCAGACGCTACATTGCAGCCCACTGTTCCATGGCGATGCTCAGGAAGGCAGTGAGGATGTCTGTCCCCAGGATAAACTGGAAACAAAAGAAACTATGGGGATTTTTTACTATTTTCTTTCAGTAAATTAGTACCTGACCGTACTGGTACTTCAGACACGTTGAAGTGTCTGAAGTTACGGATCTTTTCTGCAGGATGATTCTCAGCTGTCTTGTATTTAAAGATTTGTGAATAAAAAAGTGACCAAGGTCAGGGACGTGACTTTGGGGTTGAAAATAGATATTCACGCTCTGTGATCTTGCAGCTGCCTGGTTGTGTTTACTCCAGGCCTTTTTTCCCAGGCGAACACCAAGGAGAATAACTAAAACTCTGAATCCTTTTTCAAGGTTACAATCCACTCCCACATGCCTTTTTTTTTGGGAAAGAGGGTGCTGGTGGAAGTAACTCTGATGCTTGGGGGATCCCCCTGGTCCAAGGTCATTTCAAACCAGAGCAGTTTTCCATTGTGTTTTTCCCTATTGATGCACTTGTCGCTGTCGCTGGTGACCCGGGTATTGCCCTAGGCATCACTCGCCTCTTGCACATCATCTGTGTTCATTTGCACTGGTTGTGTGGGAGAGGCTGTGTAGTGTTACCCGTCAGATACTCGCTGCCATCGTGTCCTTCCCAGAGAGCTTCCAGCTGAGCACAAGTGTTTGTGTAGTGTGAGCAGGTGAAAGAAGGCAGGCTGTGGTGAGGAGTCCAGTATTGGTAAGGAAGTGCCCATCTGTTTGGCACTCTGTGGTATCTGTGTGGTATTGGTGAGGCAAAAGCTGGATACAGGGACCAGTTTGGGACTTTTCAGTGCAAGAAAGGCTTAAGACACCCTGGAGTGACTCTAGCAGGGGCCACTGGGATAGTTAAGGGGACACAGGATGGCAGCCAAGCACTGGGACAAGGATTTACAGAAGCAGTATGATCTTCTTCCTTAGAGATACTCAAACTTTGACTGAACAAGAAGTTAGAGCAGAGACTCCCAGAAGTTTCTTCCCACCTCAGCTATCCAACAGGTCTTGCTGCTAGAGGGAAGGAAGATTCCAAATCTTTAAATGTTTCCCAGTGTTTTGTGATACCAGGTCCAAGAGGGACAAAGAGGCCTTTGGCTAAGATGTGATCTTTGTATCGTGATGTGCTTCCCTGCATCCTCCATCTGCATTTAACAGTAACTGAAATCTTAGTTTTCAAAAGCTGCCACCAGCAAATGGAGAACATTTTTGGGTGGTGCTGCCAGTTCGCAATGTGGATTAGGAAATAATTATTTTCCTTTGCAAAATGGATGTGTCAGATTAAAACAAATGGGTAAATGCACGGGGTTTTGCAACTAAAAGAAGGAAACCACAGGAGCCAGTACCAGCTTACAACCTGTTTCTATAATGCAGGGCAAGGAAACAACCTCGTTCCCCCACCTCCATAGTGCACAGGTTCTTTTGCACCAAGCAGTTGTTTTCCCTTTATTAACTGAGAAGTTTGTCTGACCTCTTTTTTTTTCCATTTCTTAGGCCATGAACCTGGACTTGTGCAGCTGGTGAATTACTACAGGGGAGCAGACAAGCTGTGCCGCAAAGCATCTCTGGTGAAGTAAGAAATTCACTGACATGTTACATGGACTTGACAGTTTTTCTTCTAACCCTTGTTGAGTGTTGGACCTGTTTGGGGGGTATTTCACAGAACAGCTGCCCTGGGAGTGTTCTGCCATGTGCTGTCTTCATACTCCTGTGCTGGTCTTTAGAGCTATCTGTGTACACAAAGGCGTCTTTGTAACTTCAGGGGAAATGCCATTTCCACTGTGTTGTATCTGCTTGAAACCATAGACTGTATTGAATCAGATTAGAGCCAAATCAAAAGAAAAAGAAGCCCAAACATATCTGCTCTTTTTCCTTGTAGACATTTAATTAAAACCTACTGCTTTTATTCTCTGTTTCATGCAGAGATGAGACAGTAATATGCTTTTAGCTAATCAGATTTGTTGGTCAAACAAGTGCTCGGAGACATTTCCAGGAAGAGCTCTGGGAGTTATTTCTGCATGACCTGCCATGCCAGGGTCTCCTGGGGAAACATGGATGAGCTTTCATTGTAGATAACCCTCGTCCCTATGCAAACTCTGCAGCCGTTAGGGCATCTTCATGTCAGAGCTCTTGGTCTCCTTCAGGGTTTGATTCCACATGAGAGTTTGTGCTGCCTCTCACTGCTGCAGTCCTGCAGACTGCGTGCTGATCCAAGGCCTCTCCTTCCCCTGAAAAGAACCTGTTTCCAATTGCTTCTTTGGCAGTGGTAATGGCGTTTGTCAGAAACTGGAAGAGTATTTTTAAACAAGCACCCAGGGCGCTTATGAGCTGGATTTCTCTTTGGCCTACTGTCTAGAGGCAGTGCTGAAAGCAGCTGCACACCTGTTTGTATCACCTGGAGCTTGGCTGAGCTTTCTAACTTCACAAATCAATGATGCATCAAGGTACTTATGAATCCAAAGACAAATGACATTCCTCAGGCTCCCAGGGTGTCACTGACTGACTACCATTTCAACAGGAAAGCACAAATGCACAAAGACAGTCAGCATGTCATGAGCTCTGCTTTTGGCCTCAAGCAAAGCACAAAACGTTCCAAAAGGCAGGCAGCTCCCTTGACAGTGAAAGAAAACAGGCCTGGGCTCTGCTAACAGGAGTTCACTGGCATCTCCAGCCATTACTGGTAGGAGGGGTGTGCCAGAGAGATTGGAGACTGTGTGGTGCAAGGGGGATCCCAGATACCTGGGGATGTGAAACATGCAGCCATGTCCTTGCTTTCAGTGGTCTTCATCCACAGCTGGGACACCTGGTGAGATGTCAGTATGAATGAGACCAAGGACTAAGCACCAGCACAGAGAACATTACTGCTCTGGCCTCCCTTTTGCCAGTTGTGATCACTGCGTCCTTCCTGCCCTGATCCGTGTTAGCAAACACACCTCCTCAATTCCCTTGTGCAGAGATGATGCAGGGAATGCACCACAAGCCCTATTTACATGGAAACTTCTCAGCTGTTAGTTTTGTGGGTATCAAAATGTTTCATGAAAGCCTGCAGGTTCTGAATCAAAGAGTTAGTGCTTGGCTGTGAGTTGGGGTTGCTATAGTATCTTTAGGAAAACCATAATTTCAAGGGTCTAAGGAAAATACGATAATTTAGGACAGACTATCTGTAAACTGCTATTCCTCATCGAGCAAAAAACCCAGTTGATGGTTTTGTTCTTATTAAATCACCCCATGCGGGTGGGAACACTCTGGAGATTAACAGTCTTTCTTCACCCAGGCTAATCAAGACAAGCCCTGAGCTATCAGAGTCCTGCACATGGTTCCCTGAGTCATATGTGATTTACCCAACAAACTTGAAGACTCCCGTGGCTCCGGCACAGAATGGAATTCACCATCTCATAAACAACACAAGGACAGATGAGCGGGAAGTCTTCTTGGCAGCTTACAACAGGCGGCAGGAAGGCAAAGAAGGCAACGTGTGGATTGCCAAGTCCTCAGCTGGTGCCAAAGGTTCATTCTGCAGCATCACGAGTTATTTCTTGTTATTCCTTACTCTTTACATGATCCATAGAGTCCCGGGGTTTGGCTGAGCCAAGCTGATATCCAGTCTGTCTATGATGGGCTTCACTTACTAACCCTATGCCAGTCAAACCAGCACAGGGCTCTCCTTTATCTACTTGGTGGCATGGGGCTCCTGTCAAGCATTGTAATGTGCACATGCTACCCAGAACATGCATGGCAGTGAAAGGGTCTCCATATTTCTACACATGCGCCTCAAAGGATGGGAAAGTGCTGCAAGGAGAAGGCAGTAGGTGAGGAAAATGGGGAGAGCAGGAGGTAAGGGGGAGCAGAACAGGGTATGGAGAGGAGATCAGCGGGCAGGACAGCAGCCATCAAGGGCCAGGAGTGCAGCTCCCTGTTCTGCAGCTACGCCTGGCTTCACCTGGGTGGAAATCTTGCTTGTCTTTCAACCAGACTCAGATGTCTGGTGTCAGTGGCCTACCCATGGTCACACTGAGAGACTGAGCAGCCATGAGCTCAGTACACTGAAATTGCACCCAAGCCTCAGGGGAAGGTACCAGAGCAAAGACAAGCAATGCAGTGTCTGTATGTCCCTTTAGTTTGAATAGGGCAGTAGATACCCAAGTGATCATGTGTCCTTCCTTGTTCCAGGGTCATTACGTCACTCGCTCTACAGAAATAATGAGCTATGAGGTAGCTGGACACAGCTGTAGATGCAATGCTTTGAAAACTATGTGCTGTCTGTTACTTATAGTGTTATCATGGGCACGTTATTAGAATGGCTTCATTGAAAAACTTACCTTGCCATGTGTGCAGCAGAGCCCAGTCTGGCCTTTTCAAAGGGAACAAGCTCAGGTGTATTACTCATACTTGCAGAGTCATTTTTGATCCAGTCTCGCAAAAAGAGAATGTGAAAGCCAGAGGTGGCCTCCTTTGCTGGTCTGCTCTCTTGGCTGTTACCAAGAAGTATCAGAAGAGTATGCTTATTTTCATCAGGAACGAAGGGGAGATAAGTCCTTTTGTTATGCCAGTGATGGAAAATGTTTCTGCGTGGTAAACTGTCTGACAAAAAATCAATCTGGGTAATTGAAAAGGCCATTGCTGTGGTCTGCTGCAGGGGAAGTTTATATTCTCCACATACTTGATGTTCAAGTGTGATCCCATCTTTTCTGCACTAAAGCAGAGTAGCTTTTTGTATTCATCAGTGTGCTGCTGCAAATTAAAGTGGAAGGCAGACCCTCATGTTAATCTTTTAGAGGAAAGTTTTAAGTGTCTGGGGATTAGTTCTGATGAAGAAGAAAGCTTGTTGACATTGATTATCAAGACAGATAGAGCTCAGGCACAGCCCCTGGCTTGGGACAGGTCTAGTGGAAGCTTCATCATTTATCAGTAACCGGAAAATTAAAGGTTTTGGATGCCCTGACTTAAAAGTTGAGATGTTTCAAGTGTGGCTAGAGGTTTAGGTCTTTTCTTTGAGAGAAGGAACAGCTGCCCCACATAAGCTGCTTTGCTGCCTCACTGGATTGCTGACTAGGTGCACAGTTAAGCTAACCCCTCCTTGATTTGCCATCTGTCCAGTGCAGAATGGATGCCTGATGATCTTCCCACTGCAGGGGCTTTACTGGCTTACAGGGATGTTGTTTCCCTTCTTCCTCCAGTGCACAATTGAAGTTGTGCCAGTAGGAGTTTCTGCCTGACTCTGCTGTGATCAGGGGACTAAAAAATCTTGCCCTCTGCATAAAGCATGGGTGAGAAAGATACTTTGGTGACAGGACTTCCTTTCAGTGGAGGATGCTGGGGTGAATGGGAGGTCAGTAGGGCTGAGAAGCTGTGACTCAGGTATGCAGAGCATGGAGCATTGAGAGTACTTGCAGGGCTGTGTTGACAGTGACCTTCAGAAGTTATAGCTAGGAGCATTTTCCCATTGGACTGTCCTGTCAGTCCCTGCCTGTGCTCCAAACCTTTATTATACCTTCAGTGCCCCCTTGAAGTGTGGGAGTTTTTGCACAGTATTTCCTCCAAAACACTCAGCACAAAATTAAGACTAAGTCATTTGGTTTAGTCCAAAAAGTCCAAACTAAACATCTGAAGAATGGGCATAGTGCCAGAGAAGTATTAGATAACTTTAGCTGAGCTGACTTCTCCCTCATGCCACCGCGCCATCTATAGGTTCTTGCATGTTGCATGGCTTTTTGGGCAAATGAGCCATGGTCCACTTGGGGCCTGAGAAAGCTCCAGCAAAGGTAGAATGGTCCTCTACCTAATTTTGTCTTCATCTTTCTGTGCCAGGAGAAGGGATCCTGATTTCTTCAGAGGCTACAGAGCTTCTGGACTTCATCGATGAGCAGGGACAAGTGCATGTGATTCAGAAATACCTGGAGAATCCTCTCCTTTTAGAGCCAGGGCATCGCAAGTTTGACATCAGGTAACTTCTGCTTTTGTAATACCAGCGTTCTTTTCATGCTGTTTCTTTTTGAGACACTGAGACTGGGGTTTGTTCTCTTGTCCCTCAGGAGCTGGGTTCTCGTGGATCATCAATATAATATCTACCTCTACAGAGAGGGTGTCCTGCGGACCTCTTCCGAACCATATAACAGTGCTAATTTCCAGGACAAAACCTGCCACTTGACCAATCACTGCATTCAGAAGGAATATTCCAAAAACTATGGGCGATATGAGGAAGGGAATGAAATGTTCTTTGAGGAGTTCAACCAGTATCTGATGGATGCCCTGAACACAACGCTTGAGGATGGCATCTTACTGCAAATCAAACACATAATAAGGTAGTCAACTGCCTGCTGCATAGGAAAACGTAACCCTTCAGTGACAGGGAATGTGTACAGACAGCTGGGAGAGCAGACAGACCAAGAAAGGAAGAGTTTCAATTGCTTAAATTTAAGATAAGGCCATAAATACCCCAATGTCATTGCTCAATGAAAAGGCACCTCAGTAGGTGCTGTTTCCTTAGCGGTAAGTGTCAGTATGTCTGCATTTTGCCAACTGTGGCTGGAGAAGGATGGGAAGGGAAGGGAAGGGAAGGGAAGACAGCAGGTCAAAAGACAGGGCTAGGAGAGGTTGAGATTATAAAAGGTATGAGGGGCAAGAGAGGAAATGAAGCTGGAGTCGAGTCTGTGGGGTTTTGATGCTTCCCCCACCACCAGCAAGCAGCAGCACATGGCATTGGCCTTGGTCATCATACTCAGTCCACAGAGCCAGCTCCCTACTAGGCACAGAAAGTGCCTACAGAGATATCAGAGATCACAGTGCTTTAGAGAATCCAGGTCTTGACAAAGCAATCCTTAATGAAGGAATTTACTTTGCAAGTACCCCATTGCTGTTGATTGCACCGAAAGGACATGACAGAATCTTTGAGGGACTTGGAGGCAAATGAGTGTCCAGTGGCAGTTCCTTAGGGACCTGCTGCAGCCCTTTGTGGCTCCAGGCTCTAATTGCACACCATGTTTTTCAGTTTGCGTGATGCAGTACTGAGGGAGGATGCTGCTCTCCAGCTCTTTAGGAGTTAATTCAGGGGTGTTCCCATGTGTATTTTCATGGTTGGAGGACCTCACTTGCAGGGACCTGGTAACCATGGCAGGTATGGTATATAGCTTGTAACTTGGGGCACTTTCAGGGCAAACCCTTTCACCTGACTGTGTTATGCATATGCCCTCGGAAGCTGCAGTGCAACAGGTGTCCACAGGGCTCTTAATGCTGAGTTTCTGTTTTTCCCTTCACAGAAGCTGCCTTATGTGTATAGAGCCTGCAATCAGCACGAAGCATCTTCACTACCAGAGCTTCCAGCTCTTTGGTTTTGACTTCATGGTGGATGAGGAGCTGAAGGTCTGGCTAATAGAAGTCAATGGGGCCCCAGCGTGTGCTCAGTGAGTAATCAGTTCCTATAATACTCTTGTGATGCCACCATTCACATGAGTCACCCAAAACTTGGCTATGTCCCAATTCTAGGTGAAAAAGGTGGAAGAAAGAGAATTAAAAGGGAGTTTTTCAGGCTAACCCACATTGGATACTGCTCTAAGTGCTGTCAGTTTGGGTTCATTGCTCCTGTCTCTGTGTTTGGTATCCTCCGGCTTCTTTCCTGTTTGAGATGGGGCACTAATCTCAGTTTTTGAACAAATGGGTTTGAATATAACTTGGGTCATTTTTATTACTATTGGGCTGAAGTTATGTTGCAGATTTAATGCTTTGGGGGTCAGATTGTTTCTCAGTCTCCCTTGTGGAGCCACTGAACACGTAATAAATGTGTAGCATCAAGGATGGCGGCTGGAAGTGAGTGACTAAATTTGCAGGCACAGGACCCCAGAGCACACAGTGGATGCTGCAGACATTGGGTCAAAGCTTCCACTAGCTACAGGGAGGCTGGGACAGCCAAATAGCCCTGGCCATGAGCATCTTTGCATAAGCACAGTGGGAAGTGCTCTATTATGTGATTGAGACAACTGCAGGAGACTAGAAATCTTTGCTAAATGAGCACCTGTATCATATAAAACCCTGGCAAAACAGAACAGGCTGTACATCAGTACACTAGAATTTGATCAGATTAGATGTAGATTAGAATAAATTAGATTAGATCACCACTAACAGTAAACAAAAAGTACTGGTCAAATTTACCAGGCAGCCTGTTCAGCAGCCTTTTCAGGGATAGGGCTTGGGAAGCCTTCTTTGTCCAGAATGCCCTGTGCACCTTGGTGCAATACTGCCTTGCACCTCCTTGTGTTGCTGTATGGGTAGAATTTGGCTGTTGCTGGGTGGATTTGGATTGCAGCAGTGCCCTGTTTGTTTTTTGCCTCTCTGGGCACTTGGAAGATACTGAAAGCAGCTGAGGTAGGTTTTGGCTGAAAAAACATCTTG
Organism: Myiozetetes cayanensis; assembly: GCF_022539395.1. Lineage (NCBI taxonomy): Eukaryota > Metazoa > Chordata > Aves > Passeriformes > Tyrannidae > Myiozetetes > Myiozetetes cayanensis. Next base: position 3,831,040 of record NW_026087411.1, on the reverse strand, counting down.
CTGTCATGTAGCCCCAAAGGCATGGAGTAAAGGAAAGACAGCCTTGGTACTAAATATGTTCCATATGCCAGCATGCTGAGGGAGGTTACACACGTATTGCCTTCAGCAGAAAATTAATCTGTTGTTAACTCATCTCAAACACCTTGTCTCTCTTCTCCCTAATCCTGCTCTGGATAAGCTGTGCTGTGGTAAAACACATCCCACGCTTCTGGGGGTCCTGTGAAGCTTCTGTACCTGGTCACAAGTTGATGTGAACAACTTCACCCTGGCACGGCATTTCATCAAACCATGAATGCATCAGAGCAGTCTCTCTGGGGCACATCCCCATGTGAATGGGGTCTGGTGTAGTAAATCAGGACTCCCTGAGTTGGAAGGCTGGTACAGGGGGTACTGAGATGTCTGCTCCCAAACATCTTGTGGTGGCTCAAGTCTGGGGTCTGAGGATGTGGAGACTCTGCTCGGTAGCCTGTCCTGACAGTAAACATAGATAACGGGATTTGTGGTCCTATCTGGCAGGGAACAATATTAGGAATAGGATCACCATTGAAAAAGAAGATGGTTGCTGGTGTAAGCAGGAAGGAGATGGAAGAGATGCTGCCCTCCTCCTGTTTGCCACCCTGCTACTCCTTGTAATGGGAGCAGGATCTTGTAGATCCTGCCAGGAAAATGCATGTCTGTATACAAATTGCTTGGGGGTCTGCTGGTTTGTCCTGCCTGGGTATCTGATTTTGTCTCTCTCATCTCTTAGGAAGCTGTATGCAGAGCTCTGCCAAGGAATTGTGGACGTAGCCATCTCTAGTGTTTTCCCCCTCAATGACACTGGGCAGAAGATGAGCCAGTCATCATCGATCTTCATCAAGCTGTGATGACATCAGGACTGCCACTGATGTGAACAGGGAGAGACTGCGTCCCTGGGGTCAGCACATTTCGGTGGCCTATCTCAGTAATATGCCAAAAAGTGATAGAGACAGGCTTCTTATTTTCTTGGAAACCACAGGGAAAAACAACAAACAGGCATCCACTCAAAGCTGTGATTAGCCAGAGCTGCTCAGATAACTCTGCCTGCATTCACCAAAATCCACTTTAGAAACAGCTTCTGTAACTTTGATATCTGAAACAAATCTCTCTGGGAGAACAACAAAATAACCTTAAAATGAAACTCCGACAGGGATACTGTATATGCTCTATTAGTTCCTCCTTTTCTATAGAGATATCATTGGGTTTTTTAAGGGAACTGAGCAAAGAGAACGATGAAGTTGTCCTCCTGCTGTGTTTGTTCCTTCCTCACCTATTGCATCATTAGTGCCTTAGCTCCACTCCAAATAGGTGACTCCTTTCCTTTGTTCCTGCTCTGTTACATAGAAAGGAGCAAGCTCTCTTGCATTGCAGGGTGCCTAAAACCAGGAACAACAAGAATTCTGTTTCCTTAGGTCATTTTCCAAGCTGGTTGGCTGAACACCTAGGCAATGGCTGGCAAAAGGGCGCTGAACTGCAGGCAGTGAATTAACGCAAGGAAGGAAGGCAATTTTGTTTATTTATAGCTATCCCTTTTCCTACTGAGATTTGAATCAGTGTCTGTCCCAGTCTGATGCAGTTGAATTCTGTTTAAAAAAGGTAGAGAGACCCCCTGAGAACTCACTTGCAGCCTGTAGGATTTCTAACATCACTTTTGTGCTGAGTTTTCAAATACCAGAAACCTGATCTCAGTTTCTTCTGAGACATTGTGGTGAATTTAAGTTCTTCTCTCAGCTTTCACCTTCATGATTTACTTGAGGCTTGAACCTGAAACCTTTCAACCCAAGTGATTTTTATCCTGTTTGATCCAGCCAATTTTATTCTCCTCCATTTGACAAATATTGTGATCTTCTGCCATGAACACAGTCCACAACTTGGTCTCAGCTAGGGGGAAAGTGGGTGAGGTTTTGTAGACCAGGAGAAAGATTCCTGTTTGCCACACAACTGGGAAAGCAAGTGTTCTGGGGGGAAGGGGAGTTTAAATTCCTTGAGGTCTCTAAATTTCAGAGCTAACGTCTGCTTTGAGTATAACCTAAATCCCTGGCATATTGCCCACCCTGTGAAATGTATCTGAATTTTCAGTGTGAGCCCACCAGATCCCTCTTAAGACAGAGCTCTTTGCAGAGCACGGTGGCACTTGTAGCAGCAGCAAGCCTTGGTGGGGTTGTTGGGAGCTGTGTTTTGCTGCCTCTGGCAGGGAGAGATGGTTGGCACTGAAATCACCTGGTTCCTGCTGCCCAAAACACACAAACAAGAAGAGACTGTGGAGGTTACAAGCTGCCTGTATATAATGGGAAGTGAATTGAGCAATGGGATTTCTTGCCTTCCTCAGAAGATCCTAGTGTTTTGGTGTACTCATCTCGTGCCTGCAGACGATCCTGGCACCTTTCTGTAGGCAGGACTGAAGCATCCGGGCCTCCCTGGAGAGATGCGTTTTGATCGTGCTGTCACAGGATGACCATTCATTGCAACACACCCTGAATCTACAAGTGGCACTGTTTGACACAGGGCCACTCAAATCCAGGAGGGAACGGAGTGCTCAGCAAAACCCTGTGGAAGCATCGCAGAGAGGGCACATCCCGAAGGACCGCACAAGCACCTCTGAAGTTGTCAGCACCCTGAAGCTACACGGATCTGCATCTGCGGAGTGTGTGGTGGATGCAGAGTGCACTGGTGCACGCAGGGAAGTGACAGGGAGCAGGACCTGTGTGAAAAGGGGGCTGCAGCGTGGTTCCCTTGCACTGCAGGTGCTGGCAGGTGGCTTCACTTCTAGTGAGGTGCTGAATGCCAGGTCTGGTCTTTGGATGTGGGCCTCGTGGATGTTCAGAAGGTGGACCATGAATGAATGCACTGGTTCATGAGATGGGAAGTGCTGGGTGATAAAGTGGGGAGAGGGGTATGGGGGAAGGAGTGGTTGAGGTTTTTAACCTTATGATAGCACATAGGTGTAAAAATTTCACCGCAGTCCAGGTAAAACATAGCGGTAACATGCCAAGGTAAAATGTAGTCTGTTAAGGGTTGTTAATCAACTTGCAAAGTTCACCATGTCTCCATTGACATTTTCATGTTAGCTTATGTGAACTTAAGAATTACACCTTCTTGCCCAGCAAAGGGAAGATCTCACAGCAATTGCTCTCATCGAGGATGTGCCTGAGGTGACAGCGGGGCTCTAGGGCAGATGAGCAGAGTGTGAAGTTTGAACAGAAAATTCTCCCCATCACAATGAACCAGAAATGCTTGTTTTCTGGGGTGCTAGACCCATCCTTTTCCCCTAAAAAGGGAAGGGGAGCTTAAGTAATGATGATGAATCACTCCCTTACTGCACAGTAACATGAGGTTCTCGGCTATGTAGCAGGATAAGAGAGAGAAAGCTGTGGCCCCCACTGGAGCAGCTGCTACCACCAGCAGGAGCAATGACTAGGGATCTTCTGCCTAATTCCAAGGCCTTTCTTTCCCCCTTTTTCATCCCGGATTGATGGTGGCAGATTAACAGCTGGCCATTTTTGCTGTTCATTTGAAAGTGGGGCTTCAGCTTGGCAGTAGAGTCATGACTACAGGCAGTGCAGTTATTCATACCCTGCCTTTTAAGCTGGGCATGGGGGAGGTAGTGATTCAGGAGACTTCAATCCTCTGCTGAATTTTTCAGCAATAAGCAACAGCCTCTCGAGGAAAATGTGTGTATTTTCCACCTTTCTCTCAGTGCTCCCCAAAGTAAAGCACAGAATGTAAATTATAAAGGATAGAGAGCACAACGCCTAAGGTTTTGCCCAAAATACTAGCTACAAGGTGGAGTAGAGGATGTGTGTGTGGCTGAGGCCTGAACATTGCAGCCAAGGGTGCACCTTGCAAGTGATACTCACAAGCCCCTGTGAGACTTTTGTTTGTTTCTTTTTTTAGGAATATACAACAATAAATGTTTTCTAGCTTATTTCAGCTAAAAGGTCAATAGAAAAGGTCTTACTCTCTTTCCTGAGCTTTCACCCAGGATGGTGCTGGGTTCCTAGAAGACATTTACCATATTGCAGAATGTCTCTAGTCCTAGTTGTATCCCTTCATGTCATCCATGAAGGATTTCTGGCTGTGTTTTCCAGCAGGGTCTGGGTCTCTCTGGACTCTGGGTTTCAGATAACTCTGATGTGGCTTGTTGCATATAAGTTAGTCATGGTTATCATGCAACAGCTGTTGTGTTTCTGCTGAAATCTGATGGCTGGCCATAGTCCACAGAGAACGCTGGACAAGTCTAAGAAAGGCTAAAAAGCTGCTTTCATCTAGGTGGCTGTGGCCGGTGCCCTTCAGGACTGCTTGTATGTCCCTGCTCCCAGCATTTGTTGTTCTCCACGCGCAGCTCTCCCTCAGGAGAGCAATGCTGTGCCATGTGTAGGTCCATAATCATATCCATTGACAGTGTCTGCTGTGGCAGCCCTGGGGAAACCCTGTTGTTGAGAGGATGGTGGGGTACATTGGGCGCTGCCAAGCTGGCCGCCTGCCAGGCTCTGGATCCTGTCCCCAGCTGCTCTCACGTCAGCATGTGCGTGTGAGGCTGGCAAGTGCCTGAGTTAGTAGATCTCCAGTGACTATCCACATCTCTCCTAAACCATCATTAAAACATGCAAACCCCACAGGCTGCCGTGTTTCCTTGGGGGCAGCGGGTCCCTGGAGAGTCATGCCCTGTGGGTGCATGTGGTTGTTTCCCGGGAGATGGCCCACCCCTCATCTCGGGGTGACAAAAGGTGAGACAGCAGTGCGGCATGACAGAGCTGGCCTCACCTGCAGGTCTGTCCCAGCACGGGTGGGAGCTGCGGGGGTGGTTGGGGTGTGCGGAGGGGGCAGACAGCCATGGGGGTGACGGGGTGTCAGAGCTTTCGTGCCCCGGGGCGCGCGCGTCTGGGCGGCGGGGGGACACGAATGCAGGTGGCTGGCGAGCGGGTACCGGGAGCGCCTGCTGGGGCGGGGAGCGTGGCTGCTGGAGAGCCAGGTGGGGTGGCTGAGGGCGGGCTCGGGCACAGGGACATTCCCGGGATAGCGCCGCTGGATCGGACGCGCGCCGCCCGGGAAGCGGAGCTGGCGGGGCGGGGCCCGCGCGCCTGTGCGCACGCGCGCTGCGGGCAGGGGGCGGCGCGATCCCCGCACGAGGCGGCTCGAGGCGGGGGGTCCCGTGAGGCGGCGATGGCGGGACCCGCGCAGGACCCGCACCGGCTGCGGCCGCGGGGGCGCGGCAGGGCTCGGCGCGACCTCACCGCGGCCCACATCGAGTCCTTCAACTACGCCGTCAGCGAGGGCGTGTACCGCGCCGTGCAGGTTCGTGGGGCGGCGGGGGGGGCGGCTGGTCCGCGCCCTCCCCTGCCCCCCGCCGCGCTGACCCGGTGCCGTTGCAGGACGTGCCCCCGGTGGAGTTCGCGCTGAAGGACAGCCGGGTGTCGCTGACGCTGGTCGGGGTGTCCATCGCACCCCCCGCCGTGCCGGCCGGGACGGTCTGCCTGGAGAGGAGGGTGTACCCCGCCGAGTGCCGCGGGCTCCGCAGCACCTACCGCGGCAGGATCACCGTGAGTGCCCGCGCCCCACCGCCCGCTCGCCCCGCACACGCGGGTCCTGGTCCCAGCCCCGCCCCGCCCTGCACACCCGTGTCCCGGTCCCGCCCGCGCGTCCGGCACACGCGGGGAGCGCAGCCGGCCGAGCACGCGTGTCCCCGTCCGGCGGGGCGGCCTCACGCCCCTGAAGGCGGAGCTGGCCGAGCCTTGCGCTGTAGTTCAAGGCCCCTTCCCTGTTCACTGGTCTCAGGGGGGTTTCAGAGAGCGCTGCCCCCCGCGTGGGGTCCGGGGTGTTGATGCTATGTGGGGGTGTTGTTGTGCGGGCTCACCACACAAACTTGCACGCGCGCAAAGCTTGTCGGGGTCCTGGCCCCACTGCCCTTAGCCCACGTCACTTTAGCCAAGTTCTCCACGATGTTGTCAAATTTACCTTGCAAGCAGCCTGTCAGTTCGGAAGTCCTTGGATGGAGACCCGTGTCATCCCAGAATGATCGTCCATGATGCTGTGTTGAAGGGTCTGAAAGGCAAAGTAGACAATACCAACTTTGTTCACTCACCTAGCAGCTTCTTTACCTATCTCTAGACTTGTATGATTTTCTTCTGTAAACCCATGATGACTGTTTTCCAGAGTGTAATCTTTATACATGTATCTACTAGTTCTGCTTTTTATTATTACTACCATTTTACAGTGATAGAAGTCTGTTCAACTGTGGTAGAAACCTGTGGTTATATGAAATATACAGTTAATATAGCAGAAAATATTAAAAGGGCAACCTTATTTGCTTACTGTTCACGTTGTGTCGTTTTAGGCTGACATCAGCTGGTCAGTAAACGGCATGCCACAAGGGACTATCAAACAGCCCTTAGGGTATATTCCAATCATGGTGAAGTCCAAATTGTGCAACCTCTACAGTCTTTCTCCACAAGAGCTCATGCAGCACCATGAGGAGGAAGAGGTAATGGGGATTTTGTGGATCAGGAGAATCTGTATTTCATCTGAGCAGTTTGTCAGGCCAACTTCTCTTTACAGGGCTTTAGCATTTATATTTTGTTTCAGGTTTGACTTGGTGTTTTCTCTGTAGGAACCTTGATTATGGTGGTTCCATGAGGCAGCTTGTAAAATCTGCAGTCATGACTGTCGTTGAATACAGGGATCTGTGCTATGCTGATACCTCTCAACTGCTACCCAGCAACTGAGGGTGCTGTGATGGGGCCTCTGTGAGGAAGGCCCTCTCCAACAAGATTTGGAGAACAGGCATTGAAAGAGGCATTTGCATTCCCAGTTGTCTTCTGCAGCTTTTTCCTCGTCTCCCCAGTAGCATGTCAGCTGTCCGTAATTATTAGTGCTCCATTTTGCACTCACAAAAGGAGTGATCAAAGTACCAAAAAAAAAAATCAGAAAAATAAGCTTGTAGGAGACCAGGTAGAGATGTTTTCCTCTGAAAATCCCTCTGGTTTATAAACTCAACATGAGAACTTCAGAACGTTTGTTTTAAAAAGTTAATGTTAGCCCTTCAGAGATGTTCAGTTGACCACAAAGGTTTTTGCGATGTTTTTCTTCCTCTAAATTGTGTAACATGCATCCCTTTCCTTGCACTCTGTGCTACATTTAGACTCCATAAGTCACTAGTAAGGAGTGCAGCCTTTCCAGAAGCAGTGCTGAGACATGTCTTGCTATGTGTTTCCTAGTTAAAACATGAAATGTTTGTTTTTACGGTATAATACAGGCATTTTTTTCTTTTACTTAAAATACCAGTTCTGAGTTTCTAAGGACATTAAAATATTTTTTCCTCTCCTGCCAGGAAATGGGAGGCTACTTTATAATAAATGGCTTAGAAAAAGTTATTAGGATGCTGATTATGCCCAGGCGAAATTTCCCTCTTGCAATGACAAGACACAAATGGAAAAACAGAGGCCCTGGTTTCACAGAATATGGTAAGCTGAACAGTTTCCTGCAGCATCCTGGTAATAAGTACTTGAGGACAAACAAGAGTCACCATCTGTAGCTGAATTTTGGTAGTTTGTTTTGTTGTAGCTCTTATATAATGTTTATATTTTTACTACACATAAAAGTAAGGGGCAAACAGTACAAGCACGAGGCAGGTGCTTGCCCTGTGGGAGCTGTTTGAGCTGCCTGTGCAGAGTGAGGAGATTATGTTCCAGGGCTTGCAGTGTGTGTCACCTTTTGTTACATGGAAGGTGCAGCTAAAACCCTGTCTTCAGTACAAGTCAGTGTAAACCACTGAACTTGTTTCATTGATTTTGTCTATCCGTATTTTGGGATGGCACATTTAATTTACATGAAGCAGAGTAAGTAGGTTCTTGGCTGTCGCCTACCTTTGGTATGTATACTCAGCAAAACCAATTTAAAATTAAGTTTAGAATTAAGGCAGAAAATTTTAGATATGATTTTAAACTTGGGTGTTACCAGCTGCTGATTTGACTGGACCATGGTGTTTGAACATACATTGTAGTTCCACGCTTGTTTGTTTCAAGGCAGTGCTAGATTAAATGGTCCTTTTTGGTTTATTTTTCTTTGTCCTGCAGTGAGTGGCATGGGACAGGACCAGGAAACGCTGCTTCAGCACTGCCACCCAAGCACAGAGATGTGAAAACTTGACCCAGAGTGCGATAAGGAAGAGTACTTGTGTGTTGCTTTATATTACAGCCAAAGGTTACAGACAGAATAGTTGAGGCTTGGGTCTTTCTTTTCTTTAAAAACTTCGTGCATCTTCCAAGCCTCTGAGCAAGTGTGCTGACTGTTCTGAAACATCTCCCTGCTCTGCTGAGAACTGAATTGAGCTGGTGTGTTTATTTGAAATGTCACACTGATGCTGGAGTGATCTACCTTGTGTAGATCTACTTTGTCTCAGCCATCAAGTACCAAAGTTTCCCTCATGAATTGTCTCACACCTGCTCAGACACGTTACAGTGATGCAGCCAGTTTTGTGCAGCTCACGTTGGCCTTGTTATTTTTGCAGGAGTAGTGATGCACTGTGTTAAGGATGAGCACACTGCAATAAATATGAACCTTCACTACTTGGAAAACGGCTGTGTCATGATGAATTTCATTTTTCAGAAAGAGTTGTTCTTCCTCCCCTTGGGATTTGCTCTGAAGGTAAGCACTGAATGCTTGTGCTTTCTATATTGAATAAATACAGAAGTTCTGCAAAGCATTTTTATTTTAAGTAATGAGAAGAAGCTAATTCCATTTTAAGTATTTTCAGTCCTCCTTCATGTTCTGATTGGAGAACAGCAGTCCAGACTGAGTCTATGTCTGTAATGTAACAGTACTTAAAGATGAGGCACATTTGTCAGTAAATACAGAAGTCGTTGGTGAAACAGCTTATTTACTTAACCCTAATATCTAAGAACAAGTAGGAAACCATTATAAAAACAAGAATGTTGGATTTAAATGTGAGCTTTAGTATGTGAATGAGGTCCTGAAACTTAAGTGGATTTGTTCTAACAGCCTTCATTAAAAGGCTAAATTGCCTTTTGGTTTGCATGAGAATAAATAGTGGCTTTAGGCAAAGGTGAGTTAAAGTCATGTTTCTAAGTGAGCTTATTCTGTAAAGATATTACCTAAACAAGAGAGGACCTTTAATTTGGAGTGTGCAAGTTTGGAGGTTTTACTTTTTTTCCTTAAATAACCACTCCTTGTATTGGGAGTACTTGTGATCATTATCAGGGTATGAATATCCCCTGCATTACGCTCTAAGCACCTCAGCTCCACAGCATTTTTCAGTTTGCATTGTGGAAGGGCATTTCCAGAGGACTGAAACCCTAAATTATGGGGTGCCTTAGTTCTTCATCTATATTCTATAGACAGATGCTGTGACCTTATTTTTCTGATCTTCTGTCTTTCAGGCATTAGTTAATTTTCCAGACTACCAGATTTTTGAAGAGCTGGTCAAAGGAAAGGAAGGTGACACTTTTTACGTGAACTGCGTTACTGAGATGATGAGAGCGGTGATGGATGCGGGATGTTTGACACAGCAAAATGTCCTTGAGTACCTGGGAAAGAGCTTCAGAATAAAACTCAACCTTCCTGAGTGGTACAGCAATGAACAGGCTGCAGATTTCATTTTGAGGTGTGTATGTATGCATGTAGGAGTGTGTGAGGCAGTGTCATTGTATTGAATTTATAGGCAGACGTAAGAGTGCTCTGCCATGTTACATCACCCTTTATTTTGGTTTTTCACATGCATTTATAACAATAACCAGTGGCCAGTTTTTGATGGGATTCCAAGATATTAGGATGGATCTGTATTTGTTGTGTTCAGAATTATGTATTTTAGTGGACTGGCATAAGTATTCCCAAAATGGTTTTAGGAGAGGGTGTTGTTATTTAGGCGTAAGTGATGAAAAACATAAAGATTGAGGAAGAGAAGGTAAAAACTAGGTCTGTGACTGCTTGAGGCTCCGTATATTGAACAGAAATACTGCAGATTGTTACCAGTTTCGCCCAATCACTCTCAAATATGAATAATTTTTATCTTTTAAAATGGTATAAAATAGATGCTTTAAAATCTTGCTTCTTCCATGAGATAAGTTAGAAAGCAATGGAAGAATTGTCTTTGAGACTCTCACTGTGACAAGTGTTCAACTAAGTATTTTTCTGGTAAAGTAGATGTTTGCTCTTTGTGAGTGTTTTTAGCACACGAAAAGGATCATTTGGGATGCCCAAGTCCTTGAGTACTTCTAAAAAAGTAAATATTCTAGTGGGTGATTTGTTTGGGTTTTGGTTTTTTCCTGTGAGAGGTTTTTTTTTCTCTGATATGGTCTGTACATCTTATTTGCCTCAGCTGAGGAGATGGAAGAGGAGGAATAGTGAAACCATTAATTGGGTTGTACCCTATGTGTAATAAGACAGAACTGTAACTCACCTGGGTAGAACCTGCCTTCAGAGTTTTGTCTTGCTTTGCAGTGAAGTTGTGAAGGCTTTGCTCAAGGGCAATTTCAATCAGAAGTGAAAAGCCAAAAAAAGAATCTTAACAAGTGCTGATGGAAGGCTGTTGCACTTGTGTTTTGGAGAGCAAGTGATCTCAAGTGTCTTGGAAAGCATTTGACCTGCTTTATTGGGAATTAGGTGTGGATCTCCTTTTTTTATTTGTGCTAGAGTGTTACTCAGCCCCCACGTGTGGGGTTGATAGCAGTGGAGATTTGGACTTTCTGTGGCAGGACACTGATAGTGTTAACAGAAATAATTAGTAGTTTACTACTAGTTTCCAGCTCAGGTTTGGGGTGGGGTGCATGATGTGGATGTTCGTGTGTGTATGATTGGTGTCATAGCTACTGTAAAACAACACAAACCTCATCTGTTGGATGGCCCCACATCAAAGAGCTCTTAACATAAAGTGGGTGCTTATAAGGATATCTAACATGAGAGCTTGTAAAATCAATCCTTCACAAGGTTCAGCTTCTTTTAAGGTATATCCTTGACAAAATTAGACCCTTAAAAGGACAAGTTGATAATTTTTCTGCTCAGTTTCTGGGTTATTATTATTATTATTATTATTATCATTAATTGGAATTTTCATTTCACAAAGGGCAAATGCAGAAGCTTGTGCCTTGTTGGCTTTTTATCCAAAAAACTTAGTTTGTGATTATTTAGGAGAAACTTGAAGAACAGCTAGCACGAAGAGATGGTGTTAGTTGTCCTCCTTCTTTCTCTTCCTTCAGCAAGTGTATCTGCATCCACCTGACAAACAGAACTGAAAAGTTCTACCTGCTCTGTATGATGACCCGGAAGCTGTATGCTTTTGCCAAAGGGGAATGCATGGAGGATAATCCAGACAGTCTCATGAATCAAGAGGTGCTTACCCCAGGACAGCTTTTCCTTATGTTCTTAAAGGTAAGGTCTTAAGGCATTTAAGCCTGTGAATGTAGTGGCCATCCAGTCCAGACCCCACAGTGATCATGGGGTCAGGAGAAGTGCAGGAGCCAGGCTGAAGAGCAGGGAGACTGGATATGGTGTGAAGGATGAGACAGTTCTGGATGTATTGTTATCAGGCAGCGTAGATGAGGAAGGCTTGGCTGTCTCAGTATAGGGTACTAAATATGCTGAAGAAAATCCTGTACAAAACCTGTAGTAAAGAGCTTCATAGCATTCCAGGGCAAATGAAAGTGCCCTATACAGGGTCTGAGGAAGGAGGAATAGCAATCCTTCTGGTGTTTCAAGAGTGTTTTGAAACAGCATTCTTATGTTGTATCTGTTGATGCGGGAGTGGTTAAGATCTACCCTGTAGCATTGCTGCTTTTCCACACGGCAAATTTGCAAGAAAATAACCAGCCACTGCCTCTCCCACCTTTCAAAGTGGTGATTCGTGATGTTATCATTGCTCTCACATCTTTAAATTCTTTTATGGATCAGAAAGTTGATAGCATGCTTCTGACTTACACCATTAACTTATTCCTATACAATTACTATACATACTTATTCCAATTCAATATGAATTCAGAGTATTTCTAGGGATACTTCACTTCAGGATGCAGTGAGGAAATTAGTCCTATTCAGAAGCTTGATAATCCCATAAAGTTCATTGTGTAATACTAGTTCTCATCCCCAACTAAAGATACTTCAGTGAGTTATTAGATATCTGTACTAATCTTTCTTCTCCCCTTTAGCCCAAATTTTCTGTAGCATTGTTTTGTTGAAAGACTGTTAAAACCTCTCTACTACTTGAGCGGTTTGAAAGTGAGTTTGGGGAAGCATTTTAGTGCTATATGGAACAACCACCAGGAACTAGAAAAAGTTGCTTTCTTGCCTGGCCCCATCAGATCAGCAGGAGAGTGAGTTAACAGCCCCTTTTTTGAATTCAGAGATCCTAAGTAGTCCAAGTTATACCATGTACAGTGTATACAGTGGCTTTCACTAAGAATTCAAAGCACTGATGGGTGTCTCATGTATTTTTCCCGATTTCTTTGCTATCTACAATCACAGCAGTGATTAAATTACGGATAAAATAGAAATACAGTCCACTATCTCTCATTGTCTCAGCAACATTTAAATATCCTATTCCCATGGCTTTTGAGTTTGAGTATCTAAAGATTATTTTGCTTTGTCACTGTATTTAGCAAAGTTATTATTGTGGTCAGATTACATGTACAGTTTCTGCTTCAGATTTTTTTTGTGCTTTATGGAGTTGTGTTATTGTGCTGCATTTGCCAGACTCATCACCAGTCTGGATGGAAGTGATTACTAAGCTGTTGGGTGGGTGTTTTCCTTGCAGTTCTGTGTTGACATGATACCATCAGCGTTTTAATGAAGTCAGTGTGGGAAATAAGGCTGGAAAACTGTCGGTTCCTTAAAAGTTGTCCATTCTGATTTCAGAGGACTTCTGTAGCATGTGCAGTTGAGGATCAAGTTCTAATATGAGCCTTTATTTTCCTGTTTTAAATTTAAATCTCTCCCTTTTAAACTACAGGAGAGGCTTGAAACCTGGTTGCAATCTGTTAAGTTTGTTTTGGAGAAAAGAGCGGAAAAGGCAGATATCAGCCTAAACACAGACAGCTTGGTGAAGGCATTCAGCCTGGCACCAGACTTCGCCAAGCCATTTGAATATCTTCTTGCAACTGGCAATCTGCGATCTAAAACCGGTAACATGCAGGCTTGGGAAGCCTTTTTTCTTTTTTCCTATTTGACAGAATGAGGAACAACATAAAACTGAGCTCTTAACTGCTTGTAGGCAGACACTGCATCTGAATTAGTGGAAGGGGTTTGAGGAAAGATACAGTTGAGGAAAAAGTAGGATTTCTCCACAGGCATAGGCATTGTGCATGGTATAAAAAGAGGTTAGTTATTAAAGCAAAGACTCTATCCGGATAAATAGTTGAAACTAAATTTAGCATTGTCCAATACAGGAACTGTATTTTGATTTGTTTTCCCAAAGGTTATGTCTTCTAACTTAGAAGGTGCAATGTAAGACAAAGAAGGGACGTTTGTTAACCAGAACTGCCCTATTAGTCATGTGAGTTTAAATGGAAAGAAACTGCTTCATTAGTATATTTCAAATTTATCTGATGCTTCCCTAAAGTGTCTAGTATGACAAGGTTGTACTGTTGTAATAGAGTGCCACTAGAAAATGGTATTAGATTAAAAGGCTGCAGAATTTTGGTAAAATGTACCAAATGCAAATTCCTGGTCGCTTCACTGGGAATTACTTTATGTGTTTGTGAAAGGAACTGGATTTTAAGCAATAGCGTGGAATTTAAAGTCTTTAGGTCTCTTATGGGTCACTGAGTTGCACGTGCACGTGTGCCTCTTGGTAGGATCCACAGTGAGCATCTTTAGGGCTTGTCAGTGAAAAATAAGAAACTGCCTTATAATATCATATTGCATTTGTTAAAGCTGGATGACATCCTGACATGTATCTCAACTTTGTTCCCAAGGCCTGGGCATGTTACAGGACAGTGGTCTCTGTGTGGTGGGGGACAAGCTGAATTTCATCCGCTACCTTTCCCACTTCCGCTGCATACACAGAGGGGCAGCGTTTGCCCAGATGAGAACTACAACTGTGCGCAAGCTGCTGCCCGAATCCTGGGGGTTCCTGTGCCCTGTGGACACCCCAGATGGAGAACCCTGTGGTCTGATGAACCACATGACAGCTGTGTGTGAAATAGTGACAGAGATGGTGCCCGTGGCAGACATTCCACGTTTGTTATGTTCCTTAGGTATGTTGTACTGGCTTGATCGTTTAAAGAAGCAGTCTTACTTTTTATCTCACTGCCCTGCAAACCTGTATCTGGGAAAGGTTCTCCACATAGCATCACAGTACACTGTTAAGAAGGTGAAATCAAACTGAACCTGTACTTACCATGCTTCTGCTTAGTGGTAGCCCTGTCAGCCTTTTGGAGAGTGTAAAGTTCAACATAAATGTCTCTAAACTGTGCTGTAGAGCGAAGATCTTCATTGAAGCACAAGGAATTGCACACTACAAGGTCTAAGAAACTGGACTAAGCAGTAGCTTTGTAATGCTGCTGGTGACTTGAATTGAACTGCAGCACACTTGTGATTGCCACAATAGTGGGAATCCTTATTTCAGTCAGAAAAATGGAGAGGGGAATGGCATTCTTAGCTGTGAATGTTTTGTATTTTCCAATAAATACTCTTTGTCCTGAATTTTTTCTCAGCTTTTTTGGCACGGATTGAGACTTGGTGCTGAAATAACTTCTGTGTTTTGTTTGCTCTTTTGGCTGTTCCTTCTATCAACCTCCCCTTCTCACAGGTGTCACCCCCATTGATGAAACTCCAAGCAAGCCTTATGCAGAGTGCTACAGAGTTGTGTTGGATGGCTCTGTGGTGGGCTGGGTAGAGGGGGACTTGGCTCCTGAGATTGCAGAAACCCTCCGCCGTTTCAAGGTTGTTCTTGCTTTAAATGTTTCTTAGATAAACATCCTCGATATGCAGTGATCAAAAATAGATCCATTTGGAACTTTTTAGTCTTGCATGTATTTATTTGTTTTTATTAACCTGACACAATAAGTTATATTTGGCTGTATATTAATATTGGGACGGGCTATTCTATTTTCCTTTTCTATATCCATATGTTTCATCTGTTGGTTTATGAAGTCATAATTTTTAAAACAAAGCATTTTTCTTGGAAAAAAAAGATAGACATATTCTGTCCTTTTCTTGGTAGAGATTTTTTTTGAAGTATTTTTAATATTTTTTTCTTGTTTTTTATTAGTGGCTACACCTGTGATTGACATTTTATTGTGTAACGTGTTGAATGCAGTTTAACTAAGTCAGTGTTGGTTTGTTTCCAAATTGGTATTTCTTTGCACAGATAACACAAGAGAAAAGATTTCCTGGACGGGCAGAAGTGGTCCTTATCCCAGTGACAGGAAAACCCAGTCTGTATCCTGGATTGTTCATTTTTACTACCCCTTGCCGGATGGTGCGGCCTGTCAGAAACCTGTTCTATGGAAAGAACGAATGGATTGGTACTCTGGAACAGGTCAGGTTTGCATATTTCCATGTTACAGAGCTTTCTGGCATCAAAAATGGGTTTGGAAAATATTTGCAAAAGGAGCTGAGGATGGGGCATAAGGAGCTTGTGTTGAAGGGCTGGAATAGGTGGCAAAAGGGTTTTTCTCACCTCCTGCTAATTGGTTTTTGTTAAATGTCTTAGATGGACTGTAGAGATCTTTTTGAGATCTTGCAATCTGCTATCAGTATTGACTTTGTGAAGCTTTAGAGGTGAAGGGTTGCTGTCTTGTGTGTACTGTGTCACCTTGTGTTACATTGCATTCTCCAAATTGCCATGGACAGCCACACAGGGGATTGCTGGGAAGCTTGCCCATTTGGAACAACTAGTATGGGAGACAGAAAGGAGGACAAGTTACTGCAGTTTTGTATTTCCAGTCTTTCTTTCCTTGCATCTGGTTGTGTGATTGGTGATCAGCAGTTTAATAGCTGTCTCATTTTTCTTGCCTGCTAATACACTAAGGTGCAGATGACAACCTAAAAATGACAGCTAAAAATGAAATGGATAAAAAGCCACTGGAGATAGCTTTGTTTTGCTTCCTTCCCTTTAAAAGAAGGAAGTGAACAAGCATTGTCCAATTCAATGGTTGCAGATCTTCATGAATGTGGCCTCGCAGGAGTCAGAGGTGGTGCCTGGAGTGACCACTCATCAGGAACTCTTCCCTCACAGCATTTTGAGCGTGGTGGCCAACCTCATTCCCTTCTCCGATCACAACCAAAGTCCACGAAACATGTACCAGTGCCAGATGGGTAAGTGCTGTTGTACGCATTGCCACAAGTCCCTGGGCAAGGAAGAGGGTGGAAAAAACCCTCTCACATGTCTATTTCAGTGTGCCTTCCCACGTACCTAAATAACAGCTCTTCCCAGACATTTTTTCAGCATTAAGGTTGATGAACAGCCATTTTTTTCATAGCAAAGCAAATGAAGGTCGTCATCTTAGTTGCCTTCCAGTCTGTAGTCCTAAGTTGTTGCACTCATATTGCCTTCCTTAAGCCTTTAGTAAGTTTTGTGTCGTTTTTCTTAAACTATTAGTTGAGTTTGTTCTTAGACTATTTTTCTTAAACGTTTTCTTTGATGTTGTTGATTGTGTGGAGAAGCGAAGAGCGCTGCAGCAGCTGTTTGGTGATGTGTCTGACAGCTGTGCTGCCAACAGTCCTCCCGTCCCCACAGCTGATGGGTGACCTGCTTCTGACTGGTACCTGCAGTAGGTGCTCTGCAGTACTTAGGGTGAGGTTTCCTTGTTGTGACACCACAGCTGTTGAGAGGACATTTGCTGGGCATCTGTTGCAAGGGAGTAACACAGCACTGTGGCAACAGAGTGAGGTTTTTCTGAAAACTACTTGACAAAGACTTAAATGAATTTAATTGGTTGTCTGAAGGAAGTTGGGGTAGGGTATGTAGTGGAGTTTCAATCAGCTGATTTGCAAGAGGCTTATTAAAAAATAAGGCTAAGAGGAAGTGTGTTGGTAGGGAGTTGAGGAGAGCAGGTCTCATTTACCTCATTAACACTTCTAGTATATTGAATTTCTAACAGTATTATCAGAAAGATGTCCTTAAAACAGGACCACTTTCTCATACTTTCCTGAAAGTACCAATGTGTGACTACGTTTAAAACTCTTTCCTCACTGGTATATTTATACTGCAGGAGCAAATGCTTTTTGGCCTGGAAATATGTAACATGTGCCTCACTATGGGAAACCCCGGGGAGAAGATACAGACACACCCCTCAAAAAAACAAACCAAAACAAACACAAACAAAAAAATATCCCCAGCTAAGCAAACCCAAAACCACCACACCAACCATAATGGGGATTTGAAACTGCAAAAAAGAAAACAAAATTAAAAATAGGCCTTATAAAATGATATGAAAGGAAGTGGGTATTGTGGTTCATAGAAAATTTATAGCTGGGCTTTGGGCAGTTACTAAATTCCAAGGGGTTGAAGATTGATAATCCCTCTGAAGTTTAAGTATTTCCACCTTTTTTCCTAACAAGATACATGGAGGATGAAACGTACATTAATTTTGAATTGATCTTGAATAAATACAAGTTTCTTTCCTCCTTCTTTCCTCCCTTCCTTCTAGGAAAGCAAACCATGGGGTTTCCAGTTTATAACTACAAGGATCGCTCGGATAACAAGCTGTACCACCTTCACACCCCCCAGAGCCCTCTGGTGCGGCCCAGCATGTATGACTATTACGGTATGGACAGCTACCCAGTCGGCACCAACTCAATCGTAGCTGTCATCTCCTACAGCGGCTATGACATGGAAGATGCAATGGTAAGCTACCAAAAGGAAAAATCCTGCTGTTCTGTGAAAGAATTTGATGGGGGGGAACTGGGAAGAAGGATGGTAATCTAGCTGAGAAGACCTTGCTTTCTGTTTTTGGTAGCCCTCACACTTTTTGGGCAGATTCAGGAGCACACTGGTTAAGTGTTGTTACAGCAGGTAATGCTGGAGGTACTGGGATTAGAGCAGAGCTCCCTTGTGCAAGGCAGTGGGCTTCCAGCATTGAAAAATACTGGGGTTACTGGAGGCTTAAGCCTTTTAGAGCGGTGACTTGCTGGGAGGCTTTGTTTAGGAATTCAGTGTTCCGTAATGATCTGATGCTTACCTTATAAATGCTTTCTTTTTTGAAGTTACTAGCAAGTCTTTAACAAGCCTTTGTTTCTTCTCTTTAGATTGTGAATAAATCTTCCTGGCAGAGAGGGTTTGCTTTTGGAAGTGTTATCAAGATGGAGAGCATTGACCTTTCCCTTAAAGCCAGCAGGGCAGGCGATAATTTAGTATTTGGCATCAGGCCTGGTGATCCAAACGTTATGGAGAAGCTGGATGCTGATGGACTGCCTTTTGTTGGGTCTATTCTACAGCCTGGAGACCCATTCTACAGCTTCATGAACCTCAACACAGGGGAGACCTTTACAGTGTACTATCCGTAAGTACGGCTCGTCTGTCCTGGCTCTGCTCACCAGATGATGAGAGCAGTTGCCCCTTTTCTTCCAGGTGTTCCCTTTTCTCCTGGTGTCCATGTCTTGACAGAGACCATGAAGTTTGTGCTGTAGGCACCTCCTACGCACGTATCACATCTGTTCTCTAAGCCAATATGCGCTGCAGAGCTGACTTGTCCCGAGAGGAGTATCTGAGGCGGGTAAAAGGAAAGCGCTTGCAGAAGTGTTTTGCTGTCTCCCAAGGATCGCTCCTCTGCCCACGCCACCTACTTGCTTTTCGTCAATTGTATAAGATGTTCTGTCTAGAAAAACCCAAAGGAACACCAAACAAAAAAAAACAAAATGAAGTGCCTAATCCCAGAGGCTTGCTAGAAAACCTTGCAAGAAAGTTGTTATAGGATTAGGAGTACAAAGAGCATTTTTATTAACATTGCAGATTCTGCAGAATATTAAAATATGTCAACTACACTCCTCCCTCCCCCTGGAATATTTTGGGGATAAATTTTGTAAGGTTTTTGAACTTCAGTTGAAAGAAAGAAACATCCTGGGGCTTTCATTAAGATCCTTTTAATTCTTTCCAGAAAGGAAAGCAAAAACACTGACAAAACCTAATGTTTTTAAATGCATCCTGCACTCTCAATTGTCTGTACAACTTCAGGCCGTCCATGTGTCCCTCTATAGCACTGACAGAGTGGGGATAGTGCTGTGTAATTACTCACATTGTGAAGGCAAATTAGTTTGAGAAGCACTTGGGTAACAGAGTAACTGGCATTACTGGGAAGGCCATTGTTTATTACTCTGTAACAGATGCTGCCCTGGCTGCGCTGGGGAGTCTGCTGTGGACTCACAGAATTAGTCAATCTGGTCGTAGAGCAGGACTAGGAGACTCGGCACATTATCATGTGGAGGTGTGTAAGCTCAGCCTTGTCCTGTTCTCCTACCCCACGGTGCAGCTCCCCAGCACTCTCATGCTAGCCTGGCCTTAGTTCAGATTCCTTATCCAGAGAGCTCTGAAACATTCAGCTTTTGTTCATTCTCAGTCCCGATGAGGTAATTATTCAGGTTTCTACAGAGAGATGAGGTTCCCAGCTTTCAGTCTTGGCTCCTGCTCCCAATTTGCCCCAATGGCTTAGAGCCCTTAAGGGGGAGTTCCCTTTACTGTCCTAAGTGCCTCTTATGCTGCTAGACCATAGGAGTGGGCTTGGGAGGACAGAACCTTTGACTTCAAAAGTTTGAACAAGCTTGGAAGAGGCTAATTGTGCTGATTTTGGCTGGGGTAGAGTTAATTTTCTTCACAGTGGCTAGTATGGGGCTGTGTTTTGGAAACTTGCAGCACAGTTTTCTTTTCTTTTTTTTTTTTTTTTGGTGATATCCTGTCCTGGTTGCATGTGGACACAACAAAATAATATCTTTGAAACAGGAACTAAACTTGGGTACAGGCCTTCCACAAACACATTAGGACTTCAGAGGAGAAAATTAGTCTTGTCTTATATTGGGACAAAATATATTCTTTAGCTGTTGTCTCCAAAATAAGTGGAGAGTTCGGGCTGAAAGCTCTATAACAACAATTAAGCCTGCAGCAGACACCTAGCACGTGGAATATGAGGTTGAGGGTTCATCTGGAGAAGGAACACACCCCTGAACAAGGCACTTATTGGCAAAGCTCACACTTTGCCTTCCCTTTCTGATCTGAACTTTTGTCTCTGCTAAAGAACTGAACCCAGTTCTTTATTTTGGTCTCCCGTCAATATGGTGTCGGTTTATTGGGAGTAGGGAGAGGGACTGGTGCCTTAACACAAAGGAAATGACACTGGTTTCTCAGATACAAAGTGTGATACAGATGAACCAGATTTAAATGATCTTTATTTCAAATCATGGGTGGCATGCTGACCTGAAAGTTGTAGCTGAATGGGATTTGTCCAAATTCTTACACGGTCTGATTACCTTTGCCACTGAATAGTACTTTGAAGAATGGTCGTGTTTCCCAGCTATCCCAAGGCATTTTATAAGAACTATAAAGTGGTTTAGGTTTTTTGCTTAATTTTCCTTTCCTAGCTAAAAATCATTGACATGCCTGACACTTTCGCTGTGATTGTTTTTCCACCTACACAGGAATAAGGAAGTTGGCATTGTAGACAACGTCAGATTATGCAGTAATGACCGTGGCACTGGGAAATTCAAGAAGGCTTGCATCACTGTGAGGGTTCCCCGAAATCCAACTGTTGGAGACAAATTTGCCAGCCGCCACGGACAGAAAGGCATCCTGAGCCAGCTCTGGCCAGTTGAGGATATGCCATTCACAGAGAATGGGATGGTTCCAGACATCCTCTTCAACCCTCATGGCTTTCCCTCCCGTATGACCATTGGAATGTTGATTGAGAGCATGGCGGGGAAGTCGGCAGCACTGCATGGTGTCTCCTATGATGCCACTCCCTTCACCTTCACAGAGAAGAAGTCTGCCTTGAAATACTTCGGTGAGACTTTAGTGAGCGCAGGTTATAACTTCTTTGGGACAGAAAAGATGTACAGCGGCATCAGCGGCCTGGAGCTGGAGGCAGAGATCTTTGTGGGAGTGGTGTACTATCAGCGCCTGCGCCACATGGTCTCGGACAAGTTCCAGGTGAGAACGACAGGGCCCCGAGATGCTGTCACCAACCAGCCCGTCAAGGGGAGGAACGTGGAAGGTGGGATTCGCTTTGGTGAGATGGAGCGGGATGCTCTGCTGGCTCATGGCACATCGTTCCTGCTGCAAGACCGCCTGTTCAACTGCTCCGATGGCTCCATAGCCTACGTGTGCACAAGCTGTGGCAGCATGACATCTCCTGTGCTGGAGAAACTGCCCAACTCCTCTGTGGCAAGCAGCAGGAGGTACTCCTGCTCAGTCTGCAGTGAGGTGGACTCCATTGAGGTTGTCCCTGTGCCCCATGTCTTCCGTTACTTTGTGGCGGAGCTGGCAGCCATGAACATAAAAACAAAGCTCAAGGTGGAATAGCTTTGTCCCCAGCACAGCAGTGCTGCTGCTTGGAGGAGGTATGTGTCATCCTGCCCTTGCCCCTGAGAGTTTCAAGTGTTTAGTCAATTCTCAGGTTCTTCAAAGTTTTGCAAGTTTAATTTGATGATTGTATTGAGATGGGGTGGTCGCCAAGCTGTATGCAGAGGAAACATGGCTCTGTTGAAGTTAATTTGCATTTCCTAAAGGCTCACTAGCTACCAAAAAGTGGTATATGGAAATCAAGCGATATTGCTGCTCCCACTAGGCTCCTGGGTTGAGAGTGGCGGGGTATCTTTGTTCTTGAGTGCTGGCTGAAGCTGCAGAGAGGAAGAGGTCATAAAACAGCATGAAGTGGATGCTGAAAATGACAAAAAAAAAGATATATTTTTGTTTTTTGAAGAAAAATCTTTCAAAAACCTATGCCTTAACAATGTCTATGTGTTAAAGTGATTGGACATGTTTTGTTTTGCTTTATTGTCATACATGTGCCTTAACCCATGGGGAAGAAGGCACTAAGTTCTGCTGCATGAAGCCACAGCCTTGACCACAAGTAACCATGGTTGCCCTGTCAGTCTTCTCCTGGGAGTGTTTGGTGTGGCCAAGCCCAGCATCTATCTTGGTGTAGCACCACCGTGCTGGGGTTGGGTGTTTTTTTTTTGTTTGTTTGATTGCTTGTCTCTGGCTAAAGAAGAAGAAAGCAGAGGCCTTTCCAACCTGGCTCCAACCCTGACTTGCGCTCCTGCAGCGTGGGCACCGTGGTGTGGGAGCTCATCGTGCCCCCCTCAGTGCACTGCCCGGCTCCAGCCAGCCCTGTCCCACGCACCCTTCACTCTCCTCCGCCCCCCCGGCCGCCGCGGGGCAGAGCTGTTGAGTTCTTTGGTACATTTCTACATCACCTGCCGTCAGCGCCGCGCTGGGGTCGGGGGAGTGCTCAGGGCCCGGCGGGGCCAGGGCGGCGCTCCCAGGGCTTGGCGGGCGGCGGCAGGCGGGAGGCGGTGGGGGTGTCCCCCGTGGGCGAGGCACGGGGGCGCCGCACGCCCGGCGGCTCCCTCCCGCTCCGCACCATCCGCAGCACCTCGGCCAAGGAGGCGGCGGGCGGCGGCTCCGGGGCCGGGGCCGGGACCGGGACCCGCTCCATGGCGTGGTCGGGAAGGAGCGGCGGGGCGGGGCGGGCCGTACCACCGGCGGGTGGGGGGGGAAGGGCGGTACTACAGCGGCGGGGGAGCCAGCCCCGATCCCGCAGCCCTGGCGGGGGGAGGCGCAGCGGGTGCCGCCACTGGGGGCTGAGCCCTCGGCAGCCCCACGGCCCGAGCCGCCATGGAGGTGCCCCGGGTGCTGCTGGCTGCCGCTCTGCTCCCGCTGCTGCCCCGTGAGTACCCAGCAAGTAGCCCCAGCACAGCCCCGGGGCTGACAGGCCGGATGCCATCCAGCCTGTGTGTGAAGAATGAGCACCACGGGGTTGGCGGCCGTGCTGGGTGGGATGTGTGAGGGGTGCAGTGCTCCTAAACCCTGTCTCCCCCAGTTGGCAGGGCAGCTGTGCCGCTGCCCACCCTGGCCCCACCGCTGAGCATGGTGGTGGCCGGGCAGCGCCGGCAGCTGGTGGTCTGTGTGGTGAGCGACCTGGCCCCCAGCTCCGGCCATGCTGTCTGGATCTCCAGCGGGAATGGCAGTGTCCTGCCGTCCTTTGCCTACGGGGCCTCTCAGGAGGATGGTGGCACCGTCTGCTCTGTCTCCCTCCTTTCCAACGACCCCTTGGCCGAGGGAGAGCTCGCCTGCCACGTCGGGGCCAACAGGACCTCCCCATCCCACAGCTCCAGCCCCATCCGCATCACGGGTATGACCCTGCTGCCAACCCTCCTGCCTGCCTTGCCCATTGCTGCCCAACCTGGTGGGTGCCCTGGTGGCCCCCAAGGAGAGGGTGGCAGGGTCTCTGGGAGCAGGGAGCAGGTGTGAGGCCCTGTGGGCCAACGTTGCTGCCTTGATTGGCAGGCACAGGAAGGGGTTTGTGGCCAGCCCTGCCGCACACCTGGTGTTGGGCTGCCAGCGTTTCCCCAGCTGCTCTTTCATCCCACAGGCAACGAGGAGGTGGCAGAGCTGTGTCCTTGCAGCACAGCCGGTGAGTCTCCAGCCCTCCTGTGGTGGGAATGTCAGTTACCAGGGAGAAAACCCTGCTGAGCTCCTGCCAGGGGCTTGACTGCGACTGGGGGCTGGTTTGGGATGGCTTTTCTCAGAGTGTCAAGGGATTTGGTGGTAAGAATGGGGAAGGTGGGTCAGAGCCAGCCTGCCCTCAGGGACAGCATGAGTGTGACATGAGGTGACTCTGGGACATATAAAGCTCCCAAATCCCCCAGAACCTGGACCTATGGCAGGACTAGAGAGGATGTGGGGGCAGCGGGGTTTCTGTGGCAGGCGTCACCCCACCCTTCCATTGCAGTGCTCCCGGACCATGCCTTGGCAGCTCTGCTCACGGCTGTTCGGGTGGTGCTGCTGAAGGTCGTGCTCTCAGATGCCCTCCTCACCTCCATCCTCCTCGCCCAGAGCTGAGGGCTTGGCAGATGCCCACCCTGAGGGGTAAGTCCCCTAGTTTCGGCCTAGGGGTGTGAAAGGCACCCAAAATACTCTGGAGACTGGAGACGGAACCCCCAAATGCAGGAGGGAGGGAGAGACCCAGTGTCGTTTGGGGGGGGTGCAGGGTGGGAATCCTTTACTGGGGAGACAAGAGAGAGGGGCTGCCATGTTCCTGTGGGTGGCAGGGCCCCGGAATTATCCGGAGGACGGGAAGGGACCCCAGGGTGCCCCGGTGGGAAGGTTCCCAGAATTCCCGGGCAGGGAGGGGCCGGGGGGGGGCGGCCGTTCGCACCGGGGCCACGTGGGCGCTCGGCGGGACCGCCCGGCGGGGCGCGCGCCGCCGGGATTGGCGGGCAGGGATTGGTCGCGAGGGCCACGCGCGCCGCCGGGATTGGCCGGCGCGGCTCGGTCGCCATGGTTACCGGGCGGGGCGCGGCGGGAGCGCGCCCCGGAAGCGGAGCCATGGCGGCGGCGGCGGGGGCAGCGCTGCTGGTGATGCTGATGGCGGCGGCGCTGGCGAGGGGCGACGACTCGGACTGGGTGCGGCTGCCCAGCAAGTGCGAGGGTAAGCGGGGCCGCGGGGAGCCGGGGGGATCGGCCGTCGCCCGCTGTCTGCTCGGGCCGGGGGTGCGGGGCTGCGCCACTGAGGGCTGCCCCTCTGCCCGCCTCCTGCCCGCGGGCACCGGTGTCCCCGGTTCGTAGCTGGGTCTGCTCGTCTCTGCTGCTTACAGTTCGTCCCCGCGATGCTTCCTTCCTTAGCAGTTCCTTGGTTCACAGGCAATCCGGGGCAGGTTTTGACGGACATTTGCTGTTTGCTGCGGCTTCCTCTGCCTTTGCTGTGCAGGGACATGTGGAGCTGGACAGCAAAGAGAAAATAAAGAAATATGGACCTCTTTACAAAGCTTTCTCCGGGGAAGCAGCTCTGGAGACACTGATGTCTGAGCTCTGCCGTGACATCTGCATCCTCAGAGAAGCATCAGAGCGAGCACTGACCACACTCTGCTCCTCTTCCTGCCCAGGCTTGGAACCTGTGTCAGCGTGCAGCAATAGCTGCGGGCAGCACCTGGATAACTGGACCCAGCAGTGAGCATGCCTGGCATGTGTGGGCACAGTGCAGCAGGTATGCTGTGGAAAGGGACATCTTCAAGGCCTGAGTCCAGAGGGGCTGCAGGAAGGAACGCTCATCTCCCCTGAGAAATGGCTGCAGATACCTCCAGCCCCTGGTGCCAGCAGAGAAAAGATTGTGCAGGAGGTGCACACAGGGCTTCTCAATACATGCATGGGAGCTCTGGAGAAGCCACCTTGTTCTCCTCCTGCCTGTGGCACGACCCTCTGCTCACATCATTGCCCAGGACAAAACACAATGTCTCACTGCTGCCACCAGACTGCTCCTGCTGGGGCTTGGCCCTTCTCCTAAAGTGGGGCTTGAAGAAGAGGTGCTCCTGACGAACAGGAGCCCACAGCAGAGGATAAAACTTTATCCAGCCTCCTGCAACCCTAGTTTTGGGGAAGCAAGGGCCACACCATGCCTGGCTTCCATCCGTCTGACAGAGTGCCTGCTTTTGACCCCTCCACATTTCCAGTTGTAAACGCCTGAGATATTTCTCCTGCTCCTTTTTTCTATAGCTCTGTTGAACTCTTTTTACAGAAGAAATAAAGCTCATTTTTTAGTTTTATAAACAAAACCCTGCACTGTGTCCTAAAGCTGTTGGTGCTGTGCTCTCTCTGCAGCAGTGTTGCTGGAGCTCATGGCCTCTGTGGCAGTGGCACAGTCCATAGCTACACCTTGTCCACTGGGCCCTGCCAGCTGCTTGGTCCCCAGCACAGTCCCCAGAGCACTGAGGGGACCATTACCAGGTGGGATGTTCTGTGGTCACGAGGAGAAACTGTGACCCATGCTGGGACATGTGTTGCAAAAGATCCTGTCCTCTTCCAAGAGGAAGAGAGCAGCTTGTGTCGCGGAGGTAGAAGCTTCAGGGGGAAACCTGCAGGCAGAACTGGTCCTGCCTGACTTCCCAGCTGTGCTGTAGCGGCTTACACTGAAGCTTTGCTTTGGGTGTTCCTGCTTCAGGAGTTGTCCAGTGGAAGCAGTCAAGCCATTCCTGGTTATTTCTTTGAACGGCCAAGGTGCGTTTGGCGTGCCTGGCTCCTGGCGCTAGTTCCTGCTGCTGTCCCAGCTGCTCTGTCCCACTGCCCACGTTCAGAACAGTGACACCCCCTAACTTGCCTGTGCTCTCCTCCCTGCAGTGTGCAAGTACGTGGCTGTGGAGCTGAAATCCGCTTTTGAGGAGACTGGCAAGACCAAGGAGGTGATTGACACCAAGTACGGCTTCCTGGACGGGAAGGGCTCTGCCGTCAAG
Organism: Myiozetetes cayanensis; assembly: GCF_022539395.1. Classification (NCBI taxonomy): domain Eukaryota; kingdom Metazoa; phylum Chordata; class Aves; order Passeriformes; family Tyrannidae; genus Myiozetetes; species Myiozetetes cayanensis. Next base: position 3,804,637 of record NW_026087411.1, on the reverse strand, counting down.
TACACGCAGTCGTAAGTGGGAGTGGGACGGGGGTCTCCTGCTGCTGTCGCTGCCTGTGGTCTGCAGAGCTGGGGGCTTTGGGAGGCCGTTCCTGGGGGGCCATGCTAAGCCTGAGCCCTTATCTTCATGCAGGGACATACGGTTAATCGAGGTGACGGAGAACATCTGCAAGCGGCTGTTGGATTACAACCTGCACAAAGAGAGGAGCGGCAGTAACAGATTCGCGAAGGTGAGGGTTGTCCTCCGGTTCCCTGCTCCCAAATGTCCCTTGTCCATCCCACACTGCCAAGGTGACAAACCACGTTCATTCTTCCCATCCTCTGGATCCCCTGCCAGTGCCCGGCATGAGAGGCCCTGCTGCCCTCCAAGTCAGGTATGGGGTGCTGTCCTTGGTGGCGGTGGGCAGGCTTCTGCCCTCGCCTGTGGGGATGGAACCAGAGGCTGTCTTCCTGTTGGTTTTGGAACCATGTTTGCAGAACTATGTTTGTTTGGACTTGTTGCCACTTGAACTCCCTCCTGGTAATGCTGATGCCCCAGGGGCCTGACTTTCTCTGGCTTGCACATTCCTGCATTGCTGGGCAGGGTTGTATGGCCTGATACTGGGAGGGGAGAGCGGGAGCCTGGCAGGAGGAGCACCACCTGACCAGGCAGCGCTGCTCCTTCAGGGCATGTCGGAGACGTTCGAGACCCTGCACAACCTGGTGCACAAGGGCGTCAAGGTGGTGATGGACATCCCCTACGAGCTGTGGAACGAGACCTCCGCTGAGGTGGCTGACCTCAAAAAGCAGGTACCCAGACCAATGGGATTGGCCCTCAGTAGATTCTGTGACCTGGTGGGCCAGAGTAGAAGGGGAGAGAGAGTCTGGGGGTGTGCTGCTGGAAGCGGGGTGTTGGCAGGACCTGCTGCCCTGGCCCTGGTCCTGCTGCACCAGCACGTGTCTGGAGCTGGGCTCTCCTCTCTGCCTAGTGCGACGTGCTGGTGGAGGAGTATGAAGATGTGATCGAGGACTGGTACAGGCATCACCAGATGGAGGATCTCTCCCAGTTTCTCTGCGCCAACCATGTGCTAAAAGGAAAGGACACAAGTAAGTCCTGGCTGCTGCCAGGGGCTGTGCAGGAGTGCTAGGAAGGGCAGGGGAGCCTTGTCAGGGCACAGGGAACCCTGCCTCTCCCTCAGAGCCCACTCTGCCCCTCTCTTCCTCAGGCTGCCTGGCAGAGAAGTGGACTGGCAAGAAGGGTGACTTGGCAAGCGTGGGAGAGAAGCAGAGCAAAAAAAAGAGTGGGAAGAAGAAGAAAAAGGACCAGAAGGATGAGAGCGTGGGAGCTGCCAGCCTCCTGGACACAGGGGAGGCCTTGGAGGAGGGCGTCCAGGAGAAGGCTCCGCTCACCCACAGCCCAGCTGATGAGTTGTAGACACTCAGCCCCAGCCGCCGGGGCCGCCCACTCCGGGGTTTCAACCTGCTGTGCCTGTGGGTACCAAAGGAAGAGAGGGACTTGTAACCCGGGGGAGACCAGTGCACCCGGCTCTGCCTTGTCGGCCTGGGTGCCATCCTGATATTAGGTGTCACGGAGCCGCGGACTCAGCCCTGTTGTGCCTCCCTGCCGGGGGCTCCAGCTCCGGGAGGCCGCGAGTGCTGCCCCGGCGCCGGCTCTTCGCACCCAGCCGAGACTGTAAATAAAGACGTTTTCCCCGGAGCCGCCGCTGCCGGCCCTGCTTGGCCCGCGGTGCCGGGGCGGGCGCGGCGGGGCCCGCGGGGCGAAGGTCGGGGCCGCGGCGGGCGCGAGGCGGGCGGTGATTGGCAGGGCCGGGGGCGGGGATTGGCGGGCGAGGCGCGGATTGGCGGGGCTGCGGTGTAAGGGGCGTGGCTCGGGAGAGGCGCGGTCGGAGCGGCCATTGGCGGGCGGGCGGGGGCGGACACGCCGGCGATTGGCGGGCGGGCCGGGGCTGGGTCTCGCGGGGCCGTGAGGGCCGTGTCGGCGGCTGTGTCGGTGTCGGTGTGGGCTCGGCGGGATGGTGGACAGCGTGTACCGGACCCGGTCGCTGGGGGTGGCGGCGGAGGGGCTGCCAGACCAGTACGCGGACGGGCAGGCGGCCCGCGTGTGGCAGCTGTACATCGGGGACACGCGGAGCCGCACGGCCGAATACCGCAGCTGGCTCCTGGCGCTGCTCCGCCAGCACCGCTGCCGCTCCGTCCTCGACGTGGCCTGCGGCACCGGGTGAGGCACCGAGCCCCGCGCACGCCTGCTCTGCCAGGTGTCCCTTCCTGCTGCCCGGGGTTGCCCGGGGCCTCGCTGCCCTCGGCCATCCCCAGTGTCCCCCTCCCTTGAAGCCCCCCACTGCCCCCTCAGCTCGGTCCCGCTGACAGCCGTGTCCCCAGGGTGGACTCCATCATGCTGCTCGAGGAGGGCTTCCAGGTGACCAGCGTCGACGCCAGCGACAAGATGCTCAAGTACGCGCTGAAGGAGCGCTGGGAGCGGCGCAAAGAGGAACCCTTCGACCGATGGGGTGCGGGGGCTGTGGGGACTGGGAGGGGCGTGGGGACGCTGACACACCCACCCCGGTGCAGGGGACTCTGCCCTATGCCCCTCTCGTGTACTGTCTCTGGCCCCTCGCAGTGCTGAGGCCCCTCATCTAGGGTGGCCTTGTTGCAGGGACAGGCAGGGACCTGCTGGTGCCAGCTGCTCGGGAAACCCAAGCCATGGTTCTTGCCTGCCTGGCTGCTAGCCACAGGCTAGATCCAGCACCTGCAGGGACCAGGGAAGGGCTAGGTGGTGCTGGGATGGGGTCTTGCAGGTGGGGGAGGCTGTTGGGTGTCCCTGCCCTCATACATTTCCCTGTGCTGCAGTCATTGAGGAGGCCAACTGGCTCACACTGGAGAGGGACCTGGAGAAGCCTGGAGATGGATTTGATGCAGTCATCTGCCTTGGCAACTCCTTTGCACACTTGCCTGACTTCAAAGGTGAGTTGGAGGCAGGGGAGGGGAGGGGGAGTACCTATGTACGTGCGCACACCGTCTCCTGTAGGCTGAGAATGTGCCCTAACTCCTTCCGTTAGCGGGACAGGGGATTACATGCAGTGGAGCTGCTGTGTCATGGTGCATCTCCAGGGAAGCTGAAAATGTGCCCCAGTTTGTGACATGAGTGGGCCCGTTGGGTTCCATGGTGGCAGTGGAGGAGGTGTGTGCATTTATGCCTCAGCTCTGGTAAGGCTGGAGGCACAACCAGACTCGTGCCACAAGTGGGGTGGTGGGTTCCCCATCTGGTGTGCTCTACCCCTGCGTGGCTGAGAATGTGCCTGAGCTGATGCCATGGGTGGAGCTGTGGGTTCTCCAACCTGAGACTGGGGTGGGGGGGTGGAAATGGTAGGGGAAGGGGTATATGTGTGTGTCTACATGGGTAAAATGGGGCCTTATGGGCTGTGCCATGGGGTACAGCCAGTGACTGAGACACCACTATTTCCTCCCCAGGGGACCAGAGTGACCACAAGCTGGCCCTGAGGAACATTGCCAGCATGGTGCGGCCCGGGGGTGTCCTGGTCATTGACCACCGCAACTATGATCACATCCTGGCCACGGGCTGTGCACCGCCTGGCAAAAACATCTACTACAAGGTGGGTGGCTGGCAGACCCTGCCCCATCCCAATCCCCTCTGCCCCAGCCCCACGGCCCCAGGTGGGGCAGGCAGCAGGGCTGTGCCCAGGCTGGGGGCTACTGAGCCCTCCTGTGGTCTCCCAGAGTGACTTGACCAAGGACATCACCACCTCAGTGCTGCTGGTAAACAACAAGGCACACATGGTGACCCTGGACTACACGGTGCAGGTCCCCCCCACTGAGGTGGGGGCAGACCCGGAGCTGAGGTGAGAGGGGCTGCAGAGGTGGCTACCGGCAGGGGGGTGGCTGGCCCTGTGCCCCACTGTCCCTAGGCCTCACCAGCATTGCCTCCTTGCAGCAAGTTTCGGCTCTCATACTACCCACACCGGCTGGAGGCCTTCACAGCTCTGCTGAAAGGTGCCTTCCAGGGGAAGTGCCAGCACAGTGTCTTGGGCGACTTCCAGCCCTACACGCCGGGACAGGCCCATGTGCCCTGCTACTTCATCCACGTCGTGAAGAAGACAGGCTGAGGGGGCCATGGAGATGGGACTGGTGGCTGAGAGCTGCGAGCAGCTCTGGGGACGAGCAGGGGGTGGGGACGTTGCTGAGAGATGCCTGGGAGATGCCTCTCTTTAATCAAGAACACTTGTGAGAGCTACTGGAGATCATGGTCCGTGTGTCCCTGTATGGGCAGGGTATGGGGCAAGGGGGACAGCCACAGCCTGTGGGGAAGGAGGTGCTCAGCCTGGGGGAAGCATGGGGTGGGTGCAGGTACAGTTTCACCTCCAAGCCCCTAGCTGCAGGTGCTAGACATGCCTGTGGTATGGGCTTTGGAGACAAGGGTGAGCTGGCTCCCAGGTGGTTACACATCCCTGCTGAGCCCACTGTAGCACTGCTCACAGGAGTGTGCTGCAGCAACCTGTTTTCTCCCCTGCACCTCTCAGCCAGGTGCTGACTCCTTGACAGCCCTCAGCCCCATCCTAGGGATACCCACGCCCCCCCCCAGGGTTCCCACATTGGAGCCTCCATCAGTGCTTTTGCTGTGGCTGCAGCTCCCTCCTTTTCACCCTGGGGAAGATGTGGTGCTCAGATCCAGTAGCACAGTGCAGTGTGGTCAGGGAGAGCTCTGCCCAAACATGCTAAGCTGCCAGAGCTGGAGCAACCGGGCTCCAGGCACGCACCATCTGCAGCTTCACATGTGGAACGCCAGAAGCTGCTAGGGGGCCAGTCCTTCCCGGAGGAGCTCAGTGGGGAGCAGGCCCTCACAGCCACACCCCCTAGCCCAGGGATCCAGCTGCCAGCAGGCTCAGTGCCGACAGCAGCGGGGCAAAGCTCGGCCCCAGCAACCCCTCGAGCTGGGGCACACGTGGGCCCTTGGCTGGGCGTGGGGCTGCCCCGGGGCTGCAGAGACTGAGCAGTGGCAGCTGCTGGCCAGCTGGGGGCCAGAGCTCAAAGGCCATTTGTTTGGCACCCTTGGTAAAGGCTGGGAAACCGGGCACACACGTTGCTGCCAGCAGCTGCTGTGAGGCTGCAGATGGAGGTGAGATAGGACTTGCAGGGGGGTCTGGGCCAACTGGTGCTCAGCACAAGTTAGTGCAGACAAGGCAGCTCCAGGCTGCTCCAGCCAAGGTTTGAGTATTTCCAAGGCTGAAGACCTCACTCTGTGACAAGTTTTCCTCTTATCCACTGGGAATTTCATTGCTGCCACTTGACCCCCTTGCCTCATGTCCTGTCACCCAGCACCTCCAGGAAGCACTGGGCTCCCTCTGCAAAGGGAGCTCAGCTTCCAGCAAAGCAGGCCCCATTCCCTCAGGCTCTCCTCATCCACCATGAGCTCCAGCCATTCTAGTGGGATGACAGTGGTCCCAGCCTGGCTCGCAGATGTGCTCCCCAATCTACCTGCAGGACAATGATTTCCCTGCAACACTCAGCCCACCCCGGGGCTTGCAGGGACCTTCCTGAGCCTTCAGCCAACATCAGCAAGCAACAACTTGAGGTCAGGCAGTGAATACCTAGTGCTGTACTTTATTGAGACTACATTAAGTTCAGGCCAGCTGGAGCAGCAGCATCCTGCTGCTCTCCACCCAGCAGCCCTCACTGGGGAGGGGCTGACACCCCAACAAGCAGCTGCCTCCAGTCCTGCGCTTTGCTGTCAAACTGGATGCAGTTTGAGGCTTGCTCACCTACCAGTGCCCTGTCACCCATGGAGACACTCCTACGTTGCCCACAACCATGGGATACAGCTTCCTCCCCAGGAGGAAGTCATCCATGCTCCCAGCAGCTACCATGTGCTGCGCCAGATGAGAGGGACCTTACAGAACCTGCCACCCTCCTGGCTGAGTAGCGCAGCATTTCCATCAGGCTTTGGCTCAGGAAACTGCACAGCCACTATTTCCACCCAAGCTCGAAAGAAGGGGGCCCAGGAGACATCAGAGAAGAGCATGTGGGTGCCTTTTTGGGCCCGTTCTCATCACTCCTCTAGTCCCAGCTTTGCTGAGCATTAGCAGGCTGCAAACTTCTGCTGGATGAGTCTGTACCTGAGCAGCTCCTGCTCAGAGACTGATGGCTGCAACCTCACAGCAGCCTGCAGAAAGTCTTCCATGGTCAGGATCAGAGCAGAGCTCTCAGTATCCAGCCCTGCACGAGAGAAAGAACAGGAAAGGGCTGAGAGGCAAATGCAGGGGCGTCTGGCAAGATCCAACAGCCCCACTCTCCAGCCACCAGAGACTGCAACGAAAACCTGTCTCACTCCTTCCCCCTGAGGCCAACCACTGGAGATGAAGATGACCACATCTGTCGAAACTGCCTGCCAGCCAGAAACCCAGAGCCCAGCACTGTAGTTCCAAAGCTGACGAGAGTCTTCTCACACAGCCCAGTTACCAGCAGTGGTAACTCTCCTCTCTGCCCCTTAGCTGGGCTGCTCCAACACGTGCAGCAAGTAAGGGCAGGGCTCCTACCTTCCTCAATCCATTCCACCTTGCGTTTGACAGCGCACATCATGGCGTCGGAGCACAGCGCATAGATGTCTGCTCCTGTCAGCTGAGCTGGGCATTTTTCTAGGATGGTGGTGAGATTCACAGAAGGATCCAGTTTAAACCTGTCAAGAGAGAAAAATGCAGGTGTAAAAGCCACATTAAAAGCAGACCAGGAAAGCTGTGACAGCCAGTGTGACTGGGCATGAAGAATCAGAGTACTCATGTTCAGCTGCTTCCGGACTGTGCTTTGCATGCTCAAAAAAAAAAATATTTAAAAAAATCAAAGTTTATTGCTTTTTTTCAACACAGTCACCTCTTTTGAAACTTTCCTGCAGAAAGGTCCTCTCTCCAGAACCAAAGGCAACTTTGAATCACAGCATCACACTACAGCATGGTCTGTCTGAGTTGGAAGGGACCTTAAAGATCATCTGGTTCCAAAACCCCTGTCATGGGCAGAGACACCTTCCACTACATGATGTTGCTCCAAGCCCCATCCACCCTGTCTTTGAGCACTTCCAAAGATGAGGCATCCACAATTTGTCTGGGCCTCTCTGGTTGCGGGTACCTGTTAGGAAGCACAAAGGATGTACGGAGCAGTCCTGGAGCCATGGTGCAGGATGAACTCTCTACAACACCATCTGTTTATGCACTTAGTGCTTGACTTCTCACTTAGATAAATTAAGTGCTCTGCATGCCTGGGAACAGCCTACAGCCAGGGCTGCGTAAGAACATGTTTAATTACAGACAGCACAAACCACTGTAACCCCAAACCACCCCATCAGAGCCGTGCTGCAGACAGCGAGCCTCCTTCAGCATGACCAGCACACTGATGGGTGGCATGGCTGCCAAGACACACGGTGTGACAAGCTGCTCACCGCCAGCCCACGCTCTTGCCTCTCCCACTAACTTATTGTCACAGGCAGCAGCAGTCACAGCTACCCATGACAGCCACCCATGAGAGAGTCCCTGCAGAGGCAGAGTCACAGCCACTCACCAAGCTGTGGTGGGTGATACCTCTGTACTTGAATGCAGGCCTTACCTCTTCTCCCTTAAGAGATGCTCTCAAGAGCTCAGAGCAGCTGGGGAAGCAGCCAAACCCTGCTGCTCAACAAGATCCCACACAACCAGAGACTGGAAAGACACACAGAGCACATGCTGAACACCCCTGAGCATCACAGGAAGAGAGGCAGTGTGATGAATGGAGCTGCCTTCACCCTTGGATCTGCAAACAGCAGGGGAATTCCTGGATACAGGATACAAACAGGAGCTTCCTGCCATGCAGTTGCACTGCATTCTCATGGCACTGTTCGGATTTGGCTGAGCTCCTCAAGAAGAGCATATGGGAACAGTGGCTGGAAAACTCTACTAACCACTCCACTTGGACAGCCAGGCTGAGCTGCTCCCATCTTCTCGGAAAACCAGTCCTAATTCTGCTTCTGGAAGTTGCTCTATTCTCTTCCCCTACCTGCTGGTTGTGGGTCAGTGACTGCAAGTGCTGCCCAGGGCTCTGACATGAAGCCAAGCTGAAGCACACTAAGCATCAACTCCAGGAAGGCTGTGACCCATTGGAGGGTTGTGGAAGATTGCTGGGAGAGCCCAGGGTCACTCACTTCCTGGTGATGGCACTCAGCACCTGCAGCTGAGACTCATGGTCTTCGTTTATGCCCACATAGACCAGCTTGTCAAACCTGTCAGACAAGAGAGGACAGTCAAGAACAGGCCGAGGCAAACCTGCCACTTATGCTCAGCCCTGTGCACCAGGAACTGAAGGGTGGCCCTGAGACAGCTCTTTTTGCTGCCAAGTTCATGAATAAGCCTGGAGAGCAGCAGTCAATGTGCTGGAGGGCAGGGCTTCTCTCCAGAAGGATGGGGGCAGGCTGGAGAAATGGGCTGACAGGAACCACATAGGGTTCAACAACAGCTGATACAAAGTTTGCCCCAGGATGGGCAAGACAAAGGCTTGAAGACCACGTGGGGGGCAATTCTGCAGAACAGGCCAAGGGGGCCAATTCCTCCACCAGTTTGGTGCCACAGCAGGTCCCTTATTGTCTTGCTGTGCTGTTAGGACAGTAAAACAGAGTCGTGGGGAGAACAAGCTGTGGTATCTTGTGCTGCTGCTACAGCCACAGGCACTGGCCTCCTCTTGGCTTCCTATCTCCCTTGTAAGCCAGGGCCAGGGACCTTTAGGAACGATCTGTGGGGAAGCAGCATGGTGGGGACACAGTCCATCCAGCTCATCACTGCCTGAAGAGCTCTGGGGAACTACCCTGGAGCAAGGCTGGGTAGAACGTGACATACCTGCCTGGCCGGAGCAGAGCTGGGTCCAGGAGGTCAGGCCTGTTTGTGGCTCCAATGACAAACACGTCTCTGGTGGAGTGAAGGCCATCAAGCTCTGCCAGGAGCTGTGAGACAACTCTGCAGGGAGCAAGACAGGATGCTCACAACTAGGACTTGGCAAGTCACTCACTGTCTCCCTCAGCCACCAAGGCAAAGAGGAAGAAGCAAGGCCACTGGCAGGTCCATTTCTTGGACTTCATCTACTATTTCTCTTCCCTAAAAAGCCCTGACAAAGCCATCCAGAATTCTCTGATAGCACATCCAGCCAGTGCGTGGGTTCATTGCATACTGAGTCCAAACCCTGGTACCCACACAGTCTTTCAGGTCTGTGCTCAGCTCTGAACCCTTTCAGGGTGGCCACATGAGCTTATACTTGCTATCTAACGTTGGCAACACAGACCAAACACAGGCAGGCATGTATGGTTGTGGCTGAAGTTTCCCACTCATATGTGCTGGCCAGTTCTAGCTCTCCTTGCAATGTGGTACTGCCCAGCAAGTCCAGCTGCCCAGCAGTCCATGCCAGGGACACGTTGGCAGGCCAGCCATGCAAACACAGCATTCCAGTGCTGCACAGGCCTCCTGGCAGTGGGATATCTCCACCAGGTTCTGGGATCAATGAGCACTATACCCAGTCCATTCCAGAGCCAGTCGGATGTGTGTGTGAAGCTGGATGCCAGGAGCATATGATGTCACTGGAAAATTCTGCAGAACCCCTCATGGACAAAGAGAAAGACCAGATGGGGACTACCAGCTCACCAGAAGTGGTTTGGGGGAAATAACCCTGTTTCTGGGTATCTCTAAGCTGTATATACTTTGCTTCTACCAGAAGCAGCTGAAAGGTTTTCCACCACATGGAAACAGGAGTTAATAGGAGGAGAGCACAGCGGGGTGTGAAGGATGACTGTGGAGAGACCAAAGGGAGCACCTGGCAGCCACAGAAGCAGATGGAGGAGACTGTCTTAACCAAATGTTTGCACAACAAGATTGGGCAACTGGGAACCTAAGGCAATGCAAACAGCAGTACTAATGTTCAGAGAGAGGAGAAAGGCCGTGCTCCCTTAAGGGAGCTGGGAGAGGAAAAAGCAGAGAAAGAGATATGGGATGGACTCTGCCTCGCAGGGCAATCTTAGGCATCCCCTGCAGCTGAGGCAGGTATGCTGCTCTCCCAAGGACACATGATGCTCACTTACCTGTCCATGACACCCCCTGAATCTCCACTTCGCCCACGACTGGGGGCCAGGGAATCCAGTTCATCAAAGAAGATAATGCAGGGAGCAGCTGCCCTGGCTCTGGCAAACACTGGAAGGAGACAGCACAAAAGGTGAAAAAGACGTGGAGGAGCAGTCAACAGCAATAAGACCTGCTACCCTCCCAGCAGGGAAGAGTTGTGGGTGGAAACCTGATGCCCACTCTATCACCACCAACAACTGCTTCTGCCTGAGTGGCTCAGGGGGACAGGCAGCACCCAGCAGGATGGGCCCTGAGGCTCAGCTGTGTCTCTGAGGGGTTTCTGTCCCATTGGGAACACCAGGGACAAGAGCAACAGGAGCAGAGAGCAGGAGGGCAAACAGCAGCGAGGCAGGGAATGGACTGGGTGTAGGAGACAGCTGGGTAGATGCCCTTGCTGAGAGCTGTGGGTGGGAGCCGAGAAAAGGGGTTTAAGCACTACCTCCTTCCCTCCAGCAGTACAGAAAAGCCCAGCCTTCCCACATGCAGAAGCAGGATGCAGATCCTTACCATTGCGCACATTCTCTTCGCTTTGCCCAACATACATGTTGATGAGCTCTGGCCCTTTCACGCTGCGGGGCAGAGAAGAGGGAGCCACTTAGAGGATGCCCATCCCCTACCAGGAAAAGTCAGCCCCATTGTGTGACCCACTCCCGCTCTTCACCTAAGGAACGTCATGGCACACGTTGTTGCCACAGCTTTTGCCAGCAAGGTCTTCCCTGTCCCTGGAGGCCCATACAGCAGCAGACCAGAGCGGCACAGACCCAGTGACAGCAGCTCTGGGTGCTCCAGGGGCAACTGGATAGTGTCCAGTATCTCCTTCTTCACCTCTTGCAGCCCACCAACATCCTGCCAGGACACCGAGGGGATCTGCCAAGAGAGGGAGAATCTCTGTTAGCACCTCTTCCTCAGCCCCAAGCATGCCTGGGCAGCTCTTGCTCCAGCATCCAGCATCCACATTTCCCCCCTTCCGAGCTTTGCAATAGGGAAAACAAACTGGCACACATGCCCAGCCATGCTGCACTCGCAGCGTGCGCCTCATCTCCAATCCTCCATCACACCTCATATCATCCGTCAGCAAAAATACCCTAGGGAAAGTATCTGGCAGGGTTGCCTGCAGCTTTGTGGAGGACAGTCCTGCTGCAGACAGCCCTTGGGATGCATGAGGGAAGGTAAAAATTAAGAAAGAACAAAAAATTTAAAAAAAAAAAAAGAAACCTGGATCTAGCAATTATGAGCTACTTATGTTCAGGGCATCTTGACTGCCAAGGCAACGAGACTGTGCAAGGGTTTCACACCTTCCAGAGCAGCAGAATCTGGGCTGCCAGGACCTCTGTGATGTAAATGAGGATGTGAGAGACAGACATCCTGGAGGACAGTGTACAAAACACTCGCTGCTTTGGAAAGGGGGGATGCAAGAGCAAAGTCCGTGTATGCTTACCAGAAATAGATGGGGATGGGGTCAGCTGCAGACACGCAAGGGTCATGGCAAATAGAAGAAAGACAGCAAACCTGAGACGGGTGAGTCATGCCACTTTGGTTATTTTGTGCTGAGCAAAACAATCCTGGAGGATACTGCTGCTCTGCTCATGGCTTTAGAAATGGCTGGAATGCCCCAGTCTGCATGACATCATCCTGAGAGTCAGAGCTGCTCTCCTGGGAACACGCAGAGAAAGCAAAGCCCCAGAACACCTCCCACCAGCTGCTGGCTGGGTGGGGAACAGGTGCCAGCACAAATGGGGAGTTTAAAAATAAGCTAGGGCAAAATTCTGTCCCCCTCAGCCAATTTTGAATTCCTTCCTTTGCCACTTGAGATTATGTTGTCTCATGCTATTTCTCTAGCTATCTAGGAAATCCACCAGAAAAATTAGGTCAAACAAAACAAAGATTTCCAGAAAAAAAAAACCTTTTAAAGCAAAAGGTCACAGGCACTCCTTCTGCAGTGCCAATGAATGAAGAGCTGTCCTGTCCTCTGCATTCTTGCTTATACTGCCTCGCTAGAAAGAGCTCTAAAGACATCAGCACAGGAGCTGGAAAACTGCAGCAAGGTTGTTTTCAAGGGAGCACATTTTAAGTCTAGGACACATTGTAGACACTGCTAGCACCTGGAGGTTTAGATCAGTGTCCTCTAGAAGGCTCAAGCTTTAACTGCAAACAAATGTGTGAATAACCAGGAAATGCAAGCAGGGAACTGAAGGCAATGTATGTTGAGAGTATCCAGGTCTGCTAATGGGCTTTCTGAACTGCAACCAATTATGAAGAAATCAATAAAGGATTGTAAAATACAAACAAAATTAGCTCTCATTCACACAGCTCACTGCTGTGTGAATGATGTTTATTTGTCTTACAGTGAACTTGGCAAACACCTCAAACCAGAGCTCACTTCAGTTTCTAGTAAATTTATACATTAATTAAGTGCTGGAGTAGCTCCTGAATGATGACATCAGCAAGGTGTTTTCTTGTTAGGGCAGACTGCAAGTGGGCAGTTGAGGAAGGTGTCAGAATAACTGCTCCAAGGCCAAGGTTTCCTTGTCCTGTGCAGAGCTCAGTTTGCTGCACCCATGGGTGTGGAAAAGAGGTTCTGATCACTCTGCTTGGTCCTAATACCACATTACCCAGCAAAAACAGTCACCCCAAATGCTGTTTCCCTGGGTGCCAAGCTGCCAGAATTGGATCACATCCCTCCTGAGAAGCTGACTCAGCTGGTTTTCTCAGACTCTTCATGTTGCTTTACCTGAAAAACCCCCAAACTCTTCAAACTGCTTGGCTGTCAGAAAAGCCCATTCCAGCCAAAGCAACATCCAAGGCCAGGGATCAAATTTAAGGCTTTTCACACATGTGGAGAAACTCCCTCACCAGCCTCTGTTCCCAGAAGCCAGGTGGCTGGGGAGGCCTCAGCGAGGCAGCCAGCCTGCAGCTGACTTTGCCTCTTGAAAGGCTGAGCTGCACAGCTAGAACTCCTACGGCACCAGCCAACTGAGTGGGCTGCAATCAGTATGGCAAGGGCTTCCCTGCCAAATTCAAAGCCAAGAGCCAAAAGCACTAGTGTGGGAAAGCCCACAGGGGACTGTTTCCCATTCAAAGCTGGGGAAATACATGGAAGGACAGAGCAGCAAGCAATATGCCAGCACACAGCCATCCTGAGCCAACAGCTTCTGCAGAACCAACCCATTTCCTGTGCCCCAGCATCCTACCTTCGGGGCTCCCACTGCCTGTGAATGAGTGTCATGCAGCTGGTCCAGCGCAACACTAAAATCCTCCTCAAGCACCGGGAACCCAGCAGTGCAAAAATCTCTCTCCACTTCTTCACTCAGTCCACCTGGAAAACTGAGAAGAGAAAAGGGAAGGACTCGGGCTCTGCCCCACTCCTGGCATTATTTGGCTGGTTGCAGCCCCTGCCCTCCCCCACCTCCTGCCCTCTTGTCTGTGCTACCTCAAGGCTTGGATGCGGGTACAAGCAGCTCGGCTGCTGTGGGACAACAGGGCACAGAAATCTCCCAGCACAAAGCCCTGTGAATGTGGAAACAAAGAGCATCAGTTCAGCCCCTGACCACAGCTCCATCTAGGCCATAAAAGGTGTATGGGGAAAAATTCCTTGCAGAGATGTTCTCTGAACCTCTGTGCCCTGGTTAAAGTCTCTAGCTTCTTTTCTTCCTATTAGCTCTGTCTTGTAGTAGAGCTGAACATCAGACAGCACCTTTGCAAATGGAGTGGAGTCCTTAGGCTCTAGAAATCTGCACTTAAAGCTGATGTCTGAGGACCAGGGTTAACCACTGAAAAAGCTGACTGGGCTGTGGGAATTAGCCCCTTTCTCCAAGGCCAGTGGGGAAGATTGGCTCAGCACACCCAGCCTGCCCATCTCCACATGCTGCTGTGGTTTTACTCACGGCAGTCCTGCGGGCCAGCTTGGATAGGCTCACTTCTTTGCCCAGAGACAGACTAGCAGTCAGCATGCTCAGCATCAACCTCCTCTGCTCTTCTGAAGGGGCTTCAATTTTCACCTCGTGAAGGAAAGCAGTCTGCAAGTCTGTAGGAACATCCTGGGGCTTGCAGGTTGTGCCAATCACCAGGACAGGATGGCTGTTGAGAAAAGGGGGACAGTGTATGGTCTCAGCTCTGTGGGAGCTTCCCTCTTACATTGCTATTGCATATGCCAACTCACTCTCCAATGGCTAGGCCTTTTTCCAAGAAATACACACAGACTGGCTGAAGTGTCTTGCAGCCACTCTCCTCCAGCTTGCCCTCAAACTGCTTTGTGAGCTTTGTCTCCAAGTCAAGGCCCTTCAAGTGACATCTTGTTTCTTCACCTGATGTCTGCCACCCTGCTACTTGTCATCAGCCTCGACACTCTCCTGGAATCCAGCTCCCTGCTGGGGTCCCTGAGACCCTTGGCACGTCTCACAGCAAACATACACGGTTTGCTCATCTGAACAACTCAGGAACCAGCTTCAGACAACAAAGCTTCCTGACTGCCTCTGCCATTAAGCTGGAAAAACAAGGGACCTCTGAAGTAAACAAAACAAGTCTGGGAGAGACTCCACTGGATTAAAAATAAAACAGGACGCGTTAGCAATCAGTTACCTTGATGTAACAGTGACTGCTGCCCTAGGAATGGCAGAAGCAAACAACTACCTCAGATGCCCACAGCAAACATGCAGGCTCCGTACCTCAGTGCTGGGTCTCTGTCCAGGAGCAGCTGCCTCAGAGTAGCAATGACCCTGGCATCCTCTCTCAGCCCGTCTCGGTCTCTGCCAAGCACCTCGATGTCTTTCAGCAGGAGCACACACGGACGGTACTGCTGGGCCTGGGTGAAGGCCATCTGTACTTTCTCTTCTGTGGCTGCACTGGTATCACTGCACAAACTAACGCAATCCACCTGTGAGACAGACCACACAACACAGCATGCACAAGTTGCAACATGGACAGCTGGAGGACCAAGGACAATGTTCAGTGCCACAAAGCCTTCCATGGGCAATTCACAGGTCAAAGGAGATGTAAGTGGATATTTCCCAGAGGGACATTCAGGTCATGTTGAAAATAGACATATTTAGGAGACTGCAAGAGGTGGGGTGGACAGAAGGGTCTTATCTGAAAAAGGTGAGGCAAAGGGACCAGAGAAATCAATACAGTGGATGTCACGGCTCAGCAACCTAAGCTGGAAGGTATGGGAGAGCTGTGGAAGACACGGAGAACAAGGTGTCTTGGAGGAACAGTGCAAAGAGCAGAGAAGGAGACTCAGGAAACTGTTCAATACGTGCTGCACAGGCTCAAAGTGCAAGAGGAAGGTAGTAGGTGAGGGTGTGTGTCAGGGGGAAATTATAGGTGGCTAGAAGCCCAGACGCTGTTTACAAAGCAAACACTTGGTGAAGTCATGCAAGGGGAGGGGTGACTGGTGAGCCTTGAACAGCAGCCTGAACACTGCTGGAAACAGGCAGTGCTGCCTCCTGGTGCTCCAAGGTTGTGCAGGGAGAGCCAAACCATCTCTGGGATTCCCTGAGCCTCATCCTCAGAATGCTCAGGATGCTTGGAGCAGGGAGAACAGCTCAAGAGCAGACATAAAGGGTAAGGACAGGGACACAGAGCAGAGGAACTCCTGTGCTCCACATACTATAGAAAAAACCCAGGAGTTAGGGTTGTGGCAGGCCTCATGGCAGCAGTATCTGTATGCAAGTACAGAAAGGCAGAGAGAAAGGACAAAAAACTGTTATCAACAAGTGGTAGAGATTAGAGTGGGGAAGAATTACTGTGTCCTGGTAGGACAGCAGACAGAACAGTCAGAGAAAGGGAAGAGCAGACAGAATGGTAGCATAAGCATTGCAGTCAGTGAGAAAGGGAGGGGAGAGCATAAAAGCTGGGATAGGAGAATAAAATGGACAGCAAATACCTCTAGCTTCAATAGTGTGTTAGTCTTTTAAAGCAGCACACATGCCAAAACCAGAGTTGTTGCCTTGCACACATATCCCACTAGAAACTGAGGCCATTCTGACAGGACAGGGCAGTGACAAAGTGCTCCCAAACACATCCTAAACATGGATCTGAAGGTACTATGAGATCTCTGCAATCTTGTACTGGATTCCCAGAGCTATGGCACATCTACAGAAAAGTCAGAGCTCAGCACCAATAAGAATCATGTCCAGATGAGCAGCATAGCAGCAGGCCAAGGCTGTATCCACCTCTTCCATGGACCAACTGTTACAGCTTTACTTGGATAGAAAAGAACAGGAAAAGAGTAATGTCAACTTAACAGGACCTAACTTCTATATAGAAGAAAACTCAAAAATTCAAAGTGCTTAGCTTGTTTTCTATGAGTTTACTCTAAAAATACCCACCAAGGAAAGGAGCAAGCCTACAATTTCCTTCCACAAAAAAATGAATCTTCCAACTCCATTCTTTCCACCTTTCCTCCTCTTCCATATCATTTCAGAAATCTCCTAGAAAAGTCACCATGGGACTTCCAATCCTCTTACTTTTGCAAAAGTAACTCTACAGATTCAAGGAAATTAAAGCACTTGTGAGTCTGGGAATACCCAGACTGTCAGAGTGAACAAAAGAGGCGTGCAGAAGGAAAATAGCATTTTTTAACACATCTTGGTTCCCAGAACTTCCAGTGCTGGACAGATACAGGTGCTAGACTTCATTTTGGTCATGGAGCTTTCCCAGTACAGCCACAGATGTAAGGATATGGGAAGGGCTGTACTGGTTCAGACCAAGAGTCCACTGAGCCCACTATTTTGTCTCCAAGCATCACCACATGGGTCTGCTTAAGAACAAGATCACATATAATCCTCTCCCCTAAGTACTCTTCCAGGCACCTACCATTCCCACCAAAAGGGATTTTTCCAGCCAGATGTGGTTTTGTAACAGTAGATTTCTCCTCCAATTACTCTTACCTACACAAAGAACTATCTCCTTCAGCTTAACTGTTCCCACTAACTTCATCTGACAGCCCCAGGCCTCAGGCTAGCACAGAGAAAAGTGAACACTTTCCACTCTCCGCTGACTACTCAAGATCTTGTAAAAAACCTCTTTCAAAAAGATCTTGTAAAAACCTCTATCTCCCTAAATTCTTTATTTTTCAAGCTGAAGGTTTATTCAGCTTTTCACCACACAGAAATTGGTGTAGATCCCTGATCTTGTGCAGTGTCTTTCTCTGAATTTTTCCAGTTCAGTTTTATGCTTTTGTGAGTGGGGACATCAGAACTGTGCACAATACTCAAGCTGTGGCAAGACGCAGATCTGCACAGCAACAGCACCTACTCTTGAGTTTGTTTCCCAAAATGTGGTATGATTTTTGACATATATGGAGAGAAGAGCACAAGTTTTCATTAAGCCATTGACACAAACCCAAATTCTTGATATTGAGAGTCAGCTTGAAATATATAATTTTCCATATAAAACCAACTACAGGGAATTTTACCTGCCACTTCACTGCTCACTCACTTTGTCTCTTCAAAGTTCTCGTCTAATCCAAGGACATTCTATCTCCCTTTTCTCTTAGCTTTAATAACTTGTTAATAACTTAGTTATCAACAAACCATCACATCACTGTTCACCTCCTTTCCCGGGTTATTTCTGACCTCTCAGTGCAGATGCCTGCAGAGCTCTGCTTCCGATTGTGAACACTCACCAAATACTCCCATCCCACTCCCAACCTTTAACAGCACTTTATCCACGTCAGGACCTTCACTCAGATCCCCCCACTCCTCAATTTCCCAAAGAGCATTTTCAAAACCTAGATAGACTGTGTTAGTCAAGTTACCTTCCCCACATGCTTGGTAGTACCTTCAACTTTCTGAAGGTTTACAGGACAGGACTTCTTGTTGCAAAAACTATATATATTCTTCACAAGTAGTGAAGTCATCTCAGAGTATGCTAATGTGATCCTTTAATCTAACCAGCTGCAGGTTTGTGCCCCTTGAAGAACGCCTTGTTTTCAGCAACTGCCCTTTCCCTGCTGTTCATGTTTTGTCTTCCATTCATTTTTCTCAGGGCCATCTCAATACAATCTATGCAGTGGCCCTGTGCTGTGGCACAGTGTCCCTCATGTACCTCCACAGCAGACACAACATTCATGGAATCATAGAATTAACTGGGTTGGAAGAGACCTCCAAGATCATCAACTCCAACCCTCGATCCAACCCCACTGTGATTACCAGATCATGGCACTCAGTGCCACATCCAGCCTCGTCTTAAAAACTTCCAGGGACAGTGAATCCACCACCTCTCTGGGCAGGCCATTCCAATGCCTGATCACTCTCTCTGTAAAGAACTTCTTTCTAATATCCAACCTAAACCTCCCCTGGCAGAGCTTCAGCCCGTGCCCTCTTGTCCTACTGCTGATTGCCGGGGAGAAGAGACTGACTCCCACCTGGCTACAACCTCCTTTCAAGGAGTTGTAGAGAGTGATGAGGTCACCCCTGAGCCTCCTCTTCTCCGGACTAAACAACCCCAGCTCCCTCAGCCTCTCCTCATAGGACTTGTGCTCAAGTCCCTTCATCAGCCTCGTTGTTCTTCCCTTGTCTCATTCTTTCTTTCTAAAGAATCCCCATTTTGATGCCATTCCCCTTTCAGAAGCCAAGCATTACTATGGAAAATTTGGGGTCTTTTTTGGTCTTGGCAGAGGTGGGGGGAGAGTGGTCAGTGTGAACACAGTTACAGGGCAGCTCTTGTACAGGCTGAGAGATTTTGAACCAGGTCTGGCACACGTGCTGACAGGAAACCAAGGGCTGCTTTTACCAATGGCTGCTTTTCTTTTCTAGCTTTCCCACCCAGATAAAAAAGATCGCAGCATCATCTGTGCCTGACTTTCTAACATGCATTTTGCCCAATCTATGCAGGAACAATTGAAAACAAACACCCAATGCCACTGCAATTCCTGCTCTCATCACACCTCTAATTCAATTCCAATTCTCCAATCTCAGTATATTTTAGTTCCTGCCACTCGTTAGGGTACAATTTCAACTCAATGCCCTGTCAAATGACAGGACATCAGTCCACTGAAACACAACTGCGTGTGGCAGTACTTGTAAAGTACATCAGCCTGACAGCAATAATAGCAACAGTCAGTGAAGAAAGGCACAAATGCATGCCCTGGACAAAGAAATCTCTACTGATTCCAGAGCACTGCAGGGTACGCTCCAGAGGAAACATCTCTTCGTGCTTCTGCTTGAGCTGCTAAGCTCAGCATACTCAGACTCCTTTTGTCTGCGTGTATGCATGAAAGCAGCTCCTGGGTAGGCTCGTGTCACGGCTGCAGCGTGTTGGCATGTCTGACTTAAAGAACATTTCCATAATTCTTTGTATGTTGTAAATCCACCCATCAGCAGGCCACAAAGATGTACCTTGAAGATGTGGAGGTTGAGGCAGCTACATGCAGCTCTGACAGCCATCAGTTTCCCGCTGCCGCTTGGCCCCGAGAGGAGAACGCTGGTGACGCTGCTCAGAGCACTGACCCTGTAACAGACAGGGAGTTTTCCCAGTGACCAGGGAGCAGAGTCCCACCTCTTCTGGGGCTCATTAGAAGGAATTCTAACTCACCGACTGTTTAGGTGAGGACGAAGAGCATCACAGAGCTGCTTCACAACATCAGAAAGTCCAGCAGGAGACAAACTGCTCCAAAACTCGTGGCTGTTATAGGCTGGGGCAGATGGGACAGCGCTGTTTGTTGAGCCCACCTGTGAGAAAGGAAAAATAGCACTCTGTGGAACATCACCCAAGTAAAGACAGGTTACCAATTGACAAAGTCTGTCCTGAAATGCCATTTTTCAATGGCTGGAGACACAAGCCTCCACAGGTACATTCATCATCCATAGTGCAGTGTCAGCCTCATATCTCCTGTACACCCTCTCTGCTCTCTATTGATGTCTTACCAGATAAAGAGAAGTGTTCTGGGTGTCCACCAGGTAACCCTCAGACTGCTCACCTTCCACCATACCTAAAATCTTCTTCACTTTGAAATAAAGCTCTGGCCACCTAAGGGAAAAAACAAGCAGTCTAAATTGCTGAGTGAAGATCTTGAAGGCAGGAACAGCACAGTTGTTAAGAAGCAGACAGCTGAAAAGAACAGGTAAGCAGAGATACTCTGCCCTTCTCACAGAACCTTACGGATCCTGCTGGGATACGGCCAGACAGACCAACAGTACTGTCAACAATTACAGCTTCTGCTAGTGGCTTCAGTGCACAAGTACAGCTGTACTAACCTCATTTCATCTACCTAAGAGCTCGAGATATTCACTTTTCTGCCATGATTTTCTTCATCACAACTCCAGATTCATCTGCAGCTTATAAAACCCTACAGCTTATGAAAGTCTTCTCTGCAGGCCGCAGTCTAGGACTCACCCAAATGCCACGAGAGGCTTACAAGCATCCTGCCCTGGACTGGAGTAGCACTGCAAACTGTCTCTGGTGCATCCTGCTCGAATGGTCCAAGGCAATTCCTTGCACTGCACGCCTCAGTTACCTGTGCTAGTTCCCTCAGGGACACAGCTGAAGCACTTACATTAACATTGGCCAAATGTCACTTTGAGCACCTCTACTCTGATACAAAGACAACCTTCTCCCATTTAGCACAGAACCATTTCAAAGCCACATGAGCAAAACCAATAAAGGCAGAATTGGTGACAGACAGTTATTCCAACATGAACTCTAAGGACTTATATTCACATTTTGATGTTTGCCCAGCTTCCACTTTGCTTTCTTTATGTGGCACTGACTGTCCTCAGGCCACCCCTTCCTCTTCATCCTTTATCCCATCAGTTTCTCTACCTCTTTTTCTCCTTTCTTCCCTTCATGACTATTAGAGTGAGCTAACAGAGGCTTCCCTCTTAGCTGCAGCCCTCCATAGTCCAACAAACCACTTCCCTCTTCCCTGTAAACTAAGGCACAGATAAACACTAAACTCCAGGGACAGATCAGAATGGAATAAACTATCTCAAGAGAGTCAGTAGTGGAAAAGTATCTTTGCTCTTCTGGTACCATGTAGTAGAGCCACAGTTTGTTGACACCTACCTTAGGAACTTGTCTGCATTTGCTTCTATAAATTCAGCATTTCCAAATGTTGGAACACACAGGATGTCTCCCTCCTGGGCCAGCCTACAAAAAAAAACACTGTTTCACTGGTGAAAGAGAGTAAATCCTTCTGGTTGTGTGTCTTTCCTGCCCTGTATCACATATGTTTTTACAGAAAAGAATGCACCAGTTCATACCTACTTATTCCTTGCCTGTAAATAAAGCTACGAATAGCCACTGAAAGATTTGGCATGCACCAGGTGAGAGCAGGCATACCCAGATTACTAAGGGGAGCCTTCTGGGAATGCTATAGATGAACATCCGTAGAGTGTCTCATCCAGACAAAACATCCTCCTTATGCATGGAACAGCTGGGTATAATTCCAACAGAGAGCCTTGACAGGCAAACGAAAGATGCTCATGTGCAGAAGAGAATACGGCAACATATCCAGTTTCCTGACTACTCAACTTCATTCAAAGCTGAGAACCGAGATTACAAACGTGGCCCAGAATGGAGGTTTGTGGGCAGCACTTGCAAGCCCTTGGCACTGGACAGCAGATCATGAGAAGGATACTTGAAGATGACTTCCTAAGGACAGGACAAGAGGTGTTGCATGCAAGTGGAACACACTCTTGAGAAGGTAATTCAAGGTGATATTCTAAAACTACACAGCACCTGCACTGAGGATGCTGATGATGCACATCATCAGTGTGTGTCAGATCTGAGTGTCACAAACAAACAGCAAGAGTGTATCTCATGAGTACAGACACGTGTGTCTGCCCCACACAGCTCACCGGGGCGTTTCGAAGTGCCTGTAGAGCACGCGGTTATAGCCTCCCTGGGTGCAGTAGGCCGGCGAGCAGATGATCTCTAGGTGCAGCTCTTTGGCGAAAGGGGGCACGGAAAGCACAGACCGGCTGCCCTTCCCATCTGCCGCGCCGCTCCTTTCATACCTCTGCAGAGGGGATGGGGCGCAGCATAAGCCCCCGCTGCCGCCGGCCCGCTGCCCGGGGTGCCCGGCCCCGGCTCACCTGCAGGCGGAGGTGGGCGGCAGCAGCGGGGTCGCAGCCCAGGTTGAAGGCCAGGGCGGGGTGCAGCAGCGCGGCACCGTCGGCCAGGCAGCGGCGGGCGGCCCGCGGGTACTCCCAGGGCGGCGGCCGGGCCAGCAGCGCCGCCAGATGCTCACGGGCCGCCCCCTCGGCGCCCACCCGCACCCACTCGCCCTGGAACAGCCCCAGCGCCAGCAGCCCGCGCCGGCTCACCCACACCTCGGCCCCGCCGCCGCCGCCCGCCCCGCCGGGCACGGCCCGCAGCCTCGGGCCGGCGGCGGCGGCGGTGACGAAGCGGGACACGAGGGGCGGCGCGGCGGGGGCCCGGCCGCGGGCGGTGCCCGGCGGGGCGGGCGGCGGCGGCGGGGGAGCGAGGGCGGTGCGCGTCCCGCTGCCCAGCAACCCCTGGAGCGCCGGGCGCGCCTCCACCACCAGCGGGCCCGGCCCCGGGCCCGGCCCCGGCAGCGCCTCGCCCCGCCGCGCCAGCACCGCGCCGCCCGCCGGCCGCCCCGCCCGCCCCGTCGCCCCCAGCAGCACCCAGGCGAGCGCCGGCGGCGCCGCACGGGCCACGGCCACCCGCCGGCCCGGCGCCAGCCCCAGCCGCCGCAGCAGCGCCCCGCGCAGCCACAGCTCCGCGCCGCGCCGCCCGCCCGCCTCCAGCGCCACGGCGCTCAGCAGCACGGGCTGCGCCCCGCCGCGCCCCGCCGGCCGCACCGCCAGCACCAGCGAACCGCCCCGCCCGCGCAGCGCCGCGCACAGCGCCGGCGGCGCCAGCAGCAGCGCCGTGGCCGGGGCCAGCTCGGCCGGCGGCGCGTCCAGCGGCCGCAGCACCGCCACCGCCATCGCGCCGCGGGCACGGAGCCGGGGACGGGCCGGGGAGGAGCTCCGGGACCGCCCGCCCCGCCGAGGCCACAGAGCGGCGGCGCAGAGCGGCCCCGGCGGCTGGGGCAGTGCAGCGCGCCCGAGCGGCTGCGCTCCTGCACCTTCTCCGAGCCGCGCCGGCGGCAGCGACACCCCGTGACGCCGGCCCCGTCCTCCCCAGGCTCCAGCAGGTCTGCAGCCACAGGCTGCGAGAGGTGGGAAAAAGCGGGAATGGGGGCCAAAAAGGCGGGCGAGGCTTTTGCTGCTCCGCCACTCCCCGCTCCCGTGAGTCTCATAGCAACAGAGTGTGGAGTCGGAGGGAATTGGCACTCAGGGCAGAGCAGGGTGCCTCGCCAGTGCGAACCTCGTGAGATGTTGTGGGCTGAATACGTGCCTTTGGCTTAGAAGAATGCACTTGTATTGGTGCTAGTGCTGAACTAATCTTGGAAATCACAGACATAGAATATCCTGAGTTGGAAGGGATGCATCAAGATCATCAAAGTCCAACTTCTTCCCGTGCACAGGACAACCCCAGTAATTGCAGAGAACGCCTGAGAGCATTGTCCAAACACTTGAACTCTCTCAGGCTTGGTACTGTGACCACTTCCCTGGGAAACCTGTTTCAGCACCCAGTTACCCTCTGGGTGAGAAACCTTTTCCTAATATCCAACCTAAACCTCCCCTGACACGCTTCACAACCATTCCCTCGGGTCCTGTCACTGGTCACCACAGAGAAAAGATCAGTGCCTGCCCCCTACTTTCCCTTGTTAGGAAACTGTAGACTGCTGTGAGGTCTCTCCTCACTCTCCTCATCTTCAGGCTGAACAGACCAAGTGACCTTAGCCTTCCTCTTATGGCTTCCTCTCTAGAACTTTCAACAACTTCGTGGCCCTCCTTTGGGTGCTCTCCAAGAGTTTTAATATCTTTCCTGTGTTGTGGTGACCAAAACTGATTACAGCCCTCGAGGTGAGGCCGCACCAGTGCAGAGTAGAACAGGACAATCACCTCCTTTGACCAGCTGGTGATGCTGTGCCTGATACACCGCAGAACACAGCTGGCCTGTATCTGGAGAAAGTCAGAGCCTCTGATCAGTGCCTGTGCCCTCAGCCAGAACCCAGCTTGCTCTGGGTAAGACGCTGCTCGTTATACAATGTGTCTGCTGGTGATACAAAACGTGAGTATAGAAACACAAACCCTGTAGGATTCTTTAATTGTGCATCCAGACACCCCATGTGTGCCGCCTCGCAGCTAGACAGGGGCCTGTGGGAATAAGGGGAAGAAGTGAGGCTTTCAGTTGCCTCTAGGGCTCCAGCCCGCCTTTCCCCGTTCCATCGCCCCTCTCCACACGAGGGAGCGCTTACAAAACGATCGTGCTCGCTCCCTAAACTCCCTGAAAATCCAGCCAGCGACTTGAGAGGATCGGCAAAAACAAAATGCCAGTTAGAAATGAATGCTTCTAGGAAATGGCACCGTGAAGATGCTTCCACAAAGGTAGCCCTGCAGCCTTCTCTCTTCTGGACCCATCAAGGAGACACCTTCTTGCAACCCCTAGACGTGCGTGCCTGACAGTCAGCTTCCGAGCCAAGAGATGCCAAATAGTAGCATTTTATTTCTTTTACCCTTTCTTCGTCCCTTCTTCCGTGATTGGTTTGGCAGATCCTGTAAGTCCCTGGCTAGTTTGTGTACTGAAAAAATCTGCATGTGCCAGGGCAGGTGGCAGGCCAGATGAACTGAGGTGAAGCTGTAGCAGCTCTGGCTTCTGGCTTTGAATTTACTGATTCCTCTTGCCTGAGCCACATGGAAAGGATCTCCCACCTGAACAAGCCCAGCACTTGTGGCTGAGGGATGCCCAGGGCCCCTCACAGCGGGATGCTCGTGGCAGCCAGGCCCTGATGTGGTCACCAAGACAGCTCCTGGGTCTCATATAGGCAACTCCACTGCAGCAGTGGAGATGTGTGCAAGTGGCAGCCACTGCCTTAAATCAGGGTTTCTTCTGTTGCACTGTCATGACTGGGCCAGGCCTGAACCAGCACTGACAAGAGCCGTGGCTGGGTTTGGCTGCCACTAACCCCAGGATGGATCAAATCTGAAGTAACAACAAGAATGTGCTGCCCTACTCCTGTTGCAACTCCAACCACAATGACATATGGAGCACTTCCCTGCTAGGTTTAGCACAGGCAGCTAAGAGGCAAACGACTACCTACTCCAAGGATTGTCCCGAGGATTGCCTTGCCACCAGGAACTGAGCTTGGGCAGTCACTGTCATCTATCCACCAGCATGTGCACTCCCCCCAAGTTACTTCCCAGCACATGAAAAAGTGCCTTGGGCCAGTAGCTCTCCCCTTGGCTCCTCCTTCATAGCATGTGGTGTGGTGAGAGCTGGGAGCCTACGAGGCACTACCAGGAGAGTTGTCTGCCCCCCGCACAGGGCTGGAACTGTAGTGTCTCCCCTTGTAGCAGTTGTGGCGGTGACATGCTTGCTCTCACAGCACTGCACTGGACCCAGCACAAGGCAAAGAGCCAGGCCATCTGCATGCAGGCAGAGGAAAAAAAAGAAAAAAAAAAAAAGAGATTGCAAGCATCCAGTGCCAGCATGGCACAGCCCAAATAAAAGGTTTGCAGATGCTGCTAAGGCAGGATTAGGCCTCCAATGTGTTAAGTCTCGGCTCTCGGTGAGCCTAATTGCTGCTGCAATAAGCCCTGGCTGGTCCTTTCCTGAACTCTGCTCCCCACAGCCCCCCCAGCAAACATTTTTTTTCACTGCAAAGCAAAAGCCTGTGTTTGCCGTGAATACGTTACCCCTGGTAAAGTCTGGATAAGCAGCGGAGGTGAAAGGTGGGAGATCTGCACATGCCACTTCTTGCTTGGCTCTTCCCAGCAATTGTCCCTCCACTCTCCCTCTGTGCAGCACAGTTTGTGTGCGGGGAGCCAGGCCCAGCAGCAGAGGCAGGAACAGGTGACAGCATCATTACATGGCCACACACCCTGAGCTGTATTAGGAAACTTTCCAAATTGGAATTACTCAGATTTTAATAAAACCTTTTGATAATTTTCCGTTATGTTTTGGCTGGCAGATGAAACTGGAGGTGTTCCAGGAGAGCTGTCACGGAGTGTGCACGGGCCAGTTGAGCAACTGCCACAAGACGTGTCAAAGGAAGGTATAAATTGCAATGCAGAGTATGAAAACCAAAGATACACCACAATTTTATTTATGGATGTGTAATAAATAAATGGTAGACAACACAGGAAGAGCCACATTCAAAAATCCAGATCACTAAAGTGCTTTTAGACACAATATAGGGCGACCAAGAAACAGCTCTGACATTAACATTTTTTACAGACAATTACAAAATATCTTCTTCTGACAATTCACACAATTGTTTAATTGCTCTGGGGTACCATGGCTTGTTTTCAAAAAGGTTTGTTCTATTATGCATAGTGTTGCAGGTAACATTCAAGAGTGTACAAAATCATTGCATAAACAAAAATGTCTTTACCCCCTTCTCCCAAATATGAGTTAAGGAAGCTACACAGTGTAAATCCAGTGATAAGGCTGCATTGGCAGGCCAGATCCTCAGCAAATATAAACCTGAGTGTTTATACATCCTCAGGTTACACTGGCTTGAGGATGAACCCTACAGTGTTTAAAAACCCTGCTTATCCTCGAGGTGGAAGAATTGCATGTTCAACGTGGAAGGGCTTGCACATGGGCGCTGTGCTTGGAGAAGACACCTGTAAACTCCTGCACCATCTTTGCACCTGCGTGTTGGAGGAGGGAGCGACTCCCATTGCGTTGCTCCTCTTTGTGCTCCTGGCTAGCTGGGGAAGTGGTCACAGCCCAGAAGGAAAGGGTTGCTCTTCCCCAGCAGCAGTCATGCTGACCACAGTGTGGTCCCATTTTTGCACTGCCGGGACACTTCTCCCACCCTCCACCCTGGCTCTGCTGAGAAGCGAACAGCTTGAAAGTGAGGGGACAGGGGGATGTGTGTGCTCAGTTTTAAAATGCCCTGAATTCAGATAGAAGTTCCATTATTTAAGAAAAAATATATATATCAATAAATGAATAAATATTATCTCACTAGGACCCTGTGAAGTCTGGCCTCCTCCAGGGCAGCCCAAGCTCAGTGGTCCCTGTCGTTCTGCTCTGGGGGGGGTGTCCCGTTGATGCACTGCCTCAGTACACCCCTCTTCTCATGCTTGGCTGTCCTGGAGAGGTCGATGGCTGTGTCCTCTGAGTCTTTTGCAGGGCCAAGCTTGTCGGAGCCCCTCTGGGAACTGGCCTGCTTCTCTTTGAGTTCCTCCTCCTCCTGCTCCGTTCGCCAGCCATCTGCCAGCTTCTCTTGGCTCTCTGCCTTCCTGCTTACCTCCATGGATTTTTTGTGCATGCCTTGCAGAGGGGAGAGAGCAAAGCAAGGGTGCTGGTTGCTTATTTCTGCCTGGGACTGCTCATCATCACCTCCTGCACTCCTGCTGCTTCCTTCAGTTCTCACTTGCATTCTAAGGAAAACTCTCTCTAGCTACTAGCCTTTCCTGACCCAGAGCCCTGCCACCTGCTCTCTGCAGACCGAGAGAACAGCTTGTGGCAAAATTAGTCCGTACCTCCCTCTGCAGTACAAGGAAAGGGGTGGTGTAATGGCTCATCCCTGTTCTTGACTGTGTATGAGCAGAAGGTAGCTCTAAGGTAGCATTAACGTTATCTTCAGCTTGGGGGGGGAAGGATGACTTCTTAGACACCTTGCAACTCCCACACTGCCTGCTAGCACTACGAAGTGATGCCCAGCCACGTGCAGGTACTTGTCTGACACAGCACTAAAAGGTTTTCCTAGCTGCTCTTTGCACGGAGGTAGTGGAAAACCCAGGACACTTGGCAGCCTGCGTACAGCTTAGGATCAAGACCCTATTCTTTTCTGGGAAAAGGCAAGGACAGCCATATGAAAGAAGAAGGGCTGTTCACTCTGCAGCTGCACCCTGACCCCCTCAGCCCCAAGGTCCCACTCACCCAGCAGCCACGGGGCGCAGGATCCCACCAGCCCGCTCTTGGCAGAGTTGATGATGGACTCAGGCAGAGGGATGGAATGCCTCACCAT
The DNA here is from genome assembly GCF_022539395.1 of Myiozetetes cayanensis. Lineage (NCBI taxonomy): Eukaryota > Metazoa > Chordata > Aves > Passeriformes > Tyrannidae > Myiozetetes > Myiozetetes cayanensis. The sequence goes on along the minus strand of NW_026087411.1, from coordinate 3,776,504 downwards.
GGCCCCGTAGAGGCCGTACTCGGCCATCACGCTGCTCCGGCCCCAGCACTTCTCCCGCTTCCGCCACTTGGCTCTTCGGTTCTGAAACCAAACCTTCAGGGGTAATAGCCAGGAGAGCACGGAGGGGTGGGATTGGGGAGGAGACAGTTCCCGTGGCAGGGTGTCCAGGGCCCATTGGGCACGGGGGATTGTGCACCCAGGGCAAAAGGGCAGCCGTGGAGGTGCATGGAGGGGGTTGGGTGTGACCGCAGGGTGCGGACACGCAGGCGGCACCGGCAGGGCAGCCAGGGTGGTGTATGGGGAGGGATGGGTGTGAGGGAGGGCACACACGTGGGTGTCAGAGAGGGGAGGAAGGGGGGAGAGGGAGCACATGTTAACATGAAGCTGATCGTGGCACAGGAGGGTGATTCCAGCCAAAGTCACCCTACACTACTCCTACCCGCAGGGGCTCTCTGCCTCATCCACAGAACACCAACCTCGTCAGGAAAAGGACTCCATAATGTAGTGACCAGTGATGACAGAGGGTGCTCAGATCCCTCTCCATACCCCTTTCCTGTGTTTGAAGGCTTGAGGGGTGCAGATATAACTGAACTGCTGCCCAGACTACCATCCTGTTCTTAAGCCAACGAGCTGCTCCAGAGTGGAGCAGGATCAGGCCCTAAAATGCCATATGTCCCTCAAAGGGACAAGCTAGTGAGCAAGTTAGTGGGACACAGCTTGGCCCAGCAGCTCCTGAATTGCTCTCAGCTCCTGCCTGAGTGGAAGAACAGAGCCAAGTTGCCAGCAGTGAGCAGCTGCTGGGGCCAGCTCAGTCTCCTGGTTCTGTATGTCCATTTGGAGGCTGTTCAATGCCAGGGGGCGGAAGCTGAGCTGCCCCCCCAGGCGCCCTGCAGCATTTCATTGCCACCGCATTCCTACCACCTGCACTCACTGCCACGGAGCAGAAGAGACAGCCAGGCACTGACAGCCCGCAGACTCCACGGGACAGAGAGGACCATCGCTGCCACCTACCTGTATCCTGTCCTCCGGCAACTCTGTCTTCATGGCCAGCATCTCCCGGGCATAGACGTCAGGGTAGTGCGCTTCATTGAAAGCCTTTTCCAGCTCCTCCAGCTGGTGAGCTGTGAACACCGTCCTGCCGAGGGGAGAGAGCATCCTGTGACACAGTCCAGACGCAAGCAGCGGGGTTGCCAGCCCCCCCCCAACGCTACGGTTTTCCTCCAGAAAATCCTCCCCGCACCTCTGCTGCAGCCCTCCTTTTTCCTCCCTTGGGGATACCCACCGCCCCAGCATGAGGATCAGAGGAACAGCGGGAGGATGGCAGCAGCGAGGAGGAGGTGAGAACAGGACAGCCGAGCTCCCGGGCTCTACCTGTGCCGGCGTTTCTTCCTCTTGATCTGGGAGGTGGACATCTTCATGTCGCTGGCGTCCCCAGACAGGCTGTCCTCATCTGGCAGCAGCATGCGGGAGGGGAAGAGTCACGTTCCCGTCGAGAGCGGAGGGACCAAACCCAGCTCCCCAAACACGGTTCCAGACGCCCGCAGGGAGCGGGCCCGGGGCAGGGAGGAGTCCCCTCCCACAGCCGAGACCGGGGCGCCACACCGGTGATGCCATCCCGGGGCAGGGGGTGGGAGCCCATCCTTGCCAGAGGGCCGGGACGAGGAGCACGGGAGCCGATCGCGGACCCGCGGGAGGATGCTGGCTGCGGCCGCAGTGCAAGGCAGCCCCGGCAGCGGCTCCGGACGGGGGTCCCCTTGCGCGCCTGAGCGGCCACCCCCGACCCCGACCCTGCTCCCGCTCACCGGAGATGTTCTCCTTGTGGCGGCGGGCGGCAGGAGGCGGCCCGGGGGGCGGGCGGGGGCCGCGGGCGGGCAGAAGCGGCAGAGGGGCGGGCAGCAGGCACGGGGCGCCCGGCCCCCCCAGGCCACACAGCAGCCCCAGCCCCAGCCCCAGCGCCCCGCCGCCCTCGTAGCCACCGGCGGTGGCAGCGGGAGTGGGCCCGGGGGGCGGCTGCAGCTCGGCTTCCAGCCCCAGCAGGTCGGTGATGGCGAAGCCCTTGGACCGCAGCCCTGCTCCTCCCGGCCGCGCCGCCGCCCCGGGTGTCACCGGTACGGGCACCGCCACCGGCCCCGCCGCCGCGCGTCCCCCCGACGGCTCCGCTCGGCCCGGCATCGCCGCCGCCGCCGCCGCCCCCTAGCCCGGTCCGGAGCGGGCACGGCTGCCCGTCGCCCTTTTTATCGTCCCGCCGCCGGCCCCGGCTCCAATCACACCACGGGCCGGCGGGGGGGCGCTCCCAATCCCCGGATTAGCGGCCGCTGCCCCTCCCCGCCCGCACGGGCCCCGCGCCCCTCCCTCGACCCCCCGTATTCCCCTCCTGCCGTCCACTCCCTCCGCTCCCCTCGGCCCCCGCCCCTTGGTCCTCACCATCCCCTTGCCGAGTCCCCTGCGGTCCCGTTCAGTCCCTCCCCGGGACGCCCCTCAGGGCCTGTCGAGCGTCGTCCTGGTCACCCATAAATCCCCTTCACATTCCCATGGGTTCCTTCCCCCGGTCTTCTTCCAGGGACCCCCTCTTATGTCCCTATGTCCCCATATCCCATCTTCCACGGCTCAGCACTGCTGTCCTCAGTACCCCCACCCCACGCCATGACCCACTTCCCAGATGGGACATTCCACCGGGCTCAACACCCCAAAGACGGGAATGAGAAGAGCCAGGGGTTATGGGGCAGGACCCTCCACGACCCCAGGTGCCTTGTCACCAGGGCCAGGGCCACCTCGAGGTGCCTGGCCTCTGTGCTCCCTTTTGCTCCCAGATTCTTGCACCTGGGCTGCAATTTTTTTTTCCCCCTTCCCTTCATCTGTTGATGGAAATGATTTACAACCGGCTTACACGGGCTGCCTGATCCAGGCCTTCGTTGGATGGTCAGATTAACCGAGGGTCCTTCTGATAAAGATAATTACGAGGGGACTCCGCATTAACTTTGCATTATTAAAGAAAGACCCAAATCTCCCCTCGCAAGCTGTTCCTGGGATTAGTAGAACAATAACTTTCATTTAGGATAATTGCCATGGCCGGTGCTGGGGGCTGGCGGGGGGGACCCTCTGGACCATCATGCTTGGCACCAAAGAAAGGCAAATGTGTACGGGGAATGGGAGGTGTGGGGTGGTCACACTTCCAAACTCACCAGTTGGGGGTCCCCATGTGCTCAGGATGCTCGGGGCAGCGCCACCCAGGGCTGCCCCCTGCCCAGGCACAGAGCACCCTGGGGTCCCCTTGGGCACCTTCACTTCTCCAGAGTGGTTTTGCTTTAGTTTTGCTGGAATAGGAGACTTTCACTGCTAGGCAGGGAGGATCTGCCGCAGTAATTAGAAGCCATAATCCGGCCACCACCCACAACAAATTTCCTGTTCGAGCAGATATTAGTGGTTAAAACCCTAATTTTTCATGTTGTCCCAGAATCAGCTTGATTTCAGCAGTTTACATTGAGGCTGAGCTGTTGGGAGAGATGATGAAGCCTTAAATATGCATATGGCCTAGGCATTTGGAAAGTTTGGGGATAAAGCACGTATAATTGCTCCTAATCAGTTTATGAAACATAAAAGCTCAAACCCAAGAGAAAGCCGATAGATGCTGAGATGGAAATAGCGATTAAATCTCCCCGCGCTGGCGAGGTGGCCTGGATATGGCGCTGCTGCCTGGGGCGGAGGGTGACCAGGGCTGTGCCCCGGGGGATGGTGATGCACCAGCTCCTGGGACAGGGCTGTGGGATGGGGTGGGGGGACACGCCTGCTGCCATTACTGGCTCCCCCAGCCACGGTGAAGAGGGGCATCTCCACCGGTCCTTTGGACAATAAATCAGTTAAACGATATCTTGATATATGCTCATCAGATAGGATTAGCTGGGATTAGACTAATCAGTAAATGTTTCTCTGCTCATTATTTTCCAGGGAAGATTTTCAGCTGATTCTCCGACGCCGAAAGATTATTAATCGCTTAAAGAGCAGAACATCAAACATCGTCCCTTGCTCTAATTTCCCTGGGGTTTGCCTGTGGGCAGGGTGCCTGTGCCAGCCGGCCTGACAGCCCGAGGGCTCTCCAGCACCCAGAATCTCCACGGGCCTCTACCAGAGCAGCCCAAGGCCACAGCACCCACCCCTGATGCAGTCTCATGTCCCAGGGGTGTGTGGTACCTGCAGCTGATGCTGCACCCCCATCCCCTGCTCTCTGATCCCTGCTGCACCCTGCAGTACCAGGCACACAGAGAGGAGAGACAGTCCCTGAACAATCCCCTCCTCCCTGTGGCCACTCCACCACCACGTCAGACACCTGCTATGACCTGTATCACCTTAGGGGATGGGTGTCACAAATGATGGGACAGGTGCCTGAATCTGCCCCCCTCAGAAGGAGGAACAAGCCTTGCAAGTCCTTGCAACATTCTGGCAGACCCTCCTCAGCTGAGGATGGCTCCTGAGCCAGCGGCTGGTGGGTTTTTATGAGTCCCTGTCTTTGCAGGGATATGAAGCTCAGGGAAAGCCCCAGAAGGATGTGGCGCTGCAACCACCTGCTGTAGCGATGAGGAGGGGGTAGCAAGGAAAAGGTATTGAAGGGCCTGGTTTAGGGGATTAGTAATGGGATAAGACAGCTTTCACCTCCCTGGTTTAGATATGAATCAGGTCAATAATAAAGGACCATCTGACAGTTTCAGGCAGCTTGGGGTGGAAGAGGCTCCCATGCTCCAGGCTGGATGGAGAACCCATCTTCAAAAGCCCAGCTCTTGCTGCACACTTGTCCATTGGACCTGCACCAGTAGTCACAGCCTGGTGCTTCCTGTCAGCTCCATACCACACACCTGCATCAGCTCCTGGCAGACCAGCACGGGAGCAGGTTGGAGCCTAACCCCCAGGGATGATGTTGGAGCCACTGCCCTTGGGTGCCCGCTGTGCAGGGCAAGCTCAGCCAGCCTGCTGGTGGCCATGACGGACCTTGCAGGGGTGTAGGGTGGCCCAGAAGTGGAGCACAGCAGGCTAAGAAGCCAGCTAATGGCAACAGAGGCAATTTGGCAGGGGTGGGAGCCTTGATAAGTGTGAACAGAAGGGAAAGGCTTTTATTCCACCTCCTGTGTGTCCTGCTGGGTACGTTGGGATGATGTGAAAGTGTTGCCTCTGACACATGGGTGAAAAGGAACTGAGAAACACTGAGAAACAGCCCATAGTTAGGGGAGAAGGCAGCAAAGATAGCAGCAAAGATAGGTGTCTTGCAGCCAGTCATGTCTGTAACCTCTGAGTTACAGGTGAGCTTCCTCCTTGAAATGCGGGCAACGAGACTTTCCTCAGGGTGCTGCCAGGGCTGAGTGGTGGACTGTGTGTGCACTTCTGGCCAGTTAGGAGCAGACACACGGAATTGCCAATTATCCTCCATTCTGGAGTGATGCAGATTTGCAGGGCAGGCAGCACAAACAGGCTAAATGAATGAGGAAACCTGTGCTCGCTGCACTGCTGGGCTGTGAGAACTGCTTCATTTCTAGCTCGATTTAATGTGGGTGAAGCAAAAGGTTTGCAGGGTGAGCGCAGCCACAGCTGGCCATTCACACCACCTGCTTAGTTCTGTAGCATCGCCAGCCAAGCTTACTGCAAGTGTGTTTTCAGCCCTAATTTGGCACGGGGGATCCCTTTCCATGTCCCACTCTGCATGCCCCAGAGACAACCCTACTAATTCCTCCGCACAGATTTCTGTCTTAAGGCATTTGCCTTTGATTAAAACCAGAAGAGCAGTCACAGTTTAAGTGGAGTTTAAGAGCAAACCCTGTGCCAATGCACAGGGCGCTCACATCTGGAGTGTTGCAGATTTAATCAAACTGCTGGGAAGTGCCGCACGCAGACAGCTGTCACAGCAGCCTGGAGCCCATCTCCTAATTAATTCCTGACCAGCATGGGGCAAACAAGTGGCCATCAAGGTGCTACAACCTCGACTGAAGGTATGACAGGTGGTTGGTGAGCAAGGACAGCTCACCCCATGTATCTCCAGGAGCTACAGGTAATGTAGCCCACGGAAAGCCTTGTTCCTGCTCCTAGGGAGGAGACTACCACTTGTCCCAGAGGCATAAACCCTTCTGTATGTATGGGAACAGGAGTGACAGAGTGTTCAGGAAGAAACCAGGACAGAGCAGGCACAACAGCTGTAGCTCTGATTTCTGGCTGGTCCTTCAGCTGGTACTTTTTGCTTTCACTCCTCTTGCTTCCTCCACACTTGTTGCTTTCTAGTACCATTTACCTGCCCATCTCACAGCCCCGTGGGCAACCCCCTCTTGCCCTATACAGGATGTGTGAGCTGGGACACAGCCCTCCCTGGAGATGCTCTTCCTGGTGGTACCAAGGGCCGTGCACCTGCCATGGGTCTTGGGCAAACTCTGTTTGCTTCCACAACCTTACACAAAATCTGGGCAGTGGCAAAACAGGTCAGGTCCAGACTCGGTTCTCCTTGGTGCTCATTCACAGCTCATTAAAGCTAATTGAAATGACTACCAAAGCTGAGTCTATATGGGTGCTTGGAATCTCTGGGCACAAGGCACAGCTAGGCTGGGAATATCCAACTGTGAGGAGCCCCAAACTAGCTGATGGACTGTCCACTCCAATTAGCCCCACAAAGGAGCTATTATTCCTCTGCACTATGCTTGTCTGATTACTTTATCTTATTATTTTTTGATCATTCCTCCAAAATGTGCTAATTAAACAGAAATCATCAAGTCAATTACTGAAACACTCATTAAAGCAGAAAAGAAAAGAAAATATCAGCAGAAGAAAAACGTCCGGGAGGCTCCCAAGCACACACAATAGCTGCCACATTCATTAAATCAGCATCTCCCAAAAGAGGCGTAGACATTGTCCCACTCTGCTCCGTGCCCTGGAAATGAAACTTCCCAAATGATGGAGTCAGATTTCCTTTCCTTTCCTTTCCTTTCCTTTCCTTTCCTTTCCTTTCCTTTCCTTTCCTTTCCTTTCCTTTCCTTTCCTTTCCTTTCCTTTCCTTTCCTTTCCTTTCCTTTCCTTTCCTTTCCTTTCCTTTCCTTTCCTTTCCTTTCCTTTCCTTTCCTTTCCTTTCCTTTCCTTTCCTTCCCTTCCCTTCCCTTCCCTTCCCTTCCCTTCCCTTCCCTTCCCTTCCCTTCCCTTCCTTCCCTTCCTTCCTTCCCTTCCCTTCCTTCCCTTCCCTTCCCTTCCCTTCCCTTCCCTTCCCTTCCCTTCCCTTCCCTTCCCTTCCCTTCCCTGTGCTTTAGCCTGGAGGGCGTCAGCAGTGATGGGTGTCTGCCCTGTGCACTCTGTGGAATGGGCAGAGGGAAAGGAAGGGACTTGCCCATGTCCAGGCAACAGGACAGGGACAGAGCAGGGAGACAAATCTTGCTGGATCTTAGTGTAGGTAACTTATCAAGGTGCCATAAGCATTGCTGCTTGTCTGCACTCACTCTGGATGTAACATCGGTAAAATATGCCAGTCTCTGGCGGATACACCTTTTGCTTCCATAGGAAAGCCGGTCTCCTGATATGGGTGGTCCTCAGATACCCAGTGATGTGGTGGGGAATAGAAGCCTCCCAGAACAAATGATTCCCTTCCCACCTCCTTGCCCTGGCCTGCAGCAAGCTGGAAGCAAGACACAGGAAAATACAGGAAAATGCATAAAACAGTGATTTCAATGTTTTTAATATACCTCCATTGAGAATAAAGAAAGAGGGTTTACAGTTAACTCTGACCCCAGAGTGGCAGAGTGTCCAGCTCAGCTCTGAGTGAAGGTGTTGCCCAGCCTTTGTGTTTCCAAACCAGTTCAGCCATGCCTAATCGTCGGCACTATGCTATGAGACCTAACAGAAGTACTTCTTCTTTAATTAATTTCCAGGTTTGCTCTCTGAGTGCTGTGCCATATGGTATTGATTTTTCAGCTTGGTATGACAGCACTTGCCATGAAAGAAACTAACCTAATTAAAGTGAAGGACACCACACACAAAGGCGGCTACTCTCACTCTTCCCTTTAATACCGCTTTCTAGATCAGCTCTCCTGAAGCGCTGAAATGTGGCCCCTCTGCTTGCAGGTGAATTCAAAGATTTGGGCTGTGCAAAGAGGTCCAGCACTGGCCTGATACCCTGGGCATTCCCAGATATCTCCACTCTGCAGCTGAGCAGAGAGATTTTGAAGCATGGCTTCCCAACGTGAAGCAACGTCTCCATTTCTTTTCAGACAGAGCAGATAATTCATTAGTGAATTTCAGTCTCCTCTTTCTCCCCCATTAATGACTGGACTCCTAGGAGACATAAATTAGGGTCTTCTAGCTGAAGACTGACATTGGGCTATGTCACAGATCCCTTCCGACATCATACAAGCAAATGACCCTTTACTAAAGCTATCTTGTCCCAAACAGATGACCTAAAGGACCTCCCCTCCCTTCTTCTCCTCTCCCCTTGCCTCCCCTCTCCTCCTTCATTGGAAGCACCTAGTTGTAAAACTTGTAAGATTTTCGTGTGGGACTAATTTTTCCTGTAATAAAGGACAGATTTTAGCACAAAGGACTTTCCGGCTTTTCTACCAGCTCTTGGGCTTTGCTCTGACATGATTCTTCCAAGGAATAGTCAAGGTGGGCCCTGATGGCAAAAGGGAATATATTGTCCAAAATTAACAGATTGAATGTTGCTCACAATGAACAGTTGTTTAAGCACCTCAGATATGATTTATATTATTGGTACTGTCACACTCTGGGAAAAAAAAGATAAGGAAAAATATTAAGAGGAAGAAATAAACTTCTCTTTTGTGGGATTATTGTCTGCAGTCTTCCCTTCTGTGTTGAGTTTTTGCTGGATTTTGAAGGTGGAATAAGGTATTTTCTTCCTATTTGGAAATGGCAGTGAAGGGCCTTATTTCCTGTTGCTCAGTACCTAGAAAGGTTCCAGTTTTTCTAGGGAAAAGAGTCCCGGTCATCAGTTTCGTTCAGCATTCCCTCTGCTCACATTCCTGTGCAGCTCCTGCAGTGCTCTGCCAGTCAAAAGCCCTCCAAGGACTCCTGAGAGGTGATCATGTGGCAGTGGCAGCAGAAACCCTGGGGAATACTCTTTCTGCTGCTGTCATCCTGCCCAGCCCAGGGCGGGAAACCTCTGTTCCAGCCCCATTTTGGGGGCCATCCCAGCACCACAATTGTCTGGAGCACACACAAGCAGGTTACCTGCATCTCCACTCCTAGCTGGGAGTCCACGATCCGTCCTTCCCTCTCCTTTTAAGTGACCCCCACCTTGTTCATTTAGCTCACAAGGGGAGGTGTAACAAAGAGCCCCATGGCCCCGCACGGTGGCTGAGTGTTCATTTGTTCGGCAAACAGACGGCCCGGCTGGGGGAAGCCCTGTGAATACCAGTGAGCTGTGTGGCAGGCTGCGGGGCAGCCATCCCCAGGGGCAACCTGAGAAAAGAGGCAATTAGCCCGCCCCTCACCAGCACAGCAGGAGCGGTTCAAGGGGAAAGAAAAGCTGAGCCCTGGCGGTAATGATATTTTTCCACATGGCTAAATGCATTGATCTGTGACAAACAATACCAGGCTGTGCCACTGGCCATGGTGCAGAGGAGGAGGGACAGGAGAGCTTCCCCACACAAGATGTTCGAGGCAGAAGTTTCCCAGATTCTCTGCAAGAAGCTGAACATGTGTAGAGGATGAGTCCCCAGGGATGTGTCTCCAGCCCCTTCTGAAACCACAGGCCAGTCTTGCCCAAGGACAGGCTTCCCAGCGGGTGCCAGGAGCTTCTCCTTAAAGGCAAGTGCAATGCAGGTGAGCCTCATCCACGATCCTATCCTGCATCTTCAGAATGTCCCGCAGAACAGACAGGTAGGGTACAGAGCACTCAAGCAAAGCTTCATAACAGAGCTACCCCGGGGAAACTACCTATTCATGAAGGACAAACCAGTGACAATTAAATCTACTCCCGTCCCTGCTGACCTAACTCATCATGTTAGTTGCCTTTACCCATTCCCTGCTGGGCTATGACGGTGGATTGATCCATGCTTATAGAGCACCTGAGGCAAGACAGCGTTTGTGTAACACTCTAAATAATGCCTGAGTTGGGGCATGTCTCCCAGGGCAATTCCACTAGGAAAAGCCCAAGCCATAAAACATAAACCCTGGCAGACTTGGACCTCTGCTTTGCTTGGAGCAGTTCCTCCCTACTTCCCTGCTTCTGAAAACAGCTGGGTGACCACGTATAAATACCACTACTCAGAGAGAAGCGGTGGGATGTCCCAGGCACATGATATACCCTTATGGACTGGGCATCGTGAGTGTTTGAGAAGAAACACAGGAGTGTATTATTAGTGTCTTGTCATCAAGTGGACAAAGTGGTTTAGGAGAGCACAGGGCAAGGCACACATCCTGTCCGAAGAGCTTAACTTCTAAGCTTTAATCAGAAGAATTAGGGCTTTGCTTTGCCTCAAATTTAATCAGAAAGAATAGTGGAGATGGTCGCGTCATTTCGTAGGAGGGTGCTATCTGCCTGGGGCATTCCCTCCTGCCTCACTCCGGCCAGGCAGCACCGCCGGCTCACCAGGATCTGGCTGCTGGTGACAGGCACTGTCCCAGGGGCCACAGCTACCCTCTGAGTGCCTCAGGCAGGATGAAAGCCTTGGCTCTAGGGGTGCTGACCAGGCTAGTCTTGCCCTCCTGTTGGAGGTACAGCTCTAGGTGGGCCCTCGTGGGGCTGGCCGAGGTCTCAGTTACCTGAATACATGTGAATGCATCTGATGGCAGCTCCAGCAGGACTCCTACATCTCTGCTCGCTCAGCACTCTCCTCTGGGCTGGAGCCACCAGGGAACAGCCCTCAATGGTTGTTGCATTGCCAGCTGGACTGTAGCCTGGGACCTGGTTTAGCCCAGCTTCCACCAGCGCGTGCAGTAGCCTGGCTGTGCCGTGGGTGTAGCACAATCGAATCTCCCAGCAGCGACAGTGAGTATAAAGGAAGGAGACTGGTTCCATTTCTGGTGGACCTCCCCACTCGTGACACAGTGGTTGCAAATCCCTTGGCAGGCCAGGACCTATGCGTACACAGGGAAAGGTCCTAGGGCTAAATCCAGGACAGCATCGCTCTATTCCCCCAACTCAGCACCTGCCTCACTCACCACATCATCATGGGATCACTTTTCCATCCTTTTTAACTGCAAGATAGCACTTTTGATTGACATTTCACCTGGCAAGCTCAAAAAGACCCAGATCAGCACCAAACTACAACTGGTTAAAGTAAACTACACTGTCCTTCTGATGAGAGCTATAATGGTCAGAAGGCTTTGGTCACTCAGCTTTTTCCACCCTCTTTTTTTGACACTCTCTTCTGTTCTCTTTTGCTGAGAAGCAAACACATCCGTCATTGCAAAGCCGGACTCCAGCTGCCCTGGGCACTGTGCCACCCCTCCACTCTCCTTTCTGGCCAGAGCAAATTCCTGACCACAGCAGCAGGCAAATATCAGGCACACATAATAGATGTAACCCTCATCCTAGCTCCTCTCATTCCTTGCTGCATTTCCAGCTCACAGAAGTGGCTTGGATCTTCCTGAGCAAAATCTAATCAGGTCTTTGTAAAAAAAAGAAAGAAAAAAAAAAAAAAGAGAGGGAAAGAAAAGCCCTGTCTATATTTTTAAATAATACCAAAAATCTGTAAGTATGTGGTTGGCCTGTTTGTTCTTACTGCCTGGGATCAGCCTGATTATTCAGGGATTCATTTTTATTTCTGAGTTTTATTTTTTTCTCATTCAACAGCTGCACATTAATAAAAACTCCATTTATTGAAGGATTTGGCTGGGATTGCTATAATAAAATAGAAGGATTTGTGCTGGGCACTAAAAGAACTCTCTGCAAAAAGTAGTGTTTTTCCAGTGATTAGGAGCACCAGAACATATTGTTTTGCTGTGTAGCACCGTCACTGCCAAGGGTGGTGACAGATGTCTTGTGTTAATGTTGAATGATTAAATGCCATTTCTGAAGCCACTCCCTATCTGTGTAGCACAGGGCTACTTCACCCACACAATCTGCCTTCAATCTGTTCCCTTGCCGAGAGCATCCCGCCTTGCTGACTGTCAAGAAGCCCCCCACCACAACCCAGGTCTCACACTGTGCCGCAGGGCTGGCCTACGTCCAGCCAGTGTCCAGACATCAGCCTTTCACTCACCCTGTCAGGAACACAGACCATCACTGCAGCTCAGAGATGGAGAATGCAGCCAGTGGAAACAGAGACGAGGTCCTGGGCTTCTCATCCTGCCATGGTGTTCCTCATCCACACTGATAGTGAGGGTGGGTTTGGTGGGAAACATGAGGCCAGCCCAAGTTGTCACTACTTCTAGCTCTAGCCACTGCTCTGCTGAAAGAGGCGATATGTTCCTTCACATTTGCCTCTTCTCTATCTACAGGCCACTGCTTGTGTCAGCAGAGACCTCCTTAATTTCATTTTTGACCACTGCCTCTGAGCAAGGCAAAGAGCATCCCACCTGTGGGTGACTATGTCCAGCTACACCAGAACCTCCACATATCCTCTAGCACTGGCTTACTTGCTTTCCAGTGTCCTCAATCATGTCCTCAACACATCTTCTTTTATTGCTTTACTCTCACAAACCACTACAGCCCACAAACTGCACCCCACTCTGCCCAAAATCAGGTAGGTAAGTCAACTCTGGGAAAAAAAGGAGCCTCTGCCCAGGAGGAGACAATGGGCAGACCGGCAGTGAGGTGGAAACGGTGGCCCATTGCCGTCCACATGAAATTTAACAAATAGCAATGTTCCTCTTCTAAAAGCCTACTCTGGCCTCAGCAAACACACAGAGATACCCTGAGAGAAGCAAGCACACACACACACACACACACACACACACAGAGATCCTTGATCAGAACATCTGTATCCTCAGGAAGTATATTGTCTTCGCAAAACCATTATCTGTTTGGCATCTGTTGCAATGACCTACTCAAGAAACAAGTCATGCACACCACTTCCAACCCATGTGCACACATGCAGCATCTGAGTCCCAATACTCAGCTCAAAGGACAAATAAGGTTGTTTCCCCAAATAGAGCTGATGTGGCAGGGGGAAGGGGGGAGCCAGCTGAGGAAAATCTGAGTGCTCACATGCATTCACACATGTTGCTACAAGTCCTGTCGAGAAGCAAACATGGTAGGGGGCACTTTGGCAAGCTGAGAGGTGAATAAAGATGTTACAGAGGGGGATGACCCTGTAGGAAGACAAGGCAAGCCATGGTGATGTTGTTGTACATGCTCATGCTACCCACAAACAGCGCTCTTTTGCCCTCCTCTGTTACCTCTGTTCACCTGTCTCCATGCATCATGTGGATTTGGGGGTGATGTTCCCCTGCTTTTCCCAGGACCAAGTGACATCATCCCCCAGGCTGCAGTGACCTGGCTGCACACGGCAGCTTTTCTGCAAAGCGTGAGGAAGCAGGAGGGCAAGGTGGTGCCAAACTGCAAAAGGCCTAAATTGACTTATTTCTACCACCTCTCCTTTAAAAAAATATGAAACCCTGCTGTCACTCGCTAATCCATCAGCCTGACAGGTCAAGTAAAAGCAGGTTGCCCACTCGCTTTCACTTCTCCCCAACTTAATCTCTGTGCTAAATTACAAGTTGATAATGGGTTCCCATTAATTATTGATTTTCCAGATAATACTTGTTAAAGTAGAATTAACGCTATTGTTTCTGAACAAATACTGCCCAAATACTGTGTTTAGCGGGCTTGTAATCAGCTTTACCCACTTCTCCTCTAATCTGATTGAAACAGATTTCCTACCAAATCTTTTTTATCATTTCGTTGATATTAAAAGGTCCCATATTTATGCCTGCCCAAAAGTTTAATTTAAGTTACTGCAATTGATCATCATTATGTGTTCATGCTGAAATAGCAGAGTACTTTAATTTACACTGGGAACGAAGAAGCAGAGAGAAACACCAAGGAAGTACTTTCTGTGGCATTCAGTGAGTGATGTTAGGCATTGTACATTTTAGCTTATTTTTCCAAGCCCTATATTATGATTCTGTTCACCATAATGCCTTTTGACCTGCTGCATTTACTCCATCATAATTATCCTTTAATACTCTTATAAATGAACTTTTAGCTTATCTTCTGTTAATTCTCAGAACAAGCAAAGCACACACGTAACAAACAAAGCCATCTAAATAAAGTGTTTAACCCTTGTGGTGGCTTTCCCTGATAATTCAAATGTGGGCTGTGCATTTAAGAGGTAGGTGGCTTAATTACACTTCCTTTCATGAGGTACAGAATGTGTGATGGCATTTCAGCCCCTCTTCAAGCCAAGCATTGTTGAATAATTTTCTGAAAAGAAAAAGCAATGATTTTAAAGCAAATCAAAACTAGCTGTAAAGAGTACCGCAGATCAGTCTGGGATTTCTCCAGTGCTGGGCAGCCATCCAAGCTGAATGGCACACAGGACCTGAGATGAGCTAGTTAGAAAGGGAAGGTGGAGGCAACTTGTATCAACATAAACAATCCACAGTACTAAACACTATAACATCTTCCACCTTGCTCCTTCTCCGCAGCCATGCTCAAGCCACAACGGGAAATGGGTATGCACCACCTTGTTCCATTTATTCTGTTACAGAGTTTGGCACCTAATCACATCTCAGCAATGGTCTCAGTGAGGGTTTTTATAAATACAAACATTTCAGCAATACAATATCAGGGGAGCACAAGACCAACACTAGTTTGCAGCTGTAGCTGAGTTCAGGTGAGACCCTGCAGACTGGACTGGAGACATCATCTACCAGCAGAGTCCTCCTTGTCTTTCATAAACCAGGAGAGATGAGAGCCTCCGAAACTCCCAGCACTCTGGACACCTTCCACTGACTAGGCATGTCAGACTCTGTCAGACTCTCACACACTCCTCTGCAGATGGCAAAACTGCAATCAGTCTCTGCTGTGACCTGATTTCCCTGATCCACCTTGCGACGAGTGCAAGAGCGATGGTGCTGGTCAGCACCTGCCTCTGGAGGTGGAGAACAGGTGCCTGGACACCCACCACCCACAGAGCCGGGCTGGCCACGCACTTCTGCATGTCCCAGATGGGGACAATACCAGTAAGGCATCTGTGGTACAATGAGGGGTCACCTTGACAGGAGATGTCTGTTGTTGCTAGCAATGCAATCACAGCTCCTCTTGCTGTGGTTACTCTCGTCTCCGTGCTGCAGTTGTTTATTATTAGCACGACAAGCAAAGCAAGAGAAGGTCTCTTTCCTGGAGAGTTTGCTAAACCTGGGCATATAAGGGCAGAGAAATGAAGCATTACTTTCCCCAAAGGAGCTGAGACACAGAGGTGAAAGACCAGATCCAATACAGGCTTTAGCAGCTTGAGGCTCAGACTTTAGGTGTCCACATGTAACCCAGCAAACCTTAAATATCTTTTAAGCAGCTGGTCAGTGGTCAGCTCATGCTGTACATTTTCCTAGAACACATGGCAATGAGGTCCTGAAGGCAGAGGAAGGAACGGAGATGTGTGGATCCTTCAACCACCATAGTCCTAAAATGACTCCACATGCAGCAGGGATTTCTGCTTCAGCATTTCCTTCCCCACGCACATCCTGCATCTGCCTGTTCTGAAGATAAACTGCTTTAGTTTTCCACAGTTCATCAGAGAGTATCTCACCTGACTAATTCAGAGGACAAATCATTAGAAAATTCTTAAGATCCTTTTTCATAGACTTGGTAAACTCTTCAGCTTGCCGAGGAACTCAGATTTTCACGGAAATTTGGTGATATTCAGTGAAAAGCTACTAGCATGCATAATGAGAAAATACCTAATTCTTCCAAAGAGGGTTTTATGCCCATAAGTGCATCTACAATAACCTGCAAGGGTTAGATTATAGCTAGTAATGTCACGCAGACCTCTAGAGGAGATTAACTCAGGAGTTTTGTTATTAAAGGTGTACTATTCATGAGCCTAGCTCCACTGCAGTGATAGACAGTAAACAGTACTAAAACACATTAACAGCTCTCAGTGGCTCTAAGAGACAACTTCTCCCCACTGGTGCATATTCCAATAAAAAAAATCTTGATAAATGACAAATTAAACAGCCATCCTGTTTGGTCCCCGTCCCATCTTATTTGCTCTCTAATATTATTTGCCCTCACAAAATCCTGTTACAGTCTTTTCCCCGGTTTTAACAGCAAGATGATAATTCTTTCCAAGTCACGGGGCTGGATCCTCAGCTGCTGTGGACTGACCCAGCTTTGTCAGCTAATGGGACTACATTGACTTACATCAGCTGAGAACCTATTTGCTCCCCTGCTTCATGTGGAATGGACTCAAAAAGATTATCATTTAGCTTTAAGACTATCATGTTTTTATTGTAAAGAAATCACTCTAAAAGCATTTTTCCCCATCCAGTTTTTAAGAATCCAATCCTCTGCTATAGCTTAAGGACAAACAATTTCACTACTACCACCAGCAGAGCCAAGGCCAACTTGAGAAAATTTTATTTATTTCCTGATAACATACTCCATATTCCACTGAATCGCTTATGAAATGTACTCCTGTTTAATACCAAAGTGTTAATGGTACAGAGTAAAACCGCAAGCTGGTTTGAAATGCAGAGATTTTGAAGGAAAAGATATGAAATCACATAATGCAGCTCCATAATCATTTGACAATAAATGATCCTTTTATCCGATTATTATTTCAGTTGCACGTCTTTAATAAAATGTAGCAGTTACCCATTCCCCAAAGCATTTGGACCACAGTTGTGATCAAAGAGCAGTGGTCTGTAGCAGGAAAGCTGTGTCCTGGTCCTTTTCTACCCCATACACAGCCTGGGCTCCTCAAATCTTAGGACTAACAATGGGATGAGATCTACGATCACACGCGTAACTGCTTTAAACTGTAGTAGCTCAAGGAAATCATCACACCAGTGGCTACCAACTAGCAGGCAGGAATGGGCAAGGACTGATACTGAAATATAAAGACAGCACTGAAATGGACTGTGACTAACAGAGTCAAAGTAAGAAGGAAGTCCCTGCATTTACCAAGAGCAGGTATCTCCTGTTCATTAGCTGGCTTTCCTACAACATGCTGATGGTTAAGCTGAGTTCAGTATAATTTTATTTTAGCCAATAAAATTCTGCAGTTTCAAACACGGAGAGAAGCCGTGGTCACATCTTTTGGTGAAAGCTGCAGGTTACTAACCAGCTCCTTACCTTTCCAAGGAGGAAAAGTAGATGACTCAGTGTGTAAAGAATTTGAGAGAGCTAACACAGCATCAGAGAAGTCCTGCTTTTTATGGTTTCAGAAAAGACAAATGATCCCTCTCCATTAGATTGTAAGTTGGCTCAAAGAATGCTGATAAAATAATACTACAATTACATTACAGCTAAAACAATACTGCAGCTACTAATACTACAGGAATTTTATTCCATTCTGGTTTAAATAGAAATGAGTGTTATACAACATTGGCTGTGCCCATATTGACCAGTTTTCAATCTATTTGACTGCTAAATCCTCCAATCAACACCAGCCTTTTCTCAGCCCAGTGGAATTTAATCACCGAGCTGCAAAGAAACATTAAACTCAGTAACTGAGTTTTCCTCACATTTGCAAATGATTAATACATGAACACTAAATAGCATAGGGTCAGGTCAGATGTGTAAGCAAATTGAAGCACCTGTAGAAATACATTATTGCTTTCAAAAATGCTACAGACTTTTGTCTGCATCTTTGTGGAAAAGATGATGACTGATTCTTTGGGAAGATACCTAAAATAGCTGAAGAAAAGGTTGAATAAAATGCCATGGCTGGAACACATTCTTTCTCAGAAGCAAGATGAATTTGGATAAAAAAGAAGGGACGTATTTTTAACCACAGATTCCCTAAAGTTATTTACAGCAGCCAAAAAAATGGACTGTTCTTAACTGTGCCAACTATGAACCTGGCTGTTCGTACATGGTGTCATGTGTACATGAGGCATGGTGATGTTATTTACCCTCAGAAAAGACATTATCAGAAACTAGGGCATAAAGATATGAGGCAGAGAGAGATTTTTTCTCTTTTTTTTTTTTCCTGTTGTATGTGGCCACTGGCAACTAACTGACAGAGAGAGGTAGAACGGGATTTGCCATAGGTAACTCACCTAATAAGTGTGCAAGAAAATACATGCTGAATTTCTGGAGGAGAAGGTTAGGAAAGACACAACTTTTGCCCTCACAATTTCTGTAACTGGAGAAGTCCTTGCATTTTGCCCTCTAAATAGTCTAGTGGGAAAAAAAAAATAGTTCTGCAAAAGCAGCACAGGAGTCATACTGCCTTGGTCATCTCTTGCTGGCCTCACTCAGCAAGATACTGTCTGTTTGGGAAAACACCAAGTAACCTGGAATGCCTTGCTGCTGACTACAGACTAGTTACATCGACCCATGACATGACTTCACACGTGTCCCACTCCACCCAATTGCCACTGAAAGCTGCAAACACAGCAGGCTCGCAGAACCTGAGAAAATCAGATACCACATATCTGCACAGGAATGCCTGTGGGTTGCTTATGTCTTTTTCTTGTAATAAACAGGCAATGATGAGTGCAGCAATGTTAACTGAGCAGAGTGATGTGTCAGAGAACAAGCCACCAGAGCCAGGCTGGACAGGAACAAAGTGGCTGACACAGCGCAAATGCACAAACATTAATGAAAGTCATCTGCTATGTAAAATAATTCAAGAGGAAATTCTTGTTAAAAAGTATTTTTCAAAGTCTTTATAGTTGTTGAAGATATTTGCAGAGCGTTACGTTTTCTTTCTTCATCCTGATCAACTACTTGAAGTTAAAGAAATAGGTGCAATAGAGCATCTACCACAGCAGCCTCTGAGATTTCCCAGAAGAAAAGCAGTTGTCCATGTAAAACATTCACATCACCTGACCATAACTTGCTTTTCTATATTCAAGGTGAGGCCCCAGTGCAGAGCAGAGTGGGACAATCACCTCCCTTGACCAGCTGGTGATGCTTTGCTTGATGCCTCCTGGGACATGGTTGGCCCTCCTGGCTGCCAGGGCACTGCTGACTCATGTCCAACTTGCTGTCAACCAGGACCCCCAGGTCCCTTTCCAAGGCACTGCTTTCCAGCCTCTCATTCCCCAGTCTGTACCTACATCCCGGGTTGCCCCATGCCAGGTGCAGAATCCAACACTTCCCCTTGCTGAACTTCATATGGTTGGTGATTGCCCAGTCCTCTAATTTGCCCAGGTCTCTCTGCAGGGCCTCCCTGCCCTCAAGGGAGTCAACAGCTCCTCCCAGTTTTGTGTCATCTG
The DNA here is from genome assembly GCF_022539395.1 of Myiozetetes cayanensis. NCBI lineage: Eukaryota > Metazoa > Chordata > Aves > Passeriformes > Tyrannidae > Myiozetetes > Myiozetetes cayanensis. Next base: position 3,757,196 of record NW_026087411.1, on the reverse strand, counting down.
CAGACTTGCATAGTGCTCCTTCCAGTCCTGCATCCAAATAATTTATGAAGATGTTGAGGAGCACAGGACCCAAGAGGGATCCTTGTGGAACCCCAGTAGTGACAGATCACCAGTCTGATGTCACCCCAGTCACTATTACTCTCTGTGCTCAACCCATGAGCCAATTGCTCACCCACCACATGATGTGTTTATCCAGCTGTGGGCTGGACATTTTGTCCAGAAGGATCCTGTGAGAGACAGGATCAAAAGCTTTACTGAAATCCGAAAAGATTCTGTCCGCTGGCTTCAACTAGGTGGGTTACCTTGTCATGGAAGGAAATCAGGTCTGATAAGCAGAACTTTCCTCTCGTGAGGCTGTGCTGGCTGTGACCAGTGACTGCATTGTCTTTCAGGTGTTTTTTCTTCTCCATAACTTTACGAGGCACTGAAGTGAGACTGACAGGCCTGTAGTTTCCGGGGTCCTCCTTTTCACCCTTCTTGAAAATCAGGACAATGTCTGCCAGCTTCCAGTCAGCTGGGACCTCTCTGGATTTTCAAGGCCACTCAAAAATCAGATCCCACACAATTTCATGGTTGACTGGGAGTTGATCATTCTTGCAGTCATGGTCTGCCAGCTCAGGGCACTGAGACCCCTTTAGTCTGTCATCCTTACTGAAGACAGAGGTAAAGAAAGCGTTAAACACCTCTGCCTTATCTCTGTTCCTGTTTGTGAGGTGACCATCCCCACCCTGTAACAGGCTGATGATATTTCTATACTGCCTATTGCCCTCAATATATTTGCAAAAAAACTTTTGTTGTTCCCTACATTTCTGGCCAGCTTCAACTCCAGCTGAGCTTTGGCTGCATGAATTTTCTCCCTACAGTGACAAACAGCATCTCTGTCTTCTTCCCATGTCACTTGACCTTGCTTCCATCTGGTATACACCTTCCTTTTTTTGCCTTATTTCCAAGAGAAGATCCCTGCTCAAGCCAAGCTGGCCTTCTGCCTCGCCTGCTTGACTTCAGACATTTGGGAATTGCCTGTTCCTGTGCCTTTAGGAGGTCATGTTCAAAAAGTGACCAGCACTGAGGGACCATAGCTTCTGCAGAAACATTTTTCCAGGGGACCTTACTTACTAGTTCCCTGAGGAGCCTGAATTCTGTTCTCCTCATGTCTGGAGTTGAGGCTTTGCTGGCACTTTCCCAGCTGTTGACAGAGATTTTAAACTTGATCACTTTTTGGTCAATGTGGCCAAGGCAGCTGCCAATCTCCACTTTGCTCAAGAGATCTGTTGATCAAGGAGGGCACCTTTCCAAGTTGGCTCCCTCAGGACCTGTTCCACGAAGTTGTCATCCAGGTTCTTTAGGAATCTTCTGGCCCAGGTTGTACCAGCTGTGTGGTGCTCCCAGTTCATTTCTGTCAAATTCAAGTCCCTCATAAGGACAAGGGCAGTTGACTAAATGTCTCTTAGTTCCTCAGAGAATAATTTGTTGGCATCATTGTCCTGGCTGGGAGGTCTGTAGCAGACTCCCATGATGACATTTGTTTGCCCCTTGGTTCTCACCCAGAGCCTCTCAACTGTGCCACTGCCAGCTGTGAGCTCCACACATTGTAACCCTTCTATTACATACAGAGACACCCCTCTTGTGCCCTGCCTGTCCCTTCTGAAGAGCCTGTAACAGGGCACTCCAGTCACAGGACTCATCCCACCAGCTTTCACTTATGTCAGTGATGTCAAATCTCTGGGACTGGACCAAGGCTTGGAGCTCCTCTTGTTTGTTCCTCATGCTGCGGGAATTAATGTAGAACCATTTCAGGTGTGGTACATTGTAGCCAAAACCCCTTGAGGCAGACTGAGGGATCCCATTAGTGCTGGTTTTCTCAAGTTTTGGCACGCCATCCCATCCTCATCACTGGCGAGCCTGGTTTTGTCCCTTCCCCCCTTCCAAGCTAGTTTAAAGCTCTGTCAACGAGCCCTGCTAGCTCATGTTCTAGAACTCTTTTCCCCTCTGAGATAGGTGCATCCTGTCAGGTGTCAGTAGGCCAGGTGTTGAGTAGATCATCCCATGGTTAAAATAAAAACAACCAATAGTGGGTAGTAGTCCAAGGGTTTTACTAGACAGGAGATTTTCCAGTAATAATGTCCCTTATCTGAGCCCCTGGGAGACAGCAGACTTCCCTGTGAGTTGGGTCCAGTCTGCATGTTGGGCCTCCATTCCACTTTGAAGGGAATCTTCTATTACAACTATCCTTCTTTTCCCCTTAACAGAGGAGATGTTGCTATGGGGCACAAGTGGTGTTGTTTTAGGAGGCCCCACTATCGGAGAAGTACCTCTACCCACTTCATCACTTGTCTGGCCTTCTAGTTCCAGAGCCTCATACCTGTTGTAGAAGGTACCAGTCGTAGCTGCCAGATTTTGAGAAGAAGGAGGAACCTTCCTCCTGGTACGTGCAGTGACCCACTTCCAGCCTTCATTTTTAACAGACCTTGAGCAACAGTCCTTTGACCACAGGGTTCTGAATCCACCTGCTTCTCCACTACCAGAGGTTTGAGACTCTCAAAAGTCTTGAGACTGTAGCATCTCTGAAAATAATCAGTCCCTCTCTCGCTCATTCTCCCCAGACACTATGAAACCTATTCACTTCTTCCTGTAGCTTCTTCACTTGGCAGCGACACAGATCCTCAACCATGGCACACCTTATCTATATTCTCCTTCTGCTGGCTAGGTAGCAGTGATCTGCACTTTGGGTTCTTGAACTGGAGAACTAAAGGTGGTGTGAATGCTGAGGACTGTCCATTCAGTTAGCTTCTTCCCTTCCAACATGACCCTCCACCAGCTTCAGCAAATTCAGATCAGAATAAAACTAACGTCATTAAATCAGTCAGGCTCCAGTATTTCTTTGGCTGCTAAAATCCCAACATAAGATTTCTCCAGAAATGAAAGAGCAGTTCAGTTACAGGATTGGGGTCACATCTCCAAGCACAGAGCATGTGCACCAGGAATGGCCGCACAAGACGACAGCTGTCATATATTTTCTTTCACAGCTCATGCCACCATTACACTAGCATCAACCCAGAGAATTAGAAACACATGGAGGCAACATCCCTGGGAATAATCTTTTCCTCCATCCCCTGTCCTCTTCGAGGAAGGGGCTCAAACTTCCTGCTTTTGGGGAGAAAGGTGTTTGCCCAAATTACCTTTTTTATTCATGGGCCTTCCTTAACAGTAATTATAAGAAAAACAGATCCTGTGGGAGCAATGTAACTAATTCACGCGTGGATGTGCAAATGGGCAATTTGCAAACTAATTGCCCCCGCACAATATACTGTGCAGACAGGTTGTCCAAACACTGGCTCTGCCTACTTTTTGTAGTGGCGGCTGCCTGGTAAGAGGCGGTTGAAATGCTTTCTGGACAGACAATGGGCTTGCTCAAGTGTGCAACTATTTTGGAGGGAAGCTATCCCGCCCACCCTGGGTGGTGAAGGTTTGTTCTGCCTGCGTCCAGCTGCCGTGTTGTGCCAGCAAAATACAGGGGCCATGTGCGGGACAAAACAGTTTTGCCTTATTGCCTCTGCCGGCTCAGGAGGACGCAGAGACTGTCAGCAGCATATGGGCCTCAGGGGATTTCAGCCATTTAACAAACATTATATGCTCCATAACAAAACAACAATATTTCAGTACTTAGATCAACCAAATAACTAAATTAAATTCCCTAGACGGTGAGGACTGGTATGCTAATTGGCTTGCCTTGTGGATTTTTCTATGCAGCTCCCCAAGAAACAGATTGGCCCATTTTTCAGGCAACTGATTGTTAATTGGAGAAATGAATAGCAGGCTGGAGGGGCCGATCACTTCACTTGGTAAATTCAAACCCCCGTTATTCATGAGGACAAGCCAGAGGTGACGTGGTTTTCATGGGAGGTGGGTAAACGGCTGGTGCCAGGTCACCTCCTTTCTTTCTCTTTACTCCAGGAACACAAGGGAAAATACAGCACCTGATTCCCCCATCCCTCTGGGATGCTGTGCTCTTCAAACAGCTGAATTGCCCTCAAGTAGGGCTTCCCCCCGCTGACTGCAGAAGGTATGTTTATTGAGCAGACTTCTGCCAATCTCCTGCTCTGGCTCCATGGTCCCTAACACAACCAACCTCTACTGGCTCTGGGAAAGTCCTCAGTTTTGCTATGCTTTGCTCCTCTGGTAGCTCTGATAGGCCAGACAGAAGGACTTGAAAAATTTCAGAAATAGGTCCCTTTAGGGCATTTCAGCTACTATTCTACAACTGACAAAATTTTCAGTTTGTTAGTTGAAACAAAAAATAGCTTTTGTAAATTCACAGAGATACGCAACCAAAATATTTTACCTTGTTAAAACATCGCCCTTCCAGACAACCACGGTTATACATTCTACTAAAAAGCAGTAATTGTTTGGGTTACTTATCTCCAAAAAATGAACAGTTTCTGTTTCTTGTTGAGCATGAAGGTGGCTCAAACAAACACACAGGTGCCTAACGTCAAAAGTCTTCCTCTGAAAACCTCACAGCATTATTTTTCTGCATCACAATATCAAAGCAGCTGAGCTCATCAGAGAGACTAAGATTACATTTTGCTAGAGGAGAGTTATTTTCATAAATTATGTTAGACAGATAGGTGACCATATTTATTGAGAAAAAAAAATGTGGCACAATAGACTGCACTTTATATTCAAAAGCAATTAATGGTTTTTGGTGTCTGCATTTCTGGGTGCCCAGGGTGGGTGCTTTAAAAGGCCCAGTCTTCAAAGAGCAGGGAGACTGGTGTTGGAAAAAAGTCTTCAACTGCCACAGGTTGAAGCACAGAGATTTTTAACGTTTGCTTCTCTGAGCTGATCATAAGTATTCATCCATGCATTTCTGCATTCACCCTGGCACATGAGTGCTTTATAAGTAACAGTGAGTTTAGCACTGGAGCACTAGAAAATACATTCATTTATAAGAACTAAACCGCTGAAAATTAGTTTGCTTCTTCAAGGAGGCTTAGAAATACTGGAAAACAGTCATGAAGGTCCTGAAGCATAAATGAATGAAGGCTAACAACAGGCTACCACTAATATTTATTTGCCAGTAGTTGGTTCAAGGCGTGAAAAAACTGAGAATACTTCTTTTCTTTCCACCATGCATGCACGATGATTATTTCAATCAAAAAACTTTAGGTACCTCCTAACGAATGAGAAGTACATAGCTTTTTAGAGCAGGTTTGGTTTTGGTATGTTCCTCTGCAGCTTCTGAGATAAATACAAGAATGGCACCTGTTATTTACATTCCCCTCTGTAAACGAAAATGTCATAGACTGAAACCCACAGAGCTTTGCCTCAGACCACTGTGGCTTCAGCTCCTGTTGCTCAGTGTAAGAAGGCTGTACTGCCTCAGACAGCACTGTCACATTGAAAAGGGGCTTGAAGTAGTTTTTGCTCTTTAATCAGACCCAGTCACATTTTTGTACAATGAAGAAACAGGTGCTAGTAACTCTAGAAGCTGTATTTAATTTTATAATTGGACATCTTGGGTTACACACATAGCGGGGAGTTGGCAGCCAGCTGTATTTCCCTATTCCCATTTCTGCAGGTATCAAGCAAAAGAATATTATCAATATTAAGAAAAGACAGACACCGCAAGTTTTCTGTTCTTCGTAATAACTTTAAATTGCTTCTGACATCCTTTATATGATAGTCACTGTAAATATCATAAGACTCACACAGAAAATCCATTATGAAACTAAACAGTGTGAAAACAAGTAATCATGTGAAGAGGCAAATCATTGCCCAAATCGCACAACTACTTTCTGCAGTCATAGTCTAACTAGCAGCTGAATATTAAGAGCATTTTTCAGGGGTCAGTACTACCTAGGTCTTCCTTAATGACCCGAAAGACAGGATGCAATGTACTCTGGCCCAAGCTGGAGGGCAGTGCTGCTTTCCAGAGGGACCTGCACAGTCTGGAGAGGTGGGCTGACAGGGGCCTCATGGGCCCAGCAAAGGCACATGCTAAGTCCTGCCCCAGGACAGCTCCATGGAAAAGCCCCTGGGGGCCAAACTGACCAGGATCAGCAGCATCCTCTTGCAGTAAAGAAGGCCAACCATGCCCTGGGCTGTGTTAGTGAAAGGAAAGCCAGCAGGAGAGGGAAGAGTCCCTACCTCTCCATTCAACACTTGTTTGTTCAACCTGGAGACAGGGAGGCAAGGAGGAGAACTTGTTGCTATCTGCGTCTACCTGAAGAAGAGAAGATGGAGACTGGCTTTTTCCAGAGATTCCACTGACAGCACAAGAAGTGGTGGACACAGACTGGAACACAGCAACTTCCTACTAGGTATCGTGTAACACATTTCACCTTCAGTCCTGGGACAGGGCCCCAGGAGTCTCCATCCTCAGAGATGCTAAACACTCAGCTGGACAACACTTTGAGAGATTCAATTAAACTTCAAATTTGGCCCTGGTTTGAGCATGGGAACCTCAAGAGGTCAGTTTGAAGCTAAATTGTCCTAGGTTTCGAATATCATGCTCAAAAAGGTTTTTTACATCAGAGCACTTTTACCAAAAGCTGGTTTTTTGAACCTTAATGCCATACATCAGACAGTAATAGCTTTTAAAAGCTCTATAGAAGAGGTTGGGATTGATCTTCTGCAGAGGAAGCAGAATGATAATATTAGAAATTACTTTCTTCTCCCTCAGAATATTCACACTTGACTCCACAATTATGACAAAAGCCTGTTAAAGGCATGGGCAGTCTATTCCACCAGGCAAATCTCTGCCACTTGACAACTACTTTACCAAACAAATAATATACATATTTGAACAAACACTGCCCACAAACGTCCTGGTAAAATACGTAATTCTGACTGCCTTGAAATGCATCCCTAACATGAAACACAAGGAACAATTTCTGAAACTGCAAACAGTTAAAAATGGTAGCAATTTGTTTCCACTTTACTCATCCTCCCCACCTGTTTTTTTCTCCAAAACAAGCTTCTTGGAAGAATTACGGATAATATTCAACACAGTGCTACGTGGCAGCTCACAGATGGATACATTTCTAATGAATTTGGAGAAGTTAACAACACAATGATAGCAGACATGAAAAAAAAAATCTGACGAATTCTCCTTAATTAGATTACACTCTGCACATCCTTCTATACGAATGAGGACATAGCAGTGGAAACCGCCCGACAGCATTGCTAATACAACTGAGAGGGTCTGTAGCACGGGACATCTGTTCTAAAGTCTTGATCCAAATCTGCCCCTAGAGGCAAATCAGCCAGGCTTTGGACATCAGTCGAAAACATTAAAAGCAAAATTCATACTTGCTGGAAGCGGGTGCAGCTCCATTAAACTCATCACATTTCAGCGGCACCCGGGATTTCAAATTTCCAACAGTCTGCAAGTGTGGCACAAGTGCAAGGAGAAATAAAACCTTTCATTATAGAATGCTCAAACATCAGCAAGGTGTACTGATGCTGTTTGCCAGCCAGAAAGGTCTCAATAACGTGATTAAAGTGCAAAGCACACTCAGCCCCTACTCGCTGCCCTACAAACCAAGGGCTTGCAAATTTTGCTGTGTTTTCTCCCTCATTCTTAATTTTCTTGCATACAGACATGCTGGAGGATACATCCCCTTGAAGAAGAGTAATAAAACCAATTTTACTTTTTTTCCTGAAAGCAGAATCAATTCATGTTTTATTCCAATAATCCATGGTACATGCCAAATATGGAGAAGGCAGAGGGGGACAGTCGGGCAATGATCCTCCCATACATCATTTCAGACAACAGGCACACACCTCAGTATAGATAAATAACTGCTAAGCCATCCCCATTCATGCTTCTAATTAGTGCAATCTATTTAACAAACAGACACATAATATAGGTCAATTATGTAGGTCATGATAAATTTGTGAAGAAGTTCAGCCTGTAGGGCACCAAAAAGACCACGTTGAGGCAGCATTTCCAAAGTTACAGTTCATTTCTGCACAAGGCTTGTGAGCAGCAGTGAGGAACCAGCACAGACCTGCTCAGTTTTTCTGGTTTGTCCTACTACAGCCACTAACAAAACCACCAGTGACATCCTCTGGGAGACATCCTCTATGATGATACAAGGACAGAACTGCCCCTCCAAAGTTATTGAACCTGTTACTACTGACCAAAATCGCCAGAAACATAAATGTCTCAAAGGTGTTTAATTTCTATGAGTTTGTCAAAAACTGGTGAGGGGAGACGGAGAAATATTTTATTTATGCGTCCTCCATAGGAAAGGAAATGGCAGCTCAGTATCTCTCTAGTATGCTTGACTGTGGCCCTAGGCACAGATGCAGCTCCAGAGAAGCCACAGTACATGCCAAGTCGTGCCTTGCTAGAAATTTTGGGAAGGAATGACCAAGAACCAAAGTGGAGGGCATCAGAGAGCAGCAGGTGCCATGTGGGGTTTCAGAAAAGTGACAGGACTGGAAGACATACCTATCCTGCTGAGGGATATAGGGAGGATCTGGTGATAGATCACCACAGCAAACACTACAGGGGCGTGATTTGCAACAAGGAAACAAAGTTAATGTTCAGGGTCCAATGACCATCACACTTTTCTACTAAAGGTCAGCACAAATATAATTTGGTCTTTGACATGAAGGGAGCAAATGGATCTTGGATGGAAATCTAAGCTATAGGTTTAGTTGCTGTTACTTTTCCTTAGTATTTCCAAATATTTTTCTTCTTCGGGCAATCCCAACTCAGTTTGCTGTTGGACAGGACTACTGGCTTCCTATTCTGCTGTTAGCAAAGGAACTCCAAAATCGTCCAGTGAAACATCTCAGGGAGTTACCTGAGGTATTCTTCGTACCTTAAACATGTGATATTATTAACAGCATTACTAGTTAAGTGGCTGGGGAGCGTCTAGGACCCAGGACACAGCTGGGAACCGAGATGCAGAGCAACAGCAGTTGGAAGGCTGGTGTGTGAGCACCCGTGTGCCAGCTTCAGTGGCACCAGCCACAAGCTGGGAACAGATTCCTCACCCCTTTGAATTTCACAGACCTGCACTGCTGCCTGGAAGAACCAGTCCCCAGACAGGCCAGGGCTGGGAGCACCAAGGCATATGTTTATGAACATATATGCAAGATATTTCAACTAAGAGAAATAAATACTGTACTATTTTGTCCTGTCCCTGGGGAAATGGTGTTCCTGGCAAAATACTGCTCTCTGCTGGCCTGACCTGCTTTTCCACAAGGGCCTCACTTCCTGACATCACCTGTCTTCCCTAGTGAAAAGGGCAAAGACCACCTTGTTTTGCTGACTTAGCAACTGGTGACAGAAGCATCTTTAATTTAGTATTGAAAAACATTACATTGCTAAGGAAAACAATACTGATCACCTAAATCTTTTGCCTTGAAGAGACCTTTTCCAATGCGTTATCACTCCTTCAGTGAAGATACTTTTCCTAATCCAAGCTGAACCTCACCTAGTACAACTTGAGGCCATTTCCCCTTGTCCTATCACCTGTTGCCTGGGATAAGAGGCTGAACCACACCTCACCACAATCTCCTTTCATGTAGTTGTAGGGTCTCACTCACAAACTGCCTCTACACACTCTTCCAGATGGGCTGGAGCAGAAAGCTGCTGCTGCAGGGATAAGTTGAACTGGTGGAAGACAAAATGATTTAGACGGCAAAAGAGCCATTAAGGAAGCTACTCAAGCAGGAAAACCATTAAAGGAACATGATGTATGGGGAAAGGCATGGAGCAGCTACCTGAGGGCCTCCTTTGCTCACATCTACCCACATTTCCCACATCAGAGCTGGCCCAAACTTGCAGGCCAAGAGCTCCTGGCAGGCTTTCACCAGGGCACAGAGGATGCCTGGCAGCCGTGCCAGCCATCTCCTGGTGGCATTATCCCTGGACCATGGGGACTCTCCCGCTGCTCACACAGGTCCTGCTCTGCCCCACCTCCCCTCAGCCTGGGGACTGCTCCTCTTGTCCACAAAAAATGGATTCCTTACCCAGTGTGCAACAAGGCAATGATGAGACACTCGAGAGAGACACTGGTTATTTATGTCATAGTTGTGCACGTTGGGATGCTCGGTGGTATTCCACAAATCAAGGACACCCTTCCACAGTTTACATGCCATTCTTTATTCACAGAAATTCAGTGTGAGCAGCCTCCCAAGTACAGCTCCTCTATTAGGATTAGTAATTATCATACAATATATGTAATCCCACCTAACTTCTACACATACTCAGGGGAAGGGTCTTTGCCAGGGCAGGACCTTTTTCACCTGTAGGCATGATTTTTAGTACTATAATGAAGATAGTTGAGCTACAGGATACGTGGACCCAGAGTCTTTTGCCGAGTTGACAATATATACATCAACATCTTCATTCACTTTGCCCTTAGTTTATTAGCTCCAGGGTGTCCTTGACTGAGGGATGCTAACTACAGCATATATACAGCAGTTTCTTGATTTGCATCATGCTTTAGAGCTCGCGTCTGGATGCGCATCATCCTTAAGAGCTTGTTAATTGCTGTCTGTTACACTGATTAAGTCTCCTTTCTTGCTAACGAGGCTTGAAAACACACAAAGATCAAACATCAAATAACACCCCGGCTTAAGGTAATTTTTGACACGTTCCACATTTTTCCAACACTGCTCCCGTTCCGCTCCTCCTTTAAGCACATTTATCAGGGAACGCCCAAGCCCCGGGGGTCTCCTCGCTGCCGAACCGGCCTCCCCTCACGGAGCGGGGCCCACCCCGCGCCTGCGCGCTGGGAGCGGGGCGGCCCGGAGGCCGGGCAGCGGCGGCGCCATGGCGGGGGCGGCCTGAGCGGGGGGTGAGTGAGGGAGGGAGGGACGGACGGAGGGAAGGAGGGAGGGCGGCGGGCCGTCCGTGTGAGCGGGGGTCTCCCGCGGGCCGTGCCCGGATCCCGGCGCCTCCAGGCCTCCCCCTCGTCGCTGCAGTCTCCCCTTCCTGCGGTGGGGCTCGTATCTCTTCCAAGACACGGGACCCCTGCGGCTTTTGCTCCTTCCTGTGGCGTTTAGCTCTCGTCTAGCTGCGGTTGAGGCCTCTCTGGCACCAGAAGGGTTGGAGCGATCATCCCGTAGACCTGCAGCGATTGCCACCTGCATGTCCCTGCCTGCTGGTAGAACCCAGAAAGATTTTTTTTTTTTTTTTTTTTTTTTGCAATGCCGTCTTCCTGATTTCAGTGTCATGACAGCCTTTCCCTTACCCTGATCTATTCTTCACGTGTGTTTGTGCCTGTGGTTCAGATTTTCTCCATTTTTATGAAGTTTTGTCTTACCTGCTTTTGGCAGTATGCTTGTAATCACCTTGATTTTAAATTCCTCCCCTTCACACCTTCTGTAGGCCTCCTGAATTCGTATCACCGACAGATGACATGTGTGTCAAAACCTTGTTTAACTCAGCTTGGTCGATTGGTTTGTTGTCTCTTCATTACTCTTTAAAAAAAAAGGAAAAATAATATGTAATTTTGCTTCCCATAAATCATCACTGACTGTTTTTTAATCATCTGGATGGTGTCATGTGAGTGCTTTTAGATTTTTTGCATTGTGCTTTGCTGTGTTTTCTTTCCTGGTATTGGAGATGGGGGGAGAGGGAACTCAAATTTCCTCTTGCATTTTAAAAAATTGTCCTTGTCCAATCTTCTGGGACTCTTTCACCATCCAGGAACTTACAAAGATAAGTGCCAGAGAAGCTGAGGGATCTTTGTCCTCGGACTTCTTCAAGATGAGTTGGATAACATGGAGGGGCCCCATAGCTGCCCATGCTGTGAGCAGGAGATTGGATTGGAGACCTCTTGAGGTCCCTTCCTACATCACTTACTGTATTTAGCTTCTCTGAACTCTCCTTACTCTGTGCCTCTAAGGCCTTTGTGGCAATGGGGGAAAAGAAGGTTTATGCTGCTCCGTGCCTCGAAGTTAGCTGTAGATCTCAATGACATGCTGAAGGAGGATGTGTTCCTTTGGATCATCTGGGAGCGTTCAGTGTTGTAGGCATCACACTCTTAGATCCATTCCTCAGGTTTAGAGAATAAAACAGACTTTTTCTCTCTTCTGTTGGATGTAGAATGATGTGGGAACCACCTGTTCTGTGTGATAAAGGGAAGACACAAAACACCTGATAGATGGAAGCCATGAAGATGTCAAAGCGGTTCTTTGCTTTTGGGATTTTGGCATGCATAGCTATTTATGTTGCATACATAAAATGGCGCTTGGATTCCAAACCACTCCTGGGAGCAACAGAAGGGATTGCTGAAAGCAGGGGAGATAAACTGAACCACCGGGCAGTGACCGCAGATCTCTCAGTCTTTTATGGAATTATGTTTGACGCAGGAAGCACAGGAACTCGCATCCATATATTTAAATTTACACAGCAGCCAAGAGGTATGTCCTGCTCATTGCATGATGGATTAAATCTTCCATAATGTTATGGAGCACATTATTGATGATTCTTTTCTAGGAATTACTTGAACAAACATGCTTCAGCTCTTTCTAGAGAGTCAATGGGAAGTATATTGTGATTCAGGCACATATATTTGGATGAAATTATGAAACATTCAACAAGAAGAAAATGCTGTAATGTCAGAATGTGAACTAAATAGCAGCTGTACTTTTAGAGTCATGGCTTGAAGAAGGGCAGTTTTTCATCACAGTGGTGAAAGAGAAGATTATAAATTCAAACTGCCTTATTTCCCCAAATTTTCACCATGAGGTTGTTGGCTGTCTCCAGTTCCTGGTAGTCAGCTACTTCTCTCTGCAGTGTCTGATTTAGTGCATCCTTGGCTTCAGTGTTGGATTTAAACTGTAAAACAAAACAAAAATTGCAAATTGTTTGATTAAAATTGTGTATTGCATCTGGACAGAAACTACTGAGAAACGAGACAGAAGTGTACAAAAAATCCCCAGTTTTCCTCTGGAGCACTAGGCTTCATTTGTTTACCTGTTGTCAGCTGCTATTTATAAAAGTCTTAAAGATTAGAGAACTTGTGTGGATGCTGTTAGTAGGTGACCTGAAGATTTTCAGGGTTAGCAGCGTGTATGGTGTGGTTGACCTCTGGGGAGCACAGTAGGTTTGCACAGTGGGCTGTTGTAAGGCTTAGCTAACAAAGGTGTTAAACAATAGTCCAGTGATTTCCTTCTTTTAATGTATTCCCAAGTCTTCACTGCTTCCTTGCCTGCTTTTCTTCTATGTTTCAGAATATATTGCAGCAAACTTTATAGAGTGTAGTTGGGTACAGGAGGACGATGTGTTGGGCTGGTGTTGTCTGGATTGCAGGTGAATATAGTGCTGCAGGTTTGCAACCTGTTTAAATCTGGCTCCCTCTGCTGTTACTGAAAATAGTGGAAAAGCTTCCACTAGGGTTTGCTGGAACCACGTTTAGTCAGAACAGAGCATGCTGAAATTTGGAGTCCTTGTTACAGGTGCAGTTTGAAAAGCTGCACATGGCAGGTGTGAGGCCTCAAAGACAAGTTGCACCCGTTGTCTGATACGTGTGAAGAACATGAGCATCGCGGACACCAGCACCTGAAAACCAGTCATGACTTTAAAAATGGTTTTCTCATAATCTAATTCCATAGCAAGGGCTGTATTTAAAGGTCAGGTGGCTATTGAAAGTTCATTAGACAGAGGCTTCAACCGACTTCTATTAGCACGTAGTAATGTAATTTGTTAAATGATTTTTTTTGTGTGTGTATGCAAAATTATTTGTACTGTTACTTATTTTGGAATACTGCTTTTGAACAGAAACTCCCAAATTAACCCATGAGACGTTTAAAGCACTGAAACCAGGTCTATCTGCATATGCTGATGATGTCGAAAAGGTAATTTAAGTGACTTCTCTTTGTCTCCCTTACCTTCAAGATCACAGGAATTTAGGCACTCCCTGAGCCAGATTTACACCCAGCTCATAGTGTTTTATTGGCTCCAAAAGCCTTTGTTTTCCAAAAATTTGTCATACTGCCTTTTGAGCCCTTTGTAGCTAAAACATTGAGTGGCAGAAAGTTCTATGTCACTGTTTGAAAAAGAGACTCTTTCAGGTTTTGACCTGTAGCTCGATAATCTGTTATATCCACTGGGACTTATGCTGTAGGAGATAGTGAGTCCTACACCTTCTCCTGGCCCCTTGTGCTTTTAATTTGTCTCTGTTTGACATTTACAGTGAACTGAGCCTCTGATCACCCTTTTTCCCTTTCAAAAGAGTTTTTAAGACGCCTTTTCTTGTTCTTTCTCTGCTCACAGAGTGCCCAGGGAATAGAAGAGCTCCTGGAGCTGGCAAAGAAGGAAGTTCCTATGGAGCTATGGAAGTTTACTCCTCTGGTCCTGAAAGCCACAGCTGGCCTACGGTTGCTGCCAGGAGAGAAAGCTCAAAAGTTGCTGGACAAGGTACTATTTCTTGTCTTTCCATTTGCTTGCCAGAAATTTTATAGCAAACTGTGATCCTTTCTGTGTAATGTGCGTATTTTTTGTGTATATTAATCAATTCCAATTGTTTAGCCCGAAAAACAGTAAAAGCCACCTGATCTCAAATGCACTTGGGGGAAAAGCTGTGTGAATGCAAGCAAGAGGAATGATGGCAGCTCCAAGTAAACTGGGAGATGACAGATAACATAACAAAGGCAGTGAGATCCTACTAACAGTAACTACAGGCCTGTTCTTACTGATCGTGTTTGGTGGTGGGCTTGACCAGGATGGTACTATTATTTTGAGAAAAGCTCTCTGCTGTTTGGTTGGCCACATTGTCATCCTGCTGCTGCTGCGAGGTCACTCCTTTATATTGATTGAAAATAATGTAAATTGTATTTATAGGCATGTAAAATGCATTTAATATTTTAAAATATTACAAAAATAAAACATGTTCTAGACCTTTGAGCTGCAGGAAAAGTTTATTAAGTATGCACTGAGTGTACTCTTTCTCTAAGCAATAATTGGAAGGAAGAAGTGGGGGGTGGTTGAAACCAAAGTCTCTGCTGCCTGTAGTGTAGAACTGGAGTTTTAGAAAACTTGATTTCCAGCTGAAAAAATATTTCTGTGACTGTAGCTTTTATTTGAACTGCAGGTGAAGGAGATATTTCAGGCCTCCCCCTTCTTTGTGAGGGACGACTGTGTGTCAATAATGAATGGAACTGATGAAGGTAGGCTATCTTGTGGAGACTCCTCCTGCAATCCTGGAGGTTCCTGCTGCACTGTGACAAGTCCTCTACTCACTGTAGTGGGAACCCAGAAGCAGTGGGCTTGACAGAGTTTTTATGCTGCCACAGGCAGTGCCTGCCAAAGAGGTCTTGTGCTACATTTTCCCATTTGAAGTCCTGAGCTCTATCCTGATCTTGAAAGCTCTGAGTGTTGGGCAGTTCCTGTAGGATCACCAGGAAACCACTGTGCAGTCAGCACTTCCAGAAAAGTTTCTGAATATCTGCTTGTTGAGATGGTCTTCAACAACTAGGTTTGTGCACTCTGCTTGTGACAATGCTTAGCGGAGCTTTCTGGGAGTATTTGGTCATAATGTTAATTAAAGCTGATCTAATGAGGGGGATTGTGAGTTCGATCTGAAAAAAATATTATATAGAGAAAAAAATATTTGCTGAAGTAAGTTGATGTTCATCAAAAAGTGCTGAGGACAGAACATCTAAATTCTATGTAACTGAGTGCTGAAATGTGTTTTAAATCTGCTTAGAAACCAAACTTTAAAATAGGTGAAGCTGTTTATGAATTTCTTTTTTTGCTACATAATGGTAAGAAAGACATTGTAATTCTTCTTGTTTTGTCTTAAAATCATTAGTAATAGTGACAGCCTTGGTTCAGCCAAGGGTTGAAATGGGCCATTCTCCCTAGAATGCTTTGAGTTTTAACCACATGAACAAATATATGAATTTGTTAACATAAGGCCCACTAATTCACCTAATTTATGGAGAAACAGTTTATAAAAAAAAAGAGGACAGAAATGGCATAGCTCGTAAAATTGCTTATAGGAAAACCGGAAAAATTAGACCACTGAAAGATAAAAATTCTTAGTATTCAAAAGGAAAGTTGAGTGCATGATATCAAACAAAATCCTACAAGTAGAAAAAACTACAAGTGTTCTTCTAGAAGATAAACAATGTGAGTCTCAGTCGTCTTACTGTCTTTTAACTGGGAACTGAAGCCTTTGTAGCTCATTGCCTAACTTTTTGACCTGTGAAATACAGAGTTCTCCAGGCATTTCATACATGGGCCTTCTCTCACAAATATCACAAGAGCTCTGATAGAGAAGGTAATTCTCTTTGTTCAAGGCGTCTTACCTTGGTATTGGGCAGCCACTGACAGTTCTGGAAATGTAATGTACTTGTTACTGCTGTGAGATAAAATGAAATAAATGAAATGGTATGATTTAACAGTGCATCTTCTGAACCTTTTCCTCATTAGGTATTTCAGCCTGGATCACAATAAACTTTTTAACAGGTATGTGTACGTGAGCATGTGCATAAAGATACGATGAATGCTGTGAAATTCATGCTGTTTTCTGCCCCTCTGTGGGATTTGCTCATTCATTGGGGTGGAATGGGGGAAAGAAGATTCTGTGAATAAGTCAGCAGTTATTTTGGCCTGGCCTATTTAAGTCATTAGGATTTTGGCCTTTTACTTGACAGAGTGAGGAGTTTAATCTTTTTCTGTAGATGTTTAATGTAGCTTTTCTTTCAACTCCCTGTAGGGTACCAGAGCATTTTATTCCTTTTTGAGCCTGCTGTGACTCTGGCTAAATATTTTAGGTGAATGCTCTAGATGTGCTTGGCAGCTGCATGGAGTAAAAGAAAATGCTATGCTACTTCCTTACAGATTTATAATGTAGAAATGCCACAAGTGTTTACGCTGCTGAGTGAGAAAAGGGCAGCTGAAGAGTAGAGAAAAAACTCAGCTGAAGACCTCTCTGACAATGTGTAATGCAGTCTGCCATCCAAGTGCTCTGTTCAGCACACACAGTGTGTGGAGCAGTGTGCTCTGAAGCTTTTTATGCCCACAGGAAATATCAGGAAGATTAGTGATCTTCAAACATCAGCTATCATGAGGTATACTGAGGTACTTGGCACAAACTGTCCTTGTCGAGAAGGTGCATTTGAGGGATCTAACTGAGAAGAACTAGATTTAGGTGAGAGGAGAGGTTTTGGCTGGCAGCAGGAAGAATTCCAAGAGAGCTGAGTCTGTTAGGACAGCTCTTTTCAGTATGTCATCCCTTTGGCCATAGGAAACTGCAAAATGCTGCTAAGGGATCAGGGAGAGGTGGCCAAGAAAACCACATTCCTCTGTGTTACAAAGTGGTTACCAGAGTAGGGTTTGTAAAAGGTCCTTGCATCCACTGAGAAATGTTTAGGAATGCAGTAACCAAAGCTGCTGTAATTAGGACATGAACAACCACCAGAGAAATAAGAGAAACTCTGTCACTTTTAAGATTTTCAGGTCTGATAAAGCCAAAATCAGTGCCCAGTAGGTAACAGTATAATTTAGTTCTGTCTGGAAGCTGACAGATGGAGTTAGATTATTCTCTTTCTTTACCACTGTACTTTTGGTTTTGTTCCTAGCCAGTTTCTCACAGTGCCCACCTTGGATTTCTCTGTTCTGCCACACATTTCAGGTAGACTAGATGATCCGCAGAAGAGAAGTGTAGGGATGCTGGATTTGGGTGGTGGATCAACACAGATCACCTTCCTTCCGCGCAATGAGGTAACGTGAGCATGCGCACGGTTGGGAAATGCTGGTGCAGAAATCAGTAACTGCTCAGATTTCTTTCCCTTGGAAACAGAGCAAGAGTTTGTCAGTGTGACATGAAGGCGCACTTGTGACAGAAAACCTCAGGTCACTTGGTCACATCTGCCTTCTTATAGTCAGAGAGGCGTCACAGCTCTTTGTCCATCCTCGTAGTCCAGCTCCGTGGGTTGGTGGTGCATGTGCTGAGTGCCAGGGCTGCTTTATCTTGTGGAAAATACCTTGTTCACCTGAGTGTCCTAATCCTTGACTCTCAGTTTGTGCAGCTTACAACTAAGAACTCAAAAAGCAATGCTGTTAATGAATTCAAGTCCAAGATTTGGCCTACAATGGGTTTTAGGAACGCAGTAGGATGTCTTCTCGACCCTGGTTTTTAATTTTCCTGGGTTCACTCAGCTGCAAATTAATGCTTTCTAAGGAGCAACTGCTGTTATGCAGTAAAAAATATACTCTGATGTCATTTCAGCTTCCTGGTGTGGCATTTTTATAGGTGTTCTGTGAGCTGGAAGCCCTGTGGGTGTGGAATTGTAAGGCCGTGGCCTGAGCAGAGATAGCGTTCTTAGTAAAGCTGCACAAAAGCAGAGGGATGGGATGCTGTGTCCAGCTTGGGATGATCAAGATGTGCTTTGTTACAGTAGAATGACAAGGGATGTGAAGGGTCCGGGATGTGGAAATTCTGGACATAGAGATTGTGTTAAGATATGAGCAGCATGAACAGCATTGTGGCCTGAGCTTTGCTCCCCACAAACGTGCTAGTGCCAGTGCACTTGGGGAATATGTTGCAAAGTGTGTTAGATAATTATCCTTTCGTTTCTTCAGACTACAGGCTGGTCCTCACTCTGTTCCTTGGCAAGCACAGTAAAGTGCTTTTCCTCCGGCTTGTGCAAGTTCACAGATTAATTCCACTCAAGTAGGAGGTTAATGTATGCCTCGCTTTTGTATTAGTTTGCTCACAGTTTTCTGTGGTAGGGATCACGTGAAGAGGCAGTTGCTGTAACCTCTTGACAAAAGCAGTTAAGAGCTGGAATAAGGATTCCTTTTAATGAAAGTAATTCTTTTACACAGCATTTTGGTGTAACCAGTGTAGAGACGGTCATGTGAAGACACTACTAGCTCCAGGTTTTGTGGTTGTCTTGCATATCAGCAGTCAGTTTGAAATACTTGCAAATTTGTAATTTCTCTCTAAATCATGCTAGGATCGTTTCACGTTTTTCCTGACTTTTGAAGGATTACTTTGTTGATGTTTGCTGCTGGATGGCAGAAATCTGTCAGTGACATCTTTTTGTCCCTCCAGGGATCTCTCCAGACATCACCAGCTGGCCACACAACTTCATTTCACATGTTTAACCACACCTACAAGCTGTATTCATACAGGTTAGTTGTGGGAAGGAGAGCACACTGTACCAGTCAAAGCTTTCTGTGAAGCCAGTGAGACCTAGGTGTTTTTCTGAACTGGGATCCTTGCCAGCGAGTACTGGGAAGAAGTGGAGACACTTGAGCCATGTGATTGTGGTAGATTAACCTTGGCTGCCCACCATGTGCCCACCAAGCCACTCTATCGCTCCCATTCCGTTAATAGGACAAGGGGAAGAAAATAGGACCAAAAACTCATGGGTGAAAATACGTACAGGGAGGCCACTTACCGGTTGCTGTCGTGGGCAAAAGAGACTTGACTTCGAGAATTTAATTTAATTTATTGCCAATTAAACAGTAAGATAATGAGAAATAAGATTAAAATCAAAAACAATTTTCCTCCACCTCTCCCTCCTTCCCAGGCTCAGCTTCACTCCCAACTCTTTTACCTCTTCACCACTGAGTGGCACAGGAGAATGAAAAATGGGGATTGGAGTCAGTTCATAGCACTTTGTATCTGTCATTCCTTCCTCCTTGTTGTCTTCCCTTGCTCCCTGTATTTTGGGCAGAGACAAGCAATGTCTTCCCACCTGTGTTTGCTGTGGGGTATGTTTGGCCTCAGAAAGAGTCAGTTCTGTATGCTAGTGGCTGGGGTGCCTTTGGGATACAATTGCCAGTTCTTCAAGAGCCAGATTACAGCTGCCAGCTATTGCCTGAGCTTTTCAGAGAGCAATTATCATTCTGGGTGAGAGTAATCTGAGAGCAGGTTGTCACACTGTTCCTCTTATGTGCATGAGCTGCTCACTCGAGCCACTTTGCTATGACTGTTTGGAGGAGACCGGCATGTCCCAGCCAGGTTGTCAGTGGAGTATCAGAGGAATGATGTTTGTTCACAGAGGCTTTTATCCCTTTGCAGTTACCTGGGACTTGGGCTGATGTCAGCAAGGCTTGCCATTTTGGGCGGAGTGGAGGGAAAACCCTGTAAGTTATGGGCAGTCCTCAAGTCTTGGCTCTGAGCACAGGGTGGTGGTGGGGGAGGATTTGTATGACCCCTTCCCTCGGGGCTCAAGGTTCCCAAGTGGCATGTGGACTGCTGTCACTATGGCTGGGAGCATTTGAGACAAATACAGGAGGTGACATTGCTAGATCCCAGGAGACTTGGATTCTTGCCAGCCCTGGGTGGGAGGTGGGCGTGGGACATCTGAGCCGTGACTGGACCGTGGAGGTGCCTTGCTGGGGGTGAGGGTTCTGAATTTAACTCTTCGTCTTTTTGTTTAGTGTGGCTTTGTTTTACTTCTGCAGCAGAAGAGGAGGAGTTGATCAGCCCTTGTTTACCACCTGGCTTCAAATCTGAATGGCAACATACTGAGATAGTGTACAAAATTAAAGGACAGAAGGCAGGTATAGTGATTTATCACTCTTCCTATCTAGGCCAGATGCGATTAGCAGAGTAAATCAAACTCTTCAGCCTCTTGCAAAGACACCAGACTCTGTTTACTCTTCTCTCTGGCTCCTCTTGCCGTGCTGTTAAAGAGATCATGCAGCTCTTTCCTGTTGTGCCGTGAGGTGTCTGCCCAGTCAGTAAAGCTGCTAGTAGTGATGCAGATGGACTTCAGCAGTCCTTGAACAGGTCTTTCAAAATCCTTCTTTCTCTAATGATGTTGTCCATCTCTTATCTATCACATACTTAGTCCCAGCCTGAGGATGGTAGGTGTTTGCCTCTGGAAGGAGAAGCATAATAAGCACAAGAAGATCTTATGGAGTGCTATTTTGCAAAAAGGAGCCTGTTTCTTGGCAGATACTAAGTAAATTTTATGTATATATAACTCTCTGTATATATATATATATATATAAAAAAATACTGGAAGGTTTTTTGCCTTCTTTTAGGTGAGCCTCTCTATGAGTCTTGTTCTAATAAAGTGGCAAAGATGCTCTACAAAAAAGTGCATAAAGCTGAGGAAGTGAAGGACTTGGATTTTTACACTTTCTCCTACTACTATGACCGTGCAGCAGAGGCTGGTCTCATAGGTATGTCTGCTCCTGGTTTTGTTTCATTTTAAATGACAAGTTATGGAATAAATGGTAACACTTGCAGACATCATGATGCTTTGCTGAGCTGTCATGGAACTTAGTCTATTGTTACACTGCTGTGCAGCATTGATTTTGACTGGATATTAATTTCTGTAGAAAGGGACTGGGGCTGTGAAATAGGATCTGCAATGTTTGGCGATAGTTTTTAAACAAACCGTTTGCATTTCAGAAGAGGTTTTGTTGTCTTATTACAATCCAAAATAGAAAAAACTTCATAATGGTAAACAAAATTCTCAGTCAGTAAAGCAGTAAAAATAAATTTCAGCTGTGTGTTTTGCTCCACTGACCTTTTTAGATGGAATGAAGATTTTCAGATATTGAAAATGCATCACATCACATTTATTGAAAATGCATCACATCTCTTTTCCAGTGGTATGCTGGTGTACAGAAGGCTGTCACGTTCTGTGGTAGAAAGCAGATTATGACACCTCAAGTTAGTTTGGACAAACATACCCCCCTCCTTGGCCAGTTTCTTTTTACAAATAATTTCAGATTTAATGTGTTGCAGAGCACCCTGCCCTGTCCAATAACTGTGTTCAGGGCAGCATAGACATGGGGATCAAGTGAGAGTCTGTAAACTTTGTTTCTTTAGGAAACGAGGCTAAAGGTTCT
This sequence comes from Myiozetetes cayanensis, assembly GCF_022539395.1. Classification (NCBI taxonomy): domain Eukaryota; kingdom Metazoa; phylum Chordata; class Aves; order Passeriformes; family Tyrannidae; genus Myiozetetes; species Myiozetetes cayanensis. The sequence continues at coordinate 3,735,397 of NW_026087411.1, read as the reverse complement.
TCATAAGCAAAGGCTTTTCAGTCTGTAGTCAGAATCTTTTAAAGGTTCTTTTACCTTTAAAACCAGTCTGAATTTTGACGTTGGTTTCAGTGGCTCAAGATTTGATTTTGAAACAACTTTTATGACTTGAATCTATAGTTGCCTTTATATGAAGACTGTAAAAGAACAGGGTTTTTTTCCTTTTAGATAAAGAGAAAGGAGGAAGCTTAACTGTCAGTGACTTTGAAATTGCAGCTAAATATGGTGAGTAAAATGTAATCAAACACTTACTAGTTATTGTGTGTAAATTCATTCCCAGGTGGCAAATGTGTGACATTCTAAGAAGCCCCATGTTTTTAAGGAAATATTGAGTACCTCTACATAGCATCTCACGAACACTTCTGCTTTTTTCTGAAAATCTCAACCATTTTTATATTAACTTTTGCTTTTGCAGCCGATATGACACATATTATAATACATATATTTCAAAACTCTTTCAAGAATTACAAGTAAATAATTACTTGACAATTAGCAATTGTTCTGAAATCATGCTTTCAAGATAGTTGTGGCTTTAATCATCTTGTTAGCATAACCTGTTCTAATCCGGTTTAATTTTCTTTTTGTTCATTTGCTTGATTGTTGGTCAGAAAAGGAGGAAAACCGGTTCATAGCTTTTCACTTCATCAGCTGCAGAGAGAACTGCCTACACAGATTTACTAATGTAAACATTCTTTTCTTAATACCACAAACTCAGGCTTTAATCAAACTGTCATGGGGTTTTGTGGTAAACTTTATGTATGACTGAACAAGTGCTGTTCTGACTTTTGGAATACCATTTGTGTAATTCATCCTGAGAAAGGTTTTATTTTGGTTTTGTCATTTCTTTTTCTTTTATTTTGTTTTGGATTTTTTTAATTTGGTTTTGTCAACATTTGTTGAGTGCTGGTGCTCAAGGAAGGTAACACACCTGAGGTTGCTTATATATTTGAAGCCTTGAATTAGAAGAAGTTGGAGGCTCTTTTCCTGGAGAGATACAAGAAATTCTGCTATCTTAGGGGATTGGCAGAATGCCTGGATCTTCCTTCCAAAGCTTATGTGCTTCTGCTGATGTGTGTATGTCGTTTCAACCCCATTGTGACAGGTTCCATCACTGCACAGCTCAACTGACAAGAGGTGCTTTATGGATTCCTTTGAGATTTTTCAAAGTTGGGCTGTTGGTACACCTGAGCCCGCAGTGTGCATTCAGACACCGTGTTTTTTCTCCTTAGTTTGTAAGACCATGGAAATCAGCCCTGGAAGCAGCAGCCCTTTTCTCTGCATGGACCTCACGTACATCACCTTCCTCCTGCAAGAGCTGGGCTTCCCGAAGAGCCAAACCTTTAAGGTGATGCACAAAATGGATTGCTGGGAGAAGTGGGCAGGAGGGTGCCAAGGCAGGAGTCATCATGCTGGTAGCTCAGTTCTTGATTTGCCTTCTTGCTACAGCATGTGCTCTGTGGTTGTGGGTGGAGCGGCACTCTCCCCGCAATGGTATCACCATCTGGTTGTCATAACCTTCAGCACTGTGTTCACCTTGCATGCTTCAGATTTTCCCAAAGAATTGTGTTTTAACTTTCTTGCTTATTTTTTTTCCAGCTTGCCCGGAAAATTGACGATGTTGAAACAAGCTGGGCATTGGGAGCCACTTTCCATTACATCGACTCACTCAATAGACTGCAGTACTAAAGCTCCTAGAAGGTGACTTTTGGGAATCTCCATTTTTTGGAAACCCAACATGGGAGAACCTGTTGAAGAACATGCTTTTGGCTTCTGCAGTCATTTGGAAGGTCACCATGAAACAGGTTCCTTTCCTCCAACCACCTGCCAAGTCCTCTCCTTCACTAGCTCTTTTTTACAGTGCAGAGTGTAGTGTGTAAGAAATAAGCCTTCATTTGACAGCATCTTGCGTAAGCTTGATGTAAAACTTGATCGTTATGGAAGGAAAACCAGGGCTCTGCAGGACATCTATGATCTCTATGAGAAAAACACACCTTTTTGGAATATGCCTGTACTGTGAGCTTGCAGTATGCTGAAGTTGCTGTAGGAAACGGTCACTCCACAAGGAACGCTTTACAGTCCTGATTTCAGGGTGATTTTTCATGTTTGTCAGCAGTTTTCAGTGATGATTTTTATGTTACTGCTCGTGTTTGAAGGTGAACTTACATGTATGTGCAAAAATGGTGCATTTACACAGATGTTGACAGGCAGCAACTTTGAAATGCAGCGTGGAAGCTGCAGCTCTTGTTTTCCACGTGGTGAAAGGGGAAAGCTTGGGAGCACTCTAGAAACTGGATATGGACTTGGAGGCATGAGCCTGTGAGCCCTGTAGCGTTAAAATGTTGATTCCCTGCCTTTGGGAGGTGGGTGGTGGAAGACAACATCAGATTTGCTGGATCTAGATGAGCAAGGCCTGGGAACTGGGTACAGGGGTAATGATGGATTTGACAGTTCTGGAGTCAGTCGGAGTAACATCAATGAACAAGGCGCAGTCACAAAAATAAACCCTGAGCACGGTTTGTTGGACATTGCAGACTTTTGTGCCTTGGCAGGGTTGATGCAGGGCCTGGGGTGAGTGCATTTGTGTGATGTTTCAGGTGCCACTTCTTCTGTGATAAATGAATGTGTTGTGGTTGCACTGAGCCGCGGCAGGGTAGCTGCAGTGCAGTGCTCCCAGTGCGCGGGCAGGGGCAGCAGGAGCTGGAGGGGACGTGCTGCGCTGTTTGTAACCTAATTGTGGAATTGTGATGTATTTGTATGAGTGTATAGAGAAGACTCGAGTGGTCTTTTGGTGGTGCAAAAGAGCTCAGCTTCCCCGAGAGCCAACAGTGCCTGCCCGGACTCGTGGGCTCACGGCAGCAGTACGTGGTGTCCTGGAGGCACGCTGCGTGCATGGCTGCGGGCTCTGCAGCTGAGCGTACCGGGGACCCCTGAACCCCGCCGTTCCGACAGTAAACTCACAAAATGAAAACGTGGAATGGTGGTGGTGGGTGGCTTTGCCAGAGCCCACCCAGTCCCCCTATGCCATCCCTGTCCCCACGCACCATCCCAGCCCCCTACGCCACCCCAGTCCCAACTCGCCATCCCAGTCCCCATCAGCCCGCCCCCGGGTCGCAGCCCGCCCCGGCAGCGGCCCCGCCTCGTCGCGGGCGGTGGAGGCGCAGGCGCGGCTGCCCCGGAGCTGCCCCGGCCCCGGCTGCGGCAGAGGCAGCGGCAGAGGCAGCGGCAGGAGCAGCTGCGGCGGCGGAGCCGGCGGGATGGCGGCGCCGCTGAGCGACGGGGACCGTCGGAAGCAGATCAGCGTGCGGGGCATCGCGGGGCTGGGGGACGTGGCGGAGGTGCGCAAGAGCTTCAACCGCCACCTCCACTTCACCCTCGTCAAGGACCGCAACGTCGCCACCCCCCGCGACTACTACTTCGCGCTGGCCCACACGGTGCGCGACCACCTGGTGGGTCGCTGGATCCGCACCCAGCAGCACTACTACGAGCGGGACCCCAAGGTGAGCCCCGGGGGGACGAGGGACTGGGGCGCGGCGGCTGTGCCTTCTTCGAGGGTGTCTCTGTGCCCCCTGACGGGTGTCACTGCAGGCATGACCCATGGGCGTTCCCACAACCTTGTCCCTTGTGTGCACCTGGCTGTGGCCCCTTGTGCATCACCGTGACCGTGGCCCCTTGCATTGGCCGTGCCCCTCGTGCATCCTGCCACGGCTTCTTCCCCGTGGGCATCGTCACACCTGTATCACTCGCACTTTGCTGTGGCTGTGTCCCCATGGGCATTGCCGTGGCCATGTCCCTTGAATGCACTTCACAGTGGCTGTGTCCCCGTGAGCCTCTCCTCAGCCGTGTCCCTCTCACACATCTTGCCATGGATGTCACCGTGGCCACGTCCCTCATGCAGTTTGCCATAACTGTGTCCCCACAAACTCTTTTGCAGCCCTGTCTCAATGAACCTCGTTGCAGCATTGTTCCCCCTCAAAAACCCCCAGAACTGTGACCTCTGCACCTTGTCACAGCCATGTCCCCTGTGATCCCACTCTGGGCATGTCCTTCCATGGACCTTGTTGGTGCTAAGTCTTGTGCACACTTCATCGCAGCCACGTCCTGCACTGGCACTGCCACGGTGGTGTCCCCTATGGGCATCATCACCTCCATGTCTCAGCACATGCCTCAGCACAGCCTTGTCCTGACTTCACTCCTGCAGAATACGCAGGCAGCTTGGCTTTGAGACTGGAGAGGAGTTTCTTGCCTTGTGAAAGCCAGACAAGCTCTCCCAGGTAACCGAACCCTGGGGTTTCTCCCCACTTGTCAAGTCAGGACAGCAATGCTAGAGGAGCTGGGGATTGCAGGACATTTAAATTGAGACCCAACCCAGCATTTGACTGGAGAGCCACAGAGAGCAGGTACTAGGAAAGGCACATACAGTGTGCAGGCAGCCACCTCCCTGAGTCAGCTCATTTCCCAAGATTATGAATATTGCCTTGACACAAGAAGCAAAGTGCACTTTCACAACGGAATTGCTGCACATATACTGGGAGTTACACTGGTGCATGGGGCTCTCCCTTTTATCCTTACACAAATGCACCCTGATCTGTATGGTTGCACCAACAGAAGGGCTTGTACAGATCCCATAAAGGCTCGGAGGACCTTGGAGCAAGTTTTCTTACTGTCTCCCACACTTAGATTTTCACTAGGAATGTGTTTCTGTGGCAGACTGAAAGAGGCAGAGCATTTGTGCAATTATGCAATGTTTTTGGTTTTTATGATGAGCCCCAGGGAATAGACAGACCCTTTCAGACTCCCAGCAGAGGTGGCAGAGTGGGTAATCCTGCTGTTTAGCGGGGAAAGATCCAAGCTACAGTGAAAGAGATTCAAGTGAAAGCACGATTTAAAGTCAGGTTATTGCTCTATTAAAAATTCCTGTTTATTTATAAAAATATCCACAGCAATAAATCTGAGTGAGGGCAAAAGGTTGCACAGCCTGTTTCTCATCCCACAAACAGGCTTTCGTTAGCATTCGTGGCACAGACACGGCTCCTCTCAAACTTGGAAGGTCACAGCGGAGCAGCCTGTCGTGCACGGTTGTGCCAGGAACCCTGCCACCCCTGGGACAGTTTATTTGTTCAACAGAGTGAAATGTGTGAAAATCAGCGTGGGGAGAACAGGAAGACCCATGCGATGGGAGTGCTGGAAAATTGCTAGCAGGAAGGTGCTGGTCCTGGGCCCAGCCGGCCTGCTCTGGGCAGGGGTCTCACTCTGGCTTTTGGGAGGCTCTGGATCAGCTACAGCCTAGCCTGGGAAAACTTTAAAAGCCCAGCGTAAACATCACCTCAGCTGAGCTGACAGTGTATAAATACACTATTCAGCATCCTAGATAATTCTTACCCTGAGTTAATTAGGGAAACACTTAACAGGCAGCAAGATTTTTCTATAGAAGGCTGTTGGCAGGGAGATGCGTGGCGGAGGCTTGGCCGGCATCCCGTGCGAGATTCTTCTGACAAACAACTGTGGTGCGTGGTGTTCAGGAGCAGGCGCCAAGAGCCAGTCTGGGAAGACATCCCTACTCTGGAAAATATTTGGGTCTGCTCTTGGTTTTAAGCAACTTTGGTGAAAGCAAAGCGCTGTGCTGTGTATTAATGACTTGCTTTGCCTCTCTAGCGCATTTACTACCTGTCCCTGGAGTTCTATATGGGTCGCACTCTGCAGAACACCATGGTGAATTTGGGCCTGCAGAATGCTTGTGATGAAGCCATTTACCAGGTAAAGTCTCGGGGGTACCAGGGTCCCCCTGAGGTACTGGCTAACTTTTTCCACAGAGTATCTTTATTTCTCAGGACTTTACCCTAAAGTTGTGTTCTTTTGACTGTACAAAACAAGGCTTGGCTCTCTCTTAGTGTTTTTTGTTCCCTGGAGGAGACAGTGGGGAGACCCTTGGTTGCCTTGGAGTTAGAGTAGGATTTTTTCAAACCACTGTTTTCCTGTAGTGAATGGGAAAATCCAGAAGTGTATACAGAAAACAACACCTAGTATCCAAAATGATTAGGGAGTCACAGGCTGAAAAGAGCTTTCCATTAGCATGAGACATGATGGCTTACTACAGGAGATGTAGACTAATAGGAGAAACTGAGCCAGAAGAGGAAACTGGAGCACTGAAACACCAAATTACATTTCATGCATACATGTACACAAGGCACAGCAGCAGCATTACCAGAGAGAAGTTAATCATTGGGAAGGGAGAAAGGGGGGAAATTGTTTACTTGAAGTAAAATGTGATCAGATGACTTCCAATTGATAAAAAATGCAGCTGGGTATCACCAAGGCAATCACAAATGTGAGGCCATCGTTACTTACATCTTTACTTGCAGCCATCTCTCAGCAACTCGGTGATGTTTTTTGGCAGAATGTGAGTTTTTTGGTTTTCTCACCCCAAGGCTTTATTTCTCCCTGCCTCTTCCTCCTGGCCCCAGGTGTGTTGGGAGGTGTCCAGCATGACTCTGTCACTGAGAGAATTTGCCTCATTTTTTGTGTCCCCATCACCAGGTTCATGAGGCTTTCCCATCTTGTGGTTGCAGACCACTGAAGTCTGGGAAAACAGTTTGGGGAGCAGCCATGGTGTTGGCTTAAACAGCTGGCTGTCCCCCCTGGCACCAAGGCGAGATAGTGCTGCCCCCCAGGAGGCAGCATCTCTTGACTCCTTCAGAGTCCTTGCTGCTGGCACATTTAGCTCCATCCGGCAGTGGCCCCCAGGCCAGAGAACAGACAGTGGATGCAGGCAACCACTTCCAGCACCCAAGGAGCTCGACTGTAGGCTGGCCAGGATATGGGAAGCATGGAGAGTAACTGCTGCCAGCCTGGTCATGCCCTTTCTCAAGGACTTGATGGGTGCAAGCAGAGGGATGACCTGCCCTGCTGGACGTGGTCCCTTGCACACCAACTTGACCATTCACCATCCTGTCTCCGGTGGCGAGTTTGGTTGAAGGGCCTCCTGGCACGGGGGGCTGTCAGGAGATGAGTGTTTTGTTTGAAGTCTCTAAGGAAACCTAGTTCGTAGGAATGGGGTGTTTGATGATGGGCTAAACTGTTTTCCAATTAACTGGTCTGCCCAAGGACCAGGGGCCTTTGATCTGCTTTGTGGGGAGTGGTAGGGATGGAGGGAAAACCCTGTGGGTTTTAATTTCCCACAGTGTAGTTGGGTTTGGGATCTGTGTTTGGCCTCCTTGGAGAGCAGCTCGGGACATGGGGTTTGGGTGGTGACATGTTCTGCTGTGGTTCTTTCCAATAGCTGGGTTTGGACTTGGAGGAGCTGGAAGAAATTGAAGAAGATGCTGGGCTGGGAAATGGAGGCCTGGGCCGCCTGGCAGGTAATACAGGGAGAGGGGAATTCCCTTCTTTTGCAGAGTGCACGGGGACCAAGGGTGGTGTGGCTGGAAGCTGTCACACCCTTGTCACTGCCTTCTGCCCCACAGGCCTTCAGCAGTATTGTACCTTCATGCCTGCTCCTGGCTGGCCAGAAACAAGCCCTCTCCACAGTGAGAGCATCCAGGAGATGTAGGTGTGTGTTCTGCAGTGCAGAAGGCAGGGCTGTGGCTGAAAGAGGCTGTTGGAGCCTTTCTCCTCACCTCCATGTGAAATCTCTCACTTCTCAGAGGCACTCAGCAGCTATCACAGAGACAGATTGTTGGCTGCTATTTTAGTCTGCCTGTCCCACGGGACGGCTGGAGATGAGAGCTCCCCAATGTAGAATAAATGATGGGGCTGATCTTTACCAGAGCTGCCAGGACTGAGGGCTGGAAGGGTTTCCTTTGAAAGCAAGGATAGTTAAGTAGCTGGTGATGCAGCAGGTTGGGATCAGAAGCCCTGCTTTACTGGGCAGGCAGTCTTACAGCAAGGCATTAGCACCTCAGGCAAGTTTAGAAGAGCTCTCACTGCAGTGAGGTTGGATTTAGTGTTTTGGTGACCTCTCCTTGTCACCAACAGTTTGGGGGGGTTCATGGTGGCTTGGCAGGATATACATAGGGACCTGCTGCAGTCATTCTCCTTCTGTCCCTTCTGCACATAGATTTCCTCTGACTAATAAACATTTCCAGCAGCACTGGTTGTGGCAGCCCCTCACCTTCATGCACAGCATGCTGTAGCAAGTGCAACAAGAGAGGAATGAGGTTTTCCTTGCAGCATGACCCTGCTCTGCTCTTCCAGCCTGTTTCCTGGACTCCATGGCCACGCTGGGCCTGGCAGCGTACGGATACGGCATCCGCTACGAGTTCGGTATCTTCAATCAGAAGATTGTCGACGGTTGGCAGGTACATTGGCAAACTCAGGTCAGCTCTTCTCCCTCTGTTTCATGCTGCCGTGGCCACCTCTGCCCATGGACAAGGCCTGGCCACACAAAATGCCCTGCAGTGCCTTGAGCTGCTCCTAAACTGGGCATATGAGTCTGTCACCGGGCAAGATCGTGTGGAAGTTGAGCCGTGGGGCATGGCTGAGACCAGAGGTCTCCCTGCCTGGGGCTCCATGACACAGCTACAACAATCCCAGAGCCCCATCCAGCCTGGCAGTGAGTGGGCAAGGAGTCAGACTAAGGATGGAGATGTGCCTAAATACCTGATGCAGGTGTTTGGTGAAGGATGGATTTGAACATGATGGAACATGGGCAAGTGCCTGTGCTGCTGCTCCTGTCCTGTGGGTTCCCTGGGTCACTGGCAGCAGGGTCTCAAATAGGGACTTTCCTGTAGCATTAGTGATCATAGTATTTTCAAGTGAAAATAGCTAAAAAAGTGCCCCAGCTGGCAGTTTTCCTTAGTGTATGTCTGGAATTGGTTTCCATGAGGAGACATGCCTTGCCTTTGAGCATAAAGTACCTTTCTCCCTCTAAAATACTAAGAGGCTTGAAGGTTGTTTCTTCCTCCTTCTCCACAAAAAAGCTGCAGTGCTAGGCCCTATAAATGGTGAAAGCGGGGAAAAAAGCTTCCGCTGTATTTGACTTCATGTTACTTAAAAAAGAACAGGGGTGGTGGCATGTTGGATTGTGGCTCAGAGCTGCCCTTCCCTCCCTCCCTCCTCCCCTTCCTGGCAGAGAAATGCCTGGAGGCACAAAGCATCCCTCCAAGTGCCTCAGCCCCTCTGGTTCCTGGATAACATCAACCTTGGTGGCTCTGATGGGTTCCCTTTGACTACATTGCCACTGTTATGAGCTGAGAGGAAAAACCCTCCCTGTTACAAGACCTAGATTACAGAGGGTGACTTGTGGTCAGGAACAGCACCAGTGGGTGCCACATCCCAAGTGCAACAGTCAAACTGGATGTAAAGGCATGGAGACAGACTGAGTGCAGTGCTCTGTGCAGTTTGGATAGCTTAAACCTGAACAGTGCTGCAAAGCCCATAGAGGCTGATTTATTTATACCAGCTGGGATGCAGCCATCTAAGTTTTGGAAAGCCCAGCTGTCCTCTAGAGGCCTCTGCATATCCATTTTTAAAGTAAGCTTACTCAAGCTTTGTTTTTAAACTGGTCTGCCTTTGGAGAGCCTTATTTAGCCTTCACTTGTAGACACAAGCCATCCATTGAACCCCATTTGCCTCTTGTAGGTGGAGGAGGCGGATGACTGGCTACGCTATGGCAATCCCTGGGAGAAAGCTCGCCCAGAGTACATGCTCCCTGTGCACTTCTACGGCCGTGTGGATCACACTCCTGAGGGTGTGAAGTGGATCGACACCCAGGTACCGCCATCATCTGTGTCAGTGCTGGGCTGGAGGAGACCAGGCAAGGGTAGGGAGGAGGGGGAGCATCTAACCCCAGGCTGCCTGAGGGGTTCAGGCTTTGCTTCTCTCCCAGATTGGCAAAACTCTCTCTGCTACCCTTGCAATTATGAAAGAGATGCTGTAGCCTACAGAATTTGAGGGGAGAAAAAATTGTTGATTTGTTGCAGCAGGAATTGAGAAAGAGGGATGATACTCAACAACTTCACATCAGCTGGGGTCTCCTTCTGTACAGATCTCCAGGGTGAAATCCCACAGTCTTGAATGGATTTATGTTGGAGGACAAGTAGGAGAAGCCTGGCAGCTCTGCTAGGTTCCTTCTGCACTGCTCCTGGCCACTGCTCACTCACACTCAGTGGCTTTGCAGGTGGTTCTAGTGCTGCTGCTGTGGGTGGGCAATACCGTGGGTGTTGAACTCCTGTGATCAGAGCGAGTTCCTCTTTCCCAGACAAGCCCAGCTCCCCGGAGGCCTTGTTTTGTGGCACTGTGGAGCACAAATGCTCTCTTTCTGCCTCCCACAGTTGAGGAAGTAGTACTGTACTTCAGGAGCACATGCTTGCTGCCAGCACATGCATTCCCATCTTGCAGCTGAGGAAAGCAAGCTATGAAGAGGCACAGGTCTATTAGGAGGATCAAAGATGCTTCAGCCTCTCCTGTGTAAGCACTGCCCAGGACGGCGGAAGGAAGGCTGATTAATTTCTCTGGTATTCAGGGATATGACCTAGCCTTGTTCCCATGATGTTCAGCAGTCTCTCAGCCTGATGAGCCAGCTTGGTTCATCTGAGGAGCTCACAGTCACAGAGCCCAGCCGTTCTCTTCAGTGCCAAGAGCTAAAGCTCAGTTTCAGAGCCACCTGGGCCTGCTCAGAGGAGAAATAAACCAGGTCTTTTTCCAGGGCTCTGGTTGTCCAAGGCTGTGCAGGCCACTCCCAGGACAAACAGTGCACGGGTTCAACACCACAACCCTGTGAGTATCTTGGAGGCACTGTGCCAGAGCTCTCTGGTCCCCAAGTCCAGCAGGCATCCACTAGGGGACCGAGTGCCATTGCATTTCAACATGCCTCTCTTCTGATCCTAAGGGTTGTCCAGGGTTTCAGGGTTCCCAAACACTGCTTCCTACAAGGAGGTGAATTGTCAGATAGTGCTGTTAAGGGAACAAGCTGTAAAGGCTCGAAAAACCCAGAGACGCAGTCTCCAAATATAGCATTGCTGAGTTCATGTGATGTGTGCCCCAGTCTCTGGGCAGGCTCTCTGCCTACTTCTGTGTTCAGAGCTGGTAATAGCAGCTTGAGCTCTTGCTGATTCTCCCCAGAGGAGAGGTGTTGCTGATGCCAGCACAAAGAGGCTGTTCAGGACCAACATACTGAGTTTTCCCTGCTCTCTGAAGGCATCTTCTCCAGTTCTCTGCTGCTTCTCACATCTTTGCTTGGGGACAGCCTCTCCCTGCCTTGCCACTGTGCCAATATAGACCGATTTGTTTAGGAGGATGCTGGCTCTCTTTGCCAGTGTCAGAGAGGAGGCCCAGGCTTCGTGCTGCAGGGTCAGGGCCTTGCTCTGCAAGTACCACTCAGTTCTGCTGGCATAAGCCCTTGGCCTCTTTGTTCCAGGCTGAGTTCAGGGTGCCTCGCCTTGTTGGCAGCAGGTCTGGATGCACACAGGCGTTGGCACATCAGTGTGCTTGTAGACACACCCATGCCTTGCTTAGTTAGTGTAATCTGAGCTGGAAGGCCCAGTGTTACTCCCTGTAGCCACGTGTACAGGATCTTGAGGCTTAAGCATCATCTGTAAACTGCACAAATAGTTTCACACTCAGGTTCAGTTCAGGTGCTGGAGATCTCAGTGGATTTATCCAGGCATGTTCAACAAGCCCTGAATATTGGGTGAATCACTCTGGGAATGATGCTGCAGTGGAAGGGTTTAGTCTTGGCAGGTTGCAGAAAGCTAATGGGCAGGATTCAGGCTGTGGAATTTATCCCATGTGGAAACACAAAAGTCCCAACTGCCCTGGCTCTACCCCAGCACAGACAGAATCACAGTGGGCAGCTGAGGATTCTTGCTCTGATCAATAACTAAAATATACCCCAGTTGGTGTAGGAAGGTCAGCAGGTTGCTTGAAACTCTTGCATTTCATTGATGGGTTTATAACTCCAGTTGGTACCCATAATAGCAGGGAAGTCTGTGAAGCTCAGCAGGAATGTTTTAGTGAGGTGAGGTTCTTACCACAGCCAGTCTGTGTCTGTGTCCTCTGGATTCTTCGTGCAGAGGTTTCAGCCACTTTCCTGCCTGCTCTGAGGCCACTGTGCTGCTAACCAGAGGGGTATACCGTCCTTTTGCAGGTTGTCCTTGCTATGCCTTATGACACACCGGTGCCAGGATACAAGAACAACACTGTGAACACCATGAGGCTGTGGTCTGCGAAGGCACCCAATGACTTCAACCTCCAGGAGTGTAAGTACTGTCCCTCCACGGCCTCTCTTCTGGCCAGGCTGGGACACAGTTGTTTCTGTGTGCATGGCTCCTACCCATCTGGCCTGCTTTATCCATATCTCCTAGCTGCCTCCAAAACAGAGCACTGTGTGCACATCCATGGATCACACTGTCCCCAACTACTTCCAGAGCCCTCGTGTACCAGGACACCCATCCTTTCTCCTTTCTCCTCTCATCTCCATCACACCTACCATGCTCTCACAACCTGCCCTATGCCTTCCCCCAGTGACAGTCCATCGGCCACTGTATTCCCTGCATCACCAAATGAGCTGCAAACTTTCTCTGGAGGATTGTTTTCTGTGCAGTATCATCCTTTAGTGCTGATGAAAAAGAGCAGCACAGACCACCTTACTTTTGGTTTGCTTTAGGTGCATTTTCCAGGCTTTAATTGCCTGGAAAATCTGCTGCAGAGCAGATACAGGGCAACTAACACACCCAATGTCAGTGCTAGTCTGTTACAGCAGGGGAAGGTTTTAGATTAGACTGATTTGATTTATTCTTCCATACTGGCAAGTGCAGAGATGTGTGTATCCAAGCAGCTTTGCCAGGAGGACTTGTGTGGAGAATGTGGGGTAACAGCTCCTGAGTCTCCTCAGTTCTTGAGTGGCAGTTGTGAGCTGGGTTTTGATGAGCCTTTTGTACCCTTTAGGAGCTGAGTGTATTGTGGTGTTTATGCTTCTTTGCCCACCCCCATTTCTTCTTAGTTCTTAAGCAAGATGGCTGTGACCATCAGTTCCTTGTTTTGTCTTCTCTGGCTGCTGTCTGTCCTCAGTTTCTGTCTGTCCTTCCTGATCTCTGTGTCTTGAGAAGCACATGGAGATGTGCCTTTCTCTTGTCCCATCACTCTGGTGCCCTTCACACATGTGCATTCCCATCATATTCCATTAATCCCAGCCCGAATAGTCATGTTACAAAATCTCTCTATGAGAGAAGAAGGAAAAGCGTGGTGTCAGGGACCTACCTGCCTGAATCTCTACAGCTGCTGGAGTGCTGTGTGTATTTCTCTCTTGCTGCAGTCAATATGGGTGACTACATCGAGGCAGTATTGGACAGAAACCTGGCAGAAAACATATCCAGAGTCCTGTACCCAAATGATAATGTGAGTGACTCTCTTGCCTCTCTTCCCTGTTGCTCAGAATCGTCTTTCCTGCAGGTTCCTTGCATCTCCTTGTTTGCAAGCACTGGAAGGTCATGGCCAGCTGGTGTTTATTGTTTTGGTTTAATACAATACAGGTTGCCCCTGTAATTCCCAGTGAACACACAGTGCTCTGCAGGCTCCAGAGGGTCTCTGCTGACTGATGGCAGCTAAGAGTCTGGCCCAGATTGTGTAGCTGCTCTGTTCCCTGCTGCAAGGGGAAGACATATTACTCCTTCAACTTGAAGGCCTATGCCAATTTACATAGGGGAGACTCGTTCCATCCCCAGTTCAAGGGATTTCTCACTGTAGGGGCTGTCCCAGGCCAAGCACTCACTGGACACTAGGTCCAAAAGGGAAAAACCCTCACTATCTAGTCATGGATTAGCATCTGTGCTGGAACGGTGCTGCACTTTACCCTGCACTCTTTCATTTGTGCTGGTGCTTTAAAATAGACCAGCATAGTGCGTGTGAGAGGCAGCTGGTGTGTCCAGAGACATACTCCTAGTTCCTGGCTATTGCAGGGAGCCCAAAATCCTTTATCCAAAAGCCCTGCAAAGGATCTTTCAGCAAGGGAGGGAGCTGCGCTGGCTCTGTGGGAGTAGCATGGATGTGGCAGGCTTGGATGCTCTCTCTGGAGGCAACTGTTCGAAATGCCTGCAGCTGCTGTGCCCAGCAGAGACATATGAGGAACATCCACATTTGCCCTGATGATGTGCTGAACTTGTGAGGCCTGTTGGGCAGCCCACTGGGGCGGGAGGGAGCACCTCCAGGGGTTTGGCAGCCAAGTAGCAGCTGCAGCACTAATGGCTGTGGTTTCCCTCCCCCCTTCGCAGTTCTTTGAAGGCAAGGAGCTGCGGCTGAAGCAGGAGTACTTTGTGGTGGCTGCCACCCTCCAGGACATCATCCGACGCTTTAAGTCCTCCAAGTTTGGGTGTCGAGACCCTGTGAGAACATGCTTTGAAACCTTCCCAGACAAGGTGAGTCTGTGCTCAGAGGGTCGGGGGACATTTCAGCTAGACCTATCATGAGGGAGAGCAGGACACTCAGGACCAAGTGTATACAAACACCCTGGCAATTGGGTTGTAAAACAGATGAACTCCGGGCCTGTTTTCCCGGGGGAAATGTGCAATTTGGAGCAAAACTTGAGAAGTTGGAGTAGCTCCCTTACTGAGAGCTCTGTCTGTTTCTGGGATGTGTGTGTCACAAGAAGAGACTTGGGGCTGACCCTCACCCCAGCTCTATGCACTGTCCCAGTCCTGTCACTGCCAGAACTGAGACCAGCAAGTCTGTGTTGCAGGTGGCTATTCAGCTAAATGACACCCACCCTGCCTTGTCCATACCAGAGCTCATGCGGATCCTGGTGGATGTGGAGAAAGTGGACTGGGACAAGGTAAGCAGAGCTGAGAGGTCTGTGGCGAACCTTTCAGGGGGAAGAGGAGGGGATTTGCTTTCCCCTCCTGACCCGGACATGTGCATGTTAACCTGCTGTTTGTAACACAGGCCTGGGAAATCACCAAACGGACCTGTGCCTACACCAACCACACCGTGCTGCCTGAAGCCCTGGAGCGCTGGCCGGTCTCCATGTTTGAAAAGCTGCTGCCACGTCACCTGGAGATCATTTATGCCCTCAACCAAATGCATCTCGATGTAAGGGACGTGGCTGGTCACAGCCTGTGGGAACTCAGGGGGTCTTGGTCTGTCCGTCTTTAGGTCGGGAATGCTCCTAGGTCCTGTGGCTGTGTCGCTAACGTCCCTTTTCCTGCCCGCAGCGTGTGGCAGCTCTTTACCCGGGGGACATTGACCGTCTCCGGAGGATGTCGGTGATCGAGGAAGGAGACTGCAAACGGATTAACATGGCGCACCTCTGTGTGATTGGCTCCCATGCAGTCAATGGCGTGGCCCGCATCCACTCTGACATCGTGAAGAACTCGGTGTGAGTTGGGGGACACGCAAGGCATGCACCCTCTCCACTCTCGGGGTTTTGCCTGTAAGCTGTGGAGGGCTAGGTCTGCTTTGGCTGCCTTGCTGGATGTGGCAGGCTGGGGAGACTCTCCCTTTGGAGCTGGTGAAACTCTTGGCAGTACAGCTGAGGAAGAGGGTGAGAGGCAGCAGAGTTCACACCTGTAACAGGGAGATTGACAGAGTCTGCCCTGAGTCAGGAGCACACACAGTGGGGGCCCAGCTGAAGCTTTGGGTGGTGGTGGGTGTTTCAGAGCTCCCTGATGTTCCAGATTCAAGGATTTCTATGAGCTGGAGCCAGAGAAGTTTCAGAACAAGACTAATGGGATCACACCGAGGCGCTGGCTGCTGTTGTGCAACCCAGGACTGGCTGACATTATTGCTGAGGTGAGTCGTGAGTATGTGAAGTGAGAGGCTGAGCCTGATCCATTGATCACCTCTTCTTGTGGTCTGATCAGACCCAAGGCTGACACGTGGCAGGTGTGCGTGGGGACAGCCTGGGAGGTGCACACCTGCGGTACGTGTAGGTGTGAGGTTGGCTGGGCTTTAAAATTGATGGTGAAGAGTTGGCCAAAAAAAGCTGCAGAAATTTGGATCTGGTCCCTGCCCTTGCAGTGACTACGCACCATCAGGGTGTCAGCTGAAGTGTGCAGCTTCATAGGCGCAAAGGAGCTCCCTTGGAGCTCCAGCCCCAGTTCTGTTCTCTCTGTTTCCAGGCCCTTTAGCACAGGTTTTTGCTTCACCCTGCGACACGCATGGCTGAACATCATCCTGTAATTAAATGTATGTTTGTGTCCTGCCCATAAGTTTCTCCAGCTTCCAGGAGGCCCTGTTACATGTGCATTAATCCTCACTCCTCCCACTAAAGCTCCTTGAGAGAGGGAGGCTTGTTTGAGTTTTTGCAAGTGCCCTGTTTCCATTGGGCTCCCTGAGACACAGAGAAGTAACCTCACCATAAAACTTTGCCCCTTTTCCTGGCCACACTGCGTCTTCCAGTTCCCAGTGGGACTGTGTCATCTCTGTTGGGGAAGTGCAGTTGTGGACTGGGTGAATTGCTTCATGGGTAGGACATTCCTCCCTTGGTTTGTTCTTTTAGAAAATCGGGGAAGGCTTTATCACAGATCTGAGCCAGCTGAAGAAGCTACTGGATTTCATCAATAATGAGGCTTTTATCAGGGATGTGGCGAAAGTCAAACAGGTAATGTGCACTGGAGGTGAGGTGGGCGCCAAGAAGGCTAAAGGCACCACGCTCCCAGGAACATCCCAGCAGCAAATACTCACTTCTGATGCAAGCCCTGAGAACCCATGCCTATTCGTCATATTTTTTTGCCAGGAGAACAAGCTGAAGTTTGCAGCCTACTTGGAGGAGCAGTACAAGGTGAAGATCAACCCTTCGTCCATGTTTGATGTTCAGGTCAAGCGAATCCATGAGTACAAGCGGCAACTCCTGAACTGCCTGCACGCTATCACCCTCTACAACCGTAAGTCCTGCCTGGGCTGGTACATAAGGAGCATTCCCCAACCTCTCACTGCCAGGGTCCCCATGTAAAACTATGGCAGCTGGTGGCCACGGACTCCTGCACCTAGCTCTGCCCTCCTGTCATGAAGGGCTTCTCTCCAGGAGGGAATACAAAATGTCTGAAAGGTCATACAGAGCTCTGAGGAAAAGTTCACAGCCCGTGTTTCCAGCCCAGCGGGTGCCCAGGTAACCTCCACACCTGTTCTGCAGGTGTTGAGACTGACCTGATGCAAGTTAAAGCCCCACTTCCCAGTGTACACTTTGGGACCCTGCCCATTCCCTAAGGGAGGCAAGTCATTTGAGCTCTGCATTGTGCTGGTTTGAGTAGTTCTTCAAAGACTCTGCAGCCAATTTTCACCCACCACAACCCCAGCAGACGTCTGGTTGGCTTCAGGGTCCTGCAAGTTTGATGGGTCCTCGTGACATGGGCTGAGATCCCAGCCCACCTCTGATGCATACAGTAAACTTTAGTTGTGAGGATTTTTTAATTTCTTTTTTTAAGATCAAAATTGAGCTTTCAAATTTGAAAAATTTTGAAGAAAGGTCCCTGCTCTTTCAGGCATCAGAAGTAATCCATCCAAATCCTGTGTGCCCAGGACTATTATGATTGGAGGAAAGGTAAATGCGTTCCAGACTCGGTGCATGCATGGCTCAGTGAGGGTGTGGGGAAGGTACTGTCCCCTTTCTGTGGCTTGGCTGGGCCTGCTGTAGGGCTCATCAGGGAACACCTCCACGAGCTAACTGGATTGAGCAAGGGCCCCATCACTGTTCCCCTGTGCCTCAGGAATTCCCCTCCTATGAAGGTGTTTTTGCTAAATCATGGCTGGGAGAATTAGGATTTTTCAGTTTGGAGAAGGCTCTGGGGAGACCTTATTGCAGTGCTTCAGTACTTGAAGGGGGCCTTTTAAGAAAGAGGGAGACAAACGTTTTAGCAGGGCCTGTTGCAGTAGGATGAGGGATAGTGGTTTTAAACTGAAGAGGGGTCAGTTTACATGAGATCTAAGGCGTATATTTTTTACAATGAATGTGGTGAAGCACTAGAGCAGGTTGCCCAGAGGTGGCAGATGCTCCATCCCTGGAAACATTCAAGGTCAGGTTGGAGGAGGCTCTCAGCAACCTGGTCTAGTTGAAGATGTCCCTGCTTATTGCAGGGGGGGTTGGACTAGATGGCCTTTAAAAGTCCCTTCCAGCCCAAACCATTCTATGGTTCTCTGTGAACGGCAGAGGTCAGGCCCAGACTCTCCCTGCAGTGAGGACCCATGCTGGTTATCTCTCATGCTCCCCTTTATAAGCCTTCACCATTTCTGGGCTGCTCTTCTTCAGGCAGCTCCTGGCTACCATATGGCCAAGATGATCA
Organism: Myiozetetes cayanensis; assembly: GCF_022539395.1. NCBI lineage: Eukaryota > Metazoa > Chordata > Aves > Passeriformes > Tyrannidae > Myiozetetes > Myiozetetes cayanensis. The sequence continues at coordinate 3,717,173 of NW_026087411.1, read as the reverse complement.
TCAAACTCATCACATCCATTGGCGATGTCATCAACAACGATCCTTATGTGGGGGACAAGCTCAAGGTCATCTTCTTGGAGAATTACCGGGTATCCTTGGCTGAGAAGGGTAAGTCTGGTCTTGTGTAAGCATACGTCAGGAGATGGGCATGTCCCAGCTAAGCTGTTGTGGCAGGACAGGAGGCTGCCCCTCGGGAAGGGCCTGAGACTTCCACAAAAAACAGGAAGCCAGCTTCATGGAGGAGTGACAGCAACTGCATTGGGCTGTGGTAAAGCTGAGCCTGGCCCCAGAGTCATGCTGTTTGGGCTGAGGTTGAGGTCAGAAGGGCCACTAGCAGATGCCCAGGCTTGTCCTGGTTGTGGGGAGCCACATGTACCAAGGATTAACCCCTGCCTCTCTTGCACCCGGCAGTGATCCCAGCAGCGGATCTCTCCCAGCAGATCTCCACAGCCGGCACAGAGGCCTCAGGTACTGGCAACATGAAATTCATGGTGAACGGGGCCCTCACCATTGGGACTATGGACGGGGCCAACGTGGAGATGGCTGAGGAGGCAGGCGAAGAAAACCTCTTCATATTTGGCATGCGGGTGGAGGATGTGGAGGCCCTGGATCGTAAAGGGTTGGTACATGCCAGGGCTTTTCAGATACAGGTCCCAACTCGGGCAGAGAGAGCCATGTTCTCTGGGAGGGACACCTTCCTCCCTGGGCAGCTCTGGAGCAGGAAAATACAGGGGCTGGAGGCAGCCTCTGCCTTGGGCTGGGCCATGGATGGTCCATCAGGGATACAGCTTGCCCAGAGCACCGTGGCTGTGAATGGGACATAAGTCTGAGCAAAAAGTGTTTCAGGCACTGCTACTGGTCTAGGAGCCACTAGCAGGGTGCTCTGATGGACATACCCAGGAACAAGTCCCCTCACTTAGGAGCCAAGTCAGGCCCTGCTCTGTGAGTGCTGGGCCCCATGAAGAGCATTAGTCCCTAGAGCCTGTCTCTGCTGGCACAGGTACAACGCCCGGGAGTACTATGAGCGCCTGCCAGAGCTGCGACAGGCCATCGACCAGATCAGCAGCGGCTTCTTCTCCCCTCGAGACCCTGGTTGCTTCAGGGATGTCGTGAACATGCTCATGCACCACGACAGGTGAGTGCTGGGAAGCATTACTTTGGTGGGCTGCACTCAGCCTGCTTTGGCCTCCTTCCCACCAGCCTGGGTCCTCCTGCACGGGGGCTGAGCCCTGCCTGCCCACAGGAAGATGTCTGTCCTTCCCAAAGGCAAAGCCCAGCCCTACTCTGCTTTGGGTTTCAGGTTTAAGGTGTTTGCAGACTATGAGGCCTACATTAAATGCCAAGGCCAAGTGGACCAGCTGTTCATGGTAAGACATGCCGGCTACTGAGTGGGAGGGATGGGGTCTTTGGCCAGGGCAGTAGAGTGGGGAGACTGGGGGGAGCCCTTCTCCCAGGCACCACAGTGTGTGGGCATGGGGCAGGGCAAGGTAGGTTTTGCTGCTCTGGTAGCCCCACACCATGGCGTTGAAACCAGTCAGGTGTGCGTAGCCAGCGCCCTGCGACGCTGCGAGCAGGGATAGAGCTGGGTGAGGGACTGACTGCCGACCTCGCCTCTCCTCAGGATCCCCGCGAGTGGACTAAGAAAGTCATCAGGAACATTGCGTGTTCGGGCAAGTTCTCCAGTGACAGGACCATCACGGAGTACGCCCGTGAAATCTGGGGTGTGGAGCCATCTGCCACAAAAATCCCCCCCCCCAACCTCCCCCGAGATTGATGCAAGCACCGAGGGAAGGAAGGAGGAATAGGCTCCCAGCCCAGGAGGCCTCACCTGCATTTCACCCCCAGTCAGATGGGCTCAGCTCTGCAGAACCAAGGCCTTTCCCTCAGGGGGCAGATGGGTGCTCTGAGGAGGAGCCCTGACTGAGGAACAACAGCTGGGGGACAAGAGAAAGGACCTTGTGTTTGCACCCCTGTATCCAGCCTGCATGTGCTGCATAGTGCTTCTAGTGAGATGACCACGGATAAGACTTCCAAGCTGTGCTCCATGCTTAACAAGGGCTTTCTAACTAAACCCTCCCCTTGGCCCCTGCATACGAGGGCCTGGCCTCCTTGACCCTGCCCCACAAGCAGGATTAGCCAACACAGAGCCTGTCTTGCATCCTCCTCTGGGGGTCTGCCAGGCCCAAAACTAGGGGAGGGAGAGGCCACTCTTGCCTCCCTGGCCAACCCCTTCCCCAGTAACATCTACAGAAGATGGGGCTGGCTGTTAAAGCAGTTGGGCCCAGGGCAGTCACCAATGTCAAACACTGTGCTGCAAGGAGAGCCTGGGATCAGCAACTTCCTTGCCACAGAGCTTACCGTAGTTTCCTACCACACCTCTTTGTTAACTAAAGGCCCAGCAACCAAGCCACTCCAAGGATTTCTAGCCTCTGTGTCTGCTTAGAGGGCTGCCAGAGTCACCACTGCCAGGTGGGTGGCTGAGCTTTCTGGTTCTTTTGCTCTCCAGGTACAGCTGTGGGCTGGGTGCTACCCATGGGGTGAACATGGATCACATCTCTGTCATTCCTGCACAGCAGAGTCATGCTGTTCCACGTGCCCCTCCCACTGCTGGGGTCAGAGTTTAACACCCATAGTGCAGCATAGTGCACCAGTACTCCCCTGTGTGACACCAGATCATTAAAACAACCTGAACACCTGCTGGTTTGACTTTGGACTGACTTGTGACTACTCCCCACCTCCACGTTCAGGTTGCACTAAGTTCAAGCCATGACTCCTGAACTGATGCTGTCCTTCCCCAACTGTGGCTTCATGGGATGTGGTCCTGTGCAGCTGACGGCGTGCTGGGGTGCTGGCACCATCGTGGGGGCAACGTGCCTGTGGTCAGTCTTGGCAGTGCTCAGGGTGTGCAGGAGGAAGTTGATGTGAGTGGCTGCACTAGGCTAACTCCAGCCAAAGCTATCTACTGGTACCATGGGCATGCGGACTATGTGCACCGGGATGGGGGTTGCTGTGTCGGGTTTACCCTGCAAATGGCACACAGGGCTCCTGTAATAGAAATCTCACAGGCAGCTCCCATTTCCCCCATTTCCTGTGGAGAAGCAGAGCCTCAGCTGCAGACAGACTACAAGCACAGACCCTCTGGGGTCCAGGAGAGCCATTCCCCCCAGTGCTGGCAACAGCCACAAAGATTTGCCCAGTCCCGGCTGCAAGCTCACTTCCCACACACAACCCTACTGCAGCCTTGCCACACCCCTGACAACGCTGACCTGTTCAACCAGGGAAGAAGTACCCAAAAACTGCCAGATAAAACTGCTAAAGCTGAAGTGATCAGCAGTCAATGCCTTTATTAAAACTACACCACTTTTAGATAAACATTTCAGTTTAAATTTCCAAGCATATCACTGGCCTACTAACAGGAATGACACTGTTGGAATCACCCATGCCAGCAGTTCTCGTGCTGGACTCCCAGCTCTGTCCCACAGGGGGAAGGCGGCCAGCCAGGCCCCAGCTCAGGCTGCGCTTTGCCCCAAGCCAGCTGCCAGCAGCAGCACTAACTGGAATGTGTGTGTTACTCTCCAGAGCCAGGTAATTGTTTCTCTTCTGTCAGGGCAATAAATTATGTTTGATGCACTTGTAGTTAAGTGGCACAGCTAGCTTATGAGTATCACGGGTCAGAAACCTCTGGGACAACCACGCTAATGGCAGAATAATCTTGGTACAAGAACGAGCTAGTGTCTCTTGCAACTAGTATGAGCCTGCAGATATAACTGGGATGCATGCTGAGCAGTTTATACTATGCTGTACACCCCTGAAGAGACCCTTGAGGCAGCACAATTCACTCTGAGCACTAATGACTAAACCTACAGCACCTGGTACTGTCTGTATAGAGTGATGGGGGGCAGGGCCAGATCCCAGTGAGTCAGTGTATGACCCTCTCCTATCTCAGTGCAGAGCTCTTCAGTGGCATAAACCAGCCCCTGTTCTCACCCCAAGCAGGGCAAGGACATCCCCAAAACCTCTCCCTGTGAGAAAGGCTCATTTCCACTTCTGTCTCCTGGATAATGTGCTTTGGCCGTGGCTGTCAAAGGGGCTGAGACGTGCTACTGGGAGTGCACAGAAGGGAGGGGGAGGGAGCGATGGGGAGCAACACCCCAGATTTGTTTTTGCATCAAGAACTACATACCACTGCCTGCTTTTAACTACAGTGGGACAGCATTGTAACCAGGAACCAGAAAACTTGACCTGAGGAATTAAAAAGTAGTTGAGCAGGAAAAAAAAACACCCTTGCCCTTCCCACCAGAAAAGGAAGTACGTGGCTGTCTGGGTGTGTACGGGGGAAATGGAAGATATCCATTCCCACAGCCTGGGCACACACTGTTCATGGAATCTCACGCTTTCTGGCTTAAACACCCAAGTTTGCAATTTATATACATATGTCATTTCAATCCTAACAGGAAGTGCATGTGAAGAAGGGGAGGAGGCCCACAGAGCATAGCGGGGATGGGAGTAGAAATGACATTCAGAAGGAAAAGGGTATAGGAAAGATAAAAGGGCACTAACCTTTCCGATTAAATAGATGTTTCAAATGGAAGAACAAAAAAAAAGCCTTTCATTTTATTTTCAAATGTGTTCAATTACCCCAACACTTGCAGCACATTGTGACTGAAGAGCTAAATAAAAATACCTTTCACTACCTGGATCTTCCACATATTTGTAATTATAGTCACTTACCAAAAAGGAAAGGCAAAACATTTTCTAGAAAGAGAACACCTCAAACCCAAGCAGGACAACTGTGGTATGGAGACATGGCAAAAGCCATTCACCTACAAATGAATCTCTACATGATCCAAAACCAGCAGCAATGTTTAAAAGTGAAACATCCTTGGTCATGACAGTGTCCTAGGAACATCTGTCCTCAGTGGTACCACATTGGAATGGCCAGACTTTGCTGTGTTGACGTTTTTCATGATTTGGTACTGGCTCCTGGGTTGTTATCACCCCTCCATCCATGTCAAGAAAAGAAGCCAACAACGTCTTCTGCCATCACAGGTGCTGGAGTTGCCAAGGGTACACATCAGGACCAGAGTGGAAATCCCTGACCTTCTCTAATGCCAGGGATGGAAGAATGGCAGACTGACCCACAGGGAGCAGGGAAAAAAAGGAGAGAGAGAAAGGAAGAAAGAAAGGAAAATCTCTGTGCTGACAAGCAGCCATTCTTCAGTGATGATGCTCATGTTCAGATTTTCCCAGGAATTCCCTAGGAAAGAAAACGACACAGCAGTGACACTCGGCTCTCCTACACTGCTGCATGTTACACCCTCCTGCAGGTCTTCCCATTCCCCTGGCAAATACTGTGGCTCAAGCATTTGCAGCTTGAGCTGCACAGGGGACAGCACTGAGCTTTGCTCTCATGCCCATCAGTGGTTCCCACTAAAAGAGCCAACCTGAAGGAACTGCTCTGCAAACAGCTTTTCCAGAGCATCCAACTTTCAGCAGAGATGTGCCACGGAGAAGTGTTCTCAGATTCCTGTGGCTCCCCTTCCCAAAATCTGCTTTGCAAGGAGGTGGAGAGCGCTGACTCTGTCCTAAGCCAGCCCAAATATCTCACCCACTCTGGAGGCCAAAGGGTCTCCAGCTGCCCAGTATACAGCTCTCTTACTCATGGGTGCACGTCACGGTAAGCCCCAAGCCCCAGCCCCCCTGAGGCAGAGGTGACCCCGGCGAGCCGGGCCGTTACCGCAGTATTCGAGGTAGCTCTGGACTCCTGTAGATGTACTTGTGCCGGTAGCCAAGGTCTGTGTGGAACGGAACAAACTGCACCTTGTAGTCTCGGAAACTCCGTGATGTTGCAGCAATGTTGTAAAGCTGAATGCAAGGGGAGGCAGGTGAGGGACGTGTGTGACTCCAAACCCGCATCCCTCTCAGGGTTGGGTTACGGGCCCTGGCTTGAGCGGCTTTGATAGCTCTGGCTTCATTTCACTATTGGTTTGCCACCTCCAACAGCACAGAATCTGCACTCCCTTTGGGCTATGTGTTTCTACATACACCTTTCTATTGCTAACTTTTTGCCTGGTTGGGATGTCATTCTATCCATACCCGTTCCTCCCACCAGATCAGTTTGCAGAGCTACACGTGTACCTTTTTTCCCAGATGAAATGGTACCACTGGATCATCCTCAGCGTGAAGGATAAGCAGCGAACAGGAAATGTATTTCACACTGTAAAACAGACAACAATGTCACAAAGGCTTAGAGCAATCCCATCGTTCTCTAACAGTAACGTGCATTTTTAAGAAAACTGTCGTGACAAACATGTCCTGTGGGTTATTAAGTGCAATTCAAAACACTTATCTGGGCACCATTCATTTGATCTGTAGAAAATTTACTAATGAAAGGCAACCTCATAAAAACTATTTGCTGCTTATACCAGAGAAAAGTGGCTCACCACACTGTAAAGTATAATCCCCACCAAGGTCTTTTTTCGTTTCACTACTGGAAATTCACAAATGCTCAGACTCTTCAATCAAAGACTCAGTGAAAAGAGATAATGTGATTACAGGCAAGGTGGTTATGCAAATGGACAGTGAAGAAATCTTCCCAAACCTTTCAGGTTCCAATGCTACTGTTTAATGTGTAACATACACTTGAAAAGTATAAAACACATGAACCAAATCTGCATATTCCCGAGTAATCTCTGTGGCCTCTACTGCATCTGTCCTTATTAAGAACAATTAAAAAAGAAAGAACTCCACAGTGCAAAATTGTGCTGCTCTCAGGGCTGTGAGAGTAACTGAAATCACTTCAGCAAGTGTAATGCTGCAACACTTCAGAAAAAAAAAAAAAAAAAGCCAGTCTGATGTCTGTCCTACTTGATGCTTCCCATGGCTTATTGCAGCTACAGCTGACACCCCAGAAAAGAGGGAACTCACTTCTCATCGTTTGCAAATTTAATTCCACTTGTCGTGATGGGGTCAAGGAAGAACCAGTCAAACCCAGGGAAGTATCTGTATATCTGAGAGGAAAAATGTGCATTAGTGGCAGGCCCCAGCAGGACAGTTATACAAACAGCAGTAACAGGCAGTAACAGGGCAGAACATTGCCATCCTGGTAACATCCCTTGGCTGCTGACTGCACTCTCTGCAGTGAGATGGCCTATGTTTCCACCAGCATTATTTTTCCTCCACTGTTTCAGGCTCATCTTACCAGCCTGCTCAGGAGCAGGCACTTCAGGTGTTTGCATGGTCAAGGTCTCTAGGAATCATGCAGGACTGTTGGCAACACTCTTCCTGGAAGAGCTTTAGCCCAGGGCACCTCAGCCAGCCTGGTTGCATCTCACACCTGGAGTGGGTGTCTGCTCAGTTCACTCCCACGCTGGATGGAAGACGTGGCCACATTAGAGTGAACTCAACAGAGAAACCGCACAAGTGCAAAGGGTCCACATGGTAGAGGCCAAGAGAAGCCCACCCCTGTCACTGCTTTGCTCACACCCACAGAACAGCCTCCTGCAACAGAGAAGCTACAACACAAAAAGAATGGGCTGACCACTGCTAAGAGCAGAGTCTGTCTTAACCCGCCCTACATTTACTGCCCTTTCTGATCCGTTTGTTTTCTTTCAGCAGGCTCCACACGTGGCCCTGGTACTGCTTAACGTACTAGTGTTCCCAGGAGTTGTCTTAAGTGTCACTCTTTACCCCGATGTTTATAGGTATCACTATTGTCCCACAAGCCATGCAGTTAGCTCAGCTACAGCACTTCTGACGGTTAATTTCTAAGCATACAATTAATTACATGCCACTAGTGTGAAAGTCACTGTGTACTTGCCACAGAAAAGGGGTGACTTCGTGCCTCCTCCCGTATGTTGGTGAATGGAGATTCCAGTATCAGGGCGTCCGGGGGCGTTTCTGAAAAGCCGAAGGCAATGTGCTGAAATGTAGGGGTGCAGATAGCCAACAAGGTCAGGGTCTGCCTTATGAGAGCAGCTGCCACACCACAGTGCACCAAGGACAGCTTTGTCACAACCCCAAACGTATCTGGGACGCCAGCAGCGCCTGTGCCGGGTGGGAGGAGCATCCAGGCACCACACTTACCTCTCTCGCAAAGGCGCCTCACTAGGTTTGTTGCGACCCTGGAAAGGAGAACGAGCATTTAATTGGTACAGGCCCTCTGAAAGCATCAGTGCCAAAGGTAAAAGTCAACTGTCATAACATCGACCCTTAACACTATCCAAGGTCTGGTCAGCCAGCCCACAGTGGCTTGGGTTCCCACCAGCCTCCCATACCCAACTGTCCCAAATGACATCAGGTGCCTGCCATTTCAGTAAGTGAACGAGTCCAAGGAAGCAGCACATCACGCAGCCACACTTGGACGGACCTCCTTTCAGGTGGCTCTCAGGCTTCCAGCATATCCATGGCTATGTGACACAGCCTCTTACTCCCAGACCACAATTGCTGAGCAAAAAAAAGAGGGGAATGCAGGGATATGGGCAGAGGGGTGTTGTGTTTCAGGCAGCTGGAGTGCAGGGGCCTAGGGCTACACTGCAAGGAGAGTTTCCATAGCTAGGTCTCCCCTATGCATCACCCTAGATGGGACAGGGATATTTCTAAAGTTGCTGAATCCTCCAAGCACAGCACATTTCACAAACCTTAAACTCCAGACTGGCTGTGGTCACCAGGGAACTCAGCTGGGAACCACAGTCCCAGGATGCTCTGATTGCAGTGCATTGGGAAATGCCACAAGCATGCTCTGACCCAGAAAGGGATCCTGGACTGGGCAAAAATATTTAGAGGAAGAGCCAGAGGAAAAGCCTTTGCCTTCCCTCGAACAAAGCAGGATATTTAGTGTCACAGCAATGAAGACGCGCTATCCTGAATTACCTCCCTGTCCCACCAACGCATTTGTTGCACAGCAAGGCAAGCTGTTGTGGGCTTACAGTTATATCGACACAGAGCTCAACTCAGAGGTAACTCTCGTGTTTGCCCTCTGCTCCTCTGCAAATCAATGAAGTAAGAGCATGTGCTGCTGGCTGAACACAACTCACCTCCAGACAGCAAGGGAAAGGGAGGAAGCAGGAAAGGGAAGTTAAAAACATGACGGCAAAGGTACTTGACACTCTGAACTTCCGTGTGCCAGGCACGACCACAAAAATGTGACAGGTGGCCAGCAGTGTAGTCGCGCAGGCATCTGCACAAGTATTGATTACATACAGCATGTTTACCAGGACAGGAAGAAAACCTTTTGTAAGGACAAGTCACATGCATATGTGGCTGACCTGAGACACTCTTTCAGAGTACCAGAGAAGTCTGATGTTCTGCTCTGAAGGACATACAGACACAGGTCCACTACAGGAGGAGATCAGCACAGTCCTACTTTATCTCTTTCTGCATTCTATTATTCTAAGTGTCTTTTCCAGTGTGACCCTCTGGGCAACGAAGGTTCAAGATCAATTGCTGCACAGTCATCCACTGCAGCCCTTCTCACTCTGTAGAGTGCAAAGGGGAAGCTACCCTGCAGAAATTATGCCACAGATGCCAAGCCAAGCCATCCTGGGGATTGCAGCAAACAGCACCTCACCCAAGGTCAGTGTTTAATGTTTTTCAGAAGCTGCTCAGTTCCACTGAGATTAGATGCTTACCCTGTGCCCAGGGAGTGTCCCCATATATAGACAGGGTTGTCTCCACTTCGTGCTTTTATCCAGTCAAAGACATGAAGGGCGTCGTAGGTCATTCCCCTCTCTGACGGGCTGCCTATTGAATCACCCCAGCCTGAAACATAAATAGTCCTTTTAAGAATCACAAACTGGTCAGCAAAGCTCTTTCCCTGCAGCCCATCTGAGACTGCAAAGGGACTTGGGGCATGGGCAGTTTCTGTTCATTTCACTGTGCACCTCTACAGTTTGAAGCTGAAAGCCCTAATTGATCTGTAGTCATTTAATCAAGGTGACTGCTGGCTGCCAAGCAGTTTTTGTGGATTTAATCAACAACAAAACCAGGGAGGACTGGATCCCAAACATTGCTACAACTGTGTGTTGCACATACCCATCTGCAACAGTCGGGCTCACTAACCTCCCCTGCTTTTGTATGCATGTAACCAATTTGTAAGTGGAGTCTGTAACAGCATAGGAATTGGATGCCTAGGGCCAAAGACTAAGCACGTCTCACAAAGCTGTTGCGACATCAGTTTGTCTGTGCTGTTCGGTCAGGTCAGTGCCTTCGAGCAATTTTCCACCCTCCTGACTGTTTTGGCTCTATCGCTATTGCAGCACATCCACACACTGTAGGCTGAGCAGCCAGCATCCCTCATCCCTTCTGATACCCAACAAGCAGCCAGAGAAGCAGCTGCCAGCAGGACTGAAAAACAGGGCAAGCTCCTACAAATAAACCTCTCCCAGATGTCTTCTTGATAAAAATGCAGTGGATTAATTTCTTTCCTCTATCTCCAGTGGCATTACACTGCAGCCATTACACTAAGAAGGTAAAAAAAGAGCAGCAGATGCCTGACTGCTGGTGGCAGAGTTGCAAAACAGTCATGGCTTTTGCTGAGTATGTTACCAATTGTTAGCAAATCATTTCCTCTCTTATCTCACCCATTAGCTTTTAAAAGGAAGTCAGTGCAAGTTCAGTTCCCTGTGTGACTTTATGACAGTCAACTAGATCGTATCCAATGGAATACACCTAGGCAAGCATATTTTTATATTCCACATGTGCACCTGGAGGGTGACTTTAACTGGATGCCGTAACAGCCTATGTGCCTGGCTCACCCTCTTTTCCTTAGCTCCCTAATCAACAAGCCCTGTGCATGAGGACAGACAGGAGCCAGAGTCCACTGAACTGGACATTGGAAAGCAGTGCTACACAAAAAGGCACTGGAAAGAAATTTTGGGAAATTCTTTGGATACCCATGAGGGGAAAAAAAGAAGCAATAACCACATCTAACTAGCTGGCAGCCAGTTTTACAAAAGAACAGTTTCCCTGGGAAAAAAAAAAAAAAAGACTGAACTCTGTTGATTGTACAGAAAGAAACATCTAAAGCTCTTTCATAATAAAAGAAGTCCACGTACCTCGGTAGTCAAACGTCACCACATGGTACCCGAGGGAGCTGAGAACCTGGAGGGCAGAGAAACACGCAGAAACTCGTCACAGAGACTTTCACACCAGCCATGCTCTTGCGTCAGGCCAACATTATTGACATGTCAACTTACAGCTTTTCAGTGTAGCAGGCACAAAGCTTTCCAAACACTAATCATCTCAGCCCACTGGTTTTACTCCGTGTGTTTCCTGGACCTCATATCAGGCTTCCTAAGATGTTGATTCTCCCTTAAACAGCTTTGCCCTTAAGATCTGCAAATATCCTACTGTTTCCCCTACAAAGACTGTTGTGTTTTCCAGTGAAACAGTACAACTGCTTCAATTATATTACTCAAATTGGTATAAATGTACGTATATGGAAGCCTATTTCAGAAGGTTTAAATATATAGATCCAAAACTTGCAATTGCTCTCTTATGAATAGGTAATCCTAACAAAATCTGTTAAAAGCAAGTAAAAGTACTCAATGTTAGATCAACTTACTTGGATAAAGTGCCTTGGAAAAAACAATGTTAGCATTCCAAGCTACCATTGCTTGATATGAACCTAACAGCTCTGTGGCAGATTAAAAAAAAAAAAATCAACAAAAAGTCACAAAAGGATTTAAATGCTGTTGGCTCTTGTGGTCTGTGTATGATACATGATTTAAAAAAGCAATCTTAGTATTATGCTATACTCTAAAGAGGAAATAAGTAAATATAAACCCAACATTTTATTTCTGATGTAACTGAAATTTTAACAGCCTGAACGATTACTGTTACAAGTTCAGGTCTCATTAGTACAGGGGGAAAAAGGAGGAAGATAAGACAATGTAGAAAAGAGGGGTGTTCAGAGAAGTTGGTAGCTCAATTCCCTTGCTGAGAGGACTAAGATGGTGATGGTTTCTCCCTCTTCCCTGATGTATCCATCCAGGGCTAATTCTCATATATTTTGGACATGCACTGGATGTTTCTCTCTCGTCAATATTAGAAGCACCAACAAAAATGACAGCATCCCTGTTTCATTCTGCTGGAACAAACACAAATTTGGAGTTTCTGGAGTTCCAGTAAGCCCATGTGTGTGTTCACATGTGAGTAACTGACTGAAAAAGACAAACTAAGCAACTTCTCTGGATGTTTTCAGAAGCAAAGAAACCAGACTCAGGAACAGAAACCTTGTGTTTTGGTAAACTGTGTTCTCCATATGTGTACACACAGAAACACACTGAGTATTATGAACACGCTGCTACTCCTGTCCCTCAAAATCAGAAACAATTCCTCTGCCTATCTTGGCCAGCACAAAATGCACCACAGCATAGGCTGGCTCCCTGAAAAATGACCAAATACATCACTCTATGTGGCACTCCCCTCAACCAATTTTCTGCAAATCAGCTCATCCTTTTTTCTTAAAGGAAGTATCACCTGCCTCCTTGGGCTTGCCAAACAGTATTTTCTAACCAATCTGAATGTAAAAAAAACTTCGCAGCAGGGGATCCTGTATTGCATTGCAATAAAACTTCATGAGTGCCACCACTGACACAAATTATAAAGAGAAGAAAATGGTAGCTAAATCCCCAGGAAAAACATAGACTTAGACCCCTCTGAAATGAGTTAGCAAAAAGAATTATGGCTCTCTTAGAAACACAATATGAGGCCAAGAAATTGTGAGAATTTCAGCCAAAAGAGACTTTAATAAAATACATTACCCCAAAAGTCACTAGACAAAACACTTAAAGCAACTGGGGCTGTTGTTCTCACATAACAGATCATAGTGCTACATATGGGAAATTCATTAGATTTTGTACAAAACCTTCTGCACTTAAGATGGCACCACTCATACAAATGAACTGTGCCATAAGGAAGTGGGAAAACCAGACTGAATACTCTTAAATGGTATCTTAAATTAGTGCATTAATCAATCAAACTGTGGCTGTAATTAAACAAAACTTTTGATTTTTCCAATAAACTATGTTGGGAAAGTATTCCTGGCAAAGAACCCGGTTAGCTCAGTTGGAACTGGCCGTTAACATCAGCAAATAGAAGACTTTTCAAGTATCTTTGAACATGGGGAAGCGTGCTCACAGTTTACCTTTTCCCATACAGCCTTCCTATTTAAAGGAGACTAAGAGCCCCAAGGTCTGTGCCTGTTGGTAGTGGGCTGTTATGAGCAGTCTTCTCAATTATGTCCACATCTGATGTGTTAATGCAACTGTTTGGACAGCACACGCAGCCACTTACCTTGTAAAGCTCCACACGGTGATCCCCTCCTCTGGCAAGAGTGATTCATAAAGAGGAGGAAAAAAAAAAAAGAGAAAAACAAAACAAACAACTGCATGTGAGCATTTAAGTTTCCAGAAAGGTATTTTCCCACTTGCCTCAGGCAATTTAAGACAAATATGCCAAAAACAAGAAATGCCATAACTGCTTTGTCACAGGTTTCAAGGAGACAGCAAGGCCTTGCTGAGCTACGCAGGACATAATTGTGAAGTCAACTTCTCCCTGTAAATCCTGCCTCACAGCAGGTAAAGATGAACTTTTCCACCCAGTCTCCTATCCACCTTTTCCAAAGACTGTAATACATCCAAAAGAGCCTGTCCCTGTTGGCTTTGCAGACCCTGAGCTCTTTCCACCAGTGCTGCCACAGCCAGTAGCCCCTGGTCTCCAAGGTGTGATGCTGGCAGCAAGACCTCATGACATTAACCCAAGCAGCTGGTCCTTGGATTTTCTCACCTGGTTCCAACCACAGGGAAAGAAGGCACATGTGCAGAAGACTGATCAGAGAAAAACAGAGCTGAATATTGTAAATAAGTCCAGGAAAAGAATCTGCTTAATGTTTGGGGGGTTTAGATATACAAATTGAAATCTAGACAGTCAAACAGAAAGGAGTGTGAATGTGCCATTACAAACTTTAAAATATATGCACAAAATGACATGGCTATTCCACATTCAAACTTCAGTCTAGTATTGATGTAAATTTACTCTTGCACTCATATGAAAGCTATAAAACGTTCACATTACGACTGTTTTGGTCAGTGCAGCCTCTAAATCAAAAAGCCAAATCTCCAGACCTCCCTCTATGAACACATTCACTTTCCAGCCAAAAAACTGTCAGCTCCAACTGTACTACAAAATACCTAAGGCAGTCAAAACACTCAGGGCAAAATGCAAGGGGTTGCTTGTAAGTCATTTTGAATAATACAAGCCTGAAGAAGATGACCCACTTGCTTGAAAAGTCACTTTTGACATGCACACACTGGTGCCTTTTCATGCTTTCCTCAAAGTGTAACAGAGGAATTTTTTCTAAGGGGATCAAGTAAACACAACATTTTTGCCACAGTCCCAGATCACTCAGGTGAACTAGAAAGCCAAGGTAGTGCCTTTTACTTATGGTTAATGCAGCCTGCACCAGTCAAGCAGCCCTTGGACAAGCGACAGCATGTGCAGCACAGAAACATACAGCAATATATATTAAATCTGAAATAGCAGCACCAATGCACCTCCAGCTTCCCCAGTACACAGAATAAAGCGAAGCATGAAATAAGTTACTGATTCACAGCTCAGTACTTTATCTCAGCAGCACTTGGGGGAGCCAAGAAGTAAATCTAATCAATACACTCATAACAGAGATACTGGTCCCAAATTGCCACCATTAAGCTGCAGAATAGCTTCCATTTAGTATCATTTGCTACACCCAATAAAGGCAAAAAACCAAGTTCAGCAGTATTTGAAAAATAATGCTACAATTTGATTAAACCTTGCAATGCATGGCTAAAACAGAGTTTCTTTACATCATGGAACTTGTTTTTTCTGAACGTTTCTGCTCTTGCAGAATGTTTCAAAAAAACAGGCACTGGCACTCAAAACTCAGAAGGTGGTTGATACTTTTTTGTAAAATGCGTATTTGTAAGGAAAAAGACGATGCTCTAATAAACAAACAAAAGCTCTGTAACACATGGAGATGTGCCAGCAAGAACACAATTCTGAGAAATATCCAAGAAGCTTCACACTGCACTTACATTTTCTAGCATCCAACAACAAAGTATAGAAAACTATCTTACTACGTTAGCTGATACACAGTCAACTATAAAATTACAAATTTTAGAAATGTTCCTGCTCCAGACAAATGTCCTGTACGTATGCAATAATGAAACAAGATCACCACATGACCATCCTCTTTCCTTCTGATTTTCCTTCCTCAGAATATGTTCACTACTAAAATAAACTCAAAAAAGGAAGTGGAATGTTTATGTAATGTTTGTAAGTAACATATACAGAAGCACTAATACTATCCCATGTCTCAATTCAGAAACTACTATACCGAAAAGTACTTCTCACTACCTGATCTATAAAGTGTCACAACCTCCTGGCTTCTAGCAGAGGGTACAAGGTAAATTACAATATCAGATATTTCTGATAACTGCAATAAATCTGTTCCCATATTCAATAAATGTTCTGTGAAATGATCCCTCCCCATAAGTACCTTCTTTTAAAAGGAGAAACACCAAACTGATTTTAGATTTTATTTTGGTTTTCATCACAGAATAGTTTGGGCTGGAAGGGGCCTTTAACCCAAACCTCCTGCAACAAGCAGGGACATCTTCAACTAGATCAGTTTGCTCAGAGCCCCATCCAGCCCGACTTTAAAAGTTTCCAGGGATGGGACATCTTCCACCTCTCTGGGCAACCTGTTCCAGTGTTTCACCACTCTCATTGTAAATATTGTTCCTTATATCTAATCTACATTGACCGTCTTTTAGTTTAAACCCACTACCCCTTGTCCTATGGCTACAGGCCCTAAGAAGGTTTTCTCCATCTTTCTCCATGTGCTGAAGCTGTGGCAAACCAGGAAAAAAAAACACATCATGAAACAAAGCCGTCACTGTTTGGTGCCTCACCTTGTTCCCGCATTGCCGTGCAAGTAGAGGATTACAGGATGGTTGGAGCCCAAAGCCTCTTCAAACCACAACTGGTCCTTCCCTCGAGCATTCTTCCATAAGGCTGCAGGGACTGTGTGCCTGTGTAGAGAAGGAAAGTTTACATTGTCTGCTGCTACTCAACATTCAAGTGTCTGCCCCTTGAATTTTGAGTTTTTCTGATTAACTCATTAACTCAGGATTACACACCTCATACACACTTTTCATAAAATTGTCATGATTAGCTGACAAATGGCCAAATTTAAAAGGCAGTGGCTATGGTTTATTTCTATATTTTCACCTCTATCACCACTGCCTTCAAAACTCGGGTCTGTGCAAGGCATCAAACTTCACAGGCAACCCTAAAGCACAATTACTGAACTTCCTGCTGCTCTGGAGAAATCTCAATTCCTTGGCTTTTATGGCATTTAATTACTTCATTTAACATACTTATACACCATAAACAAGATTCACTGCTAGGTCAGCAGATGTTCAGAATAATCAAAGTCATCTGGGTTTGGAAAGAGTAAGAGGCATATCTGACTCCATAGCCAATCTGAGGAAAAGGAAGAGCTCACGGTCTGATGAGAAGATCACGTGTTTTGTTTTCAGACACAAGGTTCTTGAAGGTATAACATTTTACCTGCAAAAGCTACAATGTAGAAGAGCCAGGAATTTTTAACTCACAGCAGTTGTTCTTTAGATAATGTATGTAGCTGGGTAGCCTGCTAGAAAGGATTCAACACTGGTGGAATGAAAGAGGAATGATGGACTAAACAGAAGGTAGGCATTTAAATGAGATAATTACTCTAGAATACAAACATTAAAAGCAAGTACATGCCCCAAACCATCTCAGTTGTTGAGAAGGGGGCTAGCTTACAGCAATCAGAAGTAACTTAAGTACTCACATGCCTTTCTCCTTGAAAGACAGAGAAGCTTCCACCTATCACATAATCCTTCCAGATAAAAAGCTCAGAGACAAACTAACACAGGGGGAAAACAATGTAAAAAGTCTACTTGCATGCATGCAGTCAGCAGACATTGAGCCTCAATAACTGTGGGACTCACAAATTCTCCAATTGTTCTGCCCCAAGACTCTTGCAAGCTTATGAACAAATCAGGCTAAGGACTTTGTTTCAGAAGTATACCAAACACAAGACCTACACTGGCATTAAAAAGCAAGGTTCCAAACTCTTCTGAAAACCTCTCCTAAACATCAAGACAAATGACAAACTCTGAATTGCCACCTCAAGCTGGAAGTTCTGTTTCAGTAAAGATAAACAGTATGCTTGTAAGAGAAAAAACCTGCTAATCTCAAGACTGCAATACAAACTTATTTAACAGCTTAACAGGTGGGATTTTAATTGTCCAGGTGAAGAATGAAACCACTATTTATCAGCCTACCCTGGAAAGACTGAAGTATTCAAGTTCCTAACTATGCCTTTCATCAAAATTTACTTTTAGGAAAGGAACTGTCTTGATGTAGTAGGATATCAGTATCCCATTCAAAAGGTCACACCCTGTGAAGAGAAAATCTCTACTGCATGAGAGGACACAGTTACACACATGACTGAAAACTCCAAATCCTACAGTCTTACAGATTACACATCGATCTGTATTAAAGAACATCACCTTTCCTCCATAACTGAGATGATCCTGGGTAGTAAGGAGCTAAAATGAATTGTCCTTGCCTGGGACCAGAAAATCATCTGTGAGACAGGAATGACAAGTGAACTCCAACACTGCCACTTGTTTTGTCAAGAGAGTAAACTGTGTGTTCTGCTCTCACCCACTCTACAAATTTTACATATGTTTTATACACAGAATATTCTTCCTCCTACTCTGAACACTTTGATCCTCTTTTTCTATCTTCCCCCACATCTATTTTGCAAAACAAAATATGAACAGCAGTTGAATGACAAAACGTCTAACTCCTTGTGTCTTGCCTCATATGGAGGCACAATATTTGTAGTGATGCAGACCTGTAACCTTTATGATTCCAAATTATGAAGTTTCTCTGAATGCACAAGTTGTCTGACTGTAATTCATGCATTACTGATCCGAGTTCACATGAGCTCCAGACATGTGCATACTTTTCAACATGAACTCAGTCACTTGGCAGATGAAAGTACAAACATCCACAAAGGAGAGCATGCACAGCAAAAAGACTGGATAGGCAACACTGAGAACAAAAAGAAGGATAAAGATGCAAGGCACATACTTCACAGAACAGGCTTCCTTACCAGACTCCGATGGTTACATCCTCCTCTGGCTGCAGGTAATAATTACATGTATGGTTTAAACCTTGATCCTGTGGTCTCTTCAAGTCAATGAAATATGGGACCCTCACTGAAATGATTAAAAAAAAAAAAAAAGGATATTAAACCTTTTAATTTTGATTTTTACCTTTATTTTCTTAACCAAGACACTGGAGAGTTTTACAAACTGGTCCTCGGTGCTGGGAAGAGCTTATTCTTTTTGTGTAAAAGGATTCACTGGCTACAGCTGTGATTAAGACATAAATAGCAAAGAAAGCAAGGTAAGAAGACACAAGCAACCATCAAAAAAACAAGGAGCAGGCTAAAATTAAGAGAAGGTGGGACAGACAGACAAAGCTTCCTCTGATACATATTTAATCATCCCTGTCCAATCTGCTTTATAAGCCTCCACTGCATGAATGGGGTGGGTTAGCTCATTTGGCAAACTTATGATTCATTTTTTCCCCATACAATTAAGTTACACTGCAGCAGTAGCAGGAAGTCTGTCTCCTTGAAACTTACAAAAGCTTTTATGCTTTTGACACAAAAAGCAGCACTGATAATGGTGACAGTCAAATCTCACTTCACTAACCATCTAAAAAAAATCATTTAACTTTACACAAACATGAAAACCGAAGCAGAAGACAGCTGATGACAAATCTGGACCCTCAGACTGCGAATCTATACCTATGCAAGTCTGTTTGCTCTTATGCAAAAGCAAGGGGAAGAGTCCCAGACAAACAATGCATGCCACCAGAGACCTGTTGGGTGACTGTGCTGTCATCACAGAACTCAATGACACTCTCACAAGGGCAGTGGATGCTCCAAGGAGGATGGTTAAGTTCTGTGGTTGAAGTCTGGACAGGCACACAAGTCACTTCTAGCAGTGCTCTGGGAAAATTATTCAACTACTCTGTGCCTGGATTTTCCCATTTGCTAAATCTCTCATGACTTTCTTGCCAGATTTTGTATGACGAAGACATGAACAGGAACATACCAATATTAGTCATGGGAGCCAGGGAAGTATCTACCTCAAAGTAAGAGAAAAATATAGAGGGACAGGCAATTTTTATGTATGGCACTTATCAATGGCATAGTCCATCTATTCTACACACAAACAGATCAGAGTCCTATGTCCCATGAAGATTTAGCACATCAAGGATGTTTTTAGTTGCAGAGGTATTTGGCATCAGTCACAACATATCAAATTACAAAAATCACACGATTTATTAATCATACTGATACACTAAATCTGATCTAGTCTGTATTTACGCTTGTAGAAATCTCAGTTTTTGGAAGACCTCTAGGAGACAGCTTGAGATCTCTACCCACATAGCCACGTATCTCACAACCTAGTGTTGAGGAAACTTTCCCTGTCTGACCATTCGGGACCACTCTGGTAATCACATTTCCACCACCCCAAACTTTCACTATTGGGACCAAAGCCCACAGTGGGCAGCTCCAGTGAACCCACAGGCGCCCTGTTTGACTCTCACCTCACTGCCAGATGAATCTCCCTCACCACCTCAGCCCCAGGTTTCTTGTAGCAGAACCATATCTGGTTCCTCAAAGTAATTTAACTGTGGTGCAGTGACACCGTAACAGCTTGAGCTGGTGCATTCAGCAGTGACACTCAAAAAAGGAATCCTCAGGATACTGTACCTTCACAGTCTGTACACCTGCTCCAGTGGTGGTATTTGGTCTGGGGTCTTCTCATGCATTGGCTCCTGCAGAGTCTCTTGGTGACCAGCTGGCATCACAGGTCCCTGTGCCCTTTGTCAGGCAAAGGGTCAACACCAGGTCATGGCCACTTGCTGGGGACTCCTGACATTTTTCCCCCCACTAAGGGCACAACCAGCTACCTGACTAGGTGTGTTCCTCCACAATGGAACAAATCCAGACATTGGTTTGTTGCTAACAGTGGGGGCACAGCTATCAATTCATCTTTAGTACCTCAACAAACAAATGGAAGCACTTTTTGCTGAAGCCCTTTACTACTGTTTCAGAAGCAAATCCCAAACTACATAGAAGGAAGAGAAAAAAAAGATGGTTGAAGAGTAGTGATTTTATACTCAAAAGATTAAAATATGACAGGCCAAACCCTACACCACTCCTCTGAAGGAGAAACATCACTCTACAATGCAGAAGAATTATGCCATGTATGTCAATGTATTTCTAATGCATGTGTTAGAATGCACTTCCTATTAAGGCAAATAGTTTTTCACGGGAGTATTGATACAACTAAAAGCAACAGGACCAACACTGCACTAGTACTTGCACTAATACCACTGCTGGAAAGAGTTACAGGACAATTATTTCAGTCACTTGGGAATGAATAGAGGCTCTGCAAGAACAAATTAAAATCATCACTGAAACCTGCATTATTCAGGTTACCTAGCTGTCAGTTCTGATCATCAAGGCACAAGAGCTGGCCCACACAGGTGCACACTTCACAGCAACCATGATCTAAGGGGTTAGAATGTACAAAGCATGCAATCAAAATGACACAAATTATACAAAAACAATGTATCTACAGTTAGTCCTTCTAGCTATTACAGTCAAAGGAAGATATTTTTCAAAACTCTGTTACAAAACATAACTCAGGCTTAAAGATAGATTTAGGTTGCTAGGTAGTATCTCTCATACAACAACGTTCCATCACTTTCCACCTTGTGGATGCTCAGGCCTCTTGGGGGTGACCTGGGAACTGAGCCAGCTCACCAGACCCACTATACCACTAATTTAACCAAATACAAAGGCTAAACAGACATAAGGAAAACACTCCATCTGACTGCATCAACAGGCCTCTTCTGTTTCAACCAGAATATTCTCCTAAAATGCTTCCAGGTGAAGACTCACTGCCCGGAAAACAATTCACTGGATTTAATTCCATTTGCTTGCTGTCTATTCGTGCAACTTTGTTGAACGCTTCAGAAACACTGAAGGCAGACAAACGGAAGACAAAGACACTTCTCCCCTTCTCTTCTCACCCACCCCAGCAGACTGAGTCACTTACCAAAGTTTAGGAAGACCAGCTTTGCCTGAATAGCAGGGCAAAGTTTTACTAGAAATGGGATGGCTATGTACACTCCCAGCAACCAGATTATTAACTTCCGCAATCGAAACCATAATCCGTATCGCCTGCATAAAAGAAAAAAAAAAAAAAGAGAGAGAGAGAGAAAGACAGGCCTGAATACAGTAGGAATTTTACAGAGTAATTTTGACAATTATCTGTGTGCTTGGTGTATTTGAAAATCTGGTCATTTACTCTTTAAATGAAACCTAATTTTAAACCGTTTATGTAGCCTCATTTGTTTGAGAAAAGCAGAAGTAACCAAACTACCAGCTGATATCAGCTTAGAAAAAGGGAATAGAAACTCAGTACTGGTTATATTTTAAAGGACTCTGTAACAAGAGCTTTTTTTTTCCCTGCTCTTTTAACAGATTTCAGGATCTCTAGAAAATGCATAACACATGACTGTCTCCAAAAAGTAGCCTGATTGTGCTTCCCATTTAAATCACTATCAGCAAGATTTTGTTCAGTTCAGTTGTCACAGATTTTAAGGAACTATGTGCAATGAGACTGATAAAACTACACATGATTTCATCTATGGACTAGAGTAGACATTCTGCCTTGTTTAGCTAAAAGGGTTTGTACCTCTCAAAGCCCTGAAAAGCAAACCTTTCTAAGTTATAGAACATAATAAATTTCATAATCCACAGCATTATTATCTATGAGTCCAGAAATAAATTCAGAACAATTGCCCAAAACTTTATTTAACCTTGAGTAGTCTAACTGGGAAAAATAAGCTACAAAAAAACCCAAAACCTCAAACAAACAAACAAACACAAATCCAAAAAGCAACATCAAAAAAGAAAAACAATCAAACAAAAAACCAAACAAATTAAGTATCACACAGCAGCTAGTCAAGCAATGTATCTCCAAATGCACTTTATTGCCTCAGAATAACTACCAAATACAGACTCAAACATCTATAAATGCACATATATCTACATAAAGGTATACTTGTAATGATCTAGTTGACTGGCATTTCATGTGCAGAAACAGAGAGGCTCTCAACTACCCCTGCGATGAAGAACTAAAATTGATGTAAAGCCTTCAGGCAACATAATTGCTTTTGCTTTTCAGCAGACAGTCTTGAGCAAGAACGATATCCTATGCAGTGAGCAACCAGTTCTCAGTATTGGGAACTGCTGGCAGACAAACTTGCTCCACGCTAGTGCTAAGAGGGTTTGGATGCTGTTAGCTTGGTGAAACTGCCAAACAGAGAGCCTAAAGACCTCATTTTTAAACATTTTTACAGGAACTGTGAGCCTACAGACAGAACTGGAATGGAAATAGTTTAACACACCACCATTTTCAAAATCTCAATAGCTTTTGTAGTCCTAGGCTAAAGCCAAGACTCTCAGGAACAGTTTTCCAGCACAGCAAAAAAGAAGACATTCCAATCTCCCCCACGCAGATAAGTTTTTGGCATGATTGCTAGGGTACTCACAGGGAATAGGCTATCCTCTTATTCATCCAAAATCTGCCTCCATCACACTATCTGCCTACAAACAGGGGCTTTAGAAGAAAGTTAGTGAGTGCCAAACCCTCAGACTGGCCTACCTCTGCCCTGTGGAGAGCAGCAAATAGAGGAGGCAATGGCAGAGGTCCCAAGTACAGAGCAGTGAGTAACAAGCAACATAACAAGTCTGCCTACGGCTGTGGTCTTTAGAAGGGGCCCAGCAGACGTAGTCGAGCCAGGGTCTGCAGAGCAATCCACCATGGAATGAGGTAAGGTCAGCTAAACACAAATGTGAACCTCAAAACTTTGGGGAAAAAAGACACAGCATTTTGTTTGGGCTAACCACAGCTGACCATAGCTCTCTGCTCTCAGATTTCCACAACCACCCCAACATTAGCCCCTACCACTCATTCCCATAGCTGGAACAGGTTTGTGGAAGAGCTAGGGTGGAGACATCACCAAAGGGTAGCTGACATTTAGCTGCTGAGCAGCTGGAAGCCAACTTAGCTATCTTCAACAAGAAAAGTGTGTCTTTTTGTTAAAACTTTTTTTCTCATTCGGCTAGTCGGTCAGAATCAGCACAACCTTGCCATTTCCCTTCAGCTCACACCTGAGGTAGCTGTCATCACCACCTTCCCACTAAGAACATAATACAGGTAAGCAGCCAGGCAGGAATGGGGCTTTCCAGCAAGTTTTCCTGCCTGGGGCCTAGATCCTGCTGCAGCCAAACAGCTCTCCTGGGGGACTTTTCCATATGCCAGGATTTCAGTTCTACAGAATAAAAACTCCACGTGCTTAGAAAGATACCAGAGCCAGGTCTAAACTCCTCCAGGCACAACCAGAGCACATCAAAACAGAGGCTCTTCAGACATCTGGGTTGCAAAGTACTTCACATGATCCAGCCACAAGTCAGAACCAGGAACAGAAAACACTAAAGACGGCATTGTGAAAGTAATGTGTCAGAGTCCAGGAATGAGTCCAGTTTCTCTTTTTTGGAGACTGAACCTAGACATCTCTTTCTTTGCTCTCATGCTCCATGCCAAATGCTAATCGGTAACGTGATATTTGCACCTCATCTCCAGGGAGATTTCTACTTAAAATGTAACCAGGGCAAAGCTTCTATCCATCAGACAGGTTCTTTTCTCCTGATAAATCCAAGACAATGTGCTGAAAGTACAGACATTATAAAATTATCAGGTAAGTCTTCAGTGAGTAATTTAGATAAATTAAATTGCTCTTGCTTGGTAGGAAAGCTATTTGAGGAAACAAATGTCCTGCAAAAGAAGCTTTTGGTGTGCTCAGGTAAAAGCAGCAGCAACATACCAGGAAACCAAGCCAGCCTTAGTTGGGAAATACAAGTAAGTTAGAAAATAAGCAGCTGCAAACTGAAGATATTTTATAATATCAGAAATGGATATAAAAATATCTAAATAAAACCAAAGCAACAAAAAACTTCACACAACACAGAACACCCAATCCCAAGTCACCCCAAAATAAAACAAAATCCCCTGACATCACATTTTCCTCCTTTCATTTACCAAAGGCTTTTGCCCAACTTCTGGGTTCTGTCCAAACACAGGCAAAATCTGAAGTAGTTTTTGCTTCACACAGATTTCTGAAGTGGACATGAAAAAACACATTCTCTCTCTAGACATACTTAAATCTGATGGAAGTCCTTGCTCCAAGTGTGACGTCAGAAACAGAAAATTTTTCTGTTAACTTACACCTGGATGAAAGTCCTACATTCTCCCAGAGAAAGCATATTTTGCACTTGGGCCCAGTAGGAGTATCTGGCTGGCAATGAGGAGCTGGGAGTCCTTTCATGGTCATTTCCCCTGAGTGTGTTATCTTTGCTCTATCGGCACTAAGGGAACCGCAGGTACAAACATCCTTTGCCTCACCATGGGAAACAACCCACAAACGAACATTCGAGTACTGCACCACAGGGATTTCTATCGTCCAGAATCACAGTCCATCTGCAAAAAGCAACAGAGTCAAGCAAATTTACTATGGGCATCTTTCGAACCACAATGCTGGTGTTCCCCCCTCCTCTCCAGCAAACTCTGGAGGTTTCATGAAAAGTGTCCAACCACCACACTGCTGTGGTACACTCTGCATCCAGATTCAGATTAAAATAATTTCCCCTGCAGAACATCTAAATCATTTCCACATAAGAAGTACACGAGAAGACTTTCCATCAGCATCTCCTTATCAGCTGTACTACAAGGGTGAAAGGGCAGGCCAAGGGTGAAACAAGAGCTGCAGTTGAGCGAGAACAAAATTTATGAGAAACATAAAATTTATGAGAAACATAAAAAAAACCAGATACATTGCACTTGCAGTCCCAAAAGGATCTATAGACAAATGCACATAAGCGCTCATGTGATCCACATGGGGCAATAGTAAAACAAAATGCCCACAGACACCAGCGTATGAAATTATGTTAGTTCAGCAAATGCTGTCACTCCAGCTTGCTCTGGTGACCCCATCAGCTGTTCAAACTGCAAACTGGCAATGCTCTCCTGGCAGGAATTCAGAGCACGGGATGTGGAAAGCCAAGACCATTTTCATTCTCGGTCAAGCAAGGTGCCTCCTGATTATCAGGTGACAAAAGTCACTTTTAAAGCAGGAGAGGAAAAAGTAAAATGGTATGAACAATGGCATAACAAGAACACATCCCACCACTTATCTAACAGAATACATTAGGAAAAAACCAAATAAAATCAATACATTTGTACCCTCAGACAAAGATCAAGAGCGTAACAATCAGGAGGCAGATAAAGACACAAACAAAACGAGGGTCAAAGGAAATTTAAAGGGCTGGGACGATTTTTTTTAGGGGTAAACAGAGTTGAACCCAAAACAACCTATTCTACAACCTGGAAACTGCAACTGAGCCCCAAGGCACACAGGGGCATGCAGAAACAGTACAGCAGCCATGCAAAGGGCAGGACAGCCCACACATCGAGTCCCTGGCAAGCCCTTCAGCCTTCTTTGCTAGCTTTGTTTTTAAACAAGAGATGGTTTCTAGCCCAGGTAGGATCTTGAAGAGCACTCATCTTCCCTTCCTGTAGAAAGCCTGTACAATAGTGTTGCACAGGGCTCCTGCTTCTTGCAGGTCCTGAAGGGTGAAAGGATCCCCCAGTCTTTCTTTTTTTCTCCACACAGGCTACCTGAGCCACCCAATCCAATTAATCTTTTATTTTATTTCACTTGTTCCCTGGACAAAGGATAAAAACCTATCAGCCTTCCAACTGTGTGAATGCACAGAGGCAGCCTCTGAGCTACTGAATGGGAGTTCATAGGCAGTGTGTCTCCTTCCCATTCAGAACTGTTACCAGCAGCTTTTGGACAGTTTGTGCAGTGCCACCCAACAATGTACTTTTCCACTACAAGATTAATATGGGTTCTTTACTCTTCTGGTTTGCTGTAAAACCTGCTTTATGTACAGTTAAATGCAAATTGAAAAGATGGTAATGTCCAAGGCTTTGCCCCCTCCTGGTTTCTGTGCACAGTGAACAAAGCTGCATGGGCAAACAGGCAATCGCCTGATTCATTTTGGGCTATTTCAGGCACTTCTATACAGAATTCTCCTCAATGAAAAAATCGGCAGCCAAGCCTTAATTCTGCTTCACTGGAAGTACTGCATAGAGAAGGAAGGTTGAATTACAGAAAATGCATCCAATCCTGAAAACAGATCTTGATCCATGAAAACCAGCAGGAACAATAGTATCTGCCAGAACTCTCAGCACCTGAGCAGTTGATCCCTCCCTTTGGCACTAAGATCCCTTTAATAGGATGAGTTCACTACAAAAAAAACGCAAAGAAAAAAACCAAAGCCCCCAAACTCATCTTGCTATTCTAAAAAAAAAAAAAAAAAGTCATAAATCACAATCCTTGGAAACAAGACACAAATGTAAAGGCATTGCTCTTTTTATTTTCCTAAATTTGTTTCATAAAACTACTAAAACATCATGTACAAAAACTGCATGGTAATCTGCATCCTCAGAGACGTTTTGTTTCACACTTCCTAAAACCTTTCGCTCTTGGAAAGATCTGGAAAATAAGAAAATTAGCTCTACCAGATTCCTTTGCCATCTCTTACACAAAGCTCTTTAAAATATTGAATCTTTGCTCTTTCTGCAGAAATATTCTAGTCTCTCTCTCAAAAGCTAAACTGCAGTATAGTATTGTGCTGGGCTTGGCTGGGGTAGAGTTCATTTTTTCCATAATAGCTAGTATGGGGCTATATTCTGGATTTTTGCTGGAAACAGTGTTGACAGGGATGCTTCAGTAACTGCTGAGCTTGCACTGCCTCAAGGCCTTTTCTACCCAACCAGAAAGGAGGCCAGGGATGCACAAGAAGCTGGGAGGGGACACAGATGGAACAGCTGACCCCAACTGACTAAAGGGATATTCCATACCAGATATTCCAGACCAAAAAATGAAGATACTACATATCACAGAGCCATGCAGAACATACTTTTAGAAGGATAGAGGACTTCACGATTTTTTTCAGGCACACAGCAGCAGAATAAATTGTTACTGACACACTCCACGTCTGTGAAAGACACAATTTGCTTTTTGTTGTTTCAAAAGGCAATCTGATCTTTCAGCTATTGGGATGAGGCAGGAAAGTTTGGGTATCTTATTTGTTCTTTGACAGTTTCTAAAATTCAAGTAGAAATCCATCTGCACATAAACCCAAGCATTAACAGTTGTTAGATCTGTTATCAGGAAGTATCAGTCAAATAATATAAATTTCTATTCTATGCCATCAAATGTACAAAAGACACAATAGCCAAATTCACACCTGATCCTACAGCATTCATCAGTGTAGCATCCAAAACATCACTCAATTTAAAAGAAGGATTTGAAATCAGGGACTATTTTAATCATGTCATAGATACATGAACAGTAAAGAGGCTACAAGAGACCCCCCAAGAAGTCACCCAGTCCATTATCCTCATCCTAAAAATGACACACTGCCTTAAACAGATGTCTGCCCAATTCCTCCCACAAACACCTGGCAAACTGCAACAGCCCATGCTTCATAAACATCCCTCTGGTGTTGCAGAGCTGAATTAGACGGGTTAAAGTTCACCAGGTTCATGCAACAAATCAGACTAGCTGACTTCTCACTGAAAAGCGATTTTTTTCCAGAAAAAAATAAAGAAGGCTACCAGAATATTTCAAAAGCTGAATAACAATTTGCCTACTAGGCACAAACAGAAAAAGCTACCCAAATCTCAAAATCTGGCTAAGCTACTAAATGTTCCTATTTACATTCCAGCAAGAAAGTGGGAGAGAAAGGTGAATAAAACACTAAGCACACCTTCTTAAATATTGGTCTTAAAAAACTAAGATGAAGGAAGACATTCAAGCCTCCACCAGCAGAGACTCAATCCAGGAAAAGCTACTCCCCTTCATAACGCTCAGCATCCTACTTACTGTACCTACTTTGACTACATCCAGAAGCAAAGAGTTGGGACGTTCTACTTTTTTAAATAAAAGACAAATTAATAGGAATAATGGGCTTAATAAGGCAGGGGAAAGGCAACAAATTTGAAGTCTATGGGTTTTCATTTAAAAAAGAAGACAGAAAGGAAAGGCAAGCTAAGTTTTTTGATAATGTTTTCAAATATGCAAGCTCTACCTTCAGGTTTCTCAGAATACATGACAGCTTATTTTTTAAACAGACACAACACTAACTGATGGAAGTGAAAGTGTCCCAACAGAGGCAAAAGCTCAAAACCCAGAAAGGACAGTATGTCAATACACCCAGGAAACCTTTTGAATTTCCTGCCAAACAGTTCTAACCACAGAAAAACAGTGCCAGCTACTGAAATGTATTCTTCTTTGCTAGTATTATAGTACGTATACAGTATTCTCTGATTAGGATGCTGTATTTCTAAAGCACTGCAGAAAGCTATCATAAGTACTAGGTTATTTTTCTGTTCATAGCGGTATCCACAGGAAGACCATGAAAGATTCATACACAGCTCCAGAGAAGTGCTGAATGTCAGCAAGCAGAACCACAACATTTTGTCTATAGGCTAATCAGCTTTTTCAGCATCTCATCCCTTATTTTCTGTTGAAAATGTCCTATGTAATATCAATCAAACCCCTACTGATGCTGCCTTCAGTTAGGTTTACTGGACTTCTATCATCTTTTAAAAATCCCCCCCATGTCACTTGCGGTCAGAGAAACAATCACCTCAGTTCACTTGACAAGCTCTACATGGGCAAACTATGCAGTTTATCCCACTTTCCATTCACTTTCACGTCTATGCAGCCTGAAGCTGGCAACCAGTGAATGTGGCCACAAAAGGATGGCCACATCCTAGAAAAGACACGATCCTGTATCTGCATCGTAACAGATACACGCAAATACACGGTAGAATTAGGTTTCAAACAGCTCAGTTTGTGGAGATGGCTTAGCAGCTGTGGTAGAAAAGCCTGTCCAAAGAAGGAGCCTCCAGGACCTTTTCTTCTGGCTGTGGCGTCGGCTTATAGAGATTGTACAACCACTGCCTTAGACACATTCCTCTTCAGCAATGTCCTTTCCCTCCCTTTTTGCAAACTGTCTATTCCCAACATCCTTCCTGAGGCTTCATTTTAGCCCCAAAACACACTGTTGCCTACAAAACATCTCCTTTTGGCTGGGGTAAGAGCTGCAGGCAGTATTGTTCCAACTGTCTGAATATAGATGAGGTTTGAAACTTTAAGCTTCCAAATTCCCCCACAATCTACCACTTCATTACCTAGTTGCTCTCTTACAGCCCAGACTCTCAGAGACTGCTTCTCTGCCTCCTTCTGATTAATATCAAGGGATTAACCATTAACTTAAAACAATAAACAGCAAGAAGGAAGCCATCTAGCCAGTCATTTGCAAGAACTCAGATCTGACTCCAAGAGATGCAACTGCAAAGTAAAGGAAGGCAACTCAATTAATCGAGTTTTTCAGGAGACGCCATCAAGCTCCAGCTTTTGAGATCTTCATAACCACATTTCAGATTGCAGAAGAGGATAAGATCTTGGGTAGGACCTGCAAGAATCAAGACTGTGGGGCATCAAGTGGGGGAAATGTGGCATCAGCATTCAGGGTAAGTGGAAGGCACTGCAGATCAGTCAGTCAATAGCAATGAAATGCCAGTGAAGTTCATGCCAAGGCTCGGAGAACAGCAGGGGAGGGGGGGAGAAATTAAGCCCATAAAGTGAGGGAAAGGCAAGTCAGTGTACAGCATTAATGAGTAGAAATAATGGAGCAGCCTGCAGGTAATATATGGGCCCTTGTCAGCAAAATGCTGCAAAAAGCAGAGCAAAATGAAACAAGGTAGGGAAAGCCTCACACAAGCATTTACACATCCCACATGACAGGGACATGGGACATCTTTATCCCCCATCAAGCACCCCATACCTTCCTAAGGCTTGGGCTCTCCTTTACAGAACCATCAACTAAGCTGACTACCTACTAAAGGGCAGTGATAAAGTCATTTGTCTGATTAAGTAACTGTAAGCATTGGCAATTCCTTTGAAAGACAGGAGCTTAGACACCAGTCTTGATAATTTACGTTCCAATTGCATGAAATCTACATATGTGTCATAGACCAGGAGATAAGAACAGGCTGAACATTTGGCAACACAGCATGGATTTATTTAAAATGTACACTTGCAGCATGGTCAAAGTAGCAATTATAGCTACTTCTCAATGCTTGGGTAAAATGGTATTAGCATTAGTGTGAATTGTGTGTGGCAAGATTAACCTGAAAGCTACATTTTAAAAAGAAAGGAGCAGATGCTACCGTTATTTTAAGTAAGTAGCAAACAATGACTAATTAAACCCTAGGCAATTGAACAATTGACTTTTGGGACAGAAGGGCAGGCTTGGGGATTAGGGTTTTAAGGTTAACTTTTCTTGAATGCATCTTCTGCAGACAGCCGCTTAGTTTGTGCCAGAACCCTTCCAGTATGAACTGCTTGTTTAAATTCTATGAAAATACTTTCTCCAGCAATACTGCTGACACTAATCAAATCTGAAGTCACCCACACTAGATTTTAGTCGAGCTTGGCACTGAGATACTACTGTGGTGCAAGTACACTCCCTCCACAGCGTTTACCAAATTTTTAAGTTTTCCACTCATTTCACAGCTGACAGCTGGTTTATATTAGAGGCACAGCCCTCTCACTACTCCATGAGCCAGGGAATGCAAAGCTGTCTGCAAACGAAAGAGATAAAACCACAACATAAACACCAAAAGACTGAAACAGCACCAGACGTGCAAAACAAAGGCTTCAGACCAGACAAGTCTGATTTTTATCCAAGCGATACAGCTCATTTCTTTCTACTACACTTGCCTTCATGAGGAAGAGTATGAAGCTGCACAAGCAAAGGTTCAAGAGCAGAACTAGTCCAGACATGTAATACTCCACCACAGTTCCTAACTCACATTTAAAGTCAAGTCACTTGCCTGATGAATGCATACCATAATTGAGGCATCACACAATATGGCAGAGCCAGTTCCCTTACCACCACTCACAACTTAAGTGTGTTAACCCTGCAGCAACAACGAGAATCCAGAGTCAGCCTTTGTTCTCATGGATACACGTGTACGAACAGGTCTGTGTTTCCAAGCTGCACAACTTTGTGAACACAAGATCTTTTCACACCAACAGATTTTTGTGAGACAGCCACCACCCACACAGCTTCAGAATTATCAATACTAGCAGGCTCTGTGGCTCTGGCTTTCATCTAAACCATCTGACTCATTTGTGTATTGTGGACCTTTTTCCTTTTAAACGTATGAAAATGTCCATACTATACTTTCCAGCTGAGAAAGCTCTACTTTTGCTGGCAGAGATCAGAAGCCATTCCTTCTCGGAAGCCCGAAGAAAAAGAACGCTCTTGTGTTAGCAGCGATACTGCCACCTTTTAGATTCAGAACACATCGTTAGCAATACATTTGGATTACAATAGACCAACAGTTCCCTGTTAGAAGCATACAAGCAAACAAGAACATTAAACAATGCCAAAACATTACATATGCTGACTGTCAGCTCAGCACAGTTACAGTGCCCCCTGTAATTATGACCCGTTTAAAAAGGGAGGCTTAACAAACAGAGCATGGCCATAAAGCAACAGCCGTGGTTAAAGAACAGATGTCTGAAGGGATACAAAACCGCTGTCAGCCTCTGACATACCTTGAGCACGGGTTATTTCACATACAGTCAGGCAGATTAATCTGTTTCTGCTTTCATCTGTGATTTATTCAGGGATTCCAGCTTTACCTATGCTCAGGACCTTTATTTTGCTCAGGAAAGAATTCCAAAATAACAAAGGCTTAAAAAATTAATTACAATTAGAACCAAAGCCTTTGCTAATACTACAAAACCTTGAAGCGCCAAGCCTGAAAAACACATACTCCAAAAAGGTGAAAAGCAGGTGTTGGAGTTTTTAGTTAATTGCAGGGAAACAAAACATTTTGCAGGACTGTACATCAGACTATCACAAAGTCTGACATAAAATGAAGTCCCTACTCTGTCAGTCAAAAGGGGAAGATAATCCTTTACAAGGGACAGCACAAAGCTATCGGACACTGAAAGAAAAGGTTGGTCATTGCATTTCTGCTGGATTTGCAAGAACAAGAGAATGGGCTATTTCCAATGATTGTGTCCAATTCAGAGTTTTCATATTCAGCAATATAAAACCGGCATTGTCAGCTTTATTCTTGCTTCCTCAAGCTGCTCTGAAACAAATCAAAACTTTACACAAAGTGAGATGGGACTGCTTTAAGGGAGAAAACAGTGACAGGCCTCCCTCCCTGAGGATGCCAAGAAAGTCTTAAAATCTACTCAATTCTTAAGCACCTTAAACATACTTTCCTCCAGGAGCAAGAATGCTGCAACCTGGAGGCCCTGATTCCAAAGCTCCAGTTACATCATCCCCATTTGTGTAGGCTCCTCTGTCTCAGAAAAGTCACCCCAGGGGAAGCTTTACTGCCAGGGGAAGGGAAACCAGGCTCTAGATAGGGGTAAATGCATTTTCTGTTCTCTGAACTTGCACAATCCCACTGAAGAGTACCCTTCCAAGAGGGTATTTTTTCAGTAATGCTGAAAGGACTTCACCTGAAGTCCTTTGTTCTGCACACCTTTAGTAGCAAGGGAGATGAGTTTCCACAAAATCTCATTTCCCTTATTATTCAGCACTAATCTCTTCTGCAAGAGGAATTAACAACCATTTTAAGTGGGTACATATTTGATTTCAGCATAACTATTTGTGTTCAGAAGAACACCACTCTCTCTTCCCAAGCATGATATGAGGCAAAAATTCCAGACATAAGAGACGTCAAAAGAACAATTCTATATTCTGTTATCTCTGTTTAAGGCCATGCAGCATCCATCCAGACATGGGAGTTATTAAAAAAAAAATAATAATTTGAACTGGTCAGTCAACTGGTAGGGAAGATTTTTCTTATTATTTTTAAAATAAAATCCAGAAGGATTGAACTACTTACACTAGTCAATCCAACATGCCCTCCGCTAGCTATTTTCCAGATTCAGAAGAAACTTTGATGCCGAGGTTTTCCTCTTTTGATACCCAAAATTCTCTTTCCTGTGTTTTGATAGATTCTTTTGAACAAAGAGAGGGCAGCTATGGGACTTACCTCAAATATTTTCAAGTGTTTGTGTTTCAGAAGTGAATTTTCTAATCTAACAATCTTTTCTATAGATCTACTACTCAGTAAGAGTTACAATGTTGAAATAAATCTGGGTTAAATAAACACTTTGATTTCGAAAGTAAACAGTCATGATTCCTGTTAGCTCAGTGAATGATCAAGGCACTTTAATAGAGTCTAAAATTAGGAGATTTTGCTCGCAAGTTCAAACTGCCTTCAATAAGAACGAGGTTGATTTCCGAAGCTAAGTGTTGCACTGTTTCACCAATACTTAACTGCTTTGAGGGAGAGAGATGCATACCAGAAAAACAAAAGTGCACAGCCTAGATGGCAGCCTTACTGCTTGGATAGGGGACACTCCTTGACACATGACAGCTTGCAGAGGTGACTTACCTAGAACAGCTTCAACCTTTGCCACCATTTCTGTCCCACAGTTACAAACCCCCAACCTCTCCTCTGCCATCCTGCCTCATGTCCAGCTACATTTAACCTGTGTCCTGGCGACCTTTTCACTATTTGACCAGCTGCCTCAGACTGATGGCTGCCCTATTCATCAGCCCTCATCAACCCTCTCCTCCTCCCAGTTTTACCAACAGTAACTGTCTCATCCTTGGGATGGTTAATATACAAAACTATACACCTTTGAAACCAAGCATCAATCCCATGATAACTCCCCAGTTGTTTCTCTCTCCATTGAGCCAATTTTCAAAAGCGATAGCATGCTCTCCATTAGCAACACAAGCCCTTTCAACAGAATAAACTACAGTATAAAGTCAAGTGCTTTGGAGAAACAATTTTACCAGTGATACTTTCATCAACTAGGATGTAATCTTGACAAACCTGTCACGTTTTACACTGTCCTTCCACAGGACAGATCTACTTTCATTAGTGTATAAATTTAGCTGCTAAATCTTCTTCCACTGAATTTCAAATTAATACATACAATTTAAATTGCACAGACTCCACCTCAGGCTAATGGCTTTAAAGTCTCCTAGGTTTCCTGTTACCCTTTTAATACAGTAGAAGTACTTTCTTTTAATCTCCTTCTGGTACTGATTCAGTCACAGCTACATTAACATACGGCTCTCATATTACAGCCTTAGTGAATCTTCCTTGCTTGCAGTCAACTCACTCCTGATGTCAGAAGCTGGTCACTACTGTAACACCAACAACATGACACAGTGAGTTTCCAAAATGAAGATTTTTGTAGGGGAATTGCTGTAGAAGCCTATTTGCTAATTTCACATCCTGGCACGATTACCAAAATAATCTGACCTGCCCTTTAGGTCTGGGAAGATTAAGTAACTTAGCTGTAGCCTCCTAAGCAGGTTCCTTTCAAAGGAATCGAGACTCAGCAGGCAGTACTCTTCATCTACAAGGTAAGTCCTGCTTGGGTATATCAGGCCTCTTGCACATACTGCAAAAGTGGATTCTGGAGAGAACATGATGCCACTATCATTAGTTTTAATGAAAACACCACAACGTTGTTTTCACCAGAAAGAAACACATACACATTCCATCCTGGAGAAAACCCACACACTCACTGTGATGACGCGTGACTGCATTTGCAGAGAACTAGATTCCTGGCTCAGCAACAGCACGTCATTTACAGCATAAAAGGAGGTGGCCATTTAAGCAGGAAGGACAGAAAAGAATGTGGCAACACTGAGAAGACCCTCATCTCCACAGACATCTTCACTCCAGATGTTACCAGGAAGTCCCATTGGTCTCAGGAGTTACCCAGAACCACTTGCATGTTGGGAAGTTTAGGTATACTCAAACAAGCAGAAACAAGCAGAGGTCTGCAACTCATACAGCTTCTAAGTAGAAAAGGAGTTTATAGAATTACAAAGTAGTAGCAGTCAGTAACACCACACAGTTATTATTAATTCAGGCATACGCCATCAAAGCAGAGAAACTGAACCCAGGGGCAAGCACGATGTCAGAAATACGGCACCACAACGAAATCAGGAGTTCAAGGAGACCAACTCAAAACTAGAGGGTAAACTCTCTTCAGCCTCATCAAGCCTGCTTGAGCAGAGTTCTCCATGAGAAATATAAGGACTTGGGAAAACTACTCAGAGACTAGAAGACATATCGTAGATAGATGCAGCAGAAAAAATGCTGTGCCCTATTACAGAAAATCTGGAGAGGCTCATGGAAACATTGGATCTAAGGAAAGAAATTTTAGATCATACAAACAGGCCTGCAGGAGGATGCTAGGAGTTTCAAGAGATGCTTAAGAGAATAAACCATGCCTGTTTAACACAAACCCTAACCCCCAAAGTCAGTGATGAAAATGTTAAAAAAAGAGATAGGTTTTAACAGTAACTCACTGAGGCACAGAACTGCTACATGTCAACATGGTGGCTTCACAAATCTGTAAATCCTAAAAAAAATAATCCAAAATAAAGAAAAACTAATAATACTCCACATTGCAGGGAGTATTACTATTTTTGCTGAATGAATTATATGCCTTTAAGAAAGAGTGGGGAGAAGATGGGCATAAGGAAAGAGAATTAGAGAATTATAATGTCTGCAAAAGCTGAACAAACTTGGAAGTTGATGCAGAGAATGAACACCTAATGCCCCAAACTGATAACTTGGGAGCAACTCAGAGGCACTTGCTTACCCATAAGCTGCCAAAATGACTGACAACACACAAGACAAACCAGGATGCACAGCTACTGAAATACCATTTGAATAAATAAGAAAAAAAAAAAAAGGTAGATCGATACATGTGGAAGTAATTACACAACCCCATTTTGGCATATATGAGCAAAATATTATTGTGCATCTTCTTCAAGAGAACTGTAACAAAAAAACCCACAAAACAAAAATCAAACCAAACCAAAACCTCACCACTCTATACACTAAAGAAAAAAATCCCCACACAGAGCAAGCTGCTTTTACATATATTACACACAGGAGATGTGATTCAACCTGTACTTACTATGAAAGAAAGCACAGTCAAAGTTGACTGGAACCCATTTCACAGCTCCTTTGTGAACTCTGCTCAAGAACAACTATCCAGAATCACTGAAATAGCTGCAGTTACCCAGCAGGAATGTGGAACTGGTGAAAAAGCTGATGACTTATTAAATGCCTCTATACAAGTAGCACCTTCCTCCTTGGAGAGCACTAACAAGTAACTGGTTCAACCAGAAGACAGCAATCAAAAGAGACAATAGCACAAAACTCACCAAAAAAAAAAAAAAAAATCTTAAGAAATATATTGATGAAAATTTGCAGGAGATCAATTAAAATATTTGTCATCTCTGCTACAATGACCAGACTGGAATAATCATAAAAGACCATGCAAATGCTTCTAAACAAAGTAACATCAGGAAAAAGGAGGCTAGGCCTGGACATATAAGGCAGGGAGACACAAGGACACATAACAGATGGTTGAGTTCTCTGTCAAAGAAAAGATACCGCTGGTTAAAGCCTAAGAGACATGGGAAATCACGAAGCACTTTGGTTGTTGGGGCAGGATGGCACCAAGGGTCACCACACATTGCCCTTGACATGCCTGGGCACAACTCAGTATTCCAGTAAAATTCAGCTGTATCAGAGGGAAAGACACAAGCATGCTGCTGCAGCTTCTTGTCTTCAGCACCTCCCTGTATTTTCATAAAATACCCAGAAAACAGTAAAAGCAACCTTCTGCCTTTCAAGAGAGAGCACACAACAAACAAGAACAAGGGTGACGGTGGTGTAACTGAAACTGCACCAAATTGTAATGTCAGTCAAAAATTATCTAGCTTGTGGGATACACTGGCTGGACAGCCAGCAGAAGGGTCCCAGAAACACATCTTGCAGGGGCCTGGGCCAGTAACATGAGGTCTCCAAAAGCAAAGGTAGCAGGGATAACTGAAGACAGCATGAGGGACAACAGGCTTCTCCAGCAAGGTAGAAGACAGAAATATCAAGGACCATAGCTCACACACGTGAGATTTGCAGCACTCTAGTTCTTCACAGCACGGAGAAATAAGTTTTAACACCTGTAGCAAGCATATATAGGAGAATAGGGAATGGCAAAATTCATACTTCAGATCTATAGTTTGACTATTGACTGGGATTAATGAGGACCAGATAAGGACTAGGTCACAGAAATGAAGGGTAACATGCATGTGACCATTTATCACCAGGATCAGGGTTCAGCAGAAATGAGACAGAAGAATTTGCTTTGGTATCAATGCCAATACTAAGCTCAGTTATTTCCATTATTCTCTGTGCTTCCACATAAAAGTTCCCTTTATCTACAGCTGCTCAAACACATTTCCCCAGATCATTACAGCCACCAACCACAAAAATGAGTCACAGCAAGTACCCAAAACACAATGCTACCTTAATAACCATCCAGCACTTAAACACTGTCACCTGGAAAATGCCTCATAACAAAGATATTAGAGGAATGCCATCCACATAAAACACACACAGCAGGAACAGTGGGCACTGCCTAGTGCTTCTTTAGTACTGCATTGTTGCATTTAAAAATTTCACATACAACACCTCCTTTAAAAAAAAAAAATATCATTCACAGACTTTTAAAGGAGCTAGTGGTAAAGCGCTCAGGTAACCCTCATATTAGATTTTACTGCTATCTATGGAAGAAAAATGGAAATACCTATATTTTTTCCTTTTGCTTTTGTAAACCACTTTAAAAAAGCCACACTGGCTACAGTATGCACTAGCCAAAGCCACATAAATGTTATTTATCAGATACCCATCTCTGTTACACTTAGAAGCGCAGGCGCACAGACTTTCTGTTACAGAGTCGTTGCCAGTCACAACGCACAGCCACCTCTTCAGAATGAGTTTCAGCTCCTGGATGAATGAGCACATTGTGATGGTACGGCTGAACTGAAACTGAGGGGCAAACACAGCGCTGGTAAAATTCAAAAATACTGCTGCAAGAACGAGCTGCTGCTGCTGCTGCTGGTAAACCAACGGTGTATTCTATAAACATCAGTTATGTTTACAGTTAACGGTGCTATTCGGCCTTTGTTGAGGAGCTGGATGTGAACGGGAAGAGCCATACTGGGAAAGTGCAGACGCTAGCTCTGCTGCTGCTCCACAGCCCTGGTCACTGCTGCAGTTACAGACACAGTTGCCTCTGCAGCCCCCTGTGCTCCCAACTCAGGGGATCTGCCACATGACCAGCCCTTGGCTGCAGAACTACACAGCCACTCCACGCTACTGTGGGGTTGGTTTGCTTTTCTAACCAATGGCTTGTATCACTTACAAATAAAAGATGGAAACACACATGCTGAAGCCAAACATACATGCTGTTTCCCCAAGTCTGGAGAGACTAAAGAACAGCAGTATGAAATGCAGACAGCCCCAATTCCCCTTTAACACAGAATTCACAGCCACCAGAAGTGTTGATTTTAACTATTTCACCAAGGAGAATGCTGCTAAGAATAGTCTGCTGTTGTACAAATCCCAGTTTCAGATATTATGCCACCTCCACCATCCTCACAGCAGTTTTCACCTCCTTACAGCTCCTGCAAGCTGGGGAGTAAAACTGATGTAACACATTGAAAGCAACAACAATCAAACACTACTTTTATATCCAGCGGTATAAGGAACGCTGCAATAACAGCATGACTTTGCATATTAAAATACAAGGAGCCAGATGGTCATACAGCAACTTGTTGGCCACATAAGTGACCACAGCCAGGGCAGCCCTCAAGGGAGGTCCCACTGTATTCATACTCTCCTCATGTTCTTCCTTAAACACTCACTGCATGCAGTCTGCTGCCAAAGGTGGGATACAGAGCTAGAAAGCTGTCTGACCTGACTCAGGGTGGTTGTTCTGGACAAGAACCTTCTCTCTGGGCATCATACCTTCTTCTGCCTGGACCTCCCATTCCTACATGGTCAGATTCACAGTCCAGCAGCGCATTTATCACCCTGTAGAAAACATAACTGGAAGGTATGGGCAGACATAGACACCTTGTCTGCAAAACACTGTCTGAAGGCTCACAAGGTGAGGAAGTCAAAGAAGGCCACTGAAAGTCAGAAAGAAAGGCAGACAACACAGGCCAGCATGAAAAAAAAATGTGGAAAAGCCAAAGGAGAAGCAAGTTTCAAACAAATAAGGTTTTCCTACAATGTCACAAGTTTGAGAAACACTTCTGTGTGGAATACAGTACCTGACCCAGAAAGAATTAAAAAAAAAAGGCCAAACCCCATGAAAACCCATGTAAGGACTTCAGGAATTTCTGAAACAGGCATCAAAGGCTGAGTGTGGAATAAAATGAGGACAACTTGCCTGTCGACCACTTCCAAACGTCTAAATGGAGAAGTAAATACAAGCCACTTTTTCACAGACAGCATGCGCTTTCCCTGCTTTAAGCTTGGCCTTCACAATTCAGCTGTGCTGTGTCTGGTGCCCACAAAGCACCTGCCCGTTAGACCAAGCTGACAGCCTGCACTATGTTCTCTTAGGGCTTGCTCAACGCTCATTACTGACAGAGCATTTCCACTTGAGCAAAAAGTATTTGAATGCCATTCTGAAGAAGTTAGCAAGCCATCACTTGATTGCCACTGGTCTAGAAATCACCCATTTGGACAGATGGAATAGATATGCTGAAATTTTAAATGTTATAAAAGCAGAGCGCTGACAGTCTGATCCACTGCACAGTCATGAAAACTGAGATCAACCCAGCACCATTTTCAATTACCAAAAGCTTGTCTTAACATGAGCAGAGCACTGACAGCATCCCAAAGGCTTACCTCCAGGGCATAAAATTGAATAGCTATCACCCAATAAAACGAAATCACATTTTAAAGCTTCTGACTTTGAACACAACAAATATCCATGTCACAAACAGAAAAGAGTTCTTTTCAAGTGTTAATTTTGTCTGTGAGAACAGAAAATTTCTCAGAAAATTTAACAGAAAAATATCCACAATGCCTTCTTTTCTAGAAATCCAGCCCTAAGTGCCTTTATTTTTTTAAATCAGGCTGCTGTATTGCTGAAGCACAGCAATTTGGCTCCAGCTACCCAAACCACACAGTTATTTTGATCATTATATTCTTCACACTTTCGAAATACAAAGAACAGCACTATACTTGTCTTCAGCACCTCCCTGTATTTTCTACATTCACATACAATTATATTGCAGGTGAAAGTAAAAGGTTGTGTCTTTTCTTCACGAGCCCTCTGCAACTGTGAGTCCATCTTCATGGTGTACTGCAATCCCCCAAAATCTTTCACGATGAAGGCTCCAGGTGATAAGCACCTTCTACTGATACAAAATTTTTAGAGAGGTGCACAAACATTTTCCCAGTATAAATATGTACAAAACGTTTAA
This sequence comes from Myiozetetes cayanensis, assembly GCF_022539395.1. Classification (NCBI taxonomy): domain Eukaryota; kingdom Metazoa; phylum Chordata; class Aves; order Passeriformes; family Tyrannidae; genus Myiozetetes; species Myiozetetes cayanensis. The sequence continues at coordinate 3,676,414 of NW_026087411.1, read as the reverse complement.
AACGTTAACACAGCTATCAAAAAGCCACTCTTTTCAACGGAGTCACCCATGTAAGCTTTTCCTACTGACCTCTAAATCCGATACGTTCCTAGGAAAGAGATCACTTTGACAGCCACCACCTTCTTCCAAAAACACGGACATCCTACCTGCAGGGCCCTGCTGTTCCACATACGTTCTCTGATGGAGAGGATTTCAGCGCTAGCCATTTTTTCACGAAAAACGCCTGCCTGTACCGAAGGGGGCCCGATGAAGCAGCGCTCAGGTATGAACACCCAAACCCTTTTCATTCTTTGCTGGCCAGGGCTGGGTCCGCAGGTCCCGCTGCCGCCCCACTCTCTGATCAGTTCTTAGCACCGAGAACTGGAAGGCATCGGGGGCCGACACCTGCTCACCTGGCACACGACAGCCAGGGAGGGCGGACCGAGGCGGGGGACACCCTGATCGCCCATGTACCTGTCCGCCGGGTAGGGCTCCTCGGCCGGGGGGGGTGGAGGGCAGTCGCCCTTCCCCTCTCTTCGTAAAACACGCCCCCGCTCCCCGGCAGGTTGCCGGTGCGCCCGCGGGCAGCGGGCAGACGGTGACGCGGGGATAACAAAGCCCGGCGGAGGGACCGCAGAGGCGGCGGCGCTCACCTGCCCAGCGGTCGCTTCATGCCCTCGGCGGCGGCGGCGGCGGCAGGCAGGCGCAGGCTGTGCCTTAGGCTGCAGCCCTTGTCGAGGGGCCCGGGCACAGCAGCAGCGGCGGCGGCGGCAGCGCGCTCATGCTCTACCGTGACCGACTCGTTGCGTTTCCTCATGCCGGGGCGGGGGCGAAGCCGGCGCGGCGAACACGGCGGCAGCGGAGCGGGGCCGCGCACTCCGCCGCGCGCCCAGCCTGGCCCTGCGGCCACGCCCCGCGCCCCGCCCCGCCGGCGGCCCCGCCAATCCCCGCCTCCGGCCGCGCCCCGAGCCACGCCCCGCGGGCGGCCCCGCCAATCCCCGCCTCCGGCGCGGGCTCGCCCGCCCGCACCGCGGAGCGACCGTGGCGCCATCTCTACTGAGGGCAAAAGCGCCGGCCGCCATTTCGCTGTCGGCCGGGGCGGGGCCCCGCGGCCCCTGAGGCCACTCGGGGCGGGGCGGCACCGCCTGTACCGGGAGCTTGAGTCCGCCGGTGAAAGGTGCCCCCACGGGCCTGGAGGGACTGTGAGACCCTGCCCGGGGCTCGGGGTCAAGCGGCAGTACACACCTGGACACGGAGAAACGGCACGGCTTGACTCAAGGATGCCCGGAGAGGCAGAGGGAGCCGTAGCGCCCGTTGTTAAGAGTCGGCAGTGGGAACAGGAACGAAGCTCCGTGATGGCACAGATAATCATAGCCTTGGTCCCTGAACTGTCAGAGATCATCGCCTTACGCTGTTTTGCCTTCCCAAACTTTCGGTGAAGCGGAAGGCAGCAGTGTCAAACTTGCAGGTGTGATTTCCAACTCCCATTTGCTCTGTAGCTTCCGGAGTGGAAAGGAGGGCTATCATAACACTTTGGAAGGCATGTCCTTGTCTGCCTGCAGAGACAAACAGGCAAGGCAAGGAATTTACAGAGCTTCTCTAGCAGTGTGGGTGTTGCAAATTGTGGGATACGTAAAAATTTCGTTAAGAAAGGATGTTCTTTGATGTTTGATATTTGTATACTTTCAAGCCTAATCAGCAAGAAAGGAGATTTAATCCATGAAACACATAGGCAGCTAACAAGTATGCTCCAGGGTGTTAGAAAAACAAATTAACTGCCTTATTAAAGTTTAGGGCTTGACATGCTTCAACAACCTCAGACCTAAAGGGGGTTAACAAAGCTTTGGGAAAAGGATGCCCACTGATAATGGACACAGAATTTATAAGCCATCAAGACACCTGCTAGAACTCCCAAGATAAGGAAGAAACTAATAAAGCCAACTCAGCAATTGCGCTGGAATCAACTCCAACTGGGTAAAAGGTAATTCCGTCGGGGGAGAGCATGACCACTGACTTGGAGACCACTGAGACCACTGACCAAGAAACCCACCGACCTAAAAGAAGAGAAAGACTGAGCATGCAGACTAGTCAGCATGAGAAGCAAGAGAATCATTAACCAATAGAAGATTGAATACTAATTAATAAGAGAACTATGTAACTTGTAGCCAATGAACACTTCCTTTGTTTGCCCAAACGTGTAATAGTTGGTGTGCTTGATTTGTGGAATACCACCAAGTACCCAGGCTTGCACAATTCTGAAATAAATAATCAATGTCTCTCTCGAGTGCATAATTATTGGCTTGTTGCACACCAGGTAACAAATCCAATTTTCATGGACAACATGGGGATCCTGCACTTGTAGAATCATGGAATGGCTTGGGGTTGCAAGAGACCTTAAAGATCATTCAGTTCCAACCCTGCTGCCATGGGCAGGGTCACCTTCCACAAGACCGGGTTACTCAAATCACCATCCAGTCTGGCCTTGAACACTTCCAGGGATGGGGCATCCACAGCTGCCCTGGGCAACCTGTGGCAGTGCCTTGCCACCCTCATAGTAAAGAATTGCTTCCTAACATCCTAAACCTGCCCTCTTTCAGTTTAAAGCCATTCACCCTTGTCTTAGCAGTATTCGCCCTTGTAAAAATTCACTCAAAATCAGTCGTGGAAAATAAAAATAAAACATCCCTCTCAGTATCAGCACTAGCTGGTGGCTGAGTTATCTCTGCCTTTGGGGTTAGAGATGGGACAGCAGTGCTCTGCAGAAAGGAACCATGCTCATGTGTTCTGTCTCCCACTGCCACTGCTGCTGCTGAGTTGGCCCCTTGTTTGGGGGATACCTTCTGTGTTCCTGTGAACTGAAATAGTGAAGTAGTTTCTGGAAAATGGCTCTTTGGACAAGTGATCTCAGCTGTCTTGCACCCATTTCCCCTGACTTGTTGCTGAATGATCCCGTACCTGACGAAACACTGAGATTCCAGAGAAATACATGAATTAATTAATCCCAAGAGCAAAAACAAGGCACTAGACCAAAAGAGAGGAGGCAATTGTTAAAATATCAGCCTCAACTATCTCAACAGTTATGGATAGCTAGCAGAAAGTACTGTGTAATGAGCTGATGTGTGCTTTGTCCTGTTTCTAGAAGCTTTTTCTAACATTTGGGTTATTTTAGAGATTTTCTCTTGACCAGATCACAGTTGCTAAAATTTTCAGCCAGGCTTTTGGAAGAACTGTTTGTACTGTTGCGTGCTTTGAACAGCAAAGGAGAGTGTCCTTGTCCCTCTGATTTTCTTTCATTTTCTACATCTCATTGGGATGACTGAATTCTGTAGCTGGGGATTTGTTAGGAGCTTTGCCTGGTAACAACACGTCATGAGTGGTGGTCACTCCAAAAGCAGGCTCTGCAAAGGCTATATGGGGCTGCTTGGGAGTGTCAGTGTAGTCCTGTGAGGAACCTCCAGATTCCTGGGGCCTGGCAGCTCCTGCAGTCACAGAGAGGTTTTGAATGGAGAGATATCCCCAGATGGGAAGGCTGCTTTGTGGGTTGGAGGGTGATGCCACCATGGATTTGGGGAGGTCTCTCGCAGGGGCTTTCTGTGGGAGTGTCGCCAGGGCAACAGGAGCTGAGAGAAGGTTCAAGGGTTTTATTAGCAGCCCCCTGAAGTTGAGAGGGCCTCAAAACTGCACATGGGTGCTTGGCAGCCTAGATGCCCAAGGGCAAGTGCTCTGGGAGCAGGAACCAAGAGACCCAGTGGATCTGGAGCAGCTCAGCAGCTGAGAGGTGCTGGTGGGAGAGGACACAGAGAGCAAGGTGGGGCCTGGGGAAAACCCACCATCTGGGACACCCCTACACACCCTCCCCCCGCTGCCCCTGGTGCCCCAGCTGACCTCAAAACCCCCTAGTTTCTCTAATGCCCCCATAACCCCTGCAGTGCCCTCCAGTTCTTCCCTGACAATCTCCCAATGCCCTCTGACACCCTTCCCATGGCCCTCAAAGCTCTCTATGTCCCTAGCTCTCCCTCAGTGCTTCCTAAGTGCCCCCCAAAAGCCCATTCCCCTGACCTCCATCATTTGCTCTCCTCCTCCCAATGCCCTCAGTGCTCCCCAATGCCTCTCCGATGCCTCCTGCCCTGGCTGCTCCCAGCCCCCTTACCCCTTGCCCCAGTGTGGGGTAAGGGCTACCTTTGAGGGAAGACAGGAGACCCTGCACCTGGGTCTGGTGCAGGAAGTGCCGCCAGTTGGTGGCATCACAACATATGTAGTGCTGGAGCAGGGCGCAGAGGATGACTTTAGCACTCCATGTGTTTTCCAGGAAGAGGTCACGGGGCTTCTCCTGCAGCACCTCAGGACAGGCATAAGCATAGGATTGGCAGAAGGTCTGGCTCAGCACTGCCTTGGTGGGCAGCTTTGGATGTGTAGAGGTCCCAAGGGATTCTCCCCGGACATCCCGCAGGACCACCCTTCTGAAAAATCTGGAGACCTTCATGTCACCCTCACTGTCCAGGAGAATGTTTTTCAGGTTTAAGTCCCTGCAGAGGAGAGGCAGCATGTGCTGTGGGCAGGCAGGGGCACATGGCAGGTGTGCAGCAGGGAAGGTCAGGGGCTGAGGAAGGAGCTGTTGGGAAGGTGAGGGGCCAGGGGCTCCCCTAGGAAGAGGAGAGCTCGGACTGGGAGATGTGGAGCAAGCAGAGGTGTGGAGGGAGAGTAAGTAAGGATGCAGTGCAACAGTCAGAGATGTAGAGACGAAGAGAGGTTTCTAGGAAGCCCTTCAGTACCTGGGCTGGGGAACACGATCCGCTAAGCACCCTCTCCGGGATGTGCCCGGAAGGGGCCGGCTCCATGCTTTAGTTCAGCGCGATGAGGCACTTGTGGCACAAGCCCCTCGGGACCCGTGGACGCAGGGGCTTGGCATGGGACAGTCCTGCCCCCCACTGGCTTCCCTTTGCCTTGCACCCCCTGCCCCTTTTTCCATCACTGTTTCCCTAATCCCTGGCAACTCCCCACAGAGTGGGGCTGCCATCCACCTGGAGCTTCCAATAGCTCTCTGCCGCTCTGAATCCCTGCCCACTGCCTCCCAACCATTAGAACTCAAAAAAGCCCCTGACCCACTGAGCCATCTAGTAGCACTGCTGCCCATGATGCTCCCCAAAGGGTGTTTCCACTTCCCCCCTTAGCCCCAGGGGCTTAACCCCTGAAGCCCCAGGGTCCATCCAATGCCCCCCTTGCTCTTAGGCAAGCTTGGAAAACTACAGTTTTCCAGGGATCAGGAGATTAGGCTCAAACACCAGCCACTTGACACTGGAACAAAGTCAGTGGCCAAATACCAGTTTGGTGAAGCTGAGCTCCTCCAGGACCAAGGAATGCCAATCCAGAATTCCATGTGACAGCTGATGAGAGGGAATGGTCATAGCCATGAACTCTTCAAGCAAGTGGCTTTTACCTGCTCACACTGGTACACCTTCCTGCTCACAAACAGATACTTGTGCTGGTGCTCTGGCCAGGGTCATTTGAGCATGACACAGGAGGGGAACAACAACAACAAAGACCTTGCTCTGTTCCTGGGGGAACCCGTTGAGTGCCAATGGCTGTCAAGTCAATGAAGATGATAAGCATGCTAATAATAAAGTGATGGACTCATACTTTCACAACAGTCTTAGGGAATTTTTTTCCCCACCTGCCATGCCAAGTTTGTTCACCTGATGACTGAAAAGACTGTGCTCCTGCTGAAGCACCACTGACATTGCCCAGTCCCCCACTTCTCTCCCCACCGATGTGCCACATTCCATGAGATACTGACCACTTGCTTGCCTAAAGCGAATGGGAGCTCTTGCACCACTTGCAACAGGCCAGCAGCCACTTTAAGGACAATAAGGACTGACCTTAGACCCTCTAGACATCATTACCCCTAATTAGGTGGCCCTTTTCAAGCAGGTCCTGTTCCGTTCATGTCCATGAACTCAAGGACAGCTTGTTACCAGCTGGTTGCTTTTCCCCAAGTTGAACATCACCTTGAGGGACAACTGTGCAGGCTGCTGGAGGCCATCCTCCTACTGTAAGGATGCAGGACCACCTGCCAATGAGGTGTTCAAGCTGCCCCATGTGAGTAGGGAAGTGACCTGGGACCCATGTCCCAGGAACAGCCTTCTCCATTATCAGCAGGGGCAAAGCTCTGGATGTGCTGGGCCTGGCAGTGCTTACACACACACATTTCCACCCATCCTTGGATCCACCCATCCATCCACCAGCTTCACTGACCCGATTATATCCCCCGGCAGCCTCCCCAAAGCTGTGCCTCGGAGTGCCAACAAGCACGCAGAGGTGGGGTGCAGCCCTGGAGCCAGCACAGGACGTTGGGCTTCCTCCTCCCCGAGCGATGGAGAGCTGAGCAGGACGCCGCAGGAGGAGGAGCCCTGGTCCCTTTCCCCCGCTCTGCGGGGACCACCTGCACGCAGTGGGGATCTGGGAGCCCCGGGCGGCAGCCCGACGTCTCCCCGCCGTGGCCGAGCGCCGACAACATCCCGTGGGGATCTGCTGCTGTAGTCGCTCCCGCAGGGCTTGGACCTCTCTGTGTCCCCCGGCGAGCCGAGCCGAGCCGAGCCGAGCCGAGCCGAGCCGAGCCGAGCCGAGCCGAGCCGAGCCGAGCCGAGCCGAGCCGAGCCCGGCCCAGCCCAAACCGCGTCCTGGCGCGGCGGGCGGGGCTGCCCCGGAAGAGCCGTTCGCGCGCGGCCCCGCCCCGACCCGCTCCGCCTGAGGGGCGTGCCCGGCGCCCACACGCCGTGTGGCCAATGAGAAAATTCGGCCGCCCTGCGTCATCGGCTCGCGGCGGCGGCGGAGGCTGTTGCTAGGCAGGCCGGCGCGGCTGGCCCAATGGGAGCGGGGCGCTGCGGCCGGGCCCGGGCGCAGGCGGCGGCGGCGGCGGCGGGCGCGGAGCGGCCGGGGCGCAGCGCTCACCATGCCCTACAAGCTGAAGAAGGAGAAGGTGCGGCCTCGGGGCGGCGACGGCGCCGGGGGAGCCCCCGCGCGCGGCGCGGCGACCGGCCACTCGCTCCCGCCGCCCTCCCGCCGCGGCCTTCCCTCAGCGCGGCCCTCGGGCGGGGGCGCGCGCGGGGCTGCGGCCGGCAGGGGGCGGGGGCGCGCGCCCGCGGCGGGCGGGGCGGGTGGCGCAGGAGGGCGGCGGGGCGCGCGCCGGGCCGGGAGAGCGAGAACGGCAGGGAAGACGGGAGGGGCGGCCGCCGGTGCCGCCGCCCGTGCCCCCACCACGAGCCCGCCCCGCCCCGCCCCGCCCCGCCCCGCGCGCTCCAGGGGCCGCGGGGATGCTCCCGGTCGGGGAGGTACGACCGCACCCGCGTCCCGGCCCCGCCGGCGGGGTGAGGGCCCGTGATCCGCCTCTCCCGCTCTGGGTGCCCTGACACCTTGTGTCTTCGATGGGGCCGAGCCCCGGTGAAGGGCTGGCCCTGTCTGGGTGGGCGCGGGGCCCTGTCACCCGCAGGTGCCCGGCCGGGGTCAGCCTGCGGTGACCGGGACGGGGCGTGCCAGCAGCGCTCCTGGGCTTGGGTCCGTGGCCTCCGCTCCCGGTCCGCTTCCAGAGGAGCCCTTCAGGGTTCCTTTCCCAGCGGAAGAGGGCTGGGAGTGAATGCCTGAAACGAGGCGTACTGCGGGGGTGGAGGTGGGGTGGTCTGTGACAGTGCACGCTTGAACTCTGCAGAGAGATGCTAAAACTCTGAACAAGGTGAAATTTTCTCTGAATGTGTTCTCATCCTTTCAGGAGTCTCCAAAGTCTACCAAAAGCACCACAAAGCCTGGCAGCAGCAGCAGTAGCGGGAAGGATGGTGGGGCAGAGAATTCAGAAGAGGTAAGGCTTTCACCTTCAGTACAGCAGTGTGCATGTACAACTCATCTTTGGGGAGGAATACATCTTTCATTCTATCTACTTCAAGCTGTTCTTCCAGATAACACGTCACCAGGATCTTAAGAAATCAGAGAAGATGGTAGTTAGTTCCCCTTGAAAGTTGACCCAAAGGGAACAATGACTATGGAAGAGACAGGATGAGTCTCATACCCTAAAGACCTGGAAAAAGAGATTTGGCATGAAGCTGATGGCGAGCGCTGCTCGCAGAGCTGGGCAGGGCATGGCAAAGTTGGCTGCAGAAACAGACAAGCCACGGTTATCAAGGAGGAGGAAGCCTGGCAGATGGGAGCAGCTGCTGTGCTCCTGTCAGAGCAAAGCGCAGTAAACTGTTGTCACTTCATGTCGGAGTGGGAGAGTACTGAGAAGCAATAGAAAAGGAGCTGTTCTTCTGAGGCATTTTCTGGAGGAGTGAGATTAGGAAGTTATGGATAGGAACACTTGAAAGGATAAGTTGCTACAGATTAAATGATTCTCCTTTGGTATAACAGCCATGTTGCTGAGCACAGCGTTCCTCACAAGAAGGCAGTCTGTATTCCTAGATGTGCAGAGTCTCTTTCATTCTCAGTTTTGATGTTGCCAAGCTAGATGTGTTAGAATGGCCTCAGCAGAATATGATGTTATGATAAGCTGTGCTTAGAATCAGTAGAAATTTGTGTATACTGGAACTTTTCTGGTAGCCTTGAGTTTGTCTGGCACTCAGTGCAGTTGTGGAATTTGAGGACTGGCTCAGGAAAGTATTGTACGCATTTCTAAGGAAGCATGTGTATATGTGTGGTTTGGTTTTTTTTGTAATACTGCAGTTTGGCAAACAAGCTGTGCCACTTCTGTATCTGTAGAAACCTGTGTGCTCGAGTCTTCTCTGGAACACGGTGTGTTTGTAATTTAGAGGACTGGGAATAGGAGACATGTAAGGCTAATGAAGACTAGAAAAAAAATGTGTAGTTCAGTGGCATGGTTGTCGTCAAAATAATGTGATTTTAGAGTCCCCTTCAAAGCATAGATCTGTGTTACAGAGTCTCACTGTTAGCCACTCAGTTTCAGGGTCTAAGCTGTGCTCATGCCTGACCTACTGTGTGGCCAGCAAGGAATCAGAATGTGACTTTGTTTGCCTTGGAGCAGGTAGCGCAGTTTTGTAGATCCTTTCCTCTGCCCATTTTATTTGTGTATACAGCTGAAAACAGCTTGCTGGGAGAGATGCCTGAAGACTCCAAAGAATTGAAAGAACTCCTGCGTTGGCATCATGGGGTCAAACTTACCTTTTATTTTTTTGGCACTCTCTGTTGTGTTCACAACTCTAGAAAGAGGAAGGAAAACCTGGGTCTTTGCAATGCAAAGGTAATGGATAGCCATGAAAGCAGAGCACTCTGATGTGCCCATCCAAATCAGTGGTGGACTGTGGCACTGCTCTCCTGGTTACAAATGTTGCAGTAAGAAGAGAAGAATGTCACAGGCTACAAGCTTCCTTCTGTGACCTGAAATGGCATGTAATGTCTGCCTGGCTGCAGAAGAAACTTAGAAGTGATGCGTCTAACCTCCCCTCCCACAAAACATACCCAGCCACTTCCTCATACTCCAGACATAATCCAACCCTTCTTTAAGATGGAAAGCTGGGTTTCCTTTGATCATAAGAACAGAGAGCAGAGCAGAAAGGAGACACCTCTGCAGTGTGCAGGACCACAGGTCTCTTCTCCCTTTCCCTGTTGGTTCTGCAATGAAGTTTGTTCTCTCTTGGTGCTTTCCTCTCTGTCTCTGGACTGCTTTGCTGCAGAATGGAAGAGTGCTCTTTGCTTGATATGAAGAAATGTATACCACTTTGAATGCGATTTTCTTGCTCTTCAGGAAGCACAGAAAGGTATTTTGACTTTCACGCTGGGGGACTGTGAGGAATTAGGTAACCTGCTGGGAGCAAGACTCCTTCCTTGTGTCAGAAGCAGGAGGTGGTTTGACTTGTGAAATGCTGAGAGTGATATTGTCTAGTGGGGTTGATGGCCTGAGCCCAGCCTGGATACCTCTGCTGCCACTGGGAGAGTTTCATGCCCTGTGAATTCATCCATAGAGTTATGGTTGATTGGTTGCCTTTTCTAGGATGAAAATTGTGTGCAGCAAAGAGATTTTTCCTTTTTCTTTGTACCTCAATAGGTGCTTAATGGGTTTGCGGTGGGGGAGCAGCATTTGGGCAGCTCTCTTCCTGTACGTGCTTTCCTTTCTCACACCATGGAGCAGGGGAGGACTCAATCTTAATTTATCCCGGTACCAGAAAGTTGTGACTTGTTTTGGAGGCAAGTTGTCTGGCTGGTGGAATGAGTAAAGCTTGTTGAAGAGCAGCTCTGATTTGGCAGATATGAGCAAATACAGTGGATGAGGAGCTCCTATGGGGATCTCTATGGAGGGGGATGAAGAGGGTAGGAGTCAGTCCGTAAACCCCTAAGCACAGTGCTTTGTTCTCTGCTGCGAAGGAGCTTTTAGTGGAGCTGATCTGGAAGGGCAGAAATGTTCAAAAGCAGAGGCATCCCCACAAGGGAAGGCAAGCGTTTTAGTTCCCTTTTAAGTACAGGGTTAGATGCTCATCTTGGGTTGAAGCTATCTGATGTGAAGAGCAAGCAGAGCTTTGCCAGTCCCCGGCTTTGGTGGGGGCAATTTGCTTGGGGAGAGACAAGGAGTAAAACACAAGAGCAAGGAGTGGGAAATGAAAGGTTTGTTTAGTTCATTCCCTCTGGAACATGATGTATATTTGAATGCAGAGAATTTTTGCATAGCTGTTTAAAGAGGAAAAAATAATGTCAGAGACCAAGGCAGTATTGGATGAGAGGATGAGAAAGAGTTACTCCTGCTGGCCAGAAAGACTGGGAGAGGCAGCTGGGTGGGGAAGAGAGTTAATGACCTGGAAGTGGGAGCAAGGGATTTAGCAGCAGTAAAGAGAGGGCAGCTTAGAGTCTCACTGATGAGATTTGCAGCTCTGGGAGAGGTACTCCTTTTCACTGATCTGCTGTATTTTCATGTTTTGCAGATATCTCCATGTTACTTGTTACTGCAGTACCTGGAGTTTGTTATTCAGAGACAGGCATTACGGTGTGTTGATGTTATTTCTGAGGCAGAGAGCCTGATTTTAATAGGAAAGCTGTGTAACAGCAGACGAAGAGAGCAGGTACTGACTTGAAGGATGGGAAGGAAAGAGTCATCACAGGAGGAGGAGCTGAGAGCAGATCTGGGCTGAGAAGCTTAGCGAGCAGGGGATGCTCAAGGGACCAGTGAGGCAGAAGGGCTTTCCGAGTGGCTATGCACCCAGCTGCAGTAGGAGTGCCTGCAGAGGTGAGGTCATGCATGGGTGGGGGAGCAGAGGAAAAGCTGCACAGCTCAGGGTGGCTGGGGGAAGAGGATGTCTGTCCCTGGGAGCCTGGGGTGAAGAGCAAGCTCAGCGCCTGGGGCTCATTGGCTTGTGCAGACAAGTTCCTAGCAAGAAGGAGAGATGGCGAGAATCAGTGGGGAGGAAGTGCTATGGAGCCAGGGAGCCTGTACTTGGGGGAGTTGGGGCTGGCCTGTCGTGTTGGTACAAGTAGCTGCTCCACCACAGTGGGAAAGGTGGGGCTGCCACACCACACTTGGGTGAACAACTTTATGCTGTTCTCTGGTCACTTCAGCATATGCAGTGTAACAGCTGCTGTGAAACAGTGTTCTCCCAGGCTGTTGGCTTTGCTGTGGTGGTGTGAGCCCTGCCTGTCAGGAGGGGTTGAGCCTGACAGGTACTTGTGTGCCTGCAACCACATAGCAGTTAGCTGCTGTTGGTGTGGGGGAAATAGTCTGTGAGGTTGATACCTGTGCATGAAGAGAAAAGCTTTCAGGTTCAGCAGCCTGCTGTGTTTTCGGGGATGGAAACTTCAAAGATGAAAGTGTTAGGAAAATGAAAATAAGCTGCTTATGATTCATGTGACCAAGGTAGGAGGTGTTGAAGGCAGCAGGACAGCAAGCCTGCCACAGGAAGCACCTCCTGAAAGCAGGTATTCAACTTGATATCAGCAAGTTCCTATAGAAGCAATCCATCCTAAACCCTCTGAGCATTGCAGCGTAGGAGTATATTTGACCTTCCCAATCATTAGGTTTTCTCTATCAATCTTGTGCACATGAATGACACACCTGAAGCTGTGTTTTGTCTCTCTTCATACAAGCTGCTGAAGACTGTAGACTACTGAATACTAGTGACAAGGGCTTTTCTAGCCCCCTGATCCAGCCTGTTCACATGCAGTGCACGTGCCATGCTCAGAACATTTGCCTGTGGCGTTTCTGGGTGGGTGAGGAGTGTAGAGGCATGTCTTGTCAGCTAGGAGGGCCCATGTGTCTTCCTTCCTTCAGTGTTACCTGTGAGGCCACCATTGCATCTTCTATTTCTCTCTGTATGATCTTTTCTCTGTGATGGCTCAGCATTTGGGTTTTGCCCTTCTTCCCTGTGGAAGGAGAGTGATGTAGAGTAGAGGTCTAGCCTTCCCAAAGGCATCTGGACAACATCTGAGTGGCTCACCAAATATTCAGAGTGAGGAATAAACTTTTAAGTCTGGGAAGGTTGCCAGCAAGGATTTGTGCTGATGTAATTGAGGCGAGAACACTGTTTAGGATAAGTTACCTCCAGTTCGTAGTCTGGGCCTGCTTTGTTTGGCAGACACTGCTGTTTTCATCAGAAAGCAAGAGCTCATCTTGCTCCCTCCTCTCGTTATTGGGCAGTGCTGCTCCATGAAAGGAATCAGATCGAATGTAAACTGAAGAGAGTTCAAATCTTGTTGTCCCCTCCACTTTGGCTTGGAGCTGATCTTGAAACAGAACCACTCAAGATTTCCTTCAAACAAAGCCAGACCGGAACCAAAATATTTCTGATTTCTCTTTAAAAAGTGATGGGTTGACAAAACAATTGGTGTTTTGTGTTGGGCACTGTTTTCCACAGGGAGTCTTTGCACTTGCTCTTCAGATCCAGATCTGTAGAGCAGCGTCTCCTTGTAGACAGCTTTCCCTCTTCTTACCTTGCTGCCTTCCCACATGCTGCAGGTGCAGTAGCTCTTGCTCTTGCACTGTAATGCTGTGCTGCACCACTTTGGAAACCAGATCAGGAAAAGGACTGTGCAGAGTAAGCTGCAGCTCAGCTGCTCCTCACAGGAAAAGACTGGCCATACCTCATCTGGAGAGTGGTGAGTTCAGGTTAGCTTCTGCACTGCTGACGCACTCCCTCAGAGTAGTGCTGGTCAGTGTTCTGGGGAGGTGTGCGTATGCACTGCTGTGCTCCATGTGGCTGCTGGGAGTTTATGGAGGAAGAAGGGGGTGATGCCCAAGGATTTCACCCACCTCTGCTCCCCATCCATTATGCTATCCCTGTTGTATCCTAAACAGGTTCATCCTGCAGATCCTTGGCTCCATGTACCAGCAGTGCAGTAGGCTGGGTGCTGTCTCCAGCTGAACCCTCTGCTATAGGCCTGCTGACAAGATGTTGCCCTCTCCTCTCTTAAGTTTTCCACAGGTTGGGTTAGTGTGAAATTAAAGGGTCAGTTATTGAGTCATTACGACCCAAGTGGGACTTGAACCAGCAGAGCTTCAGCAAGGTTAGAATAGAGCTGAACTGAGCAAACACTGGCTTCAGTTTCTGGTCATATGCTAAAAATGAGAAAGTACCTCTGTAAGTGCAGTTTAGCAAGCATGAAGTGGGAGAGGAAAGTGCAGGCAAAGAGTTAGTGTGGCTAAAAGGGGTGATGTGATAAAAACACAAGTTCAGACAGCAGTGAGGTGGAGACAGCTTGAGAGGATGGAGCAGCCAGGGTGGGTTGGGAGAGCCCACAGCCTGGGACGTAAGGTTGTGTATGCATGTACAGTCCACGCAGTTTGTAGACTTGGTGCTCCTGGTCTATGGATGCAGCAATAATTTTAGTGGTCTTCACCATTGCTTTTCCAGGGCCATTGTGTCTGCTCTGTACTACACACTGCTTTGCTTTTTCCCAGTTTTTTTCTTTTTGCTTTTTCCCTGCACAAGGACAAAGAAGCAAATTGCTAGTTTTCTAAACTTGCTTGCTGTGTATTGTACAGAGTGATGTAACTGGAGATAGCAGCACCCTGAGATTTCTGTTTGAACCACAGGAAGTTTTTATTTCTGCTTTTTTCTTCTGTCAACAAACTTCCGTAACTTGTTGAAAGATGTGACTTTGCTTTCCGCATCCATAGCACTTGCTGTGCCAAGAGGCTACAGTGTCTTTGTGCTACCTCGCAGATATGAGTAAAACTGATGTTTACTTTGCAGGTATGCTGCAGATGCAACCAAAAGGTCTAGAGCTGGCAGGAACGGGTGAGATGCACTTAACTGCAAGCACAACAGTGAAAAACCTGCCCAGTTTCTTCAGTCTAAGAAGATGCTGATGGTGTCTAATTGCTTTTGAGGTCTGTAGGTTAAAGGCTTCTGAGTTGTTTTACTCTTTTGTCTCTCATTAGGCCCAGCAGCCTCAGCAGCAGCCGCAGCAACCACAGCAGCAGCCAACATCAAATAAGCGGCCCAGTAACAGCACTCCCCCACCAACCCAGCTGAATAAAATCAAGTACTCAGGGGGACCCCAGATTGTGAAAAAGGAGCGCCGGCACAGCTCTTCCCGCTTCAATCTGAGCAAAAACCGGGAACTGCAAAAACTGCCGGCCCTTAAAGGTAAAGAAGCTGTGGGGTGGGAGTGACCTGCATGACAAGCTGTGCCTTCTTCAGGCAGAGTGTGATGGTGTAAGGGCTCTTCCTGAAGCAACCCTGACGGTGTCTGGCTAGTCTAGTGGGCAGTGCAGCAGAGATATTCTGGGAAAGGTGCTTGGCTTGTCAGCAGGTAGAGAACTGATGTATGGCCTAAAAAAATCACAGGATTCTCAATGCAAACTTCAGTACTTACCTTTCCATTTGAACTGTTTAAACCCTCGTGATTGTATGTACTGAGGGCTGCTTCAGATTCTTCAGCAGGTTATGCAGGAAGGGGTGAAGTGCAGAGACCTTGGTGCAGACTACCCTTGGTTCCTACAGCCACCTGTTCCTGGAGGAGGACTAGGCCTCCTCCTCATTCTGTTTCCCATGCAAATTGTAGTAGTGCTATTGAAGCTCTCCACATTAGGGCAATTACTAGGTATTAACACTTAGTCTACATAATGTTGCAATGAAACATGATTTAAGTGTGGACAAGAAGAAAGTGTTTTCAGCAGTTGCTCAGCCAGACCCATTGCTGATGTGGCTCACAAACACAGGCAGCCCTTTTAGGAAGGGCAGCTTCCTTGCAGCTCAGTAGCATTCTGCAAGCAAGAGGTAAGTTTGTGTCATTGGCCAAGGCAGTGCATAGTTTCCAGTTGTATGGAATGAAAAAAGAGAATCTGTTAATATTGAACCCCTGCCACTCTGGCCTCTCTCTTCTGCACTGCACTCTGGGTGGAAGGTTAGGCTACAGTGTGCACTGTCCAGCTCCCCTTGTGTCTGTGTGGTTCAGGGCACGGGTGTCACTGGTCTGTGATGGGAACTAGTTGAGTTTCTTTTCCAGAGTACCCTGTACAGGGAAGAGATCAATGCTTATCAGATTAGAAACTGCTACTGTGTTTGAAATCCCCTCATGGGATAGTTGCTTCAGAGGCCTTGCAATCCCTCTGCCTCCACTGTTCCATGTCCTTAGCAAGGGCAACACTGCCTCTTCATCTTCCCCACCAACAAGTTCAAAGAGGATGTGACAGGGGAGGGGGAAACCACAGGGAGCAAACCACGTTGATATCTGGGGAAACCAGGAAGATGTTCTACGTATCTTCAAGGACAGATGTCCCTGCTTTCTCTGACAGATGCTCCTCCACACGAACGAGAAGAGCTTTTCATCCAGAAGCTGCGGCAGTGCTGTGTGCTTTTTGACTTCATCTCTGACCCCCTCAGTGACTTGAAATTCAAGGAGGTGAAGAGAGCAGGCCTCAATGAGATGGTGGAGTACATCACACACAACCGTGATGTCGTCACTGAGGCTATCTATCCTGAAGCTGTTATCATGGTAGGGCATGAGGCCGGTATGTGCTTGTGTGCCAGAGAAATAGGGACTGTTCAGATGTGTGGGGAGGAGGAGGGGATAGGGATTTATCAGAATGTGACACCAGTCCTACCTATTTGTTACTATCTGCCTGCCTCCAGAAAGAGAAGGGGGAGCATGGGGGATGTCCTGGTGACAGTGCCTGCTGTAGGGAGACATGGAAGCTCTTGTCTTAGGCACAGACTGCACTTGTGGAGTTCCTATGCAGACTGTAACCCTACAACCTGCAGGAAGGGATTGGTTTGTGGGTACAGGATTGTGTTTGTGGTAAACCACAATATGTTGCTCTGCAGTGAAAGATTTGCTATGTGGAGGACCATCATGAGGTGTGGGGATGTCATTCACGCACCTTTTCACTCACCTTAGTTTTCAGTGAACCTCTTCCGGACACTCCCACCATCGTCCAATCCCACAGGAGCAGAGTTTGACCCTGAGGAAGATGAGCCTACATTAGAGGCTGCCTGGCCACACCTTCAGGTGAGGAGGAGGGGGAAATACAGATCTGGTGAATTTATCTCCAGGAAGTCAAGAGTCCATGTAGAGCTGGAGCCTGCTAGTCCTGCCACTGGCTGCTTCACCAGCCTGCAAGGGTTCCTGGGGAAGGACCAGGCCTGCCACCCAGGGGTCAGAGGTGGCTCTGAGGCAGTACAGACAGCAAGGGTGTCTTGGGAACTGGCGGAAGGCTGTGTGCAACATTCACCTGCAGATGCCGGTAGTCCCTCATGGCCCTGAGATAGGCTGGGAGTGAACACTTTGCTAGGAGTGAGGGAGTTGTGGTGTATTGCCTATGTAAGAAGCAGTTCTCAGCAGTGTTAATGTCCCTTACAAAGACCTGAGAGTCCACATCCTTTGGGCTTCAGCAGCATTGGAAACAGCACTCCTGTCTGCTTCAGTTCTCCTCACCTTGCCCAGCTACCTGGGAGGTACATGGAAGAAAAGGGCTGTTTGGTGCCAAAGCAAAGCCTGTGCTGCTACCTGCTAATGTGCCTCCTGTAGGCTGGATGTAATTCAGCTGCATTTACTGTGAGCAAATGTTTGACAAGAAAAGATAGGGAGCTGGACGGTGAGGAAGAGGGGAAGGGAGCCAAGGACCTTTTCATTAGGCTGTGTTCCCTGGGAAACAGACTTTAAGGCAAACTAGGTTATGAAAGTGACAGTGAGTGTGGTTTAGCAAAGCTCAGCAGTGGAAGTCAGAAGGTAAGCCCAGGCACTTGCACAGGGATGTGTTGACAAGCGAAGGCAGAACATGAGCCAGGTACTGCAGAATGAAGCAGAAAATACAGAGAAGAAATAAGATGCAGATCTGCAGCAGCGGTTAATCACTTCTTACTGCTGCAGTTGACACTAGGGATGGGAATGTTAATAGAAATAGCATGTCCTCATCATGTGCAATGGATGCTAGGAAGCATTTGTTTCTCAAAATTGAGCCAGCAGCAGCTGGCATGGATTTGTGGCAACTGAGTGCTGAGCTTGTTGATCATCACCTCTGTTTTTTCTGTGCTGCTGTCCTTCGCCTGCTGTGCATGCATGGCCCTATAATTCCTTCAACTCCAGAGTCAGACCTTTGGAATGCATCACTGTTGTTTGGCCTAGTGGCCCCTCAGAAGCACTAGGCAGGGTCAGCCCTGGAATGGACTCATCCCTCTAAGAGGACAGAGAGGCCAGAATTTCAGCACTGACCACCTCCTTAAAGCAAGCTGCTCTTTGTTGTCCAAGTGGGACACAGCATGCAGCTCACATGGCTTAGTGGGGCCAAGCCAACCTGGAGTCAGTCCCCAGGAGGCAGAGGACATGGCATGTTTTCCTGGAGTCTGTTTCATTTCTCTGCTTTTCTGTTCTTCCTTGGCATGTCTCAAGGACTTCCAATGAAGCCTCAGCCTTTACCATCTCTGAAGGTTTCTGTTCTCTGTAGAGATGTGTGCTGAAGATGTGAGAAGAGTTTCCTAGGCCTAGTGTCTTAATCTGAGTAGGTGGATGTTGTCTATGGGTGGACCTGAAGTGATGAGATCTCATGACTGGGCAGTTATGTGTCACCAGACCCCTGCCCATTAGAGCAAGGGCAACCGAGTTGATCCCACTGAGTGGGGAAACACTGGGTTTTGTGCTCCTGTTCAGGCTTTCCAGCCTTTCCCTGAATCCTTAAGGAGAAGGAAAACATTTAAAATCTGAAGTAAACACTGGTGAGAGGACAGAGGGATTTTTAACTGATCTCTCCTTCTCCCTCCATAGCTGGTGTATGAGTTCTTCCTCCGGTTCCTGGAATCACCTGACTTCCAACCAAATGTAGCCAAGAAATACATTGACCAGAAGTTTGTACTGTCTGTAAGTAATCATTTCCCCTGCCACTGTGCACCACCTTTATGAAGGACATGCAGCAGATTTGGGTCAAGGTTTTACATAAACAGTCTAGCTTTGACAGCAGGTGCTTGATGATGTGACTTTTCTTTATTCCCTCATCTTGAATGAGCAGACAGAGTTTTCTGCACAGGGCAAAACTGTGTGCGAGCTGTAGTCACTCATAACTTGTTGTGCAGGTGGAGAGGAGTGCGGGAGCCTTACAGGGGAAATCTGGAGACAAGCAGCTTTGTAGAAAGTGTGGGCCATCACTGTGTTCCTGAAGATGAAAGAAGTGATGATGGTTCCAGCTTGTGATTAGGAGGCTGCATGTTTCAGGGAAATGACCACTGTGCTCAAGGTGCTGGGGGCATCAACCATCTGAAAGTACCACTTTTGCTGAGTGTGAGCAGTGCCCAGCATTGCTGGTAGCTTTGCCCAGACAGGCAGTATGCAGATACTGACTGAATTTCTCTCCCCACAGCTTCTGGATCTCTTTGACAGTGAAGACCCCAGAGAACGAGACTTCCTAAAGACTATTCTGCACAGGATCTATGGGAAGTTCCTGGGTCTGCGAGCATACGTGAGGAGGCAGATCAATAATATATTTTACAGGTGAGGTGTTTCTTAGTACCACTTAGAGTCCCTGTCTCCAGCATTTTTCCTTCCTTTTGTTTATCAAACTATATCCAGCATTTGGCAATGACCTCTCATCCTCCTCTTTAGGTTCATCTATGAAACAGAGCACCACAATGGGATTGCAGAGCTACTGGAGATCCTAGGAAGGTAAGGCCACTTTTCGAAATCCCAGAGGGCCCATAGTGAGCTGGCAGTGCCTTCCTTCAGCAGTCCTTGCAGGAGGCTCCTCTTCCAGACAATCTCAGTCTGATGGAGCACACAGTGAAAGTACTCTCCAGCCTGCTGCTAAGTGCAGTGATAGCCTTCTCCTCCCCAGATTTTTTTCCTGTTCATCTGAGTTTGAGGCTTCAGCAGGCAGTAAAAGAGAACAGTTCCTCTGAGAAGCCTTAGCAGTGGGCAGCCTTCACCATGGCTTAACTGCCCTTCTGTTTGCAGCCCTCTTGTGCTGCCATCCTGTTCTGTAAAGCGCAAGGCTCAGGTGCTGATCTGCCTCTGTGCTGGCCTTCCCCAGAGGTTCTGCCTAACTGTGTGTGGGCTCAGCCTGGCACAGGAAGGAGCAGAGCCCCAGCCCCATCAGAGGTGTTTCCCTGTGGTGCCGGCCAAGGACACACTCTTGCTGAGCACGGTGTGCAGGCTGGGCTACAGTGACCACACTTTTTGTGGGTGCTTCTCAAGGGACTAATGAGAGCTAGGGTAAGTCTTTGAAATGAGAGATACTGTATTTCTGCTGGGTTATAACGTATTATATTATGTTAACAAGACTCTTGTTTCTTCTCAGCATAATCAATGGGTTTGCTTTACCTCTGAAGGAAGAGCACAAGATGTTCCTCATCAGAGTCTTGTTACCACTGCACAAAGTAAAGTCTCTCAGTGTCTACCATCCACAGGTGAGAAGTGCTTCAAGCTCCCAGGGCAGATTGGCATTATTGCAAAAGCTTAGAGTTATTATAAGATATCTATATATATAGATATATAGATATTAGCTTATAAGCTCATTTTTTATAGCTATTCACCAGGCCACATTACTGCATTGTACCAAGTTCTTGCTGTGAGATGTTTTGGGCTCTGCGCTAGTCCCTTACTGCAGTGATTGTCCCATCCTTGTGGTGCCTGGGCCTGTGCCATTGGCTGATAGGCATTGGCATTTCCTGCTGACTTAATGCTGTGGCCTGCTTTGTCTTTCTGTGCTGGAAGCTTGTGAAATACTTGGGCCCTGCTGGAACCAGAGAGGTAGAATCCCCAGCTGTGCATGTGGTGTGTCAGCTGTTAGTCACTGCTGAGATATGTGGAGAAATTGGTGTGTTGGTCTGCTAGACTGGTAAAATGAATAATTTCTTCAAACTTTGAGAACATAATAGAAGAATATAGAAGATCAGAACTTGGGCTAGGAAGTCAAGAAGTATGAGTACTAAATACTCATACTAAGTAGTGATGTCTGTTCTCCCAGCCCTGTTTTTATGGGGCAGGGCTTTGTGACAGTCAGGTTTGTTCTTCCCTATGTGTCCAGCTGTGCTTGCATCTGAATCTATTGGCTGTGGCTGCTCTAGGTGGCTCAAGTTTTATCCTTTATGTTGCATGAATATCTGGAGCTTGGGCCCTGCCTGCTTGAGCTTAAAGCCTTTGCTTGCCATCAGAAAACTGGATTTGTTTAGAGCTGCAACGGAATGGCCATGGTGTTATTTCCAGCCTAGGGGGGATGGTGGCACTTTATTCTCAGGCGCACTTGAGGAGGCTCTAATCTTGCCATGTTTTTTCCTACAGTTGGCATACTGTGTTGTACAGTTCTTGGAGAAAGACAGCAGTTTGACAGAACCAGTGAGTAACCTTGTTTAACTTCTGTGTGACAGTCAAGCCCCCAAAAGCTTCACAGCTTCCTTAGAGTACCCTTTTTTTAGCCCTTGCTGTAAAGAGGCTGGGGGTCAGTGAGTGGTATTGTTTACTGTGTTTGCCTGGTTCCCTGTGGGCAGGGGATGCAATACTCATGTGCAAGTCTTTAGTATTCTCTCCTGAAAGCTTCATGAAGGTGGGCTATAGTCTTTGATGCTTATCGTGCTTCAGATCTTGGTGTAGCAGAAGGAACACTATACCAAGCTGTTCTTTCAGTGTAGAGCTTTCAGCTAGTGACAGATGCTGCAGAGACAAAACACATGACCATCTGATGACACCAGTGGGAGCTTATGGGGGCCATGAAATAGTAGAGACCCGTCCAGACTGTTGGAGTTGGTTGCAAAACTGTGGAGGTGAGGTTAGGAACCTGGGACACAAAGATCTACTTAGGCAAGTCACTGTTCCTTCATGAAAGTATTCTCCTTCCAGCTTTAGCGTGAGTTTGCTACCTTCATAGTGTTAAGTCACATTGTAGACACATTTGCCTTCAGGATGTAGTGCTGGGAAACAGCAGGTTCTAAAATGTGTGAGCAGTGGAGACCTCCCATATTCTAGTTACTGGCTGCACAGACCTACAGTGCTAACCAGGCTATATGCCAGCTTGGCAGAGGGTGCAAGAAGAAGACAAGTGTTCCTCCACCCACTTCAGGCCAGGAAATGTCTTCTACAGAGCTGAGCTTCACAGATTCAAAACAGCAGATGGGCAAAGAACACGTACTTGTGTCACTGTAGCAGGGAGCACCAGAAGTGTGAGCGTTTTAATGAGTAGTGCTGGCTGAGGTCGTTCTGTTCTCTGGCTTAAATGTGTGCGTTCATGGTGAGCCTGACTGCTTGATAGAAGTTGGTCAGCTGTTGTCAGCTTTCTGGCTCCACAGCTCTGACATCAACAGTGCTGAAGCAGACCTCCTAGCTTTTCCTTTAATCGTGGGTCCTCCATTTCCTGTGTTCCCAAAAACGTGCTCTAAAACAAACTGTGTAAAGTAGCTTCCTGACCATGATGAGTACTTCCTGTGGCTGACATCCAGTCCAACAGTCTCCTGCCAATGCACCTCTTAGGATGAGGGAGAAGAGAGAAATAGAAATCTGTCAATATTTCCAGGATTCATTTTGCAGCTTATTCAAATAGTAAAGCTCCATAGCTCATCACTGGTTCCTGAGTAGCGGGTTAGTGGCCCTTGGCTCACTTGGCTTACAGGTCTGGTTTGGTGCTTATGGAAAGCAGTGGGATGACCCAATTTCATTACCTTCTGTGAGCATTGCATTGTGTCTCAACCAGATGTACCAAGGCCAAGTTGCCGTAGGTTGTGTCCTGTTAAAGCATCTTGCTTGTGAAGGTTTTGAATAGACCCCTGAGATGACTGGGGTTATTGAAGTCTGGAAGAATTACAGGGCTTGTGCATCAGCAAGAGTCTGAATGCACTAGGAGATGTTACCAGCAGTGCTGAAAGGAGGCCAGATTACTCACTGGGTCCACGCTCACCTCAAGTGGGCCTCCCAGAAGCTTGCTCAGCAAGGCTTGACATGGCAGCTCTTGTGTTAACAGCAGTCTGAAAGACTGCCAGGTGAGCAAGGCCTTAGATGTGCTCAGTAATAGCAAAGACGAAATCAACACATCTCGCACCGCCTTAGCTGTAGGAGAAATTACTTCTGAGTCACTGAAGCTAACTCTTGCCTGAATGGCAGACATGAGTAATGACAAACACTGAGTGTAACAAACTGCTGGCTTCTCAAGCCTTGTGTTGGCAGAAACATAATGCTTAGATGTCTCCAATCTTGCTGTTGCATTGCCCACTACTCTTCCTCTGCTGCTGTGAACTTCTCAAGTGCTGGCTTCAGGATCAGGTAGCTGATGTACACAGGTTTGAAAGAGAACTAACTCCTACTGCCAGCTGTGTGTGACTCTAGTGTCCACAGAGTTAGCATTTTTTCTTCCTACACGGTGAGAGTCTGCAGGATTTTGAATCCTGCCTGTGACAGTGTCTAGAAGCAGATGGGTAGGACAGGAAGCAGTATTAAAAATAAATAAGTAAAATCTAGTAAGATATAGCCCTGGTCTAGTATATTCTTCTCATGTCTTGTAAGCAATAGTTTACTTAGCCAGAAGTATTGTCATATTGCATTGTCGTATTTCATTATAACCATTAGTTATAAACTCCATAAAGTTGTCTGCTACATTCTCAAGTCTTTTTGGACTTTGAGTCTCCACAAAGTTTTGCAAGAATGAGTTCCAGAATCCGGTTACTTTTGTGGGAATTAGTACTTCCTTTCCTTGTCCCAAACCTGTCCATTGCATTATTTATTCGTTGCTCATCAGTATTCAAAGTCTGTGGTGTTTTGAATAATGACTCTTCAGAGACCTTCTCTGTAGCATTTGCCATGTTATTAGTTGGTCTTCCGTGGTTACTCTGCACTGTCTGCCAGCTGCTGCCTAATCCAGATTCAGCCTTCTGTGTTAAGCTGTTTTTGGGGAAAAAAAGTGGTTCTAAGTTTTGTGCTTGTAGTACAGAATTGTAGCAGCCTAGGCAGAGCTGCTGTCATGAATGTAACTGGTCAGAGTTTGGGCTTTTGTGTTCTTTCTTCCCCAGTAACCCACCCTGACTTCTTGAAAAAGTCTGTTGTGTTACTTCTTCCCCTCTGCTGTTGTGACCAGATCCTTAAAAATTTATGTTAACTTTCATCTTCTAACACTATCTCTGTACCCTCCCCACTCAGGTGATTGTGGGCTTGCTGAAGTTCTGGCCGAAAACTCACAGTCCCAAGGAAGTGATGTTTTTAAATGAGCTGGAGGAGATCCTGGACGTGATTGAGCCGTCAGAGTTTGTGAAAGTTATGGAGCCCTTGTTCAGGCAGTTGGCCAAGTGTGTCTCCAGCCCACACTTCCAGGTGGGTTGCAGCTCAGGGAGGGGATAGAACACTGACTTTTAAGCCACTTGGCATGTGAGGGTGACACCACATCTTTTGGTCTTGTGTTTGTGGATCAGTGGCACATGGAGGTGTGACCTGGGTGCGTATTGGAGTGATGTGGTGGGAAGCAGTGAGAATCTTCACCACAACCACAGAGCAAGCTCATCCAAAGAGAAAACAAAGCCTATCAGTGGAGCCCCTCCTGTTGCTCTGTGCTGTTCAGCACTGTGTATTGCAGCAGGCTGGAGCTGGAGCACAGGTGCTCTGCCACCTCCTATTTTGGCTAGTGAAGACAGGAGATCCATCCAGTGTCCCCCTGTTGCAGTAAAACCAAGCATCCTGCAGCATTGGAGGGAGGCCAGCCAAAGAGACTGTACAGAGAAGGTACTTTGTTTTATTGTGGCATAGGTGGTAAAGCTTGAGGTATACTAAAAAAGTGCTGGAGTCTGCTTTTTCCTTGTTCTCACTGAAGGGGAACTGGCTACAGTGTCTGGCTGAAACAATCTCTGTGGATAGTAGTCCTAAGGTTTAAAATGTACAGGGTGGTAGGACCTGATAGTAGCTCCTAGCAGGTGTTTTTGGCTCAGTATTTTAGATTGCCATGAAGAGTGCCCAGGAAAAAGATAACTTGCTGGTTGACCCAGGTATAGATGGGGTGTTAAAGAAATAGTGACATAGGCATCTCCCAAATGAACGTGACTGTATAGTGAGGCAGACTGGCTTCAATCTGTTTTTTGGTATAGAGAGGTACAAAGTCATGTGTTTACAAGCCAAAAATAAAATCAGTCTAAGTCACATGTGTATGTAAAAGATAATTTCCTGTAAAGGACTAGGGGAGCATGATGGAAACCAGCTGGGCATGGATTACTGGTGTGGTGATGGGAACCGAAGGACTAATGTGACCTTTGGGCACGGAGGGAGCTACCAAAGGGAACTAAGGAAATTGAGTAAAGTCGGATAAAGGCTGGAGGAGAGACATCTGTACTTGATAGCAGCCACCATCTGCTGCCAAACTCTTTGAAAAACAAGACTGAAAAACCTGGAGAAGGTGCAAACACTTTACAGCCTAAGAAAATTTACCCCAAAGGTGTCCCATACAGTCAGGCTGAACAGTCTCTGTGTCTGCAGCTTGTCTGAGAGCAAAATTAGGAACTGACTTTTTGGTGAGTCTGAATACTTCGGTGGAGTAAGTTTTCTCTGAGTGGGTTGTCTGTTAATCTAGCAGACAAAAGCTTAACGAGATCTGGAAAACCAAACGCCAGGTAAGTGAACACGAGGTGAGTTCCCCTTAGTTTACTCTTGTAGAACGGTATGTTAAAGGGCACATAGTGAGTTCTCCATCTGAAATACAGAACTGAGTCTGGATGTCTCTCTTCCTAGGTTTTTTAAGCCATTCTGAAGTTAGCTCTAAATGCAAAAATTAGTTTGCATTGCCCAGATTTGTGGCAAATATGAAGAATTGTGGTTGAGTCTGTCGCTGGGTGGAAAGTTGTTAGACTTGTTTGTCTTGTTAGAGCAGGATGGCTGCCCCAAGATTTTCCGTATTTTCACCCTTACTAAATCAGGGGGTTGAACTGTGGGACTGGTGACTTAAACATGCTTCAAAGCCCTGAGAGGCTCTGTTGTGGGAAAAGCCAGGAAAGAGTGGAACTTTACAGAAGACACTTTGAGGAAATGAAGGAGGTTTGGTGCTAGTCTGAACTGGGACCTGGAGCAGATGACACTACTGTTCTCAAGTGTTGTATAAATGGTGTTGGGATCATCAGTATATCGACAGTAGGCTTGTCTATTCAAGAACATTATGTTTTTCCCAGGAAAGTGAGAAGTGTCTGACAGAGGCTCAGGCAAAGAGGGCTGGGAAGCAGGGACGAGTGGCCTTGTAGAAGTTTATGAAGGTCAGCCCTGCTGCCTGTACTGTGGGGAAGCATGTGGGCTCCTCAGCTGGGTGGTGGCTTTACTGTGTACCACAGGTGTTACTGGAAGGAGCCTTTCCAAGGATGGCTTTCTCTCCCCCTGCAGGTGGCAGAGCGAGCACTGTACTATTGGAACAACGAATATATCATGAGCCTGATCAGCGATAACGCAGCCAAAATTCTCCCAATCATGTTTCCAGCACTCTACAAGAACTCCAAGAGTCACTGGAACAAGTAGGTCTTCCCACATGCCCTGGCACTTACTGTGCGTGCCGGATTGCTTGGCTCACTGGCAGCCTTGGGGCATGCTGCTGCAGTACAACACTGCATGGCGCTCAGTGGCACCGGGTGCTGAGCAGGGGGGTTGTTAGTAATATCAGCATGGGAAAGGGCCACAGCAGACCACTGAGGCCTGCTTCTCCAAGGGTTGAGGCACCTGCAATTACCAGCCTTGGAGGCCATCGAGTCATAGTTTTTGATACCTGCTTGTCAGTAATGTTGCCACTCTTTCCCGAGGTGTGCTATAGGTTTTCCGCTAACTTCTGCCTGCTTTTTAGCTAATACCCCTCCCATATGTTCTCTGTGAGCTCCTTGGCTGATGCAGTGCTTGACTCCTGGAGTACAGGAAGAACAGAGGAAGCAAAACTAACTGGGCAGCTGTCTATGTCAAATATTGCCCCCTGTGTTTAATTCCTAGACACTACTCTGTTTAATGTTCTTTTATTGACTTCTTTTCTACTGACTTCTCCTTCATTAGATTCCTTACCTGGTTAATTCAAGTTTAGCTAATTTAATCTAACACACTTCCTTTTAATGAATCAGCTAAAAATTCTTGGTCCACAGCTGAGATCCTAAAGTCTTTCAGCAAAAACCACAAGAAGACTGAAAACAAATACCATCTTCTTCTATTCTAGAGGGTGGAAAAAACCAAAATAATTAATTTTAGGGAGGCTGGGCAAGTCCAGAGCTCAGCAGCATACTGTGGTTGGCAAAGTTGTGAGGTAGAGCTTGTTTGCAGAGAGCTCCCCACTAATCTGCTCTCCATTCTATCAGGAACCATGGACTGGAACCACCAGTCAAGGTGCTCTAAAGCCTGGAACAGGCACAGATGTGCAGACACGACCACACACAAACAACCAGAGACTCCAACAGGCACACCCATGTGCTGATAGGCACACACATGCACACGTACATGTGATGTGAGTGCACATGTGCATGCAGACAGATAGACACTCTCTCATTCAGTCTTACTGCCCCTCCTGATCAAAGTTCAGAAAAGGACTTTATGTTCTTGTCTGAAACCCTTCACCAGTTCTGTGTCCTTGCAGCAGTCAAGATTCATGATTCTGCTCTTCCTGTCTTTTCTTCTTGTCTGCTTCTCAGTGGTATGGCAGAAGAAGTCCTGAAAGTGTTTTCCTCTTACTTCTCCTTGTCTTTGTTTTAGCACTAGCTAAAACAGGGCAGGTTGAGTACCTCAGGTGCCCGTCTTCCTTCCCATAGTTCATTTACTTGGTCCAGCATGGTTGCATCTCCCTTATTCCGTTTGTAGAGCTGGTGGAGGCACAGAGCTCAATCTTCTGAGTCTCATCTTTTACCTCTGGGTCAGGCCTTTCAGAGACAGCTTCAACACTTGTTTTTATTCCCCAGGAGAGTCTTTGTCCTGTAGGGAGCTCACACCGAGTGCAACCTATCCATAAATCGCTGGCACAAAGTCGACTTTTCTTCTGTGGTATTCTTTGTGCTAGTTCCCATCTCTGCAGGGCTGCTGCCTGTGTTTTGGGCAGCTCAGTGACAAAGCTCATGACCAAATACTGGGCAGCCCAAAAAAGAAATTTTGTATATGTGAGGTGAACTGCGTGAGGCACTAAAGCCCCTTGAGAACAGCCCTGAACAGGCTCCTTCCTTTCCCACTTTTTACTACAAGAAATGACCACAGGAATGCATATTTTTGCACTCATTATTCTGATCATGGTAGAGCAGACCTACCCCTGTTAACCTCTTGTCTGTACTGCTGGTGCTAACTCAGGGCTCAGAACCTGCCCACTATGGCTTGTTCTCCTTTCCTCATTTCTTTGCAGAACAATCCACGGGCTGATCTACAATGCACTGAAGCTCTTCATGGAGATGAACCAAAAGCTTTTTGATGACTGCACGCAGCAATATAAGGCAGAGAAGCAGAAGTGAGTAACAGGTTTTTGCCAAGTTACTTGAGCTCATCCTGAAGTTTCTTTGGGGTACAGTAACAGATGGTAGATGCCAGTTGGCAGAGGGGAATGGAAAGGTGGTACAAGTAATTTTGTAAAAAAAGTAGGATTCCTCAGCAGTAACTATGAGTAGGGATGAGAAGAGATAAAATGTGTGCCCTGATAGAAATTCTTTCAGTCCTGCTGAACCAGGTAGCTTAGAAAAGAGTGACAGAGTCATAAGGAAATACATTGCAATGCAGAGGATACTCAGCTTTGCAGAGATGATTATGCTCTGCATATTATATGAGCTGGAAATATTTACCAGCTCATAAATGTTGTAGTGATACCAGTGGAATCCTACTGCTTTAAAAAACTCTAAAGAATTTTGCTGCAGTGGGCATAATGCATCTTTCATACCACGCGATGCTTTCAATTTTCCAGTGATAAAGATGGAATAATTCCTGCAATTTCAAAGAGCAGATGGTGGAGATAAAATCTGAGCTCAGCAATTACCTGTGCCATTGTGATGTAAAGAGGAAAGACCTCCATGTTTTCTGCTTCCTTGTGCTGGTTTTGGTGCCTGTGTGGCTTGCCTTGGTGAGCTGAGTCAGTCCAGTAAGCTAGAAGGAAACTTCATTGTTTTTTTTTCTCAAGGGTCTTTTTCTGACTCAGTGACAGAAAATACTGCTTCTCATTCCTGAATGAGCCAAGGCTGGTGCTGGGCTAATCCTTGCTGGGAGTGGGTAGTTCTGGGGTACATTCCATTGTTTTGTGGAATAGTAGTAAATAATGAAGTTAATTTTTGAATCAGAGCTTTGGATGGGTAACCTGCTTATGGAGAAACATTTTAGTTAACATCTAAAATGGGAGCAAGTGAGATTTCTTTTTTCCCATTTGAGGGCGTTGTGAAGCCCACAAATATCTGCATATATATTTTCAGTCAGTGACAGCACATTTCCTACAAGACCTACTAGGTGTTTCCATTAGGAGCTTTTTCTCCCTGTTTGGCTTCTACCCATGCTGACCTGCTGAGAGTGACTGTTCTCTGTCCTGGTGTGTGGCTGATGGAGGATTGTTCTGGAAAAGCTCAACAAAGCAGTTCAGAGCTGGTCCAATAAATGGATGGGTAGAGCTGCACTGTTTTCTGCTCATGTTAAGATGATTTTTTTTGTTTGTTTGTTTGTCTAGTGTGCCCCTGTGCCTAATTAAGCTTCAGAAAACCTTGTGTTGGGTTTTTATCAAGGATATACTTTTGCAGTTCTGGATAACCAAAACTGGTAAAACGTCAATTGAAAACTTGGTGTGCAGGATGTGAAAATGTCTTTCAGCAGCAAAATTCGAGATTTTACTGCATGATACAATTCCTCAGCTAAGTTGGATTTCCCTGGCACAGGGACCCAGCTAAGGAGGCCTTACTGGGTGAGAACAAGAAGGCTCAACTCTGTGTTGATGTGATGTTATTGAAGAGTAAAAGAACTTCCTTAGCATGGATAGACAGGGCACTAGAGAGACCTGTAGCTGGGATGAAAACTGGATAGTTAAAATTGGAAATAAAGCTGTGATTTTAGTGCAGATGTTTAAAATGTAGAAGAGAATAAGAGGTGGTGGATGCTCACCTCTGTTTGCTGGGAACATTCACTGCCCTGGGATTTATAAGTGGCCCTGCTGAACAGTCCCTTAAAATGTGTGCCCAGGTCTGTACCAAGATCACAGGCTGTGCCTGGGCGGTTGGGGCAACTCTGTGGTGTGTTATGGCTAGAGAAAGAGGTAACAGTGGACAGTGGAACTCCAGCTCTATTGGAAATGTCATTTTGTCCCTCTTCATCTGTGGGGCGCCAGGAAAATGTGTCTTAGGAATCCAGACTAGTGTCATTGCTTTACCCCAGAAACCAGACACTCTGGTCCACTCCTGCAGCACAAAGCCAGGGAAAAAGTACCTGTGCAGCCCACTGTTGCCACCATGTGCTCTGAGGTGAGTGAGGAGTGTGCTTGCCTACCTTCTGCTAGTTGCAGTGTGTCCCCTCTTCTTGCCTCATGTCACCTGTAGGGTCTCTGAAGGACAGGGCAGCTCTTCCCCTCTCCCCCCCACCTCTTGCTTTTGTCATCCAGTGAGTGAAAGCTGCACTTTCTCCAGGAGTTCACACCTGATGCCTCTCTCTCTCTCTCTCTCTCTCTCTCTGCAGGGGAAGGTTCAGGATGAAGGAACGAGAAGAAATGTGGCAGAAAATAGAGGAGCTGGCCCGGCTGAACCCTCAGGTGGGTGACAGCTGGGCAATCACCAACCATATAAAGTTCAAGGAAAAGTGCCGGATTCTGCACCTGGGATGGGGCAACCTGAGGTGTAGGTAAAGACTGGGGAATGAGAGGCTGGAAAGAAGTGCCACTGAAAGGGACCTGGGGGTCCTGGTTGACAGCAAGTTGGACATGAGTCAGCAGTGTCCTGGCAGCCAGGAGGGCCAACCATGTCTTGGGCGGCATCAAGCAAAGCATCACCAGCTGGCCAAGGGAGGTGATTGTCCCACTCTGCTCTGCACTGGGGCCTCACTTGGAATATGGTGTGCAGTTTTGGTCACTGCAATATAAGAAAGATATTAAGCTATGAGAGAGTGTCCAAAGGAGGGCAATGAAGATGGTGAAGGGCCTTGATTGGAAGCCATAGGAGGAGCACCTGAGGTCACTTGTTCTGTTCAGCCTGGAGAAAAGGAGACTGAGGGGAGACCTCATTGCAGTTACAACTTCCTCATAAGGGGAAGAGGAGGGGTAGACAGTGATCTCTCCTCTGTGGTGACCAGTGACAGAACCTAAAGGAATGGCCTGAAGCTGTGTCAGTGGAGGTTTAGGTTGGATATTAGGAAAAGGTGTTTCACCCAGAGGGTGGTTGGGTAGCTGGAAGAGGCTCCCCAGGGAAGTGGTCACAGCACTAAGCCTGGCAGAGTTCAAGAAGCATTTGGACAGTGCTCTCAGGCACATGGTGTGACTCTTCAGGATGGTCCTGTGCAGGGCAAAGGATTGGACTCGATGATCCTTGCGGTTCCCTTCCAACTCAGCATATTCTGTGACAACAGGACCTAGGATGAATGAGACAAGAATGTGCTGGGGGTCTTAACCTGCTTCTTCAGCCCATGAGAGCAGGCTTTAGCACCCAATCCCAGTCCTGTGCACACTGCTGCAGCAGTGGTCTGTCCTCCCAAAACTCAGTGTCTTGGTAATGTTGACAGTCAGCCTGGACTTATGTAGCACTGACCTCTAAGTAATGCACATACATGTTATGGGCTGTGCTCTCAGCTGCAGCTGTGCATGCAGTGTGCCGTGACTCAGAGGGCACCAGTAGGAATGGGTAGGAGAGGATGCTCCTTTCCTATCTGTGTACCTACTACTACTTTTGTGGGGGCCAGAGAGGGCAGCTAGAAGTGTGCTATTCTGTGTTAGGATGCTGGGGGAGAAAGCCTGGTGTTGTATGGAGTGGTGACTCTCCAGTTATCTGTGTTGTCTGCAGTACCCCATGTATTATGCACCTCTACCCTTGCCTTCTGTGTGCTGTATGGAAACAGAGACCCCGACTGCAGAGGATATACAGCTACTGAAGAAAACAGTGGAGACGGAGGCTGTGCAGGTGCGTAAGTGACTAGAGTCCTTCCACAACTGCTCTCAGTCCAGGGTCCAGCAGCCAGAACTGGCTCTTTCCGAGTGTTCTGAGGGTAAATGACCCTGCTCTCATCCCTGATCATTAAAAGATCAGCCTGTAGTCTGAAGAGTAGAGTTTACCTAATCTTCCCTCTAACCTTCCCACTCTGGAAAAAGTGCGAGTGGGACTTTTCTCTGTCCTTTTAGTCTGGGTTTGGCTCTCAGCCTGTTCCGCAGCAGGCTGCAGTGTCACCCAGCATATTCTAGAGTGGTTGGAGTCAGAGGCTGAAGGGGTGAAGGGCTTTGCTACTGATCCCTGACTCCTTCGGTTTGTCTGTAGATGCTGAAAGACATTAAGAAGGACAAAGTTTTGCTGCGCCGGAAATCTGAGCTTCCCCAGGACGTCTACACTATAAAGGCCCTGGAGGCCCACAAGAGAGCAGAAGAGTTTCTCACCTCAAGCCAGGAGGCTCTCTGACGGGCTCAGGGGCTGGCCCGGGAAGCTCTGCCCCATCCCTTTCCTCCAGGGGTCATGGAAATGCACTCGGTTCTCATGTATAAGTAAGGAATGAACATGGTGAGCTGTGCCTGTCCTCCACTCCATCTGCATACCTCCAGGCTAGATCTGGTTTTACGTTATAACTTGTATCTTACCACTGTCATGTCCTCCTGCTTTTTCACCTTGGCTGTGCATGCATGAAGGGAGCCTGCCTGACCTCTGATCGTATCAGTCCAGGCAGGACTCACTTCATTGCGAGCTGCCACCTGTTCTTACTCTCTCTGGAAAGCAGAGCCTTGCTCAGGCTCTACGTTGGCCAGAGAAAACCACACGTGGCTCAGCATGCTGCTCCAAGCCCCAAGTACCCATCTGTGCCGTGCCTGCCCCCATGCTGCCTGTGCCGCTGAGCCCTGTGGTGCTCAGAGGTCAGGCTGAGCTCGAGGCAGGAGCAGAGCTTGTGGAGGCTTTGCTGCCTTGGGGTGCAGCTCCACAGCTGAAGGGTCTTACTTGCAGCAGAGAAGATGTTTGCTTCCACCTTTCTTTTTTTCCAAGCCTCTTGTTTTGTTCCTCTGTCAGTGGAGTGGGGGGTTCAGTGCTTTGTCACCCCCAGTAAAGCTGGGTGCAAGCACTACGTACTTTTGCCCTCCCTTTCGAGCATCCTTAGAAGCTCTCTTGTGGGAAAGTGATTCCTTCAGCTATTTGTGTTGGTCTGTGCTGACTCATCTACATCCCGGTGTCTCGGGTTAATTGTGGGCCCAGAATTAACTTCCTGCTTTGTAACAGGTGTCAGCCACTGAATTCTGCTTTCTTCTTCTACCTGCTCAATTAAAATACTCCTGAAGCTCTCCCTTTGTCTCTGTATCCCACCTTTAGCTCTGCAGTGGCCAGGGTTTCTAGAAAGCTTGTGCTGCTACAGTCCTTTCTGCAAGCTAGGGGAAGCAATGGATACACCTTATGGGGCGTGGCTGAGTCTGGGTGCTTAGTCTCCTGGTTGTGACCAATGGCCAAGTGTTACTGCTGAATTGCTTCCGTGGGTGCTCTGACCAAAGTTCACCTTGCCCTGTTACTTTGGCACCCACTGAGGCCCTTGAGCTGAGGCCCTTGTTAGTTATTACTGGTGCATCAGGGACTCTGCTAAATTAGCATTTAGAGCACACTTGCTGATAGCCCAGGGGCTTGCACAGCACTTGGGTGCTACTGTGATCCAGCTTCCACTCCTGTGTTTTGTGGTGCAGATTCAGTGCCAGGCCAAAGTGCCACCTCAGAGGCTGGCTTGTGATAGAAAAGGGAGTCCTCCTTGCTTCCTACATGCTGCACCTGCTTTCTTGACACATAAGCTTAAGTGGATTTGCAGTAGTGCAGGGAGCTTACGGCATTGGTGCTAGCCTGACACTGCTTTGCAGCATCGTGGAATGTTGTAGAAGGTTCTGGTGTATCTGCTTGTCCTCATTAGTAAACCATTCCCAGGTCAGAGGTTCATCCTCTCTAATCTTTCTGCTGGTGTGCAGCACATCTTTTCCCCCAACCCCAACCAGGCTGTTTTTACCTCTGTATCCTGCATCCCTGCCCTGTGTAGGTCTCTCTTGGCTCAGCCCTCACGAGGAACGCCACCATCTCTTCGGAGCAGTCAGTGAGCGCGTGTGTGAGATCCCCCCCAGTCACGCAGGACCCCACCTCCCCTCCACAACAGGCCAGTTCATCAGGAGACTTTAGAAACACCTCAGGGAGGTTATTGCTTACACTGAACATTACTCCAAGCTTATGATCAGCTGCCAATCGATTACCTCACACCTGGCACAGCGTGTAGACATGCACCAGGTGATGCCGGATGGTGCACTGGAGTGGCACAGTGGAGATGAGGACTGCTGGGCTCAGGCTGGGCGGGATGCTTCTTCCTTTCAGTGCAGGCTTTCCAACTGGCTCTTAGCATTGTACTATAAGCCAACACCTCATTTTTAGATTGCTAAGGCGTGGTGTGCCCTCACTCAAGCCTGCTTGCTGCTGGGCAGCCTTTCCCTGCTGCAGGCTGCTCTGTCTGTGGAAGGAACAGAGACTTGTGGTGTGCAGAGGCTGATGCTGTCCTACAGATGATCTGTCTCTGTTGGCATCCCCTGAGCCTGGCCAGAGGAATGCTGCTGGAGTTGTGCCACGTGCAGGGGCAGGACTCTAACACATCATGTCTACGTGCTGTACAGCTTTGATGTTCCCATAGCTTTGTGTGTCTTGTTCTGGGTCAGGGAACTTAGGCTTAGTACTTTCACCCTTTGTTTGCTGCCTATTCATTCCAGTGTCCTGGACACCTCAGAAGGGGACCATGTGAGAAAGGGAGGAGTGTGCTCACCCTCTCACCACATGAATTGCTCATGGGCAGATCTGCATCTGCCAAACTACAGCTGCCCCTTGCTCAATACTTGGTTTCTAGCATTAGTGCTGCTCATTTCTGCCTACGCCTTCCCCATGTCAGCCAAATGGACAGAACTGGAGCTGCCTCTTCCACTTCACCTGGCTCCCTCCTCCCAAGGGAACAAGCAAAACTACTGCATTCACCCCCTGGACACAAGTATTAAGCTGCTTACAGTTCATATGTACATATGGTGTACTTTATTTTCAGTAGAGCATTACATAGTATGAAAGTGTTGGATTTTGTACAGATGTCCCTGTATGTACAGAACTAAATAAAACCAATCTCTTGGAATGACACAGCCGGCTCTGCCTCTGATATTCCAACAC
This sequence comes from Myiozetetes cayanensis, assembly GCF_022539395.1. Classification (NCBI taxonomy): domain Eukaryota; kingdom Metazoa; phylum Chordata; class Aves; order Passeriformes; family Tyrannidae; genus Myiozetetes; species Myiozetetes cayanensis. The sequence goes on along the minus strand of NW_026087411.1, from coordinate 3,641,762 downwards.
AGCCCTTGTCCTGGGAGGAGGGGCCCAAGCCTGGAGAGGGACTTCTCAGGTAGTCAGGACAGGGACAAGTCCAGTGTTTGTCCTGAGGGAATCTGGGGAAAGCCAGCTAAGTCCCCTCGCCCCACATGCACACAAGTATAGAAACCAGTCGGGCTCCTCAGAGGCTGAGGAAGCCAACCCAAGGACATCACATTGACTTATGCACCAGCCAGAACCAGGAAAGAGGAGTGGGGAGGTAAATCAGACAATGTCAGTGGGAGAAACAGGAAGGTCGATAACTGGCAAGTCCTGTCAGCACCTGGCCTGGAGGCACCGGGTGCCTGCAGGGTGGAGGAAGGGCTGGGGTTTGCAGCCTCCGTGCTGCAGCTCAGCTCTCACTTCCACTCGGGCCGGGGACCGCCGAGGCTCTGCCGGGCCTGCAGTGTACGCTGCACCACGTCCTTCCACTGCTCCTCCGAGATCTGGCTGGCCCAGGCGGGGACGCCCAGGGTAGGCAGCTTCACGCTGGCCATCGTCCTCTTCACCAGCTCCACATGCTCTGGGAACAGAGAGGGAGTGAGACCGCGGCGGAACGCCGAGAGGGCCCTGCCGGAGACGCCGTTACCTGCATCCATGGGGATGGAGCTGCGGCTGCTCTGAGCCGCGGCGCCTTCCGCCTCCTCCTCCTCCTCGCTGTCCGTCGGTGGGTCGGGCAGGTGCAGCCTCAGCATCTGCGGAGAAAAGCGGGCAGCGGGGGTCGGGACCACGGGTGCCCCCCAACCCCGTCGCGGCGGGAGGCGCTGGGCGATACCTGCAGCCGCTCCTGCAGGCCGGGCCCCGTCTCGCCGGGGCCCTGCTCCGGTTCCTGGCTCAGCGGCTGGTACAAGTACCCGCCGCCTTCCTCCTCCTCCTCCTCCTCCTCCTCCTCCTCCTCGTCGCCGCTCCAGCCCGCCGCGCCGTCCGGGCCCTCGGGCAGCCCGGGCTCCCGGGGACACACGCGCTCCGGGCCCATGCTCAGCGCCACGGCCATGCACAGGGCGCGCCACCGCCCGGAACCGCCGCGGCCGCCGCCGCGGGGCACTGTGGGAGCTGTAGTCCCGGCGCTTGCCCCGGGCGGGGCGGGCCGTGCCGCGGGCTCGCGCCGCCGGTGCCTTCGGGCGCCGCAATCTCGGCCCGGGACGGGGCTGGAGCAGCGCGAGGGAGCCGCCCCCGAGCGGGGCAGGGGGCCGGTACTCTCGGGAGGGCCTCTCGGGGCCGCGCCGCCCCGGCGGGGGAGGGCGCCCGCTGTCCCGGGCGGGGCCGCGCCGCACTACAAGTCCCAGGGACCGGCGGGCGTGGCCGTCGGAGCGGGGCTACCGCGGCGCCTTGTACGGGTACAGGTACGGGGCTGGGGCTGAGCGGCACCGGCGGCGGGGGGAGCCGGTGGGGCCGTGCGGGAGTTGGGGGCGGGTGAGGCCGGGAGGCGCCGCCAAGCCCCTCTGTGAGGGCCGAGGGCGCGGGGCCGCCGCCCTGCCCGGGTCCCCTCGGCCGGGCCCGCGGGCGGTGCGTGGGGGCGCGGGGCGGCCCCGAGGGGCTCGGGCGGGCGGGGACGGCCAACGGTGCTGGAGCGTATCCAGGGAAGGGCAGCGGAGCTGCTGAGCCGGCTAGAGAGTGAGTCTTGCGAGGAGCGGCTGAGGGAGCTTGGGGCGTTCAGCCTGGAGAAAAGGAGGCTCGGGGAGACCTTCTCAACCCGTACAACTCCCCGAAAGGAGGCTGTAACCAGGTGAGGGACGATCTCTTCTCCCAGGTAACAAGTGACGGGTCAAGAGGAAATGGCTCCAAGCTGCACCAAAGAAGGCTTAGATTGGATATTAAAAAAAAAAAAAATCTTAATTAGAAGGTGGTCAAGCATTGGAATAGGCTACCCGGGGACGTCGTTGAATCACCGTCTCTCGGCTTGTTCAAAAACCATGTAGATGTGGCACTTTCAGGACATGGCTTACTGGTGGGCTTGGCAAGTGTTGGCTTAATGGCTGTACTCAGTGATCTTGGCGGTTTTGTCCAACCTTAAAGGATTCTGTGACTCTATCCGTCCCTCTGCTCCCCTGGCATGTCAGGGAGGCTGCCCTTCTGCTTCCTGCCCTGGCGTGACCTCCTGCCATGCCTTCTCTCTCCATCCCTATGGGCTCATGTGGTTTCAGCCTGTTTACGCTCTCACTCGGTCTCGGCCGTGTTGGCAGGTGTGTGCCTGGTCCTCCCCGGCCCCATGCACCAGGCAAAGGGAAGGCTGGCACCTGTGAGCCCGCCACGTGTGTGTCCAAGCCCAGCAGAACACTGCCTGGGCATCTGTGGGCGGAACAGCAGGTGCAGAGGAGGAAACGAGTGCAGCCCTGCATAAGGCAAAAAAACACCGCGCTACCTGTTAGCTCAGCTTTCCTCAGCCTGCTCCTTCCCGAGGGCTGCGCTCGGCGTGGCAGAAACAGCTTGACAGGCTGAGACAAATTCCTGGGGGAGAGGGGTTCAAGCAATATCTCTGGTGTTTAGGCACGCTCCATAGAGAAGCAATGGTGGGTTTTGGGAGGCAAGGTGGAGAAGAGAAGTCAGCTCAGTAGGTGCAGCCTACCTGAGCTTTGGCCAAAAGTAAGTCAGCAGTGGGCAAAATATTTGGTCAGAAATAAGGAGGTGGTGAGGCTATTTGCAGGGAGGGACACTGGAATAAATTTCTGCCTGAGCAGCATGATCTGGGATTCCCGTGGCTAACATGAGCCTCCAGATCAGACTCGGTTAACGAGCTCAGGGGCTGTTCTAGCACCGTCTAGTTTACTGGTGCTGGAATTGCACTGTGACTGTCCAAGCTGCTGAATGTGCAAGCTTGCAGTTTCACACTGCCTTAGCATAAATAGTCAAAGCATCAGATAAATGTCAAGCACGAGTGAAGAAAGCGGGTTGTTCCCGTGCTATCTCTAACAGTATGTTGGATGTGCTTGAAATAGAACTGTCTATATGGACTGCTGTGAGCTGGCTGGGCTATTTTAAGTGTTACTAAACCTTGTGGCTGGTGGTGTCTTTTGGGAGACGGGACTGAGGCAGCCACACGGTAGGATTTGCTCTCTGGAGTGGCTTTGCAGGGTCAGTATGCTGCTCTGCTTGGGGTGCTGCTGTAATTCTGGGGGTACAGGATGAGTCCTTGAAAATCCACACCACCTTCTGCTGGGTTTCTCCCCCTTGCTATGGGAATTGACAGCAGCAAGGCTAATCTGAGTAGCTTTTAGAAATGGCTCTAGGTTTCTTTCTGTGTGCAAAGAAGTAGATCCATGCATATATGGTTTTGTTCTAAAATTATCACCTGGCTACTGTCTGTGGAGATGCTCAGTAGCTTTTTATCTTGAATGAAGTGTTTTCGTAGCAGATTGTAGGGATTGAAAATACAAAGTCTAAAGCCAATAGAATAAACAGGTGAGAAATCTGACTAAAAACTGGATTTTTTTTTTTTTTTTTTTTTTTTTTGTTAGATATTGTTTGTTTGTTTGGGGTTTTTTCCTATCTATGCCACTGTGCTCAAGTCACCACAACAGTTTTGAAGATAGTGAGAAATTACTGAGTGATTTTTCTGGTGATCTCAGGTTCTGGTGTGCCGTTCTGGTAGGCTCTTGTGAGGTGTAAGCTGGAGCAGTTGGGATGAAGGTTGTTTCAGTCATTAAGTGTATCTTCAGATACCAGCAAAGCCAGAGATTTAGGAATGTTGTCTATAGGTACTGTATTCAAAGGATGCAGGGCTGCCTTAAATCTGATTTTTCTCTTGCTTAGCAGTGAAGTGCTCCAGGTGAATTGCTGTGCTCCCTGTGCGGGAAGTCAGCACTGACAAGGAACAAGTGAGATGCCAAAGGACATCCATAGCCATTTTTTTGCTAAGAACTTCTGAGCTTCTACTTGTGCTCAGGTGCCAGCCTGACTGCAGCAACAGAGCTAATCTGAGGTTACCCCATGGCTGTTGTTGCACCACTTACTCTGGAAGTGTGTACGTGGGCTTGTGGTGCTGTGCACAGTCAGTCAAGGGCTCCAGGCATTTCTGTGGGACCAAAGCAGGTTATTTAGAGCGCTTTTTAATTTTAGCCTCCATGTGCTTTGTGGCAGAAGAACAACTCGTTGCTGGGCTCACTTAATTTCCATCATCAGGTACTTCAACAGTAGGTGAAGTGTATCCTGATTTTTTAGAAATGCTCTTCTTCCTGGCAGTTAATGACAGGACCTACCAGGGTTTCAAAATTTCTCTGCATTCTCTGTGCTTGACTCTATCTCTGGATAGGTTACAGCAGACCAGGGAAATGAGGAGCTGTGGAAATTGCATGATTGTTGCATGTATGACTGCAAAATCAAAGTAAGAGTTTTTAGAGAGGTGAAGTGAGGAGCTGATGTGCATCAGTGGAAGCAAGCAGTGGCTTGAACAGAAGCACCTGTGCCCTTCTGCAAAGGAGACCCTGAGTGTCTGTGTACGTTGCTTTTTCCAGTTGAGACTTGGGGAGCAGAGGCAATTGGAGCTGTCTCACCTAAGGTGAGCAAGTGTGTGTTGAGCTAGCAGAGCCTGTGGGAGTGCACTTTCCTGGGTTTTGTTTCACCTAGAAAATGAAAATTCTCTCACTGTATAAGAAACATGTGCTTGTTTTGATGGATCTTTTTGGTCTCTGTTTATGGTCATAGTTCCTGGGGGTGTTAGGGTGTGATTCCACCTGGTCGTGCTGAATCAGTCAAAGGAGATGCCTCATGCCTTCAACCAGCTTCTACTATGGGCAAAGATGAAGTGTGGTGGCTGCCCTAAAAGAGGTGCAGCTCTGAGGAGGAAAGAAGTGGCTCAGCAGGACTGAGAAAAGGGACATACGCTTAGCTCAGCGTCTGCACAAATCCATGTAGAAGGCAATCCTCCTCTTTCAATGCTGAATTCTGTGATTTAAATGATTCAGGCTTAATTCTTCTGTGGTGAGAAAGCCCTTCCTCTGATCCATGATGCATGTTAGTGTCGCTAACTGTGCCTTTGCTTTGTGGTGCAGTTTGAAAAAGCACTTGGTTTGCCTGAGGTGGGCCCGAACAAGCTCAAGAAGCGGGCCCTGGGGAACCTCATGAGGTTCAACAAGGCCAAGGGCAAGATGCTAAACCAGGGCAACCCCTGGTACTAGTACAGGCTGTGGGGTGAAGGAATTGAAAGCAGCTCTGAGAAGGACTTAGCAGAACTGTTGGATGGAAAGCCGGACATGACCCAGCAATGTGCACTCACAGCCCAGAAAGCCGATGGCACCCTGGGCTGCATCAAAAGCAGCATGTCCAGCAGGTTGAGGGGAGATGATTCTGCCCCTCTGCTCTGCTCTGGTGAGACCCCACCTGGAGTGCTGCACCCAGCTGTGGAGTCTTCAGTATAAGAAAGTACCTGTTGGAGCAGGTCCAGAGGAGGGCTGGGAAAATGATGAGAGGGCTGGAGCACCTCTCCCGTGAGGAAACACTGAGAGAGCTGGGGTTGTTCATCCTGGAGGAGAGAAGGCTCAAAGGTGACCTTTATGGTGGCCTTTCAGTAACTAAAAGGGGCTTATAGGAAAGCTGGAGAGGGACTTTTCACAAGGGCATGTAGTGATAGAAAAAGGAGGAATGGCTTTAAACTGAAAGAGGGCTTTAGATTAGATGTTAGGAAGAAATTCTGTACTGTGAGGGTGGTGAGGCACTGGAACAGGTTGCCCAAACAAGTTGTGAATGCCCTGACCCTGGAAGTGTTCAAGGCCAGGTTGGATAGGGCTCTGAGCAATCTGGTCTAGTGGAAGATATCCCTGCCCGTGGCAGTGGGGTTGGAACTGGATGATCTTTAGGGTCTCTTCCAACGCAAACCATTCTGTGATTCTGTGTGCTGCCTCCTGCAACCGGTGCTCTCCCAATTCTCTAATAAAATTTGCCACTGTCTTACCAATATTTCTGTGTTTTGCAGCCTACATCCCTGTTATTGGTGTCCTAGATGAGAAATCACCGGATGTACTTTGCATAATCTAATGTTATACAAATGGGGGAAGTCAGTTTTGCTGTTTTCCTCTTTCCCTGGCTGTGTCCTATGTGATCTTTAAAGAAATCTAATGCACAGCTTAATGTCAAGTGTATTAGTACCTCCTATTAAGAAGTCTTCATAGGAATGAGGTTGAAAAGTGGTGTGTTTATGTCATCACTTATATCCTATAAATTATCATTGGAAATCAAAACTTGAAATGGAACTTAACAGTGTGCATGGCTGTAGGACAGAAAACTTTTTCTCAAAATATGTGTTTAACTCATATTTGCAGACAGTGCTCAGAGGGGACTAGCAGGAGGAAAACTGGCTTTGGGACAGAAGACTGGTCTAACGAAACAATTCCAAAAAAGGCAGGATAGGAGAGTCTGGAGCTGGGTGCAGAAAGCAAGGGTAGGAGTGTGGGAGGGCATCCTCAGAAGACAGGGCTGTGCAGAGAGGAGGTGGGGGGAGGACCTGTGCGTGGTTGGAAAGGGGTGAACAACAGTTTCAGGGTAGTGTGGCTCGTGGCAGAAGAGGAAGATGGGAGTCTGGATTGATATTTTTATTACAGTGTAGAGGAGAGCAGTTGGGTTTGGAAAAACCGTGGCAGCTTGTTAAATCCTGTGTTTTCCCATGCCTTTTAATACATCGCTGTAAAGATCGCTTCGCACTTGTGGTCATTCTCTTTTCATGAAGTGTTCAAGTGAGTGTTTGCATGCTGTGGCTCTGAGGAGGTGCTGCAGGAGGCTGTGCTGGCAGAGCTCTGTGTTTGCTCTGAAGGGTATCCCCAGCCTAAGCCAAGGCAAAGCACAACCGACTTCAACCCCATTGCCCTTGCCACCCCCTGGACCTGCCTGTCACCTGGGAAGGGCTTATCTTGGGAAAAACGTTCTCAGTAGTTGTAGGAAACAATGTTTCAACATTATTGCTATAACCTCAGCATCTTTCCTGCAGTGCCACAGGCCGGGCCTGGAGCTGTTTCTCAGTGGCCCATCTTGGGATGTGCTGCCTTCTGATCTGAGTGACGAAACTATTGGGGCAGGGTAGCTGGCTCCTGTGGCAGTGACAGGACCAGCATCCTGCTCTGGCAGCAGTGAGCTCCTTTCACCTGGCTTGAGTGAATTCCCAAGGGCGAGGAAGAGTTTTCTCAGCCCTTCTGACAAAAAAGGCAGGGGGCTTGGTATGATGTGTGCCTGCCATGCCAGGCAGCTGTGCTTCTCCACACAAGGAACCAAGCAGAGAACTTAGAAGTAAGATTCATCTTCTTGGTCCTCCTGGATCAGGCTCAGTCTGAAGGGCGTTGAAAACACTGATGCTGGTGATAAAGTCCACTTAAGCTCCTTTACAGAATCACTTAACCAAGAAGAGATTTTGAGGAAAACATTGGTTAGATTTTTCAGGAATAACTTTTGATTGAGGCAGAAAACAGATTTAGAAATGCGAGGCCTTCAAAAAAAGCTTGAAAGGTTACTTTGGTGGGCTCCATGGAAACTTGTCTATTCTGTAGCTTTGCAGAGGGCTTGTACAAGTGTGCTGCCTGGCTTAAAAAAAGGTAGTAACTTGAGAAATAAAACCCAAACCTGCTAGATCTGAAATCGAAGCATGGCTTGTAGGAGACAAGGGCTGTTCTGGGCCCTTCTGGAGCACCTCTGCTGGAGAAAAGCTTGATGTGACTTCCTAGGTTATTAACTGCAATTTAGGTTAGGGTAGGTGCTGCAGGAGGAAGTGGGTTTGCAGGAGGGACTCCGGGGTCTGCACTCATCTGTTACAGGAAGGCTTCAGGATGCTCTCTGTTGGGCTTTGCACATGTCCTTTTGTTGTAAAATTTTCAGGTACAGAACATGCTCTGGTTGCCAGTCTCTATTTTGAAAACAATTTGACAAAGAAATAACTTTAAAAAGAAGCTACTCAATTTTTTATGAGATCTGGGAGTTCTGGAATGAGGTGACTGATTACTGGATGATTTTGAACTGTCTGTAGAATGAGTGGATGAAGCTGGAAGCCTGAGCTCTGTCTGCCCCATGCCAGGAGCTCCCTGTTGATGGCATCTCTGACTCTTTATATGGGTGTGGATAAAATGGGAGCGTGTGGGTGGGCCAGGCACTGTGGTGGTCAGGCTATTGATGGGCCTGGTTGTGAGCAGCGGTTACACTTGACTGAAGGGCTGGGGGCATTGCCCCCTCTTCTTGCCCTCCAGTTACTTCAGAAACTTGAAAGAGGAGGAAAGTTCTCCTTGTGAAAACTCACTACTTTCCAAAAAGAAAAGGGACAGAGTGTAGCAATTTTATGTATGTGTAGGAATTTAGTCCTTGTTCAGAAGCATCCCCAGATTTCTTTGGATTCTACAAATGCAAAAACTGGGTGTGGGGTGAGAGTGTGCTGACTGCATCTTTCAATAACCTAGAACCAAGAAATAAAAAAAAGACAATTTTTTTAATGCTGTTTGAAACACTGACATATCTTCTATTGGCTGTTTTTCAGTTGGGAGAAAACTGTTAAAAATCAAACTGCCCTGCTTTTTCAGAAGCACCCAGGTGGAACTCTGCTCTAGATTCCAAGATCTAAAGGAGAATCTCTGCAAGAATGAACTGTGGTGACTTCTCTAAGATATGATCTAAGCCATCTGTTTGAGGAATGAAGCATATCAGTTGTTTAACAGAGATATGATGTTAGAGAATTTTCATAGTTATGCCTCGACTTGCTGTGGGAGAAAAAGGCCTTTTCTGAGCATTAACAAAGAGCTTTCCACCTAGATTAGGGGGCTTCTGCTCTCTCGTGTCTAATTAGATTGGACCGTAGGACTCAAGTCAGCGAGGCCAAATGTTGGTGTTGTTGCCCACCCCCATAATGGGAAGTTGGTTGCTTTATGTGGGGGTGATTCTTTGAAGGTTTTTTGTTGGATGTTTTGTTTTAATATTTTCCCCTGTTGTTTCTCACAGCTGATCCAAAGAGCATGCTCTCTTCTCTCTGGCTTTGTTCCTTTCACCTTCACAGCTGGCTCTTGCTGTGTGTTTTCATTCATGCAGACAAATGGTTCTGATGTGTACGTGATGTGTGCGTGACCAGGGCGCGGCCAGGCGCGCCGCACTTGGCTGCCTTCGCCAAAGGTGTTTGGCTTGGGTTGCCTCTACAGCCGCCCTGAGGGTTTTTTGTATGTGAGGGCATCTCTGCCTGCTCTTCTGAGCCTTGCTCAGTTATGATACCTGCCCTGTATCCTGTTCCCAAGGTGAGAGTAAAACTATCTCCAGTTGGGATGCAGGTGAATGAGGATACAGCAATGTAACCTTTGTACTGGATTCAAGAAAGACAGGAAGACTTGCGAGACGGATCACGTTATTTTAGCATTCTCTCTCAGAGCCAGGTGACATCGTGGTGGCCCAGGAAGCATGTGGCTGTGGCACTGGGGGCCCTGAAGACCATTTGGCTTGCAGGGAGGAATGCTACGGTGGGCAGTGCACTTGGAAGGTGGGCCACGGAGGGTGAACCACGCAGCCGTGGCTGTCGGACACAAGGTCTATTCCTTTGGCGGATATTGTTCTGGAGAAGACTATGAGACCCTGCGGCAGATTGACGTCCACGTTTTTAATGCAGGTAAATGCGTCCTTGTGGTGTGCAAAGGAGTTAGCTTGCTGGGCTTATTATTAGTTTTTCTTGCCTGGCGCTGCCTAACTGTAATATGCTGTCTGACTGTAACTTCCAAAAAAATTATCAGAGTAGATGGGAGCCTCTTTCCTTGTGCAGCCTTGTATTTTCAACTTCAGGGGCAGGGCACAGATGTGTTGTAGTTCAGCAGACTGCTGGGGTAAGGACGCATTAGAAGTAGCCACATAGCCACTTTTTGTCATTGTGCTCTGTGAATGCTATCTTAGCCAGGTGCAAAGAGGTGATATGTAGCTGGTACAGGTTCCCCCTCCAGGTCCATGCTCAGCTGCCCGTAGTGTGGAAGGAGTAGAGTGGGAGCCAGTGCACTCAGTTAAGATTCCAGGTTTAGGCTCCTGAGCTGTTTCCCTGTGAGGGCACGTGACAACTGCTGCCAACATGATGGAGTCCATAGGGGCGTGTGGCTGGGATGGAGACCTTCCCGTTTTGGAAGCAGCTATCATGCAGATTCACAACATAGCTTAGAAAAGCATCTGGAACTAGAGCTGTTTGTGTAGGGTAGCCAGTACCTGTCATGAGGCTGAGTTGGAGTCATGGCTGTGCTGGCAGAGGCTGTATTTGTTGATTCAGTGCTTTTTGAACTGAAAAGGTTACCAAGTTGGTCCATGAAATCTTTCCCTGTAATTAGGCAGGTGGTTAAAAAACTGCAGGGGTTCTTGGATGGATCTGGCTAAACAGAGCCAAGAACAGAGAACCAATGACCAGTTTTGCAGACTGAACAGGATGCTGAATGCTCTGCTAACACCCATGTGGCATGTAGATAAAGGTAGTTTACCTGTAAGATGCAATGAATTCACTTCTTTAAGACTGTGTACAGCAGGGATAAAGGCATTGGTTACACAGAGCTGCCAAGGTGACCTGCTCACAGTGTAGAGGGAAGTGTAGCTCAGGATCCTGTAAACAAAAACATTCTTCTCTGTCCAGAGAGACTGCTCTCTCACACTCAACACAGCTGAATGTTGCATCTTGTAGAACGTGCCAGTAGAGCACCATTCTTATGGGGAAGCATAATTACTGTGCCCAAAGGAATGCTCTTGCATTGGCTTCCCTTCTTACCACTCCCAAATATTAAAGTGTCCTGATGCTGCAGCCACCACGTGGGAGGTGGCAGTGGCTCCCAAGCCCTTGCTCAGTTAGCATTGACAGGTTTCAGTGCTAAAGCCAAAATACCAGATCTTGAATAATCTCTTTCAGTCTTCCGAAGATGAAGACTATGTTGTAGATAGGGAGCATCCGGTCTAGCTTGACTTTAGCATTGGCTGTGCTTCCTCTGTGCCCTTTCTGCCTGTGTGGTAAATGCTTACCTTTTAAGAGGGCTGACCTTTTCCCTTTCCCTGTATTAGTATTTCAGATGAACTGTAGTTTTCTGCTATATTTTATGTTAGCTCCACATAGAAAACAAACCTAGAGGCTGTTACATGAGATAGAATGTTTGGTGCTCTTATGTAATGGCCATGTAACACTTGCTGTTATTCCTGCACTGTCATTAAGCCCTGTAAATACCTGTTCAGCAGTAGCCAGAGCAGTCAACACGACACACAGGCTGCCAGGAAGGAGAACCTGTAATCACAAGGAACTCCTATTTAATAACACAAGGTTACTAGGGAGAACTTGGGTATAGATAGGCAAGAAGGTAGAATATAGTATGATAGGAGACAGACAGCCATCTCATCTATAGCTTGAGAAACAAAACAAAAGCAAACAAACCCTGTTCCTGCAAAGCTGCTGTTTTGCTTTACTTAAACTGAGCTTCTGCAAGTCCAAGTGGTGCCTTCAGGTAAGTTCCCTTGCATGTTACTACAGTGAATTATTCCTGTGCTGCTCATTCTTCCAGCTTTGAGTCTCCTCAACAACGTCACTAGCTTGGAGCATTGTCTGCATTCATTGTCATCTCTGCACTTTTTCCTTTCCCTATTTTTCTGTGTGTGCTGTGTATCTTCACTCACAGTCTAGGATGAGCCAGAGCCTTTTCAGTGAATTGCTGCAGAACAGAGCCCATCTCTATACAGACTCCTCTGCTCCTCCAGAGGACCTCCTTCTGTATTTCCTAATTAGCTACTACTTAGGGTCAGACACAGCTTTCTCTTGTTTACTTGACTGCTTCTGCACCTTGTCATGGGGGAAAAAAGCTCCATGCAGGATGGGTTGTGACCTGTGAGCAATGTAGCAGGCTTAGCATTTGACATGGGCTCAAACTTGTGTTTTCAGTGTCTCTACGCTGGATCAAGTTGCCTCCAGTGTGGACAAACAGCCGAGACCACGTGAGGGAGGTGCCCTACATGAGGTATGGGCACTCAGCAGTGCTCATCGATGACACCGTCTACATATGGGGTGGTCGCAACGACACAGAAGGAGCCTGCAATGTGCTCTATGCTTTTGATGTCAGTAAGTTTCAGCTTCTCACTCTTCATTGTCTTAACTGTTCTTGATCAGACCTTCTCTCTGCCACACCACACTGCTCCTCAGCTTGTTTTCCTGTCCCTCAGTGACAGTTTGGGGGAAATGGTGTCACAGGCTGTTTCAGCAGATTTAGAAGGGGAGCAGCGTGGCCATTGTGTCTGCATACTTGAATCTTTGTAAAAGCCTTTGAACAGAGGTTACTGATCTTGTCTAATAGTCAAAATGGTTTTAATTTTCCTATCACCTTTGTGTGCACTTCTGAGAGTAACTACGACTGAAACGTTCTCTCTGTGTGATTTATTATTCCTTAACTGTGGCAAAGGTTACAGCAAGAAGCAGCTAGAGCTCTTGAGGATTGCAGTTCCTCTCCAGTGTGGTCCTTCTTTGTGAAAGCATGAAGGAGAGTAAGGAATAAAGCACAGGAGTAGTTGAGGGACAGAATAGCAAAATAAGGGAAGGCATGACTCAAGTTAGAGAAACCTGAAAAATAAACTCCTTGAACCTTCTGGTTGGCTTCTCCGTAGTGTTGCTGGAGCATCTTTGAAGAAAAGGCACCATCAGAAACTGGGTGAACACAAGTATCAGGAAAGGAAGAGAGTATATCTGGATTCTGGAGGCAAGTCCATCTAAACAGTGACCAGTAACTGTCTTCCTGGACTTGGAAGGAAACCGCTTGCTCTGGTGCTTGGTCATGGGCTCTCTTCTTTACTAGGAAATATCTTAGAGCTTGGGGCACAGGGTTTCCTTCTTCTCCTGACTCATGCAGCTCAGAAGCCATCAGCAAACCTCTGCCTACACAGAGGCATTGTAGTGGGAGCTGCCTGGTCTCCCTGCCAACTCCTGCACTTTAGCATTATGTGAAAATTAACAGGCCAGACTTCAGTCCTAGTCCAAACCCTCTGCAGCTGTCTGTACACACTGAGCCCTGCCGTTCCTGGAAAGCAAGACTGGCAGTCACAGTGCCATGTCTGCAGTGTAAGTTCCACTGAAAAGTTGTATCAGGCTGGATAAAGTCCTGTTTGAGTGCAGTTTTGTCCCTCAGGTGCTCAGCACAAGTTGAGGTCTTTTCCATCTCTAATTTGACATATTGCACTTGGATGAGCTGTTGCTGTTATCGTATAACTGGGCTTGGAAGCGGCTCCATGAAGGAAAGGAACTTGATAGCCACTGGACCTTTCTCAGTAGAGGCTGCCCAGGGGTTCTGTTGACCTTGCAAGACCGTATGTGTAGTTCCAAATGGAGTATAGGTGGATAGCTGTGTCTGCAGGCCAAGTTCAGAGAAGTTATCCTCATGAAGAATGTTGCTTTGGATTCAGTGTTATGACTTCCTGAAATAAGCACTGCTTTTGACAGCTCACAGCAGTTAGGGAGGGTGGGAGGAATGTCTCCTGCTGCCTTGAGGCTTATCTGTGTCTCTCAGGGCTCTTGGAGCAGGTGCCTGTTTGCGCTTGGCAGTGAGTCGCTGGCTTAGCTCCAAATTGCCCTGGCATGGAGAACAGCTCCGGGTGGATTTAAAGTCATGCCCTAAATCGAGCCAACCCTTGGAGTATGCAGGCTAAAGGACTGAATCTGGTCGGTGTAGGCTGACAAGGAGCACTGTGAAGGGTGGAAAGTGAGGAAGTCTCCCCTTGAAGAGGGGATGAGAATGTAACAAGTGGAGCAGACAAGATAGGGAGAGCTGCACTGCAGAGGTAGGGATGTGCACGGCAATTTGTGGCTAACTGCCTGCATTTGAGAGCTATTTTTCTTGAGTCAGTTAGTCAGCATCTCCATGCCATGAGGGCAGTTGAGCCACTTAGCATTATTGCTTCATTGTAATTGAAACTGTAAATGCAGAGCTGGTAAGTGACTCACAAGTATGCTTTGCGAGAGATTCAGTAGAAATAATGGTGCTCAAGTATGCTGTACTACTCACACTTAAAATGCGAGCTCTTTACCAGCTCTGGCAGTCAGTGGCCATGCCCAGAGGCTGAGGCCTCTGTCACTGTGCCCCTCTGTGGAGACTCAGGCAGGTAGCCTTGCCTGAAGAAGCTTGCAGCCTCTCTAGCAGAGCAGGTGCTTTGTGAGAAAGAGAGAAGGATCTCTGTCTTAGAAATTAAGAGCAGTAGTAAAGAACTATCCCATCCCAACACCTGCTGTGTGTTTTTTCTCAGCCTCTTGTTTTGTTTCAGACACGCACAAGTGGTTTACGCCAAAGGTGTCTGGAATGGTCCCAGGAGCAAGAGATGGGCACTCAGCTTGTGTCCTGGCAAAGAGCATGTTTATCTTTGGAGGCTATGAACAGCTGGTGAGTAGTCTCTGTAACTGTTAATTGGTGAGCCCTTGGGAAAAGAGGGTGTTGATACCCAGGACACTGGTAGAGGCAGGATATGGGGGCGTATTTGTATTCATAGTCGCTTTCATCTTGTAACTTAGCAAAGTCATGGCATTAATACCCAGGTTATGCTCATTGTTTTGTGGAGAAGATGGTTAGAAAAGCAAGCCTAAAAAAAAGGTGATTCTTTTTTCCCCCATAACACGTATTTACCATAAAGAGGTAACAATATAAATATTTTTTTATATCGTTTTTTCTGGCTCATTTCTCAGATAAATTTTGATAGATAAATACACATAATTTTTAATAAATATATACTGATGTACATTTATTTCAATTTTTCTGGCTGAAAAATGAGACAGAAAAATAACTTTCCAGTGTCTGGGGTGTTGCTGTGAGGTTTTGTCCTAGTCTGCTGCATGTTCCCTGTAGTCCGTACCTGCTCTGACATCTTGTTGATCTCCTCCAGCAAACACCTGGTTGCCCTCCCATTAAACATACCCTGAGTCAGTCATCCTGCAGTAGCTGTTAGTGTGTCTAATGATCTTTTGAGCAAATCCTTATCTTCTGATCTTAAGAAATGGGAAAATATCATTTCAGCCTATCACCAGGCTCCAGAGAAGCTGTGCAAAGTCACATCTGCTTATCTGGAAGTAAGCTGGGGCTCTGTTACAGCAGTCTCTGGGTTATTCACCCTTTACTGAGGACAATGGCATACCAAATCCATGATCTTGATTACAGCAGCAGGAGCAGTTCAAATGCAGTTTGTTTTTAACTAAGACCAAATAAGCATCTGACTGTCTTGCTGCTCTCTCCCCTCCCTGGAAGAGCAGGAGTCCACACTGTTTGTGTGAGTGCAATCTCTTCCAGGCAGCTAGCTGCAGATGGGTCTTATGGGACCTCAGAACCCAGAGTATATTTGTTCCTGTATGTTTAGCTTCCCAGAAGTAATCTTAGCTTCTGCCTCTCATTGGGTGGCCTTACCAGAGCCAATTTGCCTGTCCTGTTAGTGCCTTTTTCTTCTGTTGCTTACATGGAGAGGAGGCAGGTTTCTGCTGTGAATGTATTGTGTGCAGGACAGTCTTTGGGGGAGGAACTGATCACCAAATAAATGGGAAAGCTGCAGGAAGAGACGGGACAACTTTGAGAATAAATGGGCTTTGCCTTCCTCTTGTTAAGTGATAAGTATACTGCCTGACATTTTGGAGCAAGTACTTTGTTTCTTAGGAGGTACTGACTTCAAAGACAATGTCCCAGGTCTGTAGGACAGCATCCTTCCTGGGGCCAGATGTGATCAGACTTCTCAGTCCCTTTGTGACCAGGCTGCTCTGCTGTCTTTCAGGCTGACTGCTTTTCAAACGATATCCATAAATTGGACACCACAAATATGATGTGGACTTTAATCTCTGCCAAGGTCAGTGTCTGCTTTTCACTGTGGTTTGTGGAGGAAGTCTTGCATCTGCTATTCTCTGGGGTAGCTGCCCACACTTGTCTCACAGCCTCTGTCTGATGTGGCAGGGATCTGCAGGATGGGAATTCTCCAGGAGAAGGCAGCCACCCAACTTCCCCATCAAGATGTGTCATATCCCTGAGTAATCTGCATTCTTTCTCTTGTTCTGTTTTACTCTGTCCCTTCAGGGTACTCCAGCTCGCTGGAGAGACTTCCATTCAGCTACAATCATTGGAACAAAGATGTACGTATTTGGTGGCAGAGCTGATCGTTTTGGGCCATTTCACTCCAACAATGAGATCTACTGTAACCGCATCAAAGTATTTGATACAGAAACAAACTCCTGGCTGGACTCCCCTCCCACTCCCGTGCTGCCTGAAGGCCGGCGGAGCCATTCAGCATGTGAGTGTGGGTCTGCTGAGGGTGGAGGATGGTGAAAGGAAATTTCTACCTGCCTCAGAAGGACTGTCTGGTCTGTTGGGTGGAGATGTGGGTTAGCAAGGGGTGCACAAAGCCCAGTTTCTGTAGAAGGCTGCTGCCCCCTGAAAAGCCGTGCACATAACCCTGCACGTGAAAGTGGTGTAAGCGAAGGTGAACAACCCAGCACCACTTTGCTTTGTGTTTGATGTTGGGCCAGAGACCTGCTGAGTGACATGCTGATGCCTATGCTTATTCCCTACAGTCAGCTACAACGGGGAGCTATATGTATTTGGTGGCTACAATGCACGCCTGAACAGGCACTTCCACGACCTCTGGAAATTCAATCCAGGTATTCATGCTTTTAACTTGTTGCAGTGATAGTGCTCCAGGCCCTTAGGCGTGTGAGTGCTCAGAGGAGCTTACTCTCCAAAGAGTACTGCTTGAGGGTCTCTTCTGATACCACTGATGGGAACTGGCTACTGTGCTTGGGACCCCTGTTCCTCCTCAGGGTGTTTTCAAATCTCAGTTGGAAAGTTAAAGAAAGACTTTATTGCTGAAAGACACCGTTCATTGGAAAACTTCATCTTATTCTTAAATGTGCAGAAGAATTGGCAGAAGAGAAAATAGGACAAAGCAGTGGGGTTAGAGGAGGGAGAGAGTTGGGGAAACCATTCAACTTGAGCTCCAGGATCATCATACCACACTCTCTTGGTACCAGGTCAAACTGTACTGCAGAAGGGGTGTTCTTCAGCTGGTACCCTGAATATCAGTCAACTGTGAGCTATTTTGGGGTCCTCAGGCACTTTTTGCAGTCCCTACTGATTTTGTTTGCTAATTGCTTTGCATAGTAAAGTTAACTGAGAGCAGGCAACCTGCTGCTCCCCAAACTGATCAGTGAGCTAGTGTCAGAGCTCCTGAAGGCTTCAGTGCTGCGTTAGTCAACCCCCAGCATCCTTGCCACAGAAAGCAGCAAAGGCAAAGGCTGCTGTCTCCACATGATTCGGTTCTCCACTCCCTCCTCCATCAGCCGAGCTGTCCCAGCAGCCTACCCTCTGCCCAGACGCTCAGTGATCGCAGGCTGCCGGCAGATGGAGCTCGTTCCTGGATGTCCCTCCGGATCCGGACCGCAGCAGGGTGCTGGGGAAGGGAGGCTGCCTATCTGCTGCTGCATCTCACCCCTGTGCAGCTCCCTGTGACGTCTGACCCGCTGCTGTGGCAGCCCGTGGGTCCTGGCGCTCAGGCTTTGTGACTGAAAGGCCTCGATGGGGCTTTGAGCAACCTTATCTAGTGTGAGGTGTCCCTGCCCATGGCAGGGGAGTTGTAATGAGATGATCTTTAAGGTCCTTTTCAACCCAGACCATTCTATGACATGACCTGAGAGTACTGTCTCAGCAGGCAGAACTTCAGGACTGTGTCTGGCATTTAAATGACACTTCAGTAACAACCTCATAGAAGTGCATCTTTTTGCCACTGGTGAAGAGGTCAAGGGGAAAAGGTGGCTACTGGCTAGTTGCTGTGTGTGGAGAAGTAGGCCTCTGGTTTTGCTGTGATGTTTAAATCCATAACCTGCTCATACATGGGCTTGGTCAGGCTCTCATGACAAGGTGGTGCACTCTTTTCTTCCGATTAGTTTCTCTTTCTTGGAGGAAGATTGAACCCAAGGGGAAAGGCCCATGTCCTCGACGCCGGCAGTGCTGCTGCAGAGTGGGGGACAAAATCATTCTGTTTGGAGGCACCAGGTGAGTTGTGTGGCGAGGCTGTGCGAGAGGCTTTGCCATTTCCTTCAGCACAGTGTCCCTCCACGCTCTGCCCCATGCAGAGTCAGATGGACTTCAGAGTTACATGGCAACTGTCCATTATCTGACAAGTGAAAGCAATCATGTACATCAGGGCTCCTCTGGAAAAAAGCCATGGAGGAGACTGAAGGTGTCATGTAGCTTGTAAAGCACCCGATGACAAGCCATCTGGTACGTGCAGAGACAGAAGTGTGTAACGTGCTGTTCCAGAGGGGTTGTGCAGTCACGCTTTCTGTGAAAAAGGTAGTGGGGATGAGGGAGGAGGTCCTGCCATCAGAAGGACACGTCTTAGCCTGGTATGCTGTAGCAGACCTCATGCTGATTATCCTTGCCTATGTGGTGCCCTGATTCGCCCACCAGAGTTTCTTTCTTCCACTGGCAAGTGTGGGTTCTGCTAAGCTCCAGTGGGATGTTGGCTCAGCTGGGAGCTATTTGAGGAGCCTATACACATGACAAGACAACGTTCCTTCTTGTGCCATTGTTCCTTAGCAACACTTCCATTCACAAGAGGAACCTGGTGTTATGAATTTAGCTGTCAAACACTGGGAGTGATACTGCCAGGGTGCAAGACAGCTGGATGTAGCCAAGAGCCTTAGCAGCTGCTAAAAGAAAGGAAGTGGCCCATCACCAGGACACACTCTATGCTCTCTAGAATGACAAATTGCAGCTCCAGAGCACAGGCCTGTTTCCCAGTATCCACCTTGCAGAGGCAGTTTAAGTGCTTTCAACCCTCTGCATGGTTTGGAAACCTTTAGAGCTTTCTCTGGGATTCTGGCAGCAGCTTTTTGAGAATGGTTCTGAAGATTGGGGCAGAGAACCAGGCAGAGCAGGTTCTGCTGGTGGCCTGACCATACCAGTGTGTGATAGGGTGAAGGGCCTTCAGTTTCCAGGAGTGCTGGAGATGTGTGCTTAGTTGTAGGATGTCCAAGTGGCTGTGAGGGAGTGCTTAGTACAGGTGAGGTATGCAGAGGTGCTGAGTTTATCCAGTGTCTTCAAGTGATACTGGTCCTGCTTGGTACAGCAGAAGGCTTGGTAGGGCTTTACGGTAGTTTTGGATGGACCCAGATGCTGCAGTGTATGTAGACTTGTGTTACAGCAGCAGCTGATGTTAAGCCTTGGCACTCCTAGGAAATGCAAGCAAACCACAGAAAATTTGACACCAGCTTTTTGGACTTTGGTCCACCCTTGCCAGGCAATTCAGCAGTGCCTTTTCTTCTCCATTGAATCACTTCAGAATTGAACTTGTTTCTTAATTCAGGCTCAACACCAATACAGGCATGTTCATCAGCACTAGTGAGGGGTACGAAGAGCTGCAGGCAGCCAGGGATGCAGCCTGCTTGAACTGGAGGGAGGGTCTTGCAAGCTTGGGAAGTGGGAGATGGGGGTGGGGACCGTGCTGGCTTCCTGTAACAGTTATCAGGTGTATTCTGAAGCTGCCTGGCAAGATAAGAAGTTTTCCAGGAAGTCATTGTAATGGAGAACTCCCAGTGGTCTGCCTCCTGACCTGTGCTCCTCTGGCTGGGAAGGGGGAGGGGGATCACACAGTGCAGGAGATCCATCAGGATTCCTTAGAGGATGAGCCGGCAGGCTCAGCTTTCTAGGTGTCAGTGCTGGGGGTTGGGCAGGCAAAACTCCTTTGTGTCCTGCCTGCTCTTAAAAGGATTCACATGTCCTGTAGACTGTTGAAGAGGCAATCTGCAGGTTGCCTGCTCCTATGGCATCCAAATGCTTTGCTTCTTTTGTAGTCCTGCCCAGAGCCTCATCTTTTTGTCCCAGCTGTGATCTCTCGCTGTGGCCAGGAGCAATCCATCACTTGTGTCCTGTTTAAGTGACCAGGAAGCTCAGTGTTCCCGTTAGCTGTGGCACAGTTGTGGCCCTGGTCTGGTTTCCTCCCAAACCCACCAGCACTTTGGCATGCAGAGACCATCCACAAGGGAGAAGGAATGCTATAAAGCAGAGTTTTGCTGAACAGATGAAACAGCTGGACAGATGAGAGATGCCAATCCAGATTTGGCTTGAGACTGTGTTTTCCCTGACAAAGCTTAGAAATGCCTGGCTCTGGTGAGGGAGTAGGGGCTCTTGCTGAGTGCTTTAGTGCAGGGCACGTTTTTTTGCAGCTGGAACAAACTGTTTGGCTGGGAACTGGCTGACAAAGGCATGCCCTGCACCCTGGGAGTTGATGACTCCTGGTCTTGAACTCCAGGCTTGCCTTCTGGTGATTAAAACCACAGATGTGGTGCCTGCTGGCTTTCCTTTGATAGATAAGGGATGGTCTAGGGTTTCCTGTGACGTGGATGTGAGATTAGATTGTGATGTAGTAAGCACACAGGGGTGGAATTAAAGGGGCTCTTGCCTGTATCCGGGCAGATGGGTCCCATCAGCAACAGGTCCTCTCAGACAGCAGGGAGCTGTGTGCTGCAGTTTGGCCTGGGGTTATGGGAACCTGGGGAGGCAGGTACTGCCTCATGTCCTTTGAGAAGTGAAGTTTAGTGGGTCACAGATAGGTGGGGAAACAGATGGCACTGGGGCAAGAAGTCACTGCATGAGGTCATTCCTAGCTAAGCAGTGAGGGGCACCCTAAATTGGTCCACTGCAAACCAAAGCAGGACTTAAATGACCTTTCTTTTCTTTCAAATTCTCCAAACAACCATCAGCCAAGGGAATGCTTTCCCCTGGTCCAGGCACTCCTGTTCCAGCACAGTCAGTCTCTCTGTGCTACGGGATGTCCAGTTTTTTCTCAGGTGCTTTGGCTATTCCATCAAGACCACAGAAGCAGGAAACTATAAGTGAGACTGTCTGTTCCCTAGAAATGTCTGAAGTCAGAGTTCCTCATTAGCATTCCAGGACCAGCATCAGATGAGAGTATCAGCAAATTGGAATTGGTTTAAAATGACTGCTGCACTGCTCAGTGCTCAGTTACAGACTTCTGAAATGCAGGTAACCCTGCTGGGTCTCCAACTTCTCTCTCCTGCCTCATTAGGGATACCAGCACAGCTTTTTGGTCTTTGTAGTTTGCCATTGTGTGGTGTCAGATTCTTCCTAGATCAAATGCCTGTCCCATGTGATGTTTTCCCAAATCCTTGTGCTCCCCGTTGCTTCCCATGCCTTCCCTTGGCTGTGAGGCGAAGCTGGCCGGAGGTCTCTAAAAAGCACAGTGTGGGCTGTGTCATGCTGCCCCATGTGGTGTTTGGGACCAGGTGGGGATGAGCTGATCCTGCCTGCTTGGGAAGTTTGATCTGTATGTGTGTCCTAACATGTTACTAAGGCAGCCTTCCATGATACAGCATAGGTGAGAAGCTGGTTAGTCTCCAGCACTGAACTGATTCTCCAGGTGATGCCAGCCTGTCTGGCCCTGGCAGCTGTGGAGCAGCCCATGGGGCTTGTTTATCTCCTAAGGAGCAGGACAGATGCTTGTGCAAGCATGCATGCCTGCCTTCAGGAGCTGCTGTGACATCCTTCTCCAGCCTGCTCAGAGTCATTCTCAGCCTTGTCCTGGGGATCTGCTTTGTCTCTCTGAGTGGAGCTCTTTGGAGGGTTGGATCCACTGAAATTGCTGAGCAAATAAAGCCTTGAAATGCTTCAGTTATGGAGGCAGCCGTGAGGCTGGGTGCCACATTTCCAGGGAAAGCCCCAGGGTTGCTCACGTGTTGGAGGGCAGTTTGGGAGGTACCTGGAGGAGAGTGAAACCAGTTAGAGGTTGGTCAGTGTACAAGAAGGGAAAAGAATTGTCCCCTGCAGGGTGGGACCTGTGTTTGGAGGTGCAGCAAAGTAACAGAGGCAGGTGAGGTGAGGTTCACAGCTGGAATCATTATGGTCATCTTTGACAAGGAGGTGGGTCCCCCATCCCCCGCTTGCAGGGAGGTGGTGTGTGTTTCTGCTCCCTGGCTGTGTGTAGCTCTGCCTGCTCTGCGAGGAACTGTGAAAGTGATGACTTGGAGTGCTGCTGGGAGCATCAGAGGGGCAGGAGGGATGAGACTTGCTCAGCCGTTGGGGAGCCCAAGGGACTGTAACTGGTGTAAAAAAAATGTTGGCACTGATTGACACACTGTGCTTGGTTTCTGCAGCCCATCTCCAGAGGAGGGAATGGGTGATGAATTCGACCTGATGGATCACTCAGATCTCTACATCCTCGACTTCAGTACGTGAGCACGCCCTGCCCAGTCTGCACCTCTTGCCACAAAGTGCCCTGTGAGCAGGCCCTGCTGTGAAGCACCATACTGTGCCCTGCATGTATCCCAGAGCCAAACAGCTGTCTCTGACAAGTGTACATGGATTAAAGGCAGACCAGCCAGAGGTGCAGCTGTGTTACATGCACTCCTGCACACAGACTTCTTGTGGCAGCGTAGAAAACTGCTCTAGACAGCCCTTGGTTTGCATTCTGCCTTGTCCCTGAGAGCAATGGCCAGGGTGCTCTGCCCTGTTTCCTGTAGCATTGATTGCATGATGCTGGCCCCCCCCAGGGTGTCCAGATGAGGACTGCTGTGGCTGACTGTGCTCTTCCCACAGGTCCCAGTCTAAAGACGCTGTGTAAGCTAGCAGTGATTCAGTACAGCCTGGACCAGTCCTGCCTTCCCCATGACATCAGGTATGGTGTGCCTTGCTGGGAGGTCACTTTGTGGGTGATCCCTGTCCTCAGGGTGCTCCAGCCCTGGCTGAGGTCTGCCAGGGGCCTTCCTTGTGCGGCTTTGGGGCAGGCTGGGTTGGAGATTACAGCTGAGGCTGACGTGAAGCAAAGCTGCTCCAGCCCTGGGCACTGTGTCTATGCTTTCTCTTAGTGTGTCCCTTTGGTGTGTTACAGATGGGAGCTCTCGGCCATGACAACAAACAGCACCATCAGTCGCCCCATCGTCTCCAACCAGGGCTGACGCCGACTTGTCCCTCTACCACCCTGCCCTCGCCCCTCCACACGTTGACCTCTTGCTCCACTGCCTGCATGAATTTTTAACCCTTTCAAGCAAGGAAGGTGTGAGCTCAGTTTGTCTTGCCCTAGCCAGGCCTCCCTCTGCCCTCATCATGCTTTGGGCAGCACGAGCGTACAGGCAGAGCTGGCCACTGGGGAAAAAAAACTGGCTGGCCCCAGCAGCACAGCTGTGACCCCTCTCCTTGCTGATGGCTCCAGCATCTTCCTTCCCTTTGCCTGTGGAACTGCAGCTGTGCTGTATGGTCCCCGGCCACTTTCCAAGGACCTGAATCAACTCTTACCACCAGCCCTGGCCTTGGGGTTGACCTCAGGCTATGAACTGTTCCTGCATTGCCTCAAGAGAGCAGGAACCTCTACACCTGCTCCTGCCAGTGCTGACCAACTTCCTGGCACTGGATGGCAGGCCCCAAAGTCGGGGCTTGGGCCCAGCTGGACTCTCTGCCCAGATCCCATTGTAAAACAGCAATCGGGGGCAGTTTTATAAATTCTGAGGCAGACACGGTTTCTGCTGCTATGTGTGTCCTAGCAGGTGAACTGGGGGAAGAGGGTGTGAGAGAGGAGACTGGACCAGGTGCTTTTCCCCAAAGCTGCAGGCCACTCATGGCTTGTGGCAGCAGCAGGCTGTGGCTGGTGTGAGCCCTGGCTGGAGTGGCAGAAAGGAAGGTGGGCCCTCCACAGCAGCACTGCCCTGGTGTACCTGCCTCCTGCCCAGGGCTGTGCTGCCTTGCCAAGAGGACAGGGAGGAAAGTGGTGTGTGTCTCCTGGGCTGTGCTGCCTCAGAAAGGTGATACCCTATAGCTTCCTGCTTCAAGGCTGAAGATGGAGTGGTGTCTGGGACAGTCCTCCCGGGTGGCACAGAGCACTGTGCTCAAGCCCCTTTCTGTGGATGTGGGTTGTCTTATGTGAAGAGGAGCTCCCATGGCAACTGTAGTGAGGCTAAATGCAGGGACAGCATTAGCCTAGGGAAGCACTCGGGGTGTTTCCTGGGATGTTTTCCAGGGCAGCTGAGATGACTGCAGCTGCATGCCAGGAATGGGTGGCAGAGGGCCCAGGCTGTCTGCCCTGCCCAGAAGGCTGGCACATAACCAGGGTCAAGTGCTGCTCATCCAGCACCACAAGGTTGTCTGGGTGCCTGGGCTTCTTGACCTGCAGGGGTGGCCAATGCGGGCACCATGGAGCAGTCTGGAGTGGCACGAGAGTGGTGAAAAACCCTCTGGCAGGAGAACAGAAGGCACTTCAATTGTGACAAGAGCTTGTTCTTCACGCACTGGCGGCACCTCACCGTGGTGGGTGATTAGCATCAGTGGCAGGGCTGGGGCCTGGAGGGAGACAGGTGTGGTGACAGTTCTCAGAGAGAACAGCCCCGGCCTCAGCTCCTCCTTTGTGGTCCTTGGCACCTGCAGGTTACTTGTGAGGGCTGGGTGGACATCTACCCTCTGTTGTCCAGCAGCTCTAACTCCTCAAATCAACTGCCTCAGCCACAGGCTCTCTCTCAAGCTGTGAAATGAAATAGTGGGGGTTTTGCCATGGCATTCCCTGCCCCCCCAGCATGAAGCTTGCAGGATGCCAGGCACCAGGAAACACCCACAGACCACACACACTCCCTAGGCTGGGTAGTGTGGTGCTGAGCAGAGGTTCCCCAATATGCTCTCAATTCTGTCCATGAATGGCTGTCACTGGGACTTCTCTGGGAAGAATCACAATCTCTACACCATCAAGTGGAGACAACAGGCCCTAGAAATGCTCAGCACCCCATGTCAGTTGCTTCTAGGAAGGCAAACCTTTGGTGGGGTAAAGGCCTCTCTAGGAAGAAAAGAATGGGGTCACCAACACCCCAATCTCCTTCAAGGGTTCTCTTGGGTTCAGGGGTGCTGTGGCCCTGAGTCCCTCTGCCACGACCCTGCTGCAGGCCTGAGCATGGGAATTTCTCATCATCTTGGTCCAGATGTCTTCAGTGCATTTTCTTGGCTTATCAGCTCGTTCTCGAAGCGCTCAGCTCACTTACAAATGATGCTGGAGAGCAGCTGCCAGGCAGACAGGTTAGATACAGAACCTTCTGCTGGGTTGGCAGCAGCTATGGGCTAGGAGCTGGGCAGATGTGTGCCATGCAGGGGGATCCCTGCTGTCTTTGTCACTGCCCCCTCCTGAGTGGCAGGTTTGCTTTAAAGACCCTGGCTTCCTTTTATTACTTCCCCTCTTAGATTGCAGCCAGCTGCAAGGCTATTTTTAGCAGCCCACCTTCTAAAAATAGCCCTGAGCTGTTTGGAGTTGCGTCACAAGAGGTAACTCTCTCCACGAGTGGCTTGGCCTCTGCACTCCAGGAGGATACAAAAGGAGGCCGGGAGCAGAGGGGTCAGCAGGTTCAGCCGCAGCCAGAGGAGAAGGAGGCAGCGGTTCAGGCCTGCCAGCTTCAGGCATCCCAGCACCAGCGGTATGACCATCTTCTGCAGCCACTGCCACCAGCCCCTGCAGGCAGAGATGAGCTGCCTGCCCAGGAGGGGCAAGCAGGCGCCCAGGGCCTCGAGGCCATTCAGGTGAGCTCCTCCCCACCTCCCACTTTCAGGGCTGTGATGGCCTCCGAGAGAGCCCTGGATCAGCTGGCGTAGGTCCTGATGGCCCTTGCGAGAGGCTCACACCAGCCTGAGACAGTGGGGCTGGCGCATGGGGAGGAGATGCAGGAGCTGGCGAGGCAGAGGAATTTTAGGTCGTTCCAGAGGGAAGGCATATCTGGTGGACTGGGGTGCACGTTCTGGCACTGGATGCAATTTCCATCCTTGTGGGGTTTGGTGGGGAGGTTGTGTCACGTGGTCGTTGTCGAACCTGGTCCGCAGCAGGAGAGGCACCAGCCACACCAGCAGCATGTCCCCCTGGGTAGCCTCGAGCACCTCTGCCTGCACCCACTGCACCAAAACAGCAGCTCAACCGAAACTCAAGGTTTGCTGTCCTAGAGGCAGCAGCTGGCATGAGTGCTGAGCATCTCCACTCTATATCCTTGGGCTCACAATTCTCCCCATAGCAACAGGCAGGGAATGCTGTCCCTTTCCCTCCCTGGACACACCTCCCCAGATGGCTGGCTTTGCAGGTCAACCAAGAGTGCCTCCAAGGCTCGCCGGGACCAGATCAACGCGGAGCTGCAGGCATTGCGTTCCCTGCTGCCCATCTCCATGCGGGAGAAGGAGCGGCTCTCCTACCTCCACACCATGGCCCTGGTGTGCCTCCGGCTGCGGGGGGCTCAGCTGTTCCCTCCAGGTACCCATGGCACTGCTGTACCCCATACTATCTTACATCTGTGTGGGGCATTGCTCCTGTTCCATCAAGACAGCATTTCACCCTGATCCCCATGCAGGCTCAGCTCCTCCTGCGGGACCAGCCCTCGGCACAGAGCTACTCTCGCTGCTCCCAGGGTTTCTGCTTGTGCTCTTGGCCAGTGGAAAGCTGGTCTACATCTCGGAGAACGTGGCTCAAGTGCTGGGCCTTTCCGTGGTAAGGCTTGCTCACTAGGCATTTGCAGTCACTGTCCTGGTGCCTTTATTGTGTGCACAGCACGCTGCCCGAGCAGATGCTGGGCTGTGGCTCCCGTGGTCTGTGTGCCCATGGTGCCAGCCAAGGCTCACCAAAACAGGAACAGTCCTTGAGGGAAGCCCCCTCCTTTGTCAGGTGGAGCTGCTCGCCCAAGGTGACACGGTCTTTGACATCCTGGATGGGCAAGCATGTGAGGATGTGTACAAGAAGCTCCTCCTCGCCCAGGAGGAGCCTGGCAGGGGTAAGAGAGGCGTCAGCTGGCATCTTGCAGATGTTGCTACCTTGCTCTGGCCCTCAGTGGCTGTGATCAGAGATCCAGGGCCAGCCCTGCTGGGAGCAGAGCAGGGGAGTCCCTGACCCACTCAGAATCGTTTGTTTCCCTGCAGAAGTCACTTTTGTCAGTGAGATGTGCACGTCCAAGGCCTTCCGGCTGAAGCACGGGGGGAATCGGGTCGTAACAGTGTGTGGACGCTTTGTGGCCCTGAGCTGGCCACCCTCCCCCTCCACCACAGCCTTCCTGGCACTCTGCACACCGGTCATGCAGTCGCCTGCAGATGGCGAAGTTGGTTCCCAGGATGACATATTCCAGAGCACCCACATCCTAGACATGACGTTTATTGATGTCACGGAGAGGTGAGGTGTTCCTGCTTGCACCAGAGCCCCAGTTGTACATCTCGGGCAGCAAGAATCATTTCCCTTCACCAAGCCTTTGTATGGGATGCAGGCTAGATACTGTGTGAGCACCGAGACTCTCACAGACACTATCCCAGCCCTTTTCTCTCCTTTACAACTTGTTTCTGTACCTCTGTTGTTTTGCTCTCCCCTCCATCATGCAGCAGCTGCTCCTTGCTGACAGGGTGCGGACCCTGTATGGCACTCAGTCCCCACTCCCCTTGCCTCCCCCAGTGTCACCTACCACCTTGGCTACCGCAAGGAGGAGCTGGTCGGTCAGTCCTGGTACAGCCTCCTGCACCCTGAGGATGTTGATCTGGCAGCTGCTCAGCACAGGGCCGTGGGTGAGTGTTGGGCCCGGGAACGCGTGTACGGTCCTCTGGCTACATAGTCTGACTATGCCTGAAACATATCTATCCAGGACAGCAGACACAAATCGAACTCAGTCCTGCCCACTGAGACTCCCTGCTCCCAAAGGATGAGGCAGGGAATTGGTCACACCCTGTCACAAGCTTGAGTGCACAGAAGAGGGACCAGCCCCCTTGAGCTCCAGCTCTTTCGGGGGGCAGGACTTCTACGGGCCTGGCTCCTCTCTGCGTGGCTTCTGTGGCGCTGGGGCCAGAGCAGGGACCGCCCGCAGACCTCATCGGGCAGCCTGGGGGGTGTCCAGGCGGGCTGCCGCCGGCTCGGGCCGCCGCCTAACGCAGTCGCTTCTTGCCCGCAGCGCTCCGGGCCGGCGCCGGGCCCGCCTCGGGGGCCGCGGTGCTACGGGTGCTGCGCCGGGACCGCGCCTGGGCCTGGCTGCGAGTGTGGGCGAGGCGGGACGGCGGGGGCCGCTGCATCTCCTGCACCTGCACCTGCCTCAGGTGAGGGGGGCTCCGGGGGGTGGCGGGGGCCGCTGCTTCACCTGCCGCCCCTGACCGCCTGTCCCCGCAGGGAGGAGGAGGCGGCCCACCTGCGCTCCCGGCAGCCCCGCACCGCCGCCCCGGCGGGCTCGGAGCTCGGCCGCCTGGCCGCGCAGCTCCGCGCCCTGGCCGACAGCCTCTCGCCGCCCGCCGCTGCCCCCCCGCCCGCGCCACGGCCCCCGCCCCTTCCCGAGGAAGGCGATGCCGATGCCTGTCTAGGGAACTCTCTACTGGACCCTTCCCACTTCCTCCCCTCTCCTTTTAACTGGGGAGCGGTGAGAAAATTGGATGCAACGTTCCAAGCGTGCCCTCACAGAGACACTGACATCCCTTGGTGTGCTGACTGTACCTCTCCTAACGCAGGCTACTGTGTGTAAGCCCATCTCCATTCAGAGAGTTTCTGCTCAGAGCTTCAGCTGACGCAGCTGAAGGCGATGGCACATGCTCATTTTACACAGCTGGTGCTCGTGTTATAAACTTTGGCCAGGCCGTGGTACAATCCAGCATCGAGATGACTCAGTTCGGCAGCGCAGAGGGATCTCGATCGCGCACTTTACCATTTACTGGCGAATCAGCTGGGTATCACCAGAGCGCATACGTGACCCGTTCCTCGCAAAGGAACGATTTTTTTTTTTCGCTTAAAAAGGACGCCAATAAACCCTCTCCCCCACGTGACTCTCTGGCGTGCCCTGGTTCCGCTTCCGGGAGCGGGGTCCGCGGCTGAGGGCGATGCGGCCGCGCCGGGACCGGGCGGGACGGGGACGGGGATGGGAACGGGGACGGGGACGGGAACGGGGACGGGGACGAGTCGCCGCCGCTGCCACGGAGGGTGAGGAAGAGGCGGCCGCGGAGCAGCCACTCGGGAGGCTGGAAGCGGTGGAGGGCGATGGCGACAGCGAGGACGGCGGGAGCGTGTCGGGGGCCGAGGAGGCGGAGGCGGCGGGGCCCGGCGGGAGAGGTGAGGGGGGTTCTCGGCGGCAGCGCCCCCGGTACGGGCGGCGCCCTCGGCGTGTATCGGGGGGTCGCGGCCACTCGCTCAATGGGAAACGAGTCGGCAAATGGCTCGGTCACCTTTCGTGTTCCAAGTCCTTCATCCCTCCCTCACCCGCTCGGGATCACAGCAGGGTGCGCGCTGGAGATGCGTGAGAGGTCCCTGGAACATAAACCACTTCCCCGTAGTCGCCTTCCCCGTGTGTGGAATCACAGAACGGTAGAGTGGCTTGGGTTGGAAGGAACCCTAAAGATCCAGTTCCTGCCCCCATGCTGTGGGCAGGGACAGCTTCTACTGTGGAAAATCTCACACATCTCAAGGGCAATTGCTCTGTGCAAATTCAGGCGCGGAGGAGCTCCAGAGGGCCTCGCCAGGACAGGTGGAGTGGGAGAACCGAGCGGTGCGTGGCTGAGGCTCAGGGTGTGCAGGTGGTGGTTCTCATCCACAGTAATGAGCACAGTGTGGTTTCCTCGTCTCAGAATGATCCAGACGAGAATGAAAAGTACAGCAAAGGCCTTTGGACAAAACTGAGGGGATGGACACTGGTGTCAAACATGCTGCGTGACGCAGGTGTGAGGAGTCACTGGTTGTCTTGTGAAAGGGGTCACCGTGTTGTGTGTGAGCGGGGCCATGGGGGAGGCACATCTCCTCTAAAGGTGGGCTTTTGGGACTGGCAGGGTGCCCCACCATCTGCTGTAGGTGTTTTGTTTTCCTCTGGTGAGGACATAGTGACCTTTAGCAAAGCTCGGAGAGAGGATCATGGACAGGCACCCTTTGCTTTCCATAGCTGGATGTGAATGGGAACAGCAGTTTTACTTTTGCCATCTGTCGGGGCGCTCTGTAGTCTTGCTTCTGGAGCAGAAGGAGTTATATTTGAGTCCAGCACTGATTTTGTCTCAGCAGGGAACAACTGGGCAGATATCAGCCATTTTTTAGGCCATCTGTTCTCACATCCTGGACGCTCTGGAGTGCTCAGCAGGTCAAATAGCCCTGTACAGGTTCAGCTGAGAAAGGCATAAGGTGTCCATGTGTCACAGGAGTCTGTGGGAGGATAGGAAACACGAGGAGGCTGTGCTCCTGAGCAGGAAATGTCCCTGTTATCAGTAGGTAACAGTAGCTTATCAAGAGGTGCAAACCAGAGGAAATAATCCACAAAATACTGGATGAAGGGAAAAAATGGCAGGAGGGAAAAAATGAAAATGGACTACAGAGACAGAACAGAAGAGGTAAGTTATATTCTAGGGAGAAAGTGAATGAAAGTGAAAAAATGGGGAAATTAGGGTCTCAAGAAAGAATGCAAGAAACAAGGGAAATAAGCTAATCCTGTCTTTTTAACTGGGGCCTTTTCACACGCACAGTTGCCAAATCTGCTGCCCAGCAGTGAACATCTCCTAGGACCATTCACTTCTACCCAAAAGCATGCTTTTTGTGTCCTGTGATGTTTTTATGAATGTGAGTGGCTAATTCAATCTCCTACAAATGGGGTGTATTTCATGGACTGATACTACCGTGCAGAAATCATCCCCATTAGGTTTAGGGTAGTCAAGTCTGGTCACCTGTACCAGTATTGAAATATTTTGTCAGTGAAAGTTCTGTATGCCTTTGCTTTCTCTGATTTGTACCAAATCTTTTTTCTAATCCTTTGCATCTCTTTACATGGTGTCTATCTCGGTTTTAGTGGCATCATGTAAACCTTTGCTATTTAAACAGTATTGTTTTGGAATTGCAGCCAAATGGAGTGTTGTTGTGCAAGTGATGGCATCTTGCCTGTCTTCATCCACTGTTAAGAGTATCTTCCACATCATTATTCCTTTCCTTTAGAGCTTTCTTTGCCCTTTTCATTGTCCTTGTTCAGAATCTTTCATTTGTGCGCCTGGTGATGCTCTGAGTATCAAATATTGCCATATGTAGAGATTAATTGCTTTGTCCTCCAGTAACTCGTATAATTAGCACAGATTTTTCCAAAATTTGAGCAGTGTAGTGGCAGATCCTCTTGTCCATGAATTTGTTGGGTTTCTTATGTCCCTGTGAACCCCAATAGCAAGACTAATGTAAATTGCTGAGCTGCGTGGTACTCTGCTCATGCCTGAGTGCAGGCAAAGCTGTTGGTCTGAAGGGGATGTCACATTCTGGGCAGGCAGTAAGTGACTGTACACGAGTGACAAGGGAAAAGGTGGAGATCAGAAAGGGTGATGGTGCTGTTATCGATAAGAAGGCAGGGGCAAGAGTGTCCAAGCAAGAGAGGATGTCAGATTGCAGTAAGGTAAGGGGGAAGGGTGTTTTGGGGAAGTAGTGTGATGAAATCATGCTGTATTCACATTTCTTTTGTCCCTTGTGTAGCAGACTGGAGGTGCGGTGTTCCTTTAGCCTACTTCAGGGGACTAATGAGCGTTGACAGAGCCAGAGTTCATGAGCATTTGGAACAAGCAAAAAGAAAACATTTCCTGAGGCAACACGTGGCTGTGCCCATTGTGTTTTCTGGATGATGAGAGTAGTTTCTGAAACAGAAGGTCTTAGTTATTGCCAGGATGAGAGTAACTGGGATAATAAGTCCACGTTCTGAGCCAATGTGACTGATCTCATGTCACTTCCTGAATTTGGCAAGGCACACAGAAACCTCGCTCGTGGGCAGCGTTTTGTGTTTGCGTGGCAAGGATTTGGTAGAGTGGGCTACAAGGCTGGCTTCTGTGAGAGAATACTACAGGTTCCTCACATGTCCCATTAGCTCAGCTGTGGCCAGGGGCTTTTATCAGCAAAAGCGGTAGCACCTCTGTGGTAACATCTAAGGAGGGGAAAAGCCCTGCTGCAGATCAGCAGCTGGTAGAAAGGAGTGAGAATATGTGAGAGAAACAGTCCTGCAGACACCAAAATCAGTGAAGAAGGAGAGGGAGGAGGTGCTTCAGGTGGGTGGGCAGAGAGAGCCCTGCAGCCTGTGGTGCAGCCTACGGTGCTGTGCCCCTGCAGTCCACGGAGGACCCCACACTGAAGCGGGTGGAGGTGCCCCCATGAAAAGCTGGAGCAGGTTTGCTGGCAGGACTTGTGGCCCTGTGGGGGACCCATGCTGGAGCAGCCTGTTCCTGAGGGACTGCACCCTGTGGGAAGGGATCCACATTGGAGCAGTTCGTGAAGAACTGCGTCCCAATCTGTTTGTTTTGCCCGTGTGATGGCAATTGGTGAGTGATCTCTCCTGGCCTTTATGTCAACCCGTGAACGTTTTGCTGTATTTTGTCTTCCCTGTCTAGCAGAGGAGAGGAGTGATAGAACAGCTTGGTGGGCACCTGGCACCCAGCCAAGGCCAATGTATCACAGGCAGGATGTGATTGTTCCTGCTGGACCACAGTTGGGGTGTTCTGTGACAAACACATCAGTATCACAGAGGCTTAGAAAGGCCATGTGCCTGTCACTGCTCAGAGGTGTTGAGCAGGCAAACACCACCCAAGTCAGTTTGCCAAGGCTTTCCCTCTTAGAAGGGAGCAAGTACAAACCCTGTCTTGCCCCTAGGAGAGGAACAGAATGAGCATATCCCAGTGCTGACTTAAAAAAATGTTTCAGTTGTTAGTTCTGAACACCCAGACGTGTAAATCCAGAAAGCATCATTGATAATATTTTTACACTCTGTTATAAGAAGTGCTAAAGGTTACTAACACTGAGGGATATTAAAGAAACATAGCAACAGGCAATTGAGTGGAGAGAGAAGCAAAGACACATTGGGGTGAGGGGGAGACTATTCCAGTCGTAAAGACTGAAGTAATTAATGAGAGAGGAATCAAAGGCTGAGAAACGGAGAGGCTTCTTTTTGCCATGCAGTTGTGTAGGGATGATACCACTGTGCTTGTGTTACTGTCTCGGGCTCTGAGACATCCCTGTTGGTGCAATTTGGAAGTGAGAAGTGCCTTGAGAAGCTGTTCAGTTTAGGTGTGTCCTGTGCTCTCTTCCAGATCAGTCTGACATGTCTTTTGAGGAACTACTGCAGATGCAGAGTGATGCAAGAACAAGAGTGTGCAAACAGATGACCAGTGGAAAGAAAACTTCAAAACCTACCAAAGCTATGCTGAAGCAGCAACAAGGCAAAAAGGGGTAAAGAGGCATTTTTGTGATCAGAAAAATGTGCGTGTATGCCCTCTGCCTCCAGAAACTACAGTGGGAACTCCTCACAGTGTGGTGTTGCCTTGGAGCTGGCATAGATCTCCTTTAATGTACTAGACAATAATGCCTGTTACTATAGTGTTTCATTTGGGAATAGTTTGGTGCTGTTTTCAGAGCTCTTAATATCCTGTCCTGTTCAAATCCCCAGCAGCCACCTGGTTTTGATAGTTAAATTGGCACTCAAAGCCTTTGTGCCCTCTGTGTTAAAGCACTTGTAACCTTCAGCATGGTGTGCCTTTCAAGCTGTATGATAATGTCCACTGTGACCTGAAATAGTTACCCTGCTGGTTTCTAAACCCCTTCCAGTTTATCAGCATCTTCTGCCTTGCTCCCACTGGCTGGATTTACAGTCACAGCCAATTGTTCTGGAATTTCATTCATCCTGCTGTTGTCTCATCTGTGGCTTGCTTGTGTTCACTTTCTTTTTTTCCCCTCTCTACAGAGGGAGAACATCACAAACTTTTTCCTGTATTTGGCACAACAAAAACTATCAGATCTTTTTACAGTTCTCCACAGACCCCAACTAGTAACAGCAATACTCTTACTCTTTATTTGCAGTATTTAGCTAGTTTTCAGTCCTCAGAGTTGCATTCAAGTGATTTGATCTGTTACACTGGCGCTCCCTAATTTGTTTCTGAATCTCTGCTTAATACATGTTTCTCCTGCCATAAACAGTTGATTAGAATAATGTTTCTGCTTTTCCTTTTACCCAAGGCTCTGGGGGATTTTGTGCAGTGCAGCATCTTCACACAGTGTCTCTAATTTCTGCCACACAGTTTGCATAATTCTGCTTTTATTTAATTCCCCTAATCCTTTAAGCGATGTATTGCTTTTAAATCCCACCTGGTGTTTCTCTTGTGTTTTTGTTATGGGAGTGAGCTTCTTAAAGAAAGGACTTCAAGGAAATCCCCTGGCACTGAGCTGGCATTGGCACTGCTGTATCACGCTGACTCGGGAGCCTTGTACAGGGGTGTAGCCACATCAGCGGACATGAAAATACACTGAACACCGCCCTAAGAGGGGTTTGAAAACTTACACCTGGGTGGTTATGTTCCTGCCCCGGTGTTATTTGTGGCTGACTGTGGGTGCAATGCCCACGCTGTGGATGCTCTCAGCAGGTTTTTCATGTTTCTGATAATAATAATAATAATAATATAATGGCCAGTCTTCGCGAGCGAAGATCCGGGGAAGGTCTTTACACCTTCCAGCCTGCGCATTGGATTTTTTAGGTGAGACACAGTGTGCGCGGAACTGAGCCCACCCTTTAATCCTAAGGTTCATCTGCCGGGGCCAAGCGAGCTTGGACGGTGGCAGCGAAGTCCTCAGGACGTAGGTGGGTTGCCTTTTAAGGGCTAACAAGCTCCACCTGCCCGGGAGTGTCCCTGACCGGGAACTGAACCCAGGCCTCGGCGGTGACCAATCTGGTAGCCTTCTGTGATGGCACGACTGGCTGGGTGTCTGAGCGGAGAGCAGTGGATGTTGTCTATCTTGACTTCAGCAAGACTTTTGACACTGTCTTCCCTGACATCCTCATAGACAAGCTCAGGAAGTGTGGATTAGATGAATGGATGGTGAGGTGGATTGAGAACCAGCTGAAAGGCAAGAGCTCAGAGAGTCGTGATCAGAGATGCAATGGACTAGTAGGATTCCTGTCACTAGTGGTGTCCCTGGAGGTCAGTGCTGGGTCCAGCGTTGTTCAACTTATTCGTCAGTGACCTGGATGAAGGGGCAGAGTGTCCCTTGGCAAGCTTGCTGACAACACAAAGCTAGGAGGAGTGGCTGGAACACCAGAGGGCTGTGCTGCCATTCTGCGAGAACTGGACGGGCTGGGGAGTTGGACAGAGAAGAACAGCCTAAAGTTCAACAAAGACAAGTGCAAAGTCCTGCACCTGGGCAGGAATATGCCCAAGCACCAGTAGATGCTGGAGGCCATCCGGCTGGAACGCCACTCTGTGGAGAAGGACCTGGGGGTCCTGGTGGACAACAAGATGTCCATGAGCCAGCAGTGCCCTTGTGGCCAAGAAGGCCAATGGGATCCTGGAGTGCATTAGGAAGAACCTTGCCAGCAGGTCAAAGGAGGTGATCCTGCCCCTCTGCTCAGCCCTGGTCAGGCCACATCAGGAGTGCTGTGTCCAGTTCTGGTCTCCTCAGGACAGGGGAGACAACAGAGCTACTGGGATGGGTCCAGCAGAGGGCAAAAAAATGACTGGAGCATCCTTCTTTTGAGGACAGATGGAGGGAGCTGGGCCTGTTCATCCTAGAGAAGAGACGACTGAGAGGGAACCTTATCAGTGCTTACAAATGTGTTAAGGGCAGGGGTCAAGGGGACAGGGCTAGGCTCTTCAGTGGTGCCCAGCGACAGGACAAGGGGCAACAGGCACAGAGTGAAACAGAGGGAGTTCCATGTGACTATGCGGGAAAACTTCTTTACTGTGAGAGTGACTGAGCACTGGAACAGGCTACCCAGTGAGGTTGTGGAGTCTCCTTCTCTGGAGGTATTCAAAATCCACCTGGATGCGATCCTGTGCAACCTTCTCTAGGTTAACCTGCTTTGCAGAGTGGTGGTCTCTGGGTGATCACCAGAGGTCTCTTCCACCCCTAGCCATTCTGTGACTATGAGAGAAGTAATCGAGTACAGCATATTTACTGATGCAGGTGGTGGGGTTTCACTTGATGCAGTGGGGCTGTTACAAGTTCTGTGTAGGGTTGTTTTAACCACACATTTATACATTTGGTTGCCTTAGCCTTCTGTGGCTCTTGACTGAGTCACCTCTTTGCTCTCTGCAGGTATGGGGAGGATTGAGTTGGGGGACTCTGTGGTGCAGTAATGTTCTTCTGAGGGTTTGACTAACCTCTCAACATGTTAGCCTGGGCCTCATTCTGACATCTGCTCCTCTTAAATACATTTCTCTCCTTTTCAGACCATTAGAGATGTCTGCCAAGAAGCCTGTGCCTTTTCTGCGGCAAGTCGTCTCTGTTAGAAAGAAGGTGGGTGCTCCCCCTCCCCAGTTCAGGAACTGACTTCCTGCAGCAATGCTGACAGGGCACACACATGGTAATTGGGCTTCTGCAGATGGCACAGGCATCTCCGTTCTGGAGAACAGGGCTGGACTACTGGTGAGTGCAGACAGTGATAGTGTTTCCCTGGGGAGAGGATGGGATGGGTGCAGGAGCAGCTGCAGGTTAACTTCAGTGCCCAGGTGTTTCTAGAAGATATAATGACTTCCACCAGTGACAATTTTATTGCAAGCCATGGTCATTGTTCAGAACTAATCCCAGGAGTTCAAATGTCCATCTACATTCTAATCTGAATGTAACTTTGACTTGTTATTGCTGGATCATCTGGATATGTTAATTTCTGCAGTTAGAGATCTCTTTTTGTCTCTCCCTTTTTGTATGACCTGACCTAGTTAATCTGTGAAAATCTAGATAGGTTCGAGTTCCCAAATCCATCACCTTGACAACACACATTCAGCCTGCTCTTCGTCTAGGAGTTGCAAGTGTTTGGAGGTAGCAGTCCTGCTCCTGTTCCTTGAATTGGATACTCCTGGGTGTAGACTTGCACGTGGAAATGTCTGTTGCTTGGTAGACTGGATGCAGGCATGACTTTGTGAGGACCTGCCACCTTAATCATCCCACTTGGTCTTTGCCAACTGCAGATGTTTCAGTGGTGGGTGTGTAATATTGCTGGTGATAAAAATAGCAAGGTCTGATTCGTGAAAGGAGAGCAAGCTGGCTATTAACAGGGTAATCCTGGCTACAGCTCTTGCCTTTACCTTCCTTGCCCTCAGGTCCACAGAGACCCTCGATTTGATGACTTGTCTGGAGAGTATAAGCCTGAAATATTTATGAAGACGTACAGCTTCCTGGACAGCATCAAGAAGCAGGAGAAGGAGGTGATGCTCTATGCCTGTCCTTGCCTGGAAGAACCTTGCTTGGCAGAGGCTACTTCTTCAAAGGCTTTTCACCTTTGTAAAGGTGGAAATGACAGTCAGGCAGTCATGCAGCTTTCTGCTCTCTTCTTCTAGATGGTTCAGAAGCAGCTGAAGAAATGCCGGAACACGGAGCAGAAGGAAAAACTTCAGCAGCTTCTGAACCGTATGGTGAGTTCAGCACAGCATCTCTGTGAGGCATTGGAAGAGAGGATGTGTGACCTGAGGTCTGCCTCAGCGCTGACACAGGCCATCTTTTTTGTACAGACACAGCAAGAACAGGCACAGAAAAAACAGCAGAAGCTGAGGGAGAGAGAGCTGTCTTTGAAGAGACAACAGAGGGAATTGGCCAAGCAGGGAAAGAAACCCTTTTTCCTAAAGAAATGTAAGTATTCAGTGTGAGCATGCTGCAGGAAGACCTAGAGGGAGTACTGCTGACAGGAATTCAAGCACTGGAAGTGAGGTGTCCGTACTATTCCCCAGAGCCATGGAGGGATTGTTCTAGTACTGTTACTCAAGGGGCAAGCTAAGCCTGGGAGCCAGGGAGGGAGAGGTGAGGATGGGCTGGTCTGTCGAGGTGTTTTGGGCTTCTGTTTAAAACTTTGCGTCCCTCTCCTCTACAGCTGAGAAGCGGAAATTGGAGCTAGCTGAGAAGTATGGAGAGCTGAAGAGGAGTGGAAAGCTGGAGAGCTTCCTGAACAAGAAGAGGAAGAGAAATGCCATCAAAGACAAGCGCCGTCTGCCCTCACAGAAGAACTTGTGACGTTGGACAGACGTGCTGTTGTCTGGAACTGGGACTCATTCTGCCTTGGCCAGGCCTGGAAGATGGATATCCTTTTTCCCAGTATCTGCCTTCCACTGCACAGTGATGCTGTAAGGCAGCAGAGCAGAGGCTGAACTGAAGGAAATAGTGAGTTTTTTGTAGCTGAAATATCCTCTTAGCTTGTGGTTTAGATCATGGGTGGTGACAAGTGTGTCGTGCGGATGCTTATGGTGTTGACAGCTGTTTTTGTCCTTGCACCTGCTCATTTTTAACTCTAGCAAGGACTCACTAACTCTTGCAAGGGCTGAGTAAAGGGAAGAGGATCACACTGCTCTGCCTGGGCTGTACCTAGTGATGCAGACCCAGGTGAGGCTGGCCTTCCTCTCATGGGGTATGCTGCTGACTGCTCAGCTACTGCTATTCATTATCTCTCCTTCAGAGCAGCTTGGCTTCTCTCCTTGGCTTCTCAAGGTTGTCTCCACAGGGCTGTTAGTGCTTCTGGGAAACTGATCCCGTATAAAATAAAATACTGGTTTTCCTTTATTCCCAGTGTGGTTGCTGTTACAGTCAGAAGTGTTTGAACTTAGGGGAACCAGCTCTCATGTTTCTCCTTGCTCTGGTTGCCCCGTCTGCTGTGGTTGTGCTGATAAGGAGGTGACTTGGATGATCCCTGTCTGACAGGTCAGAGTGGGTGCTGCGAGAGTGCCTTGGCTCTG
This sequence comes from Myiozetetes cayanensis, assembly GCF_022539395.1. Taxonomy (NCBI): domain Eukaryota; kingdom Metazoa; phylum Chordata; class Aves; order Passeriformes; family Tyrannidae; genus Myiozetetes; species Myiozetetes cayanensis. Next base: position 3,603,177 of record NW_026087411.1, on the reverse strand, counting down.
CAGGGCAGGGCATTGCCTGGGCACAGCCGTGCTGTGTGTGGGTGGGCCAGAGTTGTGTGGGCACAGGCCTTGATATAAGCAAAACATGCAACAATGAGCAGCTCAGTGGGCCTGAGGCTGTCGCTAAAGCACCTGCCTCCACTGCAGTTCCCGTGGGTGATGCTGTGGTGACAGGTCTTAATGGGACTGGGGGAAAGGCAGTAGAAATGGGATGTGCCAGCTTGGCTAGAGATCTGCTGCCACAGCCTTGCTGAGGGGCCATGTGGCATTCCTCAAGCATTTCTGAGTACGTGTCCCCATGCCCTGGTGCTCATAGGTCCCGTACAGGAGGTGGCAAGTCTGGTGGACTCCCAGAGTGGTCCTCCTTTCTCCTCCTGCCCCTCTGGAGCCAAAGGGCATCTTCCTGCTGAGGCCTGTGCATCTTACTGTGTTATGGTTACAAAGCAAAGGGGTGGAGCTTTAGTGTTGAATATTTGATATACCCGCGTCACAGTGAGCGGGCGTGGTTTCCACCATAAACACGCCGAGCCAGTGGAAGTTCGGGTGGTCCTACGTCCGGAAGCTGCCTCTGTATTGTTATTTGTTTTACCTCAGTAAAATTGTGACTAACGTTTTTTTAACCTCTCGCAGCCTTGTTTTGTTTTCCCCCTCCACCATTGCAAGGGGTGGCTTGAGCAGTCTTAACGTCTTTTCTCCCCGCTGAGGTTTTAAAACCAGACAGCCTGCAAGGAGAGCATCCTCGCTGGGATGTCACCTGCCTCTGCTCTGCGCGTTAGTAGTGAGGAGTGAGCCTGCTGGCCTCTGTAGGTGCAGCTCCTGGGCCCAGCACCCCGCAGCAGGGAAAGTCCTGTGTCATTGCCCAACTCAGCCATTGGTGAGGTGTCACTGGGTATTTGAGCGGGCAGCAGCATGGCAACACCAGCTCCAAGAGGAGATGCTTCCACCATCTCCACGGAGCCTCCTATTGCCAGGGAGCTGCTCTTTCCTGTAGCCTCCCAGCCTCAAGCAGCTCGGTCATTTTCCTTGTTTCTGAAGTGATTTGGGTAATGTGTCCCTGCCAGACCTGCACTGGTGTCCCTCCAGGTGGAGTGTGGGGACTTGCTGTGGGTGTCCCTGAGCATGACTGGTAGCAGTGGATGTAACTGCATCTGGTTGCACATGCAGTGGTGACTGACAAAGCTGCCACACCTACCCCACCAGTGACACCCTCAGAGCCCACCTGACTCTCACCAGGACCCGCCTCTCCCAAATGCGGCCGAGGAGGAATGGCTTCAGACCCAGGTATCTGGGACGCTCTCCCCAGGCCTAGGTGGTCACTGAGGGAGCCTCTCCACATGCTCTGCAGCTGGACTTACAGGCATGCAAGGAACATGCACCCACAGGAGCGGTGGAGGATCTGCCTGCTGGCAGGGACACACACATGAGAAGGCTGCAGGGTTCAGGTCTTTTATTGCAAAGAGGGTGATACAAAAAAGGACAGTCACCCCTCTCTGGGTCCCCCAGGCCTGCAGCTGACTGAGAGGGGTGACAGCAGGGGAAGGCCCAGGCCTTGCTGCCTGTGCATGGGGACCTTGGCTTACTCAGCAGGGATCAGGTTGCTACCAAGGACCACACCAGCGCCAGGGCCAACCACAACAGCAAAGCAGGTGACCTGCTGTGTCCCTGTGTGGTACCCTGCCTGGCCAGAGGGCAGTGCTGTATGGGGAGCACTGGTGGGGGAGCCTGGCACAAGATAGGGCTGCCTGGCCCCAGCCAGACACAACACCTGGCAGGCAACCCTGGCCTCCTCCTCTGCTCTGCTGCCTGTTTCACTTGGTGTGGTGCTGTGGTCTCAAACTGCTCTGCAGCCTTATGGAGGCCATTACAGGGGGCCCTCGCCATGCAACCCTCGGGGCCCTGAGCAGCTTTGCCCAGGGAGGGAGGGAGCAGGGCCGTTGCCCTCTGTCCAGGCGGGGAGCTCAGCAGCCTGCCTCTGGTTTGTAGGTACAGCCAGGCATGGTGGTGCCCAGGCTGCAGCTCCTGCTGGCTTGTCACGTGTTGTCCCGGGCCAGCTCCTCAGGGCAGGCAGGCTGGTCCCGGGACTTGCGCAGCCCCGTGGGCAGTTGGGCTGGGTCACTGTGCTGTAGGTCTGGCCCCGGGGGCGTGTGGTGCTGGTGCCGCTGGTACTGCACAAACATACAGACCTTCATCCCAATGGCTAGCATGTTTTTGCCCATGAAGATGCTGGAGACCCGGGCGTCCCTGAAGAAGACCATATTGCTGCCTCGGATGAAGATGGTGGTGATGTTTACGGTGAGCATGCTCAGCATGGGGTACAGCATCATCCGGTGCGGCACGATACCAATGCCCTGCATGCTGATCTCACACAGGGACACGCATGGGAGGACCAGCAGCAAGATGTAGCAGTAGAAGAACATGATGCCCTCGGCCCAGAGCGGCAGCCCCTTCTTCTGAGGCTCCCACAGGTTGGCCTGGATGTCCAGCACATCCAGCATGTCCACAATGACCCAGAAGAGGCGGTTGCGGAGATCCTCCTTCTTCTTGAACGTTCTGACATACTCCATATGCTCTGTGGCCACCAACAACACGTAGAGGGCTGGGATGCAGATGGAGAGCAGCAAGGTCAATGCTTTGCGGGCTATGAGATCCAAGCTTTTCCGGTCAGCTTTATAATTCTGGTACACAAAGTAGACTTTGATCTCCAGAACGAAGACATACAGGAACCAGAGGATCATGGCATAGCCCCGCTTAGCTGTCTTTACCTCTGCCCCGACCCAGATGGCCACATAGCGGAGGACCAGCAGGAAGCACAAGTCACCCACTGCCACCATGACACAGATGCCCAACTTCCTGGAGCCCTGGCTCTGCTCCACCAAGTAGGCATCCATGAGGACAAGGCTGGTCATGATGAGCACAGTGGAGAGGCACACGTGGGGCTTGCTGACAGGCGGTGGGGGAACCATCCTGCACAGAGGAACAGGCAGGGTTGTTAGGGAGTTGCTGAGATTTCCTATCCTCACCCTTGGGCCCCCTTCTGCTGCCCTCTCCTCAACAGCTGTGGATGGCTGAAAGAAGGGAGGGGGCTGTGTTCATAGATTTCAACCATCCTACGTGCCTGGTTTGTTCCAAACCTGCAGACTTCTAGCCAAAGTGCTCCCGAGACTCCTGACCACGGCATCCTGGTGGCACGTGATGTCTGAAGCCCAGTTCCTAGGCTGCACATACTGGGACAGGCTGGACACTTGGAACACTTCAAGCACTTGGGATGCCACTGCTTCTTCTGGTAGCTCATCACACGGCTAGTCTCTGCCTGACCTGAAAGGTATGTGCCTTATTTTCCATGGGACTTTCTGTCCGGGGACACTGGTTATATTTTTTCCCCAAGGCACTTAAGACCACAACTATGCATTTAACCCAAGCAAGCCCTTAACTGCTATGATCCAGGACTGTTCTTTTTATTCTCCTTATTCTCATGCACAGCACCAGATGAAGGATTATTTTTAGCCTAGCTGTCCTGTGGGGTGGGAGGGAAGAAATGAGCCTAATATTCAGATTCCTTCAGGTTCATGGTCCCCAAGAGCTTTGCCTAGAGCTGTTTGCCTATTCCCACCCTGCCCCAACACCATAAACTGAAAGCAAGAAAAAGCAGCACCAGCCCACAGCTCCAGGACACAAGGAGCTCTGCAACAGGCCCTCAATTTTGGCAGGATGCTCAGCTTTCCTGGGCTGGGGCAGAGCAAAGCACCCTCCCCAAAAGGACCCTGCCTGCCTTGGACTGTCACCAGGACTGTCAGACTCCCTCCCCCTGACCAAGCACAGCTGCAGGCAGCTGCTGTCAGAGGCAGAGAGGGAGGACAGAGTCGGGGCCTCGCCAGGCACAACTCAGCAGCTGCTCTGGAGGGGAGCCAGCCCCCCGGATGAAACGGAGGATGAAACTGGGCTGATGACTGTGTGGCACAGTGCTGCACGATGGCTGCCCACACAGAGCCCGCCTCAGCCACACCTGGGCCATGCAAGGGCACTGGGACACCGTCCTGGTCATCCAGTGGGCAGTGTGTGGGTGGCACTTGACCATGGAGCAAGCGCTTGAGAGCAGGATGGAGACTGCACAGTTAATGGTCACCTCTGCACACGGATGCTCCTGGTACTGAAACTGATGGCACAGGGCCCTGGGCATAAGCTACCTGGACTCCTGCTTTCTGGCTGAGGAAGCAGGTGTCCGGCGCAGTCGGGCATCCCTGGGCCCAGCAGCATCCTCTCATGTTGTGGGAGGCAGCCAAGCCTGAACCTGCCAGACACGGGTGCCTCTCAGGGAGAAGAGATCAGAGGCCGGTGGGCTAGGGGGGAGCTCATGGATGTGGCACATCTGGAGCGCAGTACACGGCTGGGGCTCACCCGCCTGTCACTCCACGGCCTTGCCGAGCCCCCGGAGACACTTGGGGTACCCCAAAGCCCGGCTCTGCACGGCCCCACTGCACGGACGCCCACCCCGGGGCCCGAGTGGGGCCGCCCCGCCGGGCCGTGTCCCCTCGGGGTGCCTGAGCGCCCCCGGCCCCGCCTGTCCAGAGCCCCCTGCCCACGGGGGCGGGCGCTGCCCACCGGCCGCGGGGGCCCGGCCCGCAGGCTCCCCCGGGGTCCCGCTTACCTCGGGCGGCTCCCCGGGGCGCAGGGCGGCGGCGAAGGCGGCCCCGGGCCCGGCGCGGCATCGCCCGGCGCGGCCCGGCGGCGTTGGCTCTGCGGCGACGGCGCTTGGCCCCTCCCGGTGGGCGGCGGGCGGGGACTGCGGCGGCCCCCGCCTCACCGGCCGGCCCGGCGCCGCCCGCCGCCCCTCCTGCTCCGGGACCCCTCTGCCCGCCGCCCCCGGGGCCCCTCGGCGGGGCTCCCTCCTGATCCTTTGCCCTCTCCACCAGCTCCCGCCCTGGGGCCACGTCCGGCACCCCCGCCCTTCTCCAGCCAACCTCCCGCCCCACGGCCTCCTCCTGCCCCGGCCTGACACGGAGCCCTCGCAGCCGCGGCCCAGCAGGAAAACCTGTGGCGCGCAGGGAAGCCTGGGCTGACAAGGGTCATGCCTGCCCTCCAGGAGGGACTGGGGCCGGGACCCCTCCTTGCTGGGGCCTCACTGGTGGAGGAAGCAGGGGAACCCACACACCTCCGTGACCTGGCACCCCGCCTTGCTGGGCTGCAGGGTCGTGGGAGCTCCAGCTCCTCAGGGCTCTGGTACAGCTGGGCTTGGCACAGCCAGGTGCTTGTGTGCAGATAAACCAAGCCAGGGAAGGCGAAAGGTTTCCCTTACCCTGGCGGACATACCTCTCTACAAATGCTCTTCTATCAGCCTTAAGCAGTTTATTGCATTTAACACCGAACTTGCTTCTAAGTGATTATGGTCTTAGCTACACAGGGAAGGTTTTGCAGTGTATTTCTGGCTTTAAAGTGCTCATTGTAAATATATGTATTTTTGGAAGATGGGGAGGCTCTTGGATCTCTGGAGATGGGCTAAGAACAAAACCAGGCATAGACCTCAGACCGAGGACAAGTGCAAGTGACAGAGTGTCAGGGGAAATGCAGCTCACCTTGCATCAGTTCCTGACAGGGTAGCCACAGGTTCCTGTTGTATCTGATGCCCTGGGGCATCTCGGGTGGCACCAAGAACATATGAATCCCATCTACAGTGTCCATGGCAAATGGAGACACTGGACCAGCATCAAGGCTTAGCTCATGTGTCCTATGTTGAGTGTGGACTAGCTGATGCAGGCAGGTGGAGGGCCTGTGTGAAGGGAGCAGAGCTCTGGGTTACAGAGGTGCAACAAGGTAAAGGGTTTGGCTGTGGGATCATTCTCCTAGCACCAGAATAAACAGCGATCCCCAGGAGGGCTGAAAGAGCAGGGAAACAAAGCAGCCTAAACAACGTGCCTCCAAAAATGAAACCTTGCAACTCTGCCTCAGTGGAGAGCACTGTGAGGCACAAGAATGCAAGCCGACGCCGAAAAAAAATAGTTCTTTCCTAATGGATGCAGAAGCACCAGTTCTCACTTGCTATCAGAGCAATCTCTTGCAGGCTGCAAGGGGTCTCTGTCCACGGAGTGCCCAGGGAGTCAGACACCACAGAGGTACCTATACGACAGAGGTAGGAGAGAGGTGCTGGAGGTAACTACCAAGCAGTGGGGCTAAAGATAAGATGATTCATCTGTGAGCTGGAATCATAAAACCCCTGAATCTTCACTAGAGACTAGGACGGGAGGTGACAACATTTGCGTGGGAAGCAGTGAAGAACTGCTTTAACGAGGCACATAAAAATAAGGAGCCAGAGCAAGAGCAGATACTTGTGCTTCTCTAAAACATGATGCTGGAACCAAGGTGCCAGAGTTCATATGTGGAAGCAGCTGTATCAGAGACAAAACTGAAGGAAACCAAAGAGGGTACACCAGGGTTCCCAGGCACATAGCTGCTCCCTGGCTGCTGCTGGCTCCAGACCTGTCTGGAAAAGCATCTTCAGCTTAGGCCTGTGCTGCCTGTGACACCTGCACCCCACTGTTGTCACTGAAGAGTCCCTCTAGGGCAGTGACAGCAATGCACTCTAAGGCTGATGGGAGAGAGACAGAGAAATCCATCAGAAATCCAACCTTCAGTCTGGTTAACATCCTCAAAGGGGAACTGCAGGAAGCAGAGGAAGTTTGTCAGCAAGGAATAGCAAGCAATGACTGCAGTGGGGAAAGGCTGGCAGTGACCTGGGGACCATGCTAAAAGCTTCAACCGCTCCAAAAGAGGCTTGTGGCCCCCAGAATCTGGCCACAGAGTTCAAGAGGTGGCTGGAATTGGTGGGCATCCTTTAGGAAGGCAATTAAAAAAATCTCCAAACAAGTGGGGAACAGCTTCTGAGTAAGCTGATCACAGGGTGCTAAGAGGTGTTTTAACATCACAGAAAAAGGCTAATGTGAGCAAGGTGTTGGAAGGTGACATCAGAGTGGAGAAGAAAGAAACTGGGCATGACAAGTAGGAAAAAGGAATTAATATAGAGTCAGTTCAGGGAAGTATTTGTCAAAAATACAGAATGGAGGGAATATCCAGAACAGTAGGCACTCCACTTTTGCCCTGACTCAGTGAGTGTGTGTGTGTGTAGAAAGGTTCTGAGTTTGTTTTGTTTTCGGCCAGGTCATCTGGCTGCTTCTGGTCCCTCCTCCACTCCCGTACTTTTGCCCATCGACAAGGTGGGGGGAGTCTTGGCCGGTCTGTGTCAAGCTGTCATGGTTTTAGCTATAAGAGTACCTTTTGTGTTCAAAGCCATGTTTTCTCCCTCATCACCACAACCTGCAGGCACCTGCTGCCAGCAGCCCCAGCCCAGAGCGGTGGGATAGTTGTGCCATTCTCAGGTACCAGGCCCAGCACAGGCTCCTTCTGCTGTGCCCTGGGCAATGCAGAGCTGAGAGGGGCTCACCCCGTGGTGCTGGGGGTGCTCCGGTGTCTCAGTTTAATGAGACTGAAGTGTTTTGCTAAGGAGGATGAGTTATGAGGAAGACCAAGCTCCTCCCTCCAAGTAATTGTAAATCCGAAATTAAGTCTCCAGCTGAGGAAGTATGGAGAAAGAAAAGAAAACAGCCCTCATTGTGTATTGGCAGAACAACAAAAGAACACAAAAACATCTAAATAATTCTGCAGCCAAAGTTCCCTACAAAAAAAACCCCACAAACTGTTCAGTACTTTCCGCCTTTTGGTGCAATTCTAACCACGATCGGGAGGTGCTGTTGGATCACTGGAGGAGCAGAGCCTGCAGTTGCTCTGTGTTGGCTGGCAAAGGCTGCTGCTGGGCTCTGGCGGTCGCGGTGTGGCGGCCCCGGGAGAAGCAGAAATGGAGATCTCCCCCCGCACTGAGAAGGGGAAGGGGGAAAAAGGGGATCTTCCTACAGACTCACGCTGTCAGCGGCTGGTTCCGACCAGGACTCCCCCCAAAGGTTCCTTCACAGAAGGTCCAAGCCTCTCCGATGAAATCTGAACAAATCCGGGCTGGGGGCAGGACAGGGCGCAGGAGAACGGAGGTGAACCGGGGCCAGAAGCAGCCAGATGACCCTGCCGAAAAACAAAACAAACCCCGGAATCACTCCACACACATCCCCTCCCTGAGTCAGGGCAAAAGTGGAGTGACCTGCCATTTCCCGAGGAGAAAAAAAAAACCCACCACCTCCCCCCCCCCAATCTTCTGAGGGCTGTCAACCTGGAATGTGGGCTGTCGGCCAATTCTTTTGTGTGTGTGTGAATCACCCTAGCCAAACCACCCTCCCCTGTTCAACATCTTTCTTTCACAATGATGCAGGGGAAAGAAAAATTCCCTGCTTGTTTTTTTCGGAAAAGTAAACCTATGACAGAGTGCATCCTTGAAAACCTGGAGCACTCAATGTTATTAAAGTACCACACAAAAAGCCAGAAATGGTGACTGAAACTGGAAAGAAAACGGATGAAATCAAACACCTGGGTAAGGACTGCAATGGGTTTTCTAGGGATGAATCAAGCCCCCAGATCTAGGAAGGTTCTCTGGAGCAGTCAGCTGCTTTTGGCGAAAGGCCATGGTGATACCTATTTGAGCCAGCTGGGGTCTAACTAGACGGGTGATAATGCTGAGATAAGACCAATGACCATTTCGTGATTCTCTCCTGCTGCAAAAACAAGGTTTCCACACTCATTGGCAGAATGCTATGAAGGTGCAGCTCATTCTTGATCCAGTTGGACTTCCACAAAGGCCTCTGCTAAGATCTCTTAGCAAATGTTCTTAGAGAACCACGGCTATCAAGGATGAAAGCAAAGGTCCTCTAGTACATTAATGACTTGGTTAAAGGACAGAAAATGCACCGAAGCAGGAATCAAGCTGTTTTGTAAGCAAGTCAGGAGGTCTGAGCAACTGCTGGGATCCGTGCCATTCATCAAATGCAGAAATAGGCTCGGAAGGTGGGCAGGGAGCAAGAAGTAAGAGTTTGATGATGGTTCAAATTATTCATCTAGTCAAACTGAGAGCTGATGTGAATACCAGCATGCTACCAAGAAACGTGAAGCTCAACAGCAGAGGAAATGTAGAACTGACAAACACAGTAAAAAGAAGAGGTCCAAAAGACAGGCTACAAACTAGACATCAGTATTCAGGGAAGTGTCCCTGAAATGTTTACTGAGAACATTCTGAAAACATCAGTGCTGTACTCAAGATCCAGGGTAGAAACCAGGAATGTCTTAGGCTGATTTGCAAGTTTGTGCCTCTGTCACTTCCCAAATTCTAATTCCTCCACTGGCATGAGCCACATTTTACAGTCTGCCAGGAGTAACTGCATCCACAGAAGACTCTGTCACTGCTAGGTGAATTGAGCCTGGCCATTTCTTTCAGATAGTTTTCAATGAAGAGCACTGCAACTCTCGGTTCATCTCTGCCTCCTATCAGGAGTCCTCGACCAGCACCACCCTCCTCTGATGATTTAATTTCTGATTTCTCTGACATTCTGATGTTCCTTTCCAATTTTTTTGAGGCAGCGCCATTTCAGACAGATCGTCTGCTAAGGCCCTGATGGAGGGGAGGTCCAGGAGGGGAACCTTCATGCTTTCTGCTAGAACAGAACCACAGCAATGCACCTGCCCAGCTGCTGTACCACAGGCTTGCCCTCAGCCCTGTCCCTGCAAACTGTGCTGGCCCTAAGGATGCTCTGCCTTGCAGCCATGCTACACTACAACCTGTGATGCTTCCTCAGAGTTGTTGAAGCTCTGGGCATGGTCCCCAGATCACAAATGGCCTTTGCTCATCACAGCCACCACTTGCAGTTTCTGGCTGACTAGGTTCCTCCTTTAGCTGCGTTTCCCCTGGAGAGATGTTCATTGTGATTGAAGTGGATTTCTCTGGCTCTCCCTGCAGCCTGTTCCCTTAGAGTTCCCAGGGGTTTCGAGGAAACAATCACTTGAAGCTCTCAGTTTCCTTTCAGCTACAACCCACCATGTCCGCGGGTCTATCTGCCCCGTTGCTCCTCAGGCCCGCCCGCTAGCTGCTTACCCCGCGGAGGGCACCCCCCTTCCCCGCGGCATTCCATGGGCTCGCCATCCCCGCAGGGACCTCCAGTGGGATGTCCCCACCACCGCTCCTGGCACAGCAGCTTACGCACGGCCGAGGCTCTGAGCCGGCCCCGGGGATCGCCCGCCGTGGTGGGACGGAAGGGGTCACGGATGGACGGACGGAAGGATGCACGGATGGACGGATGGATGGACGGAAGGATGGATGGACGGATGGACGGATGGATGGATGGATGGACGGACGGATGGACGGAAGGATGGACGGACGGACGGATGGATGGATGGATGGATGGATGGATACGCGAACGAGCCCCGGGCCGCACCGCGCGCGCCCGGCCGCGCCCCTGCGCGCGCTCCTGCGTGGCGGGGTCGGCGCCGTTCGTGGGGGGAGCGACGCCGCGCGCTCCCCCCGCCCCGCCGGGGCCCCGGCGCCGCTCCCATTGGCCGGCCCCGCCCCGCCGGCCCCTCCGATTGGGTGCCCGGCCGCTCGGCGCCCGCCTCCCTCCCCGGGGGCTCCGATTGGCCGCTCGCCACCTGCCCCGGTCCCCGCCCTTGCTCCCCGCTCCGGTTGGCTCGTGCCCGAGCCCCGGCTGCGCTCTGATTGGCCACGGGCCGCGAGCGAGCGAGCGAGCGGGCGCGCGCGCTCGCGCGCCGGGGCGGAGGCCGGCGCTGAGGCGAGGGGCTCGCGCCGCCCCCCAGCGCCAGCGCCAGCGGCGGCGGCGGGGAGGGATGGCGGCCATGGCGGCGGCGGCGGCGGCGGCGACGGGCGGCGCGCTCGGGTCGGGCCCCGCCGCGGGGCCTCCGGTGGCGGCCGGCGGGGCGGCGGCCGCGATGGCGGTGGCTGGCCCCGGACCGGTGCCGGTGCCCATGAACCTCTTCGCCACGTGGGAGATCGACCGCTCGGCGCCGAGCTGCGTGCCCAGGTGAGCCAGCCCCGCCCCTCCGCGCCGCGGGGGCTGCGGCGAGCCCGGGCACGGCCGGGGCCGGCGAGGAGGCGGCCCCCGCAGCATCCCTGCCCCGCCGGGCCGCGCCCCCTCGGCGGCGGGGAGGGCCGGCCCCGGGCAAGGGCTGATGCGCGGCGAGCCCCGGCCGCCGTGCCCCCGCCGTGCTGCCCGCGGGAGCAGCCCTGGGACCGGCGGGGCAGGGTGGGACAGCACCGGACCACGGCCGCGTTGCCTCCATGTTGCAGCCTCTGGCGACTGTGCCGCGATGGCCACGGATCCCTGAACGGGGTGTGTCTTCGTGGCCGCGCTGCTTTGGGAAGCTGCCTCTTTGCTCCCGAAGTGAACAGGTTGGCCTTACAGCGGGATCCCTGAAGCCAGGCAGTGGCCACCAGGCATCCCTGAGCCTGTGGGGCTACCTGTGTCACCTGCGCTCCAGACTATAGGGAACAGCAAGAAGGATTCATTGTGCTGCCAGCTGAACTCAGAAGTTATATCTTTGGCAGAGCTGGGAGACAAGCTGTGGTGTAGATGTCATCGCTGACACTGTGGTTAAGGGTATAGTCCAGGCGAGATGTGCCTGTAAACACCTGTCTTGGAGCCAGGAGGTGCCTGATGTATTAACGAGCTGGGTGTCTTTTGGCCCACTCATCAAACACTGATCAGAGGGTCTTCTCATGAGAGCTATGGGGCAGATTCAGGAAGTCAGTGGGTGAGAAGAAGTGGCGTGTGATCGGTCTGAAAGTTGTTTGAAGAACTGGTTTTTGGCCAGTGAATCCTGCATCTTTTCGCAAGGACAGTTTCCATTAGCATTGTGTAGCTGCTTGTTCTAATGCACGAACTTCTTTGTGTGCTGATAGCTAGAGGGGCAGCCATCTGACACAGCAGCTTGCAGGAAACGTCTGTAAAATTAATCTGAAATTTATTCTCTGAAATATCTTCAAATGCAACATTTGCTAAGATGGGAAGAAGCTAATGGAAGCTGATTCTTCCTTCAGAGGCCATGGCTCTAATATGGTGTGCTGCCATGTCCTTAGAGTCAACAGGTCTGGAGAAGTCCTGGCCACAGTCCACAGTGACCAGTCTGGGACTGGTGCCTCTCTGTTTTCCAGTCTTCAGCTAGCCCAAGCTTTCCTTAGTGAATGGGTCACAGATGGGCAGGTAGTTGTGGTCACCGAAACTAAAGTGAGGTCAAGCCCCAAACTTGGTTTAATGGTGTGTCTGTGCACTGTGCTTGCTTACTGTTTGTCCGTGTTCTTCCTCTACTGATGTGCTTGTGTAATGTTTTAGTCTTGACGTTAGGTTCTTCAAGGCAGAAGCTCTGTTGGACTGTCTCAGTGCCCAGCAGAGGTGGTCTCTGGTCTTACTGTGCTTTGAGGGTGGTAGTGGTGGCAAAATAATATCAATTCAAGGGCAATCATGCTTTTCCCTTGGGCTTCTATGTTTCTTATCCGTGGGTAGTCTCAATTTTTACATTCTTATGCATATCTTGGGAAAGGAGAACTTTGCACTGGTTTTAATGCTATAGAACTTGACTTTTTCTGAACTCTCTATTGCAAGTTTTGGCTGTCCCTGTGCTCCTTCTTAGGTGTTTCATTTTCTGCAGATGGAGCTCTGGCTGCTGCAGAAGTGAGACTAGGCTGGACCAACTTTTGTGGGGTTGCTCTGTGCTTGGCTGTTAATGCAGGACAGTTCAGAGGTTGTGTCCAGGGCTTCAGGATACCAGAGACAGTCTGGGCCAGTAAAAACAGTGAAGTATAAGCCCCAATGCATGGGGCAGTTCAGTAGTATGACTGTAAGACATCTGATATCTTGGCTTTCTGAGATCAACCATTGCCCATAACGGAAGTTTTTTCCTGCTGAATCAGGAATATGCCCCTGAACTGAACTAAGTCCACATTTATTTTTGCAAATGGCCTCAAGAATGAAAGTATCATCCCTTCTGCAGGGTCTTTCTCATTTCAAGCCCAAGTTGAGAGAGATCTGTGACCTATTAATGACCTTCCTATGAACTGACTGAGCATAGCCTAGATACAGATGCCTTTGGCTCAAGTGGCTTTCAGGGAAGGCAGAGTTGAATTTTCTGGGCAGTGGGCTATTATGCAGAGGCAGAAGGAAGTAAACACCTGGAAACCAAACAAAATGCACTTTACATCTTCAGTTACCCCACATTGGGGCAGGGATTATTGGCTTCCCATCACAATGCCTTTTGAGGAAAGCAAGCCTGATTAGTTCAGACTGCAGGGTGTGAAGCATGCTTTGGTTAAAATAGTCAATCAATTAGCCTTAACTGCCATTCATAATTATCTTAGCGGAAGTCTTCTTAGCGGAAGTCTTCATAGCGGTGTTCTGAGGTTGGAGTGTCTTTATTGTGATGCCTTGCAAATAAATAAGGTATTACCTTAAGGTAATACTTTAAGGGTATTAAGGTAGTAGCAGGTTTTCACTGTATGGAGACTGCAAGAAATGAACTAGAGGTTTGCCAAAATAAAATGTCCATCTGCATCAAGGTAATGTCTTAACTGTGTTTTCATTGTTTTGTGTGTTGATCAGGCAGTATGTTTTGAAAAAATGTGTGAAAGGATTTAAGCCAACATGCTTGAGGTCTTGTTAGTTCCACAGTGGTATTTTCAACCTCTTATAATGGACTGCTCTTTTTTTTTTTTCTTTTTCTTTTAACATCTGAGCATCCATAAATGTAAGTTCTTAATTCGGAAACAAGATAAGATTATGTCATTGCGTTCACCTCTTCCGTGACACAGCTGTTGTGTTCAGTGTTATGTGGATGTTGTTTCAGTGATAAATAGCTGTATTTCTAGGGAGAGGTGAGAGATAAGAGTTGTATTTTGGCTACTGCGTCAGTATTGTTGAGCTCAAGCTGCAAAGGCAGATTCTACCTGTACAGATTATGCCATGAATGGCGCTGCAAGGATTCAAATACTTTCCATTTCGTCCACGGTACCTCATATCTCAGTACAATGCATGAGCAAACAAACATTCCAAGTCTTGCTGCCACCCACACGTTGTGCTTGAACACATTGTCTCCTGCTTATGATAGTTAGAAAAGCATCGACTGAGGGAAATGCATGTGGTTTGGGCTCACTCTATGAGATCTTGTATGTGTACAGGATATTAAATTTCAGAGGATGCTCTGAATTCTCTATCATTAAAACTGGGCAAACTTGGGTTTTGGAAAGTTAAAGCCTAAAAGGCCTCTTGAAATGAGAGCAGTTGTTGCAAGTACTACTGGAAATATCCCAAAAGTGCCAGCTAGGGTGATCCTTTGAAGTGCCATGAGGTCAGTGTTCTCGTCTCTGCAACCCTGTTTTCCTGTTTGGGCAGACCGTGTCCATTACCTGACAACTCACAGAGAGTAGGTTAAGATTTCATTTGTGCAGATGGTTGCATGCTTTTCTTTGCCTGAGGTCCAGAAATCCTTACAGTGACAGTACGGGCCATACAGTGTGGAGGACCATGCTCCCCCCTGGCACAGCTACATGGGGCTGCATCTTGCAGCCTCACAAAGGGGAAGCTGTGGGCTCAGGGCTCTGTTTACTCTCAGCAGAGAGTATTGCCTGTCTTTTTTATAACCCCTAAGAGTTTCCTTTTCTGAAGCTGGTTTGGCAAACCAGCTTCAGAAATGATGAAGAGCCTCTGAACTGGGTATTCCTTTAAGAAACACTTATTCCAGCTGGAATAACATATATTTATCTTCCTGAGATGTTCTTGAGTGGTTTCCTGGGTAAATCAGACATTTTCATGGTAAACTTCCAACCTCAGCAAAATCTGTTCTGTTTGGATAAGCTACAGAGTTGCACCTCTGGGAAAGTTAAACGATTCCAGATTGTTCCTTCGAAAGATACTATGATACTGTGACAAACCAGAGTAGCTTCAGACCCAGAGTGCTTGGGAGAGGCCACAGTTTCTTGTAAGGAAACAGTCTCTTATAATTGATGATATATGCCATGTTTGAATTATGATTTCCTTCTAGTCCTATGTAGAAAACAAAATGTTCTAAACAGCCATCAGATTGCTTATTATTCTTACTATCATGGGCTTGGCTTACAGGCCTGCAGCCATAATAAGTCTGATGTGTTGTCCACTATCTGTTGCTCTCTGTGGCAGCAGAGCACATTTGGGATTTCTTCTCTGGCAGTGTTATGTTTCCCTTCTGAGTATGCAGTAATTGAGTGGCTGTCTGTTACTCCTTTCTGCTCATTAGCAGAACTCAGGACAAATGTCCACTGCCAGTATGATTGATGGGGGGTGTGCTCCTTTCAGGATGTTAACAGTGGCTTCCCTGAGGGCTTAATTTTATTTGAAGTACCTGTCATTCTGCCTCCTAGCCTTGCTTTCCAGTGTTTCATTCATTAACTAGGCTGCATTACTTCAGTTGTCTGATGGCTTATCAAAAATCTTGCATTGTTCTAGTTGTGCTAGTACACCATGAGTGCATTCTGCTTCCTCTGGCATACTCAGTTACTTGTGACTGATCGCTGGCAGCCATGTAGGATGTGTATAGTGCAGCCTCCTCTGGGATCGAGATTCCCTGACCTTTCTTCTGTCAAAAGAATAAATTGCTGAGAAGATCTGTTCTTTGATGAAATCCATGCCGATGCTTTTGTGTAATTGTTTGCAATCTGAAATTATTCTGGACTGAAAGTATGTCTCCAGTCAACTCCAGTCAACAGGTTATTTCCAAAAGAGAGTCAGAGGTGAGAAACAAACTGCATTTTATAGCATGCCAGATGAGCATAGGGACAAGGTTATTTCCCAAACACCTTGTGTTATTATCTGTGGTTTCAGCGTCCCAGCTTATGGAGAAGCTGTGCTTCTGTTTTGGATTGTTTTGAGCTTTTTTTAACTACATCAAAGTTGGTGAATACTGTTTTGGGAAACAAGAAGTGAGAGTGTCTTACTCCTCTGTGTGGGATGTGGCAGCAGGAACCTGTGCCTGCCTTCAGTGAAGCAGACAGCTTAAGTGATACTGCTTTTGTAGTTAGAAGTCTCTTAGATAAATGAGGCTTTGGTTGGATACTTCAGTATACTCATTGCAGTGGACTGGGAGGAGAGATGCAATGTGTTCAGGCACCTGAAATATTGTATGGGGTTACAGAGACCACTCCCTGCTCTGCAGTGTGATTCAGCCTCTGTGCACACAACCCAAAATTACACTGGCATTTTATGCTGGCCTGTAGCAATGCCCTCTCCTTTGTAATGCTGTCCACTGCCATCTCTCATACTTTCTGTTGCTCTGTATGTATCAAGCGGTCTAATTCAGTGAGTGATTCTGTTTAGTAAATAAAAACAGTTGTCCTTTGGCTGCTATTCTAGTTTTTCTAGGTTCTCCTTATTTTCCTACTCATGCTGATTTTTAAACTTCCACTGTAGAGCCTTCTTATTGTGTTTCTTATTCTTCAGAGCAAGCATATCTTAGGTAGCATGGGACCCAAAGCCACTGCATGCGAGACCATCTCCATGCCCAGCTATGTATTTCAACTGTTTTTCTGCATAGATGATAACTAAATTCTCATCAGTATAGGCGGTTCAGGATGATAGCAGGACTCATGGCTTTAGTTTCACTTTCCAAAACAGAAAACAATTAGGTGTTTTACTGTTGCAATGGTAACAGGGCTAGAGTAAGAGTAACTCCCTGGAAAAGGGTTCTGCTCCTCTTTTCCTGTTCTTTAATACCTTTTCTATACCAAGGGGGAAGAGCCTGTTCAATGCCTCTCATTGATTCTTCTGCTCTTTCATTTTTCAGTAATAGTTCAAGTGGTGTCTCTGAATTCATATTATTTAGATGTGTTGTTTAGATTTACATTATTTATATATATTTATTTTTATATTTTATACTTTTGTATTTGTTTATCATTTTTCCCCATGTTCCTTCAGCTGTCTTCTAGTAGTGTGTTTATTTTCTGCCTGATCAATACATTCACTTCTTTCTCATTGCTCCTTTACCTCCAAAGCCCTGCAGATGCCTGTGGATATTTTTGGCACTGTTCTCATGTTTTTTTCCGTGCTTCTGTCTTGACTTGCATACCTGTAAATGAGCAATCTTTCATTCTGAATCTTAATTTTTCCGTTTTCAAAGTAGTTTGTGATGACCACATCTTGTTCTTTTATAGTTTTTATTTTTCAGCTGAACTATGTTCCTGAAGCGCTTGACTTGTTTTTTAATGGCTTTTAGATTTTTTTCACTGTTAATGAGTGTCAACTTTTTTCTTCTCTTAGACTTTTCTGAACTTGCTTGTATGTGCACCCTGAAATACAGTCACATAAGTTGACATTTCTTTCAGTCTTCTCATACCTTGTCCTCAAGGCTGCTTGTTCCAAGTATTCCTTCCTTTCTTGTGTGCTCCTTTGTCAGAAGCAGACTCTGGATGTCCCATTTGGATTTCACAGCATGCTGTGTGTATGAATAATTTGTTAAATTTTTCCTTGAAGTTTGTCAAGCCCCTTGACGTTTCAAGCTTTTTTCCTGCTTACTGTGCTCCCTAATCTCCAGTCAGACAAAAGGACAACATTCCCATTACTCTGCATTTACACTGTGTTCATCTCATCTGTGTATTGCTGAAATGTTCATACGTATTTGGAGGTACTTTTATCTGTTGCCATACTGATTTGTGGAAGTGTGGACAAGTCACCCTTGTTTCAGGATCCTGCTCCACCCACAAGGATCTGAGCAGAGAACTGCATTGTATGGGCACTGTTATTAACATCTTATATTGCAAGGGGATGAAAAGCCTGTGCACAAATTTGCCAGCTTTGGTTAGAATCATCCTTTTGAGTGAAGAGTCTTAATTGTGCAACTCTTTAGAATGAAACTTTTTTTTTAAAATTTAATGGTTTTCTTACATTTATGAAGAAGCCTCAAAAATGGATGCCTGTGCTGGTTTGACACTATCTCTTTCATGGGCCTGTATCACTGGTACTGTGTCACTTTAGTCCCTCCCCTGTACACTCTTCCCAGATGTCACATACCATGGTACCATGTTTTTGAGGCTGCAGGGATTCAGATCTAAGGTGCTTGCCAGCTTAAGATAATAGCAGAGGAAGTAGATGGGATGACAGCGTCCTGTGTCCATACTACTTCAAAAGTAGCAAGCTGTAATAAACATAAACTCTGTGTTCACCATTAGTAGGAAAATTGTTGGACAGTGCTTTATCGAAGCTGTTGTGTCTGTGCTTTTTGTCAGTGTGTGTGGAGATCTTTACCAGGACAGTCTGGACAATAGAAGAAGTTGGTGTATATCAGTGACCTAACTTTGACTTCATTTCACTGCCTTTCCCGGCTTGGCTACATTAGCACATCTCCAGCAGATTTGGAGATGTATCCCAGTAAGCTCTGCCAGGTGATGGGTGTGAGAATGTAGTCTGTCCTGCATCCCCATTAGCATTTTCACACTTGGTTCAAAGGTCCTTGTCACTGTGTCTTAAGCACTTGTGCTTTCCTTTCTGCAGACAAGGATGCAAGTGGTGTTTTTGTAATCACCGTTTTGTGGTGGTTAATTCATTAACACATTTTATTGTAGCCTGGAGACACAGTGAGCGAGCTGTTTAGCAACAGGTATCGTGGCAGACCGCTGGTGCTGTGGCTCCGTGGGGGTGTGGTGCATTTGCACCTTCCTGTGCCATTGACTGCTGCTCTCAGCGAAACTGGCACTGCAGCATCTTTTGTTAAAGCAGGCTTGGATCTGGGGACAGCTGGTGCAGCAATTCCACTGCACATGGAGATGAAAATTTCAAAATCTGTTACATTTGTGAAAAAAAGTTCTGTGACATTAGCCATACTGTTGCTGATGCCTAATTTCAGCATGGCTGAAGTGAGAACGTTCAGTGTGCTGCTGCAGACTTCCACTTCTTTTCTGTCTGCCCTTAGGTGGCTTTTGGGTAGATCCCAAGTGAACAGCTGGAGGTTTTAACACAGTGATCTTAAGTAAAGCAATGGCCAGATAAAGATGGGATATTTCCCAAGTAATGTACCCTTTCTTTACCTAGGAAAAACGATTCTAATAATTCACTGCAGCATGTTACCACTGACCCGTGGATTGGTTAGTAAGCTCTTTCTAATGTTTCTAGGCAGGCTGTTATGCATCAGCAATGAATTTGGTCACATGCTCTTTGTTAAACAAGTAACTTGTTTGAAAACAGAGCAGAAAGATGACCTTGCAGTTTAGACGCTGAAGTGAGGCTTGGATTCAGATCCAGGGTCTGAAATTGCTTGCTCCTCTTCTATTTCAAATAACCCTTACTCTCCGTGAAGCCATAGCTATGACTCATATTCCTGTTCTCCCTGCTTTTTTTCCATGCATGTTTCCCTGCTGCAGTGTTCCATTTTCCTTGAATGTGCTAGGGCGACTGTGCAGTTGTAAAGGGACAACTGGAGAGACACCACCTGAGAGCGATCCCCAGCAGAGTTTTCCTTGCTGTCCCATCTGCCAGTTGGGAATCCCCTGGGAATTGGTGGAGTCTGGAATAAGGTTTGGAGAGCAGTATGACAAAATTATTTGGACTTTCTGCTGAGGTTTTAAGAGCTCTTTCTGCTGAGAAAAGACATTGCTCCTGGTAGAGGCAATTAATATCTGCATAGCTTGCAGTGGAACACGAGAGCGGGCTGATCATTGTGTGACTGGGTAGCATGCTGTGCATGCTGGGACAGGCTGTTTGGGCAGATCCTAATGCTTCCTCAGGAGATGCTTCTTGACAATGGGCTTATTATCTGGAATTCAGCTTGTGTGACAGGAGGTGCCAGGAGTCTCAGGGCAGAGTCTCATGTCCTGTTGTGGAAGGTGCTATGTGGTGTGCTACAATGAAACGGTGCCTGTTGTGTGGGGGTTTTACTCCTGTTTTGAATAAAAGATAGGTGAGGGGGAAGCAGAGGTGAAGCAATTCATACAACAGTCAAAATGTGGCAGAGACAGATTAAATCTTGCCTCTCTGCCTGGATCTTCAACCTAAATTGCTTCCTACCAACAGCAATGAAGTCTCTTTGCAGCAGGACCCAAGATTTGTAGTTGTGTCACTGCAACTCTCCCGAGCACATGGTGGGGCAACAGTTGTTTGGTGTGGTTTGTCCTCAATTGCTTTTCCTTTTTGTTTTTTGTTACCCCTTCCCAAATGTTTGAGTATTGTGAGCAACACAGCCAGTGAGTTGTAGCTTTACACAGGAAACTGCTAAGAAAGTACACAATGTTTGTCCAGCTCTCTCAACTTCTGATCCACTTGCCCTGTTTTGTACAGGCTTGTCAAGGGCAACTTCCTCAAAGAACCAGGAAGGTCTCATTTGATGGAGAACTTGGCTGCCTTCCAATCCCATCTTTGGTGGCTGAGGTACTTGGGTGGGCTGTGGCAGTAACTCTCAACCATCCTCAAGGTTTGTTGTCTTTTTCTAGTGGGGTGGTACTGAGAATCAGGAGGGGGAAGGGAGGAGAGAAGACAGCCTGGGAAGAGCCAATACAAGTGCAGGAATGAGGGTGGGAGAGAACAGTGCATTTTCAGGCTATGCTGTTTCAGCTGTGATCTTTCCAGTGGTGCATGTATGTGGGTGTGTGACGTGAAAGGATGCTGAGTTAGGAGATTGGTTTGAAGGGGTCTGTTTCATTCATTGTTTGTGCAGCAAGGTGCACTTGCTCCCTGCATAGGTAAATGTGCCTTTAAACCAAGGAGTAGGAAGCAAAATTAGCAACCCTAAACACCCTTCTTAAGCAACTGGAGGAGGAAAGGTTTAATAGCCGCCCACCTGCCTTGTAACTTCTGCCTACTTAAAGCCTAGCCAAGAGGAGGGAAAGGAAATCTCTTAACCTGATTATTGTTTGTGACTACAGTAAGCAATCCAATTACAGCCATACTTTAATCCTGACACTGTTGGACCCCACTTGGAAGAGAGAAGTCTTGGTTTTGTACCTCTGCAGACAGGGGTGTGGTGTCTGTAAAGGAACTCATTGAACCTCCCTGTGCATTAGCTGAAGAAACTGTGATGAGGCTCCACAGTGGGCACCTGGAATTTGTCCAAGGAGCATGAGAACAGCTGGCCCCAAAATTTGCATCCTGTCTATTTCTGTAGGTAAGGAAAGACTTCCTTCAAAGATCTAAGTGTCTTTTGGAGACCGTTTAGCGGATCCTGATAGTTTTGTGCTCTTGAGAAGAGGAATCTTGAAAAACATTTTCCAAAGATCACCTCTACCTCTTCAGCCATGGTTATTTCTCCTCTGTTTCTCAGCTAGCAGAGCTGTGAGATATGGAAGAAACTGGGCTGTAAACTGTGGCAGCTTGTGCCTGTGACAGGGGAATGGTGTTCTTTGGGCAAGATGCAGAAAAGCAACATGGTTGGTGATGGGCTGCAGAAGTGGTCATCTCAGCTAAACACTGCTGTGAACAGAAGGCAGAACAGTTATTGGCCCCCAGAAGTTCTTATATTCTCTTCTGAGAAATGATGAGGCACTTGTGTGCAGTCCTGACCGTAGCAGCAAACACTTCTGTTGACATGAATATGAATAGGTTTCAGGTCCCAAGTGACAAAAGATTAATAACTCTGCTTAATTACAGCCTATTTTTTTCTAATACTATGAGAGTAAATGACTTTTCAAGGAGAGCTGACTGTGAGATGTACACGATGTCGGAACTCTCTTTGGGAAGAAGGCAAAACTAAATCCGGGCAGAATTTGTGTGAGAGAAGCTCCACGGTCTCTGCTTTCAGAGTACATGTGATTTCAAGCCAAACAAACTTTCTGTTGAGGTTAGAAGTGTTCAGTGTTGAACTATTACAGGGTGGTTACAGCCTCAACTGTCCAGGTCTACAGAACATCTTCTTGTGATAGCACAGCACTCTGAGATTGTGAAAACCAAGTGTAGGGTTATGTGTTGTTTTACACTAATTTAACACTAATTATATTTTATTGTATAAGTAAAGCATGTGAAGTTTCAGAATTCAGTTCCTGTTATCCAGAACAAATATTTGCTGCTGATAGCTCTGAAAAGGATCCCTGAGTGGATAGTCCTGATCCCTTGTCGACAGTGCAGGTGAATTCATATCTGATATGGTTCTCTCTGTCTAAGCAGTAGGACAGAGAGCAACATGGGGGGATTTCTCAGAAGCAGCAGGTAGAACAACAAATGCTAGAGAAACAGGAATCTTGCAGAAAGAAGGAAGGAAGAAAGAAAAAAAAAGAGGAAAGAAAAGAGAAGAAGCAAGAAAGAAAAGAGATTTTTTTGGTGCCAATATGGAGATTTTTAGAAGTACCTTTTGAGTGTCCTGGCTCTTTTTTCTTGACCAGCTATGGGAAATCAAGCTGTTGAAGGGGAAGTAACTTGTTTCTTTCTGGAGCTGAGAGAGATAATCTCAGGCTGCCTGAAAGGAGACTTTTGAACAACTTCTTCTTCCCTTATTTTCCAGTAGGAAATCTCCCCACAAAATATGTCCTGTAGAGCATCTGTTGCTCTTTGGGCATGTCACTAAAACATGTGCATGTGCACACCCTCCCTGCTGTACCCCTGAAAGACAAAAACTGGACCTCATCGAAAAGTTATCTCCCTTGTCAAGGACACTTTGGAAATACACGTACTGCAAAAGGCCTTTGAATTTGAGCTGTGGTGATGTGACTGTTAGTCCTGCCTGCTTCTCCCTGTACCTGTGAACTCTTTTTGGAGTGCCAGTCTGTGTGCAACCTGTAGGATGCTCATTGGGTTGCAGTTGGCAATTGCTGCCTCTGAATGATACCTGGTGATGAGGGGTGGTGATGGAGAGTATTTGAAATGCTACCCTTGGAGCATGTGCCTGTGCAGAATATTTGGCTCCACTAGCACGCTTGTCCTGGACATTACACCTGCACTGCTTGTCATCCTCCCTTCTCCTGGGACAGAAGTGCTCCACCTTTTAGAAGAGCAATAAATCCATTTAAAGCAAACAGGTTGCAGGCTGGTATTGTCCATGTCTTTGGTGCAGGTCTAGGGGAGGGGGCAAAAATGGAGGAGAGTTTCTGTTCTTCTATCCTATTGACCCCGAGGACACTTTGCAGCTGTGTCACTAACTGTATAATTGTATCACAGCTGTCAGCACAGTAGGAACACAAGCCTGTGCTATTTGCTTATGATCTCTTTGGTTCCCACAGTTCTCAAGATTTTCAGTATTTCCTACAACATCTTGATTATATAAAGGACAAGTGAGTCGGGGTGAAAGCCAGCCATGTTTTGCACTTACTAATTTTCTTCCCGTTATATTTTCAGATTTTGTATTACCTTTAGATTTCCTATATTTCAGCTATTATACAAATACTTTGAAGGACTAATCCTTAATGTTTGGGATTAGATAAAAGCGTTGTTGAGGGGAAGGAGTCTGTTTTATGCCTGGTGACCTTGTTCTTGTGCATGGACAAACTGAACAAACTGCTCATGGAGTAGGTCTGCTAATGACAGATGGTTTGGGGTGGCAACTGCTATTGATCTGGTAGTAAAATGACCAGGACAATGAAAAAAGATAGCAGAGAGATTTTTTGAGCTTAGGAATTTGTACAAGGTTGTGTATGACTAATTCAAAAGAGCTTTTCAGTCTTGTACTGTGTTGCACTTTAAGCTGTGAATGTGCAGCCACTGCCAATCTAGAATCTCTCAGACTTTGTTTTTTGCATGCTGTCTTAAGATTTACAGCCTGAAACACAAGGATTTATTGCTTATGCTCAGTGTCGCCACACTCTTTCACTATCATTAAATTGCCTCAGTGGAAGCCAAACTTGGAGCAAATTCACCTAAACTGAATGCTTCCTTTCCTCTGATTTACACTTGCTGTTCTTTGAGGAGCATTTGAAGAACCTTTTAAGCTCTTGTACAGTATGTATGCAGGTACACAACAAATAGGACCTACTAGATGAAATGGGTGAGATGCTCCTAAAGCATATGCTTTAGAATCAGATCTGTCTCTGTGCTGTGAATTACTGGGGCTACATCCAGTGACAAAACTGGGTATAAAATCCTGCTCCTAACTGCAGGCAGCTTCTGAGGCCACAGCTCCAGGCTGTAACAAGCGTGTTGAGTGTTAGGTTGTTCTTCAGGCACCTACTTTATTACAGAACTGAGAAAACTGAGCTGTGAGGTGTATGGTTGAATTTTCCCTCCTGTCCTTAGAGATGAATTTCAAGCTGTTTCTCAATGGCTTTTGGCAGACTTCCAGTCTCTTGCTGCCTTACTAAATCACCTGTAGTGTGATCCATTTAGTAACACACGAGAATTACAGCAAGCATAAGGTGGTATGACTGCAGCGTGTGAAATACTCTGTTGTGCCCTGGGAGTGCAGATGGAAAGCCTGCCTGGACCTGGTATTCAGGGTTACTGGTTAGTATGAATTTGAGTGTAAATCCAGCATTAATTCCCAGTAGCTGACATCTCTTGCAGGGAATAAGTTGGCAGTTGTTTTCTCTTCTTTTCTCTTCTCTTCTCACCAATACAAAGGCGAATGGAGTAACATGGCATGGATGCTGAGAAGCTGCCCCTTTGTAGAAGAGCATTGTGTTTTTGGGACTCCTCAGAGGTAGCAGCAACTCTGCTGGAGGGCAAAAAGAGTGTTTGATGAAAATCCAAACTTGGCTGCTGGAAGGATGCTGTGTTTTTGATTTCATCCATGGTTGCTGACTTCCATCTTCTCTTATATGGATCTGGGTGGGGTTAGTCAGCATGTTTTTGGTAGGGAGGAGACAATCTGCCAGCTTTCCAGTCTTTTCTAAGGCAGTTTGTCAGTTGGTGGGTCAGGGGAGAGAAATGCCAACTTTACAGACAGTGGGACTGCTGGGGATGGACACCCCTCGCCTTTACTCCTTCTTGCTAAGAAACATCTTCCAGTATACCTTCCCTCCCTCCTTTTTTCCAGAGGAGATGGGAAGGGGCATGCAGACTATCAGTGAAGTATCTACTAGACATATTATCTCCCACTGTTTACTTTTAGAGAAAACAATGGGCTGGGTAATTATAAATTTTATTTATTAGAAAAGAAAACAAGCAAGTTTTCTCAAGTGGAGTCCCATCATCACTCTTTATTGTGAAGGTGGTGAGGCACTGGAACAGGCTGCCCATAGAAATTGTGAATGCCCCATTCCTCGAAGTGTTCAAGGCCAGGTTGGATGGGGATTTGAGCAATCTGGTCTAGTGGAAGGTATCCCTATGACCATGGCAAGGGGGTCAGAGCTAGATGATCTTTAGGGTCCCTTCCAACCCAAGCCAGTTTATGATTCTATGATAATTGTCCCCATTTCTGAAGAACATCTTGTTCCTGGCTACCTGTCAGAGACTTACAGACCAGGAGTTTACGGTTGGGAAAGGAAGCTTTCTCCTACTTAATACTTTGTTATGGGAAAGAAAAATGGTTTCTAGGCAACAACTTGAGGAGCCATCTCTGGATCCAGGCAAAGCTGTGCAGGATGGGAATCAGAGCTCTCCAAAAAGTTGTTGTTTTACTCTTAAGTGTAAGGACTTTGGTGCTGTTTAATGCAACAATGACTTTGAAGGTGTTGAATTTCAACTTTGCAGATGTTGAATTCAGATCCTGTAGATGAATATTGAACACTGTGTTGCTAGAGGAATTACTCCTAGAATCAGGTTGGTGTTTTGTCTGTCTGTTACAAGGAATCCAATGTCTGAGGTGCTTTTTCAGCTGTGTAACCTTTTATTATTCTCAGAATATTCTGAATTCGAAGGAACCCACAAGAATCATCAAGTCCAACTCGTAAGGGAATGGCCCCTACAGGGATTGAACCTGTGACCTTGGTGTTAACAGCACCAAGCTCCGGCCAACTGAGCTAATCTCAGGTGACTGAAAGAATGTCCTCAAGCTGAGAGATTTGAGAATCAGCTGGGAGACTTAGGATCTCTTGCTTCACACTCAAAGAGAAAGCAGATTCTGCCTCTGTCTGCTACAAAATCCAGGCCAAAGTCCTTGCTTGAATCCCAGTTCTAGAAGCCAACAGTTGCCACCTCTACGGCAGTGACAGATTTCAGGGGGATTGTCCCTCTTAGCTTTCCCAAGAAAAGCCAGTGTGTCATTGCATTCCTACATCCAGACACATGTGCAACACAGGCACAGGTAATTTCCTTCAGCCCCTTCTGCAGTTGCATCCCAGCCTGGTTTGGCCCTCAGTAGTAGCTGCTGCACATCTGCCCTGACTGAACTCATGCAGCTTTGGCAAGGCTTCAGCAACAGCATGCAGCAAAACTTTGCCAGACCCACAGAGCTGTCTCCTGGCAGGTCAGCAGTCAGATCTGCAAATGAAGTGGCAGGTTTTGGGCACTGCTTGTCTGGTTGTGGTGCAAGTTGGAGTCAGGCTGTTAATAAGATAAAACTCTCTCCATGTATGACTGAACTTCTCACACAGCAAGTTCCCCAAGTAAGCTCCAAGCTGGGGGAAGAGAGTCTTGTCATGGGGAACCACATACTCCCATCCTTTCAAGAGCCCTTGCTCAGTACTGCAGCAGGGTGACAGGTAGCTGAAGTGCACAGCCACAGCTGTGAAAGGAGATGGCCGTCATTGCCTTCCTTCAGGACTGAGCTTCTCCCTGTGCAGCTTAAGATCCACCTCTTCCATGCTCTCTATGCAGTGTGCCAGCTTCTCCTCCAGTCCATCTCCCTCCCTCTTGACATACTTCACAAAAAGGGTGATAAATTTTCAGAGATGGCTTGACACCAGCCCAAGTTTTGTTACTCACTGATAAAAGATGGACCATTGCTCTGTGGGTTTTTGGTGTGTTGCCATTTTCTGTTTGCCTGAGCAAATTATGTTGTTTGTGTATGCTCTGCAGGAGCTCAGGCCAGACAGACTGACTCTGAAGACTTATGGCCCTTCTAATCTTAAAAAATATGAAACCCCACCCCAATGGAAAGTCTTACATGATGATCTTTAGAGGGTTACCTGTTAATTCTTGACACTGAATGGTTTTCTCATGAGTATCTTTTCAAATGATGTGTCATCTTTCATGTGCTGCACTGCAAGTGGCTGGCATGCATGACCCAAAATTATTGTGTGAGCTCTCAGCACAGCACAGCCGGCATTGTCAATAGAAATCTGTGGAGCAGGTTGCAGGATTTGACACAGGACAAAATAGATGAAAAAAACCTACTCAGAGCCAGCAATACTGCCTTCATGAAGCTGCTTTAGAACAAGAAAGGTGAGAGGCACCCCAAAGTGACTAATTGCTGCTGTCTTAACTAGAAGCCTCCCTGAGCTGCTGGGGTGCTGAGTATAGTTGGCATTACAAGTGCTTCCTGTGGGTGATTCATGCTTTGATTGGGTTATTTCAAAAGAAGGTGGGAGAGCTTTATTCCTTTCTCAGGCCCAGTTCCAAATCCACTGTACCTACATGCAGCATGGCACCTGGGATGGTACAAATTGGCAGTCCCAGCCTTGCAGCTTGGCACTGGTTCCAGCACATGCCTGGTTATGTGGCAAGCTATCTCAGTGCTGGCCTGGAAGGAAAGTTGCTCATTATTTTTCGGGTTTGTTCTTCGCTGGATTAACAGGTTGAGTCAGTTCGTCATGTACTCAAACACACAGTGGTGGTGGGGAATCACAGGGAGTGGAGAATAAGGCATTGGCTTCTGGTGGTGGGGTTCACCAGCTTCTCTGCCTGTACCCTCTGAAAGGGATGTCAGTGTTCCCAAAGAACTGGGGTGGTATTTGATTTCTGGGAGCATCTTTTAGAAGAGGGCCTGAAAATCAGTCTGGCAGTGAGCTGCCTGGACTCCTGAGGGCATTCTGGGGGAAGCTGGTTGTGGGCAGTCATGTCACCCCAGATATCTGCCTGCCTAGTGCTGCCCTTTGCACCCTCTCCAGTGGGCTCAACCTGCAGCATAAGGTCCACAAAACGGAGCTGTGCTGTTTTGTCTGCAGGAAGGGGCGGGGGAGAGGGCAGCAGTATGAGGAAAAGGTCTTTCTGATTTAGCCCTAGTGTAAA
Organism: Myiozetetes cayanensis; assembly: GCF_022539395.1. Lineage (NCBI taxonomy): Eukaryota > Metazoa > Chordata > Aves > Passeriformes > Tyrannidae > Myiozetetes > Myiozetetes cayanensis. The sequence continues at coordinate 3,575,269 of NW_026087411.1, read as the reverse complement.
CAGATTAAACCCTCCTCTTTATTTTTTCACAAATGTGGTTTTTTCCCTTTGATTCACATGGATAGGTAGTCCTCTTTACATTTTGTTTTGTGCTGGGTTCAATTAACAGTGATTGGCATGGATAACTGAGTAGAATAAGGTATTTCTCACTGAGTGCCAGTTCTAATGTTATGAGGTGTTCTATTCCCTGGCACCTTTTCCAGGTGACTCCTTGAAAAAAATTCTCTGCAGAGATGGAAATGTGTCTCTAACTGTAAGAAAGGCTCTTCCAGAAGCACCAAAGCACAGTGAAGTTGCTCTGAAGCACAGGGATTCCCCAGGACATTGCTGTAGTGTTGTGTAAGAAATCATCCTTTCTCGTTACGTTTGAAGCTGTTACAGAATTTCCTGTGCACAGAGGTGCTTTAAGCTCAAATTGCCGTGGTGTACCTGGGGCTTCAAGCAAACATGATTCAGCAGGTGAGTGGCAGGGATATTCACAGGGCTTTGAAATCTTGTGCTTGGAGGCAGTTCAATTAGGAGTGCAGCTCTCAGGGGTGTGTGCTGGACACATTATCAAAAACGCTCAGATAGCAGCTTTATCAGAAGCAGTGCAAACTCAAGAAACAAGTGCCAGAGGCAGCTAAGAAGTACCCCACCCCCCAGGCTTTGTTCTACGACTGAAGTCTTTCCTTGAAGCCTTTCTTTTTACAGAGGCAAAATTGACCTTGAGTCTGAAACCCAGTGCTTTAGTGTCTGTGAGTAGCTCGTCTTAGAGCAGATAATAGCAGCTTGTGGGAGACTGCCCCAGCCTGCCTTTTGAGGAGTAAGCAGCGTTACTCTGAAGACATGGGGTGCTGGTTCATACCCAGGGTGTGTCCACAGAGCCTGTTCACGGAGACCCAGAGACAGGTAGTGTGTGCTTTATGTAGCTAGCAAACCTGGAAACAGCGATGGCTGTAACTGATGCAGGAGCTTCTCGTAGTCACGTGCCTGATCTCTGTTCTAAGAGTTTGGTTTGGTTGTCACCTGTATTTTCTGGATTTTTTTCTTTGTATTTCATAGCTATTCACATTGTTGGGTTAAATCTCTTTTCTTGTAAGGAAGAGTTAAGCCACAGATCTTATGTTTTCTTTGTCAATGAAATGTGTGCACGCCTTGGATTTATTATGTTTCACCTGTGTTCAGTTGCAGAGTTTTGGCATTCCACAGCATCACCAAAAGTGAGGCTGGGCTTACTGTCAAATTGGGATACTCCAGAGGGAGGCAAAAGTCACACTAACAAAAATGCAAGTGGTGGATGAGTCTCTTGTTTCAGGTTATCTCTACAATTGTTGGAATAATTTGTTCTTTCTACATGGTGGTTACAGGCAGTCAGAGGTGGGTGACAGGAGAAATTGCATCAAGCCTACTAACTCTTGCTAGTGCTGCGAGCCAGAGGGGTGGCAGTATTGTCTGACTGAGGCTTAAACCAGGTGTTTAATATCGGGTACTTGAGTTCAGGATTTGAGAGATGACATAAATAAGACAGGGAAAATGCCCTGTTTTATTTCTGTTTTGTAATTTTGGGAAATGCGGGAAGACCGCTGTGCTCTGAATTATTGTCAGCCCTTATAAAGTAGTTCTGAGGATTACTCACTCCAGTAGGTCTAGTTTTATGTTTTTAATGCCTGTTGTGCTGAAGCAGCTCAGGCTACTTTTTAACAGAGAAAAATCTGTTTATGTTGCACGTCACACCTGTGCTGCTCTGAAGCTCTCCTGTGTAGGCTTCACAGATCTCCAGTGTGTCATTCTCTCAAATGGAAAAACTTGGGCAATCAGTCATAGTGGCAGTTCAACAATCTGCTTTATAATACCTTCACAGCTTGGCTTTGCTGAATGCCAGGCCTGCATCGGATGTGCCAGCTGCTCTGGTGTCCCTTGGACATCTTCCATTCATAAGACTGAGCTGGGTTGATCTTACTTAGACTTGCAATCCTCTTGCCAGACAGCAGGATGACTGTCTGTCATCCAGGTGCTTGAAGGGCTTTGCTGTCAGAGTTTTTGGAGTATAGTGGTCTCTGGTGACATGTATTTGCAGAGTTGCTGTGGCAACCTGCATAGGTTCCCTCAAGCCCCTGCCTGGTCTCTGGTTTCCCAGTACTCTTTGTTGTTCATCCTGCTTGGGAGAGGGGGAGTGGGGGCTGGGCCTTGGGACACTTTGCCTACTGGACAAGCTAAGCAGGCTCTGAAAGGGTGAGGGCAGAGAGCACCATCTTCCCAGAGAGCATGCAGAGCTGCAGCACAGTGCCTGCTTTCCTTCCCTCCATCTGGACAGATAAGTGAGAGCTGCTGCCTCTCTGCATCCTCCCTGTTACCTCTGCTTCCTTATTCCTGCCACAGTTAAAGTAGTTGTAGTTTAAAAGTAGTTCAAGTTGTTGTGTCCTGGCCCTATTGCATTTAGGTCAAACTGATTTGAAAACTCTGTGCTGTTTTCATTTTAGGTGAAAAAATATTCATAACTTAAGCAAAAACATGACTCTTAAAACAGTACTTGCTGCAAGGGACCTCATTCCTCTGAAGTTTGTTTGAGTGGAACATAGGTCAAACAGGGCCTTGGGCCCTTTGAAGGCAGAGTTTTTCAAACTTCCAAGGTAACTTAGGACCTCATGCTTCTTAGCTGAGGTCCTCCCTGGAACATGTAGCCTGTGCAGAACTGTCCCCTTCACTCTTGTGAGCTCAGCATGCAACTCTGTTGGCTCCAGATACTTGCAATTTTTCTTCTGAAGCTCCACGCCTTCTCATGAGGATGCCTACAAGGTCCTGGGTGGATATCTCTTTGACTGTGGCAATGTGAATCACCAGGGAAAAAGTGAAACTTCCCATTTTATTTGTCAGCTTTTTAAAAGATAAGCAGGTGATTAATTAAATGGTAGATGCAGCTGTAATACAGTGAAGTTAAGGATTGAAGAGGGATAAAATATATTTTTTTTCTTTTAAATCAATTTTTAAACACACCTTATTATTATTCATCATGAATTATATGCATCTTGATTGAAATTTTCTCATCTTCTCTTCAGGATCTGACCATCCCACCCATCCCAGCATAATAGTCTTGTTTTCATGTTTCTTGTGAGTTGCCCAGCACTACTGTGTACTTAGTGTTCAAACATGCAGTGTTCATCAAAAACTGTTCCTTTTTTTTATTTTTCAGTCCAACAGGTTCTGCATAACCAGTGTATAAAGCATATAGTTTTCTCTTATATATATGATGTTTAGCAGCAATTGTGGAGAGAAACCTAAGCTTAGTGAAATGCTACTTGGGAGTTCCAAGACAGCAAGAGTTGCTTATACTTTGGGCTTTATATGCTCTTGGGTCAAGATCGTAAGAGTTTAGAGTTCAGGGTTCTGGACTGTGGACAGCAGAAGTTTCAGCTTCTCTTGGTGGCTTAGGAAAGCTGGAGGCATGAAGGTGTTTGGACCTAACCTGTTTCCTCCCCATCACACTTCTCAGTGATGTACATCAAGAGCTGGAAGGTGTAAAACTCATTCCACGTCTTGGCTAATCAGGAGGATGTAATGCCTGCTGGACGCACAGGGTTACCTAGCAGATGAAGGTGATAGAGCTCAGTGTTGGTCATAGACATTGCAAAGTCTTTCTGCAGCTTCTGAGGGTTCAATAGCCTCGAATTAATAGTGGCATGTTGATCTTTTTCTAGCAGAAGGTTGATCTCAGCATCCTTACTCTCAGCTATGTTTTTTGTGCCAGATCACCTTTGCATGGGTTAAGTGTGCTGGTAAATGGTGCTTTTTTATAATACAGGTATTTTTCTGAGACTGGATGGTTGCCAATGAACATGCATGTCTGAGAATTTTGTGGCACGTGGTCACTGCAGTCATTGTTCCCTTTATATTTTTCAAGTCACACAGTTCACTTAAAGTAACTTTTGGCTTAGCTTTACACGGCCTTGAGCCTGAGATGTTCTGGGTATTGTATATCTGTGATAAAAATAAGAGAAATATGTAATTAGGACTGGGCTTCTTGCAGAGCCAGTAGTGATCTCAGAACCACAGAAGCGTCATGTTCGTGGATGAAGGTGCCTTGAAATGCTCCAGGACATTATGAACATGGAGCCTGGATGCTGCTCAGGCCATACATGAGTAGAGAAGAGATGTTTACTGAATGGCAGTACAAGTTCTGATCTTCAGTCTGGGCACAATACTGTACACGTTAGTGTGTCTGTAGAAGTAACTCACTGTGTAAAGAGGGAGTGTGGTAGGGGAGCTCTGGCACATTTGAGTTGGGTTTGCAGCCCACCTTGTGTCTCCTGGGTATATCACAAACATACATAAGTGGCCATTCTCAAATTCCTGTGGAGTTGATGGGAAATGTAGTAGACCAAGGGACTGGGAGTGATTCTGAGGGCACAGATTTACTTTTTCTTGTTTCTGCTTTTGCTCTTTGAGAGTCATCCTAAATATTTTTATTCCATCTCATTCCAGTCTGCCTCTTACTTGCCAAGGCTGGTTGGCTTAGTCACCAGGGCTTTGGTAACTAGGACAACAAGATTGAGCAGGCAAAGGTAGAAATAATGGCAATAACTTTCTCAATTCTTCCTGAAATTGTCTTGTATGAATGAATATCATGCGTGTGGGTGACTTGTGTCAGCAATCTGTTCACCCCTTCTGCCTGGCACATCCTAAAATCCTACTGGCAGCACCACATTAACTGTGCTGTGGCTGTGCCCTCCTGCAACTGGAAATAAGACTCTCAGGGACATGTGAATGTTGCTGACCACCTCTTTCCTACAGCATGGCAGCCTGTGCTGGAGCTGGAGCAGAGTGCAAGAGACACTTAAGGCCAGCGCTTGGGGCGAACACTTTAGTGATCACTGGGTTGGAGGCGAATTCTGAGTGGGAGGAATTGGTCATGGTGAATACTGGGATGGTGAAACTGGCTTACAGTGCTGGAAGCAACTGGTACCTGCCATGAATTCAGTCTTCCATAGATGCTGTCCCCTCCTGGAATAGTTATCTACTTGTTGGTTTGTTTACTCACTGTCGAACAGAGGAGGGTCTGGGAGATTGTAATTGGTGTCCTGTCTCTTATTCCTCAGGATACTCTTTGCACTGTTGATACAGTTTGAGGTCAGCTTTTGATGCAGTTTTGCTTTGCTTTGAGAGCAGGCTGTTTCTATCTCACCAGGTAAACCCAAACTGACTTGAGACAGTGAAATTGTATTTTCCACTCTGCCTTTGAAACACGTTGCTCTTGTAAGCTCCCATGGAGCTGCATCTTGCTGCACCAGTGCCCTGTGTCTGCCCTTTCTGCAGTAAGACCAGTGCTGTGTTCTGTCCTCTGGAAAGCTCCCAGCTCCATGAATTTGTGATAGCAAATCACTTGCTTAGTATTCCTCACTGCTCTGTGCATTGTTTTCCTCATCCCTGGTTGTTTTCTCGTAGCTGAACATGATAGGAAGCCACGGTGAGCACAGTCAAGGGATCCCCTGGAAGCACAGGCCTGTTCTTTGTAGGCACCCAGTGCAAGCTTAATAGGCTCTTTTGAACAATCTTGACAAAATCAGCACCTGTCCCCAGTAAGTCTAAACCTCCAGACAAACACAGGATAAGGATTTCAGCAGCATTTGGAGGAAGAATCATAGCCTATTAGGCCTCTGTGAACACAGACTGTTGAAGTGGCAGGTGAAAACATGTGCAGGGTAAGAAAGGTTAATGACTGTGGAAAGTTGCCACTGGTGTGTATTTGCAAACATCAGTTCATGCTTCAGTAACAAATCCTGTTGCTTGCAGAGAACAGAACAGTCTAGACTAATGTATTGCTGCAAAAGAAATTCACTGTCTTTGGTTTAGGTTTCATTTAAATTTTGAGCTACATGCTCAGAGTTTGTTACTTTTTACACTGGAATGCAATAGCCAAACCTCAGTGTGTATGCCGGCCTTCCTTCTAATTCCCCAGCCATGGTTCTGTAGGTCAGACACCCATGACCAAGACTCCCTTCTACTGTGTCACAGGGCAAATTTGTGGTCAACTGGTAGTGCATGGAGAAGTGCTGGAGAACTGTGTCTTCAGAAGCAGCAGGCTTTTGGCAGCATGCCTGTCTTTTGCTCAGCCACAAAAGGGGGAATAGTTTGGGCTGCTTTCCTCACCTGGTAAGGATTAAAACAAATTCCATAGCCAGCTGTGGTTAGTCAAAACAGCAAGAAACCTCTTTCTGATGTCTCAGTCGGCTGTGATCATGTTTGCCTTTGATCTGGGACAGATGGTCTCTGAGGAGGAACTTAGGGGTTTGTGTGGCCATGGCCTGGCTCAGGAAAATGTTATCTCGTGCTAGTGAGACTTTCCTCAGAGAGGTCCTCAACCAAACAAGGGAGGCAGTGGAGAGTTTGTGCTAATGTGATGGGAACAGTGTGGGCCTGATTTGCCAGGGGAGTGCGTGTGTATAGCAGGGCACAGAAAATCATAGATCACAGATGTCAGCTGTAGGATAACTTTGAGCTATTTGAGCTATGCACTAGTCATGGGGTCCAGTGAATGGCTGAACCCTCCCCAAGATATCCACGCAACCTAATGAAAAGCTTAAGTTAAAGGTCCAAGTCTTAAGATGATAACTTCTGATTTGACAAACAGCACCTAGACTAGGGCTGCCTAGGATGGTTTTGCTGTGGATGTAGTGTTCCAGTTTGAGCAAGGAGCCCTATGACTAATTTTAAGAATAGTGACTCCTGAATTGGATAATATGTGGTGGGTTTTTTTCAGTTCTGTAGTCTTAATTATTGCTTTTATTTCTAACTGCTCATCCTTTGGATGCAGACCCTGAAAGTCTTCTACAGACCCAGAAGCATGTTGAGAACCTTGACAGTGTTCTTGAGCTTCAGATGGTATCTGGACTTGTAGCTGTTGAGTGCTGTGAGAGTCCAGTGGTTATATGCTGCTGACCTCCTGTGAAAGCAATTAGTTGCCAACAGCAGAGTGCTAGACTGAAGGGGGGGGTCTGTGGGTGCCCTTTTAGTACTTTGCCCTGGTTGTGACTCTCCAGGGAGAAAGCAGCCCTGGGGAGAGATATCCTACCATCCCTGTTGCCAAGGAAACAGTGGCTGCATCCCACAGCTGCTGAAGACTTTTTATTCTAGAGTAAAATATGAATTTCCAGACTGCAGATGCGTCAAGCTTCTTGGGCATGAGCATGCTGATCTGTTTGGTTGTGCCTGACCTCTTGGCTAAGTTGCAGGCAGATTTCAGATGTGAATTTTCTGATGCGTTAGATCTCTGTCCAGCAACTTTTTAAATATTCTGAGGATGCTGAGATTTCAGGCTGTCTACAGTATCATAGAATCATTGAATATCTTGAGTTAGAAGAGACCCACAAGGATCATGGAGTCCACCTCCTGGCCCTGCACAGGAGGACCCCAAGAATCACACCATGTGCCTTGAGAGCATTGTCCGTAAACTTCTTGAACTCTGGCAGGCTTGGTGCCATGACCTCTTCCCTGGGAAGGCTGTTCCAGTGCCCAGCTACTCTCCAGGTGAAGAACCTTTTCCTAATATCCAGCCTAAACCTCACCTGACACAGTTTCATGCCATTCCCTTAGGTCCTGTCACTGGTCACCAGAGTATTTTGAGAGGACATTTGAAACAGGTCTTGGAAGTTCATCTCTTTCTGCTGAGCTCAGCTGACTGTCTCTACTCTGCCTACCCTTTTTCCAAGAGCCCATTCATCAACTGTGCATGTTGTGTGTGTCTTGAATCCAAGAGCTGAATAGTCATTTGGAGCAGGTTCTCCTTAGGACATCTTCTGGTTGTTCTGAGCCGTTCTCTGATCTGTGAGTCCTTCACTAAGATCACCTCCCAGGGTGAATCTGCAGGCTGTTCTTGCTCAGATACCACTTAAGGACCTGTCTATGAAAGAAAAACAGACTGTGCAGTCATGAGTTTTCAGAGGGCCAGTTAAAGTTGTCCAACAACATTATATTTATATATATATATATGTATTTGTATCTGAGTGCTGCAGCAGTGGCACTTTGGCTTCCTCCTGCTGTGACCCTGTGCTCATCCAGCTGTCCTGCAAAGGGTGGTGTGCTGTGCCAGTCTCTTTGCACATCAGCAACTGCATGTGCCTGTGGGACCTTGGGAGGCATTCTTGGAGGAATGGAGGAGAGGATGTCTGGTGTAGCTGTGCACGTTTTGGGGAAGCTCTCTGCAGAAGAGTCTCTCTGTTAGTGTTACTTCCTCCCAGATTTCTGGGAACTGTCCAAGTTCTGGCAACCTGGCGGGCTTGAGTAGCTCTCCCTTGCACAGTTAATTCTCCCATTAGGAGTGTTTTGAGCCTGCTCCTAGTGGGTCTCCTTCCTCTTACCTGACAGGTCTTTAAAAATGTGTCCTGCTACAGGACTCCCGTCAGATGGATGTTCTTCGTGTGGGAGGAGCATTTTCCACTGCACCCAAATCTGTCTTCTCTCAGCAGTGGCACATCCCAGGCCAGCCTGCAGTGGGAGTTGGCCTTCCTTCCCATATCCATCTTGTTCTCATGGCTGCATGTCGTACTGGAGATAGAGTGGTGACTGGCAAAGGGCTCGGACTGGCAAAGAGCGGAGCTCGCCTGTGGTCATGCTTGCATTTGCATGGGCTGTGTTTATGCATCACTACACGAAGCAGCAGCTTGCAGGATGTATTTGCATGAGCTTGCCACAGCAGGAAGTGAAGTGTGGACATTGATGGGGGGGGCTTAGCCTGTGCCACTGCCTGGAGCAGTGACTTGCAGCCTGCAGAAGACGTTGGGAAGTATGGCATGGCAGTTCTTGTGTGTCTGAGGCTTTGCTACGTTAGAGATGAGGTTTTTAACAGCCTTCTGGACTTATAGGGTAGGGACTAATGAGTTTTGGAGGACAGCAGTGTATCCTGTTGTCCACTTGGACTGTTTGACCATGATACAGTAGAACAAAAATGTTTTCCTTTTAAGAATGGCAGTACCTAAGTACATCTGACTCTGTTCATAAGGCTTGATGGAGGAAAAACCTTTTAAACTGAACAAGGATGATTTCTTCATGAAGAGTATTCACTTTTGACTAGAGAGTGATCACATCAACTTGTGCCTTGTGGCAGTGCTGGAGTTACTTCTGAGAAGCAAATTGTCCCACAGCTAAGACATGCCTTGTCCGTATGGGTCACGTGCTTTGGCTGCTGCAGTGTGAAGGGTGGCAGGTTGTGTATATTCTTGATGAGGGCAAGAGTAAGTGTAGTGCAGTCCAATTTAACTGACCTGTACATGTTTCTCTAATTACGTGCTGATTTTAAGTAAGGGTTATTCTTGTAAAACGATATTTCAATCTGCCAATGCAATTTAGTGCATGTTAAAAATCCTAAACCAATGCAGGCTTTGCGGGCTGTTGGGCTGGACATCCCTGGCTCTGCCACTGCTGGCCCTGCTACTGGCTTGTGATTGTGAGGCTAGGTGCTCTGAGCATGTCAGATAGTCTGTGCAGCTTCCAGGATTCTGGATAGTTGCTGAATCTCGAGCTGTTGTGGACTGGTGTCTCTCCTCACCTCAACCTCTGTGCCTTCATCTTCCCTATCTCATCTGGGCTGATCCTGCCACTTACGATAAGGAGCAGTGGTGACGATCTGTAGAATCTCTGATTGATCTTTTATACATGTGGGAGAACTATAATTCCTTGCATCCAAGGAATTGTGCTAACAAAAGATCCTGTGCTTTTGTACCTGGCCTTCCCTGGAGAACAGCTTCCTCTACCTCTTCTCTGTATGGGATTATCCCAAGTTAGACATTCTCTTTTGAACTGGCAGCCTATTTATAGCTGCAAGCAGTGTTTCTGTTAAGGAACTGCCAGATATATCTGTACTAGGTTTTTACTTTAAGTGGTACACTTTTGGTATATTCAGATCCTGGGCCTTTAGTTAAGTTTTCTCCTCTGATGTTGTTGTCCCTTGACTTTTGTCCTCTTAGAAATTGTAATTGGCTCGAATTTCAGTCCCTTGCAGTCTTATTTCCTGCCCTTACTAACCACTGCTAGATAGTCTGATTCAAAGCTGTCCCCTCATGACTGTTTTTAAAATTTTTCAGTATTATTCTGGGCTGGAACTAGCTTTTATTTCTTTTATAGGCTTCTTTTACAGTTTGATCAGTGAACCAAAAAAGCCACATTTTGTCCCTTCTGCTTCAGTTGGCTGGTGCAGAGCTTCCTGTGGGCCAGTCCCAAGGTATGTGCACTGGCAAATGTTTTTCTAAAAGGCTACATAGAAGAGCTGGGGACGACTCATTTCAGAAATACTTAACAGCCTCCTGTATAAAATTCAGAGTACTTAGAGAGAAAACAAGGGCAATGCATCTGAACATATAGACCAGCATATGCCACTATAATGGGCATAAAGGAACACCTCCATTGCACCAAGTGGTTTTGTGTGCACCTATTGTGCAGGAAATCCTTTCTCTTCAGCCACAGATTCCCATGGGTTGGTGGGAAGGGATTGTATGTTAAACCACCTGTCCCTCTGTTTCCTGAATTCTTCAATGGGCCCTCTGGTGCTTTAGTGAGCACTACATAACTGTGCTTTAAAGAGACAAAGTGGTTGGTAGGGTGTTGAACTTTTAATGTATGTTAAAAGTTCAAATTTTCTTCGCCAGGGTGTCTTTGGATGCCTGCCTGTGCCCAGTGTGGCTGTAGTACAGGCTGTGGTGAGGAGTCACACCAAGTTATTTATGGACCCTTTTGCTAGACGAAATGTCTGCCATGATAGCTCCTGGCTCTGCTTGCAGCTTGCTGAGATGGTGGGTGGGCACAGTGATCCTTGGAAAGAATGTCCTGTTCCACTGGGGCAGTGGCCAGAAGTGAGCAGTTGCATGAAGTGCATGGAGTATCATCTGCTTAGTCCCTGGGCTGCTTGCTGGGACCCCCAGGGCCCTGCCAGCCTGCGAGTACGTGACACTGCTGAGCTCAAGGTGCAGCACCTTGGAGAGCAGGGACAGTCTGCTGGACAGCCTGGCAACCTGCTGGTTGAGTGCCAGTGAGCAGGAATGACTTAGGATAGCAGCTGCCTGCATGTTTCACCTGGAGAGGGCCCCAAGGAGAAAATGCCTCTGCTGTGGCCCACTGGAGCTCAGGCTACTCCCTGGACGCAGCTCCTCTATTTTTGCACGTGTAGCTGGTTCACGATTTTCGATGCCTGCTCTCAGGGAGCCTGATATTACAGGCATAGTGGACCTGGACACAAACCACTATTCTATTGCTGGGATTTTCTGGTAAATACCATGGTACCCCTGAGCTAGGGAATTTGGTGTGAGCCATAGCAACATGTACAGCCTTCTCACTTCCGCTCCACCTGCATGGGTTGTGTGGCATCTCTGCCTCAAAAAAGCATGCATGGTTGGGTAGAAACAGCCCAGAAGTTATGGATTGCAGTGGTGTGACAAGATGGATGTCTCTGTTATTTTTGAAGCTGACTGATGAGGAGAAGCAATGCACACTGGAGTGTTTGCAGGCACTTCTATGCTAAAAGGAGAGCTGCTCTGTAATGCCAGGTAAGCTGCAGCTCCTCGATGTGGGATGTGAGATAGCTCTGGTATGTCTGTGACAGCGATAGGTTGGAGCAGCCAATGGTGTCTTTCTAGGCAGATCTCAGGGTTTCCACTCCTCTCCCCCGATCTTGTTTTGGACATTGAATACAGAGTGATTGCTCTTCCATGGTTTTAACAACTGTCCATTTGTAGCTTCCCCACTTTTCAGACAAGGATCTGTTGTGTGTGGTCCACACAGTGGCCTCACTGGTCTGGATCAGTAGGTTAAGAGACCTGTGCATCAAAGAGGTTATAAACCTATTGGGAAACAACTCTGCTGGGCAGAGCTCTATGTTGAATTCTCTCTGGAGAGAAGAGACTTGCTAGAAAGGAGGAGTAGGAATAGCCCTGCCAATGCTGACAGGTTGTAGTGGTCTGTTTCATATTGCCCAGGTTCTGCACTGGCTGCATACACAGGCAGTGCTCATCCAGTTTGGTAGTTTGTGGTGCTAGGTAGGCCTGGCATCACAGTAGGAGCTGCTCTTTCCTCCCACAGTGGGACTAGCTGCATTAGAAGGAATGTCCTGAGATCAAGGGAAGGATGTGCGTAATTTGCTCTCCAGGGTGGCACACACAACATGTGGGATCTCTCAGTCCACAGCAGGGCTGATTGGGAGAAAGCAGTCAGGAGGTGGCATTTAGGTTATGTATTGACTTTGGCAGTCTTTTTGTCTGCTGTGTACGGTGTCCCAGTCCACAACACATACAGCTAATAGGGCCAGAGTGGTCTGCTTCTTTTTGAGGCTGCCTATATTACTGAGTCTGAAACTGTGGAGCTGTCTGTAGCTGTGGAGCCTGCAAAAGACAGTTTGCTTAAAGAAATCTGCCCCAGAACAGGAAGCATTTTATAATACAGGCTTATCTTTGACTTGGCCTCTGCTATTGTGTTTGAAGTGGTCTGAGAAAGCAGCATTTGGCTTTTTCAGAAGTGATTTGCTTGCAGAGACACTGGCATATACTTGCCTATGTGACAAGGCACATGCAAACACCAGAGGATGGCTCAGCAGCCTCGAGAAGGAGAGCACATGTGCCCTGGAGCAGTTGGCTGCAGACCTGACCAGAAGGAACCCCAGGGAGCTTTGCTGTTTCATGAGTGTCACTGCTGTCTGTGCTTAGTGAGGATACTGGAGAACAGGGAATACTCGTGTATGGCCAAGCATTTGTGTGAGAGCTGTTTTTTCATTGCAGCCAGGCCTCTTCTGTCCTGGTTTGGGATGCCATGGTGTCTGTGTCAGTGCCCTCCTGCTTGGAACAGTCCCCACTTCCTCACTATGCCATGGGCAGCAAACAAGCAGAGGGATCTCGGTGTTAGCTCTTGTCCTGAGCAGCCATTCTTTCATTAGAAATGCAATGTTATGAGTAGTTCAGATCTTTTTCAGTGTGCACTGCTGGCATGGTAACATTTTGGCAGCACAAAAGCAGCTGAAAGCCTGTAGTACACATAGCTTCTTGGAAAGAAAAGTGCTCTGCTCCCTGAGCACAAGCACTGCTGCTGGTCTGTCTGTCTCTCTCCTCATGTGTATAGGGCTGGTGTACGCTCAGTAATGCATATTGGCTGATCTCTTTTAAAAAGGATGTTTCAAAAGCATAACCTGTTGAAACTTTCCTGTGAAGGAAACAGTGGCTGGTCCAGGAACAGTTTTGGCTACAGTTTGACTACAGACGTCAGATACCAGTTTTGAAACCCCTGAGGAACAGGATGATTTCGTACATGCTATTAGGTATTTAGAAAGATTTTCATATTCACCTAAATAAATCCAACAAATCTCTTCTGTAATGCTGAGTGAATCTTATGTCTTCCAGACAAAATCAGTGAATCCATTACCTGACTGCGCTTTCATCTCTCACACCTGACTGCTTTCACACTGACATCAAGCAGCTCTGGTGGCTGTTGCTGGTGATCACTAGTAGCTACTGCTACTGGGTGAAACACATACACAGTCTGCTGATGTTCTTGTCCTTTATCTGAGCCCCCTTATCTCATTGGTGCACCTGACCCAGCCTGGAATGCCTGTTACGCCTTGTTGTGACTGTTGTATCTGGTGTGTGACCGGCTCTTGTCCTGTGCATCTGTTGGGAGTGGCTGTGTGCTGTCTCAGTGGTATTGCAATACTGTGAAATATGTATCTGAGCACACAGCAGTCCTAAGAGCAGGCGGTTCCTGGGAGGCCTCTGGGTGGCAGTCAGAGCTCCTGGGCAGACCTGTGTGTGGTCCCTACAGTGGGAAAGACGCTACAGAATGCTTAATAGAGCAGCCGGGTGCAGCAAGCTCAAGGGCAAGTTGCTGACCAAACCAGAATCATCTGCCCAGAGAATAAAGAGTTAGGCACCCTTCCAAGGGCTGATTGGAGCAGTCATGCCCCATAAATGTGCATACACAGTGATGTTTCATGCAGTTAAGAATGAACTGCCCAGTCAGATGATAACAGCATTGATTGTTTGGGCTTTCTCTTCCATGAGGCTAAAAGTTAAAAAAGAGGTACTCCAATTCAATGCAGTGTTGAGGTCCCATTTAATATGCTGCACTGTCAGGGCCTGCACTGGCCTCTTTTTGGTCTATCTTGAATGGCCATCCCAGGGGCACATGCTAAGCAGGACACAAGGCTGTGAGGAAGACTCTGGGCAGCTGCAAGCAGCCAGCAGTGAAGACAGGGAAAGATGGATGTATCTGCTTTCAGGACATTGTTTTCTTCCCTTTGCCTCCCTTTTTTCTTGACTGAGGATGGCACCTTGCTCTCTGTAGTGTGTACCCTAGTGACATTGTAATTCTTTGCCCTTCCCAGCATGCCTTTGCCTGTCTTGCTCCCATGTAGTGCAGCCAAGTTGTTGCTGTGAGGAGAAGGAACCCCTTCTCAGCACAGGCTTTACGTTCCTTTGCTGTTACAAGCCTCAGAGACAAAAGGAAGAAGAGTGTCAGCTGGTCCTCTGGGATGCCTGAGCATTGGCTCGGGTTTTGTCTGTCTAGAGGCACTTGAAAGGAGATGGAATGATGGAGAGGAGGAATAGTCACGTGGGAAAACACACTGGATTTCGTGAGGCAGGCAGAACCATAAGCTGTGAAATGCTTTACAGGAAATAAAGGGATGTAACAACCTGAGGAGTTTTTGTCTTCATGCTTTAGGATTTCCTTTGTGAAGATCACTTGGTAATTGGGATAAGTCAAACCTACTGCAATTTTCAGTAATAGAACTCTGCTCTGGATCCAGCAGCAGGGCAGACATGTGCTATTGATAGCAAGCTGCTGTCAGCCAGGATGCAGAGGAGCCAAAATGCCTCTCTTATGGCAAGGAGAGGATTTCTGGTCAGCACCAGGGCTGTTGTGCTGCACACCACCTTGCATAGCTTGGCCAAAGGACCTGATACACCGCAGGTGTTTGGTGACTCCGGCAAGAGTGTGCAAGAAAGCCCTGACTATTCTGTCTCTCTTTCCCTTGGGAAGGCTCTCAAAGCAGGATGATGTTGGCTTTCATCCCAGTATGTCTATAATTGGCCCACCTACCTGTCCTGATGCTCAAGCTGCAGAGCCTGATGAACCTGCTGCTGTCCCAGTTCATTGCTCCTGTTTGCTGGCAACAGGGACTTGGTTTCTGAAAGTGGAGTAGGTCTCTCCTCCCCTCTGCGTACATCAGTGGTGTCTCATGCATAGATACCACTGTGGCTCAGGGAGTACCTTGACTTCAGAAAGCTGTGGCACGTTCCGGGTGGTATCTCGCCAGCCTCACCCTGTTGATGTGCTCTTCCCTTGACACCTTCCCTTGGCCACTATCAGAGGTGAGCTGTAGGGCTGGACACTCCTCTGATCAGAGGGAGTTAAACTGCTTTTACAAGCTGCTCCTTAAGACCAGCCAGTCTGCAGGGTGTCCCCATGCCTGGGATGTCTGGTCCTGGCTGGCTGCATTCTGTCCTCTAACGGGAACATTTGCTGGGAATAGCCCCTGCTCCAGCAGGGGTGCAGGACTGTCGGGAGCATCCCGTACCTTTACCTTGTGAGCCCCACAGAAGATCTGGCAGCTCTCCAGAAGCCCAGTCTCAGAGTTTGATATCACCTTGAAAGGGAAACCTGAGTTGTCAAAGTCAGGAAAACTATTGAAGAGCTACTAAATTGCCTCTGTTGAAGGCTTGGTCCATGGCTGTTCATCTAATAAGGATTGTAGTGTTGACAAAGATGTGCACAGGGCCAGTGCTGGGAAAGGTGGATCTGTTCTAACATTTATAGGTGGCAAAGGAGCTACAGGAAAACCCAAGGAACCTGGCTGCTGCCACTTGATAAAATCAGTTGAAATGTCCAGGGAAACAGTCCTCTCCAGAGAATGACCTACTGCTCACCAGTGGTCAGTAAGCCAAGCCCTGAACAGTGCCAGGATGCCAGCAGAAAAAATTTACCACCTCCTGTACTGTGCACAGATGTATTTTCATCCTGTTTTCCTTTGCTTTCTGTGAGCCTTAGGAACTGTACCTCTGGTTTGTATTCCCCTGATGTTGGGGGCTTTAGAGATACGTGGCATTCACTGAATCATTGGCCTTGAAAATGCAACAGTAAAGCTATCGAGGAATACACCTAGTTCAGGTAGCTGGGTGTGCAGCTGCAGTGTGAGCTGCAGGTTTGTGCCCTGGACGGCAGGAGATGGCTTGGAGCCCCAGGAAAGAAGCCACGAACTCGCACTGACCTGTTGCCTGACAAAGGACACTGCCATCTGTGGCGCTGTGTGGCTGGTTCACCCAGAGACTCTGTAGAACCCAAATAAATAAGCAGAAGACCCCAGACCAAATATCACCGTTGGATCAAGAGGCATGTGTAAGAGGCATGAAGAGCATGTGAGTAACAGGCTAAAAAGAGGGTAAAAAAGCCCGAAGATTCCTTTGACCCTGCAGGCATCAGCTCAAGCTGTTTATTACATTTAATCACTGCACTGTGATTAAATGAGTGTGGGAGGCAGTCAGGGCATCCGTGGGTCCAATGGAGCCACCCCCTGTGAAGGGGCTTCTGTCCCAGAAGTGAAAGTCTGGAGTGGTGGGAGTGTGACACCCAGAGTGGTCCTTGATGGACCACTCAGACAGGAAAGTTTCCTTAAAAAACTTAGCCATTGTGTGTGTGTCCTCTGAGAGCAGCAGCAGTCGCCTCTTGGCATTTGTAAACAGCAGCTGGAGGCAGTGCTTTGCTGCTGGCACTGAACGTCTCAAAATGTATGTGTTACAGGAGCTTTGCTTTTCAAAATGAACTCACAGGCCACTTGGTGAAAGTGTTATGAGTGTTTCAATCAGACTTCAGAGCAAAAGCTCCAAATTTGTCATTTAACTAGAGAGGAAGGAAACAGCTGAGACACTGCAACCTGGAGCAGGAAAGAAAAGCAAAAGAAAGTATGACTTAAGTGTCTGAAAACATATTCTAGAAAACATCATCTCTGAGGTTTTAAGGAATTGTTAACTCACTGAGTTCCTGCGTTTGCTCCTTTCTCTTTTTTTTTTTCCCCTTCTTGCCCCTCATGTTCTTATTTTGATGTAATTGCTTGCGGTTCAGAATCCCAACTTTGAAAGTCAGTGCTTGCTTAGCTAAGGTGCATCCAGGCATTGTGTGTCTGTCTGTGTATGTGTCGGTGCACACACACATGTGCTCCTTAGCCGGGCGTGCTGCTGGGATGAGTGTGTGTTCATATGTGCATGTGTGTTCCTTTTTGTTACCGTCATCTAAGCTGGGGGTGGTGGCAGTGCTGGGTGTGTGAATGTGCAGACATACTGCTGCTTGTTACCTCCTCAGGCATCCCTGGAGGGATGTGTGCTCCTGCTGGATACCAGGCTGAATAAAGAGGTAGGGTGGAACAAGTGAAAAGTAGGAGGTGCTTTCTTTGGTTGCATGTTTGAAAAGCCATGATCAGGAAAGAGGATTTTTGGCTGACTGACCATCCAAGCTAGTGATGGAAAGAAGGCAGCATTTTTAAAGATAATACCAGGAAAAAATGAGTACTCCTCACCAGTAAACAACCAGTAGTGGAGTGTAGGAGTACTGGAGGTCCAAGAGGTTGTCAGACTGTCCTGTTGGAGCTCATTTTACTTGTTGATGCCAGTCACTGTTGCTATCAGAATGTTAGTCGTGTTTGCCACAGCTGGATATAGAGGAAGTCCTTACAGTAGTTCTACAGGTCACGAACAGTTGCTAGTTATTGTGATTAATTATAGGAGCAAGTAAATCCAGATTTATAGTTTGTCTAGCAAAAAGTTAGTCACTTGGGGGTATCACACACTGATCAGTTCTGGGCAAAACCATGGGGTAGTTGCCATGGGATTTGGCTGAAGTATTCAGAGCAGCATACCCTTCTGATCACTGTAGATCGATCCTGTCCCGTAGAGATATGCAGAAATTAGTGTGAGACCCACTACTGCCCAGTACTGCCACTGAACACCCAGCAGTGACACAAATCTGGGTGATGCAGGGATTGGTTAAATAACAGATCAAAAGAGGATCATCGGGGACAGCCAAGTTGCTAAGGGAGCATCCTTTTAAAAATTGTGTGCTCTTGTGCTGCAAATAAGTACATTTAGACTCCAGAACATGCCTGTTAATCCCTGTCGGAAGGGTAATGGTATTTTAGAAAGCACTGTTTTGAGAAGGGTTGGAGTTGTGGGGTTGGATCTTTGAGTGCTGCAGGGGAAGAAGAGCAGAGGGTGGAAGGGGGTAACCACCTTCCTGCGTGTGGTATGAGAAGGACCCAGTGCAGAGAACAGCGTCTCTCACTATGTAAAAGAGAGCTTTAAAGCTGGAGGGGGATAGAAGCTTTCAGAGAGAGAAGAAAGAAGCTTTAGAGTGCCTTGTCAGAGATGAAAGAACTGCCCAAGTGGGTAAAGCTGATCGGTGTGCACTTATTCTTCCCTGAGAAAAAATACCAGGTACTGACAGAACTCCTGAGTACCTCAGAGAAGAGTATGAAGAGCTAATGAATGGATTAGTTTGGATAAGGAGTGTGTTTTTACAACGAGAACAACTACCAGGTAGAGATCCTTTTAATATCCTCAAATTAAGACTGGATATCCGTATGGAAGTTTTAATCTTTTGGGGATAACATTTCCGTGCAGGTAACTAGATCAGTGCTGTAAGGAAAATTTGAGTAGATGTTCTATCCTTGTCTTACACGTTCAAGCCCCATTTCTCTTTGTGCCTTGTCTAGGGACTAAGGACAGTCAAAGCTTGCACTGGTTAGTGATGGTGTTAGCTAAACTTAGCCTCTTTGCAAGCTTTCCTTTAGTACATCTGGTGTAGTTGCTGTACTCCATCTTTCTGGTGAGCTCTTAGTCCCCCTTAGGCCCCCTCCAGCCCAAAAGGTATCCTCTTTGTCTTTGGCCTTGTTCCCTTCAGCTCACTCCTAACTTTGCCTAAGTATTTCTGGGGAGGAAGAAACCTGCCCCAGATGATAAGGTTTCTCCCTTCCTACAAGCAGAAGCTCAGAGGGGGAGGGTGGACAGAGATGGGATCACTTATTGTAGTGCTGGGGTGCACAGGGTACAAGGGCTTAGGGATCTGTAGCCCTGGGTTTTGGCTGGAGGAATGCAGGCCATTGAGACAAACAAGTGTACAAGAGCTTGTCTGCACTCCCAGCTTCCTGAATTCTGGTCTCTACCATGCCCTGCTACCCAAATATAAAGGACAGAGCAGCAGGGTTGCAGTCACAGTCCAGAAAATCTTCTGCACAAGCCAAAATTATTTTAGAAGGTAGGGCAGGGCTATGGTAGGAAGTGAGTGCTTGCTGAGTCCTAAACCTGTCCTGCAGTTTGGCTGTCTATCCTTCCCTTTTCACTGTCATTCCGCCTCTGGGCTGTTCTACACTGTTCCTGTACATTAGCAGAGTAAAACCAGGGTTTTTTCCTTTAAAAATAAAAGCAGGAAAGAATAGATTTGACCCTTCAGAGAGCACAGTGTGTCAGACAGAAAGGTATTTGGTAGCAGCCAAATCTGTTCTCCATGAAGGATGGCCTGAATCTCAGGTCCAGCGTACTGATATCCACAAAAGTCCTGGGTGCCAGTGTCTGCAGCTGTGGAGTGTGGAGCACAGGGGCTGACTTGTGAAACATGAGAGTGCTGGTGTTGCTGGTAAAGACGAGCCTGGCCTGTGCTCCCTGACACAGAGTTCCTTACAAGTGCTGTCTGTGGGAGTTCTGCTGCAGGCTCCTGGGCAGGAGATCGGGGTGGCTGGCTGTCTCACAGCTAATTCTCACTGTCTAATTCTTTGAGCTGTCTCACTGACTAATTCTTTGAGCAGCAAAAGTCGCTCTTCTCACTTAGCCTCAGGCTCCTTCCTAGCTTTTTCCTGCAAGTGCCACTTACCATGCTGAGTCCCCAGGTTTTTGTGGTTGTCAGGGTGGCTGCTGTATGAAGCTTCCTGTGGGGCTGCTTCCCGAGTCAGCTTTGTGTGGTACCGTGCAAGAGAAGAGCATGGGAACATTTGCCTTAACTAAGTCCAGGATAAGAGTGGATTTAAGTGCTTTGATTTATAAATAAACAGCATTGTGGCCAAGGTAGATTTAAGCAGAGCTGGCAACAGCCCTGCTTGGGAAGGGATCTCTTTACCATATGGCCTGCTGTTGGACTTCCTGTCTCCCACTAATCCCTTAAGCCTGCTTTAGCTCTGTTAATTTCTCTTCTTTCGTTTTTTCCCCAATGGTCTGTCTCAGTGGTGCCTGACTGCTGGTGTTCCTCGGCCAAGCTTGTGCCTGCGAGTGGGCCAAGCATCCAGGCTGCCTTCTGAGCACCGGGTACCATGTGGCAGGGCCCCAGGGATGGTGGTGCCTGAATGTGTCCCATTCTCTCTGTCTTACAGGCTCTGCAGTCTGCGCCTGAAGAAACTCACGGTGCTGAAAGAGCTGGATAAAGAGCTGAGCTCTGTGCTTATCGCTGTGAAGATTCAGGTAGGCTCCTCTCCGTGTTGCTGCCTGATGGCAGCAGGCCAAGCCTGTCCTTTTGCTCTCTGTGAAGTGCTGGTCTGCATGTCCCTTGCCTTGTGCCAACCAACCCCTTCTGTCTCTGTTAGCACCCTTGGGGAGATTTTGGCTCTCAGGCCGGTGGGACAGCAGCAAACTGCGTGGTGTTGGTTTATATTAGGGATGAATTTGGTTAGGCACTGGGACAGAATGTGCCATGCCTTCCTGCCTGCCTCAGCCAAGGCCCTCCTCTCAAGCTGCTGTTCAGACTTTGGCTTCCCACTGTTCTCAGCCCTTTAGACAGGGTCAGTACTGAGTGGTTTCTGGCAGTGCCCTCCATCCAGATCACTCCCTGGGGAGTGAAGGGTGGGAAGGGTGCTAGGGATCAGCATCACCTCTGTGCATAACTTCTGCTGACATTTGTACCATGCGTGATCTCACAGTCACCTCTACTGTCCCTTCCCTTTCTCTGTGCTAGGCCTGGTGCCTCTGTTCTGAACCAGGCAGAGTGGAGGGGAGAGGATCTTTTCACCAAGGGGACAGGGAATTTGCCATTATCTTGGTATGTGCAATCCCCCCACCCTCTCTGCAGCTGGTAGTGAAGAGATAGGTTCTTATGAGGGCAGGCCTTTCCACCTGCCAAAGCACAGCACAGAAGCAAGATACATCTGAGTGTGTGTTCTCACCACAGCCCCTCTGACCCAGCTACGGCGCTGGTGTCCTTCCTTCGTTCTTGTCAGGTGGCAGGAAAGCTGCTGATCCCATTGAAAGCACCATGAGGCAGAAGCTCAGCAGCTTTGTGCTCCCACAGAGCTCTTTGTGCCGCACACATTAGGATCTAAATCCTGGATTAATGCTGGAAGATGCAGTATTAGTGGAGCTCTGGGAGCTGGAGTTTGTCTTCATGGCAGATCTGATTCACTTGCACAGAAGAAACTGAAAGCAAAATACGTGAAACGTGGGGCCTGGAGTGAGGACAGCAGGAGGGTACTGTGATTTACGCGTTATTGGTCAGTGTCCCACTTTGCTGGCCTTTCCATCGCTGTGTGTATGATGTCATCCGGGAGAGCTGAAAGCACTGGGACCCCTAAGACCTGCGCCCCTTTGGTGCAGGCAAGGAAACAACCTGGGCAGCAGAAAGGGCCTGGCCCCTGGAAATGTGGAAGCAATCAAGGCTGGGCCACAAGTGGCAGCTTGACAGGAACTGGGGGGCTGGGATCCAGATAGGAGCTGTGGGTCCCTCCTGGCTGGGAAGGCTAGGTTGGTCTCACTTCTCTCCTGCATTGTTGGCCCAAGCTGTGTGTGTTTCATGGGAGTGGGGAACTTTGGGTTTCTGTGCAGCACCCCTTATGCCTGGACTGATATGCTCTGAGTGTGTAGGTCCTCAACTACCCCCTCTCATGCACTGCAAATGTGAGACTGTGGAATAGGCTGCACAGTGGGACTCCAGCTCTTTCAAACAGATCACCCCCATCCCTGCTACAGGCCAATCTTGCACCCTGATGGCAAAAGAAATTAATATGCCTCAGCAGTTTGAAGCCACAGAGGCTCTTCACTGCAGTGCTTCTTTTCCTGCCATGGAATAGAGACTGCATTCAGAGACTTGATTTAAACATGGTCACCTCTTCTCTGTGTGTCTGCATAGCTATGACTGTGTGCTGGTGTAGGCTCCCTGCAAAGTTGAAGAAGAATGAAAGGAGAATGCTTTTGCCTACATTACCCTGTGGCTTAACATTCATTGTGGGAGTGGGATGGATCTGTGTGCCTCCTCAGGCTGACCAGCCACCTTGGCAGGGTTTGGGACTGCTGGAAGGCAGATGGAGGCTGTAGGCAGCTTCTACACAGCCTGCCTACAGTGTGGCCTCAGATGGATCCATCCCTTCTGCTCCTCTCCTAGGTAACAGATGAGTCACACTAGTAAGAAGCTGTTTGAAAGCTGCCCAGTGAGCACTGCCGTTTCCATCTTTTGGATGGAAACAGCTGATGCATGTATAGAGGACCTGCAAATTCTCAAGGGGGCAGCTGGGGACTAGAGGAAATGAGAGATATATTTTCTCTCATTTCAGTAGCAACTCTGTTGGATTCAGAAAGTTGCATGTTGGGAATTTGCTGCTCTGAAGGGTAGATTCATGGAAACGAAGCTCTGAACCTGCCTGAATGGTGCTGACACCAAGAAAGCAGCCCCAGTGCTGGAGGCAGTCTGCTCAAAAAATGTATGTGACCCAAAGGACAGTGTAAGCCTGTCTAGAATACCTGATCTCCTCCTCATAGTGATCATGCCCTTCTGGTCTTAAAAGATAGCTTCCAATGGTGCCATGTGCTGTTGCCTGCTCCTTCCTCTGAAAATACCACTGCCAAAGGACTAAGGGTGCTTTCTATGTCTACAGGACTTACTCATTTCCTACAGGTTATTTCAATATATAATGTTCAGTGACCTTGAGTGAGAACTGAACTGTGTGAAAAACGGGATTTAGTCTCGTATCGCTTGAGTGATCTTTAAACCTTTATCCCTTGTTATTTGTTTTAACAGACTGGAGATGTCATAGAGCATTTCCTTCTGTGTGGTGTTCAGCATGGCATTAAGATATTTGGATGTGCCTGGCTCAGCTCCATAAAGGTGCAGATACCTGTCTTGGTATCATAACTGATTATGTCATGAAGGGAAACAGGGTGTTCCCTCTCAACAGGGAGACTGTCGAGTCTGTAGTTCAGAAATACCCTATCTTGAGCCAGGAATAGAGAAAACAATCAAAGGAAGAAGAAAGCAAACCCCAGCACTCACAGAACTTTCAGCTCCTGTGACAGGTGCTGTGAATGCAGATCCTCCTGCAGCTGCTTGCAGGATACAGCTGGTGACTCAGGTTCAAACCTTGGTACTGCTGTAGAGGGATGGTATTGGCAGTCACCACATAGCAGACCAGAGTGTGTGCTGCAAAATAGGCCAGGCTAAGAAGTTCATTTGCCTCTGCCAGGCCTGCCTGCTGCTCCAGCCCTGCTTCCTGCAGGAACTTGGATTTTTTGCTCTTTCTTGCTATGCAGAGTTTTCTGTTTATATCTCACTTACACTTTTTTTGTATTCTCTTTGCAATCACTTGTTTTTCACTCTTGCCTGAGTAATTCCAGCTACACCCTAAATATGCCAATAATATTAATGGGCTTTTCTCTTTCAAAATGCACCTTTAGCTTGAATTCTGATTGTAGCCTGTGGTTAGTGCTTTACTGTCTCCAATACTGTGTTAGTTCTCTCTCCTTTTCCAAGTGTGGTATGCTCTTCTAGCTTCAACTGTGTTATAAACCAGACCAATCAGGACAGATTTATACCTGAAACTGGGAATTGTACCTCACAAACCAGACCTAGACATCATGTGCCTGTCTATAGTAGTGAAAGCTCCTGTATATTTTCAGTTTTTAGATAGTGAAGGTCTGTGGCCATGACCTCTCCCTATTGCTTTTCACTTCCTTGACACTCTTTGTCAGCTGTGATTTTCATTGTAACAGTCTGATAGAAGGTTTTCCTTTAGTACTCATGGGGATACTCCACTGTTGTGCTGAGAAATTTGTCTTGCCTGACATTACTCAAATTGCAGAACAGCTGAGCTACATCAGGTGCTCAGTGCAGTGTCCAGTAGAGGTTTTAATATCTCAAGGGATGGAGAATCCTCAGTATTTCTGTGTTCTTATGCTTGCATTGTGATAGTGAAACAGCCTTTGTCCCAGTCCTTGCAACACCACATGGATGTGCACTGGTATTTCACTGAAGGACTGGATTCATCTAGGATTGAGGCTGGATGTGTAACTTCCATAGTGGTAAGTGACAGTAAGGCACAGGACAGCAATGTTTATGAAACCTGCACTCGCTGGACACACCACCCAGGGTATCCTCACCTTTCCTTTGCATACCTCTTTACCCCCAAAATAGTATCTTCAAGAGTAATTGCACTAGCATTTATGTTTTGATGAAAGAATGAATCTTTGGTGGATAATCTCTCCATCAAACAGCAAATGGTCACTGTTATTGTGACTACCTGTCATCCGTTATCAAAGGAGAGTTCAGGAAGGAAGAGTCAGTGCATTTTTGGCCAGGAAAGCTCACAGATGGTGAAGGGGATGAGCTCCACTTCCTCTCTTCAGTTTTGGGAAGACCTTTCACAGGAAAGCCTTGGTCCAGGCGTGGACTCTGGGAATAGCGTTACGGACAGCTTTTGGGAGGGTCTGCAAGTTGTGCCACCCTGCAGTCAAGAGAGCCTGCTGCATGCAGACAGCATTTTTCATCCTGCAAGTCATTCAGTGTCTTCATCAGAAACCAAGACATAGAGATAGTAAAGATAGGACAGAAGTAAAGGGAAGAGTTGGAGTGGGTACATAGTTAGAGTGCCTCTCTTACTGTCATTCTGGGGAAAAAACATATCTATATGTGGAGGGATAAGGACTGCTGCCTGAGGAAAAGACTAGGAGTTTTCTAAGACACAAGCTGAGAGCAAGCAGAGGGACCCCTGTTCTCCTGGAACATCCTGACTTGGTCCCAGAAGAGACATTCTACCAGCTGTGCTTAGACAGGGATCTGTCTGCACTGGGTCTGTCTACTGCAGGGCAGAGATGTCTCCAGGTCCTGTCCCTTTCCTGGCGAGGCAGAATGTTGGGACCCTTTCCTTCCCTCTGCATGGCTCCCTCTGGCTCTAGTAGTGTTCCCTGCACAGTGTTAGACTTGCACTCCGCATGCAAAGAGCCAGATTAAGCAAAACAGACTTGTGAAGAGCAAGTGTTCCCTGGCAGGTAGGCAAGGAGAAGGGTCTCTGGCAGCTCAGGAGAAACTGCAGGCTTTTGCAAAGCATTGGTAGATGTGTGTAAGGTGTCTCTCTGAGGTGGAACAGAACAGAGTCATGGCACTCTCTTCTCTCCTTACGGACTGTGAATGCCGTTGACTTGTGTGTGTGGTGCAGTGGGGTCTGTGGTTGAGCTTAGCTTACAGTGTGTGTCTGCCAATCTCATTGTAGGGTTCAAAGCGAGTCCTGAGATCAAATGAATACGTCCTCCCACCTGGAGGCCTGATGGAGACCGAGCTGGAGCTGACCTTCTCACTGCAGGTACCTGGTGTTGCTTGGTCCCCTGGGCTTCCTTACCTGGCACTTTTCGGCAAGCACAACCCTGGGACCAAGTGTGAAAGGCGTAGTCTCCTGGGGAGGGACCTCCTGTGATTGCCTATGCTCAGACCATAGCAGCACGGATTCGTGCTGCAGGCCAGCTGCTCCATTGCCCCAGGGGTTGTTTTGCTGGGCGTCGGGATTTGGAGGATGATGGAATGGTGCAGGTGGCCTTTGAGGGGCACCTCAAAGCTCAGCAGGTCAGATCCTGCTGTACGCCAGCACTGAGGAAGAGTTTTCTACCTGTGTATCATGCTGAACCCTGCCCTCATGCTGCCATTTCTTCCCCAGTACCCACATTTCCTCAAGAGAGATGGCAACAAACTACAGATCATGCTGCAGCGGAGGAAGAGATACAAGAACCGCACAATCCTGGGCTACAAGACTCTTGCAGTGGGCATCATTAACATGGCCGAGGTACAAGGAGCTGGGAACAGAGGGGAGCCTCACACGGCCTTCCCTGTGCCAGCACTGGGCACAGAGCTGGGCGGGTGGACAGGCCCTCATTGCTATGAGTGCTCTGGCTTGTTGGTGGGTTATAATGTAGAGGAGGTGGGCTGCCACCTGCCATTGTGTCATCCTGTCAAGGAGCTTGTCTGTCTGTCTAGGTGATGCAGCACCCGACGGATGGAGGGCAACTTCTGGGCCTCCACAGCAACATGAAGGATGTGAACGTCCGAGTGGCTGAAATCAGCATCTACTCATTGTCTAGTCAGCCCATTGACCATGAGGACGGGAGCGTCCCCTCAGGTCCTAAAATCAAAGCTTCAGGTGTGTTATCGCTCAGACCTGAAGGCGAGTGCTTGGGACAGGACGTGGGTAACTGAGTGTGTACCCCAGTGCCTGCCAGCAGTACCAGTCATTTTGCTGGAACCACGACAGGCATCGTGCTTAGCGGGGCATTTGCACCGTCTGCTTTCAGATCGTTCCCCAGACATTGATAACTACTCCGAAGAAGAGGATGACAGCTTCTCCTCAGAGCAGGAAGCCAGCGATGATGCCGTGCAGGGCCAGGTAAGGGAGGCCTGGCAAGATGGCTTATGTCCTTGTCCTGTTTCTGGGGCCAAGAGTCAGGGGGTTGAAGGTCTTGATCACCCTGAGCCCTCTCATCTCCCTCGTAAAACATTTGGCATGGTTTCAGAGGGCAGCGAGCCATAATACCTGACAGCAGAAAGGACTGTGGGTTGCTATCAAGTCCGTGGTGAGGCAAGGGACTTTGGAGAGCCATAGGTCTCACCCATCTGTCTTTGGAGGTGTCTGATCTGCAGCAGAAAACCACTGCTGAGCCCCCTCTGTCTGGCACCATGATTTTCTTCTGTCTCCCTGTGATAACAGGCCAGAGGCTGCTCGCTCTCTGCGAGAGTACAGAGATTTTAGGAAGAAGTACTGTCTAGGCCTGAAAATGGTCAGAGGTGGCTTGACTCATCCCAGTGCTGTGATGAGCTGTGTCAAGGTGTTTGCTGTCCTTCTGTTGTGACTGCCTGTGTTTGGGGCCATAGAAAGACTTGTGGTAGCATGCTGATCAAGCACAGGGATGAACTGCTGTTCAGGGTTGTTATGGCCCACCCCTGAAGGCAGGCATAACTGAGGGTCTTGTTGATAGATCCCTTGGGGCAGATTAGAGTGAAGTGACACGAAATGGTGTTTTTATATGGCAGGTTTATTTCAGAACACTTTGGTGGGAATGGAAAGGAGATATGTAGCCATTTTGGTTATTATTATCTATAGTAATATAACAATATAAAAGTATAAAGGTATCACTTAAGAAAATATATAAGGAAAAGAAAGGAAGGAAGGATGAGAGTAGATGGTGAAGAGGAAAGATATCACCACCTGTGGATCCAGTGATGAGACTTGATTGTTGCTTGGTCAAAGTGATGGTCACAGTCTTGATCTGTCAGGGGTGGGGGAAGCCCCCAAAAAAGTAGAGTTCAGTGGGTTAATCTATGCTCAGGTTTAGGTGGAAATGCCCAGGTACCCTGATTGGGGTGGGGGAGGTGGCACAGTTTTACACTGATTGCAACACTGTGGATCTGTTGCAACACTGTGGATCAGTCTTCTGGTGGAAGGCCTCAGGAATGAGTCTGTGGGCTTTGGGGTACTTCGGTTTATGATACCTTCTAAGACATGACAGCAGCCTCTCACATCAGTGTAGTTAAGCTAGTTACGCCTCATCAGAAGGGATGAATACCTTCAGGCCTACCTGTGAATGTCCTGATACCTTCCTGGGGTCTGGTATGGGGGACTTTGGGATTTTACAACTGATCCGGTTGTGTAAGGGGGGACATTGGCATTATCCCACCTATCAGGGTCTGCTTCTTAGCAACCTCTTCCCTTATCTGGCTCAAAATCCAGTTTGTTGCTTAGGGAAGCTTGGTTTGTCATGGTCATCCTCTGGCGATGGGTGCTCCACCCCTCTGCTCCTGAGCTGTTCTTATGCAGATCAGAAGTTTCTCCACCACACATCCAAAAACCCTCTTCCTCCCCTTTAGGTGCAAACCTGGTCTGGCAAAGCACATTGCTGCTTTTGGAAATGGCTGATTGTTTGAGTCATTAATGATTAACATTTCAGTCTCTCACAAGGGTCCTCCGGACTGGTCCCATTGTGCTGGGTTAAGGCATCAGGGTCCCATGTCCCTGGGAGTTGTGCGTTTTGTTAAGGCTGACCCCTGGAAAAAATGTTTTTTTTGTGGTTTTTTGTGTGCTGCACCCTCTGAGCTAACTCTGGAGAGGGGAGAGCAGGAGAACAAGACATGGTTCATAGGTAAGGCTGATGAGTGCAGAGAGCAGAGTTTTAGGTTGCAACAAGGACTGTTGCAGAAAGCTGCTGTCTCTCCTCCTAATCTTGCTGGTACATTTATCTCTGGAGGGGCCTGGGGGCACGGGTACTGGGAAAGAAGGTCTTATGGGATATGGTGCTAAGGAGGGAGAAGGACCTCCATGGAGAGAGGTAGTGGAAGTGAGAAGCAAGACTCTGGGAACAGGGTGGACCAGAGCTTTTCAAAGTGGAGGGCGAGTGTGGGGCAGGAGAACTAGGAGGTGCTGCTCCCTGAACTCAGTTGCTCTGATGTGTTGTGACTTTTTTAACTGCAGGATCTGTTTGATGAAGAGGATGACTTGAGGAAAACCAAGAAGGCTAGGAGGAAAATGATCCGAACCACATCAATGACCAGAGTAACATCACCATTTACAATGTGATCAAAGGGATGGAAGGGATTCACTTTGTCCTCTCCCTGAAGGCAGTGAGGGGCATTGGGGAGGGGGAATGATGGCCCTGGTGCAGAGCAGGGGAGAGCCACGTTGGCTCTGAGAAGAAGGAGCAAACCTCTTGCTGTTAATAAAAGCTAGCTAGCTTGTTGCTCAGAGCTGTACCTCAAGTCATGATCTGTACTGTGTTTAGCCTGGCTTCATATCAGTGATGATCTGTATGCAACACAGTTTTGACTTGCTGCTGTGACATGGTCTCTTTCCTTTCCTGAGGAAGGAAAGGTAGGCACAAAGAAAGGAGAACCATTAGCAGCTCCTCTGCCTGTCTGCAGAAGGGAGGAGTGCTCTGCCAGCCCCTTGCTCTCCAAGCTTCTTCTCATCCCTGTTGACTTCGGCCCTGCAGGTCCCTGACCACCTTTTTCCTGAGTTTGTTCCCCATCTTTTCTTGCTTGAAGGCAGTATTCCTCAACCAGATGGTCTGGGGAGAAAGGAGATTTAAATGGAGTGCTATTCCAGCCTGTAGCAGAAAAAGTATGAACCCTTTCATCCCCCCTCATGCCCAGACAGTGACTTCTTGTGGAGTAAAGAATTAGTCCAAATCCTACAGCAGATTTAAAGAGCGAGAGAAATCATAGCTGACCTTGGATCTGTGGACCAAGGAAGGAGCTGACAGCATGTTAGAGAAAGTAACTGTGGCCAGTATGTTAGTCATCTTGGAAAGTGGTTTGATAGTTTTGCTGATCTTTTCTCTTACCTTCTTTTGTTTTAGCAACCAAACTTCAAGCAGAAATTTGTGGCTTTGCTGAAGAGGTTTAAAGTGACAGAAGAGGTAAGAAGCAAGAAGGCTGCCCCACCTGGCAATGTCTCTGGCAGATGTGTAGATGTCAGAGTGCTGGTTCCCACTCACTGGGAGCACAAGGCATGAGCTGTAACTGCTCAGGGATGTGCCAAAGGTGGTGTGAGACATGGCACAGACTGGGCTTTGGCTTTTCCAAAGCCTTCTGCCTCAAGAACATTGGTCTCAGCCTTGTGCTCAAATCAAGAAGCACCTTCCTACTTGTAAGAGGTGTCCCAGGAAGAATGATTCTGTCACACACTGGCTCTGAACCAGGAGCTGGCATTGCGGGGCCAATACTCTCCATGACTGAGAGCAGGCTAACATCAGCCTGGGGGTAGCTTGCCTTGGCTGAGAGTCTGCACTAAGTGTGCAACACAGTCAGTGAAGGTTCTTCCAGATGTCTTAACTGCCAGTGTGATGGATGTCTGAGACTCCTCTGGCTGTTATGCTTATGGCACCCTCTTTTGGCCTAATGGCAATGTCGCTGGATTCTTCCACAGCCTGCGTTCCACCTGGCTCCCTCAGGTGGGAACGGTGCCATGGTGTGCCTTGTGACTGTCAGGCAGCTTCTATGTGCCTGTTCTGGGATGCAGGTAACTCTGTATCTCTTCAGTGTCCTCTGGGTTTGGTCCCACAGGTCCTGGACTCTGACCCTGTAGACCAGACCCAGGAGGTGGAGGAAGACCTGGGCTTGCTCTATGACAGCCTGGAAGAGTGCAACAACAGTGACAGCGGCCCAGAGATTGAGGACAATGAGAGTGTGCACAGCACACCCAAGCCCACCCTGAGGTAAGAGTTGAAGGGAGTCCCTGGCCAACAGCAGTCTATTGGATCTGAAGAAATACCCTCCGACACTTTTCTGTTGCTTGGGCTAATGCAGGCTTTGTCTCATCTCCACTCCTATTGCCATATTCTGTTGACACCTCTAGCTCCTCACTTGCATATCCTGTTTAACAAACTCAAAACTGCCCATTAAATCTGTCTTCCTTCACACTTAGTCTCAATTTTCTACCAGCCCAGCATCTGACACTTACTGATCTGGAAAAGTACCTACTTGATCTAAGCCCCGGCTGCTCCCAGCTTTCGTATCTTTCTGCCAACAGTCCTGGTGTTTTCCGGGCTCTCCACACTGAAGCATGCCTGTCTTTTGAGCACTTAGTGACTGCCCGGGCCAGTCTTTGTGTCCCTGTGAGATGTGCATGCTGTGTTCCCAAACTTTGTGGAAACGTGACTAGCAACCATCAGCAATGTTCCTCACCTCATTCCCCAGGCGCTGGTGACTTGACTTGCTCTGCCAAGTACTGCTGGCTTGGTACAGTGGTCTCCAGTGGACCATGCAGTGAAACCAAACTTTGTTTCCCTGGAATCTGCGTTCACCTGGCTCTTCTGCTTTTGTGCTGTCTTTTAGTGAAAAAGTCGCCTTTTAGTGTCTTTCTACTTGACTGCCTCATAGTGCATTGGGTCTCTTCTAGCCAAGCTGAGCTCACTTCACACTGATGTTTCTATAGTTTTTATATATAGAATCATAGAATCATAAAATGGCCTGGGTTGGAAGGAACCTTAAAAATCATCTAGTTCCAACCTCCCTGCCATGTAAATATATATATATTATATATATATATATAGTATTTAAATATAATTTGACTTAGTTGGTATCCCCACTGAAGGTACTTAGCAGGAGTAGCAGACTTGGTTTGCTGCAGGCAAACTGTTTGAAATTAAATCTGCTGGATTCTGGAACCCATGGGGCACTGGGGAAAAAACAGGAACATGACAGAAGTAATGTTTTTCACAAACCCACAAGCCATTGTGAAGGAGACACCAAACACATGTATAAGGAGCTGCTTAGATGATCTGCTTGACTCCAAAAGGAGTTTCACGTGGTCTTTCGTCAAAGGAAACAAAGGTGTTGTGGGAGAAGAAGGAAGATGGTCAGATAACAGTTTATGTATATGAACTATGTGAAACTGTAAGAAAAGTCTGTTGAGTATATTTAAATGTAAGACCCCCAAGCTGGTTCTGCTAGTGTCTACTTGCAACATCTGGTCACTGGGACAGCATCCCAGAGTGAGCACTGGTTTGTGCTGGTACCTGCTGTTACTGTCTTTCTGGGCTGTTTGGTGCTGTCTCTGGAAGGACAGCCTATTGGGCTTTGACCTGTTCTTCAGCTTGTTCACAAATTGTCCCTGGCTTGGTTTGGTCTCTAGTGCCTCGGTTTGTGGCAGTGCTGAGTGTGTATCCCTTGAATTCACATTACTGTGTCTGTACTTTTTCTAAGGAGATGTGGAAGCTGACTGCCAAGGTGTTTAGTGTACACTTCATGGTTCCTGTGGTTCCTGCATAGCCTTCTCAGCTGGTGAGACCTTCCAGCCCAGCCTATAAATTCGAGGTGTGATCCTGATGTTGGATTTACTGTCATAGGCAGCCTTGCTAGACACTGTGAAGGTCTCTGTGGAGCAAGGGCATTAAGGTAGTCCTTAATGGTGAGCAGTTGCCAGTGCTCTGGATTTGGCCAGTGGTGTTGGGAGCTGATAGCCATCCTTTTGATCAGCCAGGGAGACTATGCAGCTATAGGCTGCTCCTGCACTGGGGCAAAACTGGAGCTGGAACTGAGGCTGTTGGGTAAGTCCTCAACAGTCAAACCAACTGAATAAAGATCAAAGGTAAAAGAACAAATGTCTCCATAGATGACTGGGAAAACGAATGGGGGAGAAGGGGAATAAATGTGCTGAAAATGGAAGGAGGCTGTGCAGAAGGGATGGAAGAGAGAAGAAATATTTTATTAATAGGAGACATAATTTATCCCAGTGTGACCTGGGGAAAATGTCCTGTCAGGGCACAATTCTGACTGTAAATCTGGAGCTTTGGTATACAAACATGTCGTGAGCAACTGGTCACTGAGCCAGTGGGGGGAAAATCAAGCCTTAACTTGTCCCAACCAGTGTATAAACACTGCTGCTGAAGAGCTGCTCTGTGGTGGGAACCATCATGTATTTACAGAGATGGAATGTCCTTTTAGTAGCAGTAAAACCTGACAAACACTGTCGTGCCTGGCAGTACAGTGTGCTCTATACAGAGGAGGAAGCGTGTTAAAAGGCAAGTAAAATGCGGAGGTATCCTGCAGAAAGCTGCAGATATATCCAGATGAGGAAAGTAGAAAACAACAGAAAGAAGCTCTGATAGAGTCCTAACAGAAGAACTTCTCTATGCCTCTGTGGCCCATCCG
Source organism: Myiozetetes cayanensis (assembly GCF_022539395.1). Taxonomy (NCBI): domain Eukaryota; kingdom Metazoa; phylum Chordata; class Aves; order Passeriformes; family Tyrannidae; genus Myiozetetes; species Myiozetetes cayanensis. Next base: position 3,542,404 of record NW_026087411.1, on the reverse strand, counting down.
TGGAAACCTGCAACCTGATATCCCATCTGTGCACTAGGCAAATCAGGAGAAAAATTTCCTGGGAGTTAATGAGCACATACACACAGCTTAGAGGGAATCTAGCTCAGGTCTCCTGCAGGAAAGTCACACGTTGCAGATGGACTATGGTTGCTGTAAGGGTCCTGGGAAAACTGGCAAGTGAGATTTGGCGATAGAGCCTGCTTGTTTCCTAAAGACTGGTCTTTGAGCAGCCTACAGGATGTGGAGAGTGTCCTTGGCAAATAAATAATGTATGGAAAAAGGGTAAGCAAAGGTGGAAGCTCACACTATAGCAGCAAAGACTGTCCTGGCTGCCCCAAGAGAGTTCCTCTGTTGACCATAGTAATGTGGAAATGGGACCTTGGAATTGCACTCTGCAGCTCTATCAAAAGGTCATCTCAGAAACTAAAAACAGGCAGATTTAAGTACTGTGCTGAGGTGTGGTTCTGTGTGCAATACTGTGATCTTCAGAGCCTTGGGAAAGGGGAAAGCAGAAAGAGAAGTTGGAAGATGGGGTTAGAAATGTACTACAGCAGCAGGCAGAGGCAAGGAGCCATTCCTGGAAATGGGGAAGCAGAAGGGAAAGTAGCAGAAATCTGTGGGAGCTGTGATGGTGCAGAAGAGGCAGAGAGGTTCAACAGCATCTTGGAGTTGTAGTGTTATAGAGACCATACACCAGTGAGATGGTGGCAGTTCCTCACCTGCACTGCAGGGGTAGGGGATCACTTGAGGGAGAAAGCACTGTTGGCTGGGAGACAGGGATGCTTCCTTCAGCTCATCAGGGTCGCAGGTGGCACTGCTGGCAGGTCTGTTCCTAGGCTGTGAGTTGCCCAGACACTTGGATGTCTGGCCCTGTGTCCCACTGGGGGCCTCTTCACAGTGCTCTGCTTGGGACAGGCCGGTGGGGGTGTGCTGGGATCATGGTGACTTTGTTCCTCTCTTATTCCTGCCTTTTTCTCTCCCATCTGTCTGTCTGTCTGTCCGTTCGTCTGTCTGTTTCTCTGCAGGCGTTTCTTTGAGGGAGTCTCTCATTCTGGTTCCCAGACTGAGATCGGCAGTCTGCACAGCCAGAAAGGGCAGGATCAAGAGTCGGGCAGCCCTGTGAGTTACACCACCACCATCACCACCACCTCTTGCCCCCTTCCCTCCCCAGCCAGCTCAGCACCCCCACAGTGCCTGCACTCTGAGACCACAGCTCCTGGCAGCACCTGCCTGGGGCTGCTCCTTTCCTTCTTTCCTCCTCTTTTTCCCAGCTTAGGCAGACAGGTAGCGATGGGGGGCATCCTCTGGGGCTGGTCCCAGGGGGATGCCAGGCTCCCCTGTGGGAGCATGTGTTCTGTGAGGCCAGGTATGGGTCACTGGCAGCTTCCCTGCTTGGCATGTTTAATCCTGCTCTGACCCCACTCCCTGTCCCCTAGGGCGAGGCAGACAAGCGGAAGCCAGGAGCACAGCGGCCACAGGAAGAACCAGGAGTGGAGGTCCCTGCAGTGGTGAGTCCAGGCTGTGAGATGTGGAGTTCTCTCAGGCCCCACCTTGTTTTCTGGAGTACCAGGGTGCCCACCAGCCTGGGAGCAGGGCTGGGAAGACAAATAGATTGTACTGGAGAGCAGCAAGAGTGGAGGGAATGTTAGGGTCTGCAGGAGATGCAGCCCAATCCTCTCGAGGCCCTGCAGCTTTGGCTCTCTAGGCCTGTCTTGGATGATGGGCATCCATGGGTGCAGGGCTGTTCCCTGCAGGAGAAGGGAGAGCATTGTGTGTGAAGTGACTGTGTGTGGCCCTCAGGAGCTGGCTGCAGAGGAGCCATGTCCACGGCTGGCCCCCACAGAGGCTGCCACAAGGGAGGGCAGCATGGATAGACTGGGCCCTGGGACCAAAGCTGAGCTCCCCAGTGCCGTGTCTCCCAGGTAAGGCAGGTCTGTGCCTCATGCTGGAGCTGTGTGGGCCCACGCTGGCTCCCTGGAGTGAGCGGGAATTGGTGGAGATGAGATTTCATCAACAGTTTTGCCTCTCCTGCTTCTCACTCACAGCAAGGCAGAGAGCAAGCAGTTGTGGCGTCCCCGCAGTACCTCTGTGAAGGACCGGCAGAGCTCAAAGGGACAGGGTGGCCGAGCCAGCAGCCTGGACAGTGAGAGCTCTCCAGACTCGTGGCACAGCACCCAGGTGAGGCACTGGGAACGATCTCACCTGGAGGCTTCTCATTTGAGGGCTCTGCCAGGTCTTCAGCCATGGGCAGAGTGTCCAAGGCGGACGACTGGGGTTAACCTTCATGGTGATGCTGTCATAGGTGCCCCGAAAGTCTGTTTATGATCAGCTCAACCAGATCCTGGTCTCAGATGAGCAGCTCCCCGAGAGCATTGTGCTGGTGAATGTCGCTGAGTGGCAGGGGCAGGTGAGTAGGCGTGATGGGAGCTGGATGCATAGGGGCAGCTGTAAGCAGGGTCCTCAAGGATTCTCCCAACCATGGCAGGGTATCCTAGGGAAAACGGCACCAGCCGTGTCCTCCTCTCCCCCAGTGTGGCCCTTCCTTCAGGGAGACAATGCATTTACACAGTGCTGAGCCACATACAGAAGAGTCTCGTGTCTCCTCCATCACGTGCTACACAGCAGCACAGTCCCAGAAAGGCTGGGTAGTGGACTGTTATCTTGGGCCCTCACTGCTTGGTCCTGGCACCCAGGAACCCCCCAGGTCAGAGCTTTGCTGGATACCCTGGCAAAAGGCTCCCTTCCTCTACGGGCACCAGGCCCTGGGAAGCAGCTGAGGTGTTTCCCACTGAGAGATGGAAGAACATTGCCTGCCATTCCCAGGGAGCATTAACTGCATTATCAGAGCTGGGATCTCCGGGCAGGGGTGCATGTGAGGCTTCCCTGCCTCATGCCAGCTGTGTCCATGTGAGGTTGGGCCCAGCCCCTGATGAGCACCTTCCTCCCCTGTACCTGGAGGAGTTGACCACTAAAGGTGAGCAGAGACATGTACATGTGTGCAACCATGCAAACAAACAGTTAGACAGAACACCTCTGACACCCCTTTGGGATTCTGCAGCCACCTTTGACATCCAGAAACAGTGCTTGAAAATTTTATGGCAGAAGGAGGGACTTCACAGTAAGTGTGGTGAAGTCTTGACTCAGGCTGTGCATTCTTGACATATTCCTGCTCTAGCACTTGTCCTGGATAGGAAAAAAGGATCAGTGCCCACTTCCAGACTCTGTCGATATCTTCTAAGCCCCCTTGTCTAGCACGACTGCCTGTTTTACCACTGTTAACATGCATGCAGACAAAGAGACACAGAAGGATTTTGGAGTGCCACAGTGTGAGAGAGCAAGAGGAGGGAATGAGCAGAGGTGGACTGAGCCTATAGCTGGGCCCTGCTGTGGGATGGCAGAATTTAAATCAGAAGGTCTCTGGACCAAACCACTTATCTCAAGGAGCACAGCCTGGTTCTTGGGACAGTTTTGTCCTTGCCATGGCAAGGGCGGTGACTGCTGTGCTCAAAGGTGAGAGCAGAGGGCTGGGACAGGCGGCCTCCAGAGCAGAGCTGGGAGGAGCAGGGATGCTCAGGCATGCAGGCATGAGTGACCTGATGGTTTCAGCCTACCCACAGGTGTGGATGGGGGTCCTGGCTCTATCCCAGAGGGCAGGGGGGGCCAAGGCAGGCATGTGCTAGTGCTGGCCAGCACAGCCATGCCCCCAGGGTGCCTTAACCTGAGCTCTCTGCATTGGCAGTACGTGAGTGAGCAGCTCCAGGCGCACAAGCAGTTGGTCGTATCAACCTGCTCCGTGGCAGACATCCAGGCGGCCTTCAACACCACTGTGTCCCGCATCCAGCGATAGTGAGTATGACTTGGGCTCAGCCTGATGGCACCATATGAACTCAGAGAAGGGCTGAGTATGGCCTTGGCTCCCCAGGGATCATTAGGACCCTTTGGAGTTGTGAACATTACTGTAAAAACAAGTGTAGACCTGGGGAAAGTGAGGGATCCCAGTATCCCAGTGCTGCTTTTGCCCCTGGCAGTGCACAGCAAGCTGGAAATTCTCAGCGATGGGTTTCTGTCAGCTGGCCTGGCAGGGCATATCCCCTGGCCCACCTGCTGAGCTACTGCACATCCCTCATGGTCTCCTTTTCTCTCCCTTTGGCAGCTGTAACTGTAACTCTCATATGCCTCCCCCGGTGAAGGTGGTGGTGGCAGGGGACCAGAGCTACCTGAGTGTTGTCCTCCGTTTCTTTGTGGAGCAGCTGGCCAGCAAGACACCCGACTGGCTCAACTACCTTCGCTTCCTTCTTGTGCCGCTGGGTGAGAGTCCCTGTGAGCCTGGTCCCAGGGCTGTCCTCTCCTACCTCCCCAGACTCCCCTGCCTGGAGCCAACGCTGCCCTTCTTACCCACAGGCTCTCATCCTCTGGCCAAGTACCTGGCCTCGGTGGATAACAAATACAGCACTCTCTTCCTGGACACAGCATGGCGGGAGCTGTTCAGCAGGGCTGAGCCACCCACCGCAGGTGAGGAGCAGGGCAGGGTGCCATCAGCAGTGCCCTGATGGGAGCCCAGCTGCCACTGAGGCCCTCATGGCTCTTTGTGCCCACAGACACTGTGGACATTGCAGGCCGTGTTGCCCAGTTCATCGCTGGAGCCAGCCTCTCTCACCAGCTTCCCATCTCTGAGGCCATGCTGACATACAAGCAGAAGAGGTGAGCGTGGCCCCAGGGCACTTGGCCTCCCTCATGTGGCCCCAGTCTGGGCTGTGCTCAGGACAGGGATGTGGGGCACGGGACAAGTGAGTGAGGCTCTGCATTCCACTGACAAGCAGCGTGGCGCTGAGGGGAGCTGGGTTTCCATAGGTGAGAGGCCTGCAGCACCATTCCCTGCCACCTCCCGGTGTGCTTGGCCCCTCCAGCAGCTGTTGCTGTGACAGACCCCTGGTGGGGACCAGCTGCCAGGGCTGGGCTGGGCTGGGCGGGGGCTGCAAGCTGGTACTGTGCTGCCCGGGGGTTGACGCTCGTGTTCCAGCTGCACTCTCACCTCTCCCTTCTCTTGGTTTCTGGCACTCAAGGAAGAGAAGTCTCTATTTTGATTTTTATATCAGGTATTGGCTTGTGCTTGCTGTGCCGCTGCCTGGCCCCCCCCACCTTCCCCCATGTGCGTCCATCCCTCTTGCTGTGCAGAGGAGCCGTGACCCCAAAAGTGGGGCAGGGCTGCCCTCCCGCATGCAAGCCCTTTCCCAGCCCTGGAGGGGACAACTCCTTGCCTCCTTGTGTAGTGTGCCCTGTGCTGCCATGTTGGGGACAGGGGGTCCCACGGGAGGGAGGGTAGAGGAGACTGACCCTGTGGCTGTGAGCCAGCATTGACCCCTGCCAGTGCAGGGGTGCCTGGGCACTAGGCTAGTCACATGGCACTCGGTGCTCAGCACACCCAGAACCCTGACCAGCCTCTCTTCCTTCTCTAGCCCCGACGAGGACTCCTGCCAGAAGTTTGTCCCCTTTGTGGGGGTGAGTGTTTTGAGGGGCCAGCAGGCCACTGGGGCTGAGGAGAGAGGGGCAGCACATAGCCCTGCTGGTGCTGGCTGTCCTCTGACTCATCTGTCCTTGCAGGTGGTGAAGGTGGGCCTGGTAGAGCAGTCTTTCAGTGCCTCTGGTGAGTCCTTGTGAGCCCACAGTCTCCAGCTCTCTTCTCCACTGTGGGAGGCCCTTGTTGGGGTCCCCCAGCCCCCACAACCCATACTCTTCCTCCCCAGTGGACTCAGATGATGCCACAGTCTGTACCCCCTCCCTGCTGAGCTCAGCACCAGCCACCAGTGGAGCATCTCCCTATGGCAAGGAGACCGTGAGCACTCCGCCACCCTCCCCGTCCGTCAGCAGCGGCCTCTCGGGGGCTGGGTAAGAAGGCAAGGCGCGCTCAGCCTGAGGCAGCAGGGGCTGGGATAGGAGCGTTGTTGGTGCTCCCAGGGCAGGCTGCAGCTGGGCAACTGGGAAGGAGAGGAGCACGGGTAGCACCTGTGTGCTGCATGGTGCTGCCAATCTTGCCCAGGTCTCTGAGCCCCGGTGTGGAGGTGATGGGCCTGCAGGTGGACTACTGGACAACACAAGGGCTGGACAGGAAGAAGGAGGGTGACAAGCGGGAGACGGGTATCAAGAACACGCTCAAGAGCAACTTCCGCTCACTCCAGGTCAGCCGCATCCCTGGCACAGGGGAACTGGTGCCCCCCAGCACCATGGCCATGACTGTGGTCACCAAGGAGAAAAACAAGAAAGGTAACCAAGCCCACTCTGGGTGCTCTCTGACTGTGGGGACACAGTCCTTTGCAAAAAGGGCAGGAGGGAGAATAGGGCTGAGAGCTGGCCTAGCAGGGGCCAGTCAATGAGCCAGCCCTGGGGCAAGGGCTCCCACCTAGTGCCAGGTGGGGACATCCTAACATTGGTCTTGTCTGGCCTTGGCCCCCAGTGATGTTCCTGAGCAAGAAACCTAAAGAAAAGGACTTGGAACCCAAAAGCCAAGTCATCGAAGGGATCACGCGCCTCATCTGCACAGCCAAGCACCAGAACACCATGCTGCGAGGTGAGGGGAGGTATAAGCCTCTTGGGGCTGTCGGGCAGACCAAGCAGCACAGGCTGGCTGTGGCAGGGTTGTGCCTCACTGCACCCTCTCTTCTCAGTCTCTATAGATGGGGTGGAGTGGAACGATGTGAAGTTTTTCCAGCTGGCAGCACAGTGGCCAACACACGTGAAGTACCTCCCTGTGGGTATCTTTGGCTACTCGAAGAGTGTGTGAGACATGGGGGCATCCTGGAATGGAGCTGCAGTGGGTTGCAAGAGGAGACAGAGAGATGGACATGCTCTTGTCCCCACCTTCTGTGGCCAGTCTCTGCCTACTCTATGGAGGGGGGATACCACAACCCCACCCTGTGGGCCAAGACCCGTGAAGGTGAGGCCAGTGAGACCGGGTCCAAGCACCCTCCAACACCAGCCAGGGCACCATGCCATCTGCCTCCCATGACCTCCTACAGCAGCCTGGGACAAGGGTTGGCACCAGCCAGCAGGGCCCCAGGAAGGGCTCTGGGCCTCGCTCTCCACAGATGCACCTGCCAGGCCACCCCTGCAGCCAGCCAGGGCCCCAGCTGGGCTGGGCCTGGGCAGGTTCCCCAGTGCTGCTCCATGCAGGGGGCAGGTGCTGAGCAGGGCCCGCCACCCCTGTACCGCCCCTTGCCAGCCCCACTGCCAGCCTCATGCTGCTGTGCCTGGCCATGCCCTCCGCAGCAGAGCCTCAGCAACTTTTCCAGTCCCCCTGCAGCCCTGCTGCTGAGGCTGTCCTCTTCATCTCCCCATCCCTTCCCAACCAGCCCTACCCTAGGGTGCTGCCAGCTGGAGGTGTGGCATGAGGGCACTTGGGTTTTTTTTTTACAAGATTCTATTTTTTTTAAATTTATTGTACGGTTACTTTTCAGGATTAATTTTAATAAATTAATGCTGGTACCATTATGGCAGGGTGGGTGTGTGTGTCCCCATGTCTGAGGGCATGACCGAGCACAGCTTGGGGAGAACAAATGTGGGGAGGGTGCAGCTACTACCCCCACTCCAGCAAGCATAGCAATCAGGGCTGCCTGAGCACAGCAATGTGGCTTCACCACACTCCCAGCCATGAGCCAGCTGAGCTCTCTGAGAGACTATGAACCAGGACTGGATGGCACTTGGCTCATTTATTTAAATAGAACTCACAAGGAAGAAACAGACTGGACCCAGCCTAAATCCTCCCAACCAGGTCCTCATCTACCTGAATGTGGAAAAAGTCTTTCTCTTTTCGGCAGAGGCCAGGCTAGATGCCATCTTGATCTCTACAGTCTGGAAGGCAATCTGTGGCTGGACTTGGGAAGTGGGGGGTGTTGTGGGTTCAGCAGAGATGTATTCCAAGACATGAGGCCTCCCCTCCTGGCGCCGGAGATAGCCCTGGTTCAACAGGTGCAGGACGCAGGACAGCACGTCCACGCTGTGGCAGCAGAAGCTCAGGAACTGCACACCTGGCCCCAACCTGCCCTTCTGACAGGCATCAATCACCTACGGCAGCAAGGGAGCCCCACGCTGCAGTGCGCCACAGCACCCACGCAGCCCCTCTCTGCCCCCCGGGACCTCCGTACCCTGAACACCAGGTTGTCGACGTGGAGCTGCTTCTCCACCTTGAGGATGCGGGTTATGAGGCAGCAGAGGACGTTCCTCTTCCTTTCCAGGGCGCTCACCTCAGCCCTCTCTGTCCGCAGGTACCTCTGCTGGGGCAGCAGCCTCAGGTGGCGGCCAGAGGCCTGGGCCAGGGCTCCCTGGTTCAGCCGCAGTGCACCTGGAGCCAGCACCCAACCCAGGGTCAGCCAAGCCTCCAGCTGAGCCCTGAAGGAGCCCCAGGACACATGTATGGCTGCTGGACCTAACCTGGGCCTCCCCCACTGCCCACACAGTTGGCCACCACAGCCCCGTCCCCTACACGTTGCCCCAAGCAACAACCACGCGCACAACCCCTGTCCCGGTCCCCAACCCCGCACACAGACCCGAGACACAACCACCCACACTGACCCCATGCATGGCCACAAGCCCAAACCCCACACACCACTCCCACCTACACCTGGTCCCAGGCCCCAACCTGACACACAGACCCGCACCCCCAGAACCACCAGACAGACCTGCCCCAGCCCACTCGCTGTACAAGTTCACGCAGCCCTAACCCCAGCACCTACTCGGGGCTCAGAGCAGCACCTCCCCAGGGGTGCCCCAGCCCCACATTCACCTCCCAGCGTGCAGCTCTGCACCAGGACGCCCTGGCCGTGGGTCAGCGGTGTCAGCGCATGGTGCACCAGGTCAGCAGGGAGCCCTGTGGCCTGCAGCAGGGCCTCCACAGCCACCTCCTGCAGCAGGGCAGGGGAGGTGAATGGCTGGCCAAGACCTGCTGGCCACAGGCCCAGTTAAACAAGGGTGTCCTGTGCCCCAAACAGTGCTGGAGACCCCACCGGAATGGAAGGGAGGACACAGCCCGGCCACACTCTGGCATCCGCTGCCTCCCTCCCCCCACTGTGGCCCCAGCTCCTACCTCGGTGCTGTTGAAGCACAGCAGGATGTACATCTGTAGTGTGGACACATGGAGGACACAGTCTCCAAACTGCAGCTCAGCGTGGCCCAGCCACGTCCACTGCAATCGCTGGGGCTTCGTGCACTCCCAGCCCAGCTGGCTCTGGCCTGCCAGGGACAGCGTCAGCACCAGGGCCAGGGACCAGCCCCGACAGGCACTCCCAGCTCACCCCACGCAGCGCCACTTCTGGCTGAGCTGCTGGGAGGGTCTGAGCCCCGGAGAGACCCGCACACACCCCCACTGCCACTCTGCACTCACTCTGCTGGCAGAAGTCGGCAAACTCATCCAGGGGGGAGCTCAGCGTTGCCGAGAAAAACCTGCCAGGGTTATCCATGTAACAGAGTGGGGAAACAGGCCAGCAGCGTGGGGACAGGGCCAGCACCTTCACCTCCGGCACATCCGCCACCGAGGCTGTCTCCAGCACCTGGGCACGGGGACATGAGGGTGGCTCAGGACAGGCTCCAAGATCCCCATGAGGAATGCCGGTGATCTCCAGCCTGCCCACCCCACCCCTTCACCTCATCCAGGCCCGTGTCCAGCTCCAGCAGCCGCTTATCCTGCTCCTGCAGCTGGAAGAGGTGGAACTGCCGCTGGAGCTCCTCTGACTCAGCCAAGTTGCTCAGCATCTCTTGGGGAAAGCGGCTGGGGAAGCACAGCCCAATCTGCTCCACGATGCCTCCTTCCAGCCAAGACGGCCCTTGCGTCAGGAGCCGGTCCCCCAGGTAGTGCCTGCCACAGCCGCCGGAATCAGGTCAGGGGGGGCCCCAGCCCTGTGGTCATCAGCCCCCCACCAGGAGACAAACACAGCCCTGGCCTCACCCCACGCCACACAGGCCCAGCAGCCACAGGGAATGTGCCTCTGCAGCACCCCTGGGTCCTCCACACACCAGAGCCAGGAAAAGCAAAGTGGGAGTACCACTGCCACACTGGGCCAGGCTCCCCCACCGTGCCACACCACCCTGCACCAGGCCCCTGGTCCCATGGAGACACAGCACCCTCACCTGTAGAAGTGCTCAAAGGTGTGGGCAAGCTCCAGGCCACTGAAGACGACAAAGGGCTCCAAGAACCGCTGCAGCTGCTCCAGCGGCCCTGTGCTGCCCTGCGCTGCCCTGCGGAGCTCCTGGATCTGCACATCGAGGTAGCGGGCAAACTGCTCACTCACCTGGGAGGAACAGGGCTGGCTGTGGAGGGGACTCACAGGATGGCCACAGTGCAGGGCTGGGGGAATGTCCCTTGGGGGAGCAGCTGGGAAACTCTGGCACTCCCAGGCAGGGGCCGAGGGTGCCCAGGCACCAGTCCAAGGCACGAGTGTGCCAGGGCCAGGCCCACACCGTGATGGGCGCCACACACCCACAGCTGGGGACCGTCTCGGGCTGCCACAGGACAGGGCTCTGTGGCTCGGTGGGGATGAGCACACCACCCACCCAGAGCTCGCCCCAAGGCCGTGGGCCAGGGCAGCTCCCCAGCCCGTGCCTGCCCGGGGCCACAACACCAGAGCCACACTCCCTGGACTCACGTGCAGGGCAGTCAGGAAGGAGAGCTGCAGCAAAGCCCCCGCAAAGCCCTGGCCCAGGGCCAGCATGAAGGCCGCCTGCTGCCCAAAGAGCTCCTCCGTGGCACCACGCAGGCGCTGGTACAGCCTGCAGTATTGCTCTGCAAGGTCTGGTACCTGCCCTGCTGCCTCCAGGAACTGCTGCACCTGTGGGACACAGAGCAAGAGAGGTGACCCCACAGCGGGACGTGCCCGTGGGAATGTCTGCAGCCCCAGCCTTGCTCTGCCAACACTGACTGCCCGGGTCCCAGCCAGGGGCCAACTCGGGCCCCTGTTGCTGCTGCAGGCTGCTGAGAGCTTATGGAGAGGGCTGAACAGGCTCTGTGAGGGAATGACAGAGGCACAGCAGCAGCCCTGCAGGAAATCAGGGGTCTGACACTGTACCTTTCTCTTGGCCTGGCAGCATCCGCCTGGGTGCAGGGCCTGGCTGACACCTGAGCCGTGCCAGGGTGGCAAGTGTAGGAGAGCTGTCCCCACATCTCTCTGGGCTCTGTGGAGGCCTAGTACAGCCCTGTGCCCTCCCCACACTCCCAGGGCACTGCCAGGCCTCACTCCCTGCTCCACCCACCCGGTATGGATCCCACACGCTCCTCCCGGCCAGCTCTCCAAGCTCTACCTGCTGCTGCACCACGCCACGCCAGCACTGCGAGATTCCCCACAAGCCGCTCGACTTCTCCACCACTGCCTTCGCAGCCCTGGCCGGCACCTCCTTGTTCTTCCCTGCCTTCTCACCTGCCAAGGGTTGACCCCGGATCAGCGTGGCTCTGTGGGCAGGTCCCACACCCTGACCGACCACAGCAGGGCAGAGGGGACGCTGGGCAGGCATGGCCACTGCCGGGCCATGACCACAAGCCTTTCCTGGTTCAGGAGCCTCCTGTGCCACAGGGCCCTCCCCAGACGAGCCCCACGGCCACAGCCTGACATCCTGGACCACCGTCAGCCCAGCCCCACGGGAGGGCAGTGCCTCACTCACCAGCTGCTCTTGTCTCCTCTGGCTCTGGGCCACCAGGGTCCACGTGCACCAGGAGCTGGGTCAGGCGCCGCACACGGGAACCAAAGGCAGCCCTGTGTCCCCTGGCACGGCGGGGCGGCTCCACGCTCTCCAGGTACTCCCTCAGCAGCCAGGCCAAGGGACTGATGCCATCGGGGCCTGCGAGGTCAACCAGACTCAGAGTCAGCTGCCTCTGCCTGGGGCACAGCACGGATGGGCCCCGGAGAGCACAGGGTACCTGGGCTAGTGATGCTCTGCACCAAGGGGTTCACCAGGGCCTCCCAGCACGTCCTGCCCAACGCCCGGGCTGCCTCGTCATCAGGAAGGAAGCGGTCAGCGAAGCCCTGCTCGTGCTGCAGCGCCCGGTTCAGTCTGCAACAGCGACCGGGCAGCACACGGTGCCAATGGCTGGGAGAACTCCCGTGGGAGAGCAGAGCACCGCGGTTGCTTCTTGCTCTGCCCCTTGCCAGCTATGACGGCTCATGGCCCCACTCGCCCCCAGCAGCCAGGGCCCCCTGCTGCCCCTGGGACCTGCCCACAATGGCCCTCGGGCCAAGCTGGGGTTGTGCAGTGCCTGTGGCCACGAGATCTTGCTGTGCCCGGCTGACCTCTGCCATGTCAGGATGTGCCAGCTCCTGTGGGGGACCAGCACCCTTCTCTGGTGGGTTAAGTGAGCCCACACACCCAGCTTAAACCTGGGGCACCCCAGGTGGCCCTGGCCCTCTGGGAGCACTGGAGGCCAGGAAGGAGCGAGGACTCCTCCCTGTCCAGGCAGGACACCCAGCTGCTCCCTTCCTAGCCCTGCAGTCCCCTCACGAGCTGCAAGCAACACCCCCTGGGGCCCTGGGACACCTGTGACAGCACGGCCAGGAGACACCTCACCTGCCAAAGAGTTGCAGCAGTTGCCCCCGGTCCCGGCAGATCTCCTGGCACCAGGCGTGAGCCCGAGCAGTGCAGGAGAGGAACGTCCGCCGGCACAGCTGCTCCTTGAAGACAGGCCACAAAGTGGGCTTGGGACCCAGCACCTCAATGCCACGCACACGTGTGTCAATGCCACCCTATGGAAGAGCATGACCCTCAGTTCCTCAGGCACAGCCCTGATAGCCCACACTGCCAGCTCGCTGGTCTGGCCCCTGCTCCCCTACCTGCTGGCACCGCTTCACCCGGATCTGGATGATGGGCCAGAAGCGGGTCATGTTCTCCAGCAGGATCACTCTGCTGTCTGAAGGCAGGATGGTAACCTGCAGGCAGTGAGCCCTCAGCATGCCAGGCAGCCACACCCTGCCATGGCCAACCCCCGTTTTAGTCACAGCCTCTGTACTCCCCCTGCATCTCCTCTGTATCCCAGCAGCCCCAGCACAGCCTCGGGGCTTCTCCCACCAGGGCTCTGCTCCTGGCTCACAGCCACAGCACACCAGCCTGCTGCAGCCTGGCTGCAAGGCTGACTGTGCCCACCTCCCAGCACCCACAGGAGCCTACAGGCCACACAAGGCTCCTGCACGCCCCCACCTCCCCATAAGCACCCCCCAGGGCCTCACACCAGGGCCAGACCTCCACAGGGTACAGCAAGGACCAGCCTGCCACTCCCACAGGGACTCACTGTGTTGAGCTCCGTTCTGATGGTGGCAGGGCTGTCCCCACCCAGCACCACGACACGGGATGGCATATAACTGGAGTCCTCACTGGCCACCAGCATGCTCATCTCCCTGCAGCACAGCAAACACAGGGATGCCCAGCAGTTCCCACCTCCCAGCCCTGGCCCTCAGCTGTGCCACATACTGCTGCCCATGTCCTGCTACCCCCAGGACAGGGACCACCCTGGCAGGGCTTGCACAGATCCCCAGAGCCCTCTCCTCCACATACAGCCCTCTCAGCCTTCCTGGCCCAGCCCCACCTGATCACCACACCACACTGCATGTGCACAGTGATGAAGTGCGAGCCAGTGCTGCCATTTGACTCCCAGTATGTCTTGGGGTTCCTGTCTGTGAGCCTGCTGGCCTGGTGTGGGTTGGAGGAGACCTGCACCTTGTCCCAACACTTCTCTTCCTTCACCTCCAGGCTGGAGCCTGTGCAGAGAGAACACAAAGCCTCCAGCCACCAAGCCAGCACGTGCCAGCACAGGGCTCAGTTCCCACTCCCAGCACTCACCTCGGCACAGGTTTTGCAGGAAGACATCAAAGAAGGGGATGTTGATGGGCTGGTGGCTCCGGCGGTGCTCCTCAATCTGTCCCAGGACCAGCTACAGGATGAGGTGAGGCTCTTACAGGGGGCCCCCCGTCCTCCTCCCCTCACCCACCCAGGGCTGCGGCCGGCAGAGAGCAGAAGGCTGTCCCTCAGTGCTGGGGACAGCCTGATGGCCCCAAGAGCCAGAACCCCAGCACAGCTGGGCCTCCCCAGGCCCACCTGGATGCAGCCAGCCAAGATGCTGGTCGTCAGCTTCTTGTAGAGGCTGGAGTACTTCTCACAGTCCGTCACCAGGTTGAGCAGCGCTGGTGCCAGCGACGGAGCCACGCTGTGCTTTTCCAGGGCTTTGGACAGAGCCTCGTGGGTGCCCACGTGGCACATCACCACCACGCAGTCCTTGCTGGCAGTGGCCAGGCAGTGCAGGAAGCCAACGACCTCCTGCAGCACCTGCTGACCCACAGCCCTGAGCAGCCGGGGCAGTGCCAAGAACTCCCCTGACCCCCCCGGCTGTGGGTGCTGCAGCTCCATCCCCCCACCCCGACCGCACCAGTGCCCACCAGAGTCTGGCCAGGCACAGCGCTGGGCACGTGGCCATCAGGACACGGACACGGCCAGGACAGCTGCCCCCCACCTCTCCCAGCACGTTCAGACACAATAAGGCCAGGCTGGGACCTGCTTCGACAACGCTGGGCCCGGCCGATGCACGGCACAGCCAGCACAGCCGCCCTTGCCTGCCGGGAGTCCCAGGGCCCCCTCACCTCCCAGCTGCTGCTGTGGGCGCTCAGGGAGGACACACAGGGCTCCACACACTCGTGCCAGGGCAGCACATCCTCCTGATAACTGTCCAGGAACTTGTTCAGGATCCTGAGCGACGGAGGACCGAAGTGCCAGAGGCAGCCAGGCATGTCCTGTGCTGCCCCTGCATGTCCCCACCAGCACCCAAACACATACTGCTCTCTCCCCACATGACTCTGTACCCAGGACAACCCAATCACCACCTGCTTATGTGCTGGGGTGCTCCTGCCCCTGCCCCTGGTGAAGAACACCCCACCAGGACCCACAAACACGTGCCGTGTCTCCCCAACGTCACCATCAGCACTCACACACCTGCTGTGGGGGCCCCACCAAATCCTCCTGCACTCACCTGAGGATGCTCAGGCTCACAGCCTTCTCCGCCCCCAGCAGCTCCAAGCTGCGCAGCAGCAGCCTGAAGCAGCTGTGGTCCTGCAGCAGCTGGGCCACCTGCCCAGAGGGGACAGGGCCTTCCCCGCAGAGCTGCCGCTCCAGGGCCACCACCACCTCCTTGCACAAGGCGCCATCCTCCAGGCTGCCCAGAAGCATCCGCACGCCCTTCAGGTCCAGCGGGGCCTCTCTGCCTGCCACGACAAGGGCACGTGGGCCCAGCCCAGGCACTGGCTTGAGAGGCAGCGGCCCCTTGGGGTGCTCTGCCCTGGCAGGCGAGGCAGCCCTGCCTGCAGCAACCACGGAGCCCTGGCACGGGGAGGGTGGGCAGCGCGGTACCTGCTGCCTCCAGGCCCAGGGGCAGCCGGTGCTCTGCCAGGCGGTTGATGGCGCGCAGGGCCAGCACTGCGTGAGGGCAGCCGCTGCTCTGCCCGTCCCTCCAGCAGCTCTGCAGCACCGCGGGGAGGTCGCAGCTCGCCAGCTGCTCCGCCAGGCCCTGGTGCCCATCCATCAGCATGTTCACCACCAGCAAGCCGTTCTGCACTCCTGAGGAGCCCCTGCAGGGACAAAGCCACGCGGGTGCTCTCCTCCCCTCGGCACAGAGCCTCCCCTGAACCCACCTGCCCGCCATGCCCATTCCTCCCCACTGCAGAGGGTCCCCCAGCCCCAGCTGCTGTCCGCACTCTGCCCCTACCCTGGGACCCTCTGCATGGCGCTCAGGGCAGCAGGGATGGTACTCAGCAGACTGGCAGAGCCCTCGCTGGAGGCAGAGCCGATGCTGGCAAAGATCTCCCGCATCATCTGCGTGTCGGCGTGGTTCCAGGGCGAGGACTTCCCACCGGCACCTCCTGGCTCACCGTCTGCAGCTCCCACCAGCACCTTCAGGGCCTGTGAGGTCAGAAGCGGTCCACAGGGCAGCGGGCATCTCCACCACACCCGGGTGAGCCTGCACACTGCCTGCCCACACACAGCACGCCCTGTGCCACTCACCGCCAGGCCAGCCTGCTGCACCAGGGCGGAGGAGCTGTGCTGCTGCATGCAGGCCAGCACGGCCCGCACGCCGCCCTCCGTGGCAAACGGCACACGCCACTCGCGCTGCGCCATCAGCACGGCCAGCAGCCGCAGCGTCACCGCCACCAGCGCCTTCTCTGCCACCTCAGTGCTCAGCAGCTCCACTGCCACCTGCACCAGCTTCTCCCTGCTCGGGAAAGGATACCTCAGCAGGAGCCTCCTGGTGCTGCCGCTGGCACGCCAGCACCTTGGGCCCTGCCAGCCACCTCCTCTCTGCTCACACAGCTCTGCCACAGCTGGGTCAGCCCAAGGAATGAGCCTGCCTGGGACACAGGGACACAAAATTCACTCTTCTCTTGCCAAGTATGCAGGGACATGCTGGCCTTCACACTCCCACTGCCACCTCCTGTACTCCCAGCTCCAGTACTGTCCCCCACCGTGCCAACACAGCCCTCCCCAGGCAGCAGGAGGGGTGTGCAGCACCCCACAGCTCACCCAGCGCTCCCGGTCCCCAGCCTGCCCTGGGCTGTGCCAACTTGCTGCTCGGACTCAGGCTCCTCCTCCAGGATCTTCAAGATTTGCTTGAGCCCAGCTAAGCGCAGCCCTACGGCTGAGCTGCTGCTCTGGATCACGTCCACCGTGGCTGCAATCTCGGCCACCGAGCCGCTCCCGCTCACCCCTTTGGGGCTGCCCAACACTGGCCGGAGGGAAGGAGGCATCAGGGCAGCAATAACACCCCCAGCAGCTCCCAGGGTGCCATGCACCCACAAAACCAGCACCCACAGGCCCCCCACCAGCTGCCTGGCCCCCCTACCCTGCCCACAACCTTCCTCTCTTGAGGCAACGGTGCCACCTCCGGCACCGCGCGTGTGCCCCAGCACGTAGCAGGACATTACCTTTGATCTGCTCCTCCGTCACCTCTGGGAAGAACAGCCCTTCCCTCCCAAAGAGCTCGCTGAACAGCTGGGAATCGGACTTGGCCGCCACACTGGGGGCTTGGGGCGGCACTGTGGCTGCAGAAAGGTCTTCCTTTGCTGACTTGACCATCGTAGCTTCACGGCCAATGCTCCTGCAGCCACTGCCCTCTGAGGACACTGCCGTGCTCCCCCCACCATCCTGCTCAGCCCCCCTAACGAGGAAGTATCTGGCATAGACGCGGGAGCCACGCAGGTCACGCAGAGTGCTGCCCTGGCACCGCTTCTCCAGGACCTGCAGCACCTTCTGGGCCAGCTCCACAGGCACCGACAGCCGGATCAGGGCTTCTTCATCCACCTCCAACAGCCAGACCAACGGGCTCAAGTTAATCTTGGACTCGCCACAGACCTCATGCCCTTTGTGACAGCCAGTGGCAGAACTGATGGAAAGGCTGCACCATTGGGGGTCCCCGGGGCCATTTCCCTGTGCCACCCTGGCTGTCCCCAAACCAACTGCCACCAGCTCAGACCTCCCACCTGCACTCACCACCCAACTGCAACTGGCAGAATGACCCCATGGCCCTGCCTCACCTACCCAAACCTCACTGCACAGTCACTCTTCCAGTCGTGAGAGACTGCGTTTCCTCTCATCTCCCCTCACAGCTTTGCTGGGACGAGATCCCTGTGGTTTTGCCATCCCCACTCACCCTCCCATTTCTGCCCCGTTCAGGCTATCCCTGTATAGCTCATGTTTGCCATCTCCTCTGGTCCTGGTCCTCTCCCTAATGTTCTCCCTTGCTCTCTCCCTCCCGTTTCCCCACTGCAGGCACTGGCCCATACCTGCTCTCCCTGGTCCTGCTGGATGAGAAAGGCGATCTCCTTCTGCTCCTGTGCTTCCAGCTTCTTCACGAAGAAGAGCAGCTCCCACCACTCGGCACGGCTCAGGGCCTCTGCAGCCTTGGTCGGTGGCTGCCCCAGGTAAGGCAGGGAGTACAGACCTCCCAGGGGCTTGCACAAAAATGGTTGTGCAACTGCAGGAGAGCAGAGCAAGGAAGGGCACTGTCAGCTCTGCCAATTCCCCCGTCCTCTGTTGTACACTCCACATTCCCCAAGGAAAGAGCTCATGTGGACTGTGTTCACTGTACCACAGCCTGCTGGGGGAAAGGGAAGGGAAGTGGGAGATGGGGAACATTCTGTAAGGAGACTGATAGGCTGCTCACCTGCTCTCAGTCTGTGTCTTTGTGTCAGGGTGTTCACCTTCTCTTGGCCCTCGAGCTCCTTTTGCTCTGAAGGGCCAATCATCTCAACCATGTGCCAGTGCACCCAGTATGTACAGCCCAGGGCTTGCCAGTACACCTGAGGAGGAAAGCCCAGCAGAGGCCCAGCTGAGGGAAGGTGAGCCCAACCCCACTGTCCCCACAGAAGGCTGCACAACAGCCTGTAGCCAACAGAGCAGACAGGCCCCTGGGCAGCCCCTGCCCCCCAGGAGAGGGTACCTGCACGGGCGGCATGCCGTCATTGCTGCGGCGGAATTCACCCTCGTCACCCGCGCTGACCTGCTCGTAGTCCTCCAGCATGCGCACTCGCATGCCAGGCACGAGGTTCCCCTGCACGTACTCCACGTAGCTGCTGCGGCTTGGGAATGCCGAGCGTGTCTTGAATGGGATGGGCTCTTTCAGTGGAGAAATAGGGGCTGCTTCAGCAGCAGTGCTGGCTGGGGTTTTGTGCTGGAAGATGGAGCGGGTGGTGCGAGGCCGGAGCTCCCTTCGGGGCGGCAGCTCTGGCTTGTGGCTGTGGTTCCAGCCCATCACGTGCACCAGGTCCGAGATGAGGTTTGCCATGGCCATGCTGAACTCAAACTCCTGCTTCACACGGCTCCTCTCCTCAGGGAGCAGCCTGGGCACAGCGCAGCCCTGCTGCTCCTCTCCCTGCTCCACACCACTGCTCAGCTTGTCCAGGAGAGAAGTGACACACAGGTAGCGCTTCACCAGGACAAACAGCAGCTTCCCAGGGATCTGCAACAAGCACAGCTGTCAGGCTCAGCCTGCAGAGCACCTCCAGCTCCCAGCGCTCTCCGAGCCACCAGCTCATCCACAGTCAGGATCCCAGGAGAGCTCCGGACCAGCCGGCAGCAGCAGAGACGTCTCAGCCCACCCTCGTCTCCCTGCTCACAGAAAGGCTCTCCGTGTGCCTCTCCTCCACCTCCAGCCTCACACCAGGCCCACATTCTGTGCCAGCTCTCCCAATAGCCAGTCCTGCTCAGCCGCCCAACTCCAACTACCTTCTTGTCCCAAACAAGGACACCAGCCCTGGCCCTCCACTCCCACCACTCCTGGCCCCTTAAGCCTCACAGGCCCAGGGCTGGCAGGGCCTGCCACTACCTGTGGAAGGTGAATCCCCTCAAAGGACATGCCCTGCTCTTCAGAGGATGTTATCTCAGCAAACAGCTCCAGCAAGGTGCACCGACTGTCAAAGTCCATGTGCTGCTCAATGCCATCCTGTTGGCTCAGGGACAGCAGGACATAGGCCCGGCTCTCTGCAACAGCAACAAAAACTCTTCAGGCCCCACGGAGACAACCCTCACCCCACCCTCCCTGCAAGAGACAGATTCACAGGCAAGGAACAGCTTTGCTGCTCCCTGGCACCTGAACCACGTTCTGTCCTTTCATCTGGAGTGGCAACATTTTGCTCCACAATGTATTTTTTCTACCCCTAAAGCTGCCAAGATTCACCCTAAGCAGCAACCCAAATAACTGACTCCACATCAGGGTCCCAGGGAAGAAAAGAAGTTTTAACCTGAATCAGCCCCTCATCTGCCCCACTACAGAGCTGCACAAACTCAGACACTAGGACAGGGAAAGCCAGATCTCTTGTGGGATACACCACAGCCAGCAACCTTCCAGGTGCACCCAAGCCTCATCAGGCACTTCCAAGCCATGGTAGCTCCTCTTAAATGAGAAAACTGGGTGAGGATCAGCCTCTACCCTCCAGGCTTCTGCCAAGCCCCTTGGCGCCAGTCTTCATTGCAAGGGTATGCGGAAGGAGACTGTCCGTTCCTCTAAGTGTATCTAGTCAAGGACCTTTTCACTGCAAAAAGTGAAAGTAAGAAGAAAGCCATAAATGATAACAAAAAGAATCACAATCATGAGTGACAAATGCTATTGGAGGCAGTGAGGAGAAACAAATCTGGTCAGTCACAATAATTAGTAAGGACATTTGGAGTTTAAGAATGATTATTTTTCAGTAAGATTATCTGACTAATTGGAATTGGCAAGGAAGACAAAAGAGGGTGCACAGAAAGGCATATAAAAGGCACCAGTCATGTTTAAACCATGGCCAGCCAGTGCACTTGTTTGACAGCCCTGTACCTCATTGACACAGTTTGTCCTACTTTTTTACGTCCTCTTATTAAATCTTTTCTAACTCTCTCTACCCCATGTCTGTGTGTACTGCAAGGACTGTGTGCCAGCTACTGGTGAGACCTCTGTGAACTGCATTTGGTAGTAGGAACTGGAGCCTAACTGGGGGCGTGGGAATCCTGTGGAGTTAGCAAGTTGACAGACTGACAGTTGGGGATGCCATTGCCCTCTGAATCTGGGGAGGGTCTCATGGATTTGAGCCTGGAACCAGCTACTGGGAAAACTGGTGTACAGTGGACTCAGTACAAGCTACTCAAGTCTGATCAAGGTTTAGGTGTCCCTGGCCTGAGGTGCCACCTACTGGGGCAAGTGCAAGGGTCTCAGTGACTGGAACAGGGAGGGTCCTCGGCCATCATTCACTGGGGACTGAACAGCGTGTCCCAAAAAACAGCGACTGGAAGGGAGGCAGTGAGGAGGTTAGCACCAGCAGCTGAAGCAGGACTGCAGTGCCTGGTGCCAGAGGGAAAGGGCGAGTGTCTGTATTTTCCCCAATTCTGCTTGGCATGGAGTGTGCATTTAATTTGTTAGCAAAACTTCACTCTGGATTAGCTGGCAAGTAGGAGTTCCTGGGTCCAGACCAAGGTATGAGGCAGGTGGTGGTCTGTGCTGGAAGTCCCAAGGGACTTGTGAATGTGGAGTGTGGGAGGAACAAGTGTCTGAAGGCTATGTGTTTGTCAGCAAGCATTGGGCTTGACAAACTGATGAGCAGGGGGACTCCTGAGGCTGGTAGGTGGGCTTGGATCCAGGTACAGGTGCAGGACAGACAGAGGGGCCGTGCTAGGACCCAAAGGATCCATGAATGTGTGTGTAATTGTGAACCTGGAAAGTGCAGTGTGTGCTGGCAGGAGCAACCTGTCTCGGCTGGACGAAGAACAGGAGCGGACGTGGCTGTCTGTGCTTGTGTTTATGTGAGTCCTGTGAGTGGGTGCTGTTCAAGACAGCACCACTGTCTGTGCCCAGCCATGTCAGTGTCCTGCATGTGTCTGTGCTCTGGGATGGGCTTTGCCACTGGTTGAACCTGCAAACAGGAAAGTGGCAGCTGCATCCCTCAGGCTGAGGAACCCCAGACTCCCCAGGCTGGGCTCTAGTGGCAGAGCAGGAGAAGTGCTGGAAATGCTGGATGAGACAGCCACCTCTAATATTCTTTAACACTCCTAACAATTAATTAGCATCCCAGCTCAGAAATCTGTCAGGGGAAAGAGTTTTTAACTCTTACAGCACTCCAGACAACTACAACTGAGGAAGTCCAGAAGATCCAGACTAGTTCTTCCCCTTTTGCCAACAAGCCCCAAGACATGCTGCTTCCCAGGCATCTCACCCCTACAAAAGGACCGGCACCCCTCAGCTGCCCAGCAGCCCCTCCACAGTGGAACTGAGCAGCAGCAGCCCCCACCTGCATCGTGCGAAGCCAGGGCCCGCAGCATCTTGCCGGCACCGTGGCGGATCTGCTTCTCCCTGTGGCACAGCATCTTCATCAGCACGTCCAGGGCTCCCGTCTCCCTGAAGGCACCCACCAGAGAGCCGATGCTGGCGTAGGCGCTCAGCACGTGCACGGTGCTCAGGATGGAGCACTCGGGCGTCCCGGCCTCGGCCACCTGCCGCGTGGCTCGCTGCACCAGGCTCCTGACGTCGGCCTTCATCTCCAGCAGCGAGGCTTCATCCAGCGGCACATCTGCAGCCGACGGGCTGGGCGCCTTCTCCTCTTTCACCCACCGCCCTTCCAGCCTCCTCTTGCCCAGCAGTGCTGGGCAGCTGGCACAGACCTCTTCTGCAGACATCCACATCGAGATGTTCTCTGGCTTGGTCTCTGCAGAGGAGGCACTGCCGCCTCCCACTGCTCTCTCTTCCAAGCTAATCACACTCCACTGGATCAGGTATTCAGGCTGGCCATCGTGGCCTCGCCGCTGCTGGAGCAGCTTCTCCGGGCAGGCCTGCAGTTTGGGTCCCAGCTGCACAAGGAGGTTGCCACCGTGCTTCTCATTCACCATGGCAGCAGATGTGCCTGCAGAGACAGAGGGGAAGCAGGAGCTGGGGAGATGTGCCTGAGGCACGCTATGGCTAGAGATCTGTGATCTAGTGCTGGTGACATGGCAACCAATAAAACGTGCTTTTGTACTGGCTGTACACATGGTCAGCATTACAAATTCCTAATACTGCAAGTCTAGTGAAGTATGAGATGTAGCTTGCTTTCTCCTTGGAAAACTAACTGTGCATGTGTAGAAACAAGACAACAGGGCAGAACACAGTAATTTTTGGACTGCCAAATGGGCTGTGGGCATGGCAGGAACACGGACAGCAGTGCCCAGGAACGGCAGGTTTCCCCAGGAAGTTCAGCTGCAACGCTTTGCCTGTGTGCTGATGGAGCTCCCCGAGCCAGCTGGAACACACATGCTGGACCCAGGGGCCAGTGCAAGTCTGTACTGCGGGGCTCCGCTGCACATCACCCAGTCGGGACTGGGCACACAGTGCAGGGACTGGCCTGTGCCCGGGTCACACACGCCAAAGGTGGGCGGCACGGCGCTACCATCACCGGGAAGCGCTCGCACGGGTAGGCCGCGCCAGCGGCTGCAACAAAGCTCCTTCCAGGCGCGGGCTACACGAGAGCTCGCCGGGCACCGAGCAGCGTCCAGCTCGGCCCGTTCCGGCCGCCGCATCCCCTCCCCGGCCAGGCGGGGGCCGCTACCGAGGCCTCCCCGAGAGGGCTCGGGACAGCGCCGCTCGGGGCGCTCGCCGGCCGTGCCGTGCCCAGCCCGCCGCGCTCCCTCCCTCCCTGCTCCGCGGGGCCGGGCCGGGCCGGGGCGGCCCCGTTACCTCCGGCACCGCTCCCGCGCCGCTCCGGCCCGCGGGCGCCTGCGCGGGGCCCGCACCGAGCGCGGCTGCGCGGGGCGGGCGGCACCGGGAGCGCGGAGCGGGCGGGGGCGGGACACGGCAGGGTCGGGGCAGCGCCGGGGCTGCCTGAGGGGCGGGGGGCACGGCCCGGCACTCGGAGGGCAGCGGGACAGGGGAGGTGGCGAGGGAAGGGGGCGGCAGCGGCCGGCGCAGGGCGCAGTGCGGGGTTAGCGCGGCTGGAAGGCGCTGAGGGGTCTGTGCTTCCCAGCTGCGCAGCAGGTCACTCTCGCTGGAAGTGCCTTCCTGCCCCTTCGCCTTCACTGCTCCACAGGCTGAAGGTGGGGGAAGAGCCCTGTTGTCCGATAGCTAGGTTTGGCACGATTGTGCCCACTGACCCCACCGAGTCACTCACCCACCTCAAACTCAAGCCAAGGCAATCCGCAAACCCACACTTCTCTCTCCTGGCAACCCCACTACCAGAACCCAAAGGCCCTGTGCATAAAAGGCATCAGTAATGCGATAGCAGTTTCATGAAGGATGTTTTATTGGCCCCTGGCATCACTCCACTGCTCTGACCCGTGGCAGGTTGACATAGCTCTTCATGGGTGGGAGAGGCCTGATCTTGCGCCCGGCCCAGCCACCCTTGCGGTGCCACAGGCCTGTGTGTGGGCGCTTGCCCAGCCAGCGGTTCCGGCCTGCCTTCCCAATCACCCGCTTGTTGTGATCCACATTGGACACGCGGCCCACCGTGGCCACGCAGGTCTCCAGCACCTGGGGGACAGAGAAGAGCTGCAGCCCTCCCTGGGGATACACAGTTGCATGCCCAGGCAGTCAAGCCAGGGGCAGCACGGCTCCTTTACCTGCATATGCCTTTTGGAGGGCAGCTGCACGATGGCTGTCCCGTTCACTTTCCTCAGCAGCACCCCACAAGTCCCTGCAGCAGGCAAGAGAGGAGGCAGCTGCCTTGAGCAGCAGGTCAAAGTATCCCACCCTGTTGCAAGCACATGCCCATGCTGGGAACTCCCCAAAGCCCCTGCCACTGCACTTCATGCGGCACTTCTTGCTAAAGAGAGGGCCTTGGGAAATCAACAGGGCAGAGCTGTCCCCACCTCTCTGAGGGCTGTTTTGCACTCTTAACGGCGGAGATGAAAGCAACTCCCTGTCACTGGCCACCCACAGCAGTGCGCCCATGCCCTCTTCTTCATCTGTGCAAAACCAAACCACTACAAACAGTGCAGGGCCTCCTCACCAGCTGCCCGAATGTACTGTGCTCCCTTCCCAGGGTGGCTCTCCAGGTTGCAGATCAGCGTGCCGACAGGCAGAGCCCCCAGCGGGTACGCATCCCCTTCGTTGGCAGACACTGGAAGACAGAAGCTGACAAGTTGGGCAAGGAGCAGCTGACGAGCCCTTGGCAAGGCCGGTGCAGCTGCCCCTGGCCCTGGCCTGCACCTGCCATCCTGCCAATGTGAGAGGAGTTCTTGATGATGTCCCCCGGCTGCATGTTCTCCGTGGCAACGATCCAGCGCTTGCGGTTGCCGCCGGCCACCAGGGCGATGTCAGCCGACCTGTACGGGGAGCCGGCGGAGGCTGAGCAGGGGGTCACCACTGGCACGGCAGCCCCAGGCCGAGCCCGCACCCCGCACTCGCCTGCAAGGGTCGTATCGGACCTTGATGACCTTCTCGCTGAAGGGCTCCTGCGGGGCCCCCTCCTCGTAGCGCAGCCGGTGGAAGTCGATCATGCGGTACCGCCGCTTGTGTCCCCCGCCGATCCCCCGCACGCGGATGCGACCTGCGGGACACGGCAGCGGCTGCAGGCGGACCCCGCACCGCACCGCCGGCCCCGGAGGCTCGCCCGTTCCCGCCCGCCCGCCCACCTGTGTGATCGCGACCGCCCGTCTTCTTCATGCCCACGGGCCGCACGGTGTATTTGACCCGGCACTTCCACAGCGGGTCGGTGGTGCAGCGCGGCGCCGAGCCGCCCAACCCGCGGCAGACGGCCGCCACCGGCCCCGGCAGCCAGGGCAGGGGCGCAGGCGGCAGCGCCAGGGGCCAGGCGCGGCGCGGGGCGGCCGAGAGCAGGAGCGCCCCGAAGGCGCGGCACAGCCCCGTGGCCGCCATGGCAGCCATGGCCGAGCGCGGGGGCCGCCGGGCGGGGCGGCACGAAGGGGGGGGAGCCGCCGGTAGGGGGCGCGGGTGGCGCAGAGGCCATTTTGGATTTAAAGGGGCTGCGCCGCCGGGACGGCGGGCGGTGCTGGGTGCGAGTTTCGCTCCGCCCCCGCCGGGACCGGGGCCGCGACCGCGACCGCGACCGGGGCCGCCATCGAGGTGTCGCGCCGAGCAGGTGGGGCGGGCGGGGTCACGGGCCTCGGTTCGCGGCCCCGGGAGGGGGGAGGATGAGCGGGGCTCGACGGCGCAGGCCTTTCCCGGGGCGGCGTCCCCGCCGCGGGGAGCCGGGAAGGTCCTTGTGTTGGGGCCGGGGCCGGCGGGGCTTGGGGATTGCGGCGCGCCCTGTCCGCCGGGACAGCGGGAGGAGCGAGGGCAGCGCTAGGGCTGGGGCCGCCGTGCCGGGTCCTGCGGGCCGCGGTAACGCCGCGGGTCTGCGGCGTGAAGGGCGCCGGCCCTGCGGACTTTGGAGCCGGGGAGGTGCGGCCCGCGGGATCGGCCCCCCCCTGCTCGGGCAGCGCCAGGTCCGCAGGCTCGGGGGTCGCGGCCCCGCCGCGGGCAGGGCCGGGGCCGCTGGCGGAGGCCAGGAGCTCCCGAGGGAGGAGCACAGTGTGTCTGTGACGACGGTGGGTCAGCCCGAAGTCCCAGCCATAGCTGTTTCCAGGGTGCTGTGGGCACAGACTGCGGGATTCACTGCTCTATAATTAGTCTGTGCCTTCACTGCCTGGAACGGCTTTCACTGTAAGACAAATAACGTATGTAATGTATGTCTGCATTCCTGCTTTGTAACTTGTGTGACTTTTAACTGTGCCATTGCTGTGTGTACCCCATAGCAAGCCAGGTTTGCCCTCTGGAATTAGGGAAGGGAGAACAGCTTTAGAGAAGAAATGTATGTTGTGAGATGAGGCAAGAGACAATCTGCGTGTCAACATGGCTGGGCTGTCGCCTGGGACACCTGAAGCCCTTCCCCCTCGGGGGAATCGGTGGGAAGGGACAGGAACACCAGTGAAGCTCTGCACTGGGACAGGCAGATGTAGGTAACTGAGGACAGCATAAGGCTCACAAAACATCGTAGGGAGCACCGTGACAGTTGCGTGTTACTGTGGATGGGGTCACTGTAGCAACTACCTAAACTGGAGGCTGTGTCGTTGTCCCCTTTCTGTGTAAAGCACGTAGAGACTGAACAAGTGCTTTCAGCACTGCCTGGTCTAGCTCCACCCTGTGCAGTGTGCACACAGTAGGGCTCCAGCCATCCCATATCTCCTGTATCTGGCCATCGCTGTGGGCACAGCAATAGCAACCACACAGCTGGACGGTTCTCTGCAGCTGCACCAGCTCGGTTTCAGGGGCTGGGATGGGGTCAGCAGTGGGACGAAGGCGAGGGTGATACAAAACAGGATGTAGAACCCGTTCGCCACAGGATTGGAGGGTGGGATTGGAACAAAGCTTTGGCGGTCTGAGGAGGAGCTCGATAGATCTCCTTGGGCAGAGTTTGGCGGCATCTCGGGGGCTCGGCCCTGCTCCTTGGTGCTCCGGTCGATCCCTGAGGAGGGAGCCGTGGGCTTGGCGCGCGTGGCGCTTTCTGCGCTCCCAGGAGAGCGTCCGACCGTCCTGTTCCCGGAGCCTGTCCGCATCCCTCCCCTCCCCCTGCCGCAGTGTGGTTGGCTGCCGAGCGCAGGGTGCCTGCGCCGCTGCTCGCTCCGAGGGCAGCGCGGCAGAGGGAGCCGCGGAGCGCCGCGGCCATCGCTCCTTCGCCTCCTCCAGGGGACCCGGCGCTGGACAAGCCGCTGCAGGCAGCCAGGTAACCTCTCCTCTGCGGCACGGGGCGGGAGACATTCCCATCCGGTGACTGAGGTGGGCAGGGTGCCCAGCCACCCTGGAACAAAGGACCGCTTTGATGCGCAATTTCGGGCAGAGCCGATGACAACTTTTTTTTTTTTTTTTTTTTTTTTCCTCGCGAAGCTTGCACTTAGCCAGGTGGACACAGAATTTCTCTGTGGCTGTTCTGAGGGTTGAAGGGGTTTCTCTGGCTTGCTTGTTCCAAGCATACGCAGCGGGCGTGACTCCTGCCAGACAAAGCCGGAGAAACGATGACGGAGGCAGGTCATACAGCAGTGGCTCTCAAAGAGCCTTGTTTCCCCCCCAAACCTTCCTCCCATCAATTAACTGCTTCCTAAGCTGTTCCGAAGTGGAGGTGCGCCCTACCAAAAGTGCTGGGCTGGGGGAGGGGGGGGCAATCGCTGGTAAGCTTCTGGGAAGCAGAGGATGCGTCTGGGAGGAGGTGTCTGAAGAAGAGCTGAGGGATGGTGTTGCAGTAGAACGCTCTGACCAGGCAGCCGGGAGAAACCTGCACAATGGTGGGAGGCAGCAGCACGTTTCCAGAAACCACAGGCTTCCCTGTGTGACTTGCACAGGGACATCTGGAATTCTATTGCGGTTCCATGCTCCCTAGTGACCTTGGTCTCCTCTCTGCCGTGCCACCTTGGAGATGTGGAAAGCACCCGCCCCTGCCTCTGCGTGTGGGGAAAGAGGGTGGTGTTCAGCACACACAGGTCAAAGATCTAGCCAGCTCAGACACAGGGTAAATAAACATGGCTGCGCTTTGCTGTAATTGGCAGAAGGAGCAGGAAGCATGTGTTCTTTCATCTGCTGTTTTGGAGGAATGTCCAGGTTGGAACAACAATATTAACCCCAGATTCCAAAATGGCTCTTGGGGCACAAAGGACACATGGCCAGATTCTGACCTTGGCAGAGTTTCTGGATAAAGGCTTAATTTGCTGGGAAAGAGCCACAAAGAACTCCAACTAGACAGGGGAGCCAGAGGTAAAACGGATCCTTTGCTTGTTATGCAGGTAGAGGTTTGTCTCTGTGAATTTGGCTGCCTCGTTATGGTTTACAAAACCTGTTTGCTTCTGGAAATAATAGCACAGTGTTGCAGCCTGCAGTCAGCTGGTGTTTGTGGCTGCCCCAGGTACACCATGGGAGGGAGTGTTTGCACTCCACAGCCCTTCAGGGCACGCACGGTGGCTTCAGGGCTCTTGCTGGTTCTATCTGCATCCTGGCCATCTCCTGTACTCCTCAGGCACATCCAGTGCATAACATTCGCATTAGACAGATGCCTGCAGAGGCACTGGCTCCTGGGAATTATTCTGCCTGCTTTAATACCACTTCATGCTGTCAGGGCAAGGTAATGGCTCTCACTCTGTTTTTTATAGAGTGAGACTCCCAATCAGATTCTGAAACTGGCTTTATTCCAACTGCTTAGCTCTTAGCTCTCTGTCTCCACTAGCCTGGAAACACATTTTGATGGTGTTCTACTGTAGTCCCAGGCACAGCAGATGCAGAATGGATTTGGTAAGCCGCTGCAGACATAAGCAAGAATTTAAAAACAAGGTCTTATCAGCTGATCTGGAGGTGCCAGCACAAGCTTGCTGGTGGGGGTGGTGAAGACCGCTGTTCTCATTCCAATGGCCTGCTGGAAGGTGCATGTTTCCCCAGCCAGCTGACGTCATAAGCAGTATGAAGTGCCGTACAGAGCAAAATGGCTTTCTGCTAATGGCACAGGTTGGTGCTGTTTGTTTTATTTGTTTGTTTTTGCTATGGGTGGTTGTTTTGTTGTGGGTTTGTTGTTTGTTTTTTTTTTACCTCTTATTGCTTCCAATATCTGTATTCTTTAATGGTAATGAATGAAGGGGAGTAAGACCTTCCTGGCCTTGAAAGGAATGAGTGATCTGATACAAAGCCAACAAGACCACTTGCTCTGTCTTACTCAGAGTACATACACATACTGGAATTGGAACATGCTTTGATAACACAGAAATTGCTTGCTCTGGTCAATCAAAACAAACCCTAGTACCTTTTTGTCTTGTCATTTCCAGCTGAAGGCTGGAAAGAGGAGGGGAGTTCTTTCTGTCAGCGGTTCTGAACCTGACTCACTGTGGCCAAGTCCTTGTAAAGCCACTTTAGCACCACCTTGCCCTAGGTTTCAGGAGGGTTATGTGGCAGCGTGTTTTCTGTTAGAGATCGTGGGTTGGTAGGGAGCTGAAGCTTCTGGGACAGAGAGGAGTGTTTGGTACTGAAGGGAAAGAGCATGAAGGGAGCCTCCTGTCTCCTTGCAGGAGAGACCTTCCACTTGAGCTGCAAATCTGGTTCCTTAGTGCTAGTCCTCTGGGCCTCTTGCAGCCTGCTGGTTAGCACAGACATTCCCAACACAAACCTTACTAGTATCTAGAAAAAAACCCCCAGAGTTTCACAATCAGTTAGAGCTGGCATGTGTCAGCTGCTGCTAAAAGAAGCAATCCTGGCCTTGATCCCTCTCCAGGGGATAGGGAGGGCTGTGCTGTTTCCAGTAGCACAGTCAACTTGTACTGAGTTACACCACTCTAAGGACTGTGGAAGCTGCTTGGGTGAAGCCTTTCTGGTCTTGGAGATTGGCTTCAAAACCATGTGTGGAGGGTGCCTGGATGCCAAGAAGAGTCCTGGTTTTGGGACATAGGAGAATGTGAGTGAGAGAGCTCGTTGCCTCCACTGCCTACTCTGTTGCTGGAGGTAGATTGCATTGCTTCTCTTGCTTTGGAGAAGGGTCCCTGTGGGACCCTGCTGAAAGAAGGCATGCACTGCATTTCCTGTCTCTAGGCCTTGGATCAATTTCTAGTGCTGTGCCTCACTCCTTTGTCCTGAAAAGGTGTTCAGTAAAAGCAAATGCATTGAGTTTATCTAAGGAATTCATTGGAAAATGTATTGGGAAAGAACTTTGGATGGCAAATGAAGCTCTAGGTGCCCCCTTTTTCGGTAATAGGGTGGTGAAACTTACGAGCCAGAAACAAATAGTGACAGAGAATGTCATGCACATTGGAGTTTGAGTGACGTCTTTTGACTTTGGGATTACAGCTCAGAGATTTGTTGGGTATGAACTCCCAGGGTGCTGACCCCTCGCTGATCTTCTCTTTGCGTGTTCTTAGTGGCTCTAGGGGAGCGTACAGGCATTTCTGGCAGTGGTAACAAGCGTCACAGAGCACTCTTGCTGCTCTGTGCCTCACATGAACCTCAGCATTTCTTCTTTTACTCGTATTGGAGCAGCTCTGGAAATGCCAACTGTTGGATGTGCAGCTCAGCAGCATCAGTTTGTCATCCCTTTTCTATGGATCTGTTACAGGTGGCCTGGGGTGGTGACCCTGAGCACAGTGGCTCTTCTAGCAGTGGTGTGGCAGTGTGCAGGTTTCCTAGCAGTGTCAATGTGTCCTGGCTGTGCAGTGGAAGCCTCAGAGGCTCTGTGCAGCTGACTAATCTCCTACAGCCTCTATTTGCTTTCTGACACTATGGTATCAAAACAAGGAGAAAGCTTGTGCTCATGACATGGCCTCTGTGATGGTTGCAGCTTTGGCACTCTGATTGCTTTTTATTGCTTTTATTTTATTTTTCAGCATCCAAAGTATTAGGTCTAGGTTTTGTTGCAGTGTTGAAGACTCAGCTGTCTTATTTGCGAACTCACTTCTAGCTTCATTGGAGGTCAACCAGTCTTTCCAGAGACCCTTTGTTGTTCAGCAGTAATGAGCTGGCAGAGATCCAACAGAGAGAAAACCAAAACACCCCACTCACCAACCCTCCCTGCTTTTGTCAAGTAATTTTTCTTCCCAAATATATAACCTTGCTGTTTTACCAGGTAGCATAAGCGTGTCTCACAGCATGAGACTGGGATAACTATGGTAAAGTAAGACTAAGCCCTCTGCTCCTATTTCTAAATGCTACCATTGCTATCTATCTCCCAGATGTGGTCAGTCATTCTGGCTGTGGGTCAGACTTACTCTTCCATCGGAAGCCTTTTTTCCAGAACCCAGCTGTTTTCCTGCAACTACCATATCCCTAGATCACCATCTCCTGCAGAAGAATTTCCTGCTAAAAATCTGTGCCCACTTCTGTACAGAAAGTACTGGCAGGCCTTCTGCAATTTGAACGAAGCTGCAGTTATTGTCTTGACACTATTTCTTGTTCGACTTGGGATGGTACCCTCCATTTCACTTAGGTCCAGGGACATGCAGAGAGGCTGTGAACTGAATTTGTTGAGGTGTGCTTAGACCTGAAATCTCTGTCCTGCTGTATTTGACTCCTGATTTCCCTGGTGCCTTTTT
Source organism: Myiozetetes cayanensis (assembly GCF_022539395.1). Taxonomy (NCBI): domain Eukaryota; kingdom Metazoa; phylum Chordata; class Aves; order Passeriformes; family Tyrannidae; genus Myiozetetes; species Myiozetetes cayanensis. The sequence continues at coordinate 3,510,916 of NW_026087411.1, read as the reverse complement.
TTTTTTTCCCACTCTCCATAGTCTTCTAGTATTAGGCATCATATCCTGAGCTTTAAGATTCATTTGGACCCATTCAATCTGACGTACTTGTAACTGTTGTGGGTTAAAGATAAAAGCAGTGAAGCTTCCAGCTCTTTCCTCTTAAAGCTCTTGCATGTGGGAACAGTTTTCAGAGGCAGAAAAATGAGCTGCTGAAATTGCATCAGCAATTTCAGTGATTTCCTGGTTATGCACTTGAATACAGGAGGAAGGTTGCTGCCTGGCAGGATGTGCTTGCTGGTGGATTCCTGGCTGATTGCTGCAGTTACCACCAATATTCCTTCCCTGTCTTTCCAGCAGCACTCCTCCAAGTGGGAGCAGAAGAGGGGAGATGAGGTGGGTGTTGTTGGAAAGCCAGGCTATTCTAGCAGCTCACAGTAAATAGGGAAGACCTGCCAACTAGAGCGGAAACGTGCGGGTGGAGACCTGGGCTGTGACACCTGCAGAGCCATGAGGAATGCAGCAGAATAAGCTAGGAACTGGGCAGTCCATTCCCAAGGAGCTGTTTGGAGAAGCATTCTTTCTTCCTATTCCAGTTTAAGCTCACCCTGCAAAAGGCAGGTGATGATGTCTCCCCTCCTCTCTTCAGGAGTGTTTTTTGTCTGGAAAAAGGACACTCAGTGCCCTTTGCTGAATGTAAAGGAGTAGGAAGAGTGTATATGCAGCAACCTCAGCCTGCCTGACCTTGACATTGGCTGCCATAGAGCATGTTTCCCCTTTGGAGGGCTGAGCACCAAGTGTAGACCTGTCAGCACTGGAGAGAACTAGAAAATAAGACTCTGGGGGGGGAAAATTGTTGCTTTGGAAGGATAATAAGTCAGCTCCCGCTAGTGTTTGTTGGTTTTCTTTGCTGTGCAAGGGGCAGCAGCATTTGAGTGACTTCTCTGCAGTCTCACGTTTCTTTTCTTGTTGAGCAGCTGCATGTTGTCCCTAGGTCTGTCCAGTCTGAACGATCCCCTGTCCGCCACTGAACACTGGAAACGTGTTGGTACCTAGCAGAGCTGTGCTTCTAGGATGTCATCCTAGGCCAAGGTTGTGTACAAATGTTTGCACAGCCAGTGAGAGAAGAGCCTGTTTTGGTATGTCTTGAAGGATCTGAGGATGTAGTTGCAGGGTAGGATGAGTCTGATGTGCTGTGGGTCAGGATGTTTTGACTGTTTTTGCTTTTTATGCTGTAACATTGTAACATGTTCCTCCTCCCAAGGCATATGTATTGTACTTTCTAAAGATGGCAGCAAGATGGACATAAGTGTTGCTGCCCTGAAAACTCAGCATTTCACAGCTGACCCCAGTACCCATAGGGACTGCCTAGCTGTGTCATCTTTACAACAGAGTTCTAGTTTTGTGGTGTGTTGGGTATGAGGCCATTCCTGGGTATCTTGTGTCCCAAGCATTGCCTGTGTTCCACTGAACTCCCACTTACCTGTTTCTAAGTCTGAGGCTGTGTTTCCTTATGAGTTGAAAGGAGTGATCGAGCCGTTTAACCCTTTGGCAGAACCCTTGGGTTCTGTGGAAGCAGGTAAGTGCCTGCTGAGCCTTCCTGGGAAGCTGTCTGGATCTATTTCAGAGCAGGACAACAGTACTTGGCCAGATGAGGCAGCACTAGTGTCCTTTGGGCTACCAGTGTCTTTCTTTCAGGCTGGGAATTGTTGTACATTTGCTCCTGAGTTGTGCTCACCTGCAGAAGTCTGCCTTAGGAAAGGCTTCCTTTATCGCTTTAGCACTTGATCGCACAGATGTGTTATAAAGGTGGGAAAAAGAATAACCAGGGTAGTTGTCAACTGGTCTGCTTAACTGCTGGTTTCTGGAAAATCAGTTTGGAAGATAGGATATGAGTGGCAGCCAACTCTCAACAGACCTATTTTTCCTTTCAAAACAGTGATCTGTGCCCTCCATCTTAACGGAAGTGAGGTTTCTCATGCTATCCTTATCATACAGTCTTCTCTAAAGTAAACTGGCACAAGTTGCAGTCCAGATGAGATCATTTTGGTGTAAAATGCCCAATGCACAGGGTTAACTGCATATGAAGCATGGCAGATATCCAAAAGTGAAGGATACAGTGAAGTCTGACTCATGGTTGGTGCTGATGCTGGGTCATGAAGTGAATGTCATGTTGGCAAGTGTGACTCTGGGGTAGATGGGGCAGGACAACTCAGTTTTTGTTCAGAGATGTGAACAGGAACGCAGTCTTCAAGAGATATGAAATGCCTCTGCCTGATGAGGTTCAGTAAGGTCTCCACTGTGTGTTGAGGGTTTGTTCCCCTTTCTGAGGGATGAATTTGTATCACTGAAACAGAAACTAAAGAAGAGTTGAGAGGAGAGTTCAGGCCTATAAAATAACTCAAGAAAGAGTGAGGATAAAGAGGAGGAAATTAGTGGATATAATGAGATGTGCTTACTTGAAACGGCTGTCCCAGTGCTGGTCATCATCTTCGCTTTCAGTGCTGCAATGAGGGAGAAACTGGGCCACTCAAATTGCTCAGGGTTGACTCTCTGGTAGCTGGACTGTGGGATTGCCCTGAGCCTTCCTGGGCAGACTGCACAGGTGAGGAGAAAAGGAGCCCTGCCAGAAAGGGGAGTTCTGCTCTCTCTGTTCCTATACTTGAGGCAGAATTTCTGTTCTCTCACTAAACTAGGCATAAGACAGCTGCCTAACAAAGAGCTCAAACCATGCAGAGGTGTCTCCTGCAGGAGGGCAAGGGCAAGTCCATTGGCAGCAATTTCCTCACCACCTCCTGCATAGCTCCTGGGCAGTTTGCCAGCTTCTTGGCAGCAGGGCCCTGGGCACTCAGGTTGCAGAGCCCTCTGCCAGCTCCAGATGGCAAGGAAATGCTGGTGGGCAGGTGCTGCCTGTGCAGGGCATCGCAGGAGGCTTGTTTTGGAGTGACCCATAGTGATGTGGGTGGTGTCTTTATTACTGACTAATGTGAGAAGGCTGCTGGGGTGGCCCAGCTGGAGAGGGAGGTTGGGACTGGGTTAGATGACTGAATCATGGAACAGCCAGGATACTGTCAACCAGCTATAAGGGGCCTTGCCTGCCTCTTGTGCCTTGCACCCTCTGGCCTGTTGTGTTTCCCTAGCTCCTGGACTTTCTATGGAGGGATCTTGCAGCCACGATAATCTTGTGGGTTGTAGTGGTTGGTGTCCCTGTGCCAAGGCAGTAGCTTGGTATTCTCCCATTGGATATCTAGGGGGAGGACAGGGAAGGAGTACAGAGTCCTTATGCCTTCCTGAGGAGTCCTTGGGCTGGCAGCAGGGCACATGAAGATGGAAAAGCTCTTAGTGTTTCAAGCTGACGCCCACACAAGGGTTATGCTAGCGTGACTGTAGCAGTTGGTGTATGTGAGCTTCCCCACACTGTGTGAGTCAGTCCTGCTGGTGGTGTTGCATCCCTTATTACCACAGTGGCCGTTCTGTGCTGGGGCTGTGATCATCAGGATGTGCTCTTCTGGTCAGGCAATATTTTGGCACAGTAATGCCACTGCTGCCTCCTTATCTATGAGATGTTCTTCCAGGAGATTTTCCATGAGGAAGCAGAAAGCTTTGAGCTGGCATCCCTCCACTTTCTGTTCCCTTTCCTCTGCAGTCAGAAGAGGTGTTGAGCTCTGACAGCCTCTCTGCATCAGTGGTCTGTGGGCAGGAGTGGTACGGATTGCAGCCACAAATCTCTGCTCTTAAATGGAGGCTAAATTAGCTCTCCTCCTGCTGGGCATGTGCGAGTGTTGGAGGTCAGCACTGATTTTTGTCTCCTCTCCTTGCGTGCCACTGCATTGGTTGCCAGCATGCCATGCCACATAAGCAGGGGGCATGTGCCATGACAGCTGCCTGCTGCCAAAGGGAGAGGGTAAGATAAAGGGCTTAGAGTAGGCAACCAGTTAAACACTATCTCTGACTGCTTGAAGGAGGTTATGATACTTGTGTCTGGTTGTGGCACTCTGAAAGAGCACTGGGGCACTCAGGTTTCGTCTTCTTCTCTGTAGGGCTGCAGGACTAGGACTATGTCTACCATGGTGTACCCAAGGGAGGAGAAACTGGACAAGCTGAGCCAAGAGGAGATCATTTCCAACACCAAGCTGGTGATGCAAGGGCTGGAAGCACTCAAGAATGAACACAACTCCATTTTGCACAGCTTGCTGGAGACCATTAAGTGCCTGAAGAAAGATGAAGAAGCCAATCTCGTGCATGAGAAGTCCAACCTGCTCCGCAAGTCAGTGGAAATGATTGAACTGGGGCTTGGAGAAGCTCAGGTGAGGTGGTGGGGGATCTCCTGTGTGTTAGCCAGGACTGACAGGGGAAGATAGGCATGTGGCCATTTCCCATAAGCCTCAGGGACAGGAAAGGGCTAAGTGTAGAAGGCCAGCATGACCCTGGGGTGGACCCTAAGCATGCATGTGAGGGAGGCACAGGATTGTGGTTGTGACTGACTGAGACTCTTAACCAGGTGATGATGGCGTTGTCCAACCATCTGAATGCTGTGGAGTCAGAGAAGCAGAAGCTTCGTGCTCAGGTGCGTAGACTGTGCCAGGAGAACCAGTGGCTGCGCGATGAGCTTGCCAACACCCAGCAGAAGCTGCAGCGTAGTGAACAAACTGTGGCTCAACTGGAGGAGGAGAAGAAACACCTCGAGTTCATGAATCAGCTGAAGAAGTATGATGAGGACGTCTCGCCTTCGGTATGCCCTAGTCCTTTTGAGCAGCTGCTTTTTGTGCGTCTAGAAGGTTGGACCAGCAGTACTGCCTGGGTGTAATCCAGGCATTGCCTTGGATTTTGTCCCTTCCCAGCTACCATGCACAGCAATGCCTGTAACTAAAGGGGGCCTGCATGGGGCACTGTCTCTGGGAGAAAGTGGAGTAGCATGGATGCTGGTGCTGGGGGAATCTGGCTTTTATCCATTTTGTTTTGGGGGAATATGGTGGCAGAGACAACAGGGGAAGTTGAGTGTGTTGGTGGGCTGCAGAAGGGTGGAGAGTTTGGCAACTGACTTAGCCCAGGCTGCTGTTGTCTCCTCTGAGAACCAACAGTATTGTGATTCTCATCCTCTCAGGAGGAGAAGGAGGGTGACTCCACCAAGGACTCCCTGGATGATCTGTTCCCGAATGAGGAGGAGGAGCATGGTCCCGGATGTAAGTGTTTGCTCACGCATGGTTACTGCCTGTCTCTGTTCAAGCCTGCTGTGCCAACTGTGCCATGTTTATTTCTCTATGTCCATAGTGCCCCACCAGCACAGCAGTGCCGTGGCAGCTGCCCAGCAGGGAGGTTATGAGATTCCTGCACGCTTGCGCACCCTCCACAACCTTGTTATCCAGTATGCCTCCCAGGGGCGCTATGAGGTGGCTGTGCCGCTCTGCAAGCAGGCGCTGGAGGATCTGGAGAAGACATCAGGCCACGATCACCCTGATGTGGCTACCATGCTCAACATTCTAGCATTAGTGTACAGGTGAGCGTGGTGGGGAGGGCAGGACTGGGCCAAGACAGGTTTCTGCATCTCCTATTTACCTCTACAGCATATCCTGGTGAGCACATCCTTTCAAAAAGGTTTTGGCATGGGTGAGGTATTTGGTTTGCCAGACTCCCGGGTATAGCTAGGGACTGGCTAAAGTAGGTAGGAATGGAGAAGTGGAAGGGTTGTGAGGGCTGGATCTGCATGGAAGGAGGACTGTTGTTTGTAGCTCTGCCTGCTACGGGCTGTGTTGTCCAAATCCCAAGTAACTGGTTGACTTTGCACTGCAGGGATCAGAATAAATACAAAGAGGCAGCACACCTTTTGAATGATGCTCTTTCCATCCGTGAGAAGACTCTAGGCAAAGACCACCCAGCTGTGAGTATCTCCCTCCTCTTTCAGTCCCTTCCTTCACCTTTGGGTGCTGCTGGGGCACTGTTCTCGCAGTGTTTTACTACTTCAGTATTTCCTGCTGTCTGGTTGAGTACAGCCTGTCAGGAGTTGGCTTCTCTTGGATCCTGCCATGTAGGCAGGGAAGCCTTCTGTCTCTGGACCTCCTTATCTTCAGAAGCAGCAGTACTGCAGGCATGGAGGAAATGGGACAGTCACTGTTACTGCTGCTTGCACCCCTTGTTTGATCCCACTGGAAGTTGCTTTGTTTCACAGAGAAGCTTATGTCTCTGTAGGTGGCAGCAACTTTGAACAATCTGGCTGTTCTCTATGGCAAGAGAGGGAAGTACAAGGAAGCAGAGCCACTGTGTAAGCGAGCCCTGGAGATCCGTGAGAAGGTACTAGTCTCCCACACTTTTACCTTTCAGGTCTCTCTTGGGGCTTTCTCCCATTACCTCAATGCACATCGAAGATCCAGGGCCTACCTAGTCTCTTTAACTGCTGTTTCTGCCACCACTTTTCCTGTCCAGTGCTTGCAGCCCTAGAGAGGCCTGCCAGGAGGTGGAAGCTGGAATTTCTCCTCTTCACCTCCCTAGTCCTTAGCTTTTGTCTGACATAGGCATGTGCTGGAGGGACGAGCACCTACTAATTCCAGGAGTCCGCTGCAGTCTTTTTGGCTTCTTTTCTTTTGTTCCCCCAGGTTCTAGGCAAAGACCATCCTGATGTGGCCAAGCAGCTGAACAACCTAGCCCTGTTGTGCCAGAACCAGGGAAAGTATGATGAAGTGGAGTACTATTACTGCCGGGCCCTGGAGATCTACGAGAGCTGCCTGGGTCCTGATGACCCCAATGTGGCCAAGACCAAGAACAACCTGGTGAGACCCTGGGGAGAGGCTGTGTGTGGTTAGGGAGGGGTGCCATGGGAAAGGTGAGCATTGACTTGTGCTTAGAAGATGCAGAGAAATAGATTACCTCTGCCCCCTCTTGCAGCTGTGTTTCCCAGTGGGGCTGGAGCTGTTTTATTTTGGTTGCAGGCTTCCTGTTACCTGAAGCAAGGAAAATACAAAGATGCAGAGGTGCTGTATAAGGAGATCCTTACCCGTGCTCACGTGAAGGAGTTTGGCTCTGTGGATGGTTTGTACAGCAGAAGCCACTGGGGCTGGGGAAGGGTCTCCTGGCTCTCAGCCTAAACTGAGCTGGTTCTGGTGTCACCCTGAATGAGGGATGGGATGACTTGCGGGGCCCCTGCTTTGGGCAACCCTTGAGATGCTGCCATTCTAGTTATGGCAGTAGCATTAAGCTGTTCCTCCTCTTCTCTCAAAAGTCTCAACCCAGTCTTTACTGGGTTGGGAATACTTGTGGTTAAAAGGGAGAATAGCAAATAGCACAGTCATTCCCAGACACAGGCTGAAGTTTCTCCTGTGCACTTAGCACATGTCCTTCCCCATGAAAGGACTTGTTCTTTCCTTCCCCTGTCCTGCTCTTGCAGTGTTGGTTTCCTTTCTTGGGCCTCTGGCCCAGGGACCAAGAGTATCTGGAAACCTTGTCATTTACCTCTGAGGAGCTGCTGCCTCTGGGGACAGAATGCTGGGTTGTGCAAGGAGGCAGAGCAACAGGATGAGGTGGTGAGTGGACCTGTTCTGCATTCTTCCCCACACAGATGAACACAAGCCAATCTGGATGCATGCAGAGGAGAGAGAGGAGATGAGCAAGGTGAGTGATTGCAGGAGGTTTGATCCTCTCTTATCACAGCCACATGCTCCTTCCTGGAGGAGCTGCAGTCTAAAAGCTGCCATGGCCCAAGGTGTCTGGAGAGGGGGAATGTGGCATGGCTGCTCTCTGGGACGACAGGGAGGGAAGGCCCATCAGAGAGCATGAGGCTTTTACTGAGGCTGTTGAGCTTCTCAGCCATGGCTGCATGCTATCTCTTTTTGCTTTAGTGATTCCTCTTGGGCATGCAGGTGATGAAAGATGGTGGATGGCAGAGGGTTGTGCTGCAAGGCCTTGGCACTCTGTTCCAAAGAGCTGCCAGTACCCAGAGCATAACTGGCTTCTGAAGCAGCCCTATAGGCTTGCCTAGGGAAAAATGGAGGTCAAGAAGAAACTGCTGTAGGAAATAGAGCCAAACCTGAAAAAGATCTCTGAACAGGGTGGGCCTTTAAAGAGGATAGAAATGGATTGTGCTTGCCTTGAACTAGGCTGGAAGGCAAAGCTGCTGTTGCTCTGTGGTCAGACAATAAATTCAGCAAAGTTCTGTCTCTGCTTTTGCCAAGTCTAAAACTTTGTCTGCTTTTTGACAGGTGGGTGAAGCAGCAGAGTGAAGGGCTCTAGTCTAGTCCTCTAGCTACAGTGGGAGCAGTCTTCATATTCCTTTGCCCCCAGAGCAGCTCTCAGTCTTGAATGGCTCAGGCAGCAGGCTGGCAGGCTTGACTTAGTGACTAATCAGTCCCATCCTGTGAGTCCTGAGAGCAGAGCAGTAGGAGGTTCTTCCCACCAGCATCCTGTGTCTTCCTGTTGAAGTGCTCTGTGCCATTCCCAGTGCAGGGCAGTGCTCAGCTTTTCACTGCTCCAGTTGCTGCACTATGAAGGGTCTGCTGCAAAGAATCTGTACTTGCTGCAGCACCATCCTGGAGAAATCCAAGTTGGAGTAGAGATCAGGCTCCCCTTGCTCCCCCTCTAGGATTGAGGCTATTCTGATGGTATCTTTGGAGAATTAAGAGGTGAAAAGTAGATAGCTGTAGTATGGAACTACGCTCCAGATAATGCAAGCTTTGCCACAGGGCAAGACAGCAGGCTCAGGGACCCACAGATGGAGTGAGGTTCGTTTTACATCTGAGTCTGAGGCAAGGGCTGAGCCTCTTGCTCTGCCCCTGGGGCTCCTGTCCTTAGGGCAGTTGTGCCTGTGCTCCATGGCACACCATGGTTGGCATTCCTGTTTCAAGCAGCAGTAATCACAGATATGCTTGTACTGCTGACCCAGGAGATGGGGCTGCAGTGCTCTGCCTTGTGCTGTTTCCATATCTTCTACTAAAATGCATGAAATCCCACTTGCAGAGCTTCACTACTTTTTTCCCTTACCCCTCTTTCCTGTCAGCAGAGGGAGGCCAGCTCATGACAACAGCAGGGCCTTGGGCACAGCTGGCAGCCTGGGCTTTATCTGCTCTAGAGGATTTGACACCTTTCCTGTCAGGTTTGGACACCCATTAGGGCTGCCTCAAGCTTCAGAGGTGTATTGAGTCCTGAACTCTTCTGTCCCTGGTGCCTGCCCAGGCCGTGTAGGCTCTGGTGCAAAGAAAACCACATGTGCCTAGGGTTCAGGTAGACTCTGGCATGTGGGATAAAGTTGAGAGGTGCTGTGGGACTGAGTAAGAAAAACGGTTCCCAGTGCAGACAGTTTCTTCTGGGCTAGAACCCTTTCCAGAGGGGAAACTCCTATGGAGCAGTGGCTCCCTGAACCTGCTTGGTGAGAGCAGCCTGGGCTGAGGGCTGAACTGGGTGCTTCCTGCCCAGTCCATGTGTCCTGTGGGTGCAGAGCTGGGGTGTGGCACTCCCCCAGGTGCTTGCCACTACACTAGGGTGTACAGCATATGGACAAGCAGCCCTGCTCCTGCAGCAGTGACAGATTCCTGCTTGCAGGTGCCATGGTCCCTACTGGCCCAGGGCAATGCTGGCAAGCAGCTACTGCTCTGCAGTGTGGGTTGTCCAGATCTTCCTCCTTGAGTGTCGAGTTCTGCCTCCTCTCCTGTTGCTCTGGCCAGCTGCCCCTTTGCACCTGGCTATGACAGGGCCAGCCAGCCACCTCTGAGGTGCAAAGGCTGGGCATGGAGAGGAGACAACTAACTGGGCTGAGCTGCTGTGGGCAGGCCTGACCTCGTAGGCAGAAGGGTGGGATGGGGCTGGCTGATTTCTTTGCTAGTCATGTCTGAGGGGCTTAATGCCCATGCAGCCTGGCATGCCTTTGGGGTTTTGTTGGGGTTTTTTGTCTTCCTTTTGCATGTTGGTTGGGGTGTTATGCCCTCCAGAATGCCATGAGAATAGGCTGTGTTGTTCTTGCTGCCTTTGGTACCATGGAAGGGGGTAAGGAGATGGGATATAATGCTCCTTCCTGGTACTGGGCTGTCACTTTTGCTTGTGGCCAAAATGTGTTGTGGCAAATGGGCTTTTAACTTTCCCTCCAGGAACCTGCTGGGCTTCGTCACTGCCTTTGCATGTTGTGTTTCCAAAGGTTGGGCTGGTGTGGGGGTGCAGCCTGGGCCTGACCCTGGCATCTAGTGGGAGAGCATAGGCCAGAGGAGGGCAGCAGGTGTGGGACTAACAGCTCTGATCTCTCCTGCAGAGCAAGCACAGAGACAGTGCTCCCTATGCTGAGTATGGTGGCTGGTACAAGGCCTGTAAGGTTAGCAGGTAAGAGGTGGTCTGTGGGCAGCTGTGGACTCTGAAGGGAGTGGCTCCAGGGCTCCCACTCACCTTCCATGTGTTACTACAGCCCGACTGTGAACACCACTCTGAGGAACCTGGGTGCACTGTACCGGCGCCAGGGCAAGCTGGAGGCAGCGGAGACCTTGGAGGAGTGTGCAGTTCGCTCTCGGCGACAGGTAACCCCAGACAGACCTTCCCTGGTGGAGGGGGCATTGCAGGACTTGGGGTGGCAGGTTATGGCACTGTGTTTGGTTTGGGGTGTGGTGAGGGATTCTCCTGGGCCTTGCAGTCTCTTATGTTCTTGGTTACATTCCCGTGGCACCAGAACACCTTGGTGATTGGGATTGCTTTTGTGCAGAGGTAGACATGTGTGTACACATGTGGGGTTGTATGCAGGGATGGAGTAGATGTCAATGTGTGTATGTGTGGGGAAGAAGGCATGGCTCGTTGCAGTGCAGCTGAGTTAAGACAGATTACTGGGCTTTAGTCAGCTACTGAGAACTGCACTCACTGGGATGTTTTCTACAGAGTAATGTTTTTGTCCAGAGGACATACCTGGAATTTCTTAGAGTACCTCTCTCCCTAAACTCCTGTCAATCCTCAAATAATAAAGCAGGAGCTATAAGCACCTAGCACAAAGACCGAAGGACAGGAGAATACTTCACACTCCAAAATGTGAAGAAAAAAAGCTGTCGGCTTTGGGGTAGCAAGTCCTTGTTCCCCAGGGTGATTTATGGCTTTGTGGGGACTCACGGAGCTGGGAATCCAAATAGAGACTGCTAAGTGCAGGAAACAGCATTTGGCTGCATCTTGCTTGTGCTGGAATGTTTTGGCTGTGGTGGGGCAATGGCCAAGAAGAGGGAATGGAACTAAGCACAGTGATGCAGGGCAGATCTCTAGAGGGAAGGAACACAGAAGGGCCAAACATTATTCTTCCTTTTCCTTTTCTACTTGCAGGGCATTGACCCGATCAACCAGACGAAGGTGGTGGAGATCCTAAAGGAGGGTGATGGCACAGAGAGACGTCGGAGCCTGGGAGGCAGCGTCAAGTACGAGAATGCCACAGACGGTAGCGAGGAAGTGAGTATGGGCGTGGAATGGAGCGGGGTAAGTACAAGACACCATCAAGAATGGCCTCAGCCGGCTGCCAGAGAGAAGGGACAACCTGGCTGAGGGCTGTCCCCGCGTGGCCTGTCGTGGCATCCTTGTCTGCCTCCATTCGTTCCCTGCACATTTCCTTCCCCTCTTTCTTGGCATGAGCCAACCAGCCTGCAAAGGTGCGTGTCTGGGTCTGGCTTCAGGTGTACAGGCCAGGTATTCCCAACTAAGGGCTCCTGCTTCAGAGGAGCTGCCGGGCCCTGGAAATGCACAGCATGAGCTGGTCCTGGTCTGCCCTTTAATCTTAGGCTTGCAACCTTATTAACATCTCTCCCTGCTGCTCCCCTCTTGAGGCCCTGGCTGAGAGCACTGGCCCCATCTCAAGCTCACACAGCCTCTGAGAGCCATTCGGCTGTCTGTCCTGCGCTGCGCCACAGACAGTGCTGAGCCCGGGGAGGGTTGTGTGCGTGTGATGTGCTTGGTGTGTCTGTGAGTGAGTGACTGCAGGGCACAGGAATAGTCTGCAGCCAGTGTCTTTGCTGTCCCCGTCTCCTGGTCTCATGCCCTCAGCTGGCTCTGGCCAAGCAGAGGTGATAAAAGGCAGGTCTTTGTGGGATGCCAGGATGAGCTGACTAATGGTGGAAAGAGACTGGTGTTAGCTGGGGCACAGACAGGCCAACCTGAGGCTGTCTAGGTTTGCTCTGAGGCTGAGGGGCACTTTGGTTACTAGCACTGAGCTGGGAGAAAGGTAGTGATCCAGGTCTGGAATTGGCACCTTTTGTCTCCTGCAAGGAGGAGGATGGAGAAGAGGTGACAAGTGAGCATGGTGCTGGTGGGTGCGTGGCTTGAGGGTTGCTAGAGCTGTTAACACTTACTGTTCCTTCTGCAAACTCTAGCTGAGAGTGTAGTGTAGCTGGGTACCCAGGGGTTGCTGCAGCCTGGAAAAGACAAGATGCTGAGTGCACAGAGTCCTTCGCTGCCCCCTCACATCTGCTGTCACTAACCCTTCCCTACCTGGCTCTGCTCTATCCTCACCTGCATCAGCTCCCTCCCTTCCTCCTTTTTCTTTCCTATTGCCATGACAGCCCTTCAACACCCGAAGCCTGCTGGCTCTCTTGATTGTGGATTGTACACAGGAGGTGGCTGAAGGGGATCTGGAGAACAGACCTTTGAGAGGACCCAGCAGCCTCTGCCAGATGCACGGCTTCCTCTGTCCCAGCTCTTGGCATAAGGAGTAAAGAGGGTTTTAGCCCTGGCAAGGCACTGACCTTGGGCCCTTGCACTCCTTATTAGTAATGGGGCTAGACAAGCACAGAGGGAGGGCTGAAGGTTTGGATTAGAATTGCCTGGTCCCTATGCTGGCTGGTGAATCTTTGCAGTTCCTCCTGGTTGTAGTTGGTGTTGAGTCATCTCTTTGCACTGGTGATGGTCTGGGAAGACCTTCCTGACAGTCTCTGAGGTGATCGTTTCAAGACAAGTAGGCAATGCCACCCTTTCCCACAGCCTGTCCTAGACAAGGGGAATAGTTCCTGCTCATATGACCCTTCCACAAGGGTCTTCACAGAGCTTCCCTGACCCAGCCAGCTGTAGATAGAGGATTTGAGGGCCTAGGTGGCACAGCTGCTGCCATATGATGCCTTTTCCAGCCTGCTGCACACATAACCAGTCTCCTCTCCCAAGCCAGCGGCCCTGCACTGTGCTGCAGCTCAGCCCAAAAGAAGACTGTGGCAGCTCCTGCTGCTCCTGTCTGTCACAGCCTGTTCTCTCTGTTGGTCCAGAGACCTCACATGAGCTGCCTTAAAGCTGTCTCTGCTGCCCTCCCTTAGCTGTCATGGGCTGCAGGTAGGGCCATGGGAGCCCCCAGGGTGCCAGGAACCTCTGAGCCTATGGGCAGCTCTGGAAGCACCCCAGGGCGTGGACCAACTGCTTGCTTCCCGGGCAGTTGGGCTGTGAGAGCCAGCATCTGGGACGTGAGTGCAGGGATGGCACCAGCTCAGTGGTGCAGTGGCCTTGGCAGGTACCCCATGCCCAAGGCCCAGGAGCAAGGACCCCCCACAGCAGGAGGCCCAGGCTGTTCCTGCCAGCACGCTAAACACGTTGGCGAAGAAGTGAGCCTGCAGTTTGTCTCACAAGAATCTCTCCCTGCTCAGACGTGGCCCGTTGTCTCTGCATGCAGCCTGGGCCCTGCCCCACCTGTTCCCTAGGTGACCTACAACCTCACAGCCTTGTAAATTGTGTCTTTCTCCTCTCTGTGCACTAGGCTTAAATGCCTCCCGAGACTCCCTCTTTCCCCTCCACTGCAGTCACCTGGATGTTTGTGTTGTATCTTCTGACTTTTCCTCCGCACCATCCCTCCTTCCTCGGCGAGAACTCCACGCCAGTCCCCCAGCCCTCCCAGCGCGCGAGGGCACCGCGATGCCTGCAGAGGAGTGCCTGGCCACGTGGCCCAGCTCCAGTCCTGTGGCCAGCAAGAGCAGGAAGAATCTGCGAGGAGCTGCCCGCTCCCCTTGGCCAGGGTGACGGGCCACCGTCCCCTTGCATGCCCCCACCCCCAGCCTGCCCCTGTACATCCCTGGGGACCAGGCCTGCAGGGAGGGGATTGTCTTCACTCCAGGCATGGTGACTCCACCGTCATTAGACGTCCTCAACCCTCCTAGCTTATTCCTTCCATCTCTACAGAGGCACGAAGATGGGTGGCTGTTATGGGACAGCAAGGCCTGGCCTAGGCAGGGCTGTCATGTGCCCACTTGCTTTCTTCCCTGTAGGCTTAGCTGATGTTAGTGCTCTGTAGCAAACCTGCGCTGGTCCCTGGTGAGCTGGGCTCTTCCTGCAGCACAGGGCAGTCCCTATCTTGCTACCTTCCTCCCTGCTGAGCTCAGCAACCCAGGGGCAGTATGTGGGTCTCTCTACAGGGCACAGGAGTATAGGATGGCCCACAGAGCTACTGGACATCAAAGACAAGGTGTGGGGGTGACAGCCAAGGGCCGTGCATGGAACAGGGACCTGCCAGCACAAGCATGTTGAGCTGCAGCCTCCTGACTGGATGCTGTATCCAAGTTCCTCACCTGATGGCATTAAGGGGTGAATCAGCTCCCCATTGCTATGGGGTTCCTAGGTGTGGCTGGTGGGAGAAGCAGGGCTGAAGTTGTTTGCTGTTTCTTGGAGGCAGAGGAAGGGTAGGAGGAAAGAACTTTTCTGCAAGGGGTCAGACCCCAGGCCATTAGAAGTGGCTCAGATGGGGAATGGACTGGTTTGGAGCAGAACGGTTGGGAGAAAAAGGAGATGCAGAGAAGGATGTGAGGAAGGGAGGAGCTGGGGCAGGGGATGCTCTGAGCATGTGGGAGCGGATGGGATGGCTGGAGAGAGGTTGCCATAGGGGAAGGGAAGGGGCTGTATTGCTCACAGGTCCCTAGGGCTGACTGCAGTCTGTCTGTCCCTAGCCAAGTGGGTGGAAAATCTGTAACCCAGTTACCTGCTAGGCACACAGTACTGACCCTGAGGGTCTGTGGGGGTGGCTCAGTGCCTCTGATTGGTACTTCAGGCCTTCACAGGGTCTGGTGCTGCTGGTCACTACTGGGAAAGGAAATGTTTCCTAGAGCCAGACTACCACTGTTCTGAGTCTCACACCCTTGGGTTTACACAATCATCCTGCCTCCTGTGGGAAGTGAACCTCTCTGGCCCTCCTACCTGGGAAGAAAGCTAAGGAGGCTGCAGCCAGCAGGATAGAGCCCAGAGGCCAGCGCAGGACTCTCCCTTATTTTTTTAGCTAGATTGTTTCTCTCATGCTAGTCTTCTGGCAGGTTATGATGCTAAATGTGCCTGTGTCTGTCTGGGCCTGGCTTTCCTGTGGTGGTGCAGAGGCCTTGGGGTACATGCATGCTGCTCCTCTGGGAGTTTATGCTTGCTGAAAGGAAGCTTGTCCTCTGGACCATGGGCTGTGGAGTCCAAGGCCAAGTGCTCCAGGGCTGTGCCTTTCCTGCCTCTCCTAGTGCTGCTCCATGCTCCTGGAGAGTTGTGAGTCCCCAGGGCAGGGTGCATTTGGACCTCGGGGCCACCTGACCCTGTGCTTTGCCATGTCCTGGACCTGGTGCTGTAACAACCATACCTCTAATTAAAGGTAGACAGACCCAAATTGCTGCCCTGTGCTTCTTTCCATGCTCTGTAGGCCAGCGTCGGTCAGTCTTGGGGTGGTGGGTGCAAATGCTGCTGCAGCAGGTGTGGGGATGCTTGGTGTCTGTCTGTGTGTGTTCAGGGGCATGTGCTGTCCTCAGGGCACCTCTCTTAGGCTGAGAATTGGAGATGAAGGACCCAGCTCCACTGTGCTTCTCCCTGTCCTCCAGTCTGGGGTTGCTGCTAACCTCAGTTCTCAGGTTACCCATGTGTGGCAAGGCTGCCCTGGGGGATCTAAGCTTCCCCAAGAAGCGTTTCTGTTTAGCCAAAGAAATACCCCATTGTGTCTCGCAGTTCTGAGTGAGCTCCACATGCTGCCAAATCCTGCCTAAGTCTGCTGCTTCTGTGTGTTAGGCAGGGTAGGAGCATGCAGGGCAGTGCAGCTCAGTGGTGGAGCTGCTGCTTTTTCTTTGAATGCTCTCATCCTGGTGGGTGCAATGGGGTGGGGTCTCTGCGGCAAACCAAACCCCATAAATGTTCTGGGTTAAAAATAACCCTGCAGAAAAGGGAGTGGGGATAGAAGAGAGGCTATTTTTAACCCAGCATGCAGCAGCATTTGGTTCTGGTGTTGGTCTGCAGTCAGTCTGCATCACTGCAGCTGGGAAAATGTGGCTCCATCCTCTCCAGCCCTGACACAAGAGCATACTTCCTGGCCAGATCCTGCTGCCCTTGTACTATGGTCCTGCTCCCGTGCCCAAGCTCTGTGCCCTCTTCCACCACTGGTTTGTGTGCCCTGGGAAAAGAACAGTGTCTGGCATGGCAGGAAGAGTTGTAACCAGTGCAAATCTGGTGGGGAGGCAAAAAACACCCTACTCCATCTTTGCTAATGCCACACACTTGATGTCCATCTCCTCCAAAACCTGCCCAGGATGCTTTATGGAGGAGTGAATTGTTTACTACTTTTGGTGATCTGCATTTCTGCTGAGTGAGTCCCTTGCAGCAGCAACACATGGCTCCCAACTTGGAAACCCCTCATTCCAATGAGAAAGTGCACTTAGCTTATCCAAGAAGGGATGAAATGAATACCATGAGAAAGGGTTGCTGGTAAGAAAAATCCTGGTCAGCTGTTAGAAAGGAGTCTAGAGCTGAATCAGCTTTGGTTAATCAGGGCAGAGATGTGCTGGAAAAGGCTTCCCTAGGACCACAACCTGTAGTGGTCAGCACAAGGGGCTGACTGGCCTCTAAGGCAGAGACCCTGCTTACCTGCAGAACTGCATGGATAGTCCTGGGGTAATTAATTGCTGCTAGTCTGAGCCACAATACATTTTGGTCATTCAGAGGGACTCCCCCACATCCTAAAGAGCAAAGGGCTTTTGCCATCACCTTATCTCAGTTTTTACTGCCCGTGTGTGCCGCTCGTGTGTGCCAGGGGCCATTGGAATCGGGAGGAGGGAAGAGTGCTGTTACCAGGCCATCAGAGCAAAAGTAATTCCACATCAGCAGCCGTGCCATAACCTTATGTAACAAGCAGGCTGGGCCACAAAGGAAGAGCTTGGTGCCGTAATGACACAGTGGTATGATGTGTCATTCAGGCAACCTGTGTCTCGCATGCATGTGGTGCAGGAGGTGGGCTTGAGCCTGCCAAGGGCTGAAAGTGCCTTTCTGAGTAGTGGGGACTTCTGGAGGCACATGGGAGGAAACAGGCTGGGGAACAAGATTTCTGGCTGGTTTTGGTCTTCAGAACAAGCAGGCAGACATAAATAAAGCCCTGCGAAGTTCCACCCCTGGGGCAGCTAGTGTGGCTGGACACAGCTAAAGGTGGGGGGCATAGGAGTCTTGGCAACACAGCAGCCATGTGTCCCCAGTGGAGCTGCCTGAATTGCTCAGGAGGCTCAAAGCTAATTGTCTTGGGGCTGTTAGAGGTGGGAGAAGGTTGTGTGTGCTTGTAGAATGTGCTTATCTGATGTGAGTGAGCCTGCAGGACTAGGGTGTGCATCGGGATGAGTGCTGGATGGAGAGGAGGACTGGTAATGATGTGGTAAAGAAGGGCAAGGGGTGGGAGAGCATAGTCTCCAGCCAGCAGCAGGTGAGGAGAGAGTCCTGGCCTGAACAAAAGTATCCCTAAGCTTGGAACTCTCATCAGGGCTTGTTGCTCCTCTGGGCAGTGGTACCTCCTTGACAGCTGCTGCCTGAGCTGTTGCAGGTGATGAAGCTATGTCATGTTTGAGCAGGGATGTGGGGATGCCCGTGCCATTTGTGCTGGTGTCCTGGGGCAAGTCAGCAGCCTGTCTGGGTGTTGGGCTTGCATCAGGTAGGCTCATCAGTTTGGATGAGCCAGGCAATGGTAGAAGGGGGTCCCTGACTCCATGGTCATCATGTCACGTGAAGGACCAAGGTGAGGGGGCAACCATGTAGTCAGCACTAAGCCTGCTTTGGGCCAGGGCTAAATCCTCAGTTGCAGGCAGACAAGAGGATGTTTGGAGCCAATTCCAGCCACTCATCAGCAGCATGCCAGAGCCTTATCAGTGCCACTCAGCCATCATCCTGGCTTGTGTCTCTGTGTCCAGGATGGCAGTGGCACTCTGCAGCGCAGCAGCTCCCTGGGGAAAATCCGAGATGTGATACGGAGGAGCAGTGAGATGTTGGTCAAGAAACTGCAGGGCAATGGTCCCCTGGAGCCCAGGAACACCAGGTAGGTAACAAGGATCAGGCTGGGTACAGGGCAGGTGGGGGCCCTGCCAACTTGTGGGTCTGGATTCGATCAGACACAGCGTGGTCAAACCTGCTCTCCTCTGCTTTCTTGTAGCATGAAACGAGCTGCATCATTAAATTACTTGCACAAGTCTAGCGATGCTTCATTCGAGGTAAGCACAGGGTGGGTGGAGGGGCTGGTACAGGAGTGGGCATTGGGGTAGGGCCTTGTGGCCTATGTCACAGCTGGTCAGGGGCATAAGAGTGGGCCACAGGGGCAGTGCCTGAGACCTCCCAGTGTGTTCACTGTGAGGCTGTGCGGTGTTGGAGCCACTCTGCCTAGGCCGGTGCTCCCACGGCACCCCTGGGCAGCTGCAGACCTCTTCCAAGGTCATAGATCCAAACCTGAAGGTCTTGCCTCCAAGTACCCACCTCCCTGCCTGCTCAGCAACCCCTCCAGCCACAGAATGAGAGCAGAGGCAGCACCTAATGAGTCTGACAGCAGCACCAGGGCATCTCTGGCTTGTGAGGCAAGGGGTGCTGGAGTTGGGGTAGCAACTTTGGGGCGTGGGGGTGGACTGCAAATACCTCACCGGCACTATTTTTTCTAGGGCACCCAAGGCCTCCGTGCGGAGAGCAGAGGCCTCAGCGCCAGCAGCATGGACCTGTCCTCCCACAGCTCCTTGCTCTCCTCCAACTGATTCTGGCTGTCCTGCTGCTGGGCACCCTGGCTTCCCGCTGCAGGGGCAGCACCCGGCACCTCCCCACACCACCTGCTCTGTTTTCCCCATCACCGGCTCTCGTGCCACCGTCTGCCTGCCCAGCCCGGCCTCCCCCGGGAGTCCCTAGCTACTAGTTTGGGCACCGCAGCCCGCCCGCATGCTCCTCTGCCGCACATTGGGCTCAGCAGCCCCGATGGCGGCTCGCTCGGTACCGGTCGCACACGCTCGCCAGGTAGAATTGCCAGCCCGGGGAGGGAGGGCGGGCTATCCCTCGGCCGGGGCAGTGGCAGGAGTGTCCCGTGCCCCCGGACGCCGGTCCCCCGCCGGGTGATCGTTGTACTTTATTTTATTAAATAAAACCGAACCTAGAAGCGACCGCGGCTCGGCCTGAGGGGGGGTGAGAGGGGCGGGGAGCGGGCGCCGCCTGGCGGGGGGACAGCGGCGACGGTGGGCGCTCGGTCCGCCGGCGCGCCAGGGGGCGCTGCCGCCGCGGCGTGCGGGGCGGTGCCGCTGGCGGGCCGTTCCCGGCGGACGCGATGGCGCGGATCACGCTGGAGGACCTGGAGGGGCTGGGCGAGGAGCCCGAGGACGGCGGCGACAGCGAGGACGACCAGGAGGAGCAGGGCCGGCTGTTCGCGCACTGGGAGGCCGTGGCCAGCACGCACCGAGTGAGCCTGCCCCGAGGTGAGCGCCGGGCCGCGGGGGTGGCGCGGGCCCGCCGGGGCTGACGGCACGGACCGGGACTCGTCCTGCGCTGCGGCCGGGGCGAGCCTCGTCTCTCCTGTTGCTTTGCCTTGCAGACATGGCAGGCCCGATCGCCCAGATGGCCCGGCACAGCCAGGCTCGCGAGCCTGTGCCGTACGTGTCCCTCTCGCAGCACGGGAAGGTGAGGCCGGACCCTCCCCGCACACCCGGGTGTTCGCCCGTGGTGAGGCAGGCTCCGGTGCCGCTGCCGGCCCGGGGAGCAGGAAGAGCCTCTCCCTGGCGGGGGAGGTGGCCCTGTATCACAGGCGCGCACCAGCCTCACAAGAGGTTCCCGCAGAAGCATCCCAGGATGGCACCTCTGGATCGGTGCAGTATTCTGGTGTTCCTGTATCTCCTCCTCTGTAGAGTAATGGCAGTGCTCAACTTCCCGGCCTTTATTTCAAAATTGGACTAGTCCTGCTGCTTTTTCTGGTCTTCTGACTTCCAGCTGTCTCCTTTACCAACCTGTCCTCTGCTGGGGTGGGCACATCCAAGAGAGCGAATTTTCATCTCCGAGTCTGCTCCCTGCCTTGCTCAAAACTCCTCACTGCATAGCTCAAAGTCCTGCTGGCTTTGTGTTTGTGCTGGTTATGTGGCTGCTGGTGGAGCTGGAGCTGTCAGCTGCCACAAGATAAATATGGTTCTGTGGGGAACGCAGGGCCTCTGGCCCTCGTCGTCAGACCTGAGCATGTGTTGTTAGTTGTCACAGCTGCCGATCCAAACACGGTATCTTCGGCCTGAAAATCTCGTCTCCATGCTGGTCAAGTTGCACGCTTCCTCTCATCTCTTGCACATAAGGGTGCTTCTGAGCTTTGAGAAACAACTGCTTGTAAGACTGGTTCCTGTGTCTCTGCAGGCCTGGTTCGGCTTGCTACCCAAGACATCTGTCAGTTGTCCTCTATATGAGGAGAGGTTAACCAATTTTTTCTGGGCTGAGGTCCAGCACTCCCTGTAAAACATGTCTGAGCATGTGGGTTGTGCAGCTCTGAACTGGGGCTTCACCACACTCCCTCTTTCCCTGTTCTTCTGGTCCCAGGGACTTAATCTGGCCTCTTCTCCACCTTCATTGATCCCAGGGCAGGAATGGGGCCCCAGGACTTTGTGGGAACTGATTTTTTTGTTGCCTGAAGATCTTCTGTGCCTGGGGAGAATTCTTGGAGTTTGAGGTTGGATGAGAAGAGCCACTTCCTGGCATTAATGCTGAGGGGACTTTGGAGCTGGGCTCTTAGGGACACATTTCCCAGGTTCAGGCAGGTCATTAGTATTTGTTGCTTCTCCTGAGCTATCAGTGCTACAAGCCCTCTCAGAGGCAAGTGAATTTCTATGCCACCTACAGTGCTGTGCTCTGTTGGTACTCAGTCAAATTCCCCAGCTCACATTGCAGGGACCTGTTGCTACTGGATCTGTGTGAAGCACCTTCAATATTTCTTTTGGCCAAGTCTTGTCTGGAGTGGTGGTGCTTAATATAAGAGTCAGGCTGTGGCATACCCTGCTGTTGTGACTTGCTGGGTTGATGGGTTTATTTGCAGATGATCTGGCAGATGAGAGTTGCAAACAGTGTAGAGGGACTGGTGGTTTTCTTGCTTGGAAAATACTTTTGCTCTGCTCTGCTTTGCTTGGTGGGACAGTAGCTGGCATGGCCACAGCTAAAAGGGTGAATGCTGGCTGGCCTGCAGTGTTTTGGGGCACTCTTACTGGCATCTGACTGATGCACACCAGTAGGCCAGATGCCTTTCTTCTGCCTTTGGTTTGGCTCTCAGAGGCCTGATGTGGGTGGAGGCACAGGGAGGCTGCATTCACTGTTGAGTCTGGTCACAGCTTCCTGGCTCAATCACTGCCAGCACAGCTGTGGAAGCAAGAAGTTTGAGAAGATACGCTGAGCTCTGTGGAACACTTTAATCTGGCTGAAGAACAGGAGAACAGCAGGAAGATAGGTGCAACTTCCCAGCATCTCTTTATGTGTTACCTGTGATCACAGACGTGCCATGAGCTGAACTATGAGCATATCCAGCTGCAATTTTCCCACTCCTCTTGCCTCGCTTCTGTGTTGGCTTTGTCCAGAAGACTGGACATTCTGTCTTGGAAACAGAGATTCTAACCCATCCCACGAAGTTGTCCTCTCTGCACCAGCTGGGTTCATGTCTCTTCTCCTTCCTATCACTTCTTGGTATGGGGGAAGGATCTGAGAGGAGCTTTGTTCCAGTCTTCACAGCTCTTCTGGATGCTAGAGCGCTTCTGCCAGATTTTCCCCTCTACTAGGTGGGAGTCTTTTTGCTTGTTATCTTCTGTGCATACAGTGTTCCAAGGAAAAGGCACTGTACCTGAGAATAACGTCAGCCTTACTGGAGGCCTTTGGGTGCCTGGAATCAGGAACATCCTTGTGAGTAGGCAGGACAGAGGATGCACTGCATTCCTTGTGCATGCCAGGAGCCTCCAGACCCCCTTGCGCCCTGTCCTTTGTCTGTGCCTTTCCTTTTGCTGACTTTTGCCCGGTGCTCTTAAGTATCCTTGTCTGAAGTATGCGTGATGCCAGCTCTCCTTGCCTTCTTTGTCCTTCTCTGCCAGCTGATTAGCAGAGGGGCTTGTTTCGGCAGGGTTGTGTCTCCCCGCTTCTTGCCTGTCAGTGTTGGTTTTCCACCCAAGTACTGCAGTGTTGTCAGCGCGCTTAACTCTGACTTGGCTTCTCTGTGGCCTGTTTCAGTGCGAGGAAGCAGCCTATGAGGAGCGGCAGTACCCAGCTGGGAAGTGGGCGTGTGTCACCAAGGGGGAGCCCATGTATGAGCAGAGCATCTCCATGAGCTTCATGAAGCTCATGCGCTACATCTGCAAAGAGAACTCTGTAGGTGTGTGCAGGCAGCGGCTGGAGGGGCTGGCAGGCTGCACAGAGGGAGGGCTTTGCCACTGTCCCATCTGAAGTGGGGAGAAGGGCTGCCACTTCTGACCCACCTGTCTCACTGTCTTCCTGCCTCCTTCTAGGTTGCTATCTGGGCATGACAGTCCCAGTGCTCAATGAAATCCACCTGACCAAAGATGAGACCGAGCTGGAGCGTGAGGTCGTAACTGCTTATTATCTCCCAGCAGAGTTCCAGCAAAACCCTCCTGTTCCCATGGACCCTGAAATCCACATCACTGAGAGGGCACCGCTCCGGGTTATAACCAGGTGACCTCAGCACCAGAGGTGTTTTCTCAGCTCAGCAGAGATGTACAAACTCCCTGCATGGCTGCTGTGGTTCCTTGGGCAGAGGGATGGGAGCCCTGGTTGTGGGAAGGGTGAATGTGCTGGCTCTGTTACTTACATTGCTTACGTTGCTTCCTTCGCTGCAGGGTTTTCTATGGGATGACCACTGAAGAGACAATTCTGCGGGAGATCAGTCTCTTCTGGGAGCTCTTGGGCTCCACAGACACTGTGCTCCGGGAAACCTACATTGTGGCTTCTTATGAAAATCCCAGCATCCCTCAGCGCCGCAATGAGATCTGGTTCATCTGCCGAGCAGAGTGAGTCCCCTCTGTGACCACAAACCGTCCCGTGACTGGACCTGGTGCAGATGGCAGTTCTGACCCAAAGCAGATGGAGCACGTCCTGACAAAATGACAGACCAAGAGACTGTGGGGTGGGTTTGCAGCCTGCCCTGCAAGGGTCCTGCCAGGAGACATCCTGCCTGGTCTGCACTTCACCTGCCCCACAGGGGCCAGCTGAGGCTGGAGCTGGCACCAGGGACAATCTCTGCAGCAAGCTCCTGGTGGGAAGCGTGCGGTGGGGGCTCGTTAAGGTAGTGACCATGGGGGCTTGTGCAATGTGCTAGCCTGACCTGTGCTCCTCTCAGCTCTGAGCTGGGCTTGCAGAGCTGTGCCAGGCATGCTAGTGGGGCTTGTGATTGGCAGAATCACAAGCTGATGGTGTCTAGAAGGCAAATGAATGTGTATAAGGTGTGGGGCTCTATATGGCCTCTGGCCTGCTTCCTGTGAGAATGGCTTCCTATCCCGAACAGAGTCACTGAAACGCTGCTACAGGGACAGTGGGGTTTGAAGGGGGAAAGGGCTTGAATTCAGGTGCAAATCCTCAATGTTTCCTGCTGGGGTGGCTCTCTTTGGACTGTTGGATGCCTCCCTGGCTGTCACTCAACAGTCGTCAGCCAGGACTGGGGCGTTGGCAGCCTTTGTCCATCTGTTGTGGGTGCTCTTTTGCAGACCTGCTGCAAGCTGAGAGGGACAGGTCCTGACAGCAGCAGCTGTGGCACCACTGTGTGTTGTGCATTGATCAGTAAGTTTCACATCCGTGAACACCGTCATGCTTTCCTGGGGGAAGCTGGCAATGCCAACAGTAAATAAACCCAGCTCAAACCACTGCAGCTACAGATCACTGATGATGGGGATGTGGGGTGCGTGCGTTGGCTTGGGAAGAGGCTTGCTGTCTCCCTCCTGAAGATGCTCCAGGCTGCAAAGCTGTGGCTAATTAGAAGGGCTCTAATGTTTGCCTGGGTTATGACCATGTGTTAAGCCAAGCACAGCCTCTGCACTGCTGCACATGCTGCTTTTGTTGCTGCAAACAACTGTGGGCACACTCCCCTGCAGGTAAGGTGGTTTTCTGTTGGGTGGGGTCTGCTCTAGCCTCATTTTTCTCCATGCAAAAGTTGGGTCCTTTGGCTGTACTGCATGTGGGCTCCTGATCTTTGGGAATGAGAATTCTAATGTGACTGCACCTCATGCTGGTTGGCTGCAGAAACATGTACTTCTGCAGGGCTGTGTTTAACTGGCTTGGTGTTAAGGGGCTTGTGACTGCTTCTGACCCAGTTCCCAAGGCGTTTCCTCCTGCTGTGACTGAATGTGTGCTGTGTGCCTCACTGCCTGCTGCTGCTGCTGAAACTCTGGCTCTGGCCCTTTGGCCTTACGTTGCAGCTGGAGGGTAGAAATGGGGGGAAGGCCAGGGCCAACTCTGTGGTCTCACTTCCCTTTGCAGAACAGGTGGCTTCTGACACTCCTTTCTTTAGTCAGGTGCTGTTCACTGGCCTCTCCAGGCTGGCTTGCCTTCTGGCAGCAGGGAGTCTGGCTGCCTAGCTGGTGGCTGTGGGGAGAGTGGGGCTGAGCATGTTACACCCTTCTGTGCAAGGGAGCAAGGAAGCTTCAGGCAGAGTCTAGGCAAGCACAGCAAGGGCAGACAGTGGTTTCCTGGGTATCTTGTGGTGCAGTTCTTGTTCCTAGGGCACTAAAGGCAATAGGGACTGGGGAGATGAAGTGACAGCCTGCAGCTCTGGGGCTGATGTGGTAAATGTTCCTCAGACAAGTCATGATACCTGGGTCAGCAGTGCTGAACTCACTTTCCCTCCTGGAAAAAAGCCGCAATTCCCTTATGTGAGGCTAGGTCAGGTGGCTCAGTATCAGTAGGAGAGAAAGTGCCAGTGTGTATGGGAGAGAGACACTTTCTCTTACTACACATTAGCTGCTTTGCTTGTCCTGAGCTTGCAGATTGAAATAAAACTTCCTTTCTAGACCTTGTTGAATAGGGTACCACTTCCTCTGAGGCTTCTCGGTCCCCAACCACAACCAGAACAGCTTTTGGTGGCAGGAGGTGATGGCTTCCCTACAAGAGGGGACTGGTCTGTGGTTACCGGCAAAGTTTCGCGGCTGCATGCCCTGTGGGAGGAGCTCCGTGGTCTCCCAGGAGGTGGTAATGGAGGCTTCTGGTGCAGCACCAGGGTGGCACTGCTGGGCAGGGCAGCAGCACTCTCCAATCGTGTGCCACAGGTTTTGCTGAGTAAAGGCTTCAGCATCCTCTGTGGTGGATCCAGCAGTGCTCACGGGGATGCTGTGTGCCTGATGGTGAGTCTTCCACGCAGGACTAAAAGCAGTTAAGTATTTTGGAGGCTCAACAAACCGGCTGGAAAGCTGGTGTTCAGAGCTACAGCTGCCCAAGCCCGTGTTGCAGGACTGCAGCACATTCTTACCGGGGGCACTGGGTCGGGCAGAGAGGCCTGCAGCCTGAGCCCTGCAGATGGCCAGACCGGCTAATGCCTCGGCTCGGGCCCCGCAGAGGAGCAGCAAGGGGCAGGCAGTGCCTTTCTTGTGCGTGAGGCTGTGTCCCGCCCTCTGCCCCTAGCAGGGTGTGAAGCCCCTGGCTCCCTGCCGCCCCAGCGCCTTCACAGGGTCTCTCAGCGGTACAGACCGGAGCTCCTGCCATCAATTTAACAGCCCGACTACGAGGAGCCGCTGGGCAGGAAGGGAGCTCTGTCTCCTCCTGGCTGCTCCGGGCACGCCGTGTCCGGCAGGAGCGGTGCTCACGCCGCGCAGAGGCTCCCGGCGCGGCCCTTACGGTGCCGGGGAGGCTCGGCGGGGACGGCGCCTGCGAGCCTCTCGCATGGGGCACGGCGATGGCAGCACGGGGCGGTCTGAGCCCGGCGCCGCCCGCGGGACTCCGCTCCTCCCGACCCCACCCGGTTTCCGGTGGCTGCCCCTCCCCCGGAACCCCTCCTGGCGGCGGGCGGGGCGGCGGCGGCGGCATGGCTGGGGGCGGGCGGGCGCGCTGACCGGCGAGGGCTGCGGAGGATGGCGGCGGTGCGGGCGCTGCTGGTGCTGCTGCTGCTGGTGCTGGGTGAGTGCGGGCCGGGACAGCCGCCGCAGCCTTCCCCGCCCCGGGAATGCGGGCCCCGGCGGCCGGGTGGGGGCGGAGGGGCTTCGTGCCCCCTCTCGCGTCCGTAGCTGGGCCGCGGTGGGGCCGGCGGGGGGGCCTTGCGGCTGCCGCCGCCTCCGAGGCTGAAGGAGGTGCGGCCGTCCCCGGGGCCGAGCCTCCGGTGGTCCGTGCCCCCTCGGGCTGGGGAGGGGGGCTGCGTGGGGCCCTGTGTGTTCCATCCCGGGGGCGGCCGCGCCCCCGCCCCGCGCAGCCCCGGGAGCCGCCGGGGCGCCTCGCCCGGCTCTCCTTCCCCGGCGTGCGCCGGCTCGCCCTGCCCGCCCGCTCCTAGGGGGGAGCGTCGTGCCTAAATCCACAGGGATGCAAATGCGCCAGACATTTGCCGCCTGGGAGATGGCGAGCGGGCGTTCCCGGAGCAGCCGCGCTCTGGGGAGGACTCCCGGAGACCCCTCTAGCGAGGCTTGGCCCCGACCCGCGCCCCTTCGGACTCCGCGGGGAAAGCTGAGTCTGGGAAGGCTGTTTGCGTGCAGTGGTGGGTGGTTTTCCTATGAAATGTGCTCAGATCAAAACTCGGAGAACAAACAGCGGGCACGCGAGGGGGTTCCACCCGTGGAGATTGACCTCCCGGCTGCTGGAGGGGTTTTGTCCCTTGCTGAGCGCATCTGGATGAGCCCTCTTCCCCGCCCCCCGTGCCACCCTCCTTGCCGTGTAGGGTGTGAGCCAGCGTCCCTGCCCTGTCCTAGCTCTGCGGCCCGTTGGTTTTCCTGGCTGCTGCCTTTCACATTGTCCAACTCCAGCCACAAAGCCCAGGCCCACCTTCCCTCGCTCTGCTTCATGGTGTTTCTCCCCATTGGCCTCTTAGCACCGATTCCCTTGTCTAAGGAGCCCAAGGTCTTGGCTGTGGCATGAGAGCCGCAGGGGCTGTGAACTGGTTTCCAGCCTGGCTTTGAAAGGTCCCACGGCTGCCCCATAACAGACCACTTTGTTTTCTTTGCTTGGGAGCCCTGCAGGTGGGGAGGGTCCTGCGTGCTGCTTGTAGCCATTTGCAGTCCCTGCTGTCTCACTGTGCACAGTTGTGGAGATTACTTTCCAGTTTCTGCTGCAAAATCAAGAGCAATCTTAGTTTAGCACCTGGGTAGGATACTATCTCTGAGGGAAAGATATCTATAGCGCTTCTGCCCTTCCATATCTGGAGGTGTGGCTGAGCCGTGCTGCCAGGCGGTAAGTATTGTCCAATTTACAGCTGATAAGCACGAAAAGCAACGCTTACTTAGCTGATTAGCACCGTGATTGCACCGCGCCTTGGCAGCCTCCTGGGAAGGCTGTTTCTGGCGGGGGAGTGCGTGCTTAGCTTGGGCCCTGGTTTGAAGCCACAGGGCCCTGTGAACCTGCCACGGCATTCAGCTAGCTGCCAGCAGGCCACTACATCCCACAGCTGGTATGTGCAGACCAGCCTGTGAGGGCTGTCTGCTGCCTTTCCTACCAGCGCACTCCACTCTACGGTTGCTGGAGTTTCTGTGCAACTCCAAGCATGTACACTCCTCCTGTTGTTTCTCTTGCTGAGCAGGATCATGTCCTACAACACTGGGAGGAACACACTGCTGTTGGGCTCACAGTCACAGAAAAATCTCAGATGGCGAAACATAATGTTTGACATCTAGGTTTTTACGGGCTAGTGGTAAGTTTTATGGGCTGCAGGGCACTGTCTTCCTTTGCCTGTAGATGCTGTTTGGAAAGAGCACTGGGCAAAGACCTGTGAGGCCTGGAGGCCCATGCAGATCCTTTGCAGAAGTGCTTTTTTCCTTTTCAGAAGTGCTCGGTGCCTGGACTGCTGGTCCTTGTTCCTCCATTTCCGTTGTTCAGTGAAGCTGTGATCTTTCTGGCAGTGGCACTGCAGCATGCCAGATGTGTGCTGACTTCTGCTGGAACATCTGGTTGAAATGCTAGCAGAGGAAATATTTGCTGAGTCAACTTTTCTTTGAAGTGAAAAAAACCCCAAAAGGTTGATTTTGTTCTGGAAATGCTTCCACGTCCTGGTGGTGAGCTCTATGTTTCTGTATGGCAGTACTTTTCTCATGTTTGCTAGCAAACCCGGTCTTAAAGAAGAAAATTTCTGAAGATGGGAATGATCTGATCCCTCTTAGGACTTGACTGTGTTCAGATGGGGCTCTAGGCAGGCTGGAACCCCGATGTGGCTTCAAAGGCACAGCAGCTCCATAGTCGTGGCCATAGGCACTTCTTTGTCTGCCCAGTGGGGTCCTGAACCACGGTGAGCTGGCACTGATCAGAGGGTTGTCATGTTCTGCATCCTTTAAAGATGTTCTCTGAGCTCTTAATTGATCTGGAATGAAGCCGTCTTCTAAAGGCAGATGGGCAGACTTTTAAACTGCATCGAGCACCCTGTATTTAGTTGCGTGCTGGGTGATGAACACTTGCCGGCTGAGAATATGTTTCCTCTCAGTCTGCTGAATACCTCTTGCTCAAAGGAGGCAAGTGGATGGCAGCTCGTCTCTGCTAGATGTTTGGCCAAGGCCTGGTCCATGTTGCATCAGTGTATGTGTCCTAGGAGGGTAGGGTGGACTTTTTCTAAAGGCCATGGAGCTCAAGGGGAATGGAGGAAAGAAGGTAGGAAAGAAAAGAGTCTGGCTTTGGGGCAGTGGACAAGAATGCAAGGACCAGTTTGGCTGTAAGCGATGAGGCACTTCAAAAAGATTTGAAGGCTGTGAGGCCTGGTTACAGGTATTTGCTAGGGGATCTTTACATGAATATTTTTCTTGCCTTCTTTTCAATTCATCTGCTATTTAAGTTGCGAAGATCAAAGCTGTATTCCAGCAAGCTCACGTGGACTTAAGTAAATAGCTGGACCTAGTACACCTCTTTCCAGTGAATAAACACTCTTTCCTCTCTGAACATTTTCAAGCATACCTCTCAGGCCTGGAATGCAAAATATTTCACATTAGCAGTGGGTGTTTCCACTACTTTCGATATTTGGGAACTTGGAACAAATGCTTATTTAGCAGCGGACAAACTTAGTTACAAACGTACCCTTTGTGAAGGCAGTCGCTGCTGCGGTGTTTGCAGGGAAATTCCCCTGAGGCTGGGGGACATGCGATTGTTTGTCCAGACCACAAGGAGCAGTTCTAGTTCTCCTAATGTGGTCTCCCGGGCTGGGACAGGCAGCTCTTTGGAAGCATGGAGGGCAGCGAGACCAACAAGATGCTTGGCAGATGCACAGGAACATTCTTCTTGGTGAGGTTGCACAGGGTGTTAACTTTGGGTTTTGGTGGGGTTTGCAAAGGCTGTGAACCAACACAGTGGATTTTGCTATGTAAGTGAAAGAGGCAGGCCCACAGGTGAACACCTTTGGCATGGCAATACCTCCTGGAGAAGGCTGATAGTGCCTGATGTGGGAGAAAGACAACTGTAGTGTTTTTTACCTTTATAAGAAATCAACTGTGTCTTGAGGAAGAGGGGCAGGAGAGATGAAGAAATGATGATTTGACAACTGACCGAAAGAAAGACCAACAAAGTGGTTCTTGGGCCTCAGGGTACATTTCAGCGTGGCAGAGGTGCCAGGGTGGGTGGCCTGATTCCATGTCAGGCTTCTTGCTTGGAAGATGTTGGGAGGTGTCACCTGAGAGCTACTTGTAAGTGCTTTTTAGTCTGCTAGAAGAGCAGATGTTGTATTGCACAGTGGGGTTAAAAGGTAGTGTACCTTATGTACTGGCTTGCCTGAAATAAGCAATCCCACTACTGGACATGGAAGGATTTGTTTTCTGAGAGAGACTTTATAGGAAGGAGGTAGGGATGCTGCAGATTTTCAGGTTTTTCATATGGCTGCTGCTCTAGCAGCAGCCACTCCTTGGGCTTTGCCGTAGTTTGGAGGCTCTGCCTGTGGTTCATGTCTTGTTCCTCGTGTTCTTGTGAGCTTTCAGCAGTCCAGAAATGTGTATCTCTTGCATTTTTAGGGAGGCTGTTCAGAGGGAGTTGCAAGTAAGAGGGGGACCCTGGGATCTTTTAGAAACCTGTTTGCTTGCTTCCTAATGCCAAAGCTATTGAACTGCAGCACAAGGAAGGAACACATTGATTTTGGAGGATGTGGCCAGTTCAGAGTCCTGTACTTCTACCTCCTTCATCCTACCAGACCCTGTCAGGATCTGCTGTGCTGGTTGTGTTGATGAGCTGTCAGCTCTGTCCTTTTCCCTGCCTGTCACTGTGAGATCTGATCCAGAGGCTGCTTTTCTGCACTGTGAGGGAACAGTGTCCAGTCACCTCTCTAGTCATACAGGGCCAGCAAATCCACCTTTGCACTGCAATGGGAACTGTTGCTGTTTGGTTTAGAGGACAGCTGGTGTCCCTAAAAAAGTACCAGACTGAAGGATCATCATTCTGGAGAAGACCATCTCATATTCCTGTGCTTTCTGAATATATATACATATATATATATATATCACTTGGCAGGCAGTAGAAGGCAAAAGAGCTTGTAAGGTATATTGTTATACGAGTGTAGGTTGGTTTGCAAACTAGACCAGAATCCAGCTTTGCAGGAGGCACATGAGTCTCAAGAAGTGAAGTACTGGAAGAATAGGTGTCTGGGGTTTCTTCTGGAAATGGGCAAATGCTGGTTGTAGTCTTGTGGGCTCTTAAGGATGGAGGCACGTTCAGTGTTTTAAGCAGCTGCAGCTCTCCATGTCCAGCCTGTGGATCTGGGTGCTGCTTAAATAGAGGTTGAATAGGTTTGTCCAGTATTTCCTCTTGCCTCTGCTTTGGTGCATTGCAGCATGGTGAGGATGAACCCATGCCACCCTGTCAAGACAAGGACTCCATTTCTGGTTATTCCTTTGTTCCAGGGCAACACTTGGCAGCAAGCACTGCTCTGTGTTTACCTGTGTCTCCTTTTAATCTGTGCAGCCCTTGCCGAGTAGCTGTGGAAGATCTTCAAGCCAAACACAAGTGGTCTTTGTTTCAAAGCAACAATTTGTGTTGGCAGCCTGGTCTGCAGCGCATGTGCTTTTCATTTACTGCTGCTCCAGCTCCATTTCTCACTCTTGCCAGCTCTTTTTTAAACTTAATACAAAAATGTTTTTCCTGAGCTTAGAAGGTTGAGCCGTACAGTACTTCTAGTCTTAATTTACGCCCTGACATTTTCAGGGAACTGGTCTGTTCTGTGACCAGACAGAGACTGCTTCCCTCTGCTCTGAGAAGTAACTAACACATTCTGTCTGATCAACAAAGATAGAGGCAAGGGGGCACTTCAGAGTGGTTTACAAGTTTCTAAAAGCCTGTTCTGTGTGCCTGGGATGAGGAGTTCTGGTGTGCCTGCCCAGCTCTGACCACTCCCGAGCTTGCTTGTCTTAGAGTAGTTCGGGAAAGTTGATGGGTAGATGCTTTTGTTGATACTCTTTGCAGACTGTTAATGCCTGAGGCTGCTCCTTTTATTTGATTAGCTTTCAAAAATCCATCTTCTATTCTCTGATTTTGCCCCTCTGCAATTGTTCTGCAAGGGCTTCTTGTGAAAATGTATTCTAATCCTTAAACTTATAGGTGACATCCAGGCAAAGGCCTATGTTGTTACTTAAAACATTTTTGTTGGTAGTGAACAGATGACTGCTGAGGTGTTCAGGTGCCCCAGAGAGCGGAATGAAAGCTAGCCAGGTCCAACTGCAAAATTCAGGACGGAACAGTGCAATGAGGAGTACTCATGAAGTCCTGTCCCCTTGCACAGCAGGTCCACAGACTGTGTGTCTGGAGAGGAGGCATGACTGTTTTTAAACTGCTGATTCCTTATGTGAGATGGTGCTTGCCAGTGGGATACCAGTGGTCTGTCTTCTTGTCAAATGAAACTCTGATTTGAATGGAGCAGGCAGGAAGTTCAGTGTTTGTGGGTTGTGTGTGTGCACAGGGCCCCTGAGTGTGCATGAATTGAATCAACCGCTGTCAGGTGGCCTGGACCTCTGTGAGGTTGGGATGTCTTGGGTTGATGCTTGTATTGTGCAGGATGATGAATGAAGAAAACTGATAGGAGTAGATTTCTGTCTGGAAAGTGGCGTGACACATTTAATTTCAGGGCATGAACCTTCCCTCTCAGGAAGGCAAGATGTTGCATACTGGGAGAAAGTGATGACACAGGATTGCTGTGTGTTCTGGGAGCTGGTGCAGAAAGGGGCTAGGGCTTAAGTGAGTGAGGATTACAAGTCTACGTGTATTTCAGCCCCTGTTTGACCTATGTTGAGTTCTTAGGTGACTTCTCTCCAGGAAGACAGCAGTATCCATGAGTGCTGTGCACTCAGACCTCAGTGCTAGTGGCAGGTGTTTGTTTCCAGAGCAGCTCTAAGGTGACAGGCTTTATAACTTTTCCTCTCCTGTGATGCTGTTGTGAAATGAGGTTTGTCCCAGCATCAGGATTTTACACCCTGAAGAGCAGAGAAGAAAGACAGTGCCCTACTGCAGTCAATTTGGGCACACTGGCAAGTTGGCTCTGTCCTCCATCCCCCTAGAAAGCCAGACGAGTCTCTCCCCAGAGCCATGGCATGTGAAGGCCAAGTACCATTGTGGCTGCAGAGGGGTGGCTTATGTGCCTCTGGACAGCCCTGCAGGGGGTTGGTTGTCCTTGCTGTCCAGCGATGTTGGCATAAGATAGGCACAGTATTGCTTAAGACCAGCTAAGAATGCTCTCCTCACTACAGTTGCTCATTGGCTTCTTTAAGAGCACAAAGGAAGCCATTGATTCAAACCGTGCAGTGGCTCTCCAAATGGTTAAAGGCAGGACAAGCTGTGGCTTGCAAGTTCCTTTATTGCTCTCTGTGCCTCGTGCTTTGGTGTGTGTCCTGGCTCTGCTGGGCCAGCCCATCGCTCACGTGGCACGGATTGGTGGGTGCTCCATGGTGCTGCCTCTGTTGGAGTCACTGGCAGTGCCTGGGAAGCTTTCATGGGAGAAAAGGTTATGGCTTTTGTCTTTCCCAGCAAAGACAGGACCAGAGAAGATAAAAACAGCTGGTCTTATAGGGTGCCACACAGGGCAGTGCATCCAGTGCTCCTTACCTGTTCATGGGAGCATAGATGGGTCTGTGCTGCTGAGGACGAGTCATTTAGTTGCCTCTGCCAAGAGGCCAACACTGTGAGTCTCCTTCAGCAGTTGCAGGAATTCTGCAATTTGTCTTGGACCAAAGAAAATAGCCCCTTGTGAGTTACTTGATGTTCTTTGTTCCTATCCATCTGTACTGCCTGCTGTAAATGCTGTGAGCCTGGGACACATCTGGGCACCTGGCAGGTGCTATGGGAGTGGCCAGTTCCTGGGCTGAGCTGCCTCCTGTAGCAGTGAGATGGCAGTGAGATCTTGTTTTGTGATCACTCTTTCCTCCAGCTAGGTTTGAACAGTTCTATATCCACCATATTCCAAGCAAAAACTGAGCTCCAAAGGCAACACGTTGTTTTTTTTTTTTCTCTGCTGAGTTCACTCCTGATGTCTCTCCCTGATGTTTTGTGTGTGTGCTCGCAGCCTTCAGAAGTGTAAGTGGAAGAGCTGCTTGCTGGGCCCTCACCAGCATTGACCCTCCTGCCCTGGTCCTGCCTCTGTCTTGCTGCCTCGTTCTGGCCCAAGTGCAGAGTTGTTCCTTTTCCAGCTGTGCCTCCTGTCTCCCCTTCTTCCTGATTCCTCTTCTGTATCCAGACCCACCATGGCATGCCAAGTCCCCTTCTCAGACTTTGCTGTTGCTTGGTTTCTCTCCAATGCCTGCCTCTGGGCACTGCTGTTCTGACAGGTGTGGCTGTGGCTTCCTCATCCCATCTTGAGATCACCTTTGTCTCCTTGAGCCAGGCCCCCGGTTTGCTATGGCTGGTGAGAAATCAGAGCAGAGCTGGTGCAGGGCTACTGCGATGTTCAGGTGGATCTTGGAAATCACAAGTCTTTTTTGAGAAGAATTTTCCTCTTAGCTGAAGAAATGTCTCAAAGCCATGTGGCCTGAAGGAGAAACCATTAATCTGAATGGTTAACATTTTGGCAAGGAAAAAACAAGACCGTCATACTGGGCATCGCTCAGCATCACATTTTGTTTCTGTGGCCTTTCTGGGATTTGGCCCTGCTTCTCGCTGGCTGAGGATCCATTCCTGCAGACAAAGGCCTGTCATGGATTTGATGGAGCAATCCATTTTACCTGGGTTGCTGAGTGATCAGCCATAGTGATAGGCACCTGCAGACATTTCAGCACATCTTCTTGCTTTCCAGGACCTGTTGGGTGTCTGTTACCACTGCTTGTGTGCTACCTTAGCATTTGATTGCTTAGGATGTCCAGGTACTCTTCATACTGGTAGGTTAGTGGCTGTCCAGTAAGAATTACTTGCTCTCCAGATATATTGGAATTAGCTTTTTTGCTGCAATGGAGGAAAGCACTTGTTTTTCAAGGAGATCTGGTTAGCATGAATTTCTGTCTCAGTGAGTCTGTTATAGCCAAGCTTTTCTTTGATTTGACACTGGGGCTTTGCATTAGCTCTATTTAGTGCAAGTGTTCTGCCTAGTTATTGATTTGTAAAATATTCCAGAAAGTGTCCTGCTTGCATATTCTTCTCACTCAGTGACTTTTTTCCATTTTTAGCTGAGATAATGTAGCAATGTCTCATAGAGAAGCTACCTTTTAATTAATATTGCATGAGGAGAGGAAATATTAGCTTCTCTCTCCTTTCCCATACTTGTGGCTTTTAATATAGATTCATAAATGACTTCAATGAAAATAAACAAGGAGCTTGTTCTTCTCTGTGCCCTCTTGGCTTTCAGAGGTGATACTGCAGGTTCAGCCTCCCTGGTGATGTTTCTCCCAGCAAGAAAAGTTCTGGACCACAGCGCTTCCCTGCACAACTGTAAATGATGATTGTGAAATGAGGCTGATCTTCAGCTTTCCGGCAATGAAAAGAGGAGGATTTAGGAGAAATCTGCAGACCTGTAGGACATAGTGGGAGACAGACAGGGGGAGTTGTGGATGATATTTTGTAGCCAGGTAGCGGTCAGTGCCACACAGATGAAAAATGGATGTGCAGTGCACAGCAGGCAGTATTTGTGAATTAGTATTCCTGAAATGCTTGTGAGGGTTGAAGTCATACAAACTCAGTGAGAAACCCTGGGCAAGCAGTCCATCCTCTTCAAGCTTCAGAGGCAGCCAGGGGTCAAAATCCAACAGTACAGAGCCCATATAAATAGGAGAGACACCAATGCAGCCAATGGAGTGGGGCCTATTTCAGGTGTCTCCTCAGTGCCTTTTTGTAGCAATTTTTAGTTTGCAGCACCGTGGTGGCTGCTAGGAAAAGCTCGAGTGAATTTGTTGTGAATGCCTCTCCTGGGAGCTTCTTCCCTTCCTGTGGGAGGGGAGCAAACAGGTTAAACCTTCAGTAAACCAGGTGGCAAACCAGGATGCTCCAGAGACCCGCTCACCTCCAGTGGGACCCACAACGCAGCTGTGCTCCGTGGGGAGTGCAGCAGCAGGATTACTCCTGATCTGCTGTTGTATGTGGCATTTCCCAACCTCTGCCTTCTCCTTGCTCCTAGGAAGGCAGAGTGGCTGAGAGCATGCTTGTGGGTGGGCTATGCAGAGACAGAAGCATGAAGGGGTACACGTCCCTGGAGCAGTTGCCAGCGCGTGGATGTCATTTTCAAGACTATAGCACTGGATGAACCATTTCTCCCATGAGCTGTAAGCTGTCTGGAGAGCTTGGCCAGCTGGATCTGCCTGGCTTCATGGCAAATCCATCTGAGTCTCTGCAGGCAGATAACTAAGGGAAACTTAGCTGTAAATATACTGCCATGACCTGGAGAGAGATTTAAAATATTTATCCTAGAGCAGAGCTTGGGATATAAATAAGCTCCCTGTCTGTTTCCCTGCACGCAAGGCTCAGAAGTGCAGCTGTCCCTTTGTCCCAGCTCTGGGAGTCCTCTTTGGGACTGGCAAGTTGCTCACGGGTGTCCATATGGATAGTGTAAACATGTAGCTGACAGCAAAATGGAGAGGGTATTTGCACTAGTGTGGATGTGAGTTCTTGACTGCACTTTCTGTCCTCTTGTTGCCCCTTCCCCCCGCAGCTGCTGCCCCTGCACTCAGGGTGTTTGTGGAGTTTGTTGGTGAGCTATGTCTTAGGGTCTGGCCAGGTAGGGTTGTAACCCTCCCCCTTGGTCCCCTGAGCAAGCAAGATCTGCAAGACATCCAAAGTGTATCCTAAGGCCAGCACCAGCACAGTTTTGGGTGGTGCTGGGAAGGTTTTAATCCTTTCAGTGGGTTTGGTGGCAGCAGGCAAAGCAGCAGCTCACTCAAGCACTTTCAGTGCCAAATATGCTTCATTCTCCAACAGTCCAGGGAGAGCAAATAGGCCTTGCTGGCAGGAGTGCATTGTGCCCAGTCCAGCCTTGGCTCAGGTGAGTAGGCACCTTGTTGTGCGGAGAGAACCTGGCTCTGAGCAGCAGCTTTGTCTTTTCCTATGGTGTATTGATGAAGCAACTGGCTTGGCTTGCAGGCCCCATGTGCATGCTGCTTCTCTTTGCACTGCTTCCCTTGCCCTGGCCTCTTCCCACCCCCACCCTTTTGTCTCTGCAGCCTGAGTTTCCATTCTCTGGAGTGGCTGGCTGGGGCTCCTGTTTGCTGAAGGGAAGTGCCAGACAGTTTTATGGAACTTCTTCTGGTTTTTCCCGTCATCTGGAACAGTGTTTCAGCTGGAAAAAGAAAAGCATGAAGCCCTGGCCAGAAGCTCCATCCACACACACAGTGCTGTTGTGGGGGAATCCCTCTTGGCTGGGCTTGGGAGGGCAGGAACAACGTCAGCCTTTGGCCCTCAGCCCAAGGGAAGGGATGTGAAGATGGATCAGCAAGCATTTGTATGATACCTGGAGGTGCTGGCCCCAGCTACCACGGGACGAGCTCTGAGCCACACAGACCTTGTGGGTGCAGCAATGCAGCCTCATTGCCACAGGGCCTCACCTTGCCTCCAGCTCAGGAATGCTGAGCCAGCTCTGTTGCAGCTCTTTCCTACTAGCAGGACCTGCCTGGCTGTTCAATACTGCCAGGCTCTCCTCTACCATCAGAGGCATTTTGCTTGGTGAAGTCTTTTGCATTCTCACATACCCCATTGTGGCAGAAGCGTCATTGTTCAAGGCCACTGCACAGGAAGCATGCGGTTCATCCTGGCTCCACTTGGCATCTGTCTACCATGTTTCCTGTAGCGAGAGAAAAGTGCAAATGCCTTTGCTGTGCTGGCCAGGGAGCTTAGCCTTCGGATCACTGTGTCTCCAGCCTGCCACATGCTGCCAGAAGTCATCATCTACTATTTATGAGGAAGCCAGAGAATTGCTCAAAGGCTCAGAGCGAGCCTGGGAGAGTCAGCTGGCCAGACTGGTGGGTGCAGCAAGCCTGCAGTGGTGCCGAGTCGCCCTTGAAACTTTTGTGTTTCTCACTGGGGCTTGGCAATGCAGCTGGCGATGTCTGCTTGAGAGCCTTTGGTTGATGCACCATTAAAGATGGTTTCATTGAGCCAACAGGATTCCCGTCTCCTGCACTGGGCTTGTGGCCTTCCTGTCTCACTTATTGCTCTGTTTCTGTTTATCTGCTATGAAGGTGTTATCCTGGCCTTCCTGGGAGTCCTGTGGCCACCGCTGCCTGTGCTGCTCAGCAAGCAGGCACGGGCTCACTTGCCTGACCAAAGCAAGCTTCCTTCTCCATAAGCCAGGAGCCAAGAGGTGCAGACAGCTGCCAGCATGCAGTTGTGCTCCGAGTGTTTGGGCAGGAGAAGTGGTGGACTGGCTGCCAACTCTGCCCTGTTCTTCTCCCAGCTGCGTGACTGCGGCACTGCACTCGTGGCTTGGGCTGGTTCTCTGGGCTGGGGGCTCGGGAGGGGTACCTGGGCTTTTCTTAGGGGCCTGAGACCACACAGTGGCCTCAGTGGCCCAGCAGAATGGCATCCTTTTGCTGTGTCCAGATGCGTCTCCATGGGGAGATGCCAATGCTTCCTCTTGCAGTGCTTGCCAGGAGCCTGGGCGGTAGCCCTGTTGCTTGGAGCGGTGTCAACCTGCTCCCAGGGCAGACAGGGAGCTCCTGCAGTGCCAAGGCCAGTTGTTCTGGTTCAGCAGCCCCAGCTGTTTCAGGGAGCCAAGGAGCTTGGCTACCATGGGGACTCCCCTCTCTTGCTCCAGCTTTTTCCTGTTTGAGCAAGGTGCTGAGATGTTGGGAGAGACTGTAGGGCAAGGTGCAGCTCAGCCCAGACACATCCTTCACAAAGACCACAAGTGAATCCTGCAGCCTTGGAGACAAACTGCGCAGCATGGCGTCAACCCTGCCAGCTTGGTTAAGCTTGCAGTGGAGTATTGGTTGGCAGCAGCCCTGCTGTGCTTGGGAACGAGTAGGAACCTCCCGAAATATTCCTATCGCTCTGTGGCTGCAGAGTAGAACCGTTGTTTGCTGTTCTTGCTCCTTGCCAAATCAACAGCTGGGTCTTGCCCCAGACCTTGCTCCCCACTACAGCCCTGTTCCTGACCGCAGATGGTATCATCATGTGCTGTTGCTTTGGGGTGGCTGCTGCCTGGCTTTGAGCACACAGGGAGGCAGGGTCTCTGCTCACTTCTGGTAAGGGTGAAGGCAGGGAGCTATGAAAGTTAAGGGCTGCAGAGTTCCTATGGCATAGTTAGGAAACACGGTTTGGGATAGTCTTGGAAGAAAGAAGCCTGAGGGATGTGTGGCTGAGGAGGGGGCTGGAATTCACAGGGTCTGGGCTGAGGAAGTAGAATGGGCAATGTAAGGAACAGAGGCAGGGAAGCCTCAAACTAGTTTGAACTGAGTGGGTGAGTGAGGTCAGTGCCAGGGTCTGTCTGTGCTGCAAGTGCTAGCAGCCATCTAGAGGAGTCTGCAGCTGTTTACCTGGGCTCGCTGTCCTTATGCTGAGCTTTTTTCTCAGTTATACTGTTTTTTTCTCCTGCAGCAGGTGTGTGAGCAGGACCTGCCTGCTTTGGGACTGGAGCTGTGTGTGGTAGCAAGCTCTTCCCATGGCCCAGCTGTACGCTAAAGTGAGCTCCGCCTTAGTGTCTGCTTCAGCAATTGATTTACGGTGTTCAAACCCCAGTG
This sequence comes from Myiozetetes cayanensis, assembly GCF_022539395.1. Lineage (NCBI taxonomy): Eukaryota > Metazoa > Chordata > Aves > Passeriformes > Tyrannidae > Myiozetetes > Myiozetetes cayanensis. The sequence continues at coordinate 3,471,554 of NW_026087411.1, read as the reverse complement.
GCTTTGTTCTGGTTGCTTGTGATAATTGCTCAGAAGCTGGGCTTGGCCATTCCCATGTATGGGATCCTGGCCCTGGAGGGGCAGGGATCCCCCACAGCTTGCAGCTTCTTTGAACAGTTCTGGGGAGACTAGTAGGAATTGCACTAAGTGGTTGCAGCTTTTTTTCCTTTTCCTTTCCCCCTTCCCTCCCCCAGCTCTAAAGCTAGGTTTGAAGGGCAGAATTGGCTTCTTAATGTTTGCTTGCTTGTGCTCCACATGGAAAGCAGTGGAGAGAAGTGCTGTGGGCCACACAAAGTGAGCTCAGACTGCAGTCCTGCAGCAGAGCAGTTGTCACTTGTTGGTAGGCCAGCAGCCAAGTTGTTTCCAAACAAAGGCTTACATGTGCCATAAGTCATAAGGACTCTTGGTGGGGTCCATGAGGGTGTCTGGGTCCGGGGCAGATCTTGAACTGGCACACAGGAATGGAGCTGAGGAAAGAATGGACCAGCCTGCAGTTTCCATTTGGGACCCAAGCAAAACTGTGGCCGTCCATGGAGGAAGTGGGAAGAATAGGAGGCATGGCCTGTGATAACTGGTATGAAGTGGTGGTGTGCAGGCATCGTGTCTCCTGCAAACATGGAGCGAAAGGGAGAGGTTTGGTGGTCATCTGAGCAGACCCACGCTCACAGCACAACTCTTGGATCCAGATGCATGGTACAACTGTTGGAGCATAGAGATGATGTTTTCCCAATTTTATCATCATCTTGATCTACTCCTGGAGTTCCTAGGTGCTAGTCCAGTTCCTCCTGGCTCATGAAGCCAAGTCACTCTAGCAGAGCATTTCTTGGAAGTGCTGCTTTGAACCCACGATTGTTTTCCTGGGTGCGGTGAGTTTTTGTTTTTACTTTTAACTGGAAATGGGAAACAACGTACATTTAAAAGGCTTATATGATGGGTACCCAAAGACCTTCCAGACACTGGGCTTGATCAGACCAAGTCTGCAGTGTTCAGAGCTCCTTGCCTGAATGAAACCGTTTCCATCTGGCCTGTTGGGAGAGAGTGGTTTATTGCAACTCTGTCCATATGAGAGGCTTTCTCAACTGGAAGCTCTTGCAGAAAGGAACATGCTGGTTGGAAATCATTTGGAGGTGCTAATATCACTGGCTATTTGGCTTGGCTGCTGTTTCCACGGTATCTGCTGAGCAGTGGAATAAGCTGTGTGTGGAGCAGGCGTGCCCCGAGCAGCTGCTTTGTGTGGCTGTAGGGACCAGCCCACAGGGCGGGGGATTTTCTTGTGTTATTAAGCATTCATGATTTCTCTTGCCTGCTTCTACAGCTTCAGCTGGTGCAAATGAGCCTCCTGGCTCTGTGTTTGTGACCAGGAAGGGAGGAAAAGCTGACCCATGTGTTATTCCCAGTTCTGGCATGCCAAAAATCTGCTTTTATAGGAGCATGTTCATAATGAACTGTGCCAGGAAACACATGGCTTGCTGGAGCCATGAATGGGAGGTCTGTATGGGGCCCTGTGCTCACTGAGAGCCTTGCGGGGACAAAGAGCAGATGCTGGCGTGCATTACTTGCTCTATAGCAGTCTTTGTCCTGTGGGCCCCAGTGGACGGGGAGGAGGAGATGGGATCAAGATTTTAAGTGCTTGGCTGGTCCGGTGGCGGCAGAGAGGGCAGGACAAGAGGCTGGGTGAGTGGTTTTTGCTGTGTGCTGCTCTTTGGGACTCCCTTGGTCCAGAGCGGAGGCTGGGTAGGAAGGAGCTCAAGCACTGCAGGCAGGCGAAGAAGTGCTGCCGACAGCTTAGGGTGATGATTGTGGATGGGGATGAGAGAGAACAGGAGAGATGCGTGAAACCTATTGGGCCCTAGGTGTCCTATGGACAGTGTGACTGTTCGTCCTGTGCTTGGCTGCAGCAGGAAGAAAAGACTGTGAGGTGAGAGTTACAGTCCTGAGGTTAACAACTCTTCAGTGTCTGGAATGTTGCTCTCCTCTGGGAGCTGCTGTCAAGCCTGCATGAGCTGAGCTGCTGGTGAGAAATGCACAGCCAGCACCTGAGGAGTTAAACCTGCCTGCAGGCAGTGGAGCCTTGTTCTGACAGGGGGCTTGGTGAGTCCTCTGGACCAGCAAGCTCAGGATGCTCCAGCTCAGTGATTTCATTGCCCAGCCTTTGGAAGCAAGCCAGGGCTTTGAACCCAGAGTCTGCTGCTCTTTGATCCAAGAGTGACTAAAAGCAAAGCCTAAGTACTGGAGCCATTCCTGAGAACTTGGCAACCGAAGGAATTGCTGCCTGCAGACAGTGATGTTTAATAAATTACTCCTGAAGAAAAGACCTGTTTGATAACACTCTCGGGGAGCGTGTTATTGAAACCTGTGAGAGTCCTGGACTGCAAACCCTAATACCATCCCTGCTGTGCCTTTTGTAGCCTTGGGATGGAGCATGGGTCATGGTCTTTTCTGAAAATATGCCTTTGACACTGGAGTTCTGCTGTGGCCCAATGTCTTCCTCAGAGAACATGGTGATAAATTAGTCTGTTTGGGCCTATCTGTGCCCACCCCATGTTGAGCCTCTTTAGGACATGGGACCTGAGTGTGAGCTTCTCAGTCTCTTCTCTCTTCCTTCAAGGTCTGCCTTTCTTGTGGCCATTAGCTCTGCCCCTGAGCTTGCAGAGAGCCAGGTGATTTTTGAAACTGTGATATTCTGGTTTGTTGGTTTTGCTCAGGTTTATGAGCAGCTAAACATGCTGCTGAGGGATGCAATGACAGCTTCAGAGCCTGTGTCTTCCTTGCCTTGTTACAGGTTTATGGAGCTGGGAGCAAGTGCTGCAGTGCAATATGAGTCCAGAGTGCGTTAGGTCATCCAAATCTTCCATTTCCCTTAATGGTTGCTCATGAAAGAGGAATAGCCTGTATTGCTGCTGGATGAATTGCAGAGGCTTTGTTTCTTCAGTGGTCTGAGCAATGGCAGTGGCAGAAACATAGAGGTCACTGTGGATATGGTGGGGTGGTGATGCATTGGCAGCGGACTCCTAGGTGATTGAAAGCTGCCACCCTGCTTTGCTGTGGTTTGTTAATTATCTGACACATCCAGAGTTGGTAGCTCGGTTAAAAAGTGGTGAAAGTACCTCTTAATCTTGGTCTTTCAGTCTTAGGCTGAAGAGCTGCAGCCTGGGGATGGAATTTGGGCTACTCCTGCTGTCTGCCTCAAGTTAGTGATGAGGACTATGGCATCTCTGACCAGGTTACTCTCCTTTCTCCCAGCTGTATCCCTGGCCTCCTTTCTGCAGCCACATGCATTGCTGCAAGGTACCCAGGGCCTTCCTTAAGTGAGCAGCTGTACACTCTTTGCTCCTTGGGTGTTGCAAAGGGCTCTGCAGGTTTGGGGAGCCAGGGGGAGCAGGCCCCCTGCCTGTGTGCTGCAGCAGTGCCTTCCTGTGGATCATGGCATCCTTGCTAACTGTTAATGAAAACGGGCAGGGAACAAATGTTCAGCAGTGTGTCACCAAACTCTCCGTCTTGTTTTGTGCTGAGTTGGTGGTGTGAATACATTCAGCTCCCACCTCAGGTCTGAGACTGGCATGCTCATTGTGCAGTCCTGTGAAGAGCTGACTCCACAGTGGAGCTGGGACAGCTGTGAGCTCCCTTGCTCTGGCATGGGGGCATGTGACATCCACTCTACTTCGAGAGGCCAGACAAATGCTGACCAGCCGTGTTGTCTACCAGAACAACTCCTTAGGGAAGCTGGTTGTGCCAGTTTTTGCAGCTGGCTCCTTCCGTTACATCCTGGTACTTGTGGGTCTTTGTTTCCTGTAAGACAAGTATCCCCCTCCACAGCTGGGGCAGCTCTGAGACCTCCTGCTGGCAAGGGAGAAGAGAAGGAGGGTGGAGGGTTCCCCTCAGGGGAGGAAGGATGGATGCAGTTTAGGTGTTCTGGGCTTTGCTGTCCTGGGTGCTGCAGACGAATTGCAGATCCTCTGATCTGCTATCCCACATGCAGAGCATTAAAGGAACTGGCTTGCACATCTGGCTGAGCTGACATAGGATGAATTTTGCTGAAGTGCTCCTGGAAGCAAGTAACGCCCCTGGGGCCTGGCTGGAGAGTAAGGCTGGGCTACAAGTTGCAGAAGCCCCACAGTGCCGGGCTTGCTTGCCAAACCAGAAAACCTTAAACTCGCACAAAGCACTCTCCCAAATCCCATTCCCATGCTTTTAGTTCCTTGTTTGGTTGGAAACAGCTTTGAGATTACTCATATCCTGTGGTGTCTCCAGAGACTGGTAATCTCTTGGGTACCAAGTGAAATGAATCCTTTCATTTTCCCTTTCTGTCCTCTGTTCAGAGCTCTTTTAGTTTGGTGAGGAGGAGGTGCCCAGGAAGGAGCTGGGCCCAGCGCATACCTGCGGATGGGTGGCTTGGGATTGATGAGGGCGTGGATCTCCCATGGGGCTGGGGATGTGGAGCATTGCATTGTGCTTCCAGCTGCCAGCTGACTTGCCTGTTGCTTCCCCAGCCGTGGCTGTAGGTGAGGGGGATGGCTGTGGACTCAGCAGGAATCTGAGGCTGTGCAGCAGCTGAGGGCTTTGTGGTTGAGGCTGCATTCCCAAGCGATGTCGTCAGGCAAGGAGACAGTGATTTTTGGATTGTTTCAAGATGTAGGTGACTTGGCCTTTCAGGCAGGGCAGGAGATGTGCTGCCTGGTCTCCTCAGCTCAGACAGTTGCTCTGCAGTATCCAGATGGCGTTGGACTACTGGAGTGTCCCCAGGTGAGTGCTCATGTGGGACTGGCACTCTGATGCGTTAAAGCAGTGGATGGAAAACCCAGCTCAGGTCAAGGCCTGGCTTGTAATGTTGCCCCATGCCCTTGCAGCCTGTAAGATGACCATGAAGGTTTGGGCTTAGTGCCATGGCTGGAACTCACCAGGCAGCATTCCTGGTGATCTCAGGCTTCTTGCAGAAGGTGGCGTTGGTGCTGTTACTGCCAGGCCTGTCCAGGTTGTGCCAGGACCATAGACCCTCTTGTTGGCTGCAGCCCTAAATATAGCCTTAGAGAGGGCTGATTTTCCAAGGGTGAGTACTGCTATTCCACACATTTTTGGCTGTATCTCTGTGCTTACAGAGACCAGCACCCTGTGAAGGTCAGCTGTCCATGAGGTTGGAACCTGTTGCCCAGCTATCTCCGTGGCACAGAGTGGGAGGACAATGTCCATCCTGAGAAGTGAGCATTGAGACATAGGGCTGGGCAGTTTGCTACCACCTCCTTCCCCCCAGAGCCCTACAATGTTTCTGTGTTTGGGATGTACCAAACCTGGTGCTTCCCAGGTGGAAACAGGGATGTGAAATCCTCCAAAATTTCAGCTCCAGTTTCCCTGTGCTAGCCCCCAGCTCTGCCACAGGTCCCTCAGATCCTTATTACTTTTTTGGTTCATTTTCTTATAGCTCTGACTGATGAAACGAGCAACATTGGAATATCTCTCTCTTCTAGCTCTGGAGAGTGGTCCCAAACCAAAGACATTCCCAGTCTCTGCGAAGTCTGCTGCCAGATCACTGCATTAATGCTGTGGCAGCCTTTGAGTGGGTTGCCTACCATGGGGCTGGGTCTCCTTTGCCAGATGTGTGGAGAGCCCTTTGCTTCCTGGTAGTCCTGTAGGATTGAAAACTTACTCTGTAGAGCTTCAGACAGCAGTGACTAACTTCACAGAGTTGCTCACAAGTCTGTCCTGAATACGGCTCTGATGATTTAATTTGTCACCCTGAAATGCTCTGCACGTGCTCAGGCTGGAATCTGGCAATGGCTGAGTCTGGGCTGAGTCATACCAAGACCAAGAAGGGAATTGAGATACACTTGGGTAGAAATTGAGCCTGGCAATGCAGATGTTAGTGTGAGTGTTTTTCCTGGTATTTGCCTCCTTAAATAAATTAAATTAGTTTTGAGCAGGGGATACCTCTGCAGGAAGAGAATGCTGTGTTCCTGCATTCAGATCTTTGCCATAAGTATGATCTCAGAGCCAGGACGTGATCTGAGCTGCTCATTTCTCTGCCCATGTGTGTCCTACCAGTGCATGTCCCCTCCAGATGATTTGCTCTGTATGTGTGGGAATGATACCTTCAGGACCTGTAGAGGTACTAGTTCAGCTTCCCTAGTCTATTCACTTAACCTTTATCTATCGCTTCAACAGGAGGGGTTTGCATTTCAGTTAAATATCCTTTGGGTAACACACTGCTGCGTGTTTTCAAGTGTGCTGCATTTCAACAGTATTTGTCTAATCTGGCTGAAGCTTTCCTGAAAAGCTTTTCTGTAGCCACAGTTGAGATGATTTTAGGCCAGAAACATGTGCAGAGGGTTTCTTTTTCTCCCAGCCAGGGGTGGCTTGTGTCACATGCAGGTGTTTTGCCAGAGCACACGTTTAGGGCTGCTGCTTGGCTTTGGCCAAGGATTGTGGCTGGCCCAGCTGTGTTGCTGGGAGAGCTCCGCACTGGCTCAATCTTGCTAAGCTGACTTGGTGTTGCTGGGTAGTTTTTGAGGTGGCTCTCACTAAGGGGATAGAAAGAAATCATTTTGCTTCTTTCAGCAGCTTGCAGCAATGCGCCCCAGCCCAGATGAGCTCATGAAACCACAGCAGAAACATGCTGTTGGGAAGGTGTCCAGTCAGACTGAGCTGGGGTCTCCTTTGCTCTCCATCAGTGCTGCAAGAGTTCTCTCTCATGTGCCAGCTGGGGCAGCTTTTACAGCCACCAGTGGCTGAGCTGTGCACAGCCCTGACTACCCCACAGTGAAGATGGGAGGTCCTCCACCTGGTGAGTAGAATAAGCAGAGTAATTTTCTTCTTTATTTGTCACAGGTGGAGATTGTTGACTTTATACAGGTTTTACCCAAACTGTGGGATAATGGCATCCCACACAGTAGCCCTCTCCTTGAACAGCTTTCTTGAGCCTCTTTCACAAAGGCCCAGGTGAGCTGCAGGGGGGATGCCTGAACCCTGCTCACTGCAGCCTTTTCCTGGGCCAGGGCTGCACAGCTCTTGTGGGCAGTGCAGCACTTCTCATCTCCGAACAGTGGGCCCTGATGCTCTCGAAAAGCTGTGTCCAGCTCTCGGCTTCTGATGTCTTCCATCCAAAACATCTGGACTACATCTAGCTACTAGTAGTCTTTCCTTGCAGTCCAAACCTGATATATGATTGGAACACTGGTTTTCCAACACGTGTAGCCAGTTCATTCGTGGCATCTTAGATGTTACTGTCAAAACAAAATACAAGTTTATGGCTCTTGCTGCACTTCAGCACTAATTTATCCCAATTTGCCTTGACACTGTGCTCGTTAGATGTTCATCACAGGGATCTTGCTAGAGCTGAAATGTTTGTGTCCATTTCCCCAGCATGGAAAACAAGGACATAAATAGTTTCTCCTGTTTCACCAGGGAGCTGGATCCCAGTGTTTCCTGACACCTGGTAAAAATCCCTGCTTCCCATATGGGACTTGTGCCCCTGCCTGGACATGGGGCATGTTGAGGCAGCAGAGTGCACGTGATGAGGCAGCTAAAACTCTCAGCTGATCAGCGCTGAGGAAAATGCAATTGTGCAGTCAGTGATGGGGTAAAAGCAGTTCTTCTGCTCTTTAGTCTTATATTGGTAATGCCGATAATTTAATGCTAGAAACACTATAATTTAAAATACCATATCTTAATACCCTAATGGCATATACCTTTAGAGAGCAGGACCTCATCACAAACTCCAGCACTAGCATGACCAGTAGGCTGAGACCCCAAGAGGAGAACAAATCCATTTACTTCATGAGCTCTCTTAGTGCACCCTGCCACCTTACACATGCTTTGTACCGTACAGATATGGTTTGGTGGTCATATGCCTGGTGCCCTGAGGTATATCTGTGAAAAAAGACAGGCCTGTCTTCTCTAGATTCAGACTTGAGTGGATTTGACTGTTCTGTTCCCCTTTCATCCTGTCTGTCTCTTCAAGCAGCCTGTTCTGGCGTGAGCTCAGCTCCTGATGCACTGGAGCTGTTGGACCATTGAGCACATGGCTGTGTTTGTGTGAGGTTGGGTGGTTACTGCCCTGCTGAGTGCTCTTGATGAGACAGATCTGATGTGCAGAGAACCAACGTGTGTACTTGTGCAAGAACTCAGGTTCCCACATGTTGTGTCACCTTGGGACATGTGTTCATCTTGTGGTGTTCATGAGGCAAGTGTCACAGACACTTGGAACAGATAGTTCCTACCTTTAGGGGAGGTGCATGGTAGCTGGCGATGGAAACTTCGCTGGACATGCTGACTTTAGAGAACAGCATGTTGATAAGGACTTGGCTCCATATGAGACCCAGAAGATGGGACTCGGATCACTGTCTGCAGCTCTGCCATTCAGGCCACAGGGATCAGTCTGTGGCTACTCCTTTAATTCTGTGAGTACAGCTGGCAAGTGATGTCCACCTAGGAACCGTGGGCCTTAACCTGGATGAGGACAGTCCCTTGAGGATGTTGCCTGCACACCAAAGTCAGTGGCTCAGTTGAATGCTGAAGGTAGAAAGCCAGGCTGCAAAGAGGTCGATATCCTAGACCCTGCAGTATGTTGTTGTACACTTCTGTTCCTATGACCTCCCAGTTCCTTGCTGCCTCTGTCCCAGTGGCTTCTTTGGGGTGACTGAAAATTAGAATTGTACCCACAGTCGCACTTTGCAAAGGCGGCAGGCAGGGAAGACCTCTGGGTTCTGGATTACTGTTTCCTCTGCCCCAGTGTCTTTGGGAATAGGCTTTTTTCATGATGGGAGGACTTTGTTGCTCTCTGCGTGGACTATGGGAAGAAGGTTTTAGCAGATACAGGCTGAGGTGCCCCTGCTCCTGTCTAATGTGTTTGGAGCTGGGAGATTGGCGATGCATCCTGGGATGCAGCAGCATTGGATGAGCACCTGTGTCTATACCTTGCTGTTGCTGTGAGTGGGAGAGCTCAGGCTAGCCATGCAGGAAATGTGTGACTGGCACTGGGATGCCAGTGAGTGGCTTCACTTGGCATTGGCACTACCTAACAGTCTCCAAAGGCTTTCCAGCATGGGAAGGGCTCTTAAGGCTTTCTGGAATATCATGATCTTCAAAGTGTCTCTTTTGGCATAGGATCCCTTACCCTTAGCTCTGGGTGACTGAGGTGTCCTGTCAAATTGTCTCCCTTTACCAGGCTTGTATACATATGCCAGGCAGGAGGATGTGGCTGAGTGTCTTAAGCGAAACTACCTTTCAGCTGGACTAGGATCCTGTTCATGTAACTTGTCCATGCAGCCATGTTTTTCTTGCAGCACTAGGAGCATGCTGTTTTAACCACTTTCTTGCTTGTCTTCGTTCTGAGATTCTTGAAATCTGCCTGACTTCACCCCTTTCCCTGCAGAGCATGCTGCTGGGAACAGGGTCCAACAGCCATCAGCTGGTGCTGAGTTGCCCTTTGTCTGCTTTCCTTGCTGTGACCAGCTGGTAACTGTAGCAGAGGGCTGGCTGTGGGCAGGAGCAGCCAGCTTTGGGAGTGTGCTAGCTTACCTCAGCAGCCGTGTCCAGGCAGTGCCTAGGCAAGCACTGGCTGCTCTGTCCCCGGGACCCTGAGCTCTTGGGTAGGCTTTAGTGTGTCAAGGAGGATGCTTCCAGCCCTTCATTCAGGCTGCCATCAGACCCTGAGGTCAACTATTGGATTTCTTGTTTCCACTTCAACTTGCAAGTGGGCTGACTCACCGGCATAAGTTTGGGGTGTCACTGCTGCATCCTCTTGAGCTGTGCTCCAGCAGCTTCTGTGTTTATTCACGTAGACAATCCCTGTTCCAGACGAGTGTTTTTCTGGATAATTTCTGAGGATGTGTAGGTGAGACGGAGATGTAATACCAAGGAGAGAAACTCTGAGGAAAGCCTAGAAAACAGTCTGTGCGTGGCTGAGACTTAGGACACATCCCAGGAAACCAGGACAAGAAGAGGTCAAAGAAACATCTGAACTGCCCAGGAAGCTGCTTGCTGTCCAGTGTTTTGGTGACTGACTTCCCAGCTGCAAGACGTTTCTCTGTTGAGGCCGAAAGTGTAACTAACACTCAGTAGTGGGTCATGAGAGCTCTCTCTTAACTCCCCTGGCCCCAAGGAGCAGAGAGCTCTCCTCTGTGGCAAGCCCAGGCAGCCCTGTTCCAGCGATGGCTGGAGAGACAGGCTTAAAGCAACTGTGCTACAATCTGAGCATAGGTCTGTTAAACTCTGAATTGATTTTGACAGATGTGCTTTGGGATATGTTTCTCTTAACACAGTGGTTTTGACTCTCAAGGAGACCCTTGAGAACAGTACATGCTTACCTGATCCCTTCTCCTCCTCCCCCTTGCTCTGAACATGCCCCCCTTTTTCTGTCTTGCAGCTGTGGGGACTCAGGCAACAATCCTTTTCACCAAAGAGCCATACTCCCAGGATGCCCTGCATGGCCGCAGTGCCATCCTCCGCTGCGAGGTGAAAGAGCCAGCGGACGTGGAGTTTGAGTGGCTGCAGAATGGGCTTCCTGTTCAGGACACAGAGCAGCGCTTCAAGGAAGGCAGCAACCTTCAGTTTGCTGCTGTCGATCGGCACCGGGATGTTGGGGTCTTCCAGTGTCTAGTGAGAAACGTGCTCACTGGGGAGGAGGCCCGCACAGCCAATGCATCTTTCAATATCAAGTGTGAGTGTGGGGTGAAAGCAGCAGCCTGATGCTGCCCACTGTGGATAGGGAAAAGCACTCTGGGGAAGGACTGAGGCTGGAAACAGCTTTACCACTCTTGTTTTCTAATGCTTGTGGGGGTAGGGGTGAGACAGGGGTTGGACAGCTTGGACTGTGCAAGTAGGATTCCTCTCCAGCTAACATGTCCATCATGCCCTCTAAACTTCTTGTGTCTTCTGGTGTATCCAAGGATGTCAGAGATGCTTTCTCGTGCTGTCATTCCCATTTGTATGTATGAAAGAGACGTTAGTGCAGCAAGTGCGTCCTGGGCACTGCAGATCCTTTCAGAACTCCTCTTATCCCTCAGAGAACAGCTGCACAGAGCAAAGTGGGGCCTTTGCAGTGTGGGTGTCCTTTACTCTGTGCTGGCTTGAGGGCTTATGTAGATCTAAGCATGCCTGTGTCCTTACTGCCTGCTCTGGTTGTTTGTGAGTCACCAATAACCATTACCTGGGCTCATTAGGTTTGGAGAGCCAGCTGTGTTGATATTCTTTGATCCTACAGGGATTGAGACAGGCAGTGTGGTGCTGAAGCAGCCGGCCAGCATAACTGAGATCCAGCCCTCCTCTACAGTGGTGCTGCGGTGTCACATCGATGGCCACCCGCGGTAAGGGTTGCCTCCCGAGGAGTGGACCCTGCCACGGGTCCCCCTGCACCTTGGCTGCGTGCTCTTCCCCTATTTCTCTCTCCTTCTCTCTTTCTCTCTCTCTCTCTCTCTCTCTCTCTCCCCCCCAACCCTTTCTCTCTCTCCTCCTCCCTCACCTCCCCTCCTCTCTCCTACAAGAATTCAGTAGAGTCTAGGGAAGGCGAAAGGCAGGATTGAGCCTGTGGCTGCACACCGTGGGAGAAGGCAAACGGCTTCCTCAGAGCCGCGTAGCAAGGAGCACAGTAAGAATGGGCTGTCACAGTTCAGTCGCTGAGCTGCTTGGTGTGCTGCAGTCACTCTCCGTTGCTTTCCAGTCGTGTCCCATCCACTTGGCTGCATGTCTCATGGCTTTGTGTCTGTGTCAGGGCCAGCAGCGGGGATGGAGAACCAGGGAAAGGGGCCATCTCTGGGCTGTCTCCTCGGCGCACCTGCTCTCTGGGGAGGCCTGACGGTGCCATGCACCTGGTCACCTTCTTGTCCCTGTCTTGCAGCCCCACGTGGCAGTGGTTTCGGGATGGTAACCCCCTCCCCGATGGCCGCAGCACCTATTCTGTCAGCAACAAGGAGCGGACGCTGACCCTGCAGAGTGCCAGCCCTGATGACAACGGGCTCTACTACTGCTGCGCCCGCAGTGCCGTTGGCTTCATCTGCAGCCAGAACAACTTCACGCTGAATGTCATCGGTGAGTTGTGTCCCAGCTGTTTAGGGCTGGAGGCTCGACTGTTTCGCTTCCCTGCTAACAGCCTCCCCTCTCCCGCAGGACCAGGAGCCAGGCTGCAGGGGAAGTGTCAGACTAGTGTGACTTTCTCTGTGCAAAGCCTCTGTCCAGAGACAGACCTGGAAAATCCTGGCCAGATTTGAACCCTGCCCTATCTACAGGTGTTAATTTGCCATTGTATTTTTCTGGAGCAGGTTTATGCTGTTGTCTCTGGTAGTGGAGCGCCAGGTTTGGACCCTGGCGTCTGTAGGTGCTGCTGGTTTTGCTAATATTAGTGCCACGTATGTGCCCTGTTGGCCTTTCGAAGCAAGACCCAAGGAGGGTAGGAAGTGTTGACCTTAGAGAGAGGTATTTGGAACTGGACAAGGAAATCTGCAGTCCAGTGACAACTTCGATCTGTTTGCTAAGAGCCAGGGTGCTCAGGGCCTTGCTGGAAGCAGAAGGGGTTTTCCCTAGAGCAGCTACCACATGCAGTCCTGGTCTCTGATTCCATAATTCCAACCCTGCTGGCATGTCGATCTCCTTTGGGCTTGCAGGGTGCATCCACCTCTTCTTTGAGCTTCCCCCAGAGCACTGGTGAGGGGACACAGGCCATTTTCACCCTCCTGTGGTCTCTGCCATTGCAGATGAGAGCTTTCCTCAGGCGGTGATCGTCCCACAGGACCTCATTGTGACCAAGAACGAAGAGGCCATGTTTGACTGCCAGTTTACAGCTGTGCCCCCTCCTACGCAAGAATGGCTCTTTGAAGACAACCCCATCATCAACAGATCCAAGTAATAGGGACCTCAGTGATGTGGGCAGGGCTGGGAGGAGAGGGGCACTGTGTTCCAGAAGCGACAGAAAGAGGCCAAACCCTGTCTGTGCATGAAGGCAAGCATGCAGCGTCAGGCTGGCCATGGGGATTGGTTTCTTAGCTTTACTGGCTTGGGTTTAGTAGGGGCTTGGTCCTTGTACATGGCCTTTATCTGCAAAGGACTCTGTGCAGTTTATCCTCAAACGAGTCCACGGGGCTGTCGGTTCTAGATGCCCCTGAATGATGGCCCCTACAGTTGGGTCTGTTTCCCAGCCCCAGATGTCTGTGTGGTGATTTCTTGGAACCAAGGACAGCTCAAGCTCCAGTCACTGACTTGGGACAATTCACAGTCAGGGATGTGTCCCAGTACCAGATGCCCACAAATGGTGATCCCCAAATGTGGGGGACACCTCCCAGCCCCCAACATCTGCACAGCAATCACTGGGTGCATGGGTCCCTTGTGCTGCCAGATACAAGTGCATGGTGATCCCCAAAGCCAGGAATGTTTCTGAGCCCCAGACACCTAGTCAGTATGCAGAGGTGGGAACGGTGATCCTGGAGCCTGGACTGTCTCTCAGCCAAACTCTGCAAGGCAAGCAGTGCTATCCGGGTGCCCGATGCCCTTGGCCTGGCAGCTCCCAGGTGCCACCTTGTGCCCCCTGCCCCGTCTCCTGGCTGTTCCTTCTCTTGAAACTGGCCCAGTTTAATGATGTATCTTTTGATGGGAGCCGGCTCTTCACCAGGAAAAAGACTTCTGTGAGCTCATTTCCTCCATGCAGAATGTGTCCCACCATCTCCTTGTGTATGTGTGCTGCTCCCCCACACTGGGAAGCTTTGGCTTGGCGCAGTCTCCCTCTTGGTTTCACGGGCTCGTGTGGGACATTGCAGGGCTGTAGCTCTGGCCCATGCCCTACAGAGATGCCCGCTGAGCCCTTCCTCTCCCCACGTGCCCAGGACCACCGTGTTCACCAACGGTTCCCTGCTGATCACCCAGGTGAGGGCTCGCAGCACCGGTGTCTATAAGTGTGTTGGCCACGGGCAGAGGGGGAAACCTCTTGTACTGAAGGCGACTCTGCGGCTAGCAGGTGAGATCCTGGGGCTGGTGGCAGGGTGGGCAGTGGGTCCCAGAGTTCCAGTGTCACTCTGGAGCTGTGTGATGATGGGTCAGTACGTGGAAAACTGCTTGGCTTATCTGTGAAATGGTTCATCCTTGCTACCTGGATGAGGGGGGCAAACATAGCTTGTGCACTCTCTCCCTCCAGTGATGCTTCCCATTTGAATGATGATGCTGGTGGGTTGGTTACATGTTCCTGCCCTGTTTGAGCTCTGCTGTCTATTGCTCCTCTCAGAGATCGAAGAAATGGCACCCTTCTCCCCGAAGGTGTTGACGGCGCACCAGGGACATCGCGTGTCCTGCCCTGCCCCGCGAGGCGTACCCACCCCCCAGGTCTGGTGGGAGAGGAACCAGGAACGAATTCCCACTGCTGGCAGGGTGTACCAAGAGGCAGAGCAGCTTGTTTTTACCAGTATCACTGAGATGGATGCAGGGATCTACACGTGCCATGCTGCCAACAAGGCTGGAGAGAAAAAACAGGAGCTGAGCATCACTGTGGCTAGTAGGCAACTTTCTGAGAAGGGCGGGAGCAGAAAAGGGGCTGGATGGGGGTTAGGGTGAACTGGGGCAGCGTGGTGCATCACCTCTCTGATACAGACAGACACCTCTCTCGTGGTTGTGCTGCTGGGCCCCCTGTCTGGCTGCACACTACCTGTCTGCACTGATGCTGGTCAGGGGAATAGTGAGTGGCCCTGTGTAACCCCTTGCCTTCGTGCCCAGCGGTACCCAAGTGGGTGGAGATGCCCAAGGACAGCCAGCTGGAGGAGAGCAAGCCGGGATACCTGCACTGCCTCAGCAAGGCCTCCCTGAAACCCACCGTCACGTGGTACCGCAACGGTGTCTCCATTTCTGAGGTGAGGTGATGGGGCAAACCCCTGTTGCTTATGGGCACTTCTGCTGGCCACCTGCTCTGCTGCTGCTGTTTTTCACCTTGTTCCTAGGCCCAGCATCCCCTGTCACCCCCACTTTGGCCATGTTCCTGGCACTATCTTCATCCTACTGATGTATTGATACACAGCTGGCTGTCTCTTGCCATTTGGCTACCAGTCAGCTGTGTGCTTTTGGGGCAGCGACAAGAAAAAGATCACTGCAGCTTGTCTCAGTTCTCCATGTGGGTCTCAACAGGGATGTGTCTATCTGAGGCGTGATGTGGGCATGGGGAGTGTCAGAAGTGCCACAAGCAAGGGCTGAGCCCAGGGCTGGTGACAGCGTCATTTCTGCCCCTCTCCTTCCTTCCTCCCTCTGGGCAGGACTCGCGGTTCGAGATTTCCGAGAATGGGACGCTGCGCATCAACAACGTGGAGGTGTATGATGGGACCATGTACAAGTGCGTGAGCAGCACACCGGCAGGCAGCATCGAGGGGTATGCACGAGTGCACGTGCTAGGTATGCTGATAGTCACCCCCTTGTGGGGACCTCTTTTGCCTGGCAGGGTGCAGGTGTGATACCCTGTGGCTCCAGTGCCTCCTGTGGCTGTGAGGGGTGTAAAACAGCACATCTGTCTGTTGCAGAGAAGCTGAAGTTCACCCCACCGCCCCAGCCACTGCAGTGCATGGAGTTTGATAAAGAGGTTACAGTGTCCTGTTCAGCCACTGGCCGGGAGAAACCCACCATCCAGTGGACTAAAACAGGTAAGGGAGACTTGGATGCGATACGTCTGTTCCTGACCTGGGGCCCCAGGAACTTTGTCCCACCTCCAGTGTGGGACTGGTGCTGTGGCTGCCTGGGAAGCTGCCATGTGGCACAGTGCTTCATGCGTGACTGTTGCGTCCATCCTCTCGTGTCCTGCAGATGGGAGCAGCCTGCCATCCCATGTCAGCCACAATGCTGGCATCTTGTCCTTCCACAAGGTGAGCAGGAGCGACTCAGGGAACTACACGTGCATCGCCTCTAACAGGCCACAGGGCGAGATCCGTGCCACCGTGCAGCTCGTGGTAGCAGGTGAGGGCTCTGCAGCAGGAAGGTGGGTTTCCTGCTGAGCTGGCCTTGCAGTGGGTTTGCCTGGGTGGCACCCAACTGGCATGCCCCTGCAGAGAAAGCAATGTCTGGCCTGACCCCAAGCTGTGCCCCGTGGCACTCAGGTGTCTGTTTAGTCAGTGCTTTGCGTGCAGCCTGAGAGGGCATGTGCCACTGTGCCAGTGCTGGCCCTGCGCCCTTGCGGGAGCTCAGCACCATTCCCAGGAACTGACAGCATTCCTGTTGGTCTCTCTGCCTTCAGTTTATGTCACCTTCAAGCTAGAGCCAGAGCCCACGACAGTGTACCAGGGGCACACAGCCATGTTCCAGTGCCAGGCAGAGGGGGACCCCATACCGCACATCCAGTGGAAAGGGAAGGACAAGATTTTGGATCCTGGCAAGCTCCTGCCCAGGTATACAGCCTCCATTCCAAGCTGAAATGTGGTGCAGCCTGGCATTCCCTGTGCCTACTCAGTATGTGAGTGTCAGCAGTGCAATCTTGGGTTCCTAGCTTGGTGGGCACATAGTTGTCTCCATGTGCCAGGACCTGGACTTCCGTGGCCCCAGGGTTACTGTTTCAGGCACAGCCTGTCGAACTGTGATTGAGCTGCAGTCATTTGTTCTTGAGCATTGCACAGCCTGAGATGAAGATGGTTGCACTAGGGACATGGGGCTGAGGCATTCTGGAGAGATGGGACTTCAGGTGCCCGAAGCCTGCCTCTGCCCTCTGGTGTTTGCAAAGAGCTCTGTTTGTGTGATTGGCAGGATTCAGATCATGCCCAATGGCTCCCTGGTGATTTACGACGTCACCACTGAGGACTCTGGAAAATACACCTGTATTGCTGGCAACAGCTGCAACATCAAGCACCGAGAGGCCTTCCTGTATGTTGTAGGTAAGTGCCCAGTGTTGGCACGTGGCCTCCTGGGATCCCTGGCAATTCTAGGCCTTGCTTCTGGCCCTGTATGCGGGTGCTGCATGTCAGGTCGTGCTTGCCAGGTAGTCACAGCATCATCCCCATTGGGATGCAGCACAGTGTGCTGTGGGATGTGCCCGGTGTGCTGTGGGTGGATGAGGGGGTGGCCACAGCAGCAGGTGGGAGGTGGGGCTTTTCTCATTCCTACAGCACATTCCTGTAGGATTTGGGAGATCCCTCCACACCTTCATCTGGTTGGTGCTCTCTGCCTCACAGATAAGCCAGCAGCGGAAGAGGATGAGGGACTTGGCAGCCACACACCCTACAAGATGATCCAGACCATTGGGCTCTCAGTGGGGGCAGCTGTTGCCTATATTATTATTGTGCTGGGGCTGATGTTCTACTGTAAGAAGCGGAGAAAAGCCAAGAGGCTGAAGAAGCACCCAGAGGGCGAGGAGCCTGAAATGGAGTGTCTGAATGGTGAGGCTGATACCCCTGAGGGTGGGGGCTTCACTGCCAACCTGAGGGTGGGGATTTCACTGCTGGCCCCCTATGCCTGTGCTGGAGGGGCAGGGAGTTCCCAGGGAACGGGACGATCCCTTACTCTTGGTCTCTTGCTCTTGGTTCTGTCTATGGTTGGTGGCAGAGACCTACTACCAGGTGAGAAACAGGAAAGTCAGTGTGAAACCTGCATCCCAGCCCGACATTGTGGCCATCTCTTTCTGATGAGTTATGTTTTGCTCCTGCATCCCAGCACCTGTACATGGCATCATACACACCAAGGGAGGGAAGGATCCCTATTGCAATGTAATGAAATAGAAGTACTCTGCTGGCCTCTTCAAATCACAGTTCAGCAGCTCACGGTGCTGGAGGGAAGACGTTTCACTGAGCTCACCCTGTTATCTCTGAAACCCTTACAAGCTTTGAGCATCTACAGTATTCTCCAGTAAGGACTCCTGGAGCATAACAGGTTATCTAAAAATTTTCTCTTTGCTTTTCAAACTTGTCACTTACCAGCTTTGCACTGGAACACACAACTCTTTTGTATGTCTGGTTGTTCCTGCGTGTGCCTTTTCTGGTTGTGCTGTCACCATCCTGAGATGGGGAGCCCCAGACAGGATTTGGTGTGTCCACCTTGCCGAGTGACACAGCTGTGCTGTGTCCTCTTCTCAGCTGTGCCCCTGGCTTCAGTTCCCTGTTGACCGAGCTGCTGACTCCACCGCTGTGGATAGGACATTGCTTTCCTCGGGCCTCATGTTGCATCTTTGGCTGCACCTCCCAGTGCTCAGTGTCACTGCAGCTGGCCACAGCTGGCCTGTGTCTTTGCTGCTAGCTGCACTGGCAGCTTTTACAAACAGCTGACGGCAGCACCCTGTCCATGTTGGCAACAAGTTGTACTGCCGTGATTCCTACCTTCTGTATGTCCATTGGAGGATGTTTCCTCATGTTCTGTGGCAGCTGAGCCGTTCTTTAACAGCTGTTTCCATGAGACCCTGCAAATAGACTAAACTGGGTTCCCATTGTGCATGAGCTACAGGACTCCTTCAAGGAACCCAAGAGATCTCGGGGCATCGTTTTCACTTCCAAAAGTTGTTTCAGCTTTCTCCTGACAATGTGGTTGTCCTTGCATTGCTGATACTAGTGAGGACTTGTAAGTGGTAGGGCGCAGTTGAGTTTGCTGTCCTTAATCCCCTGGATCTCCCAATACCTCCCCATAAGTGCAGATGTTCTCCCTCCCAGTTCTCTAGCACACAACCGTGACCTGATCACATGCGAGTTGCTTTGAGGGCCTGGCAAAACATAACTGCTGGATTTGTCTCCTGGTTTTCCTCTTGCATTGGTACTTTGAACAGGCCAAACCTCCAGAAGAGAAGTCTGGCTGTGGGGAGCTCCCTGGGAGTAGGGATGCAGGAGCATCTCTGCAGCTTTGTGCTCTGCTACTGTCACCACTGTGAACTCTTTCTGTGGACAAGTAGCAGGCAGCTCATCTGTGCCAGCAGGTGCTGGCCAACGTCTTCTTCCTGGGAAAGGATTTTTTTTTAAAATCTTTTTGAGGTGGTCTTGGATTTTTATCTTGGCACCTCTTTATTATATTTTTATTCTGCCAGAGTTTGCCTCTCCTTATTGCCTTTGTCTGTAACCAGTTTAGGTGTCAGAGAGATGCATCCTCACTGCTAGAAGCAGACCCAGGTGCCCAGATGTCTACACTCCTCACCATAGCTTGTCTGGAGAAGTGGTTTGTGTTTGCTCTCAGCTCCAGTGGAGTTACCCATTCACCATGGTCTTTAAAGATGCCTCTTTTTGACGTGGTCCCTCTTTAGCTAGGTAACCAGAAGTATCTCAGTATCTACCTCAGTAATTACAAGTATTCCCTGGTTGACTACCAGCTGACTTTTCCAGTGCCCTCAGAATCCGGAAAGATTTGACCTTCCTATGGATTTCCTATGGCTCAGTGCACTTCTAACCAGTCACTTACCTTCCAAGGTCATGTCCTTGTTGTGCCACATCCTCTATAACAAGGGTGCTTGCTTTTAGTATCCCTCTGTCTGACTGTGCTGCCTTTTTTTTTTTTTTTTTTTTTTGTGAATACAGACATAGCATCTGGGGAGGCTGATGGCTGTGGGGACTTATTTCTGAGGTGGCACATGCTAATGTGTCTAGGGCAGCATGGCATTGTCTCTTTCTTCAGGTGTTGTAGGCAGGTGGGCAAAGTAGTCCATTTCTTTACACTTGGTTTGCCTCTGGACTGCTGGATACATAAATTAAATTCCTGTTATTTTTTGCCATCCCCCTGCTATTAACTGCCTTGTCCAAGCTCTGTAAAACAATCTGTTCTCAAAAGCATCTGTTCTTGCTGCCTGCTGGTGCTGTCTCTCAGTGGCAGCACACTCACTCTACAACCTTCAGGATTTTCTTGGCAAGGTTGCAGTGGTCTTCTTGTGTTATCTTCTTGGCTTGAAGCTTGTAGTCTTAAGACACGATCAGTCATGAATACAGACAGCACAGGGTCAAACAGTCCTGCTGATAACTAGTGTAAAAACAGGGAGAATGTAAGTAGATCAAACTTCGATTTATAGGGTAGGTGGTGTTTTTTCACTATTGTCTTCTGCAAATCTTACTCCAGCATACGAGAGTGTACAACTGTCAGTAGCCATGGCTCTTAACATAACTCAGTGTTCACGGCTGCAGTCCTACCTGTGACAAAGCCATGGTCCTTGTCATGGGGGCCAGACCCCAGGATGTGCTAGTACCTCTCTAGTACACCTGAATTGTAAGCATGCATGTACACACTCTGCTATACAATAACCTGTGATGGAAATTACAGGCAGTGGGATTCCTGTTGGAATTAATTTTGTGTTGGGTTAAGTCTTAATTTTGTGATTTCCTTTTGCACGACTAAGTGTTTGCCTAATGCTTGTTCCAGGACTAGCTGAAATGCAGCATGCACAGTACTACAGAGTGATGTTGAAAGTGTGTCAGCCACCTTAGTTCAGTGCTGTACCTTCCTTTACATTCCAACTCCTGCCTTCAGCTTATGGAAAGTACCATTACTAAAGCACCAGGTCTGATCCAAACAGTAAATGCATTTAAAATCAAGGTTTCCTATCTATGCAGTTGTTCCTCTACAAGCTGCCTAAAATGCAGGGTTCTCTACTTTCTTAAGGCAATAATGTTTTGTCCTGTTCTCTGGCTTCTATTTATGCTAAGGAAATTTCTAGTGGAGTTCCTGTGCAGAAAATTTGCTGGGGTTGATTGCAAGAACAGTGCTTCCCAGCTCTGCTTTAACAAAGCCAGGTAAAGTCCAGGCTGATCTGGTCTTAGAGGTTCAAGATTTTCAAGGACATGAGTATTGCTGGCTTGCTGGGAAGTGAGTAAGGAGCAGGGACATCAAGACTGCAGCAGTTAATGCCAGATAGACTTGAGATGCTCTTTGGCATCAAGAGACTGTGGTTATAGTGAGCAGGGTTCGCTCTGCTCCCTCTCTGCCCCACGCATCCCATCCTGTGCTGTTGTTCTGCAGAGTTTTGTCAGTGGTAGTTTGGATGTAGCCACTGCTTTGGAATGACTGAGTGGCATGGGATGGACAAGGCCAGATGGGGCTGGCTGGTTCTGGGACCAAAGCCATTGCTCAGCATCTGATTTCAAGGGTGGCTGCAGGGCCAGAGATGAGGCCGGAACTGAGCCCTAGAGGGAACAACTGCACGGAGGCCACTCTGTTGCCTGGGACTAGACATCAAGCTGAGGTGCTTGGAGCCAGTTGTGAGTGCCTGGAGTATCAGAGCCTCAGAAGAGGCTAAGCCCCAAGTATAACATTCTCTGCACAGCCCGGGGGGATGCTGAAGCCGTTTGTGCTTCCCTCACAGGCGGTGCCTTGCTGCAGAATGGGCAGATGACAGCAGAGATTCAGGAAGAAGTGGCCTTGACCAACCTGGGCAGCAGCTCTGGGGCCAGCAAGCGGCACAGTGCTACTGACAAGATGCACTTTCCACGTTCCAACCTGCAGACGATCACGACCCTGGGTATGCTGGGCTACCCTGGCCCTGACCCCACTCCAGCAGGAAACCTGTGACTGAAACCCCAGCTGTCCTAGCCATGAAATGGGACGTGCTGGGATACCGAGGGCCCTGCAGCCACTGGGCTGTCAAATACACATGCTGTCCTAACACACTCTCTCTTCCCATGTGCTTCTCTGCACTTTCAGGCAGGGGGGAGTTTGGTGAAGTGTTCCTGGCCAAGGCCAAAGGTGCAGAAGATGGCGAGGGTGAAGTGCTGGTCCTGGTGAAGAGCCTGCAGACAAGGGATGAGCAGCTGCAGCTGGACTTCCGTCGAGAGGCAGAGATGTTTGGCAAGCTGAACCACTCCAACGTGGTGCGGCTGCTGGGGCTGTGCCGCGAGGCAGAGCCACACTACATGGTCCTGGAGTATGTGGACTTGGTAAGGGCCCTCCCTACCAGCAGTGCCTGCAGTGGAGCAGGGGGATGACAACAGTGCGCATGGGGCTTGCAAGTGTGACAACAGGGTGGCAGCACAGGGCAGGCAAGGTGTAGGGATACCAGGCTGAGCTTACTGCTGTTCCCAGCCTGTGGAGGAGTCTCCAGGGGAATGAAGTTCTCCTGCAAGACCTGGAGATGACTTTGTTCTTTATGTCCTTCTGATTCCTGTTTTATGTCTTGGACTCAGCTGTGTAAGCTAAGTTGCAGGAGTCCATGCTGCAGAATGGCTGTGAATGCTAAGGGCTATAGGGAGTCTGGACTTTGTAGGAGAGAAATCAATCTGTGGCATGAAAAGCCTCCTGGAGACTTCAGGTCTGTTTGCCCTGATTGTAGCCAGTTGAGGCCCAGAAGCAAGATAACCTGGCTTGCCCTGCAAGGCAAGAAGCATGGATCTGGAGATGAGGATCTGTAGGTCTGCCAAATCCAGGCACTGCAATCCTCTCTCTGATGAGACTGGCGACATGTAGAGGTGCTGTGTCTTCATTGCTGTCTGTCTCCCAGGGGGACCTGAAGCAGTTCCTGAGGATCTCCAAGAGCAAAGATGAGTCTCTGAAGCCACAGCCTCTCACTACCAAACATAAGGTGACAGTGCAGCTTTTGAAATGCTGTGGGGTTGGGAACCTGAAGGAAGACAGCCAGTGCTGACATCTCTCTGGGGTCAGGTGTCTCTCTGCACACAGGTGGCCCTGGGCATGGAGCATCTCTCCAACGGCAGGTTTGTGCACCGGGACTTGGCAGCCAGGAACTGCCTGGTCAGTGCCCAGCGGCAGGTCAAGGTCTCATCCCTGAGCCTCAGCAAGGATGTGTACAACAGGTCAGGTGGGAACCTGAGAGGGGAATGAATGGGGGTGGAATGGCACCAGTCTCATTGCCTGCCTGTGCTGCCCACAGTGAGTACTACCACTTCCGCCAGGCCTGGATCCCGCTGCGCTGGATGCCACCTGAAGCTGTGCTGGAAGATGAGTTCTCCACTAAGTCAGATGTGTGGTCTTTTGGGGTGCTCATGTGGGAGGTCTTCACGCATGGCGAGATGCCCTACACTCCACTGGCAGATGATGAGGTCTTAGCAGGTATGTGGAGTGCCTTGTGCTGTCTCTGGAATTGTAGCCTAATTCCTTTTCGTGTGGTAAAGGTGGCCAGGCAAGCTGTGTGATGTCCCTCCTCTTGACATGGTGCTGGTCTGTCTGAGGAGGCTGTCCCAGCCTGCACGGAGAATTGCTGCCCTCCTTGCACCCCACAGAGAGGATCACACCCCTTCCCTATGCCCTTTGAACTTTTCTTTCATGCCAGGTCTGCAGTCAGGAAAGATGAAGCTCCCGCACCCCGAGGGCTGCCCTTCCCGCCTGGCCAAGCTGATGCAGCGCTGCTGGGCCCCCAGCCCTAAGGATCGGCCCTCCTTCAGTGAGCTCGCCACCACCCTTGGGGACAGCTCAGCTGACAGCAAAGCCTGAGCATCTGGCCCTTGCTGGTGAAGGACGTGGCGGGGTGGAAGGGGGTCTCTATGTGCCTGGGAAGCCCCTGGCACTCCTGCAGCCCCTCGCTGAGCCTGACCCCGATGCGCCAGCAAGCAGCTCAGCGCCAGCAGCTGCTGGACTCAAAGCACAAGCCAGTGTACCCCAGCCCCAACCCCTTCCTCCACAGGTCCCAAAAGACAGCCCTTGCTGCCTCCTGCTCTCCGCCTGCTCAGCCTGGTGCCCTTAGGCTGCTGGTGTGGATGGAGCGCAGCTCCCCCTCATCCACTGAGAGCTGGGGTGTCCCTGCTCGCCACGTCCATACCTGCCAGCCTGGCCCAGCCTCTCTCTCCGTCCATCTGTGCTAGGCATGCCTGACTTCCCCACACCCCCATGGGTACAGGCCAGCCAACAGGAGCACAAAGTGCCTGGCATATGAAGGAGCACACTACCTTTCCCAGTTACCCTGTGCCTTTTTTTGTATTATGACTCTGGGCAGAGCCCCCTCTCTCCTTCTCCCTCTTCCAGAGCGCTGACTCCTCCCTACCATAGTATTTCTGTTACTGGAATGCAGCCTAGAATGGGTTAGTTTGTTTGCTTGAGTGGAGGGTATTGCAGCCAAGAAGGGTTGGGTTTTGTTGGGTTTTTATGTGCTGCTCTCAATAAAGAAGGCGCTTTTTTTTTTGGTGTTTTTTTTTTTTTTTTGTCTTTGTAAGGTGCTGCTGTCGGATAGCTGTTTTCTTCCACATGGCTCCTGGGAAGGGTTGGGGGCCAGTTCTTCAGGCATCTGTCTCCTGTGTTTAGCCCTTTAGCCCCCTTCTCAGATGAATTTGAGCTTTGTGTTCCCTGAGGGAGCACTTTGCCTCAGCACTTACTGTCTCTCTGGGCAGTCGTGGGTTGCTCTCCAACAGGAAGAGGTGTCTCAAGAGGTGTTCTCAAACTCCAAGCAAACATCCATTTATGGACACGTTGACAGTCTCCCCCCAGTTCAGGTAGTAATAAGATTTGTGCACGTAACTCTGTGGCCTGTGGCAGCTTTGCAGCCAGCACTGGCTTGTGTTTTTGCACAGCTGCCACTTGCGGGACAGAGAAGCTAGTAGGGCCAGGCCTGTTTGGGGATACTGGGGGAAATCCTGCTGTCTCATGTGGTCTGCATCCCTCTCCTCTCTGCTAATGGCCCAGGACAATGGTAGGGTTCTGGCAGTCTCTTCTTGGGAAAGGGAAGTTGGGCAGACAATGTACAAGAAGTCCCAGCCCCCCCCAAGTCCCTTGGAGACACAGTGAGATGCAGGGTTTGACCAAGATGCAGACCAACGGTTTCACTTGCTGCACAGCTCTGTGTTGGGGGGTTATGGAGACAGATCTGAGCTTTTCCAGGAAGCCTGCTGAGGCTGAACTGGAGGTGATGGGCATAAGCTGCAACAGGGACTTTCATATTGGGTATTGGGGAAAATGCTTCCCCTCGAGGGTAATAAAGGTCTGAGTCCCAGAGAAGCTACAGCATCTCCATCTCATCGTCAGAGATGCTCAACCCTGGACCAGGTAAGTCCTGAACAATCCAGTCCAGTTGGCTCTGCTTTAATCAGGTATGGATCAGAAATGTCCAGGATCCCCTTCCCACCTCTGCTACCCAGAGAAGCTGTGGAGATGCTGGAGGGTGAAAAGGGCTCATTTCTTGAAATGTGCTAGCTGACTCTGAGCTGAAGTTTGGTCCAGGAAATGGCTTGCTCGGAAGCTGTGCAAGCAAGTTTGTTGGCCATAGAACAGTTACCAAAAGTGTTTTTGTCCCTTTTCCAACACTTGTGTGTTACAGCTGGGATCTATGGAGTCTCCCCAAGCCAAGGCCTCTTGGCAAGCTGAGATTGGCAGTGGCTGGGGTGTTGGGCCCCTCTTTAGAGGGAGACAGCAGGGTCTAGTTCACTGGACCTGGTGCTCCTGGTGGACTTGGCTGCAGGTTACTGCCACTCTGAACCCTTGCTGTCTCCATGACCAGATGGCCTGGCCACAGTGTGGGACTGGTGGCACTACTAGGAGGAGCTGTTAAAGGCTGTGTCAGGATGTGCCTTGCCTTCTCCCCCTTGCAGCTGCATGTCTGTCTTGTCACCTCCCCCCCAGTCCTCTCCAATCCTTTTGAGGCATGTGAGTGTTGCAGCACTGCTGCATGTGTGCTCTCTACCTTGCAAGTGACCTCTCACATCTGTTGTTTGATGTTCTTTTGTTCCATTTCTCCCATCCATCCTTTTCCTGTGGACTTTCCTGTCTGCTGTCCTTTGTTTCAGGCAGGACCACTGCACCCTTTGGGCTGATTCCTGCAGCCAAGCCACTTGCAGTGGCCTAGCCAAGCGGAATCTCAGTGATACCATAACTAGAGAACAGAGATGCCAAGGATTTCTTGGGTAACATCCTTGTTCTGCCAGCTCCATTCATGTAGCTATCTTGTGTACTGGGAGGGAACACCATGGCTGCAGTGAGCTGTTCAGTGAGCAGTGTCAGGGCTGGGTTATCTTCTTTATCCCAACACATCCTGTAGACTCGAGTACCTGTTTGCTGTGCAGTCAAGACCTGTTGACTAGAGGGAAACACCCAAATGGAAAATCACCAAAACTAGGACAAACTCCAGACCCAAACAGTGCAGAATGATGGGGGTTGGGATTGTGTATTTTTGGAAGTGATGTCATGAAAGTATTCTGTATCCTTGGGGATGGGACAGATGTTGGCCAAACTAATTGGAAACAGCAAGCTGAGCAAATACAGTCCTAGCCAAAGCCCCTACAGGAGAACGAGAGGACCGGGGCAGTTGACAGAGGTGCGATCCAATTGCTTCAGCCCAACTTGAAGGAACACCTTGAAGAACACGTGTGATATCCAGGGCCAGGAAAAGTAGTATGGTTCTATCAGAGCAAAGGTCCACCTAGTGGGCCACTGACTGTGGTCAAAATTGAACATTTACGGAACAGTGTAAGAGAAGAGCAAGCAGGTGTACGTTAGTCCCAACTGACAATTCCCTAAAGCGTAAAGACCTCCAAACCAGGCATTTCTAGCAGTCCTTGATGTTTTTTCTTGCTAGAAAGTTACGTGGTTTCCCATTGCACATATGTATACTTTGAGCACCCCTGATCAGGGAATGCACAGATCTGCTGTGTGGCTTCTTGCTTTACTCCAGTTTCATTTCCTGCCCTATGGGGAAACTAATGGGCCTTAACTGTCCTAAGCAGCCTCACTTGGGACTTCCCCATGCTCTTGAGCTGCATTTAAGCTCAAGCCTGGGCCTTCAGGTTTGTTTTGAGCAACCTTGAGGTGTTCCTGGTTTTGTCTTTCCTCTAGCCCTGTCTTTTAGGCACATAGGCCTTATAATCGAGGTCTGACTTGGCTCTATCTCATGACCATGTGGATACTGGACTTGGTTCATTGCTTGCTCTGTGGATGGACCCTGATACAAACACGTGTCTTGGTTCTGCTCAGGTACTATGGGGCCTGTTCCTGAGGGCCTGGGTGTCACCCTTAGATGGTGGCTAGTCACCCCTCTTGCACCCCTCTGCTGACCAAAAAAAAGCACATTAAGAAAGGCCCTAACCTAGTTTTACATGTGCAGCAGTACCTCCATTCTAGTTGTTACTGCTCATAGAAAAGATCTGTCTGTTAAAAAAAAAAAGAGCAGCTGAAGTATCAGTAGTAGGAAGGTCGGGAATAGGATGGAAAACATCAAACTGCAGAAACCAGTGAAGAGGATGTTTAATAGTTTCCCAGTTGGAATATGGATGAAGAGCTGGAAAAAGATGAAGAAAGGTTTGTTGCAGGGGCCCAGAGGAGGACAGAATAGGCAGCAAGGAGGGCTGGGGTGATGCTTTGGGCATCTGGCAGCAGGGCCCATGCTAGAGTGGAGCTGTTAGGCAGCTTGTCCGGAAGGAACCTTGTGAGTAATCAGGTTAAGAGGCTTTTATGGCACAGTGTCAAGTGCTGTGCCTGAAGCTGTGTAAGAAGAGAAATGGGAATTTTATGACTGGGGGGGGTTGTAAATGAGAATAGCCCTGAAAATAAAAGATGGGACTGTCAAGTGGCTGAAAATCTGTTTTAAGCTGCTTTCATTGTCACTGCCTGCTGGTTTGGTGAGGGAGGGCCTTGCTGATAATTTGTGTCCAGTGACAGTGGCCTGGGGACACAGCTTGGCTTTACAGTGTGCATCTGACTGCCCTGGGTGAGAGATCGACATCCCTGGAGGCTGAGGCAGGCTGAAGCTCTGGTTCCATTCAGAGCATAAGCAGGACAAGTGTCTTGGAAAACATCCCCAAGATGAGGCTAGGGAGGGAAGAGATGGCACCAGAAGGGATGAGCCAGCCCAGAATGAGCCAGCTCTCACTTCTTGCCTGTGTGGACCCTCCTACAGCTTGGGGAGCAAAAGGCCTCCACATGGCCCTGCCATCAGAAGGCCCAGGAAGAAGAAGGGAGTGTGTAGCCATCTCATGAGCAAGAGAAAACCAAATCCTGGTAATCTGCAGTGGTTGTACAGTTGCGCTAGGCAGGCAGACCGACCTGGCTCTGGCTGTCAGATCTACGTGTTTATTGTTCCAAGTCTAACTGATGTCTTCAGCCATGCAGAGGGTCTTGCTGGCCCTTTCTCAGCCTGGCATGACATGGCAGGGCCTCGGTCTCACCTGTGCTAGGTGTAGTTTGTGCTCAGCTTGAAGGGAAGGTGGCCAGGGCATGTGGTGGAGGCATGTGAGTTCCAGCAGCCCTGCTGGGAGCTAAAAATGGCATGTGTGCTCACTGGAGGAGCATGGCTGGCAGGGAGGAGGGGGAGGTGGTGGTGGCAGGGAGGGGGTGTTTGATTTTGCAGTTACTCCCTTGCTCTGTAAGAGGTTGGCCCTGGGCTGTGGGAGACAGCTGTGAAGACTGGTGGCAAGCGTGCATGTCCTCTGAGTGATGAGGCAGATATGGAAAAGGCTTGTGCGAGTTGCAGAACCTTCTGTGGGGTGCCCAGGAGACAAGATGGGTCTTATTGCAGGGCTGGTGCTGTCACAGTTGAGGTCTTCCCCTGGGGTGCAGTTCCTGTTCCCTGTAGGACAGGGTGTGGGAGAGCCCTTTCCTCAGCAAAGGATGTTGTTACTCTGTCCCTCACAGCTTTGAGCTCTGGGGCTGTGGTCTCCCCTACAGCTTTGCTAACTCACATGCAGCCTGCGTTGCACACAGTTGTCCTGGCTATGTGAGCTGTCCCTCCTGTGGAGGTCCTGGGTCACACCTGGGCAGAGGACGCGACCTGTGCCACCTGCTAGGAGCGCTCTGATCTGCAGAGCGGGGCTGGGTATGGGCTGCCATCTGTGCTGGGGCCTGCCCAGCCATCTTCCCAGGTGTACAAGGTGGTCCTACCTGTGGATGGATGGCTGTCATACAGAACCCCATCCTCACCTCCTGTGGATTTGAAGGCAGCTGTGGCCCATCCTGATAAATGCAGACCCTTTCTCTTCGGACTAGTAATCAACCTGTGCTTGGGCAATGCGTATTTTGGAGATATCTACTCAGTTCTGTGTCCTGCGCACCCTTGAGCATCCGCGTGCCCCACAGATCCTCCCCCTGCCTCTGCAGCCACCGGAGAGAGACAAGGGGGACAGACGGACCTTGCAGGGTCTGAAAGCCGCCGCGAGCAACAGCTAGTGGCATTACTTACAGGCAGGCAGGGCGGTGCAGAGCCCCTCCTGGCTAGGTCCTGAGGATGGCGAGGTAGGTCTTTGAGCCACGTGGTGTGTCCCCTACGAGGACCCGAGTGCCTGGAGCTGGCGTAGGAATGGGGGGCGAGGGGAGGACTGGCAGCGCTGGCGTCCACGTCCTCGCTCCCCCGTCCCGCCCCAGCCCAGCCGAGCCCGACCCAGCCCGTCCCTGCCCCGCCCGGGCGGCCCGCGCGGTCCCTTTAACGCTCCCTGCGTGTCTCAACCCGGGGGTGACGCCAGCGCGGCCCGGGCCGTATGCAAATCAAACGCCAGCCGCCGGCCAATGGGCGCCGGCGCTCGGCGGCCGCGAGCCAATGGGACGGCGCCTCCCGGCGGGGCGCCGGCTCGCCCCATATAAGGAGCGCCCTGGCCATAAAAGGCAACATTGTATCGCTTTATATGGGGGCGGCGCGGCGCGGCGGGGGCGGCGGCGGAGCGGGGCCGTGAGCGCGGAGCGCGGCGGGGCCATGGCGGGGCCGGCCTGACCCGGCCCGACCCGACCCGCGCTCGCCGCCGCGATGTTGCCGAGCCAGGCCGGGGCCGGGAACGGCGCGGCCGCCGCGCTGGCCCGCGGCTCCGGGCTGGGCCGGTCGCCGGTGCCGCGCGGGGCGAACGGCGGCGGGGCGGCGGCGGGGGCGCCCGGGGGCCGCCTGGAGCGGGAGGCGCTGTACAGCGGCAGCGAGGGCGACTCGGAGTCGGCCGAGGAGGAGGAGCTGGGCGGCGAGCGGCGCGGCGTGAAGCGTGGCCTGGCCGAGGCGGCGGCGGCGGCGGCGGGGCCCGCGGCGGGAGCGGCGGCGGCGGCCGCCTACAGCGGCGGCGGCGGCGGCGGGGCCGTGAGCGGCGCCAAGCCCGGGAAGAAGACCCGGGGCCGGGTGAAGATCAAGATGGAGTTCATCGACAACAAGCTGCGGCGCTACACCACCTTCAGCAAGAGGAAGACCGGCATCATGAAGAAGGTGCGGCCTCGCGACTCCGGCCGGCGCGGGGGGTCGGCCCGGCTCGGCCCGGCCGGGGGTGTGGGCCGCCTCCCACCTGTCAGTGGGACTCTGGTCCGAGCGCGGAGCGGGCCGTGCCCGGAAACGCTGGCGGCTTCCCGGTGCCGCGGCCCGGCACCAGCCCCTTCCGGGGGGCTGCGCGGGAGCCTCTGGCGGGGAGCTGGGCGGCTGGGAGCGGGAACCCCCGCTGCCGGGGGATGTCGGTGTGCCCGGCGGTCCACAGACGTCTGCTATGCCCGGGGAAACCCGTCCCGGTGCAGCGTCCACCTCCGGGCCGCAGCTGACCCGGGCTGCTCCACTCCGTTAGCCATCGCCGGGTGTTCGGTGGCACAGCTGGGCTGCCCTGCCCCGCCAAGGGGCCCGGCAGGGCTGGCTCCTCGGGCCGCGGAAGGAACTAACGCCACGTCTCGGCCGGTCCAGAGTGCACTCCGTGGTTCCTGGTGTGCAAAGACAGATTGTGGGAATTTGCGGGCGGTTGGAAGCAGCTGGCTCGCCTGCATCCCTGGTGGTGCTCATAGCATCTTCTGAACAATTAGGCAGCACTGCACCCCAGCTGAGCTGGGCATCAGTCACCCTGGGAAGGTGGGAATGGGTATGGGGTTCTGCTGGGCACATCCTGGGTGTATGGGATGTAGAATTAGGCTATCCTGTCTGTGGAAGCTTGTGTGAGACCACTTAATGTACAGTGATGGCATATGAAGAGTGTACTTCCTAGTCTACAGGTATTCACCTGGGGGATGGTGGTACAGTGGCGCTTGGGTGCAACTGTGCTCAGGACTGTGAACCCTGAGAAAGGAATCTGGGTCCTAGTCTGGATGTGGTGTCAGTAAGGGCAACAAGATAGCAGAGACATGGGCCCAGTAGTATCCTCTCACAGAAGTCAGGGAGAAAAGTATCCATATGTATCTGGAAAGGCGAGTGGGATTTCCTGAATGGAGAAATTTCATAATCCTTATGTTCTCAGCTCACTCTGCTGAGGGGACCACTCTACCTACCGTCTCTTGGCAGGCAGTATCACCTAAGGGCATGCTAAAGGAGGTGGGGACACAGCATGAGGCAGTTCAACCTGTACAGAACCAATCTTGGGTTGGTTTTAGAGGCCACAGCTCCTCAGGCGTGACAGGGAGCCCGAGCTGGTGTGAGGAAAAGGAAAGTCGTACTGGGAGCGCAGGGACACGCAGTGACTCTTATTCTGCTCTATGTGTTGTCCCTGTCACCTCTTCTGACTTCCCTGACTCCCTCTTCTTCCCTTGTGCTGCTGGCAGGCCTACGAGCTCTCCACGCTGACTGGCACTCAAGTCCTGCTGTTGGTGGCCAGTGAGACAGGCCACGTGTACACGTTTGCCACACGGAAACTGCAGCCCATGATCACCAGTGAGACAGGAAAGGCGCTGATCCAAACATGCCTCAATTCCCCGGACTCACCCCCACGCTCAGACCCCACCACTGACCAGCGCATGAGTGCCACGGGCTTTGAGGAGACGGACCTCACCTACCAGGTGTCTGAGTCGGACAGCAGTGGGGAGACCAAGGTAATGTTCGTGGGCACCCAGGGAGGAGGCATGGCCTGTGCCAGGAGCCCTGATCATCCCTAGACCTCTTTAAATAGCAGCTTAGGGAGCTGGGGATGGATCCCCTTTTGCTGCAACTGTGTCGAGCTTGTGCCGTGTCCTCTCAGGGCTGGCTCCTTGGCTGACAACAGTGGTGATTTGAACAGGGAGGGAAGTGGGTGGCAGGTGTCCTGGTCCTGGTCTTTGCAGCATGGCTCCCCACTGGCTCAGCCCACCCCCCTGGCCAGCTTTCAGTGCTGTTATCTCTCCCTAGGCGTCTCCATGCTCTCGCACTCATTGATAAAAATTTGATTCTGCCTCCATGGCCTTATAAGGCCTGGTTTCCCTCGCCAGAGTCCCTGGCAGGGCCCCTCACATTCCTTATAAGCTGCAGCTGTCTCTTGCTTTGGTGCTGTTTTGGAAGGGGGCAGGGAGGACACGGGGAATGGAAACATTTGGCTGGACAGACCATTTCTGCTCCCTGCCTGTTGTCCTTGCAGACGCTGGCCATTGCCCGCCTGTGTTACTTGTGGCCTTCTGCCCAGGGTGGCCTGCCCATGGATGCAGAGTCAGGCAGTGGTGCTTTTCTGCTGGAAGGGCTCTGTCTTGTCCCTGCATTCCCTGGGGCTCTGCATTTCCTTTGCAGGCTGGTGCTCAGGTCCGCAGGTATTTGGAGGTGGGAGGCAGGAAACTTTGTGGTGCAAGGCTGGGTGACATGCTGAATTTGAAATGGAGCCACAGCTTCCCAGGTCTGTGTGCAGTGTCCTTGGGTGCTGTGAGTTAGAGCAGTCCTGTATCTGTGCCTGTGGCATGGGTAGTAGGCTTGCTGCAAAAATATCCTTCCAGGTGAACTGTGGCCTTGCTCTAGGAGCTCTCCAACCATCTACGTACAAGCCATAGCAACATCCTTGCCATGCAGTAGCCACTAAACAGTAAGCAGACAGAACCTTGAGATGTCTGTGGAATAATCACAAAGGTGGGGAGTGCAGCCCTGACATGTGCCCAGCATGTTGCCTGGGGCTTCAGGGGTGTTCAGCTGCCTGTTTTTATGCCATGACAGGACAACAGTTCTGGTCACAGTGCTGCTGGGCGCTCAGCAGCCACTATTCTTCCAGGTCCACTTCCCCACATGTGTGCAGTGCTGCACCAAGCACAAGCTTATTGCTGCTGAGCCCTGAGAAACATCAGCAGTCCCAGAGATCCCTGGAGACAGAGTAGCTGTGGTGGGCCAAAGTGTTCTTGGCTGGAGACTCTGTGCTGGAGCCCAGAAGAGTCTTTGGGAAGGCTTCCTTTTGATGGGACCCCAACACCAGTCCTGGCTATCCCCATCTGGAATGACTTTCCTGAGTGCCTCTGATTCTCAATGTGAGCTGTGTCAGCCCTTTCCAGTAGGCAGAGGAGTCTGCTATCACCAGCAATCTCTCCCTTGTGCAGCCTGTATTTGTAAGGACTCGTGTCTCTTGGGCTTCTCCTGGATGAAAAAACAAGTCCTATGAGCATTTTGTAATGAGACAAATTGCTTGTACCTGGAGTAATTTGGATGTGCAGGAAGCACTGTGCACGGCAGGTGACCCGTCCCTAGCATGGGACTTGTCCACATCATATCCCTTTAGATTCTTCCTGAAAGTACTGCTAATTAGCCCCAAGTGAAC
This sequence comes from Myiozetetes cayanensis, assembly GCF_022539395.1. Taxonomy (NCBI): domain Eukaryota; kingdom Metazoa; phylum Chordata; class Aves; order Passeriformes; family Tyrannidae; genus Myiozetetes; species Myiozetetes cayanensis. The sequence goes on along the minus strand of NW_026087411.1, from coordinate 3,438,378 downwards.
TGTTCTCTTGGGGTGCACTTACTCTGCAGAGATCTTCTTAACACAACTTCTCTTTTCCCACTTTCTGATGCAACCCTGCAAGCTCCCTCCCAGTGGTAATGCTTAGTGTGGGATGCTTTGTGGCCACAGCCAGCATTTGATGTGAGGCTGAAGGAGCCATATGGCCCTGTCTTCTGCTTGACATTCTGACTAAACCCACCCTGGCCTGCTGAGAGTTCTTGTCAAGGCAAGCCCTGGGACTGGGTTTAGTCCTACCTTGACCTTCGCCAGTCCTGCTGTGCTTTCTGCAGGTCTGGAAGTCTGCTTGGTGCTCTGGCAGAGATCAGACAGGTACCTCACTGGAGGAGGTGGCAGGAGATTCTGAGCCTGGACAATCAGGTCCAGCCATGTAGGATGCTCTGAGAGGCTCCCTGGCCTCCCTGTGTGAACTCTGCTTTCCAGATCTCTGTGTGGACAAAACCTGTTTGTGTTCAGCTGCTGCAGCAGAGTGGGAAGACAATGCAGCCAGGCTGTTACCTGCAGTCAGCAACCTGCTGGTATTCCTCTGTGCTACAGCCAGCAGCAACTATGAGATCCTTCTGTGCCAGACCCAAACTCTCTGCCATGATGCTGAGCTGGACCACAGTTGGGATTGGGGCACGCTGTATCCTCATGATGATGATACTGTTGCGCACTGACCCGCGCAACTTTTGCAGGCCCCAAAGAGAACGGTCTGTGTACAGTCTCTTGGGTGTGGTTATGTGATCCACTCGTGCTGTAAAGTGGTGATGTGGGTCTGGGCAGACACCTGCTGCACCTCTCTGCTGTGTGCTGGTCCCCACACACTGCTCTCCAAACTGACGTTTGCACTGAGCTGTGATGGGGAATGGATGTGCAGCTGGGAGTTTGGGGAGTTCTTGGTGTTTGCTTCAAGGCTTGTCTATAGCCCCTTGGGTAACCTCTGCTGAAGGTGATCCATGGCTTGGCTCCTGTCGAAGGCTGGCCTCGTGTGTAGTCTAGGCTTTGCAGGGTGCTGGGGAAAGCCAAGGTGCCCAGGGTCACCGAGGCAACCCAGACAGTCATGGGGACATGGCAGTGGGTGTCCAATCCCAAAGTCTCTCCCAGCTCTCTTTCTGTATTGGGAGCTATCGATGCAGCCCAAGACAAATACAATAAAGATGGGAGGAATCTGAGTCTCCCTGTGTCAGAACAGGGAGTGCAGAGATGGGGTGTGCATGGTTCAAGCCTACTGGCAACAGCTCTCCAAGCACCTTTGCTGCTCTCGTCATACAGAGGTTTGCCCTTGTGCTTCTAGGGAGCCCCAGGAATCCCCTTGAGTAGAGTGCTGTGAACTTTTTGGGGTGTCTCCTCAAGCCCTGAGAGTATGGAGTGCTCTGGCTGCCTGGGGACTGTCTCAGGGGTTTACTGCTTTAGAGCTATAGCTGGGGATGTGGAACCCTGGCTTTTCCAACTGGGAACAGGACCTGTCCTGCCCCACTCTGCTCTGGCTCTTCGGTGGGCTCGGGAGAGCTCTGCCCTGTCACCCACATGAGGAGGGCACCCACGGCCTCCTGTGTCCCATGTGGAACAGCAGGAGTTTGTGGTTGAGCTAATGGAAAGTGCTTCTGCTGGGCTCTGCTCTGTTGTCACGTGCCTCTTCTAATTTGGACTTCAGGCACTGAGGTGCCAAGGGTGTTGCTCTCCTCCCTCCCCAGGCCCTGGGGCACGGCTGAGTGCCTGGGATTGGATCCCCCTGTCCAAAATGGGCTGCCTTCCCTTTTTTAGCTGTTCGTTGAGCTGTGAATTCCTTGTTCCTGGCAGCCTGACAAGCTGGGAACAAGGCTTAGCACGTGGGAGAGCTGGGCCCACCAGCCTGCAGTGGGAGGGGTGGGAGTGTGGCAGCCTTAACTCTTCCCAGGCGCACTGGCAGCTGTGGCAGGACATGGAGATGGCAGATCCCTCGTGGCTTGTGACATGGTCTCCTGTGAAGCAATGCATTTTTAGTGTGCTCTTGGCCAGATGAGCAGGGCAGGAGAGGAGCCATGGGGACCCTGGGTATTTGAAAGCTGATTTGGTGGACAGAGGCATGTTGTGTGAAATATGACTGTTAGAGATGGCAGGGCTTGGTTGGGTTCTGCAGATCCAAGCCACATCCAGCCACATGCTTTATGGCTGTGGAAACTAGCGTGTTATATGGCTCTGCAGCCTGGCACACACATTCCTCCCTTGTTCCCAGACCTGGCAGGCCAGTGTCTGAGGCTAGTGTTGGCCTAGCACAGGGCCCTTTCCCTGGTGCTCAGCTTCTCTGGCGATGCTGTCGTCAGGCTTAGAGCTCTGATGCTCCTAGCAGGACTCTGCTGTGTGCTGGCTGTAGCTGACACGTGGGGTCCTTTGGAAGCATTTGCCTTGTGCCTGTTTCCTGCTAGTGGATTTGCAAATAGGTTCTTCCTACTGCCTTTGCTCCAGGAGATTTGTGGAGGCATTCCCCAGCACCTGCCAAAGCTGCTGTCAGGTCTGGGTCTCCCTGGTGTCCACAGGTTTGCCCTTGCTGACCTCTCCCCTGCTCCTTTCAGTGTACAGCTGCCTTTAAAGAGCCAGTTCTCGGCTTGTTCTCGGTTGTGTGTTTCCTGCCTCAAGGGAAGTGCTGTGTGTTCCTGACAGGTGGCGGTGTATGCCTTTACAGCTGTCCCTACAAGGGCTGCTTTTGCCTGTTCTGTGCCAAAAAGAGGCTATTCTCCTATTAGATGTTCTGGGGACTCCTGGGGAGGGGAAGGGTTGCTTTGTCCCCTGATGCATTGCAGGGAAGGCTCTCAGGGGATCTGTGTGGCCCTGGGCTTGTATCCAAGGTTTACGCTGAGTACTCTCTAGCTCTCCTCACGCTGCATTATTGGGCACAGTCTCCTCATGTTTGTAGAAGCAACTCTTCTCTGCTGCCCTAGCTCTCCTCCATGCGCTGGCAGCAGGCTATGAGGGTATGGTTTGGCAAGGGGGATGCAACCTACAGAGCCTGGTTTGGTGTCATGGGCAGATGTCTCATGGGCTGGTCTGAGTTTTCACCATCTCTCCTTTTGTAGGATGCACTGAAACCCGCGTTCACCGTCACCAACCTACCGGGAACAACGTCCATCCAGACAGCCCCCACCACCTCAACCTCCATGCAGGTCAGCAGTGGCCCATCGTTCCCCATCACTAATTACCTGGCACCAGTGTCTGCCAGCATCAGCCCCAATGCCGTCACCAGTGCCAACGGGACAGTGCTGAAGACTACTGGAGCCAGTGCAGTGACGTCTGGGGGCCTCATGCCAATACCCACTGGCTTCACCCTCATGTCAGGTCAGTGCCTTTGGGGGCTGAGGGCTTCATCTGTCCATCTCTGCGCCTGGAATATGTTGCTGTTCTCTCCAGGGAAGAGGAGGTCTAGTGGCAGAAGGGAAGCAGAGTGGGTTGTTGCTGTAAGGTGAACCTGACTGAGATTCCTTGTGCAAACCCATCCAGGCCAGTGGCTGGAGGAGGCTCATGTACTGACTGTTTCCTTAGAGTGCTGCTAGCTGGCCCTGCTGCTGGGAGGTGGCAGGGAGCTGAGCTGGGACCCCAGGGCAGCACCGAGAAGCCTGGAGGGAGTGAAAAGAGCTGGTGGTGACAAAGCCTTTCTTTCTCCCTCCTTTCGGCAGGTGCTTCCCTTTCTCCGGGGACCCCTACCATTCCTCTCACTCAGTTACAGCCGCACTCTCTGGCTCTTTCCAGCCAGCAGGGCCAGGTGGTCACAGGTACAGCTGGACAGCTGCAGCAGGCACAACAGACAGTCTTCCGCTTCCCTGCCAGAGCTGGAGGGCAGATCGTGTCGCTGGCAGGTCAGCACTCGCTTCTCCTCCGCTTGCTAGAGGTGGGGGGATGGAGGTGTCTGTGGGCGTCCTGGTCCTGGCCACACAGCTAACCACCGATTGAGGTGGGAGCACAGAGGAGGCAGAGCACCAGGGTGCCTTTGTTGTAGCTTCAGGGGAGAGATGGGAAGACAGGGCAGAAAATGCTTATGGTAGGCAGGAGCGGCATCCTGAGGGATACAGACCAAGGGAAGGAGTGGATTTTCAGCCTCCTGCCCCAGGGTTTGGCCTGTGGCTAGGAAACACAGAGGAGACAGGTCTCCAGGGCAGCTGTGCTGAGGCTAAACTATGCTGCTAGAATTGATGGAAGGATACTGCAGAGGCTCAGGTGCCCAGTGGCTGCTTACTGAGTAGCAGCTGCCCTTGCTTTTGTGTTGGGATCTGCAGTCAGTCACTGAACCACAGTGGTTAGGGGAGACACAGAGCAGAGGAGTGGTGCTGCTGTGCTGCCTTGTGTACATTGTCTTTTGTAGGAATTTCTTCTTGTGCTGAGTCAAGGCTCCCCAGCTGTGGTGCTGTGGCTGGACATGCTCTTGGCTGGAGTTTCAGAGCAGGGCTAGGCTCTCCTTTGTGGGGCAGCCATCGTCTGAGGACCAGCACTGACAGTATTTCTTGTGTCCTACCTGTTTGCCCAAGTCAATGAGTCTGATAGCCTGGGTACTTTCCTGGAATGCTTAAGGCTGCTATGGGCCCTGGCAGACAGCATGATCCCATGCAGGGGGACTGGATATCCCTTGTGATCTTGGAGGAACTAAGAGAATAACTGATGTATGTCTCTGTGGGGAGATGCCCAGTCTGACCAAGGTGGACAGTGATTCCTGCCCCCTGATATCCCTTGCTCTTCCCTCTGGAGACAGGACCTCAGCCTTAGGGAGCTTTCTGTGCTAAGCTCTGTTTCTGGAACTGATTGCTTTGCAGTGAGTGGTCTGGGCCAGAGACTGTGTGGTTGTGCCCCTGCACCTCTAGGATGCAACACCTTGAGGCCATGTGTTCTGTAATGCCTGTGTAGGGAACTGTGCTGTCCTTGAGGTCACAAGCTCTGAGACAGCAGTGCCCTGTGGAGGATGGAGCTGATCTCCAGACTGTGAAGGCAGCAGAGCCCAGCTCGTTTGGACATTTGGGCTATTGCAGTTCTGCTTTGTGCAGCAAGATGATCCTTGCAGAGCTGGTTGAGCACTGGAGAGGCATATTCTGGGCCCTCTCCCAGCATCTTCTGTGCTGTGTCTTGGTGGAGCCAGGAACGATGAGGAGGGCGCCAGATGTTCCTGAATCATGCCTGGGAGTTTGGCAAAAGCTGTTGTGGCCTGCTCTTTGCTCTCCGGAGCTCTGTGGGCCAGCTAGCTTCTTCTTGGCCCATGTGCCAGGAAAGAACAGGTTTTGGTTTCTGCCCCATGCTGCTTTTGTCTAGCCTTCCCCAGTGCAGTGCAGAGTCATGCCGTGGAACTGTATGCAGCCAGTGAAGGACTGGAGGGCTTTCACGTGGTCCAGAGTGCCTGTATCCCTGTGGAGCCGCCGGCTCATGGGTTCCTCTTTCTCCCCAGGTGGTACCATGGCTCAGCAGGTCCCAGTCCAAGCAATCCAGGTGCACCAGGCACCGCAGCAAACGTCTCCCTCTAGTGACAGCAGCACTGACCTTACCCAGACCTCTTCCAGCGGAACAGGTAACCACCTTCTGTCTGCTTTCCTAACTATTGCTGATAACAACCCACACCAACAGACCTCATGCCTGCTCCCTTTCCAGTTTCCTTCCTCAGACCAACTCTATCCCAACCTTTCTGACAGTTTCCCAGGTGTATTGATCCCTGTTGCCAGCTCCTGTGCTGCTCTGTATCTAGGTAGATGCTGCTGTGCCTAGGGCACCTTCCAAGGGATTTCAGAGCTTCTCCAGATGTATCATTAACCCTTACAACATGGAGCTAGGAACGGGTTACCCAGTTCTCATATGGTTTCATAGTGAGCTAGCATTGCCTCTAGTACAAGGCATTGGCTCACATCTGCTTGAGATTTTTACTACCTATGCAGAGGACATCTCTTTGTTGGCAAAATCTGAGTTCAAGTGCCTGGATGCAGGCTGAATCTACTTCAACAGCTTTATTAAAGCTTCATGAGGGAACTTGAGATACAAGTTGAATTTAGTCCTGGGTTGTTTAACTCCTGTGCTTTTCTGCCCCTTCATCCTCATGAAAGGAGAGGTTGGAGCTCTTCTGCTTGATCTGTGGGACTTTCCCCCAAGAGCTTGGGAGACGAGACGGGTATCTCCATGTGCCGTGCCTCGGCACAGCATGGCTGAGAGAGGGGTGCTGAGCGGGCATGTGAGTGTGGCAGGCCTCTTTCATGTGGCTCACATGTAGTCTGTCCTGGTGCCAGTGACACTCCCAGCGACCATCATGACGTCGTCTGTGCCAACCACTGTGGGTGGCCACATGATGTACCCCAGCCCGCACGCGGTGATGTACGCGCCCACGTCTGGCCTTGCGGATGGTGGACTTGCAGTCCTCAACGCTTTCCCACAGGCGCCCTCAGCAATGCAGGTGTCCCACGGCCAGGTCCAGGATCAGGGTAAGACAGCTGTCTGGGTCAGCGCTCCCTTAAAGCGCACCCACACCCTGATTTTTCTCCTCTTGCACGTATTTATACTGTGTGTTAATTTCCAAGAATTTTCTTCTCAGCAGTCCTGGTGGCTGTACAAAGGCCTGGCAAGGGTGATGCTTGATGTGCACTTCTAGATCTTGCCGTTCTCTTGTGCAAAGGATTGCTTGAGCTCTTGCTGGGTGAAAAGGGTGAGGGATTCTGGGATGGGTGGCATGTGGGGCAACCAGCAGAGGGAGCGAGGAGACTGGAGAGGTCGTGTGGTTGCATGAGGGAGCTAAACAGCATGAAGCCATGTGGTCAAGACTTGGATTGAGGACTTGTGCCTGCTTCTCCAAGCGTCTGGAAAACTAGTGCATGTGGCTTTCTTCTGGAATGCCTCCATGTATGCAGATTGGCAGCTTTGTCCTTGTGAAGCCCCATGGAGCTCAGAGAATGGATCCAAGTGGGGAGCACTGTTTAAGGGACAGTGTCATTTGTGCTTCTCTCTGTGGCAGGTGGTGTCCCCCAAGTGTTCCTGACAGCCCCATCAGGCACTGTTCAGATCCCAGTCTCAGCTGTCCAGCTTCACCAGGTAGGCACAGAGTAGTACTTGCAGGTGTCCAGGGGGTATTCTTGCTCTGCTCCTGCCTGCACATCCTTTGTGTACCTGGGTAGACCTGGCTGGGTAGGGTTGGTCCTCAAGGTCTGATTAAGCTGTCAGTGACACCCACCTTTGGGTGACGCAGTTTTGTCCTCTATGGACAGGTGCCCCGGAGGGACAGTGCCCCCGCTGGCTGCTGGCACACGCAGTGTCAGGGTGTGCTGTCCCCCAGTGGGTCCTCTTCCCTTTTCTCTCTAGATGGCTGTCATCGGGCAGCAGAGCAGCAGTGGCAGCAGCCTGACGGAGCTGCAGGTGGTCAACTTGGACACCTCACACAGCGCCAAGAGTGACTGAGAGGCCTCTGCTGCTGGCCTTTTGCACCTGGCTGGTCGTGCCAGTGTCGGGGCTGGTGGCAACGCCTTCTCGTACAGACTGCACCAGTTATTTATTGTTGCCTTTTCACGTTTCCTTCATCCACACATGCACACACACACACGCACTCGCCCACCCCCACGCACACAGGCATGCACGTGGGGCTGCAGGACCCACCTGGGGTGGGGCGGTGCTGGGGCCATGCAGGGCTTGGGGCATTTGGATGCTGCAATAGCTGTGCTTGTCTCGTGCCAGCCAAAGAAATTTGTCTCTCGAGGGGAGGATTGCTCTGCACTGTAAATAAATACTGCGGGCCATTCCCAGCTGAAGGCTCTGGCTCCTTCTGGGCGCTCCGAGTCACCTTGCCCATGAGTGGTTTACTCTGCGTGGGGCTCAGCTCAGTCCCAGAGCCGTCACGCAGGCGCAGCTCAGAGCAGAGTTGGGTTGAGGCTGTGCTGCTGGCCTCAGCAATGTGCCTTTGTGGGGGTGACAGGTCCTGGCTGCAGCAACTCACCTGGGCTCTGGACAGGAGAGAGGGGCCAGTTTGCATGTGCATCTCTGGGCCTGTGCACCCTCCTTCTGGAGGGCAGGGCACAGCTGATCGCACGTGGCCTTGTACTCCTTGTATGCACTACAGTGAGCCTTCTGCCCTTAGTGCCTCCTCACTGGGCTGCCTGGCAGATTTTCAGCCTGATTTGCCCAGCCCTAGCGGCTGCCCTTGCACAGCTGAGGTGGTCTGTAGATGTCCAGGAACACAATGATGCCCTGGAGAGCTCCTCGGGGGCTCTGTGCTCTGCTCAGCCCCACACTCTCAGCCCTCACACTGCTTGTGGACTCCATACACCCAGGGAAACGTGGCTGGGTCTTTCTTACATCCCCCTGCAGCTCCAGCTGGCGTGTTCTAAATTTCTGTGTCTGATGCAAGGTGGAGAAACAACTCAAATGTCAAAGGGAAGAGCCCATGGGGCATTGAGCTGCTGGGCAGGTGGCAGGCTCTTCCTCTGAGCACCGGGGTGATCTGCAGGCCATCCTGGGCTGTGGAGGAACAGCTGTGATGCCTGTACAGGCTCAGCAAGGCTGGTGGAGAAGGGCTGGAGCATGCTTGGTCCTGCATGGGAGTTGCTGTGAATGGCTCTGCTACCTAGCCCTATCCCTGGAGGGAGAGTGAGAGAAGCTGCTGAATCCTTAGGGGAAGAAGCAGTTACTGTAACTTTTTTTTTTTTTAAGTTAAAGACAAAAGAAGCCTTGGAGGAAAAAAAAAAAAAAAGAAAATTACTTTATTTTTCTAAGTGTTAAACTCAGTATTTATGTAATTCTTTAAGGAATAAAAGTTTGGCTCCTGTACAGTTTTAATGGGGTTTGTACCAGGGGGACGGGAGAGGGGTGGGTGGGTGGGCATGGAGGCAGGAAAGGGGCCTTGCTTTTGAGTTTGTATTGTAACCTTGGACAAGTTCCCTCAACATTAGCGTTTAAGCCACACTCTCCATCCACCAGCATGTGCCAGGGATCAAGCTCAACTGAGTGGGATGCTTGTTTCCCACTTATCTGTACTGAGGACCCATAATTCTGGGCTCAATGGGCAGAAGGCAAGCGAAGCAGTGGCTAGTTTCTAGAAGTGGGAAACCCAGTCCTCAGGAGCAGGGGATTTGTAGCGTGTGTGGGAGCCAGAGCTGTACTGGGTTTTCTGATGATCACCCTGTTCACTTCTGGTCCAGGGACCTGCAGTTGTTCTGTCACTGCTCTTGGTATGGAGCAGTGCTGCCTGTGACTGCCTAAGGGATACAGGCATCCCCACTCTTCCCTGGGTGTGGTGAGTGACCAGCAGTGGCTAATCCCTGTTCTCCCTGCTTGCTGTGCAGGTAGCATCTCCTGAACCCCTAGCTGAAGATCTGGGCTGTAGATCCCCCTCTACAGCCCTTCTGCAGTGCACAGATGTGGACAGGTCCCCTCCAAGCTCCCTGTACAAAGAATTCCCAGAAGGGTCTTTCAGCCCTTGGTCTGTTAACAGCCTGGGAAAGGCTTGTGGAGAGTTGGTGAGAGTGACATTGCATGCTGCCTCCCCTTAGTATCCTTGCTCTAAGAGTGATGCATACACTGCAGCTCAGAGCATGTGGGAGTGCTATGTCCCTTTGCTAGGTATATGAAAGCTGCTCAGTAATGCTTCTAAAGCAGTCTGGGTACCTAGGAGTTCATCCAGGGAGAAGTGTAGGTTTGGGGTTTGTGTTGTCCTTTGTCCCAGCACGTCACTGTGGCCTGGCTTTGCTCTGCTTTGCTTGTGCTAGCACTATGGAGCAGAGCTGTTGGGCCAGAATGGCAGGAGAGCCCCTGCTGCTACAGGGTGTCTGACTGCATCCCCTCCCTGGCTCCCCAAAGGCAACTGCTGGTTAAACGCTAATGGTGTATTTTATTTAAGTGCAGACTTGTAAGAACACTTGTGTATCAGGGATGAAATGGCATTTATTGTGTGGTGACATTTTTAGTTAATTTTACTGGTTTGAGGGGTGTGTGCGCGCGCGTGCGTGTGTGTGTGTGTGTGTGTGTGTACGCATAAGTGTGTTTGGGATTATTTTTTTTTTCCCCTCCAGTTTCCAGGGTTGTGTTTCTGGAAGGATGTGGAAGTAATCACAGTACTATGTACAGAGCTTTCTTTTGTATTAAAAAAAAAAAATTACTCTTTCAATAAATGTTATCATTTTGTGCACAGATTTGGAATCTCGACCGTGCTTTGCGGGAGGGGATGACACGCATGGGGATCAAAGGCACATTCCTGCATCTCTTTGTTTACTCTCAAGGATGGGGGTCTATCTGAGTGTGATGTGGCAAAGAGGGGCTCTTTACAAAAGTCTCCATCCCTACTGCCTCCTGCACAGGCGAGACCTGACCAGCTGGACTTCTGCTCTGGGAGTTCCAGACCAGGACCAGAGGGGGTCTGTGGCTTACAGCAGGGCTGTGAGGGCTGTCCTTTCTGCAGGCTCTGGAACAGTGTTGCTGGGGAGCAGGGCATGGTGTCAGTCAAGAGAAGTAAAAACCAGGAATGAGAAGGAATGGGGAGTTTCGAAAAAGAATTGTTCTAAATCATGGGTGTTAATTGGGAGGAGCAGGGGGACTGTTGAATTCCCTGCAGAAAACTGCTAAGAGAAGATATGGCAATATTCAAAATTCAAACTGGAGAGACAGGAGGCCGGGTCAAAGGCAAATGCCTAAAAGCCAGGTCAAGGTCACATGGGGACTCAGTAAAGTGTGTAAAGCTGTGAATGAAACCAAAAGGAAAGGGGCTCATTACAATCCTCAGGGCTGCTGGGGCAACAGGCTGCCAGCTAAAAATGCTGCTACGTAGCTTCAGATCCTGGAGCAGATACCAGGAGAGTGCGAGGAGAGCTTAGCACTGATAAAAGTCTGTGCAGTGGGGGCACAGCACTATTCCTCAGAGTGCCATTTGGAGAAAATATGTCAGTGCAGCAGGAGAGAAGATTGCACAAGAAGTGCTTAGAAGCAAAACACAGGTGAAATGGCTCTGTCCCCATGAGGAGGTGAGGTGCTTCACTCTCTACAGATTACACCACAGCCAGCCCCATGTGCATCATGCTTACAACAGGTGTGTCTCGTGGTTCAGCACATAAACCCCCTATCAGCAAAAGCAATCCCATGTCGCTTGTGCACAGCGGGCCGTCTGTGACATATGGAGCAAGACACCACAGATGTAATCTTTATTTTTAGGATAAATGACCTACTAAGCATAGAATCAAGACCATTGGAGCCAAGACATAAGCAGGCCACGTGAACACCACAGAAAACCTCTCAGTGTCACAAACAAGATGCCTTGGTAGTGAATGGGGAAGGAAAATGACGTGTTAATTGAGAAGACAGAGATTTCAAGAGCATCCATGGGATTTTGGAAAGAGAGCATCAACAGCATCAGCAGAGGTTACATGCACTAATGGTGAAAATCAAGAGTCTGGCTTGGAAACATGAACATTTACAGTCCACCATTGCTTTAGAGGATGATCTCCACAAACTGATGCAGCACTGCACTGTTTTATGCAGCCTATAGTTAATTGCAATTATATTGTTTGGATTAATTGCTGATTGCTATTGTAAAACATGGAAATTATCTGATCAGTTGCATTAGTAGTGAGGGTAGAAATTAACTTGGGCACATACACGAAGTTGCTCCAGCATCAAATAAGAAAGTAGAGTCTCATCCATTTAGCTGATTTTAATGTTTGTTTATAATTCAAAACAAATGTTAGCCACAATCCAGGTTTCTGATGACGGCTGTGAGGCCTGCCAAGGAAGGGAAACATGGATAAAGGATAAGAATTTAAATTTTATAGCATGGGCATTTCACATCAGTGTAACACCAAAGGTCAAAAGGAACTGGAAATAGGGCAAACTTGTGTGCAACAGGCTTCAGTTGTCTCTCTAGCAACACTGAGAACAGCAGTCTCAGAGCCCCAAACCTGCCAAGAGCCAGCGCTGCTGTCACTGAAGCCAAACAGTGGATGGAGGGAGGGTGGGTACAGGGCTGGAACCACCCCAGGGCCATGGGCCTGATGTTGCTTAATTTTTGATTAATGGTTATTATTACATTATTATTTGCAATAATAATGTCAGTGCTGACATGACATGCTTTTAGCCTACCTACAACCCATCCTGCTGCAGCCCTTGATGAAGGCGATTAATCACCAGGGAAATTGCACCAACACACAGTGCAACACATGTTATCAAAAAGCCTCTTGAGCTCTGCCAAGTGCACTCTTCAGCTCCCACCTCCATTTCTTCTCATTTCTAGTATCAGCCAGGAGAACCAGAAGATACTCTGATCTTCTGTGTTTTTCCGCCTCTCAGCACTGGCAGGGAGGGACGGCAGCCCTGTGACCCGTGGCCACAGACAGGCCCCTGCACTCCAGCTCCAGCTGCAGCTTGCATCCCCTCGCCCCAGAGGGACCCGGGAAGGGGAGCCAGCAGTGCCCTTGTGGCCAGGAAGGGCAGTAGTATCCCGAGGAGCATTAGGAAAAGCACTGCCAGCAGATCGAGAGAGGTGATCCCGCTCCTCTGCTCGGCCCTGGTGAGGATCACCTGGAGAGCTGTGTCCAGTTCTGGGCTCCTCAGAACAAGAGACACTTTGCTCCTGGAGTGGGTCCAGCAGAGGGCAACAAAGAGGATTAGGGGACTGGAGCATCTCCCTTATGAGGACAGGCTGAGGGAGCTGGGCCTGTTCAGCCTCGAGAAGAGACGACTGAGAGGGGACCCCACCAATGCCCATCAGTATCTGAAGGGAGGGCACCAAAAGGATGGAGCCAAGCTCTGCCCGGTGGTGCCGAGCAATAGGCCAAGAGGCAGCAGGGAGAAACTGATGCACGGGAAGTTCCACCTGAACACGAGGAAGAACTTCCTTACCGTGCAGTGACCGGGCACGGGAACGGACTTTCCAGAGGGGCCGTGGAGTCTCCCTCACTAGAGATATCCAAGCAACTGTCTGGTCACAACCCTGAGCGCCGTGCTGTGGGATGACCCTGCCTGAGCAGGGAGGCTTGGAACAGATGACCCGCTGTGGTCCCTTCCCGCTCGACCCCTCCCGTGATTGCGAGCGCGGAGGGCGAAGTCCTCAACACTCCTTGTCCCTCGCCGCCTCCCGTAGCGCGGACCCGGAAGCGCGGCGGGCGGCGCTGCTGCTTCCGGTCGCTGCCGGTGGCGGCGTGGCCGCTGCGGCGGAGGAGGCTCCGAGTGCCGGTGCAGGGAGAGCCGGGCCCGCCGCGGCGGAGGAGGCTCCGAGTGCCGGTGCAGGGAGAGCCGGGCCCGCCGCGGCGGAGGAGGCTCCGAGTGCCGGTGCAGGGAGAGCCGGGCCCGCTGCGGCGGAGGAGGCTCCGAGTGCCGGTGCAGGGAGAGCCGGCCCGCTGCGGCGGAGGGCTCGAGTGCCGGTGCAGGGAGAGCCGGGCCCGCCGCGGCGGAGGAGGCCCCGAGTGCCGGTGCAGGGAGAGCCGGGCCGGGCCGGGCGGCACCTCCGGCGGGGCAGGCGCCTGAGGGGCCCCTTCCTTTTCCCCGCTCCGGGGGTCGGTCGGCCCCCCGCGCACCGGGACCGGGCTGTGCCGTGCCCTTCCCGGCCTCGCTGCGGCTCCGGCGGCGGCGCAGCGGTGAGCGAGGGGCCCGGGCTGCGGGGCGCGGCTCGCCGGGGTGTCCGGAGCGGCCGAGGCCGGGCAGAGCTGGGCCGGGCCGGGCCGGGCTGGGCTGCTGAACGCCGTGCCCTGATGCCCGGTGGACTCGGTATCACGGCTCTGACGCGGAGTGCGGCGCCTGTGTCACAGCAGTCTGCCAGGTGGGCTGTGTGTGGGTTGTCGTGGCCTCCGGCGCGCGTTCATTCATCACACGTGGTGCAGCAATCCTTCGGGTGCCCTAAGCCCGAATTCTCCCCTGCCTAGCTAGCTACAAGTCCATTTGGGCCCCTTCTTCCGGGCTCTGCTCGAAAGAGGGTTTTTTTTCATGCTAAATGGCATGATGTGGGAATGGGGTGAAGTTACCAAACTTCACAGAGACTTCTGTTTTACTCCGATTTTAATTTTTTGTGAACCTTTTAGCATGGTTTTTGTTCTGTGCGTGTGCACCATCCAAGCTCATTTAAGGAAAACAATTGTTTGGTTTATCGTATGGCAGCTAAACATTTACGAAGCACAGGACAATAACTTAGTCTTGTTATTGCAGAGACTGCAAGAAGATTCCTATCTGGCTTGCTGCAAATTCCAAGGAAGACACAATTGAAGGTAGGTGGGAGTTCTTCTTATAAGAGAGACCATTTTGCCTTGTTTGAGTTTTTCTTTGAGGAGAACCTCTGCCTGTCTGTGCCAGTAATGCTGGGACCAGCTTTTGTATATGAAAGATGGTATTATTTTGTTGGAAGGCAAATGTGAGCCTTTGCAAAATGGGTTTTCCTTCAGAGCTTTATCCTGGGTGTAGGCTCTCAGAATCAAAAGCTGTACCTCAACCAGTTCTACTGTCGGGCAACTGAGGTGCTCTCTTGCATTTTCCCTAGATGCAGCTCAAAAATAAAAGCTTGATTCTGCTTCCCCTCTGTCTCTGCAGGCACATCTGCTGCCATGGTGAATGAGAAGCACGGTGGCAACCTCCTTGTGCAGCTGGGACCCAAACTGCAGGCCTGCCCGGAGAAGCTGCTCCAGCAGCGGCGAGGCCACGATGGCCAGCCTGAATACCTGATCCAGTGGAGTGTGATTAGCTTGGAAGAGAGAGCAGTGGGAGGCGGCAGTGCCTCCTCTGCAGAGACCAAGCCAGAGAACATCTCGATGTGGATGTCTGCAGAAGAGGTCTGTGCCAGCTGCCCAGCACTGCTGGGCAAGAGGAGGCTGGAAGGGCGGTGGGTGAAAGAGGAGAAGGCGCCCAGCCCGTCGGCTGCAGATGTGCCGCTGGATGAAGCCTCGCTGCTGGAGATGAAGGCCGATGTCAGGAGCCTGGTGCAGCGAGCCACGCGGCAGGTGGCCGAGGCCGGGACGCCCGAGTGCTCCATCCTGAGCACCGTGCACGTGCTGAGCGCCTACGCCAGCATCGGCTCTCTGGTGGGTGCCTTCAGGGAGACGGGAGCCCTGGACGTGCTGATGAAGATGCTGTGCCACAGGGAGAAGCAGATCCGCCACGGTGCCGGCAAGATGCTGCGGGCCCTGGCTTCGCACGATGCAGGTGGGGGCTGCTGCTGCTCAGTTCCACTGTGGAGGGGCTGCTGGGCAGCTGAGGGGTGCCGGTCCTTTTGTAGGGGTGAGATGCCTGGGAAGCAGCATGTCTTGGGGCTTGTTGGCAAAAGGGGAAGAATTAGTCTGGATCTTCTGGACTTCCTCAGTTGTAGTTGTCTGGAGTGCTGTAAGAGTTAAAAACTCTTTCCCCTGACAGATTTCTGAGCTGAGATGCTGATTCACTGTTAGAAGGACTTATGCCAAGGGGATTGGCAGAGTATTGGGGTTGCTCTGCTGCATGCTGTCAGTTGGAAAGGCTCTGGCCTGTTCTTGGCAGGGAGCCTTTCCTCAGGCCCTGGGTTCTCACCTAGAGGCTGGTTCTCACCCAGTTTTCTCATTTAAGAGGAGCTGCCATGACTTGGAAGTGCCTGATGAGGCTTGGGTGCACCTGGAAGGTTGCTGGCTGTGGTGTATCCCACAAGAGATCTGGCTTTCCCTGTCCTAGTGTCTGAGTTCGTGCAGCTCTGTAGTGGGGCAGATGAGGGGCTGATTCAGGTTAAAACTTCTTTTCTTCCCTGGGACCCTGATGTGGAGTCAGTTATTTGGGTTGCTGCTTAGGGTGAATCTTGGCAGCTTTAGGGGTAGAAAAAATACATTGTGGAGCAAAATGTTGCCACTCCAGATGAAAGGACAGATCGTGGTTCAGGTGCCAGGGAGCAGCAAAGCTGTTCCTTGCCTGTGAATCTGTCTCTTGCAGGGAGGGTGGGGTGAGGGTTGTCTCCATGGGGCCTGAAGAGTTTTTGTTGCTGTTGCAGAGAGCCGGGCCTATGTCCTGCTGTCCCTGAGCCAACAGGATGGCATTGAGCAGCACATGGACTTTGACAGTCGGTGCACCTTGCTGGAGCTGTTTGCTGAGATAACATCCTCTGAAGAGCAGGGCATGTCCTTTGAGGGGATTCACCTTCCACAGGTAGTGGCAGGCCCTGCCAGGCCTGGGCCTGTGGGGCTTAAGGGGCCAGGAGTGGTGGGAGTGGAGGGCCAGGGCTGGTGTCCTTGTTTGGGACAAGAAGGTAGTTGGAGTTGGGCGGCTGAGCAGGACTGGCTATTGGGAGAGCTGGCACAGAATGTGGGCCTGGTGTGAGGCTGGAGGTGGAGGAGAGGCACACGGAGAGCCTTTCTGTGAGCAGGGAGACAAGGGTGGGCTGAGACGTCTCTGCTGCTGCCGGCTGGTCCGGAGCTCTCCTGGGATCCTGACTGTGGATGAGCTGGTGGCTCGGAGAGCGCTGGGAGCTGGAGGTGCTCTGCAGGCTGAGTCTGACAGCTGTGCTTGTTGCAGATCCCTGGGAAGCTGCTGTTTGTCCTGGTGAAGCGCTACCTGTGTGTCACTTCTCTCCTGGACAAGCTGAGCAGTGGTGTGGAGCAGGGAGAGGAGCAGCAGGGCTGCGCTGTGCCCAGGCTGCTCCCTGAGGAGAGGAGCCGTGTGAAGCAGGAGTTTGAGTTCAGCATGGCCATGGCAAACCTCATCTCGGACCTGGTGCACGTGATGGGCTGGAACCACAGCCACAGGCCAGAGCTGCCGCCCCGAAGGGAGCTCCGGCCTCGCACCACCCGCTCCATCTTCCAGCACAAAACCCCAGCCTACTCTGCTGTCCAAATGCCTGTGCTCAGTTCAAACCATGGTGCCCACAAAAAGCAGAGCCGTACCTTCCTGACCCCATCAGACTTCGCAGACAGCAGTGACTACGTGGAGTACTTACAGGCAAACCTGGTGCCTGGCATGAGGGTGCGCTTGCTGGAGGACTGTGGTGACATTAGAGCTGGGGAGGAAGGCGAGTTTCTTCAGAGCACCAACGGCATGCACACAGTACAGGTATGTCACGGGCGAACATATTCCGGCTGGAGTGGCAGAGGGGAGTGATCGGAGTGACTGATGATTTCTAATCATGTCTTTATGTGCAGAAAGTTGAACAATAGGTGTATCGTAATACGTATCACTGTCTACGTCTGTCCTAGCAAAAAGCTCACCTTTCAGAGCTGGTGGTGTGGGTTGTGAGGAAAGCTAGTGTGGTTTAGTATAGGTTGTGCTGCTAAGATTTCTTGGTCTCTGAAATAGGTAGCTATATCCTGCATCCTGGGAGCAGTCCCTAGCCCTGGTTTGATCTTGAGAATGGTTTAGGCATAGGCTAACTGACACAAATGAGTAGCACAGCAAAAGGTACTTGAAGAATTTAAGCCTTAATGATGTGAGTGACAGTGTTTATGGCACATTGTTGTTCTCAGTGGGTTGAACGCAGCATACATAGTTGATGCTTTTGATCTGTGAGTATGTGTTGGGATCTGTTTCCCTTTGAAAATGCCCTTTAGGTGAGTAGACCTCAACTGAGAATTTATGTTGAAAAGAGCTGCGTATTTGCTAAGTTTGTGCCACAAATCAGGAAAAGGCTTCCATATTTTAAGGGGGAGCAATCACAGAGCAGGTTGGGTTGAAAGGAACCTTTCAAGGCCATCTAGTCCAGCCCCCTGCAATAAGCAGGGACATCTTCATCTAGACCAGATTGCTGAGAGCCCCATCCAAGTTGACCTCGAATGTTTCCAGGGATGGGGCATCTACAACTTTTCTGAGCAACCTGTTCCGGTGTTTCATGACCCTTATTGTAAAGAACTTCTTTAGGCCCAATCTAAATCTCCCCTCTTTCAGTTTAAAACCATTGTGCCTTGTCCTATTGCAACAGGCATTACTAAAGAGTCTCTCCTCAACTTCCTTACAAGCCCCCTTTAAGTACCGAAAGGCCACTAAAAGGTTTCCCTGGAGCCTTCTTTTCTCCATGTTGGACAACCCCAGCTCTCTCAGTGTTTCCTCATAGGAGAGGTGTTCCATCCCTCTTATCATTTTCATGGCCCTCCTCTGGACCTGCTCCCACAGATCCATGCCTTATACTGAGGACTCCAGACCTGGATGCAGTACTCCAGGTGGGGTCTCATCAGAGGAGAGTAGAGAAGCAGAGTTGCCTTCCTCGGTCTGCTGGACATGCTGCTTTTGATGCAGCCCAGGGTGCCATTGGCTTTCTGGGCTGTGAGTGCACATTGCTGGGTCATGTCCGGCTTTTCATCCAACAGTTCTGCTAAGTCCTTTATAGGGCTGCTTTTAATCCCTTCGTCCTCCAGCCTTGATGGTACCAGGGTTTGTCCCAACCCATGTGCAGGCCCTTGCACTTGGCCCTGTTGACCCTCATGAAGTTCCTCTGGGCTGACTTCTGGAGTTCATCCAGGTCCCTCTGGATGCCATCCCTTCCCTCAGGCCTGTCTACTGCACTGCTCAGCTTGGTGTTGTCAGCAAACTTTCTGAAAGTGCACTTGATTGATGAAGATCTCCATCTGGACATTGAGCTGTTGACCTGTGGATATGACCATTCAACAAATTCCTCATCTATTGAATCCAGATCTCTCCAGTTTAAAGTGAAGGATGTTGTGGGATCCATGTCAAAGGCCTTACACAAGTCCAGAGAGGTGACAGTGGTAGCTCTTCCCTTGTCTACTTACACAGTCACTCCCTCATAGAGAACCACTAGGTTGGCCAGGCAAGACCTGCCCTTGGTAAAGCCTTGCTGGTTGTCTTGAATCACCTCCCAGTGTTCCATGGACCTCAGTGAAAGACTTTTCTGGTTTTGGACCTTGCATAGGTGATGTTTCATTTGGGGTCCCCTCAACTAAATAACTGCTTTGCACCACTTTTCTATTATAATCCAGTCCATAAAGATAAATTGCAAAGGTAATGTATTTCCTACTGATTCTCTCTTTGTCCTTATGCTTCTTGATTTGTGTGTTTTCCTGAAATTGTGGTTTCTATTTCTTATAAACATTTACTTTCTTTTAATGTAACTGGGCACATGGAAAGAGCACCAAGCTCCTTTCACATTTCTCTCCTGTTGCCTGTGACATAAATTTCAAAGGGTTTTTAATTCCATGTTCAGCTGAAGTGGACTGTTAACTTCAATTCCCTTTGCTGTATTGGTCCCTTGGGTTCCCTCTCCTGTCTAATTTTCTATTTAGTTAGGTTGAATGAACTCGCAGTTGCTCCATCCAGACTTATTTTCAGTATGTTATCTGTAAGGCTCACACTATTGACAAAACCAGATCTGAATGGCACCTGGGACCAGTCCATCATGAGTACCTCTTACCTCCTCCCGTCTTTCCTTTGTTTCTCTGTTTTCTGTTGCTTTCTTTGCCTTCCAAAGAAAGAGTTTCATTTTTGTGTCTGGTCCTGCAACCATATCTTCGGTACGTAACTAGTTTAGGTTAGGGATTCATTGAAGACTATTTGGTGTTGTGTGTAGTTTAACTCAACTTCCTTCTGTATAGTACTTTCCTAAAGTCTTTTACCATCTTATCTCTTTGGCTTTCCAGTAGCATTGGTGTAACTCCAAAAGAGCTCAGTGGGACAGGCAAACCATATGTTTTTCTGCTGGTTTTTAAAGCTACTCACATGTTACACTTGCTGTTGCTGAGTTCTCCTCCTGCTCAGAGGGGTAAATGTAAAAACTATGGTATGGGAAGCCATAAAAAAATCCTTCTGATTTTTGAAGGGCAACTTGAACAAAGCAGAGGAAAAAAGTGCTGTATTTCAGACATGCTTGTCTTGAGCCCAAAACCTGTTTGAGAGGGTTGGTGAATGACCAAGGTATAAAAGTACCTTGAGACACTTTATATACAGCTCATCTGCGTCAAGGTGATGTTGGTTACATTTCCCCTTTGTATGCTTTTCCCAAGGAACCTGCTGCTTGACACTTTTGGACCAGGCATGATTAACTGGATGCGCTCATGTCACTGCTGCTGTGCTAAATGAGATCTGTAGTGTGTAGGTAGAATTGGTGGTTTTTTAAAAATAAAGATCTGGGTGTAACCAGGGCAACAAGTTAGTAAAGATGGTGTGCCTCAAAACTAGACAATGTGTGTGCTGAAATCTGTATGTGAATTGCGTGGTCTTCTGCTTGAACAGTGCTTGCTGTCTCCATGCACTGGCAAAATGAGAGGACAAATGTAGCATGAGGATTGAATGAGTGAAGAGATCTGATCATTTAGATCTGTTTCACCCACAGGTTTTATGGCAGTCAACAGGTCGGACCTACTGGATGCGTTGGCACATATTGGAGATTATTGGCTTTGGAGACCAGTGGGAAGATCCTGCTGCTCAGGAAAAGGAATATAGTCCAATAAAGAGCTTTAATCTAGACACAGGTGAGATTATGTGCTGGGTGTGTATATCATCTCTTTCTTTCTGCTGTGGGATGTTTTTGAGCGATGGTCTTTATATGGTCAAGCACATAGCAAGTAGCAGGTTGGGTTTAGAAAGCACAATTAGTTTTTATGACCATGTAGAGCTAGTTAAGTAATTACATGGCTTATGGTTGCATGGAGTATTTTTGAACCCTAGACTTCTGTCAAGATATAATAAAAGTAATGGTATAAAAAGCATAAAATTTAATTTAAATTACAACTGTCAAAACTGTGTGTTTGAATTAATTGAACAAATTGCCAAAACACAAATGTAGAATTTCTCTGAGATGAAGCTGCTTTAGGGGCACTCAGATCCCCTTAAATAAGTGATGACGATTTCTAAAAGCGTTAACATAGCAACAATTTGTTTAATTTCATACCGTTAAGCTTTGGACAAGCTGAGTATTAAAGCACTGTTTTCATAGGACATCTGCAGCATCTTATTAGAATCCTTTGGCATTACCCTTGTACTGGGAGAAGATAAAAGGGAGAATCCAAACTTTAGATACCTCTTTCTTGTTCATCATGTGACATGACTCTGGCCAGGGAAACCCATTAAAGTAACTCTTTTATCATAACCATGATTCTCTTGGACATCTTTTGTGTAGAGTGGTTTGGATTTAACTGTTGCAAGAGACAGAATGTAGATGAGATCAGCAGCTAATTACTCACTTTGAAAATACTCATATTGCCAATTGAAAAGACGGCTTTTTTAATGGCTTCTACCTCCTGTAAATAGACTTAACCTCATGTCAGTTAAGTGTTAAAACAAACTTGGTTAGACTAAGCCTTTCCTCAGTCTTTCTGATTTTGGGAGAAGCATGAGCTCTTGTTTCACTTCTGTACATACCTCTTTCCAGTCATCATATCCCACATAGAAATTTAATTGAAATGTGGGGTGTGCAGCAGAGGACGGGGAATTGGCAGAGCTGACAGTGCCCTTCCTTGCTCTGCTCTCCTGCAGTTGCACAACCATTTTTGTGCAAGCCCCTGGGAGGTCTGTACTCCCTGCCTTACCTGGGGCAGCCACCGACCAAGGCTGCAGAGGCCCTGAGCCGTGCCGAGTGGTGGGAGCTGCTCTTCTTCGTGAAGAAGCTGGAAGCACAGGAGCAGAAGGAGATCGCCTTTCTCATCCAGGAGGACCAGGGAGAGCAGGTATGGGCCAGTGCCTGCAGTGGGGAAACGGGAGGGAGAGAGCAAGGGAGAACATTAGGGAGAGGACCAGGACCAGAGGAGATGGCAAACATGAGCTATGCAGGGATAGCCTGAACGGGGCAGAAATGGGAGGGTGAGTGGGGATGGCAAAACCACAGGGATCTCGTCCCAGCAAAGCTGTGAGGGGAGATGAGAGGAAACGCAGTCTCTCGTGACTGGAAGAGTGACTGTCCAGTGAGGTTTGGGTAGGTGAGGCAGGGCCATGGGGTCATTCTGCCAGTTGCAGTTGGGTGGTGAGTGCAGGTGGGAGGTCTGAGCTGGTGGCAGTTGGTTTGGGGACAGCCAGGGTGGCACAGGGAAATGGCCCCGGGGACCCCCAATGGTGCAGCCTTTCCATCAGTTCTGCCACTGGCTGTCACAAAGGGCATGAGGTCTGTGGCGAGTCCAAGATTAACTTGAGCCCGTTGGTCTGGCTGTTGGAGGTGGATGAAGAAGCCCTGATCCGGCTGTCGGTGCCTGTGGAGCTGGCCCAGAAGGTGCTGCAGGTCTTGGAGAAGCGGTGCCAGGGCAGCACTCTGCGTGACCTGCGTGGCTCCCGCGTCTATGCCAGATACTTCCTCGTTAGGGGGGCTGAGCAGGATGGTGGGGGGAGCACGGCAGTGTCCTCAGAGGGCAGTGGCTGCAGGAGCACTGGCCGTGAAGCTACGATGGTCAAGTCAGCAAAGGAAGACCTTTCTGCAGCCACAGTGCCGCCCCAAGCCCCCAGTGTGGCGGCCAAGTCCGATTCCCAGCTGTTCAGCGAGCTCTTTGGGAGGGAAGGGCTGTTCTTCCCAGAGGTGACGGAGGAGCAGATCAAAGGTAATGTCCTGCTACGTGCTGGGGCACACGCGCGGTGCCGGAGGTGGCACCGTTGCCTCAAGAGAGGAAGGTTGTGGGCAGGGTAGGGGGGCCAGGCAGCTGGTGGGGGGCCTGTGGGTGCTGGTTTTGTGGGTGCATGGCACCCTGGGAGCTGCTGGGGTGTTATTGCTGCCCTGATGCCTCCTTCCCTCCGGCCAGTGTTGGGCAGCCCCAAAGGGGTGAGCGGGAGCGGCTCGGTGGCCGAGATTGCAGCCACGGTGGACGTGATCCAGAGCAGCAGCTCAGCCGTAGGGCTGCGCTTAGCTGGGCTCAAGCAAATCTTGAAGATCCTGGAGGAGGAGCCTGAGTCTGAGCAGCAAGTTGGCCCAGCCCAGGGCAGGCTGGGGACCGGGAGCGCTGGGTGAGCTGTGGGGTGCTGCACACCCCTCCTGCTGCCTGGGGAGGGCTGTGTTGGCACGGTGGGGGACAGTACTGGAGCTGGGAGTACAGGAGGTGGCAGTGGGAGTGTGAAGGCCAGCATGTCCCTGCGTGCTTGGCAAGAGAAGAGTGAATTTTGTGTCCCTGTGTCCCAGGCAGGCTCATTCCTTGGGCTGACCCAGCTGTGGCAGAGCCGTGTGGGCAGAGAGGAGGTGGCTGGCAGGGCCCAAGGTGCTGGCGTGCCAGCGGCAGCACCAGGAGGCTCCTCCTGAGGTATCCTTTCCTGAGCAGGGAGAAGCTGGTGCAGGTGGCAGTGGAGCTGCTGAGCACTGAGGTGGCAGAGAAGGCGCTGGTGGCGGTGACGCTGCGGCTGCTGGCCGTGCTGATGGCGCAGCGCGAGTGGCGTGTGCCGTTTGCCACGGAGGGCGGCGTGCGGGCCGTGCTGGCCTGCATGCAGCAGCACAGCTCCTCCGCCCTGGTGCAGCAGGCTGGCCTGGCGGTGAGTGGCACAGGGCATGCTGTGTGTGGGCAGGCAGTGTGCAGGCTCACCCGGGTGTGGTGGAGATGCCCGCTGCCCTGTGGACCACTTCTGACCTCACAGGCCCTGAAGGTGCTGGTGGGAGCTGCAGACGGTGAGCCAGGAGGTGGCGGTGGGAAGTCCTCGCCCTGGAACCACGCCGACACGCAGATGATGCGGGAGATCTTTGCCAGCATCGGCTCTGCCTCCAGCGAGGGCTCTGCCAGTCTGCTGAGTACCATCCCTGCTGCCCTGAGCGCCATGCAGAGGGTCCCAGGGTAGGGGCAGAGTGCGGACAGCAGCTGGGGCTGGGGGGACCCTCTGCAGTGGGGAGGAATGGGCATGGCGGGCAGGTGGGTTCAGGGGAGGCTCTGTGCCTAGGGCAGGAGAGCACCCGCGTGGCTTTGTCCCTGCAGGGGCTCCTCAGGAGTGCAGAACGGCTTGCTGGTGGTGAACATGCTGATGGATGGGCACCGGGGCCTGGCGGAGCAGCTGGCGAGCTGCGACCTCCCCGCGGTGCTGCAGAGCTGCTGGAGGGACGGGCAGAGCAGCGGCTGCCCTCACGCAGTGCTGGCCCTGCGCGCCATCAACCGCCTGGCAGAGCACCGGCTGCCCCTGGGCCTGGAGGCAGCAGGTACCGTGCTGCCCGCCCTCCCCGTGCCAGGGCTCCGTGGTTGCTGCAGGCAGGGCTGCCTCGCCTGCCAGGGCAGAGCACCCCAAGGGGCCGCTGCCTCTCAAGCCAGTGCCTGGGCTGGGCCCACGTGCCCTTGTCGTGGCAGGCAGAGAGGCCCCGCTGGACCTGAAGGGCGTGCGGATGCTTCTGGGCAGCCTGGAGGATGGCGCCTTGTGCAAGGAGGTGGTGGTGGCCCTGGAGCGGCAGCTCTGCGGGGAAGGCCCTGTCCCCTCTGGGCAGGTGGCCCAGCTGCTGCAGGACCACAGCTGCTTCAGGCTGCTGCTGCGCAGCTTGGAGCTGCTGGGGGCGGAGAAGGCTGTGAGCCTGAGCATCCTCAGGTGAGTGCAGGAGGATTTGGTGGGGGTCTGGGGCCCCCACAGCAGGTGTGTGAGTGCTGATGGTGACGTTGGGAAGACACGGCACGTGTTTGTGGGTCCTGGTGGGGGTGTTCTTCACCAGGGGCAGGGGCAGGAGCACCCCAGCACATAAGCAGGTGGTGATTGGGTTGTCCTGGGTACAGAGTCATGTGGGGAGAGAGCAGTATGTGTTTGGGTGCTGGTGGGGACATGCAGGGGCAGCACAGGACACGCCTGGCTGCCTCTGGCACTTCGGTCCTCCGTCGCTCAGGATCCTGAACAAGTTCCTGGACAGTTATCAGGAGGATGTGCTGCCCTGGCACGAGTGTGTGGAGCCCTGTGTGTCCTCCCTGAGCGCCCACAGCAGCAGCTGGGAGGTGAGGGGGCCCCGGGACTCCCGGCAGGCAAGGGCGGCTGTGCTGGCTGTGCCGTGCATCGGCCGGGCCCAGCGTTGTTGAAGCAGGTCCCAGCCTGGCCTTATTGTGTCTGAACGTGCTGGGAGAGGTGGGGGGCAGCTGTCCTGGCTGTGTCCGTGTCCTGATGGCCACGTGCCCAGCGCTGTGCCTGGCCAGACTCTGGTGGGCACTGGTGCGGTCGGGGTGGGGGGATGGAGCTGCAGCACCCACAGCCGGGGGGGTCAGGGGAGTTCTTGGCCCTGCCCCGGCTGCTCAGGGCTGTGGGTCAGCAGGTGCTGCAGGAGGTCGTTGGCTTCCTGCACCGCCTGGCCACTGCCAGCAAGGACTGTGTGGTGGTGATGTGCCACGTGGGCACCCACGAGGCTCTGTCCAAAGCCCTGGAAAAGCACAGCGTGGCTCCGTCGCTGGCACCAGCCCTGCTCAACCTGGTGACGGACTGTGAGAAGTACTCCAGCCTCTACAAGAAGCTGACGACCAGCATCTTGGCTGGCTGCATCCAGGTGGGCCTGGGGAGGCCCAGCTGTGCTGGGGTTCTGGCTCTTGGGGCCATCAGGCTGTCCCCAGCACTGAGGGACAGCCTTCTGCTCTCTGCCGGCCGCAGCCCTGCGGTGGGTGAGGGGAGGAGGACGGGGGGCCCCCTGTAAGAGCCTCACCTCATCCTGTAGCTGGTCCTGGGACAGATTGAGGAGCACCGCCGGAGCCACCAGCCCATCAACATCCCCTTCTTTGATGTCTTCCTGCAAAACCTGTGCCGAGGTGAGTGCTGGGAGTGGGAACTGAGCCCTGTGCTGGCACATGCTGGCTTGGTGGCTGGAGGCTTTGTGTTCTCTCTGCACAGGCTCCAGCCTGGAGGTGAAGGAAGAGAAGTGTTGGGAGAAGGTGCAGGTCTCCTCCAACCCGCACCAGGCCAGCAGGCTCACAGACAGGAACCCCAAGACATACTGGGAGTCAAATGGCAGCACTGGCTCGCACTTCATCACTGTGCACATGCAGTGTGGTGTGGTGATCAGGTGGGGCTGGACCAGGAAGGCTGAGAGGGCTGTATGTGGAGGAGAGGGCTCTGGGGATCTGTGCAAGCCCTGCCAGGGTGGTCCCTGTCCTGGGGGTAGCAGGACGTGGACAGCAGTATGTGGCACAGCTGAGGGCCAGGGCTGGGAGGTGAGAACTGCTGGGCATCCCCGTGTTTGCTGTGCTGCAGGGAGATGAGCATGCTGGTGGCCAGTGAGGACTCCAGTTATATGCCATCCCGTGTCGTGGTGCTGGGTGGGGACAGCCCTGCCACCATCAGAACGGAGCTCAACACAGTGAGTCCCTATGGGAGTGGCAGGCTGGTCCTTGCTGTACCCTGTGGAGGTCTGGCCCTGGTGTGAGGCCCTGGGGGGTGCTTATGGGGAGGTGGGGGCGTGCAGGAGCCTTGTGTGGCCTGTAGGCTCCTGTGGGTGCTGGGAGGTGGGCACAGTCAGCCTTGCAGCCAGGCTGCAGCAGGCTGGTGTGCTGTGGCTGTGAGCCAGGAGCGGAGCCCTGGTGGGAGAAGCCCCGAGGCTGTGCTGGGATACAGAGGAGATGCAGGGGGAGTACAGAGGCTGTGACTAAAACGGGGGTTGGCCACTGGAGGGTGTGGCTGCCTGGCATGCTGAGGGCTCCCTGCCTGCAGGTTACCATCCTGCCTTCAGACAGCAGAGTGATCCTGCTGGAGAACGTGACCCGCTTCTGGCCCATCATCCAGATCCGGGTGAAGCGGTGCCAGCAGGTAGGGGAGCAGGGGCCAGACCAGCGAGCTGGCAGTGTGGGGTATCAGGGCTGTGCCTGAGGAACTGAGGGTCATGCTCTTCCATAGGGTGGCATTGACACACGTGTGCGTGGCATTGAGGTGCTGGGTCCCAAGCCCACTTTGTGGCCTGTCTTCAAGGAGCAGCTGTGCCGGCGGACGTTCCTCTCCTGCACTGCTCGGGCTCACGCCTGGTGCCAGGAGATCTGCCGGGACCGGGGGCAACTGCTGCAACTCTTTGGCAGGTGAGGTGTCTCCTGGCCGTGCTGTCACAGGTGTCCCAGGACCCCAGGGGGTGTTGCTTGCAGCTCGCGAGGGGAGTGCAGGGCTAGGAAGGGAGCAGCTGGGTGTCCTGCCTGGACAGGGAGGAGTCCTCGCTCCTTCCTGGCCTCCAGTGCTCCCAGAGGGCCAGGGCCACCTGGGGTGCCCCAGGTTTAAGCTGGGTGTGTGGGCTCACTTAACCCACCAGAGAAGGGTGCTGGTCCCCCGCAGGAGCTGGCATGTCCTGACATGGCAGAGGTCGGCCGGGCACAGCAAGATCTCGTGGCCACAGGCACTGCACAACCCCAGCTTGGCCCGAGGGCCATTGTGGGCAGGTCCCAGGGGCAGCAGGGGGCCCTGGCTGCTGGGGGCGAGTGGGGCCATGAGCCGTCATAGCTGGCAAGGGGCAGAGCAAGAAGCAACCACGGTGCTCTGCTCTCCCACGGGAGTTCTCCCAGCCATTGGCACCGTGTGCTGCCCGGTCGCTGTTGCAGACTGAACCGGGCGCTGCAGCACGAGCAGGGCTTCGCTGACCGCTTCCTTCCTGATGACGAGGCAGCCCGGGCGTTGGGCAGGACGTGCTGGGAGGCCCTGGTGAACCCCTTGGTGCAGAGCATCACTAGCCCAGGTACCCTGTGCTCTCCGGGGCCCATCCGTGCTGTGCCCCAGGCAGAGGCAGCTGACTCTGAGTCTGGTTGACCTCGCAGGCCCCGATGGCATCAGTCCCTTGGCCTGGCTGCTGAGGGAGTACCTGGAGAGCGTGGAGCCGCCCCGCCGTGCCAGGGGACACAGGGCTGCCTTTGGTTCCCGTGTGCGGCGCCTGACCCAGCTCCTGGTGCACGTGGACCCTGGTGGCCCAGAGCCAGAGGAGACAAGAGCAGCTGGTGAGTGAGGCACTGCCCTCCCGTGGGGCTGGGCTGACGGTGGTCCAGGATGTCAGGCTGTGGCCGTGGGGCTCGTCTGGGGAGGGCACAGGAGGCTCCTGAACCAGGAAAGGCTTGTGGTCATGGCCCGGCAGTGGCCATGCCTGCCCAGCGTCCCCTCTGCCCTGCTGTGGTCGGTCAGGGTGTGGGACCTGCCCACAGAGCCACGCTGATCCGGGGTCAACCCTTGGCAGGTGAGAAGGCAGGGAAGAACAAGGAGGTGCCGGCCAGGGCTGCGAAGGCAGCGGTGGAGAAGTCGAGCGGCTTGCGGGGAATCTCACAGTGCTGGCGTGGCGTGGTGCAGCAGCAGGTAGAGCTTGGAGAGCTGGCCGGGAGGAGTGTGTGGGATCCATACCGGGTGGGTGGAGCAGGGAGTGAGGCCTGGCAGTGCCCTGGGAGTGTGGGGAGGGCACAGGGCTGTACTAGGCCTCCACAGAGCCCAGAGAGTTGTGGGGACAGCTCTCCTGCGCTTGCCACCCTGGCACGGCTCAGGTGTCAGCCAGGCCCTGCACCCAGGCGGATGCTGCCAGGCCAAGAGAAAGGTACAGTGTCAGACCCCTGATTTCCTGCAGGGCTGCTGCTGTGCCTCTGTCATTCCCTCACAGAGCCTGTTCAGCCCTCTCCATAAGCTCTCAGCAGCCTGCAGCAGCAACAGGGGCCCGAGTTGGCCCCTGGCTGGGACCCGGGCAGTCAGTGTTGGCAGAGCAAGGCTGGGGCTGCAGACATTCCCACGGGCACATCCCGCTGTGGGGTCACCTCTCTTGCTCTGTGTCCCACAGGTGCAGCAGTTCCTGGAGGCAGCAGGGCAGGTACCAGACCTTGCAGAGCAATACTGCAGGCTGTACCAGCGCCTGCGTGGTGCCACGGAGGAGCTCTTTGGGCAGCAGGCGGCCTTCATGCTGGCCCTGGGCCAGGGCTTTGCGGGGGCTTTGCTGCAGCTCTCCTTCCTGACTGCCCTGCATGTGAGTCCAGGGAGTGTGGCTCTGGTGTTGTGGCCCCGGGCAGGCACGGGCTGGGGAGCTGCCCTGGCCCACGGCCTTGGGGCGAGCTCTGGGTGGGTGGTGTGCTCATCCCCACCGAGCCACAGAGCCCTGTCCTGTGGCAGCCCGAGACGGTCCCCAGCTGTGGGGGTGTGGCGCCCATCACGGTGTGGGCCTGGCCCTGGCACACTCATGCCTTGGACTGGTGCCTGGGCACCCTCGGCCCCTGCCTGGGAGTGCCAGAGTTTCCCAGCTGCTCCCCCAAGGGACAATCCCCCAGCCCTGCACTGTGGCCACCCTGTGAGTCCCCTCCACAGCCAGCCCTGTTCCTCCCAGGTGAGTGAGCAGTTTGCCCGCTACCTCGATGTGCAGATCCAGGAGCTGCGCAGGGCAGCGCAGGGCAGCACAGGGCCACTGGAGCAGCTGCAGCGGTTCTTGGAGCCCTTTGTCGTCTTCAGTGGCCTGGAGCTTGCCCACACCTTTGAGCACTTCTACAGGTGAGGGTGCTGTGTCTCCATGGGACCAGGGGCCTGGTGCAGGGTGGTGTGGCATGGTGGGGGAGCCTGGCCCAGTGTGGCAGTGGTACTCCCACTTTGCTTTTCCTGGCTCTGGTGTGTGGAGGACCCAGGGGTGCTGCAGAGGCACATTCCCAGCACACACATTCCTGGAATGCGTGTGCTGCTGGGCCTGTGCGGCATGGGGTGAGGCCAGGGCTGTGTTTGTCTCCTAGTGGGGGGCTGATGACCACAGGGCTGGGGCCCCCCCTGACCTGATGCCGGCGGCTGTGGCAGGCACTACCTGGGGGACCGGCTCCTGACGCAAGGGCCGTCTTGGCTGGAAGGAGGCATCGTGGAGCAGATTGGGCTGTGCTTCCCCAGCCGCTTTCCCCAAGAGATGCTGAGCAACTTGGCTGAGTCAGAGGAGCTCCAGCGGCAGTTCCACCTCTTCCAGCTGCAGGAGCAGGATAAGCGGCTGCTGGAGCTGGACACGGGCCTGGATGAGGTGAAGGGGTGGGGTGGGCAGGCTGGAGATCTCCGGCATTCCTCATGGGGATCTTGGAGCCTGTCCTGAGCCACCCTCATGTCCCCGTGCCCAGGTGCTGGAGACAGCCTCGGTGGCGGATGTGCCGGAGGTGAAGGTGCTGGCCCTGTCCCCACGCTGCTGGCCTGTTTCCCCACTCTGTTACATGGATAACCCTGGCAGGTTTTTCTCGGCAACGCTGAGCTCCCCCCTGGATGAGTTTGCCGACTTCTGCCAGCAGAGTGAGTGCAGAGTGGCAGTGGGGGTGTGTGCGGGTCTCTCCGGGGCCCAGACCCTCCCAGCAGCTCAGCCACAAGTGGCGGTGTGTGGGGTGAGCTGGGAGTGCCTGTCGGGGCTGGTCCCTGGCCCTGGTGCTGACGCTGTCCCTGGCAGGCCAGAGCCAGCTGGGCTGGGAGTGCACGAAGCCCCAGCGATTGCAGTGGACGTGGCTGGGCCACGCTGAGCTGCA
Source organism: Myiozetetes cayanensis (assembly GCF_022539395.1). Taxonomy (NCBI): domain Eukaryota; kingdom Metazoa; phylum Chordata; class Aves; order Passeriformes; family Tyrannidae; genus Myiozetetes; species Myiozetetes cayanensis. The sequence continues at coordinate 3,408,211 of NW_026087411.1, read as the reverse complement.
GTTTGGAGACTGTGTCCTCCATGTGTCCACACTACAGATGTACATCCTGCTGTGCTTCAACAGCACCGAGGTAGGAGCTGGGGCCACAGTGGGGGGAGGGAGGCAGCGGATGCCGGAGCGTGGCCGGGCTGTGTCCTCCCTTCCATTCCGGTGGGGTCTCCAGCACTGTTTGGGGCACAGGACACCCTTGTTTAACTGGGCCTGTGGCCAGCAGGTCTTGGCCAGCCATTCACCTCCCCTGCCCTGCTGCAGGAGGTGGCTGTGGAGGCCCTGCTGCAGGCCACAGGGCTCCCTGCTGACCTGGTGCACCATGCGCTGACACCGCTGACCCACGGCCAGGGCGTCCTGGTGCAGAGCTGCACGCCGGGAGGTGAATGTGGGGCTGGGGCACCCCTGGGGAGGGGCTGCTCTGAGCCCCGAGTAGGTGCTGGGGTCAGGGCTGCGTGAACTTGTACAGCGAGTGGGCTGGGGCAGGTCTGTCTGGTGGTTCTGGGGGTGCGGGTCTGTGTGTCAGGTTGGGGCCTGGGACCAGGTGTGGGTGGGAGTGGTGTGTGGGGTTTGGGCTTGTGGCCATGCATGGGGTCAGTGTGGGTGGTTGTGTCTCGGGTCTGTGTGCGGGGTTGGGGACCGGGACAGGGGTTGTGCGCGTGGTTGTTGCTTGGGGCAAGGTGTGGGGGACGGGGCTGTGGTGGCCAACTGTGTGGGCAGTGGGGGAGGCCCAGGTTAGGTCCAGCAGCCATACGTGTGTCCTGGGGCTCAGCTGGAGGCTTGGCTGACCCTGGGTTGGGTGCTGGCTCCAGGTGCACTGCGGCTGAACCAGGGAGCCCTGGCCCAGGCCTCTGGCCGCCACCTGAGGCTGCTGCCCCAGCAGAGGTACCTGCGGACAGAGAGGGCTGAGGTGAGCGCCCTGGAAAGGAAGAGGAACGTCCTCTGCTGCCTCATAACCCGCATCCTCAAGGTGGAGAAGCAGCTCCACGTCGACAACCTGGTGTTCAGGGTACGGAGGTCCCGGGGGGCAGAGAGGGGCTGCGTGGGTGCTGTGGCGCACTGCAGCGTGGGGCTCCCTTGCTGCCGTAGGTGATTGATGCCTGTCAGAAGGGCAGGTTGGGGCCAGGTGTGCAGTTCCTGAGCTTCTGCTGCCACAGCGTGGACGTGCTGTCCTGCGTCCTGCACCTGTTGAACCAGGGCTATCTCCGGCGCCAGGAGGGGAGGCCTCATGTCTTGGAATACATCTCTGCTGAACCCACAACACCTCGTGGGGGCCAGGCACAGATGACTTTCCAGTGCAGGCCACCACAGGCAGCTCCAGATGAGGACAGCACAGACAGCCTGCATCGGTAGGGATGCACGTCACCAGGTGTGGAGGGGTGTGCATCTCCACCTTGTATGAACATGACACATTTTTCCACATTCAGGTTGAATCCTGGCATAGACAGGGCGGAAGAGTACCTTATGGCAATGCTGCAGGTGCCAATGGGGCACACGCTTAGTCCAGAGGAGGCAAAGCTGCTCATGAACCAGACAGTACAGCAGGTCCAGGATACTCTGAGCATATCGGATGATGTTGCTCGACACCTCCTCATGCACTGCAGGTGGAATGTGGATTTCCTGATCCAGTGCTATGTGGAGAACCGTGACGCTCTGCTCATCTCCTCGGGGCTGCAAGTGCAGGATGTGCAGCCTCCTCCGAGCCCTGGAACCCACTGCCCAGTCTGTGTGAACCAGCTGTGTCCCACTGAGAAGCCACCGACCCTCTGCTGCATGCACTACTGCTGCAAGGTGAAAGTTCTGGGGTCTTTGATTCCTGTGATTTGCTGGGGAATTGCTGCTGTCTACTTGGAGCAGCTGTTCTGAAGGTGTTATCAGAGGATTTTCAGAGCTCATACATTTTCTTTTCTCAGCTCTCTTTTTTGTTGTGATCCTTCAGCTCCTGATTTGTCCATTCCCATTTTTGTGCTTTTGAGTACTTACCCATGGGTTTATGGGGTTTTGTGCACCCTCTGCTGGGTGGGGAAGGCATCCAAAGTCACACGACCCTGTTTAGGTCTCATCTCTCCTTTTCTGCCTTCGCAGCCCTGTTGGAGTGAGTATCTCACAACTCGCATTGAACAGAACATGATTGTCAACTGCACCTGTCCCATATCCGAGTGCTGTGCACAGCCAACCACAGCCTTCATTTACTCCATCGTGTCCTCTGAGGAGATCATAGCAAAGGTGAAGTAGGAGAGGTGGTTGCTTTGTATTTAAGCTCGGTTTCATTTTGGTCAGCACTATCAGATAATCTTGCCGCTGCTTTTCCCCTTCCTGTTACTAATTCTGGCACTGTGACAATTGAGGCCAACCAGATTTCTGCCCAGTGGTGTCTCTTGCCTCTGATTATGATCAATATCAGCTATTCAAGAAAGCATAATGTCAACAAAAAGAGCACAGTGGTATTTTCTCTAAACATGTCTCCAAAAAATAACATTTCAGGTGCATCATTAGTTCAGGACCAGGTGAGAGCTGTGGTAGCAGCTCATGATAAGTATCCTCTACTGGTGTAGTGGAAGCAATTGTAAAATCCAGGACAAAGGAAAATGTGAGCAGTTTCATTTTCTTGCTGCATCAGTGACCCCTATGTCCTTTCTCTTCCATCAGTCTCTGGCTTTGAGCACCTCAGGTTTTTGTGAAGATGACAGAAATTACCACATCAAACTTAATCTTCACTAAGTCTGTGTGGGTCTACACACACCTCTAAACCAGGCTTCCTGAGCTCTGCTTACTTTAGGCCTCGGTCAGTAGTGGACAGCAGCAACTGCTGCTAAGGCAGAAGCTGCTTTTTCTTTCTGTTCTTTTAGTTTTTAGTTATGAGAGCTGAATGCCCTCCCCACCTAATGGCAGAGCTGTGGCTGTCACATGACAGACTATTTCTTTTAATTGCTGGACAGAACAGTCTTGTCTGTTTTCCACTGATCTGTTGTTTGACAGGTCTCCACTTCCTTTCATTCTTCAGAAATATTCTCTTCTTCCAATTTCTTACTGTCATTATGATCCTGTATGAACAGTCAAAAGGAGAAATGAACAGTAGTCATGAAGGCTTCTCTATCTTACAATTTTACTTTTAGCTTGCAAACTGGCAACCAAAATGGACAAGGCTACGGAAAAGCATTGGTTTAGATGTATCTTTTTTTTTGGTTTGGTTTTTTTTTTTATAAGAAGTGCATATATCTGGATAGTTAGTCCTTACTGCCTTTACAAATCCCTTAGTCACACCTGTCTGAGAGCAGGATTTAGTAGCCTGTTGCTGTGACTGTTTTATAAAAAGAAATAATTACTGAACATAAATTGCAACTAATTTTAACAAGTTGCTCTGATGCTCTCACTGAAGTGTTATATTTTCCTTTGCTTGGTAAGTGGTATGGCTGGAGTGTTGGTGTCTCGTGCAGAGACAGTCATAGAATAATTTCGATTGCAATAATCATTGGAAATCTCTGGTCCAACCCCGTTTTCAAAATAACTAGATTATTGCGTGAAGATCTAATGCTGAGGTTAAAACATACTCCTCCAAGTTCAACAAAAGGAAATGCCCAGTCCTAGTCCTGGTGTAGTATAACCCAATGCAACACCATGTGCTGGGGGTCAACCATCTGGAAAACACCTCTGCAGGAGTAAGAAAAAGGGTTACGGTGGACAACAAGATGAACATAAGTCAGCATTGTTCCCTCGTGGCTAAGAAGGTCCACTAGTGCTTTAGGTTGATGTCAGAAGAGCAGTGACAGCAGGCTGAGGAAGGTGATCCTGTACCCAGTGCTGGTGAGACAACATCTGGAGTACTGTGACCCTTTCTGGGCTCACCAGGACAAGGGAGACGTGGACATACTGGGGAGAATCCGGCAAAAGGCCACAAAGATGAATAAGGTTTTGGAACACCTCTTGAAGGAGCTGAGAGAGGTGGGTTGGTTTGGCATGGAGAAGAAGAGGCTCAGGAGTGGATCTTATCAACATGTGTAAATTCACAAATGAGATTAAGGAGCCGGATTCTTCTTCATGATGTCCAGTGAAAGGATAAGAGGCAGTGGGCACTAAGTTACATACAAGGATTTCCATTTAAGTGTAAGAATACTGTTTGTTGGGTTGTTGAGGTTTTTTTAATAGTAAGGGTAATGAAATGTTGGACCAAGTTGGGCAGAGAGGTTTGTAGTCTCTATCCTTGGGTATATTCAAAACCCAACTGGACATGGTCTCGAGCAATCCTACTTTGAGCTGGAGGGGTTGGACTAGTTTTTATTTCCAGAAATGCCTTCCAACCTCCACAATTCTGTGAAATGAAACAGCCTCCAGATATGACACGTGGGGATGGGAAAATTTGTGTACACAAAGGGAATGAAAGAATAAACTGAGTGCTCTTTTGTTGTGAGCTGTTGTTTAGTGAGATGTATAGCCCAGAGGCTCCAGACCCTGGTTGTAAGGCCTGACCATGCAGCTTCTCTGCCTTAAATCTCCTTCCTGGCTTCTTATTACAGTATGAAAAAGCCCTCCTCAGACGCTATGTTGAGTGTTGCTCCAACCTGACATGGTGCACCAACCCTCAGGGCTGTGATCAGATCCTCCTAAAGGATGGACTCGGTTATGGAGCAGCCTGTTCCAAGTGCTCCTGGATATCCTGCTTCAACTGCAGCTTCCCAGAGGTGAGGCTGAGCTGAATCATGAGTAACACTATCTTAGGTTTGGCATGCACCATTCTGCTTCTGTGCGATTGACTGTCTCCCTTTCAGGCCCATTATCCTGCCAGCTGCAGCCACATGTCTCAGTGGGTGGATGATGATGGATACTATGAAGGAATGACAAGTGAAGCCCAAAGCAAACATCTGGCTAAGCTCATTTCGAAGCACTGCCCAAACTGCCAGGCTCAGATAGAGAAAAATGAGGGTTGCCTGCAGTGAGTACACATAATTGTTATAATAGGTCTGCTTTACAGTTTTAGAAGAATGAGTGATTGCTTTTAATTCCTAGAAAAGCAAAATGTTCCCCAGCATTCAGAGTTAAATCCGTTGATGGCTCTGATAGAATCAGAACTGATTTTGCAGTACCTTTTCATAGTGCTCGTCTGCTCTCAGAAGCCACTATAGCCATATAGAAGTAAAGGTTAGGGGAGTGGATAGCTCAGCACCATTTTTTCTTTCATGCTGACCTATTCCTGTACCATAGAGCAATTTTCTTTTGACTGTTTTGAATCAGCTTGGATCTCTGGCAGCTTTTTACATGATAGGAGGAATTACCTCCAGCTTTGAAGTTAGGGCTTAGGAGTTGCCATTTGTTTCTCTCTTGCACTGACACAGTCCTTAATGCCCAGCTGTGATTTGTCCCCACATGTAGTGTGTGGCCCTAGGGCTGTGCAGTGCCTTTCTGCACTGTGTGGAGTGCTGCATTAAGTGAGGGAAGGGTGAGGTGCTCATGTGGATCTTGTTTCAAACTGTGGAATGCTTAGTCACTCTTTGAGTACTTGATAAGCTACTGTGAGATCATACTGCCAGTTTACTCATCTCATTTTTTGAGACATTGACTGCTTTTAAGTGACATCTGCTTCTAGCAAAGGCTTTAAAAAATATATGCAGGGAAATGCATAGTACTGGGTGAATGGGAGTGAGTGTGTGCCACACCCCAGTGCTGTGATGTAGGAGAGCACTGGAAGGAACTGTCTGCAAGTGGCTGTTAGGTCTGAGTGATTTCTGTTGTTCTTCTCCTACCATTCAGTATGACATGTGCCAAGTGTAGTCATGGCTTCTGTTGGCGTTGCCTCAAGCCCTGGAGACCAAATCATAAGGATTATTACAACTGCTCTGCCATGGTGAGTGGTTTGCTGTATCCCTGTCGTTCATGCCTGTGTTCAGAAGCTTCTCAGAGAGAGGGTGAGGATCTCCACTTGGGGCCTTTATTCTGGACTTTTGTGCTTGCCAGTAATACTAACAGCATTGTCAAAGTCTCCAGTACAGCAGGCAGCCCTGGTACTTCAGAGAAATTGCTACAGGTTACTTTCACCTTTCCTTTCAGGTGAGTAAAGCAGCTTGGCAGGAGAAGCGTTTTCAGGATTACAATGAGAGATGCACCTTTCATCATCACGCAAGGGTAAGGCCCCCTTCTTTTGCAGATGCTGACGTTGCCTTAGCCCTGGGGATCAGGACAGCTTCTGTTGTGTCTCAGCATCTTCTATGCTGAGAAGCAGGCTTCAGGTCCAGGTCGGGATGCCTGACCATTTCACCCTTACTCTGACATGAGGGGTAGTCCTTGGCCTGCTTCCTCCTAACAAGTCTGTTGTGGAACCTGAGCACCTGACTTGTGGCGTTCACAGGCTCAAAGTGATGCAGTAATTGGAAGCAATGGTGACTGAAGGCAGAATTCTGCCTACAGCTGAGGTGCTGTAAAAGGTTAAAGTGATGGCACAGCTACAGAGATGTCATAGATGGATGCTGTGCTGCTGTCTGCATCTTCTGGGATGGCACTTCAGGATGCTTAGCAAATACCTGCGTGGAAGGTGCCGTTTTTTCAATCTTAAAGAGTTTGACACTGACATTGACTTTTTTTTTCTCCTCCTTTGGTTATTGCAGGAATTTGCCGTGAGTCTGAGGAACAGTATTTCTTCCATCAGAGAGATGCCAAAAATTAGGAACTTGACCTTTGTTCTTGATGCCTGCAAAGTGCTAGAACAGGCACGGAAGGTAAAGCTGGATAACAGTCTTGCTGAGGTTTAGACCTAAGATATTTTGGAAGCCTGAGTTACTGCATGCCCTGATAGCCACATTAAAAAGGATTTGCAGTGCAGCCACTGGAAGTGTGCAGTAAACTTGTGACAGCTTAGGCCTGTAATGCCTGCTATCCCCTGAAACATAGCCAGGAGGTGGGAATTGTCTAGTGATATTGACTTTGCATATACACCTTGTTTTTGCATTCAGGCTTGATTTTGAGAGAGGCATGTGGAACAAGTGTGCCTGACCCTATATTGTCTTTTCAGTATGGTAGCCCCTGTGTTTTCCAGGATACATAGCACTGTTGCTTGTTGCTGCTGTTGAATTTTCTGGTCCATTTCTTTAAATGGCAACAGTGACCTTGCTTCCTGCTGGGTGCCTGGATTGCTTTAGGGGTATTTCATTCATAATAGGAGTTTGACACTTGTTGAAACCCCTCTGTCGTGGGCTCTTGGTGCCCTATAGTACCATGCCTGCTTCCCTTTGTGCTCCATTCCCTCAGTTCATTGCCACTTGAGTTCAGCCTGGGCTGCCCAGCCCAGGTTGTGTATGCTGCTGGTTTTGACTCTTTGCCTGCTGGTCAGTGGCACTTGTTATGCATTTACAGTCTGTGTTCTTGTGATGGTTTGCAGGGGGAACAATCAGTTCTTTCAGACTTCAGTATAAAATAATTGCACATTCATTTCCAATCCTGTGAGTAGCTCTAGGTAGCCTGGCACTGCTGTCACTTGGCATAATGGGTCACTGGGCTATGGCCATACACCAGAAGTGTTGCCAGGCTTCTTTTAGCCGCTGATAATAATGAGGTCTGGAAGGGTTTGATGCTGCTCACTTCTTGCCCATTCTGAAACTGGACGAGGGTGCTTAACAGCATGATCTGTACTGTTTCAGGTGCTGGCTTACTCCTGTGTGTACAGCTACTATAACCAGGACACTGAGAGCATGGATATTGTGGAACAGCAGGCTGAGAGCCTAGAGCTGCTCACTAATACTCTGCAGATCCTTCTGGGTAAGTCCTGCAGCCTCTTTAAAGTAGCAACTAGTGTTCCAAACTGTATGGTTCAAAGAGCAGCAGCCCTGTAGTGGGACAATAGCATACACACCAGCACCTAGCTGGCCTCTCGCTTCTCCCATCCCATTTTTGCCTTCTTGATGTAATTTCTGGGAAGTCCACTGGTGCAATTTGGCTGCCGATGGAGGCTGATGGAGTAAAGAGCAACATGTTCCATTCTGCAACGTGCCATGTGTGCACAGGAGATCTACGTAGCTGTGGCTGGCTTCATAATCAGAGCCAAAGACTTGGTCTATGCTTAAGAGTGTGTGGTGCAACATGACTTTAATTGCAGAGGAAACCCTGCTGCAGTACCAGGACCTGGCCTCATCTCTTCAGCTTCTGAAAGCAGAGCATTTCAGTGCTGGTTTGGAGTTGGTACGCCAGATCAAGGAGCGTCTCTTTGCAATTCTCTGGCACTCCACACAGGTGAAGTTCACGTGCCTTGATAGTGGCTTGTCTTGCTCTGGTCTAGTTTGACTGTGGGCAAGCCAACGGGCTTGATCAGCTGAGGGGTTAGACTCTAAGGGTTGTGTGTGTGTAGGGAAAGGGTTTGCAGCACAAAATACACCCCAAATTGCATATTCTCTCTCTCTCTCTCTTTTTCTCTCTCTCTCTTCTGGTTGTTATTTCGTGCTAGCAGGACTTCCATGTTGGGCTCCAGACTTCAGGAGATCCCGGTCAGAGAAAGCTGAAACTCGCAAATTTGCCTGCTTCAGCCCTTGCCTTTCCAGGGTGAGTTTTCTTAGCTGGATAAAAAGGAAAGGTGGGTAAGTGCAGACAAAAAGCAGGTGAGCAGAGTTTTCTCCTGTGCTCACTGACATACAAAAGAGTGAATGACAGATACTAATTACTTGCATCCTCTTCTGTGGTTTGAGGTAACAGTTTAAGTGACAGTGGTGTAGGGAAACCAGCAAAACCTCTGTAGTAGGGTGTTGTGGGGTTGGGTTGTGGTTGCTGCTCACAGCTGGGGCTCTGCTCTGATGCTCTCCTTCTCAACAGGCAAAACCGTACCATGTTGTGTGACTCCCCCAACACAGATGAAGGTGGCAAAGAGGTTGAAGATGAGGAGTATGATCCACAGTGGCAGGAAGACTATGATGATGATGATGATGATGACCTTGATGAAGACAACTTTATGATTGATAATGAATCAGATTGTGATTCCTACTTTGATGATGATGATAGCTATGACTAGAAGTGGTCTATCACCCAGCCTGCCAGCTTGGATCTCTGCCTCTACTCTGTCTCAAGCAGTTTGTGTTAGTGTTTTTCTTCAAAGGCAGGGAGGAGCTCTCAGGTGGAACAAAGCATTTCCTCTGGGAGGCTAACTGCTCAGTGACTCTTCTTTAATGTGCTGAAACATTTCTCTGGGCGGTTGGTCTGTGTTACTGTGGCCACCTCTCTCAGAAAGATATCTCCTTGCCTTTTTTCCTTGTCTCCAGTTCTGCCAATAGGTATTTAGTTGAGTTACAAAGTCACAGTCCACCGGCAAAGTGAGGCCTACTTGCCACCTGTTAAAGGGCTTGCTCGTTGTCCTTGGATGTGCTCTCCCCAAGGACTGGGCACAGGTGAGTGTGGCATGTATCCTGGCATGGCACTGTTTAGAAGTGGCCAGTGTCTAGAAATCCTGTAGGGTGACGCATTTACACTCAGGTCAAAGCCTCCCATCTGGAGCTGGTGGGATTCCCTCCAGAGCCACAGATGGATTGTAGTTCAGTTCCTCTGGTTGAGAGGACCAGCATTTTTGCTGTTGGAGTTTTCTTCTCTGCTGTGAGTGACACAAGTTTGCAGGACTGTTTAAATGTATAAACATATATTATATATATATATATGCAGAGATTGTTCAGATAATACTTTATCTTTGCAAAAAAAGAGAAAACCCTGAGGAACAAGGGTTGAAAAAAGTTCTGTTTAAAGAAAGAAACACTTTTCCTCTAGCACAAGCCTTCTTGTTGTCTGTGGGGAACATGGGTTGGGAGGGAGAGTAGGATATCCTCAAGTGAGGATCGTGACCTTGATGTGCTCATCCCAGGAGTTATTTATGAAATTGGTGTGGGTTTGGGATCCTCACCCAGGCCACACAGTCTGCCCTATAAAGTGGCTTTTCCTTCATGGCAGTTCAGGGAACAAAAGGATGTATGGGGAGGGATAGAAAAGAGCGTGGCAGACCGGACCACACAGGTTGTTTGGGCTGGTGTTTCTGGGAGCAAGTGCAAGACAGACTGCCTGTGTGTTGATGGTAACATCTGGTGCCCAGCAGAAGGCAGATGTGGAACTGCTGTGGGGGCTTGAGGGGTGATTCGGAGGTTTGTGGGATTGTTTTGGAGACAAGGGCTCTTAAGCCTTGGGTATCATCTGGGAGGGCTGTGGGGCTCTTATGGGATGCTGAGCAGGGACCAAGTGCCAGGACAGACTGGGAAAGAGGACTGATTTTTCCACTCCCCTCTACCCCCTTGCTCCTAGTCCTGCAGAGTCTGTCATGGTGGAAGTTCCAACTCTGCTGCCCATATGTGGATTCCCTGTGAGCTCTTTGGGCTCTCTTCCCAGAGGTGCTGAGGGGGAGAGATGTGATGGGGATGCCCCGACAGCCTCATCTTCCCCAGTGTGACCACTTGTTTCTTGCAGGAACAACCTGAATTTCCCCAGTTGTTGGGGGGACAGAGCAGAACATCCTAGATGCTCAAGTTGCTTAATGTGGAGATTCATGCCTTGAGTTCTTAATTCACTGTTTTCTGGATGCCTACTTAAACCCCAAAAAGTCAGGAGGACTGTGAGTCTCTGCTCTCATGGACAATATTTGTACTGAAAAATCAAGATCAAACCTTGCCATTCTGCTCTGCAGGAGGTTTCTGTCCATTTGCCTGTTTATTAATCACAAAATGACATATTTCTCATCCAGGCTTAGCAATGGGGTCTGTGCATCTGGGTAAAGTTGGTTGATTTTTTTTGGGCGGATAACCTTATGCAGCATGATTGCCAAGTTCTCTTTTATTTCCTACCTGCTATCCCTTCTACCTCCATTACTTTTGTTGAGCATCCATTTCCCCAGATTATGACAACCTGTAAACAAAATTTATTTACTATCAAATGACTTTGCATATAATGTGCAAAGATAGGTACAATATTTACAAATGTGCTACATCCCTACTTTCTTGTTTCATTCCTTTCTTCTTTTACATTCCTCCTTTCCTTCCTCTTCCCCTTCCTCTCCCCCTTCCTCTCCATCCTCACTGCATGTCTGTCCTTCCTCCCCTCTGTTCTTCCTTTCATCCATCCTTCTGTCTGTCCTTCCTTATGTTCATTCTTTATTACTTTCTACTTTCTACTTCCTCCTTTCACTATTGACCTCACTTTATTTACTCAGAGACTTAAATTCCCCTTTTTCCTGCCTTTTTGGCTTTCTGCTTTCCTCTATTCCTCCTTGTCCACTTCTCCACCTTCTTGACTTCTTAATTATTATCTTCCTTTCCGAGTGAAAAGCAAGCAGGGCAGCAAGGAAGATCACAACCATGGACTTCAGCAGAACAAACTTATCCTCTTCAGGGACCTTCTTGGAAGAGTCCCAAAGTAATGGGCCTTGCAGGGAAGAAAGGTTACCCTAGTTAAAAGGATAGGAGGTAGAGTTCAGCACTATGTGGGGTGACCAAATGGTGTGTTCTACACCCTTTGTGTCATGTCCCAGCCAGATCCTGTTCCACAAAATCCATCCCCACCACTGATGGCATGAGTGGGAAGGGGTCAGATGTAAACCCAGTGTTGGCAGGTACCTTTCAGAGGGGCTCTTGAGGAGAGAAAGGGGAGGGGAGAAGAGACTCTCCTGTCTCCCAAGATTCCCTTCCCTCCTTCACTAGCCACATTCCAATCAGGAAGCACAGGGAGCCAGGGAGCACAAAGTACTCAGACTGGGACCTTGCAGGAGTCCAGTTCTGCCTGCCCATTCTAGATGTGGGGGAAGGGGAAGAATTTGGGCAGGGCTTGAGGTGAAATGGCATTTGGTTGCTTCTGCTTTCCTCACAGCTTTTGCAGTGGGGCAAGAACTCCATCCCTCCAAGCCACTCACCTTTTGAAAGCCCATCCATCCAAACTGTGTGGCTGGCAGTTCAGGGTCACTGAAGTGGCTGCTGCAGTTTCAAACAGGAGCTCTCGTTTCATTTTTCGGGTTGCTTAACCCCCTCCCAGTGGCAATAAAGCAGGTAACTAAGGACGCAAAAAGATTACCCTGGAGAAAGAATCTTGGATAAGGATGAAAGAACACTCAATTACAAAAAAAAAAAAAAAAAAAAGAAGATTTATTTTTTGACAACAAATAAACACCCCTCCACCCCCCCTCTCCCAGATTTGCAGTTTTCTGAAATGGGGAACTTGTTCAGGTTTCTTTTTCTGCCAGAGACAGAGGAGTGGTTATATCACAGAATTATGGAATCACTGAATGTACTGGTGGGAAAGGACCTTAAAGATCACATTCTTTCAACTCCCTGCTGTGGGCAGGACCAACTTTCACTATACCAGCTTGTTCAGAGCTCCATCCAGACTGGCCTTGAATACTTTCATGGATAGGGCACCCACAGCTTCTCTGTGCAACCTTTTCCAGTGCTGCACCACCCCCTGTAAATGGTGGTGAGGCAGTAAAGTATTTCTTTCTAATACCTAAAGCAAATCTATTCTCTCTCAGTTCGAATCCATTTCCCCTTGTCCTTTTGCTGCATGTTCCTATAAAAAGTCCCTCTCTAGCTTTCTCGTAGGCTCCTTCAGGTACTGGAAGGCCATAGTTAGGTCACCCCTAAGCTGCCTCTTTTCCAGGCTGAGCAAACACGTTTCATGCCTTGCACGTGCCAAAAATTATTTCCTCGGACAAGAAAGTTTGGGATTTTTTGGTCGTTTGGGTGCATTATCTCACGCGTAGTGTTACTCTTATTCACTGAGCCTCGATTACAGACCTTTTTTAGGATGACTTTTTGACATCTACGTGAGCTTTTTTAACGCAGGACAGACTTGTGCAGAACAGCGCTTCCAATCACCTTTTCTTTGTAAGGACGGACCGGGGCGTGGCCTGGCCTTTGTGGGGCGTGGCCCGGAGTGGCGGGGGCGTGGCCTGGGGTTTGGGGGCGTGGCCTGGGGTTTGGGGGCGTGGCCTGGCGTTTTGTGGGGCGTGGCCTGGGGTTTGGGGGCGTGGCCCGGAGCCGCGGGGGCGGCGCTGCGGTTCCGGTGCTCGGTGGCGGCGGCGGCGGCAGCACCGGGATGAATGAGGCGGAGGGGCTGCGGCAGCGGCGGCTGCCCCGCCCGCAGGTCATCACTGACGACAGCCCCGCGCAGGAGGCCAAGGAGGGCAGGTGTGTCCGTGCGCGGTGCCGCCCGGCCGGGGCGGGCGGAGGGCCTGCCGTGACGCTGCGGCTGTGGGGCCGCGGGTGGGCCCGGCCCCAGGAGTACCTGCCTGAGTTGGTGTGCTGGGAGCAGGCGGGCTGGGTCAGAGTGCGCAGGGAGGCGCTGGGAAGGGCTGGCTGGCTGCCCCGCGCCTGTCTGTGCGGGTTGAGGCCGCGTTTCCTTGCTCGGCTGGAGGCACGGGTTGTGCCGGGTACCTGCGGGTGCCGTCAGCACCTCGGCTCTCCTCGGTGCTCCTGCTTCTGCTCGAGGTGGCTGACGGTGGGGAGGGGTTGGGACAGCGCCTTCCTACCTGCTCTACCGAGCTGCAGGAAGAGTTTTTAACTAAATAATAAAAAAAAAAAAAAAAGTTTTAATTTGTGGCTGTTTTCTTGGTCTTTCTATTTTTTTTTTTCAATTGTAGATCTGTTTATCATTTGCCAGTCAAGAGATAACAGTTATCCCATTGTGCCTTCCGCAGGTTTATTGTGTGTCTATCTTGGCAGTAGTTTAACCACAATTCTACAAGCGTCTGAGGCAGAGTGGCATTATAAACAATCTCTTCGTTTGTGGCTAAGTTAAAAAAGATTCCATTTACAATCTTCTGTTTAGGAATTTTATAAATAAAATAGCTTCACTGTAAATAAAGGTAGAGCTGCCATAAGAGAGTGGTAGTGTTTGTTTTGCCTTTCATTGACTAAGGTAGTTGATGACTTTTAATACTTTTGTTCACCATCTTTTATGTCTCTGCTTCTTTGAGGACTTTGCAGATTGTTATATCTGCCCTTCAGAGTCATCAGAATGAAAGACTGTCTGATGGCTTGCACATATAGCCCCTTTTTTTGAAGAAGAACATAAGCATCTCTGAGCTTGGGACTGCTCCTCCTGGCTTCGCCCTCTTTTGGTAACTGCTCAAATCAGTTGAATTTCTAGGGCTCCATCAATGATCCAGAATATTCACAGTTCTCATGTTCTCATGTCCTGCATGAAAACAGTGGAGGAAATTGTAGGACCTACCCTTTTTCTGTCTGTGTGAGAGCCATGGCAGAAAGTCTTGCTTTTCCCTCCAGCCCAGCAGTTCTTCTGCCAAGAGGATGAGGCAGCCTGGGCTCCTGGCTAGGATGACCCATGGTATTGTCTTGCTGTAGCCTGCTGTGTGTCTTCAAGAGCTGGTTTAATGGCTTCTGTTCGTAGTGACAACTAAATTGCTGTTATTATAGCTGGAGTCCTGGTAAATTGCCTTATTGAGATTTGTGGCTGCAGGCCATGTAGGATTAATTATCAGAGACATAATTAACAAAGGATTTCTATTTCGCTTATCACTGTTGGTGACCCTTTCCTTCAGTGATTCTTTCCAGTGACTTATTATTCTATGTAGTGTACTTTGGTAAGGATTCTGAGCAGCTGACTTTTTTTTCGTTTTTTTTTTAATTTTCCGGGTTTTACTTGAATTTTTGTGGTTTCAGCAGTGTCTAAACTAGGTCTTGCAATTTGCAGGCTTGAAGTGTGAGTTTGCTTGTCACCTTATTCTTCCTGACTTTTTCCTTTATTGTTAGGTCCTTGCAAATTTGAATGAGGATGAGAAATATGACTTTTACTGAAATCATGCCTTCAGGAGCTTAAAAAGCTGTGGTAGATGAGTTCCCAATTAAGTTGACCGTGGTAGATGAGTTCCCATTCGTCTTTATCTGCTTCCTTTTGTGTGAGCTGTTCTCATGTGCCACGAAGATGCTCAGGTTTCTGCTGACAGTATTTTTACTACTAGAATGTTGAGCCTTTATCTTTTTGAAGGACGGTGGAAAGACAAGGTCAACAAGCCGAAGTCTTTGTGTAAGCTTGGGGATTGCCTTGTGTCTTTACCCCATGCTCTTGGATTCCAAATCCAAGGGGAGACAGGGAGGCTGTTCTTCCTTGAGACATCTACCGTTAAAGCAGGAAGTGCTGAATCATTCCAATTGATTGTAAGGGCAGTCTGGCTCTTGAGAAATATGAAGAGGTCAGTGCAGGCAAAAAAGCTTATTTGAAGCAGTTTCCCAGCCTGGTCCAGCTCAGATGGAGACAGGCTTAGTGCTGTAACACTGCTAAAGTTCAGGATGGAAATGCTGCACTCCTGAGAGCAAGAACTAAAATTTATTTTTAATGTATTCCAGAGCAGGAATACTCGCACATGCCGATGGAAAGGAATTAGGCTCAGGTGGTGAGTACCTTAGGGGCACTGAGAAAACTTTAATGACCAACAGCATCAGTGCTAACAGCACTTCTCGAAACAGCCTCAACTATCTGTCGTGGCAGGCTGTCAGCATCCTTGTGGCGGTCACCTCTCACAGCCTGGTGGTTTGTGTGGTGGCTTGTGACAGCCTGCTGAGTGGTGTGCAGGGCTGGGGAAACCGGGGCAGGACTTCATCTGAACTGCCTACATCTGCTGCCAGGAGAGAGGGGCTGACAGCAGTTTGCCATCAGGAAAAAGATGTGATGAATTATGAATGTCTGAATTTCTATACATTGTGCATGCAAACACTGACTAAATCCATGCCTAGTTTGGACCTCGCTATTCTAGCCAGTAATGCCAAAGGTTACCCTGATGCTGATATCACTACTATAAGAACATGTCCTTAGCTCCCCAGTTGTGATATTTGTGCTCTGGGCAGTAGTTCATATTTCCAACTGTCTGGATAATTGGCTAATGAAGGACAAAACAATGGAAGTGGTTCAGGAATTAGTGCAGAACCATCAGGCGCTGTCTTCATTTCACTGATACTGCAAGGAGACTGACTGGTTGGGCCAGTGAATTGTTCAGAACAGCTAAAATTATGGGAGCTGCTTTACTAGTTCAAGGCTAGGATTTGTTGAACTTGGCTCTGTGCTTTCCTCTGTGAATGCCTGATTGATTTCTCTGAACTTTTTGAGAACTGTGGTGGTTTAAAACCTGCTGGGAATTAAACTCCAAATAAGCTGCTCCCCTTCCCCCTGACCTCTGGTGAGAGAGGGACAAAGGCAGAAACTGTGGATTGAGATAACAATTTACTGAAAACAGACAGCAGTGGGATGAGAAATGAACAGCAACAATATTAATAACAAAAGTATACAAAAGAGAGGATGATTTGCATGCAGAAAAGTGCTCGTGGTTATTCCCAAGACAAGGATGAGAGAGTGGATGTTTCTGCAGTTAGTACCCCATAGCCTCCCGAGACAAAGACAAGATGGCAGATGCTCTTTGCATTTGTGTTGTGTGCTTTGATGGGTAAATAGAAGACACTTAATTTATTTTGTGTGCTTGGCTTTGAGTTCCAAACCAGTGTTCATTAAGTTGAGCAACCATTCATTTAACTTCCTCTATGTTTGTTGTTTTAGTAGAATTTTTCATTCAAATTTTGTGCTGGGACGGAAACCATTGCTAAAACCGAAGATCAAGTCTAAAAAACCCCAGCCAAACAACTTCACTTACCCTGTTTCTTGTTGTTTGCTTTTTGCTGGGTTTTGTTTGTTTGTTTATTTTGGGAGGGGCTTGTTTGGTTTTGTTTGGTTTTTATTGTATTCAAATTGCACCTTGACAGTCAGGGTGGGTGGTTGGGCAAAAGTGTTTCTGTTTCCTCTTCTGAAGAACGTAGGCTGCTGCAGAATTTTTGAGGACTGTTGTACCTGTAAACAGCTTAACCTGTTAATCCTATTTCCTGTCTGGTTTGGTAGTACTTACAGCAGCAAGGTGTTCCGTGTTACCTTCTTGACCTTGGCTGCGTCTCTGGCTGTGCCGCTGCTTGGGGTAACTGTTCTACTGGATTGTCCTATAGATCCTCAGCCTATAAGGTAAACTCTTACTTTGTTTTGAAATAAATGTTCCCGAAGCATAACTTCTCCTGTGTGTGCTGTTGTTTTGTTTCAACAAACAGGAGTTAATAGCATAGAGTGGTTCTAACTGGATTAAGAAATTGGGGAGTGATTGTGGTGTTATCCATACCCAGGCTGTTTCTGAGCCGTTTGTGTAGCTGTGTGTCACTACTGATCATCAAATGAGCTGAATTACTGTCTTTGATAATCAATCTGGAAAATTTTCTGCTGTCTAAGCTGTCAGTGGAGCTTGTGATTACTCATGTGCACTCTTGCCTTCTGTGAGACAAGAACTGCAGTTTCACTAAGGACAGATGACTGTTGCAGTTTCAGTTGACTTTTTTCTTTCAGTCGCTGAAACTTTAGAAATTGTAATGATCTTCACCACATGAGCAGTAGATTTGCAATGTGGTTGGTGACAAATAGGTCCTGGATCTATGAACGTGGGTAAATTTTGAAGTCAGACCTTGTCTTTTTAAGATTCTCTGGGTGGAAGACATTTGCTTATGGTCATATAAAGAGTTATTAAAAGAAAAAAAAATTGAAAAATTATTTCAAAACTTGGCCTAGGTATCTTTAGCATACTCTTGTGAAAGAACAACTTGAAATCCTTAACTCATGGAGTCTGAGAGGCTTGTGTGTGAGCTTTTAAGAACCTAAGGGGCTGAAACATATTCAAGTTCAGTTAAGGCTGGTTTTGAAGTCTGATATTTTAGTTAGAGCTGTGTAGGCATCTTACTGCTTCCCATCTCTGTATCTCTGTAGTTGGAATCCTAGTTGGCTTGAACCTAACTGTTTATGTAAAGGACTTGCAAGATTGGACCTGATTTTGTCATTTTGAGATTTGAGTTCAGTACCCAAGTTGGTCCTTCTCTGAGTGCCTGCATTCAAGTCATAAACAAGAACATATATTTCAATATAGTATGAAAGCATGTGTGTCCTAGTGCTCAAGCTACTGGAACACTTCCCCCCCCCCAGTGCTAATTAGTAATTAACTTTTTTTTTCTCTGTAATGAAAGTGCTGTTACAAACAACTCATTCAGGTGAGAAAACTGCTATTCTTTTGTGTTGTGGCAAGGCAGAAATCCTTTGCTTTTGTGTATGATAGGTGAACTGTTGGACTTGAAGATGTATAGATTTCTTAGGAACACATAACTGCAACTTTTCTGATGAGCAGAGCCAGGAAATTGTGATCCTTGATGAAACAAGAGTCAATATTTCAGCTCGTTAGCTGTGGCTGGTTTTGAAATATGCTTTCTGTAAAGCACAGGTCAGGGTTGCAGGAGTTGGCAAACTAGGAAAAAAACGATCCAGTACGTTGCTCAAGAACGTTTGCGTTTTGTGCAAAGGATCACGAGGTCTGTATTCTGTTTTGTAGTTTGAAGGAGCCTCCCCTCCTGACGGGTGCACTGGAACCCAACACCAAGCTACGAAAAGCTGAGCGGTTATGGGAAAACCAACTGTATGGACCAGAGTCCATTGTCAATGTCGGGGGTAAGCACTGACAAAGTAAGCTTTTCAAGAAGGGTCTTTAAATGCTGTTCCACTGATAAGAGTTTGTTCAGCAGTATACCTCTTAGGTAACAAACTCTGTAAGTTATTTTGGATGCGCAGGTTTTTGTAAAAGTAATTGTGTTAGGCAGCAAAACCTGTCTGCTGTGTACTGCTTTTCTCCTCTTTCATGAGGATAAAATACATATTGTTGCCAGATTAAAAATCCCTGTCCTCAACTGAAAACATCAGCAATGTAGTCAGGGGCTACTTATGTTTGGAGGAAGTGGTCCCATTTTTCGTTTGACTAGCTCTTAACTGGGAATTAGTATTTACCTGCTCTTTTAATGGTCATTGCCACTGAGAGAGCTGAGTCTTGTGGTGTTCATATTTGCTTTTATGACAGAAAATCCCTCAAATTGGTAAATGGCATATTTACATTTTAGTGATGTTGCACAGTATCATATCCCATATATTCACAGTTCTTTCATATTCCATATTCATAACTCTTAAAGCTTGAATCCTTCCTCTTCTTTTGAATTGCAAGAAATCTAACCAACACCAGTGCCATCCTGTACTTCTCTGTCACAGAATGTGTGTTATCCCCAAATCACAAACCCATGCCACCTCTGAGCACTTTCTTAATGAGTTGTCTAGACTTCTAATGGTGTGACCCTCTTAGCAGAACCTAGCATTGGGCAGGGGTTCTTTCCTGTGCTTTCTGAAGGAGGGGCAAGCCTAGAAACTCCGCTTTACACGAGTCCTTTTTCTCTGAAAGGCAGTGGAAGTTGCAAGCAAAGCCTTTACTGAAAGATCCTTCAGATACAAGAGGTGCTCAGTAATCATATAATCTTTTTTCCTTCTGCTTTATCGTCTAATAAATTAGTAAAATATTTTTAAGAAATTATTTTGCCCAGTAAGAAACTACTGTAAATTTCTTCTTCAGATTACACTTTTTTACCTGTCTCTGTTTACAATGTGCTAAAGGGATTACCTGAAGCTGTTGATTTTTTTATGTTGCCTGGTTTTGTCAATCTCATTGGAAACTCTTTAAGGAAATCTTCCTGCAAGGGACTATGACCTATGGATGAAATAATCAACCTGACTGAGAATAAGTTTTCTGTGAATAAATGTTGGAGTCTTCTTATTCCCTTTTAAAAGTGTAATTAGCAAACCTAAAACATCAGTTAAATTAGAGATGGAAAAGTTCAGACAATGTGCTCTACTAATCTAACGGTGTTTCATTTAGTTTGACTGTATGGAAAAGTTTGTGTGGTTTGTATTCAGTTAATGTCTTATGCTATCACACAGTTTGGCATGAATACAGTAATTTGGCAGTGCTCTTGATTTGTGTGGTTGTTCAATTGCCATAGTTCTTGTAGTTCATCTTCAGAACTCATACAATATGAGCATTGGCAGGTGTGCAGCAGCCAATGTGGACTGTATCCGAAAGAGAGGTTTTATCTGGTCAGTCGCTCATTGAAGAGTGCTAAGATAAATGCAGTGTCTGACCACATTTTGTGATGATGTAGAAATTTACCCAGAGGGATCAGTCCAACGACTGGCCATTAAGTTATGTCCACCTTTAACTAAGAACTTAGACCATTTGTGGGTAAAAAGCTTCATATCCTATACACATAACTCCTAAGGTTGAACTCTCTCCTCTTCTTCTTGAGTTGGAAGAAATCTAACCAAATGCTCTTATTTGCCTTCATTTTTTCCCCTTCCCTTTTTTTTTCCTTTTGCAATGACTCAAGGAGCCTGTCACTTCACTGTTATCTTAGACATGAATTCTACTTCATGCTAGTAGAAGGATCATGTAGAAGGATGTTTGGTGATCAAGCTGATCACACCAGTTGTTTTTGCAGATGTGCTGTTTACTGGGACAGCTGATGGGAAGATTATCAAAATTGAAGATGGGGAAATACAAACAATATCCAGAATTGGCCACGGTCCTTGTGGTGAGTGACAGCTCCTGAACATACTGTATCTGAAAATGTCTGGGCCAAGGGTATGTGTTGATTAAACTGTGTTCAATCTGGATTGCTCATGCAAGTGCTTATCTTCCTGTATAGAAATTTGTAATAGAAATATTAATATATTTGTATGAATGAAGTATGAGTGGAGATATGTGCATTGGAAGGAAGACAAAACAGAGGACCAAAAGAATTGGAATGGGTACTCTTAGACAACAAAGCATAGAGTTTCCAGCTGTAAAATTTAGTAATGCAGGGGGTTTTGTGTCATGACTACAAGGCCTGTACTCTTGTAAGGCTGTGATATGGAGGACTTGTTGGTAGAAGATCCTGCATCTTAATATCAGGAGGAAGATGAGGCTGAAGTGCATCACAAACAACATTCCCTTTCCTCTTAGTCCATCTAGAAAAAACATCTATCTCAATTAAAAAATGGGCAGCAACCTGGCCTAATATTTGTGGAAGCTGAAGTTAGCATGATTCTGAGGTGAAGGGCCACCCCATAAAAACTGAGGAGTCCTAAATAAGTGTGAGTGAATGAACTCTCAGATAATGTGTGAGTGGGAAAGATCAGCTTATTTTCAGAATTTGGCCTTGCATTTGGTTGTACCTATTTCCCTTCCTCTGTTTATGAGTACAGTGGGGAATAGTGGCTGCACTTGCTTTAGCAGAGGTCTTGCCTGGGTCATGATGTTTTTGTTTTCTCACCGCTAAATTGGAGTTATTTCTTGTTGAGTTGTACACTTCTTTCTGAATGACTTATTTGCTTCATTTAATGAAGTTTCTGGAACTGGGTGAGAAAAACTGGCAGTGACTTGTTTATTAACAGAACCGTTTCTATGAGAAAGTTAATGCTGGCCATCTCAGTAGTGCCTGAGCAGTCTGAGAAGCCTGGCTGGTGTTTGCTGGACTGTGGGTAGTTTTGTTTGCAGTAGTGTTGTAGAAACTTACCTGAGGTTCTGCAGCTCTGTGCTGGTTGACAGAAGTTAGGAACTGTTGCTAACTCCACAAACCTGCAGTAAAACTGATTCTTTCTGAGACTAAGCATTTCATTAAATTCAGTTTCCTGATGTTTAGCTCTATTTGAGGCTGCTGTTAGCTAGCTACTAGCCTAGCAGATTATATGATTCTCTCTAGACTGGTGAAGACATGGCATAGGGATATCTGTTTCACTCACACCTAGAAAAGTAGGAATCTTTTCTTAAATGACTGTATGTGCCATATGCATACCATAGAGATTTTTAAGCTACAGGTTGACCCAGGTGCCCGCTGAGCTGCTCTACCATTCCCCTTCTCAGCAGGATGGGGGAAGAAAGTAAGATAGAAAAAAAACCCTCCTAGGTTGACAGTTTACTGAAACAAAAGCAAAGGTCACATTTGCAAGCAAGGGAAAAAAAACCCAAAACTCTCAAATGTTTCATTGTCCACTTCCCATCAGCAAACGATGTCTGACTGCTTCCTGGGAAGCAGGGCTTCGGCACATGTAGATTGCTTTGGAAGACAAATGTTGTAAATAATGGACGCCTCCCCTTCCTACTCCTTTCTCTTAGCTTTTTTGTATGATCTAATACCACATGGTATGGAAAATCCCATTGGTCAGTTTGGGTCAGCTGTCCTGGTTGTGTTCCCTCCCAAGATCTTGCCCAGTCCCAGCCTACTGGGAAAACACTGGAGAGAGCATTAATGCTGTGCCAGCACTGCTCAGCAGTAGCCAAAACACTGGTCTGTTATGGACACCTTTCTAGCTGCCAAAGCAAAGCCTAGGACTGTGGGGGCTACTGTGGGGAAAATGAACTCCATCTTATCCAGATCCAATACACTTATGTAGGTGGTCTGATTGCCTTCTATTTGTTTCTGTTTGGAAAACCATTTTAAAACTGTTTCCTAAGGAACCCGCGAAGATGAACCAACATGTGGAAGACCACTTGGCATCAGAGTTGGGCCAAATAACACTCTTTTTGTGGCAGATGCTTATTATGGACTCTATGAAGTTGATCCTGATACAGGTATGACTTTTCTGCTCAGAAGTTCCCTTTCACTGACAAATCTGGGCTTCATTTGCAGCTTTGCCAGACACTGCAGGCCAGGAAACAATGCCTGTCTTCTTTGTAAAGTGATTTGGAGCTTTCTGGATGAAATGAGTCGTGCAAGAACTTGATATTTATTTTCCTGTAGCAGTCACTTCCTCTCTGTATCTGTCTGTCTGGGTCAGAGTTACTAGTGACTTATCTTCTGGTGTTACATATTTTTGGTTGTCAAACTTGCTACCTCAGAACCCATGAATAAAGCTCTGTGTAGCTGTTTCAGTTTTCATAAAAGGAAAGAGAAAAGATTGTTGTCACATAAACATTTTGTTCTTTTTGCTGTACTTCTGTTTCTTTCTTGATCTTGCTTTGGTAGTGAAAAGCTTGTGACCTCTCTGTAACCCAAATCTACACAAAGTGAAGAAAGATATATTTTGGTGCAGCTGAAGATCACGTGGCTTGTTCCTGCTGAAAAAGGCACTGTTGCATCGTGCCTTTCATTGTGTCCCTGAGGCAGATCTCAGGGAGCTCTTTAGGAGCTGTGCTGTCAGAAAGTGATCGTTGGTTTTGTGTAGGGTTGATTTTTTTTCTGTCAGTTTACCTCTATGCATTGACTCAGGTGGGGAAAGGAAGGCTGGCCAAATGCTGGGTGACGTGTGATACAAGGATTCAGACTGTGTTGTCCTCGGACTGTGTGATCAAGGTCTCCCATCTGCTTGGCAGACAGCTGTCAGAATAGCTCAGTCATGACAAAAACAAGCATCGAAACAAACCCAAAGCCTTTGCCCGAGGATGACTTCATTAGATTTTGATTGAGTTTTAAGAGATTTGACCTTAATAATTGGCCTGTGTGGCTGTATAATAACAGTGTGGCAGAGCAGTTCAGTGAACCTGTTGATGTTTTAATGCCTAGAAAGTATTGCTCTTTGTTCCTACAGGTTTATGGGGAAAGAGGGAGTAGTGATTGGCTTGCATGCATCCTTGTCTGCACCGTGCTTGCCTGCAAGTTGGGACCTGAGTTTGTACTTCGTTTCATATGAGCTTCAAAATGTGAAAATTTTGGCACTGATTATCAATAGATAACATCATCTACTGTTTCAGTGTTTCTGGAGAGTATTCTCTGCTGGTCCCTTATGTTCAGTTGTTCCATTACAGGCCAAAACCTTATTGTTTAACAAAGAAGCAGGAATTGACAAAAAGTGAGCTAAATTTCATGTTAGTATTTACTCGTTTCTAGAGCAGGACATACAAAAGCTTGTCGTGTGAGTCTTTTTTTTTTGTTTGTTTCTTTTATAACCAGGTGAAACGAAAGTGCTTGTGTCAACCCAAAAAGTAATTGAAGGTCAGAAGTTGTCGTTTGTAAATGATCTTACGGTGACCCAAGATGGGAGGAAAATTTACTTCACTGACTCCAGCAGCAAATGGCAAAGACGAGACTACTTGTTCTTGATCATGGAAGGCACAGATGATGGGCGGCAAGTATCTCTTCCCTGAGGCATTTAATTTACTGTAAGCCCAGCTGTAGGAATGGACTTCACCGCTTCCTTGGCCTTCAAATTTCTTCTCCTTATAAATGACCTGTGCAAACACTGCACTGCCCAGGAGAGCGTGAGAGAATGTATGAATGTTGCTAATGAGACCTGCAGCAAAATAAATGAGATTCTTCTTTTTCCTTCAAGAGGACTTGCAAGGAACACGTGTTTTAAAAGTGAAGGTGTTAGCATTACCTTCCTCTCAGATCCTTCACAAATGCTGCCAGTCTCAAGTGGCTCATTATTTCTTCTGTATTCATAAACAAATGCTTCCTGGCTTTTCTGCCTTTTTAACTGAAGTGAAGTGCATGTGAGAAAAGATGGAATGCCTGGAGAATGAAACAGAGATGAATAAATATTCATCTTCACTCAAAAATGCTTTCTTTTTAGCCTCCTTGAATATGACACAGTAACAAAAGAAGTGAAAGTCTTAATGGTGGGGCTGAGGTTTCCCAATGGTGTGCAGCTCTCTCCTGCAGAAGACTTTGTCCTGGTGCAGGAGACAACCATGGCTAGAATCAGGAGGTGAGTATGACTTTGCTGAATTTATTACAAATCTCTGCTTAGAGATTTGTTTTAAATAAATGAGTGGAATGACAAAAGAAACCCTACACTTTATTTATGCCTAGTTATAAGTGACAGAGAAGGTGACCTTCCTCAATACTTGATTTTTTTATTTTGTTGTAAACATCTGGCGTGCATAATCTTTCCATTGTGGGCTCCTTATGCATAGTGGAGTAAGCTGACTTTTTTTTCTGGTGAGAAGGATGTGGCTGTGCTGTGTTTCCTGGAACCAAAATAATGAAAAAGAAAATACTGTTTTTAGAAATGAATTGTTTTGGGACTTTTATTTATTATTTAGACTGCTTCAGTTAAGATGTCCTAATCTACTGTCTATAACTTTCAGGTATTATGTGTCTGGGCTGATGAAAGGTGGAGCAGATATGTTTGTTGAGAACATGCCTGGTCTTCCAGATAATATCAGGTTAAGCAGCTCTGGAGGATATTGGGTAGCTATGTCAGCTGTCCGGCACAATCCTGGATTTTCTTTGTTGGATTTCTTGGCTGAAAAACCATGGATTAAAAAGATGATATTTAAGGTAAAAAAAAAAAAAATTTAAAAAGAATTTTTTAAAAGAATCACCCTTAGTACAGGAATGGAAGTGCTAAATATTTGTTTGTGTTTCTTCCTCTTCACAGGGAAGACTTAAAAAAAATGTTGTACTTAAAACTGTTGTTGCTGTCCCCAGGTAGAACAGTCCTTTATATTCATAGGTAGTAAAACAAAATATTCTGAGTTGGAAGGGACCTGCAAGGGTCATCTAGTCCAGCTCTTAAGTGAATGGCCTCGTGTGGGGATCAAACCTATGACCTTGGCATTATTAGCACCATGCTCTAACTAGCTGAGCTAACCTGCATTCTGTAAAACTAAGATTTACTTCTCTGAGTAGCGGGTAAACATCTCTTAAGTTGTCTTCCATCTTGATCTCAGGAAAGAAAAGGGACTATCTCTGCTCTAGGCATGCAGCAACACCGGATCTACGTTTGGATATGTGAAGACTTCAACTTTGTACCTGAAGTGCCTAAACTACTTATTGTCTGAGGAGTGTTTGGGAAGCTTGACCTGTTCTAATGACTACCCTAGGCATCCTGGGAGACAGTGTGTATGTTATGATGGTGTTGGGTGACGTTTTGTTGTGATTCAGAATGCCTTTTGTTGTGTCACACCCTCCTTTAGAAGGAGGATGAGCAAGAATAAGGGCTGTCTGATGCTAAAGAAACGACATGGTGCTTTTTGAAACAACACGAAGACATAAAATTACTTCTGTCCTTGAAAAAGTAAAAATCAACAAGCAGTGTTTAGGATGGAAGCGCCATTTCAGCTAAACAAGCTCTACATTGTGTCCCTGTCTCTCCTGGTGCAGTGCAGGAGCCCTAACAAAAAGTGATGCTATCGGCAGCAGAGCATGGTGGTTGCTTGGCATCAGCTGCACCAGAACAAGCTGATGTCTCCTGCGTGGGCAACCTTTCAGCCTGTGTTTGGAGTAGAGTAAGCTTCTGCTGGTTGTTTTGTTTCTTTTCAAGTTGCTTTTTCACTATTAACACATTAACCCTGTGTAATAGTGTTTACTTAAATCGTGTGCTTATGTTCTTAGCTGCTTCTTCCGAGGAGTGTGGAATGGTCTTTGCCTGTATAAATGGCTGAGATACAATTGTGGAGAACAAAATATTTTGTTAATTTCTTTTTTTTCTTTTCTTTTTCTTTTAGTTGCTGAGTCAGGAAACCGTGACAAATTTTGTGCCCAAATATAGCCTTGTTGTTGAACTTACTGAGACAGGATCCTACAGAAGAAGCTTTCATGATCCCAATGGAGTGACGGTAGCTTATGTTAGCGAGGCACATGAACACAATGGATATCTTTACCTAGGTTCCTTCCGGTCTCCGTATATTTGCAGAATTAATCTTCAGCACGTTTAACTGTCCATCCATGATGAAGTCCCACTGTCCTGTAATATTCCAGAGGTACAAAGGAAGCAAGTGCTTGAGGCAGTTTGTGACCGAGGACAAAAGGTGACAGACAGTCTGTTAACGTACAGTATCACTGTTGACAGCTTGCTGTACCTGTTCTCTTCCTTGGTTTGACTGCTCATGCTTTGGAGTTGGTGTGCACAATTGTTAATATCTGAGGAGTATGGTGGGGCACTTTCATTCAGTTACTTGTTCCTCAAAGAACCTCCACTGCCTTTCCATGCCGAGCCCTGTTTGGAATCATCTTAAACAGACATCATCATGTTGCCTTTAATGCAACTGTATGTCTTCTTACACTGGAAGGATTTGTGATGTATGGAATTTAATTATGTATTATTTGAATTGAAGATGATGGCTTGCATGTGTTTATTTCTGTTTTAGAACCTGCTGTTTAGGATTACAGTATATATATTCTGATGTCATATCATGGTGCTCTGGTAGAGGCAGCAACATCCAGAAATCAACAACATGCCTAGAAATTTAGTTATACAGTTGGGTTTTTTCAATTCCAACCTGTGTAAGTAACATTAGACACTACAATTAGCTGTTAATCAGAATCAAATTTCATCGTTACCTGTGGACTCCTGTGTTTCTTTATAGCATTGTGATCAGATGATGAATGAAAGTTGCATTTTCTATGTTATTTAGTTAGTTAGTTAGTTCCAGCAGGTTTAAAAAGGGTCATGTGAAGTATTTCTTCCATGTTTATCAGGTTCTGTAAGTCTGCTGTTGATTATATATGTGATCATTCCTGAGAGACATGTGAGAGAAGAGGGTCAGCTGCAGGAATCCTCTTCAACATGATTTTTATGGAGAAATGGTAAAGATTTTTGGGAAGACTGGTGTCCAAAGATGAATGTGGACTCAAAGAGCCCCTGTAAAATCTAGTAATGGTGGATAAGGAAGATTTTGGGATGCAATAGTAGCTCATGGATGCTTTTTGGTCATTCCAGAGGGAATGATATACTTCCTCTGTTAACAGATACTCTGCTTGGTAAATCCAGAGAATGCTTTTCTGTCGACTGCTGCAAAGGAAAACCTGTGCTATATTTTGTGGCTGGAGAGGCTGGCAGCACAAAGGAATTCCAGCCACCTCAGACAGTAAGTCTTCAGAGGCTCAACTTAAATGGCTCTGTGCAAATGCACACAGCACAGGGAATAAGCAAGAGTTAAAGATGTGCACATGCCTGCCTGTGATCTCATTGGCATCACAGAAATGAGGTGGGATGGCTCCTATGACTGCAGTGTTGAAAGGACACAGGATCCTGAGGAAGGACAGGCAGGGGGCATCGGGGAGGGCGTTGCCCTCTGTGTCAGTGACCAGCAGGAGTGCCTGGAGCTCTGCCTGCGGATGGATGAGGAGCTGACCATGGGGTTAAGGGTCAGGATTAAAGAGAGAGCAGGGACAGGTGATGTTAAAGTGGGGGTCTGCTACAGACCACCCAACCAGGAACACTGAAAGGATGAAACTGCCCACAGACAGGAGGGGCCACACGTTCACAGTTCCTGGTCCTCAAGGGGGATTTCAATCACCCTGGCATGTGTTGGAGGGACAACACAGCAGGGCAAAAGCAATCCAGGAGGTTCCTGAAATGCATTGACAGTAACTTCCTTCTCCAAGTGATAGAGGAGCCAAGGAGGAGAAGTGCTGTGCTGGACCTTGTGCTCACCACCCAGGAGGGGCTGGTGGGGAATGTGAAGCTCAAAGGGAGCCTTGGCTGCAGGGACCATGAAGTGTTGGAGTTCAAGATCCTTAAGGCAGTGAGGAGGGCACACAGTACATTGCTGCCCTGGCCTTCAGGAGGGCAGACTTTGGCCCCTTCTGGGATCTGGTTGGTAGAGTACAGTGGTAGAGTTGGTAGAGTAAAACTCTGAAGGGAAGAAGGGCCCAAGGAAGCTGGTTGATATTCGAGGATCACCTGCTCCAAGCTCAGGAGTGATGCATCCCAACAGAGAGAAAGTTGGGCAGAAATGCCAGGAGGATGAACAAGGAGCTCCTGGACAAACTCAAACAAAAAGTGGAAGCCTACAGAGGGTGGAAGCAGGGGCAGGGAGCCTGGGAGGAACACAGAGAGATTGTGTGAATAGCCAGGATCAGGATAGGAAAGCCAGAGAAAGCCTGAGAGAATTTAACCTGGGCAACAACATCAAGGGCAACAAGAAAAGCTTCCCTATGAATGTTGATGATAAAAGGAAGATGAAGAATAATGTGAGCCCTCACCAGAAGGAAAGGGATGACCTCTTTACTGGAACATGGCAAAGGCTGAGATACTCAACAACTTTTTTGCTTCTGTCTTCACCAGCAAGTGCTGCAGCCACACTGCCCAAGTTGCAGAAGGCAAAGGCAGGGACTGGGAGAATGAACCAGTCCACTATAGGAGAAGATCAGGTTCAAGACCATCTAAGGAGCATGAAGGTGCACAGGACCTGCTGAAACGCATGAGGGAGCTGCTGGATGAAGTGACTAAGTCACTATCATATTTGAGAAGTTTGTCAGTCTGGTTAAGTTCCCACCATCTAGAAAAGGGGGAAAATAACACCTATTTAAAAAAAAAAAGGGAAAAAATGAAGACCTAAGGCACTACAGGCCAGTCAGTCTCACCTCTGTGCCTGGCAGGATCATGGAGCACAGAGAGACTGGAACATGTTGCCCAGAGAAGTTGTCTTGAATCCTGGAAGGGGCTTTGAGCAGCCTGTTATAAAGGAAGGTGTCCCTGATCTCTGAGGTCCCTTCCAACACCGTGCATACTATGATTTTAAATAAGAGGGTTTGCATCTTGGAGAACTAAAGGGATTTCCTCAGCAGTTTTGTGACTTAGTGCATTGATTTGTACTTTGGAATTGAAGCTTTTGTTGCTCTCTCCTTTTCTGCCACTGGGAGACAGTCAAACATAAACTTACATTATTGCTCAATTTCCTCATCTTTGAAAAGGAAATAATTGAGACTTGCTATATATATAATGCAAAGCACCACAGAAGGGGAAGATGATAAAAATGTCATCTACTTTCACTGACCTTCTGTGTTTCTCTCTATTAACGGAGGGCTATGCAAATGAAAATTATTCTTTCTTGTCAGTGCTTCTGTTGCCTTGTTCTATGTTGATTCCAGGCTGCAGCAGTCCTGTGGCCAGTAGCTGATGGTTGCTGGCTCAGGCTGACTTGTTCCTGTACAGGCCAGGAGCTGCAAACCCTATTGCTTGATGTGGTGGTTACTCGATTTGGGAGGGTGTTCAGTAAGATGCAAAAGAAGCTTAATAGTTGAGTTGCTGCAGGCTCTGACCTTTGGTGCAGCTGAACCCTCTCTTAACACTTTGTGGACAGAGATGGAGTGGTAACTTTGAAAGGCTGGAGAGGTGTGACTGCTACGGGCATGGGCAGACATAGCTGTGGGAACTCTGAAGAAGGGCTGAGAATGGGACATGCTTGCAGTGTCTCTATTTGGGAAAACCCAGCCCAGGGCAGGCTGTTTCAGCATCAGCTGATTAACACTGCTCTGCCATCCCTTGGAACTATTTGTCCTATTCTGGAGGGATATGAAAGTTGAACTCGATGGAATCTTAAATTTGGGTTGAAAAAACAAGTCTACTGTGGTGATTCTTTGATGCTGATTCTTTGGTACCCGAAGGGCAAGCACAGCTTTACCTTTGAGATGTAGTTATCTCTAGTGATTCTTTTGCCAAAGTATCCAGTTGAGAAACTTTTCCTGACTTTTGCAGTGAAGTAGACCTCCACTGTTTTGACATGCCAAATGTGATGGCTTTTGTGTGACTAATTCCCTTTTAAGACATTTGCTTTCCCCCTTCATAACTTTGGGGAAACTAAGTTGTAGTGCTGTTGATGCTCAAGAGGGTAAGACATATGAAGAAATTGCCTCTTGGGAGTTTTTAGTTCAGATTCTTTTTCTTCTCTTCTAACCCCTCGTTCCTTCCTGGCTACCACTGAAGATTAACTTGGAACACTGTGGTCGTTTTAGTGCTCTTTGAGCTTTGGAACAAGTACAGCAGACCCAGAGATCATCAAATAACTTGCTTTTCTAGGGGAAGGGGAAAATAGAATGCCAAACATGAATGGTATTTAACAGAGTGTGGCTTTGTCTGGTGTGACTTTTTTGAGTGTTCTAGTCCAAGCTGTCAAACTGGGACCAGGTGTATCTCAGGGGCAGGTGCAAGAAGACTAGAAATGTTTATGGCAGAACTGAAGCCCAGAAGCAACTCCTCCTAGCTAATGCCCTTATTCACTGGGGCTGTTACCTTCTGAGCTCTTCTTTTAATCTTGTGATAGCAGAGAGGGTTGTTCTGCCAGGTGCCACAGTCAGGAGAGAAGACTGGGCACCACCAACATGTTGGAGCTGTCTGCACAAGAGTCTTCCAAGGGGGATCAATTTGCCTATAAAATCCAGCAAGTCAGTGGTGAAAGCTAATGCTGGGGCATGGAAGAAGCTCAGCTAATGCCTTGGGTACTTGGGTTCTTTGTTGTCCCTGACGTCTCATGGTCACTACTTTTCCATTGTGGCTGGTGGTGGGGGTTCATTGCTGGCCAGACCTCTCCAGCTGTGAAAAGTGGGCCTCTAACCACAGCTGCATTTGAAATAACTGCAGACAGACACCTCTTTGCACTGAGAGCAGGGATGTGAATTCTGGGAGTAGGGATCAGAGGCAAGCAAGAATTTGTGCCCATGAAAGTCTTTGTAGTTTCTGATGTCTAGCCCTACCTGTTGTTCATCCACCTTGGGCAGTAGAAATTTTTCATTGTTCTTGTCTGTGCTTCACTGAAAAGCAGCTGAATAACTGTCAGTCTAAATGAGTTTGTCTAAAGGTTAAGCGTTTGGACAAAGTGTGGTTTTCAGTTAAATTTCTCAGAATGAATAAAGCCTGATTGTCGAACCTGTACAAATAGAGAGTGTTGGTTGGGTACAAGTCCAGTCAGTCAGCAGTACCCTTAAAAAAAAACATAAAGACTGCTGAAGTCTGTAAAACCCCAAATATAAACTGTGGTAGGTGGCATAATTCTAAGCAACAAGCTTTGCACAGTGATAGGCTGCTTAACCAGCCCTTTGGCATTTCATTTATTGTAAGAACCTTAACACTTAGTTTTATCTGAAGCTTTGTCCACATAAATAAGCTGTGTTTGACCCTGCATGTCAGAGGTCAACCTGAAGCAGATTAGGGTGGTGGTATATGAACCACTAAGGTCTAGGAGAAAGCCAGCATTGCTTGATGCTTTCTGGTGAGAGAGATGCCTGACCCAAGAGGGCTGATGCTTCCATGGCCACTAAAATGGAAAGGAGGCCAATTAGTGTTGTGATGACTACAATGTTGGTGGGGGACCAGAGTGGAACTGCAGAACCAAGTAGAGATATCACTGTGTGGTTTAAGGACAAGTATCTGAATGCAGGGTCTGCATACCTCCAGTCCAAGGAGACCTAAAGTCTGCAGAGGCTGAAAGGAGGTGCCTTTCCTGAGAACAGATGATGTTGGCTCCCATTCCTGCTGCTGTGCTGGATCCTGATAATGCAGAAATGGGTGATCTGTCGTAAAACCCAGATGAAACAGGTTGGCTGACACACAGGTCTCTGATTATTCAGCATAAGGGGTTCTTAAGGACAATATTTTTCTAGAAACTCAGGGTTTTCTAATACCTGACAGTTCCTCAAATGCAATTCTTCCAGAGTAAAAGAGCAACGCTAAAATGCCTGTGGGATAAATAAACTGGCATAATCTCCTCTTGGTGCTTCTGTGGAGACTATTTTTACAGGCTCCTTTCACTTCCACAGAGGCATGAGTCAGTGGCATGTTGGTTTCAGATGCACGTGTGCATACCTGCCTTGTGCAAGGAGAAAGCCCAAACAAGTCAGGCTTGGAAAAAAAACAGCCAGTCTTCTTGATGATATCAGTGCAGGAACATGACACCTTTGCAGCTCTGAGACTGTTCTCTAGTGTGAACACATGGCCTTACTGCAAGCAGCAAGATGTATCCAAAGATCTTATCAGAGCGAGATTGTTTTTTGGTGGCAGAAGAAAGGGACTAAAGAAGAAGAAAGTCCCCTAAAAAGGGAGGAAACCCTGTCTGCATAACTCCCAGAGGAACGTGAGGCTGCTTCCTGTGTCTTACCCGACCTTCTTTTGGGACATCCTATGCGATATGAAATAATATTGCTCTATCTCCTGAAGGGCTTGGAGGAATTTTTGCTTTAGCGTAAAGCCCTGCAGTAAAACAACCTAAGGCAAGGAACTGAGCTGGAGTACTCCACAGCTGTGCATTCTAAAGATACATTTTGTTTTGCCTTGGTGGTGGAACAGATGTTCCTGCAGTGCACAAGTATCGAGAAGATTGTGCTGAAACTATTTAAAATGTTACTCCACAGCTAACTGCCCTGTCTCTTTTCTGTAGCAAACTTCTCCTTTAGTAGAGCTGCTGAAAGATAACTCATGTATGCCCCTGAGGCTTTTATGCAAAAGTTGGTTTCTCATTGTAAACAGCTGATGAAAGTGATTGCAAAGCCTTGGCATAAATCCCATTCCTTTAAATCTGTGTCTGCTTTGTGTCAATGACCTTTGCAGGTGAGATGATGACCTTTGCAGGTGAGATAGTGACCTCTAGGTCTGTCTGTTCAGTGACCACGAAAGAGATTTAATGATGCTGACACTTGGGCCTTCTTATCTAGCTGCAAATAAGCACATAAGGCAGCTAGTTTTTGCTAATTTGTTTGAGGTAGGGATTGACAAAATTTCAGTAAGTGATTGTAACTAGCTATATACAAGACTTTTTCTTTGTAGCCAGCAGCAGTCATGTCTCCTTATCTAGCTGCTGCCAGTTAAACCTCGTCTTGGTTCTGTGCACTGCATGTGTGACTCCCCCAGCTGTAAGTGGGTTCTGAAAGTCAGTCAGGTTGTGAAATGGGGTGTACCTGCTATAGGCAGGACTTCCAAGTCCTTGATGTAGAGCTACTAATGTGAAGAGAATGCAAAGTGGAAGTCTGTCAATCAGCAGACTGGTTGCGGGCAGTTTGTTTCCTATACAACTTCAAAAATGGAAGTATGAGAGGAAGTATTTCCATGGCAAAGCTTTTGAGCAAATGCATATCTCCCTTTGAGGATCACTGGACACTGTGAAACTCTGGTGAAACTCAGGCTAGCTTGGTTTGAGTAGCACTGTGGGCATGGAGGTCTCCTCAGTGTGCAGCCAGTCCTTCCATGTGGCAGACCGTGTGGGATCTCGTCTTCACATGCAGTTAAGTATCCCCATAAGTAGATGAGCCAGGAAACTGTGTCTTTCTGCATAATGGAGAGAGATTTGAGGCTGAAGTAAGCCACTCCTTCAGCTTGTTTGTACCAGTCCTGCATGAAGCCATACTTTGTACCAGTCCTGCATGAAGCCATACTTCAGAAGCACTAGCTTTGGTTGTTCGCAAGCTCCTAATGTCACTGCTGGGATTTTTCCTTTTTTTTCTCCAACATCTAGGGCAAGAATGAGTTTTCCTTTTCACCTTATGCCCTAAATATTTAGTGAAAATATTTTTATTTAATTGCCACTGTAACCTGGAATAGATGTCAGAGCCTTGGCAAGCTCTGCAAGGGTGTGAATGCCTTGGAGTGAATTGGTGAACAGCTAACCTTGGTGTAAATTCTAGCAAAGATGCAGAGGGCAGAGACATTGGCTTTTTGATTGCTGCATGTCATTGTGATTAAATGGTATTTAGTTCTAGTTCTTTAGGTCAGTGCTAGCAGGGTCCTCCTCATAATTTCCCAAATCCTTCCTCCTCAGCTCCCAGCTCTGCCCGTGCTGTCTGGCTGTGCCCACACCCTGCCCAGGGCCAGCGGGCAGAACATTTAATATCCTCTCTCTCGAGCAAACAAGAAAGGCAACACCTGCCCCCCTCAGCAGAGGGGCTGCTCGGGGAACCTGTCCCAAAAAAGGGCTCTGGCTGGACCCAGCTGCACAGAACTAAGGACTAAACAATCCCCCCTCCCCGTGGCAAAATGGGCTGCGGGAGAAATTGGGCCCATTTTCTCCTCTCCTTCCTGGGAGGAGATTACACTGATTTGAAAGACCCTTTTGACCAATGCAGCAGGACTGTAATCAGAAAAGTGCTCTCATTAACACCTCTGACAGAAGAGAAAGAGGGGGGGTCTTTTGTCACAGAAATAACAGGATAAATACTCTGTTAACAAATAGAAATCACAGCCCTGCAGACTGGGCTGCCAGCGTGTAAGCTGCATTCTGAGAACTCAGTGATGGGCTAAATTGGGGACAAAAAGCTTAAAGAAAATTTTTTTAGCTATTAATATAACATTTAGGACTAAAACCCAACCAGAACTGCCTCTGTGAACAGCCACGGTGGTCAAACTACTTCTTTTAGTGTAGTTTGTGGGGTTGGGTTTATTTTTGTTTGGTTGTTTTTTAATTGAGAAAAACATCAACTGTGAATTGTTTGGTTGATTTTCCTAAGGCAGAGAAGGAAGAACTGGGTTATAGTTTTGGACAGAGAAATCACAGAAACAGAATCATAAACCAGTTTGGGTTGGAAGGGACCTTAAAAGTCATCTACTTCCAATGCCCCGAATTTTCCTCCAAGTGAATGGAAAATCTCAGAAACCACAAAGGAAATACAAGGATGCCAAGGCCTATTAACCATAATTAAAATATTTCTCCCTTTATTTTTTTAGAATTGGCAGATGGGGGCATTTACACCTTTGGAATGAAGGCGGGGGGAGAAATTTTGAACAGGTACAGAGCTCCTTCCTGTGAGGAAGAGTTGTGCCTTACCCCCAAAAGCGGGGAGCAGCTCCTTTAAAAGGAACTTCCCTCATCCTCCGTCTCCAGCTGCTCCAGCTGCCACTCAGGAGAAGGGACAGCGACGCTGAGGGTTCAAAGTGGGAGCTCTTAGTTTTGGGGCTGATTAAATTAATTACTCGCACTGAAGAGGTGCAGGAACCTCCGGGTGCTACACATGCTCAGTGGGTTTTGCCCCTTTGCTGTCCCAATAGCCCACTCTGAAAAATATTCCCATTTTTCCACTGGTGCCACCACTGCAGGAAGTTCCCTGGTGCTGGTGAGTGCCAAGGGCTGGGCAGAGCCACCCGAACCAGCCGGTCACTGAGAGACTGCCACCAGGGACTGAGCCATCAGCGCAATTCCTACTGCTGCTTCCCGGTGGAATCACACGGAAAAGAAGGGAAAAAAACACACAGAACAAACCAAAACCAAACCGCAAAACGAAGCCAAAAAAAAAAAAAAAAAGGAAATCGATCCAGGAGATCAAACAGCTATTTCCAGCCCCACAGTAAAATTCTCTGTTAAGTTGTATTAAAAAAAATATTTAAGCCTTTGTGACAAGATTGGAACAGCAAAGGGATTGAAACAACAATCACCGGTGCGTGGAGATGTTTTTGGCCGAGTCCGGTGGAGTTCTGCTTTCTCCCCAGGTTCTAAACCTCGGGCACTCGGGGGATCAGGAGCAGAGAGGATGACAGGTTTAACTCTTGCAGCACAAGCGGTGTCACCACAACGTGACACCGATCAGGCTGAAACCCGATCCCAGGGTGACCCTCGTCCCTCAGAGTGTGAGTCCCGCTACTACCGCACACCCCGACTCCAGGCACCGTGACAGCTCGTTTCCTGCAGCTATATCTGCCAAAAAAGCCTGGCGGGAGAAGAGGCTCCTGGGTTATTTATAGGCAAAACAGCTGTTTTCTGCATTCCATGATCGAGGCTGAGGTCCCGCTCCGAGTCCTGAGGCAGCCTGAGTGTGGAGTTACCTTGTGGGGAAGCAAACCATGGAGCTGCTTCCCAAAGCAGTGTGAATGGTGCCTTTCCCGGTGGATGAGACGAGACACCTCCTTTGGAGCAGCTCTGCTGGTGACTCAAGGAAACCACCGGCAAGGCGATCGCTTCTGATGGTGCTGGCAGCCCGGCCTGGAACATCTGAGAAAACAAAATCAAGTTCTCACAGCTGCTTTCCTCTCAGTTCCCCTCCCGAAATGCTCATTGAATAAATATACAACAGGCAAAAGGAAATAATGGCCTCCAGTCAAATCTACCTGTTCGCATGGAGGAGATGAAGATCTGCTCCTCACCTGCACGCTGAAATAACTCTGCTCAAACCACCCAGATGAGGGAACTGGCTACTACTGCTTTCACCTGCTCTGTTTTTGGGTGCACATCCTGCTGTGCATCTGCAGTATAAAGCATTATGTCCTTTTATTAGTTAACACTGGGTGCATTAATGTGCATTACCACAAACAGGCACAAAACCCCCACATTGCTACAAATCAAACTCCCCCCTCGTGCATAAACACAAGATCCACGAGTGCTGAGCCCTTTTTTTTTTCCCCATTCTCTACATCTGCTCTCAAGCAATAACCTTCACTGCAGCTACAACTTTTCCAGCTCTAAATATTTATTCTCATATGGGTTTCGCACTCTTAAATCATAGCACCGAAATACCCTGCACTTCAACCCTCTTACGTTTTTATTATCCTTTTAGAGGAGCTCTGTATCGTTTATTGAGATTTGTTATTGCTTTTCTCTCCAAAAAGCCACTTCATTTAATGTAGCTACCACTTCCTTCATTTTTTTTATATATATATATATATATATTTATATATAAATGGGGTGGGTGCCTGTGTGTCCTGACATCATTGTGAGCATTTTTGCCAGGCAGGAACCTGTAATTTTGCCAGTCTCACGCTGGGGGAGAAATCAATGACACGTTCCAGATTGGTTTGCCTCTATATGCACACAGATAATGTCAAACATAAGCAATTCCTTTTCCCAGGAATTCCAGCCTGGTTCCCCAGAAGTCAACATAAATCAAGAAAAGGCTCAGAGATCAAGACAGAACAAGACTTCCTGCTGCTTACACAGTTTCAGAACCAATCTCCACAGCCATGAATAATCCCAAATGAGCTGTCAGGCACAACACACTTCCCAAAACAGACCATTTACACACACACATGCACACACACACACAGTAGGTGAGAGAATGTGAAAGGCTGGTAAATTAGACTCTCCAAATATATTTGGGAATACTCACCAGCCCAGTTAAATCTGCTCTGGAGCTTAGAGGGGCACAAAAACTCACACCAAGCACTAAACACTCGCACACACTCAGGTATCGTAACATCAATTAAAATGCCCAGCTTAATTAAAAAAGGCAGGTTTAAGCCCAGACAAGTCCTGCAGTGCATTGCTGCTGAATTATTAAAAAAGATTGGGGGGGGGAGGGAGGAATTATGAAGTTGTAACTCTTTTTTTTTCCTCCCCTTCTTTGCCCCAAACACCCTCAGCGTAACCACACACGGAGCGTCCAAACAGGAGCTTTGTGGGGCTTTTCCTCCTCTTTGTTTCCCCTGCTTTCTCGAAAGCTGTAACAGCTCCTTGGCTCTTTTTTCCTGCAGGGCTGCCAAGCTTCTATAAACGGCCTCCAAACCTGGCAGCAGAGCCACGAGTCTGGTCGCAATTCCCTGCAAAACCCCTGCTTTGCCAGCTATTTTTGCAGGCACTTCTTTCAAAGCTTGCACCACCGAGGGTGTTTTCCTCCGCTTTAACCATCCCATCTTAGGGATGAATTCTCCCTGCAGCGGTTCCAGCTCCCCCTCAGGTGATTCACACGTCAAAGAGCCTTCAGGAGAGTTCAAAAAGTCAGCGCCCTGCATACAAAATCCATGCTGATTTATTCCCTTCTCTTATCTCCCTCCTTTCCCTGTCCCTCAGTGATGTAACAGGCCAAGTTCAGGGTGCTTCCCTAATGCTGTTCACTTCCCCTTCCAGAGGGAGCATTCCCTGTGTCCATTTAGCAAGATGGCTTTTGAAAATAGGAACACAAAATCCGGTGCTGAGTTTGGGATAGTTACAGGAGGTACAGCAGGTGCAAATATTCCCTGACACGGCATTTTCTGGTGATACAACAAAGGAAAACTTCACTTGCAAAGGACTTTTCAGGGTAATTTTCACCCCAGTGTTTCCCAGACATGGCAACCAAAACATCTTTCACCCTGTAAGTACTAGAAAGTGTTTCAAAAAGCCAAATTGCACCAGGCTGAGCTTCCTGAAGAGGGGCAGGAAGGTGCCTGTGTCTCCTTAATTACACCTTGTCCCCAAACTTCCTCCTTTCATCTTCTTCTTGCTGTCACAGAATTCCCAGTTGAAGACACAAAAGTTAAAGACAGCAGAAGTTCAATATGTGGCAATAAATTCAGAAAAAAACAAACAAACAAAACCAACCCACACCTCGATTTAATATGTAATTTACTGAAATTTGGAGTTGGGACCAGACCCAGCCTCACATGCAGACACAGGCCTGTACTTTGGTGACGATTCCAAAAATCAGCTCATGGGGTTTACACTCAAAAAATATCATGGAATAACTTTTCTGGGTGAGAAACGTGTTACGGTTTAACTTGGATTTTTTCCCCTTCTTGCCTGATGCTGAATGCATCAGAGCTATTTGGAGGCCAGCTTTTCATTTCCTGGCACGGTAATTTTGGTGTATTACTGAACTCAACACATTACCGTGGTAGTTGGCTGATCCTGCTTGACCCCATTTCAAAGCCAGCCAGAGTCAGTCCAAATATTTATCTGCTTTGCAGTGCCTTTCACACCTCCACTGGATTTTTCTGTTCAGTGGCAGACCGTGGGGAAATGTTTCTTCCACCCAGGCTTCTGACAGAAGATGGGGCTGCAGCCCCTCCTCTTTTAATGAAAAGAGGATCCCATTTTATATTTCATTGCAGGTGCCCAAGCTGGGAACTCTGACGGGATTTCTGGCACATCCATTATCTTTGATCAGATACCTGACTGACAGCTCTCCACACCATTCCCCTCCCTCAGACAGCAAACATTTCCAACTTTGCTGCAAGTAAGAGGGAATTGCTGAACAAAGCAAGCTGGGAAAGGGAAAAGGATTGGCTGCTGAAGTGTGGAAGGTTTTGACCATGAAACAATAAAGGTGACTTTCAAATAACAAATCAGCATTCGGAATATATTATAAATGTTATAAGAGACTAAAGGAATAAAAAACCCACTTTTTCAACAGTCAGCAATGAATGCAAGTCATCCACACAGCTTTCCCTCCTAAATTCTCCCTCCAGTTTTATTTTAAAAACCTCGGAACACCTTCTTGTTTCAACATTTTAGGAATGGGAATTAGGAATCTACCAGAGCACAATAAAGCCCCAAATGGAAGTGGAGCTCAGCTCCATTTATTTTATGTCAGATACAAGAACCCTGAAAGCCAACAACTGAGAAGCAAGTTCTGGAAAGGAAGACAATGCCTATTTGTAAACAATTATTAAACACAGCCTAATTATGTAATTGTTTCCACAGCTCTCAGGAATGCAATCTGTCTTCCCAGACCTTTTCCCTCACACTGTAACAAGCACTAAGAAGTTCTCAGTGTCCTCTTTCAAGCGAACCAAACTGCACCAAAATGCTCTCAAACTCGTTTTTAACGACAGAACAATTCAGGCTCAGTGATCTTCTACTTCCTTGTGATTAAACTATTCTGCTGAACTACCCAGACCTCGAGGAGTTTGGGAGATGCTGCTTGTCACTAATCCTGACACACAAGGCAAAGAGCCAAAGCTGCCTCCTCCGGGCTCCAGAAGGTCAAACAAGAATAAATGGGATAAATGGAGCCAAGGATCAGCCCTGAAATTTGGAAGTGGATGATGTTAATCATACTAGAGCAACCACAAAACCCCCTTCCCACTGCATGTCTTCACCTTTCCTCCCAAAATCTCCCGATTAAGGCACTGGACGCTGCTGCCACTCCCAGCGCTGCAGAATCCTGGATCCCAAATCGTTGGATACTTTAGCAGGGCTGCCCTGCTTGGTGTTGGCAGCAGTGCCTGCAGTGATCAGACACTTCTCACCCTCCCTCATTCCCTTATTTGACTTGGCTGGCCCCAGCTGAGATGTGGGGCATCACAGCTTGTCTAACCCAGCCCTCACTCTCTCACACACATCCCCAGTTTTGAGAGAACTCACAATTATTACTGTTTTCCTCTACAGAATAAGAATATAACATGCCTGTTATGGAAATGACCTATTAAGCATTAATTAATACACAGGCAGTAATCAGCAGATTGATGTTTTCTCCACCTAACACATTAAGAATATTTTTTTTTTGGCTAGGCAGAGAGGAATCTTCCGTGTTTAAAAATAGCACAAAAAGAAAAATACTCTGATTCCTCAGCACCAAGGGCTTAAGGCTGTTTACAAGTGATTGATAAAGCCCAACAACCCAGCAGGGCACCTTTCTGTTATTTCCCAAGCACTTAAAACCAAAACTCCTTCAGAAGCAGCTTTTTTTTTTTTTTTTTTTTTTTAGTGCATTCTTCTCACCCAGCTTTTACAGTCCCGTTGTCATCACTGGTCCCAGACACTTGGAGAGCAGGGACACGGATGCAAAAAAGACCAACCATGTAAATTTAGGGGTTCAAAGTGAGGAGATCCCTCTGAAATTTTGGCTGCTCACAGGGCTGTTTAGTATCTTTTGTGGGGGATTTTCAAGACTTACTCTGTTCCCCTATTCCATAGTCCTTTCTACACCATAAACACTCAAAATAACAACTGACAGCATAAAATATTTCCCCAAACAGGTGTTATTTATTCAAAATTCCTTCAAACACTATCCAGGTGCAACTCTCCACTTTAAACTTTCCACTGCACTAATTGGTGTAAATCTCCAAATTCTGATCTTTTAACAGTTCCATTTCAAAGTCTCCTCCTCCCAAGTGTTGCTTTCACACTGGTAGACAAACATCCATATTTAAATTATATCGTAACAAATACGTATTTCCAACACCATCCCTGTTGCCCTTGAAGAAAAAAGTGGGACAGGAGTTCCTGTAGCTGCAGGAAGAGCTGGAGGAGGTGCAACTAAAACTCGTCCTAACCCACCCAATTCCTGCTTCAGTTGTAGCAGGGACTGCTGCAAGTGTTTGGAGAAGGGAAAATCACACAGCCTGAGTAAAATCGCTGTGCAGGGGTACTCACCAAGGAACAGAGCAGAACAGATCTCCTCAAGTAAGGACAGCAGATAATTCAAAATACACCCCCCCGGCTGGAACAGGCACTG
The DNA here is from genome assembly GCF_022539395.1 of Myiozetetes cayanensis. Classification (NCBI taxonomy): domain Eukaryota; kingdom Metazoa; phylum Chordata; class Aves; order Passeriformes; family Tyrannidae; genus Myiozetetes; species Myiozetetes cayanensis. Next base: position 3,366,617 of record NW_026087411.1, on the reverse strand, counting down.
CCAACAGAAACAGGACAAGGAAGGTGAGGATGAGTGAACAGGCAGGCTCTGGAAACACTAAAGCACTACAAAGGGAAAGAGCAGACAAGGCAGGGCACGGGTTTTGTTCACAGTTTGGGTTTCTGCAGTGACCTCGGCTGCTGGGGGGTTTAGCTGCAGTAGCAAAATAAAAACAAAACAGGAAATTCCACGGTTGTCAGAATCAAAAATTGGACAGAAAAGGAAATGACATAAAATCGAATCATTTTGGCAGAAATTCAAGTAGAAAAATCGAGTCCAGCTGACGTTTTCATGATTTCCTTTTAAAATTCTCTTTGAGAGATTTTCCTTATTGTTATTTTATTTCAACAGTTTGTTGGGAGAACATCTTGCATTTACATATTTTGGCGTAACAGCCAGGCTTTTTATCACTTCAAGCAGTTGCTGATATTGTGATAGCAGTTCTGTTTCACTATTTGGTAACTTAAAAACTTCAAAATCTCAGTGAACTCCATCCACACCGAACCAGTGACAACATCCACCCACCCGAATTAACCCGAAATCATTTTATTTTATGGTCATGCTGATTATAATAAGCCAGCAAAGGCACTGAGAAACATCAAAGTGAAAGTAATCATCTCTGAATAATGAGGCCTCCCCCAGCTGTTGATGTTTCCTTGGGGACAGGGCAGGTGAAAGCCTCCTTTGGTTGCATTTTTTTGTGTGCACTAAGAGCACTCAGTGACTTCAAAGAGGAGCAGCAGGACCTCAAACAGGGAGCTCGGAAGGATCAATACCTGTGGAAAGCAGCGTGGGTGGATTTCAGTGTGCCAGGCAACGATGCTGCAGATCGTTTGATGGCTGGTAAGAGAAAAGCTGACCAGGAAAATGTCCCGAGTTCCTCCTTGGTGTGGAACTTACTCGGTGCTTGAAGCACAAGCCTGAAGAACACGAGGAACATCTGCCTTGATTTCCACGTCTTGACACATCACAGGGTCGGCTTCACATAAAATACAGCAAAAACTGCCGTTCGGTGGGAGTTTTACAGCACATTTTGTGAGTGTTAGGGTTATCTGCAGTTAAAATATGAGATGTAGTTAAAGAGGGGGAAAAAACCCAAGTAAGCAGGAACGTGAAGGTTCGTGCCTGCAGGAGCTCTGGTGTTCACCTGCCAGCTCCAGCTGTGCCCAGCAATCGCACACACTGCCCTCACAGCCCGGCCCCATTGTCGGGGGGGTGGCTTGTGTTTAGTCTGCTGTGTTTTAAAATAACAACAAAAGAGACCTCTGCGTTATCAGAACTCACGCCAAGCCACCGTAAAGAATTGTGATGGCTCCTTCATTCACGCAGAGGCTTTAATCTGCAACAGTGACCTTCCCCCAGCCTGCGTGTGTTCCCTCTTTGTGACTGACAGCGAATAAAAAAGCCAGGATAACCCATATTGGCGACAGACTTCGAGATCCAGGAATATCAGGTACAATTGCAAAGCATCTGGAACAGACTTCCCACGCTCCCAGTAACGCAGGATTCTTGGCAAAAATATTTTTCCTATAAAATAAGTCCCCATGTTTGTGCCCACCACTGGACTCACTGCTAAAATTATTCTTTTAACGAGGTATCATTTTATTTACTGTGTTGGTGGTAGCTTCTCAGGGGTTTAGATTCTTACTAGTTTCCAATTGCATAAATAAATCAGCACCAAAGGAACTGCGGCTTTAATATGAACCCTCAATATTTTCAGCCCAATAACAATAAAACCCCTCACAGATTTGGTAATATTTACCAAGACTTACCATCTCTGGCCACACTGCAATTCATCAAAACCCTGTGATTAATCATCCTGATGGAGATGAATCTGGCAAAGGTGTGAGCTGTCAGACACACCCACAGACACCCGAGAGGGAAGTTCTGCTGCTGTTTTCTTTATTTCTGTAAACAACCTTTAAATTCAAGTGTTTAACTCGTTGCTAAACACCTGTAAATGTAAGATGCTGCAAAGACTGAGCAAATTGTAAATCAGAGCCTTCAGTTCTCCTCATCAGCAATGAGCTGTCTTGTTTAAGTAACGGGAAACATAAAAGGTCACGTCCTAAAAAACCTGTCAGAAGTTTAAATTAAATAAACATGATCTCTACAGCGAATAAATCATCATTCTAAACATAACCCAGGCTCACATTTATCACAGACAGATTTCGGGGTTTTTTTCCCTGCCAAATAATTTATTTTGGTGCTCAGAAACTCCAAATGCCGTGAAATAAAGGCAGGGAGTCTCCCTGCATGACAAAAAGAGCAGGACTGCAGAGTGCTACTCAAATTACAAATGCAGCGTGTGCTTCCTCCTCAGGATCCTGGAGACACGAGGGAAGTAAACACCGAATTACTGAGCTGAAAGGGAGACAAGTTCTAACAGCCTCCACCTCTGCAGTTAAAGAGGGAGAGTCAATGGTATAAAGCACTTTAAAACAGCCCCCCAGTTCTGAATTGCAGCATTAAAGTTTAGTACACTCCACTATGTATTAACATACCTTTTTTTTTTTTTTTTTTTTTGCAAGCAGAATAAATAAAATCTCTGGTTAGCTTTTTTTTTTTTTCATGGAATTTCTTGTGTCAATATGTCCCTTTAAATGGTGTTCAACTGAGAGGTATTAGAAATGGGAAATATTAAACCATTTGGATGCAGTTGTGGTCACAGTTAAGAAGTGCTGAAGTTGGAGACAACACACTGTGTTCCCTGTGTGTAATGATCACAAACATGCACCGCTGGGTGGGACTGCTCATAATGCTTTTGTTGTGCTTTGTCCTTGGCTGTTCGGGGCAGAAAAACACTCTAATGTTCTGTGCCATCAGTCATCTCAGAGGTGACCTATCTGCTACAACAAGAAGACTCCAGCCATGCAAAAAACCAGCACTAGGAAAACAACCTGGAGTGAAACGACAGCTCGTGTTGTAAAATATGTTTACAAACAACATCTGCTCCAGTTCTCAACGTGAAAAGGAAAATTCTCATTAGGTTTGCTGGCCAAACTTTCAGAATCTCAGAGAAAGTAAACCCTTAAGCAGTTAATACAGTCATATCTATGCATAATGGACACCTCATGCCATCAGTGTTTTTTGCCCCTCCAATGAACTTGATTCCCTTGTGTCTTTTCCCCTGTTTTTTTAAAAAGAATTACAATAGAAGGATTTAGAGGTGATGTGCACATAAATTCACTTTCTCTCACCATGGACTGGTGTGTAAATGAAGAGCTAACAAGAAACTCCATCTATTTTGTCAGAAATTACAGCACTTGGGGACTGTGAGTTAAGGTTTGTTTGAACTCACGTGGTAGTTGGTGACATCCAAAAACACTGGTTTTTTTCCTCCTCCTGGCTGAGATGCAACCAATTGTGTCACAACTGTGCTGCAGTCCCAGCCAAGCAAGAGACCAAAATAAATGAACTGCAGCATAACGTGAAGCAAGCAGCAACATTTAAAGCTGGGTGGCAGAACCTTAGAACAGATAATTTACCGGAACGGGAGGATCCAAGAGTACCAAGTACATCCATCCCCCAAGAAATCCATGGACTCACACAACCAGGCCCCACATCCCACATGCTCCAAGAGCATTCCCAGAAGCACAGCTCCAGCCCTGTGTGCTGCCACAGCTCATCCCAAGCAGCAGGATGCTACTTGTCCTCCTCACTGCTGCAGGAAAGGTGCTTCTCTGAACACTTTTTAAAGCAAGAGAGGAGCCAGAAGTTCCTCAGGATTGTGGATTCCCCTCCACTTCCCAGCCCTATCCCAGTGTCAGCACTGACAGCTGCTTTCTGAGCACTGAGTGCAACATTATCACACCCAGCACTCAGCAAGAACAAACCTTCTCCCAGGGTTTGGAGCCCCCCAGGCCTAAGGGGGAAGATGTTCAGAATTTTATTGTGCTCTGCTTCTTCCTCTGTTAAGCAACAGGCCCCAACCTCCCAGCCATTTCCCCTGAAGGGTGAATTCAGCAGCATGTCTTCTTTTCTGTTAAGGTTTAACACACTCAGATCCCAGGTCCAACATAAGCAGATTTCCCATCAGTCAGCACTTTCCACAGCAAATTTGGTAAGACGTTTCCCTCGTGCTAAAAACCATGAAATCCTTTTTTTTTCCCCAGGTATTTCCAGTAATATCCACAACATGCCAGGCAGTTTCCAACCCCTCTGCTCTTGCCTGGAGAAGTTCACGGGGCAGGCAATAAAAGGCCATGGGAGAGGCACACCCACACCAGGGGCCTGGACAAGAAACATGCCCCCAAAAGTCTGGCTGGATCCTGTGGAATTCTTTCCTGCTGCATGGAGTGTTATCCCTGTTGGATCCCACGTTCCTGCACAGATTCTCACCTCTCCGAGATGCTGAAATAAGCTGGGACACTTCTGTTGTGACTGACCTTTACGAAGATGATGTTTCAGTCATTGTGAGTCAGGTCCATCACCTTCCATAACTCCACTAAAAATGTTCTTCACCGTGTCCTACTGTCCAGACAAAGAAATTAAAGGGGACAAAACAGGTTAATCAAAAAATGCCACATAATGTGAAGAAGGGAGTACTCACACAAGTCATTTCAGGATGGAGTTAATGTAGTTTTGATCTCCCCTCCCCAATATTATTTATGTTTGGGCTGCAGTGGGACCCAAGTTAAAATGTCACTTGTCTAAGGTACAAACCCGAATTCTTTCCTTAAACCAGTTGAAAAAATATTACTTGAAGTTTGTAAAGTCAACCAATCTTTCACAGAAAAATAGAATTGTCATTCAGACACCAACCCTCCCTCTCCAACAGCACAGGGGAGTTTATGCAGGGACTGAGACTGAGCTGCAGAGTCTTGACACAATTCCTTCATCTCCACAGTTCCTAAAGAAAGAAGGGGGGAAATTTCCCCACAAAAACATTCTGGCTGCACTTTGGAGATGATGTGAAATGTTTATCCAAATGAAATAGAACCTCTGAGCCTTTAGAAAGAGGTTCCTTGCTAGGGGAGTATTAATAATGCTGAAACAGAAGCTCAAAAAGCTTAACAGGTAAATTATATGGATTTAATCTGTATTCCTCTTTCAGAATTATGTCAGGATTGCACCCCAGGAGCAAAGGGGACATCTGTGACAACCCCAGAAGCTCCAGTTTTCTAAAAACCAACCACCAACAATTCCAGGGTAAAATGCTGATGGATTTTTTTTTTCACCTGCTTGGATGAAAGTGCTGGACCCCAAAGTGACATCATCAGAAACTGGCAGGCATTTTAGGTCAATAGTAACAACTTGTTACAAGGAAATTCCTTGTTTAAGAGTCAAAATGCATCATCTGACCCCGCCAGGGTAGAGCCAAGACTTTGCTGCCTGAGAGGGAAAGTCACCTTGAAGTGTAACACAATTCCCAGCCCGCTCCAGGTCCAGAAGAAATCCATTTACAGCTAAGAACTATATAAATATCACACGCAGGAGAACGCCAGGACAGTAATGTGAGAAGGTGGGAAAGGAAAATGGGCTGTGAGGAGAAGGGGAATAAGGAAATCCAGCTCAGGGGTTCTTTGTTTAGGTGAGAGAGAGGTTGGGAGTGATGCCTGATGTGGGGCACTGTGCTCTGAGATGCTCCTCACAGGGCAGGGCAGACACTGCAGCACTGCCTGAAATTAAAGAAATAAAGAAAGATTTTCTTGCTTTTGCTACTTTGGGATTTCAAATGAAAACTGGAGCTAAGAAAAGGTTTAACAAATTTATTCTTAAATAAGGGACTTAGCAGAGAAAATTAGAAATGGTGGTATAAACAAGACCAGAAGATTTTCTTCAGTAATTAGATATTTACCTGGATGATTCCAGGTAATTCGGGATTCTTCAGTGCAGTGAACTAAAGTAAAGTTTTAAAATTACCAAAAGGAATTATCCAGTTGGAGGAAAATTCCTGCAGCCTCCTTCCGTAATGTCCCAGTTTGCAGTCAATTCTGTGGCCCTGCAAGCCCTTGGAAATGAAGACTTGAACTTGGCTGTTGGAAAATCACGGAACGAAATCCAGTATTTATTTAAAAATAAATCTGCCTAGACTGACTTTACTCACACTTAAATACTCACAAGCACCGAGTTTTCCTTACCAGAACATTTTATAGCTCCTGTTCAGTTCTCCATTTTCCTGGTTCCTTATATTTGGATTAGTTCCTCCTCTTCATTTGAATGGAATCACACATCTGGCACTCTCTAGGCATTAACATACCTTTCCTCTTAACCCTTGTTCTGCTGTTTCCTCTGGAGCCACCAAAAACACTTCTTTTTTAATAGAACTCTACTTAATTTTAATAATAAGAAAAAAAAAAAAGACAACCCTCCATGTCAAATTTCAGAAATAATTGTAGCTGCAAACAATTAGAAATTGGGCTATAAAAATAAAACAACCAGCAAATAAATTCTTAATGTATTTGTGACGTGATCACAAAAGACACCAAATTGTTATTTGTTGGGTAAAAAAAATCTTATTTACTAAATGTTTGTATCTTAGAAGAATTTCAGACATGGGACACTGTTCAAAGAAAGAAAAAGCATTAATAGTATCCACCAAGGCTGAGCTCTGTTTTTCCAAGTGTTCCAATGACCACCAATTGGGCAAACCAAGAGATCCTAAATTACTTATTAGGAGAAAAAAAGTCAAATTTGTTCAAAAAAATGCACTTCTGCAGAGAAACCACTTGAGCAAAACTACAGATACAGTGTCTGGAATCTGCATAAAAACGTTCAGCTCGTTTGCTCAGCCCAGATCTTTGTTTTGGCGAAAAGAAATTAATTTTACGTGAGGAATAAATCCAGAACAGCTCTTAAATCAACAGCAGAGCCAACGCTCCTCCCCAGTAAGGACACCTGCCGTGCAGATTAGTCCCAGCAGGAATGTTTTATTGATCACAGCCTGTCATATGACAGCCCCTCTGCTATTTATGTACAATTAGCATCAGGTTCCATCCCCGGCTTTTGCCACTTTGGATTTCACTTTGCTGGGGTCTGACTGCACACGAAGGCTTCTTCTGCACTTGCATCCCTTGGTGGGAGAGCTGTTTTCTCCTGGAACTGCTGGGTTATATTTTCAAGGAGGGCCTAAAAATGCTGCAGTTCATAAGTGTTTTCAAAAAGCCAATATCACCAGGCCCGGGTTTAATCACACGTCAGGCACGGGCACAGCCATGAGCTGGCATTAAAGGCTTTCTGTGGGTTTTTCACCCCCAAACCAAGGCAATGCTTTGCAGTGGTAAATTCACCTGTGCTCCAGCAGCTCAGGACAGCTCACCCTGGCACAGGCAGCAGTGATCTCAGCACACAGTGACGTGGCTGGGCCGGGCAGCTCTCGGTGCAGGGCCCACCCCTGGCTGGGAAAGCACTTTCTCCTGGGATGTCTCGTCACTCAGTGCCCGGGAGCTGCACTACCACAGCTCCAGCCCCGTGGAGGAGGACAGAGAGGGGGCAGTGAAGCCCCACAGGTGGCAGTTTAGATGTGAGAAACAACATTTCATGGTGTACTTTAACAAAAACAACAACAACAACAAAAAAATACCAAAACCAAACCAAAATGCACATCAGTCCTGCAGGATTGTATTTTGGTTCGGCCACTTTAGAGTTTGTGAAACATCAAACTCCACATGGGGGGATCAAACACTGCAATTCACAGCAAAGTTCCAACTGGCACCAGTTACAGAGGAGACAGAGCCCAGGCTTTGCTCCCTCACAGTGCCATGGAGAGTTAACCAGGACGCTTTTAATCACTCTCTCTGCCACAGGGATTCTGGAAATGTTGGGTTCATCAATGCAGAACTTGCCTGACCTTCCTCTTTTTCCTCCACTGTCCCACAGGCTCCGCACTGCAAAGTTTGGGGGTGTTTAGAACACCCAGCACTGCCAAGACCACCACCAAACCACGTCCCTAAGACCATTTCCACATCACTGGGATGAAATTCCTAAAGAATTAAGGAACATATAGGTAAGGAAGAGAATAAACCTGAGATGTGAACACAGAGGGAAGAAATCTGTGTTGGTTCTACGAGCTTCCTGGCTCCAAGTACACATAAACAACTGTTTGTTTAAAAACAGCTAAAGTTGAGATATTCATTTTAGGGTTAAATGGGGAAAAAAGAAAGCTACGAGCCCCTGACATAGTAAAAAGTAAGAAAATAGAGAACTTCGTGTCTTCTTGGGGTGAAGGTGCAGTTTAAAAGACTGAAAGTCTTCCCCCCAAATGCAAATAGTCTTTTACTTTACTGTAATTTTTTAATCTGTTACCCTAAGCAAGATTTCCCCCCCAAGACCACTGGCTTTACTGCAGAGATAAATTCAGACCAATTTTTACAGTTTCCAGCTGAGCCTGCTGGCAAATCCCTTGTGCCTCTCCCAAGGAGGTCACAGAGCACTCCTAATCAGCACCAGTGTGCCATTCTTCCCATCTGTGCCCCCTTACTGGCCAGGAATGGGTTTTAAGGAAAAATCCAGAGCCAAAACAAAGTGTTGGGAAGTGCAGTGAGTCATGATAGTGCTGAGCTGACCTTCTGCAGTCCCAAGGAATGCTAAACAAACCCCTGCAGGTCACTGTCAGCCTCACACTGCCCCGTTCCATGGACACAGGGAGGATCCAAGGCACTCTGAGAGCAGCCTGTGCTAATATTGGCTCCTGGAGCCCATTGGAAGGGGTGCCAGAGGTCACCAACCATCTCTGGCAGCATGTGGGGAGTGTGGCTGGAGCTGGGAAAGCAACACTCCTGTGCCTGCTGCTTATTTCTTGTCTTGAAGGCAGCTTGAGCTGTTTAAGCTTTAAGAAAAAGCCTTTGCCTTCTCAGAGTTTGCCCAAGGAGTTCTGAAGAGCGACAAAAGATCCTCCTCCTGCTCACCTTTATTGATGGAGCATTAATTCAGCATCACGTTTCAGGATCTGTCCAGAGTCAGTTCACGCTGCAGAAAATCGGTGGTGATGCCACCAAATGCAGCCAGAAGTGAGAACTGGGTTTTCAAACTGAAGGATAATTTGTCTGTACGGCCAACAAAAGAGAGCAAGGAGATCTTCCTCTTTGCATTCGAGCCATCTGGCTGCTGAATAAAAGTTATCTTTCCACATGAGGGAACTGGATGGCCTGTTAGGGGACAGGATTCACACACAGCGAGGAAGTTTTTGTGGTAGAATTTGTGCCTGAAATTTTGTTGCCCCTCAGGTTTCTCAGAGAGGACACCTCCCTGCAAACACACTGAGATGTCACAATGAAATAACAAATCAGTCTTCATGGAAAAGGGTATAACGAGATATTTAAGTACATGGGGACAGGGATTCAGCTCAGAATGTTGCTTTTCTCTGTTGGAGCTGGATTGCTGTCCAGAGGTTCTCTTGCTCCCTCTACCACGAGGCTGGGAGCCATTGACATCAGCCTGCTAGAGAGGTGTTGCTGTGTAAACAGCAGATCAGAAGCACGGTATCCAGGCACTGAAACAATGCTTGCAGTTACTGTGTAAGGCTGTCATGACTGACTCAAGCAATTCTTTCCTAGATTTAAAGTTAACTCTCACGAAGCAGGGGTGTGCAAAATAGTAACAAAAGCAGCTCTTAAATACCACTTTCCAGTAGTTTGCAAGATAAATTTGTGAGGCATATTGCTAAAATCTTATCTGCACAGTTTAGTTTTAATGCCTGCTATCAGCTTGTTCTGACCAGTATTGTAAATCACAGTGATAACCTGAACTGCTTGCTTGTCTTCTGCATTGTCTCTGCTGCAGTGTCAGAGTTTAGTCATCGCTTCGTGATGCACTTGCCATGCACTTCAAACCACACTGGGTGCCCTGTATTTTAAAATCACCCTGACCTGACAACGTGCCCTGTCTGACCAGCTTTGAATTGCTCCAGCTCTGATCTTTCCTGATAGGAGTTTCTTGAAAGATGCAGCTATTCCAGCCACCAGAAAACGTGTGAATGTTATCGGGTGTATCTAAGCAGAACAGCCAAGCCACTTTCAGCTCCAGGACAGGACAGATTCGTGCTGGGTCAGGTCTCACTGCCTTCCCAAGACCAGCAAATCCCTGATCGCTTCCCTGTCTCATCACTGCCTTTGGAAACTGCCAGGGATTCACGGTTGGCAGAAAGGACTGGGAAGGTGGATTGAGTCTGTACACTTGCTAAAGATCTGCACGAATCATCACAAAGTGTGCCAAAAGGAAAAGCCATATTTACCAGGAATTAATTTAACATAATTTGCTGGAGGGTCTTTGGTATCGACTGTGGCAAAGGCTGCATTTCATGAACATTTTGAGATTGTTTCTGAAGAGAGCAAAGACAGAATAAGAAAAAAAGAGAAAAAAAATGGGAATAACGATACTGATACCTTATCATACTAATGATATCTTAGTAATTTAAGATACACGCTTCTCATGCCAAGAAAAACAATGTCACAGTATTCTTGTCACCTGTTAAAATGAGAGTTCAGAGGCACTGCTGAAACATGAGCAAACCAGTCAGTTTACAGCAAGGGAAACTCCATCCTTGGCAAATAACCAGACCCAAAACAGGCTGCATGACCCTCAGCCCCAGCTACAGTTGTAACATGCATTTCACAACGTTTTCTTCCTGCACTTCCTTTTCTTTTGGAGGTTCACACCAGCTGACGAAACTTCTTTGTGTCTGTAGCACGTTCATTCACAGGGCATTGGGTTAGCAATGGGTTAGCACAAGCAAATATTGTTGCATGGCTGCCTACGTGTGCCCTGACACAACAGATAGGGAAGGGACTAAAAGCTGAAGTCAGTTCTTATAAAAGCCCACCCTATTTCTGTCCATCACTTCTCTCATTCTGAGTCACGCTTGCTGCCGTTTTCCTGCAGAATTATCGTGCTGGTTTTCAGTGAACAAACACCGGTAAAACACTTGCAGTCCCTGGCACCATAAATAGCAGGTTTAGATTAGGGGGATTAGAGCAAATTTCCTTTATTGAAAGGACGTGATAGATCACCCTGAGCTCTTTCCCTCCCCTCAGATGAGAACAGCACTTTCAGGAGCGCTCAGCCTTTTCCACAGGGGATCTCCCGGGCAGGTATCGCGTTTCCAAGGGAGCAGGGCAGTTCCTGCAGGATCAGGGATTTACAGCCCGGCTCAGGGCTGGAACTTTCCACTGCCCAGCCGGCTCCTCGTGTGCCCCGGGCAGGGCTGACCTTTCCTCACACAGCCCCTCACTCTGGGCACATTCCAGAGCCCTCCACGAGGGGAAAACCGGGAGACAGGGAGGAGGAAAGCTGATGAGACAAAGAGTAAGTGGCAGAAATTAAAATCAGGAGGTGTTTTGCTACATGACCCTGCTCCAGTTTCTAGTGAAGTTCGTGTTGCATTAAGTACAAAGCAAAGAGAATCAGGCCCTGAGCCAGTCATTCTGTCACCAGCAAAGAGCACACTGAGAACAGGCTTCTTCTCAAATCTCTCACCTGACAGACCTGAAAGTGAGTTTGCAAATTAGGGCCCTAAACACAGAGCCCTCTGCTGAGAAGAGCAGCAATGTCTTACCTCCACACAGTTTCTTTTGTTTAATGACCCCCTGTGTGTGTTTAAAGGCAACTTAAGAAGGAAGGATACACATATTTGTCCCTTTCCTACCCTGAAACCTTCTCTTTTGACAGGTGAAAATCCCAGCTCCTGCTCCCTGTGCTGTGAGAGCCCCAGGGATGGCACACAGCCTCTGCCTGGCCCTGAGTGTGCTGTGCAGAGGGCTGTGCTCTCATCCACATCAAGGGAATCAGATGTCTGCCTCCAACAAAAGCTCCCTCCTTTGTCATCCTTCACCTCTCCTCCCCTCACCTTCTGAGGTAACAAAGCCTTCCTCAGAAAGGCTGGACTAAGCTCCTTTAGGCTCCCAGAGCAAGGTTATAAAGCCCAGGAGCAGGGAGCAGCCTGACTCCCAGTGTGCTGGGCTCTAAATGCCTCAGCTGTGTTCCCAGACACAAAACATAATCCTGAGATGAATTCCATTTGATTTTAGTGACAGCAGGGAATGTTTTACTCACGGGGAACAGCACCAGACTCCCTGCAATCCGAGGCTCCACCTTCCTTTCTCTTCAGAGCTCCCTTAGGATGAACAACACCTGCGAAGCCCAGAGTCATGTGTGTGGTGGAACCACTGCAACCAGAACAACTTTCCTAGTTGTTAATGATCCACAATAACGATCCTCTATTTTACTGGTGCTCCAAGGCCCTGCAGCCTCAGGAGGTCTGGCACTCACAGCTCATTCTGTTCTCAGGGCATATTTTCACCACTGATAAGAATTTCTATGATTAATTCTTCCCCCCAGTATTATCCAACCATCTCTCCTCCCAAAGGAGATCTAATTTATCTTTTAACCTCATGACTAAATGATAGAAGGCATTAAAAGTCATTCCAATTGGCTCTTCATATCCTCCTGCAGTATCTCAGCTGGTCTCCATGCTGGTCTCCTTCCTGATGCCTCCCAAGGCAAAATCAACTGTGTGCTGACTGATCTAGGTCAGGAATTGGGGGTTATTTCTTTTCTTGTCTCAGCAAGATGAAAGCCTGTGACGTGCCACAAATCCTTCTGTGGGTGTTTTTATGGCAACAGTGGACCCTGGGACCCTGCTGTTGGAATTAAGGACAACCTGCCAGATCCTGTCACAAAGCAGAGACAGGCACCACTTTTATACCCCTTTGCTTAAAAAAAACCCAAAAAACAAAAAAAGGAAGATATCCACCAGAATTTCCCTCAAAAGGAAGCTTTTATCCATGCTGTATGAAGGAACCTTAAAGATATCAGTACACATGGCACATGGAACCCCTGTGGGAGTTTCACCAGATCATCCACAGCCATTCTCTCCCGATTTCAAGTGGTTGCAGACCAAGTGTATTAAAGAAGGTAAAGTTTGCTTCAAACCTGAGCAGCGTTTTCCAGCTTTCCCAGAGTTAAAAGTGTTCTTTTCTTCCAGAAATACACAGTAGGTTAGATTTAGATTCCTGCCACAACACTTCCCAGTGAATCTTACCCAAATGCACAGTCTTTTACATATAACAAAAAATGCAGGAATATTAAGAAAGTGATTAAAAAGAGGATAAGAAGGAATGCAGAAGTCAGGAGCTGCTTTTGGTTTCAACAACGAACAAGCAAGATGTGGCAGAGTCCTGTGGGAAATATATTTCCAGCCTTGCTCCTGGCTGGAGCTGAGCACATGGAGCTGCAGCAGTCTTGCCCATCTCAGGCTGTCAGATACAACTTGATATCTTTTTCCCCAACAATAATATTAAAAAAAATCCAAAACAAACCCTCTTAGCAAATTCCAGCAGACTTTGAAGGGAAAATAAATAAAGAAAAATTAAGATTTATAACACAGGAACGAGGATGTTGGAACCCAACTGACTTCAAACAAATTACATGGACAATTATATGCTTCACTTGCATGAGTCAGTGCTCTGATCACACTGGCTGTAATGTTGCAATAATTAACTACTTTCCCCCCATGAAAATTCATGTTAACTGTGCTCTTACTGCAGTTCGTTTTCCCAGGCATCACAATCAGTCACAAAAAAAAAGCGAAGATGAATGTTTTGGGCATCCACCTGCAAAAGAAGAAAAAAAAAATTGAAAAATTAAAAAGTTGAATATTTTAACACCTTTTTGTATCATTGCATTTGATCCACCTTTTATACTCGGATAAAATCCTGCCCTTCTGAAAGCAACACAAGTTTTACTTAAATTGACGTTTATGCTTTGGAAAGCAATCCAAAATCAACTTGATTTTTGTACCTGTGTTTGTAGCAGATAACATATATGAATACAGACATATGCATTTAGATAATTCCAAATTAACTAAAAAACTTGAATATCCTGGCCAGCCAGCTTTTCAAAGTATATACAATTACATCACCAACTACATGTATCAAAACCACGTTATTAGCTACTTATAAAGTATTTTTAACCAACAAATCTAAAAACCCTTTGCAAAGGAGGTAAAACACCTCTCTTATGGACGGGGTTAGCTGTGTTTTAGCAGAAGTTGACCCAGAGAATCCACATTTCCAGGCCAGGTGCCTCTCCTGGAAATGAATGTGGACATTCATGGAAACACCATGTGGAAATGAATCCTTGGGTAGAAGAGCAAGTGAAGTGTGTGGACCCCCTGAACATGACACTGAAGCACAACCTTCTAATGTTTAAAGGGTTTGTTTGTGTTTGTTTTTTTTTTGGCAGTATCTACAATCAGAATGCACACAAGATGTGTTAAACACACCAGTGATAACAGGGATGATCCTGAGACAGCCAAGGATCAAATGTGACATCTGAGCCCTATAAAAAACCCCAGAAAAGACAATGGCCTATTCTGAGGCTGTAGGATACAAAGAGGTCTCAGCTAAAAGGCCTTCTGTAAGCCTGGCTTAGGCTGGAGTTCCCCAGAGCAGCAGCTTTATTAGTCCAGGCTTAACAACGGGTCAAACACAGCAGAGAAAACCCATAGGGCAGAACGAGGAGGCTTTTTTATACTCTATTAAAAGTGATAATGACACAGATTTGTAATTATGAATTATTAGAGAAAGGGATGACTCCCTGTAACATGTCCAGACAAACCATGTTCACACTCACAGCAGTGTCTACAGCTTGACTTGGCTCAATTCTGGTGAAACATGACTGACCTACCTGTTATAAAGAGTTTCCAGGCTCTATAAAAAAAGGGGATGAAGAAGTTGTAGGGCACGTTTGGGAGGGCAGGGGTGGGAAAAAGGGTTAATGTACATCTTGGCAGTTTCAATTAGCACATGTTTAACGCTACTTAGCACTTAATGCAAAGAAGATGTAAGAACGCAAAACGTTCTTGTTGTTTACAGGGAGTTTCCCTCTTTTACCACGCTGTCGCTTCAGTTAAAGTCACAATTCGGGCTCTGAGCCGAAACGCAGCTCCCGCCGACACCAGTAGATGGCACAAAGCATTTATTTCACTCTATTCATCACCGTATTTATTGTAATGCCACAGAAGCCGAGAATCAGCCCTTCTCTCCAGAACAGCATTGTAATGCATCCCTCTAACGTAAGAATCTGAAGATTTTATAACTTTAAATTAATTTTTAGGGTTTTTTCTAAGCCCACTTAAAATACATTTAGCACTGCACAAAAATTCTATTATACACATGCAGATACATTACATACCTGCACCAGGTAAAAGTGACTACAGATGATGATGAGAAATGTCAGGAATCGACCACAACAGTTGTTAAAACTTCTTGTGCCTTAGAAAGCAAAAATAAATAAATTAAAAGGGTGGAAATAACACAAACCAGGCTCAACTCACAATGAGGCGGAAAATAGCCCTAAATATTTGCCTAAAGCCAAAAGAAAAAATAGAACCTAATAGCCTATAATCAATCATACAAAATCATCTTTGAAATCCACATCATTTATAAAGAGCAAGAAAAATAGACACTGAAATAGTTTTTATTATTTCAAAAAACCACAAACATACTAATTCCTGAAACAGTTGCTTGCTTTGCTGTCACAAACACGTTGGAAAGCCTTAGTTCCTGGAAAGAAAAGAGAACAAAAAGAGAATTACACTGAAAGACAGGGCTGGGGAAGCATCTCCTGCTCTGTAAAGCACAACATTTGCTCTTGTACAACTTGGACAGAATTCTTGGAATATTACAGGCAGAAGGCTCAGGCTACCTGACTCCACGTTTTAAAGTTGCAAATATAACCTACAGCTCCATAATTATAGGATTTAACGATACTTAATTTTATATTTTCAAAGAAACGTGATGACATCATGCCACTTTACAGGGTAAACCACTTAGCTTTATAGCTGCTATTCACTGCCCAAGCACACATTAAAAGCTATGCAATCATTTGGTAAATTATGCTCATATCTGCTGGTCAAATCACAGCTTAATAACATGAGAAAAAACTGTAAATAATGCCAAGATGCACGGTTTAATTATTTTAATAGCAAGCAATTTATCAAGTAATGATGAAAAATAAAGAAGCAGCCCGGGTCTAATGAGCTGCAATAGACAAGCAAGAATGTTTTTCTGCACTAAGCCAGGACTAAAACGTTCCTGGCATCTTGATTTTTTTTTTCCTCCAATCCAGGACAACTGCAGGCAGGGAAAGCTCCAGGCAGTGCCTGTCCCTCCCTGCCACCCCTCATTAGACCCAGGGATCAGGCAGGTTGATCTGCAGGGAAAAGTTGGCTTTGGACAGATTTGTTTCCTGCCAAACCAATCCACATTGTGCCACATGGAACGCAAGGGGGTGACAGGGAAGGTGCAGCCAGCAGTGCAAGAACTGCTTTTCCACACCAAACCCAACTCATTAAAATTTGGGACAATTGAGCCTGGGACACTTGACAAGGCAATATTTTGATGGCAGCATTAACAATTTCCCAGCTGAAGGCTGAAGTAACAGACACTTGCTCAGCGCTGCAAGGAAACCACATCAGCATAACCAAGTGACTGAATGAAATTTAGTGTCACGTTCCCAAAGCAATGTTGTGAAAATGTCACTTTGCAGGATAAACACCCCGGTTTCACTGCAGGGATGGACAGCTGGGCTGTTTGCCTTAATTCCTGAACAGCTCAGATAGTCACATGTATCTAGAGGAAGGTGTCCTTGCCCATGGCAGGGGGTTGGAACTGGATGAGCTTTAAGGCCACTTCCAACCCAAACCACACCGGGACTCGATGTCTGAGAGTGACAAGTGGAAACATTTCTCCTGTGACTGTTGCTCTTCTTTGCTGCTGTGCAAGCCTAGAGAGTGTAGTGGTGGAAATACCACAGATACAGCCCTTATACACAAAATGTTTACCTTCTTGTCACCCTCTCTCTGTGTGTCATCCGAAAACTCAAACCAGAGGAGGAACAGACTCTTTGACTGTGATTGAGGGGCTGGTTTGCTGAGGAAGGCAAGGAAAGCAGCCCTTCATAATGCTGATCATCCCACAAAGGGCTGAGGAGGGAATCAGAGGCACCAGAAAGTTAAGAAGCAGCCAAGGAAAATGCCTGCCTGTCTCCAGGACATGTGAATTCCCTGCTGAGTCTCTCCACCTGCCCCTCACAATGCCCCTGTAACACACTGCTAATAAAATGAGCAAGGATTTGTTTGGAGG
Source organism: Myiozetetes cayanensis (assembly GCF_022539395.1). NCBI lineage: Eukaryota > Metazoa > Chordata > Aves > Passeriformes > Tyrannidae > Myiozetetes > Myiozetetes cayanensis. Next base: position 3,349,533 of record NW_026087411.1, on the reverse strand, counting down.
AACCCACCTCAGTTGGATTGGAATGGAGGAGAGAATGATCACAGACAAAGCTCAGTTGGCAGTGCTGAAAGAAAGCAGCAGTCCCAGGGATGAGTCCCAACTAACACGGAACAACACAGACAGTCCCTCACGGTGGGACCAGCAACAGGCACTGCACCTGCCCTTGGGATGAGAGAAAGGAGTTTCCAGGCTCAGCAATCTGTCACTGCTCCACTCCAGAGCAGGACACTCACCCAGGGCTGGGGGTTTGCTCCCATCAAGGCATCCTGTCAGAGGGGATTTCCTGCTGGGGACACAAAGCAGAGCACAAACCCAAACTGGCAAACCAGATCACTTCAGGGGTCAGGGAAGACAAGTTGGGCACTTCTCTGATGGCTGTACCAAGAGAGTATCTTTGTCTCCCACGACATGGATAATCTTGTCACAGCTACTGAAAGAAATTCTGCCCTAAAAGCAGCAGTGGAGAGCTGCCTTCCAGCTCTGGCAGTGTGCCAGCGACAGCTCAGGTGTGACACAGCTCCTCCTGCTGTGACCAGATTACTTCCTGGCTAATCTGATCTCCCTCCAATTTCTGGGACAAGAAGATTCAGTGGATTTCTCTTTAAGCCCTTAGAATATATAGGAATGCCTTTGCTAAGCCTACACTGTGATTATAAGCCCGAATTTAGAGGACAGACCTGGAATTTCAGGGAGCAGGATCCTAACACTGCTGACAGAGTAGCTGTAAAACATCGGTGAACAAACACTAAACTTGTACTTCAAAGAGCAGTTTGCAATTTTCCATCAGTAGAAATCTAAGGGCAGATTTGTGGTAGGATGCAAATGGGTAAAGGTTTGTTCAGAGCTCGAATCCCATTTTCTCTAAAGGAGGAGGAAGATGCTGGATCAGAAACAGGCCAGCAAGAGCTCAGCAGGAGAGAGGAGCAGGATTAACAAGTGAAATTGCTGTTTGACAATGAGTGTTGCTGAGATGGAGAGCACAAAGTACTGGCTGACACAAATAATGATGATTAGACTCACAAGTGTTTTAGATACAAGATGATGGAGGTGATGATTTGTTCCAGCTCAATAAAATATCCAGTAAAATATCTTTGTTATTGGCTATTTCCTTACAGACAGCCCACTCCAGGATGCACAAATGCTGTATTTTGATTTGTATTTGATATATCAAGATTTGGTGGGAAGTTTTCTTCCAGTACAAGCAACATCACTACCATCCTTCCAAAACTTCAGGAAAAACCTCTGTATTAACAAATGAAATAGGGACTGTATTACACTGGTTAGTTAAGGGGGAAAAAAAGCTATTCTAGGTCTCTGAGAAAACCTTAGGGGTTCCTACTCCCACAGAAATAAGAGGTGTATTGAATCTGCAGATTGGTCAGCAGCAAGTTCCAAAACTTTACCAAGATCCTCAAAATTGTATTTTCTGAAGGCACAAAAAACACAGCAATTATTGTTGCTGAAAGTGGCTTCCCTGGGTCACACACTCATTCAAAGAGTGATTACAAACTAGAGGGGTTTGTCTCCAGTCAAGGAAGGCAAACAAATGCCATACTTAAGTATTTTAGCAGCTCTTGCCACAGAGGATTTATTGTCTCCAAACAATGGAAATAAACGCAAAATAACTGAGTTGATAAATGCTGGCTACAACCTCCAGAGAGGGAAAAAAAACCCACCCCAAAACCAGAATCAAACCTGTTTGTTTGGAGCCCGGGACACACTGATTCTGAATGCCCTCAAATACCATCTCACCTGCAGTGACAGTGGCCTGTTTTCTGACACATTTGGCTTCACAGTTTCAGGTCAAAAACATTTATTCTGCAAACTTGAGCAAGTCCAAGTCCACGGATTCCTCAAGTCTCACTTGGTGTGGATGTTGTGAGATTTCTTTCCTACATTATTTTCTGACTTGGTAAATTTTTTGGGGGATATCACCTGTCTTTGGCCCTCTCTGGGTGCTCTGTGCCTTCAAATAACAGGTTCTTAAACTTGTGGTACCTTCAATCACAGTAAAAAATTACAAATACAAATTATAGCTCAGAGGTAGAAACACTCTTCTTTTCCTCTTGTGGGTAGCTATTGCAAAGCTACAATTAACCTCAATTAACAGGAAGGGTAAACTTTATACAAAGAATATGCTGTTCAGGTGTTCTTAATGAGAGCAGCACTTGGCACTGTTTCATCTGTCTGGAACAGGGAGCTCTGCTGGGGTGAAAATTAAAGTGGCTAAAGTTTAATCCAAGTGCAAAGTGGGTTTTTTTCCCCCCTACACCAAGAGCGATTCTGGTAACCTATAGGATTGATGGTTTTTTTTGTCAGTTCCAGCAATGTCACTAATGATGAAACATTGGGGGAAATTACTAAATCCTGTACCCCCCTTCATGGTTTCTACTGTATTAAGGTTTACATTTTCAACTTCTCATCTTGCCCTCACATCCCTTGGGATATATTTTATCCTACTGGCTTTCTCAGTGCTGTCACAGTTGTAGAACTGTGCAAAAAACCCAGCCCTCCATCTCCCACATAGACCAGCAATCTGTACCTGTGGTTTAATCTTTATCCATCAACCAGACTGCTAATTATTTACATGTACTAATGAGTTTTTAAATAGTGTTGCCCAAAGTGGAATATACTGGACAAAAGCACTGTTAAAAAAAAAAAAAATAATTACCTCCCTTGAAGTGAAAGGGGTTCGACTTCTGAATTTTAGATTTTTTTTTTTTCTTAATTGAAAACTTCCCTGTGCACCTGAAATTACTTTGTTTGCATGTAATTTGGCTTTTTAGCTGCATACTCTCAAGGGGAGTTATATTGCCTTATATTTCAGACACACGATAAATGTGAAGGAGGGAGAGCAAGCAGCTCTACACCTGATCAGAGGACTGCTGGTTTGGGAATGTCCTCACCTCAACAGGTCTGAGTAAGAGTCTAGGTAAAGGAAGAGTCTGAACAAGATAAAAAGCTTCAAAGCCAAGAGGATACATTTCACTGTCTTATTTTCCCCAGAATTTTTTATATTCCCAAGTTCTGGGAACATACAGTTTAAGTCATTATAAACATGTACTGCTCCCCCTTTCCACTTAAATCCTATTTACACACTGGAAAATAAGTTTTCTGCAGCCACAGTGATCCATATCCAGGGTAAAACTAATCACTTCTGTCAGGTGAGATTTCACTGCTGGCTTAAAGTGCGTGTGAAACTCTGGCCTCATTAATCAGCAAATTTTACCTAATTACCAGAAGCCACAAGGGATGATCCCGCTCCTGGAACGTCTCTCAGCTCCCATTCCCAAACTTGCAGGGCTGTGTTCTCCCCTTCCATCAGCTTGTGACCCAAATACCAGCACACACGAACGAATTCCCAGCACCCTCGAGTCCCAGTTTGTCCCTGCAGGGGTCCCTGGCTCAGAAATTCCTGCTCTGCACGGAGAAAAGTTCTGAAGAGAAGTTGCTCACCTGATGTGGCAGCCTTGGCCTCACGTGCACCTCATTCCTGCTGGTGTCAGGAGGCAGAGGAAGATGCAGGATCAGCATGGGAAGATGCAAACAGATCCGGGCCCCTCTTGTAACGCTGCTCCCTGATCTCCCCACAGCGTCAGCCTGGGAGGGGTCTTTGCTCCCCACTAGGAAAAGCTGTTCCATTTGGGATTTCAGAACACAAACCCATTTGATTGCAGCTAAACTGGATGGCTTGGCTTGTGTTCCTGTGACAAGCCATTAATCCACATCACACAGGACAAGCATCCCTCCAGGAGAGAGGAAAAGCTTTGCTTCTGGAATACTTGGGGAACAACACAGGGCTGTTACAAGCTCTTATCACTCACCCAGCACAGTGGGGCTGACAATGGCACATTTTCTTCCAGAACAATCTGCTGTATCCATTTCCACCTCCACCCCCCTTCCCAAGAACACAACTGAACTGTTCTGAGAGGTTATAGATCAGACAACTTATTTCAAAGAGATGAAGCATTTTACTCTTTCTTATCTGTTTCACTGAGAAACTCTCCATGCTTTCCTTGGAGTTCCCTTCTGTGTGTAGTCCAGACTGTCATCACGGATTTGACAACTCTTTTTTATTACACAACTTTAAAAAACAGTCTCAGAGAATTTGGTTACTAGAAAAAAATTCTAGCTTTGAATTAGATAGGACAATGTGTGGCTTTTAAAAAGCAAACCATGAATGCCTCTATTGTTGGTTTGCTTTCAAAGTTGATTTCTCAGTCTAGAAAAAACAAAAGCCAATAAACATATTTTAGATTGTGCCAAACAGTAATATCCACAGGAAGATTTCCTTTTCCTGCAGAAGTAGTGGAACATGGAAAAACACATTTGGCCTTAAACTGTTGTTCTAAATGATAATCAAGTACAATCCCAAGCCAACAGTAGGTAAAATTTGTGGTCACCGATTCACCAACCTATTAAAATAACAAAACTGGAAATCCTTCCAGTCACTTACAGCTAAACATTTTGCATTATTTTTGTCATTCCTTTCTCCTCCAGGCAGGACACATCTCCCACTGCTCTGAGGAGTCAGGTGTAATGAACACTTGTCAAGCCATTTTGTTGTATTTTGGCCACGATACCAGAGTATTTACAGAAGTGTCCTCTCTGTGCCTCTCAGCTTACACGACATTTTGTATTAAACACAAGGTTGCTTTAGATGTGGTTTCTGCTAAGCACCTTCACATTAAACTATTTTTGGTGCTATTTTAACTGCCTCCACAATGCAACCTCCTGGACTACTCCTCTGTACTGCTTTTGAGTTGGAAAGGACAGAAAAAAACTTGTCAGTGGTAAGTGTTAAATGGAAGAGATTCCTGCTAATGGATTATTGATCCTATCTGAGTATCACACACAGAAAGACTTTCTCCCCTTGTACAAGAACATCACAAATATTAGCATTACATGCTAATTATTTCCATGAGGGAAAGGATCAAGCAGAGGTTACATCTCCACTGTAAGAGGAGGTGGCATCTGTTTTTTCAGCCACAGGTTTTATGGGCTATTTCATCAAACTCAGAGAACCCCTCTACAAAAGACATCAGTGTAACAGTTTCCATTACTCTGCCAGAACCACAAGCTTGTTCTGTTGAAATACTTCACAAAGCGATTTTCTACCTCCCTGCAAGTGGCAATTTTAAACAAAGCAAGAGTGAAGGACTTGGCAGATGAAAAGTGCAATTTTATTTCATGTACATTGTCCCAGAAACCTTTTGTTCAGTTCTGTGGGCTCTGTGCTGACAGGCCTCTGAAAACTAAGATTCAGAACCCAAAGTCCTTTTCCATCTACAATCTAGGATGGATTAGATAGATCTGGGTTTAAGGCTAATTGCTGTTAGGTGACAATCATACCATATTTCCTTCCTACAGCCAGAGTAAAAAATACCAGTATTTCAGTTTGCCTTTATAAAAAGTCACTTTTCAGAAACAACTGGTCAAAAAGAGCCACCTTCACATCAAATCCTGGCAGGGGAAAGATCACCAAACCAGAGAGCCTGTGAACACACAGAGCTCTCAGCCAAGTTTGTACTGAGGTTCCAATGGTTAAAGGCACTCCAGGTTTGCATGTGCACAACTGTCACACTGTGCTAATCCAGGCTCCCCCTCTGCTCCACACAGCTCCCTGGAACACTCACAGGAGAGCACATGCTCCTAATTACCAATTTGCTCTGTGCAGGCAGCTCTCAAGACCTGCACTTCCCAAATGACTGAAATCCAACTCCACAGGAAGGAAGCACAGGCAGCCATCTCTCCTGCAGCCCTGGAAGGAAGGATGGACTCACCAAAGGCCTCTCCATCACCACCTACAAGTTGGCCTCCTCCACCTTTTCCTGCACCTTGCACATTTTGGGAAGTAACTGGGGGTGTTTTGACACAATCCTTTCTTGCAGGGAGAAGGGAAGTTCACTTTTTGAGAGGGAAGGTGTTGCTGACATCCCCCCTGCAAGCGTGGTGAGCTCTGTCACACGAGGAATGTGTGGCAGCCTCTGTTGCAGTGCTGTTGGTTTTCAGTTTCTCCTCCCATCCTGCCTTCAAAATTGCTTCTTGGTACCTGGACACACAGAACCAGAGCCTGCAGGGATGCTTCCTTAAAATGAAACTCTCCAAAGGATTCTAAGGATAGAAATACTTTTTTTTAGTCCTAATTTTCCCTTCAGAGTGGAAAAGACCAGCCACAAAGGAACATGATCAAAGACTAAGTTTAGTCACAGGTGTGACAGAAGAGAGAGCAGCACTTGAAAAATGCAGCTTGCCAAAGGCTGAACATTAATTTATGGACTGAAAAAGAGAAATGAGGAAAAAGAGAAGCAAAGCTTAAACAGGGAAAAAAAAAATCTAAAATCAAGGAGTTCACTGTGAAAATATGAAAAAAATATAAATATGTAAGAATCCTAATGAATTGGATCAAGATTGCTTACATATTAATGATTTACATTCAGAAAGCCACAAGCTCTTCTTCAAGAATCTTGGGAAGAATGTGAGAGCTTTTCCTTCAGCACAGATTATTAGCCCAGAAGTGAAAGCTGTAGTTTCCTACAAACTGTTCCCTAAAATCACCTCTCCAAGAAAAACCTAAAGAGCAGGTTGGTTTTACTCCTTTCCTTCTTCTACTCCTTTCTTTTTCCAACATGAAAAAAAAAAAATAATAGCTTGCTCATTTTGGAAAGTAACAAAAGAGACTTGTTCTGGAATTATAGTTGTGTTCATCACTTAGGAATACATTTTAACTGCCTGTGATCCACAATCCCACCTACCGAAGGATGCAAGAGATTGTCATTCCAGAAGGGGTGTGTATATAAAGTGAGCGTCACCAACCTTACAACCAAGACATAACTATTATCTTTGCCATATCTACTCCTAAATTCCACTCTGGAGTTGGTTTACTTTATTCAAGAGAAAAGATTATTCATTCAAAAGATCGGGTAATAACCTGAAAAATAATAACATAAAATACATTATCACAATTAAGCATTAGCATTTTAAAGAAAAAGTGGACCTAAGTGACAGACAACTGCCCAGAGACAACTGCTGGGTTTAAAACTGTGTCCAGTTTACTGGGGAGAACCAACAGTCTGTGCCAATGGCATTTAGGGCACTGAACACTACAGATTATTTCATCTCAGATTCCTGAACCACCTTTACAGTTTGGTTCTTATTTTAATACCTACCTTTCCTAAGAAAAGACCTGAAGCTGCTTTAAAGTGGCAATGGGTCAGACCAAAAAATAAGGCAGGTAAGTCAAAAAACCCAACCCAACCAAACCCCAACACTTTCAGAACCAGGGAACATCTCAAAGGTGACCAGATCTGGTTCAACAGAAGGGTCACAGCTCTGGGTTTGCCTCCCTGCAAGATTTTATTAACATGGCTTTGTATTACCCTGTGTGAGCAGAACAGCTCTTCTGGGGGACACAGCAACTCACACCAGCTTTCCAACAGCCACAGAACAGGGGGCACAGCTGCAGATTCTACAATTGCTTCACAGAGATTAGGCCTGTTGGAGTTTGGGGAAAGTTCATTACAGTTTAGTAGTTCTTAAAGAACAACTTATTTGAGACTTACCATATAGCTACATAATGCAAAAGGAATAGTTGTATCCAGCTGTGCTCACTTGTTTACATACAAAGTCCTATTTTAAAGATTTTTTCACTAAAAATGTTTTAAACTTACTTATTTGAAGGACTTGACTAGTGGAAGGAGGAATTTTCTTACCTTTCCCTTTGCCCTCTGACTTCCTTTGGCATCAGCACAATTCACACAAATATGGGAAGAAAATGTGGCTGTTAGAAGAATTGCATCAGTGAGACAGCACAAAGATTACACCTTAAAAAGGCTGCAGATGGAGAATTTGTCCCCTGTAATATACTGTGGTTTTTCCCAATGTTTTGCTTGGTTCATTCTGAGGCTCTTTTTCATGGATTTGGACACACTGTGAAAAGTTATTTTACAGTTTTGAGTGTAATGTCTAATCCTTATTTAGAGTTTTAATTATCTAAAATACTCACCAGTGGTGTTTACAGTTCACTGCTTGAGGAAGTTCATTGCTGATTATCCCCTCAGCCATGTTTCACACATTTCACACCTTTGCTCTCCCAGGTGTTAATTCCCCATCATCTCCAAAGTCGTGCCCATCTGTTTACAACGCTCTGACAAGGATAGACCCAGCCTTAGCTACAATGTTCTAGGAGTGCTCTCAAAATTACTTTAGGCCACACCCCTGCTGCTGTTGAAGCATCTGCCCACAGATAGTCCCTAATTATATTGTCCTTTCCTTTGCCCTGTCACAAGCAAAGGCAAATCTAATTTGCTCTCCACTTTCTCCCTCAGCTTTTACTATTTTCCAAGTTTTCCCTTGTACTGAACTTTTCTTTTTTTTTTTTCTTTCCCAAGGACACCAGTTTATATTTCTCCTCTGCACTCAGCTACATTCAATTTCCTGCTTCCGAGATTTTTAGATTATGTTGCATTATTTCTACTTGTGTTTGTAACACCTGAGTTATGATCATCTGCAAATGCTGTTAATATTCTTCTTACAGCCTCTCTGAGATCACTGATCTGGGACATTCATCAAAACAGACCAGTCCCTTTCTCCCACACAAGAATAAATAAAGCTAAATGCAAAATGAGTTTGGCCAAAGAGACAGTGGAGTGAGACAAAAGTAATTAAAGAATAAAAGAGGTACGTTAGAAACTCTCCAAAAGAAAAAAAAAAAATCCCAAACAAAACCCAACTAAGAACAACAGCGGATGCTCCATGAGAAGAGGGATGCTCAGGCAGGATTAGTTCTGCCATTTCTACAATGACATGAAGTAAGAGTGGAAGGACAGAGCAAATTCTCTGCATTCCTTTCATTAGCCAAACATATTTCCTGGTCCTGTCACGTCAATAATCCCAGAACTAAGTTGACAGCTGTGTGAGAAAGTGCAAACTGCAAGGCATCTTTCCCTGCTCCCTGAAGGAAGCTGTGGCCGTGGTGAAGGAACGACTCTGGGAAGGGACTGTTTGGGAAAAGGGCCTTTGCTGAGGAACGAGGTGGAGGCTGGAGCTGTTTACAACGACACTCCTGACAGTAACAGATTGGTTTAGTTGTGTGTTGCCCAGACATCCTTGGAAATTTACAGCTGGCAATTTCCTCGGAATGTCTCATTCCTTTCACTTCAGCCTCACTCGACACCTGCCTTCTCCTCTCCTTCGCCTTATTTCCCCAGCTCTGTTTTTCTCCCTTCCCTGGTCTTTCCATTTACTAGTCCTACTTTAAGTCAAGGAATTCTGACACTAACTGGATGTTTTTCTCTAACTTGTCAGACTCCTCCTGCTGTCTGAACCTCAGCTTTCCCCGAGGCACAACTCCTAATGCCAGTACAGCACCCGAGAAAATCCCACTGCTGCTGAAAAACCTCAGGAGACCACACTGACCACAGCTAAAGGACATGATCTGCTAAACTGCCTCCACTGCGTTTTCCATCTCTTTCCTGTACTGATGGACCTAAAAGCAGGCCTGGTGTTCCAGATGCAGCAGAGAGAAATAATCACTTCACTTGATCTCCTGGTTATGCTCCTTTTGATCCAGCCCAGTGTGCAGCTGGCTTTTATCACTCCCAGGCCACAGTGCTGACCTGAAACCCAAGCAAATTTTTCTATTGATGGCAGCAAGGCCTAAATGCCAGAGTGAACATCTAATAAAGGAGCCAACAGCCAGGGCACAGTGGCAACAAAACAGCAAGAATGAGCTTACAACAACTACTGACAGCGTGTGTGGGAGAGGAGTTGGGATGCAGATACGCTCACCCTGTTCAAACAGCTGCTTTTTGCTGCTTTCTGAACCAGCCTTTACCTGGCTCCTCACAGAACACACCAGAAGGGGGGATTTGCTCATCCCACACCATGTCCAACCTCATAGGGAGGCTATTTCTAAAAAATAAAAACATAAAAAAGTTATTTGGGATAAGCAGAGCCAGTGCTGTGGATGAGCCAGGGACTCTCTCTACTCAAACACAGGATTTAGCTCACTAACAAAGCTAAGCCCTGTTGTGTTTTTTATAAATTGTAATTTATTAAAACCACATTTCATGCTGAGGCACCACCACCACCTGATGAAAACGTGAGAAGCTGCATCTGCTCCCCAAATAGTTAACCCTCAGTTTAACAAACTCATTTCAAGGATTTAAACATTTTTTTGTGTGAAACACCCACACGAAAGGAAAACAGAAGTGAACCTTCAAAACAAGCAGAAGTTAAAAAAAGAATTCTGAGTTTTTGTTTTTTTTCCTATCAGTTTGTTTTGAACACCAGGACCAAGAACATCAAAACACACATAGGAACTGTTTATTCTGAGTGCTGGAGTTACAGCCCTGGTTTGACCACCACCAGCTTGCTGTGTCTATCCATCCTTTTGGAATCACTTTCACATTCAATCCCATCAACTCCAGTGCTGCCTTCAACTACAGTTACACTGCAAAACCTACACATTTGTAAATTCTTAGACAATCAACCCACCACAGCAAGATAAACAAGGTGAATTAAATACAGCACTCTGAAACAGATGGTGCAAGATGCAGTTACTTTTGTGTATGATGAAAAAAATAAAGAGCTTTCACATTTCAGCTCTTTAAGGGCCTTATTCATGTTTTTTTCAAAGAAATTTAACTGAGGAATTAATTACAGTAATACACTGAGCCAGTATTACATCACACAGCACCTACTTTGGCATCACATGGTCTTGCATCCTCTCAGCTTCTACACAAAACATAAATATGCATTGGGATAAAAGATTTCTCCAATTGTCCCAGAAAAAGTAAAGAAACCATATAACACACCCCTCCAAAATGAAGACCGAGGAACTGGAACCCCCACAGCACTTGCAGAGTTTGCAAAGCCATCAGAGCAGTGTAAGTATGTGCAATTATGTTTATTTATTCAAGTATGGTATGATTTTCATGGTACTGGAAATCTTTTGAGGGTCGCTACAGAAGCCTGACTTGAAACTGTTACACTCCACAGAAGGTATGGATTAAAGAAAATCAGATGGAAAAGAAAATCCATGTTTTGAGCACAATCCAGCATTTTCATGGCCAAACACACGCTATCTGTAAGGTCAGAAAGCTGACAAAGGCTTCAAAAACATACCACTAAATTTCCTTTTTGTGACTTATTAGCAACAGCAAAGTAAGTGTCTGCTAAGACACGAACTTCACACCAGTGGTAATTTAGCCAGGATCTTTATTTCTATCAGTTGAGATTTTCTTCATGTCCTACAGTCATTATTAGGGAAGGCAACTATCCTGAGGCCAATTTTCCTATATAAAAAGAGCTCAGTGTTGCAATGATGATAAATATCCTCCTTTTTGGGGGCTGTGAGCTCAAAAAGCAGCCTCTGCTAAAGAAACAAGTGAGAAAAATAACCTTCTGGGAGGGCACCACTCTTCAGTTCAACTCTGAATACTGCACATACTTTGCAATGTCATAATTCCACATTATTGTAGAGCTCTAACTTAGCTCTTTTCACACAATGGAACAAGCTCCCAGAATAAATACATATATTTATTTATATATATATATATACATACACACCTGTTGATGGACTCCTGGTTGAATGCGATAACTTCCACTTAAACCTACCAACACCTGAAACTCTTCTGGAGAAGCTGATTCATTTTTAAAGAAGCACAAAGCTTTATTTAAAGGTAAACTTTAAAGAATTGCCAGCAGTACTCCCAACATTATCTACATCTAGAATGTAATGAAAATTAGATAAGCTGCAGAAAAGTTTGGTCCGATGAGGTTACGAAATGCTCTGATAAAACTTCAACATTCATACAGAAAAACCTGAAAATAAGCTTTATTAAGCCAGTGCTGGAATTATCCTTAGAAAATAAATATTGAAATGCTTTTACCAACTAAAAAAAAAAAAAAAAAAAAAAGAGTTTTAGGATAATAAAAGTAGAAAAATAAGGAAGATGTACCAGCTTGAACCATTAGCAATCCTGATGTTACTGAACACTATGTTGACATTCACAGCTTCTAAAATGATCCCAAAGCACATTTTCAGATGATTTTTTTTTCTCCTTTCCAAAATTCTGGCTTCTAAATCCCAACCATGCAATGGCAGAGCATTTCTTCTTATACTCACTCCATTTAGTTCTGCCACAAACCTTGAACCAAGCCATGGAGAACTTTCCCCAGCTTTTTGAAGCCTCCAGGTGAAACACAAAAAGTAATTGAGAGGCTTCTACTTCACCAGAGAAGTATCAGGGCAGACCTCTTAAAATCAAAACTGATAAATTATATACTGAGATTATATATCCAAATATATTTTTATATATATATATATATATATATAGGAGCACAGATCCCACTTTTTCACAGAGTAAGAATGTAGTTTGGCAAACAGTACAAGTATCAAAAAAATTAATCTCTGTGTACCACACTGAATAGTCTACAGGACTGCTAAGGACAACTTAAACCTTTCCTAAAGGTCAGTACTTCTTCCGTTTGGAAAAAAAACCACCAAAACAAAAAACCCCAAACAAACAAAACCCCAAAAAACCACAACAAACCAACCAAACAAAAAAGAAAACAAATAAAACCCCACCAAACTAAAAAAACTCATCAAATAAATCACCCCCCAAAAATCCACCAGAGCAAACCCCAAGTCTTGTCCTGTTTGCTCAGTTTTTTCCAGTTCAGGACAACGTGAAATGATTTTGTGAGCAGAAGTCAGCACTTCTGAAAGGACAGACTTCTTTGTAGCTGAACACACACCACAAAGCACTTTTTCCCCTCCTTTTCAACTGTGCAAAAGTGCTTAAGCATTTAGTTTCCCTCCCATGCTCCCAGCCACGGCACAGGTGAGCAGCACCTCACAGAGCTCTGGTTTTCTTTGCAGACCCCCAACAGGACACTCCACAAAATTATCTCTTCTGTAACATGTTTCACTGACAGTGCAACCCCACCCCAAGAACATAATCAAGGGGGAAGTTTTGCTTCAGACTGAGTGATGGAAACCATAAAATTGTTCCTAGAAGGGCATTTAAATACTTCATAATAGCATCCGCCTCGTAGAATTGAATCATAAGTTTCTACAGCTATTGTTTTTTCGAAAGAGGAGATAAGGTTCTCAAGAAATGCAGAAGTACGTAGAGAGCACTGATAAGAGCTTTTGCACATTTGTCCATGGGGTAAACAGCCTTGCCTGAGCCACCCCTTGGGAACGCAGCTGTGAGAGGCTGAGGGACACGAGGAAGCTGGATACCCCATGGATAGAGGCGCTGCAGGGGACACAGGACACTTGCAGTGTGCACAGGCCTGGGTGGAGGGCACAGAACTGCCTGGGGAAGGGGTAGCAGGCACCCAGCCCTCGGTGGTGCCTCTCCTGCTCACAGGGCACTCCTCAAGTGAGGTACTAAACTCTACTCTATCCCCTCCCAGAAAGGGAGACCTGCAAGTAATGCCCCCCATTGCCACAGAGGCATCAATCCCATCCCCTCACTGCACTCCCGTGGAAACTGCACCTCAGCACTAGCGGGATGGGGCTCAAACCCCTTCCCCTCACGGACCAGAACCCCCAAACCCCTTCCCCTCACGGACCAGAGCCCCCAAACCCCTTCCCCTCACGGACCAGAGCCCCCAAACCCCTTCCCCTCACGGACCAGAGCCCCCAAACCCCTTCCCCTCACGGACCAGAGCCCCCAAACCCCTTCCCCTCACGGACCACAACCCCCCAAACCCCTTCCCCTCACGGACCAGAGCCCCCAAACCCCTTCCCCTCATGGACCAGTCCCCCTCAAACTCCTTCACTTTCTAGAGTAGGGCCTCCAAACTTTTTTTCCTCACAGACGAGACCTGCCAGGCTCCTTGACCAACTGCCCCAAACTCCTTTCCCTCATGGAGCAGCCCCACATGAACCCCTTTCCCTCAGGGACCGCAGCACTTGAACCACTTTCACTCACATAACAGTGACCCCAAACCCTCTTTTTCCCCTCAGTGACCAGTGGACTGAACCCTTTCCCCTCATGTTCGACAGCCCCAAACCCGCTTCCCTCATGGAGCAAACCCCACAAACCTCCTTCCCTCAGGCACCAGCGCCCCTCAAACGAGAGGGCCAAAGCCCTGAACCCCTTCCCCTCAGAGACCAGTCCCCCTCAAACCCCTTCCCTTTCCAGAGTAGGGCCCCCAAGCCCTTTTTCCTCTCACAGATGAGACCCACCAGGCTCCTTGACCAGCTCCCAAAACCCCCTTCCCTCATGGAGTGACCACAAATCCTTTTTTCCCCCCTCAGTGACCAGTGGACCAAACCCCTCATATACCAAAGCCCTTTCCCTCATGGAGCAGACACCACGAACCCCTTCCCCTCATAGAGCAGTGCTCACAAACCCTTTTTTCCCCTCAGTGACCAGTGGACTGAACCCATTCCCCTCATGTACCACAGCTCCAAACCCCTTTCCCTCACGGAGCAAACCCCACGAGCCTCCTTCCCTCAGGGACCAGTACCCCTCAAAACAGACGGTCACAGCCCCCAAACCCTTCGCTTCAGGGACTAGTACCCCCGAATCCCTTCCTTTCGCGGAGCAGTGCCCCCAAACCCCTTTTTTCCCCTCGGTGCCCGGCGTCCCGAGCCCTCTCCCCTCACGCCGCCCTTCCCGCCCCGTCCCCCGAGGCGCGCGCCCGGGGCCGCCCAACGGCCGCCGCCTTTCCCGCCGCGGCCGCCGAAGCCGCGCTGCGGCGCGCGCGTCACGCCGCCGCCGCCGCCGCCCGCCGCGGGCCAATGGGAGCGCGGCGCCGCCTGCGCCCGCGCTTTGCGAACCGGGAGGCGGGGCCCCCGCCGCCCGTGAGTGACAGCCGGGCTCGGCCAATCAGAGGGCAGCGCTCCCCCCCCGCCTCAGCGCTGCTGGGGAGGGGGCGGGTCCCCTCCGCTCGGCCCCCCCGCCCCTCCGCGGCGCGCGGCGGATTGACAGCGGCGCGGGCCAATGGGCGCGGCGGCCGCCTGCGCGGCGGCACCTCCCGGGGCCAATGGGAGCGGGCGCTGGGCGGGGCCCCCGAGGTTTCCAAACGCTCCGCGGCGCCATGGGCTGAAAACTAAACCGAGATGGAATCTCCCAGTCTGAACCGGTTTGAGCCGGTTCCGAGCCTGTGGCATTAGGAGGGGGAGACGCGCCGCGCTCAGTCCCCGCCGCCGCCGCCGCGTGTGTGACCCGCTCGTAGGGGACCCGAAGCCGAGGGGGTCGCCGAGTTTAGTGCGAGCCGCTCCAGGCGGGGGGGCGGCGGGGATGGGGGCGAACTGAGCGCCGGGCGGGGAGGGCGGCAGCCGCAGGGGCAGCGAGAGCCGGCGGGGCCGGGCCTGGGCGGCGCGGGAGGCGCAGCCGGGGACGATCCCCCCGCAGCAGCGAGGCCGCAGCGCCGCGCCGGCCCCTTCGGCGGGGCTGAGGGGAAGGCGCGGAGCGGAGCCGGGCGCGGAGCCCCGGGGGCCGCGGCGGGCGCCTGGTGCAGCCAGGCCGGGCACGCTGCGAGGGCAGGAGGAGTGGCGCCACTAACCCCGACCCACCGCCGAGCAGCGAGCGCTCGTTTTCCTCCCCCCACCCTCCTCTTTCAGTGGTGATTTTTTTTTTTCCCTCCTTCCGTGGTGTGGCTTCTTTTTTTTTTTTTTTTTCCTTCTTCCGTGGTGGTTTTTTTCCCTCCTTCCTTTTTTTTTTTTTTTTTTTTTAATCGAGAGGGTTTTTTTTTTTTTGGTGGTCTTCTTTTTTTTTTTTTTTTTTTTGGTGGCGTGCGGTGGTGGTTAGAAACTTGGCTCGCCCGCCCCTACTTTCTGAAGGAAGAGGCTGTGAGAAACCCCTAGGTAAGCGAGGGCTGGCTGAGGTGTGTGTGGGGGGGTCGCGATGGGGAAGGAGGAGGGGGCAGAGGGGGGATTTTTGGTGGGGTGTTCATCCGCATGCGTGCCCGTGCGGTGGGTACGGAGCGTGGTGTGTGCCGGCAGAGCGGTGATGGATCCCGCGGAGAAGCCCTGAGGGGCGGGGGTGCGCCGCGATGGGGTTCGGGGTACGAGCATCCCCGGCCCGGCCGAGCGCGGCCGCGGGGGCAGCGGGGGATGCTCCTCGTGGGGAAGGGGCCGGGCGGGCCGGGGCCGGGCACGGGCGAACCCCGTGCGGCATAATCTGTAAATTATTAGGAGTGGAAGTTTCCAGAAATATTTTTTTGTGTGTGTGTGTGCGTGTGTCTGTGCAGCAGTATTGAAACGTCCGCCTGCATCACGTGGGGGAGCCCTGTATAGAGCGCAGGGCTGGAGCCCAGGGGAGGAGGAGGAGGAGGGAGGGGCTGCGGGGCCGCCGCGCTCCGCAGGGCCCCGGCCCGCCCGACCCACCGCCCGGGCTCGTTCCCCGCCGCCAGCCGGGTCCCGCCGCCCTTTCCCGGGAAGGGCTTCCCGGGAGCCGCTTCCCGGGAATCGCGGCCCTGCCCGCCCTCCGCGGCGCTGCGGCGGCAGCCGGGGAAGGGCCGCCGAGACGGGTGGGTGGGAGTTATTTCCAGCCCGAGAGGAGCGCTCCGAGGTGCGGGGCAGATGTGATTTAATCCGGCTCGTCCTCCCGCTTCACGTGTGAAGCGGCGAGAGGGGGAGAGGTGCTTGGGCTGCCGTCGCTGGTGTGTGGAGTGTGATGCGAGCGCGGCGTTTCCAGCCGCTCGCCACTCCTGGGTGGGATTTGCGAGTGATGCAGCTGATTCCTTGGAAGAGGAGGGCACTTCACTTGCATGGCGTGCTTGGGAATGGGGCAGTTACTCTCACTGGGTGGTTTGGTTTTTTTTTTTTTAATCGCTGCCCCCAGTGAGCTTTAAATAGCTGGGTTGAAGGTGCTCTAGGATTCGTGGTGAATACTCAACATTTCTTCCTATGAAATGCCTGCTCTTGTTGCTGTGCTGCCGAAATGAATCGGGTCTAGCATAACAAGCAAACTGTTGTGTTAAAGGTCCAGGGTCATCGAGAGTTGGGATAACTGTGTAAACAGTGCTGTAAATGCAGTTCTTTTGACCTTCGGTAGATGTCACATTCTTGCCATGTTGTAGGTTGTAGTTCAGATTTTTTTTTTCCTTTTTTCTTTTTTTAAACTTTCCCTCTTTAGTTTCTGTTTTCCCGTTTATTGGCAATCAAGAACTGATCAGTGGCGGGTTCCTGGAGCTGAGGTTTAAACCCGATCCGGAGTTTGGGCGCGATGGGGGAGGGAGAAGTGCGGGAGCGGAGTAAATCAGAGATTACGAGCTCCGTGTGGGGACCGTGTCAGGAGTTGGGCGCAGTTGGTGTTGACCACGAAGCCGCCATTTCTGCGTTGCAGCTGCCGGGGAGGTGTAGGTCGTTCCGAAGATAATGCTGGGAGTGGCGAAGGGCCCTATTCAAAACATTTCCTTTCTGCTCCCATGTGGTGAATGGCTTCTCCTGGTCACGCGGCTCCTCCTTTGCCCTCTCGGGGCTGCGTGGAAACCACCGAGGGAGGCTCCGACCTGGAATGAATGGTCCTTCCTACCTGAGGCCATTTGGGGCAGTTTGGAGAGCGCTTTCCCGGCTCCCGCTTGAGCCCTGGAGGCCCAGATGTGGACAAAAAAAGGGCGTGCCTGGAGCCGCGTGGCCGAGGGAGCATTCACTGCTCTGGTCCCGTCCACGGGGGCACTTTCCTTCCTGTGCTGTTGCTCAGTGCCCTCCTCGTCTGCCAGGTGACATTTCCAAGTGTCCTCCTGACCCAAAGGAATGACATCAAGAGTGAACTCAGCCTTCCCTGCTGTTCTGTTTCTCGTTTCCAAACTTCGCCTTGCGATTTTGAAAACTTTGGGAGCTGGGGGAGGGAGCGTTAATTAAATGTTAATTTATTTTGTTTTCTACTGGGTGTTCATTTCCTTCTGGTTTTCCAGGTAGATGTAAAAAAGACTGACTGGTGTTGGAATGGAGCCCTCCAAACTAATGTAGTGATACCGACGTTTTAACTTGAAAATCCAATTAAAATATTTGGGTTTGAAGCTATTTTTATATATAGAAGTAAAAGAAAGCGCTTGAGACTACTTGCAAATACGCATTTCTGAACAAAAGACTTTCCTTGTCTGAATGATACTGTAGGACTTTCACTTAATTAATTAGTAGTTACAAGGGTTGAGACACAGGTTTGTCTTGCTCCTTACTTTTGAGCATGACTAAAATACATAAAGCATAAATCAAATTCTTACTTACACATGGAGTTTTTAGTAAGAGCACACCTGACTTCGGGTTACCCCGAAGAAGGGTTGGCTGGGTGTGTTTCTGGAAGAGTTTCAGATTGTATCTCTCCGAGTATGCACATGGCTCTAGTGAAACTTTTTCATTGATCCTGCAGTTGTCCAGGCTTGACTTCTGGCTGGTTGAAAGAGCAGTTTTGTATCAAATTTGTACCTTTGCAGAGCTCTGAAAAGAGGGGGTGAGTGGCACAGAGCTGCTGTAGAGGTGGAGGGTGGGATTATGTCTTAACAGTCACTGTGAGAAAAGGGCAATAAACTTGATTAGGTGTCTCCAGCATGAGTGGTGTGTGTGTGTGTGAAAAGGGTAGAGTATAATTTACCATACAAAATCTTATGGCTTCTGGCTAATTTTCCTGCTTTTCACGATTATCTTTTTCTTGTACCACTCTTTGGCTGGTGAAGCATCTTCCATGCACACCCCACCTGACTCCCCTTTGTGTAATATTGAGGCTGCTCTGTCTAGGACAAAGAGTTAAAGAGTGTGTCCCTGCTTTTAGGGGACCTGAAAGCTCCAGTAGAATTCCATTTGAGTTGGAATTGCTCTCACGTGGCACAGAGTAACCTGCTGATTTAACACTCCCTTTGCTTCGTGTTCTCAAAGTGTCTTCAGTCAACTTATTTGGTTTCAGTGGTCATTTTTTTACTTGTATGTAGTTAACTTGCAAGGTGGTGTTTTTCTCCCCCCCTCAAGTAGTTGAAAAATGCCCTCTGGCTCATTTCTTGCCTGTGTGTGTAGATCACGTTTCAGCTGCAGGCCCAAGTGTTTAAAAGCTTTTAGAACTCCCTTAAATGTGCCTGTTTGCTTTGGGAACTCGATATTGGGCTGAGATGGCCCGTGTGGGGGGTTTGGGTGTAATGATCTGAGGGGTTCCCACCAGCAGAGTTACTGGTTGACACTTATTTAGGGACTACTAGGGGTTGAAATAAGTTCTAGGGTGCTGATAATGCAGCCCATTGACCAGTCAGGTTCTTATTGAATGTTTTACCTGTTGAAAGCCCTGAGAGATGAGTTGGGGCAGTAATGTATGAATTTTTCAGGGAAAAAAAAAAGGCAGTTTATCCTGTTGTGTTCTCCCAGCCAAAGCAGGGTTGGATTCAGTGCTACCTCCTACTGCAGACACAAGCATCTCGTTTCAGTGGGATGAGCTAAGTTGAAACACTTGCTTTGCAGCTGCACCTGATCATAATTTCTTACTAATTGATCCTTATTTTTATTTCAAATTTCTTTTGCAGTAATCTATGCCAGCAATTATGACAATGTTAGCAGACCATGCAGCTCGTCAGCTGCTGGATTTTAACCAGAAACTGGATATCAATCTCTTGGACAATGTGGTGAACTGCTTGTACCATGGAGAAGGTGCACAGGTAAGGTGGGCTTGGAACCTGCTCTTGTTGACCCTGTTTAACCTTAGAACAAATCAGTTAAAAAAAATGAATTCATTAAAAATCAGGCCTATTAGCGAAGTTACTGTGCTGGTGACTGGCATGTCACTGTGAATGTCCTGTGAATTCCTATTGTGAAATGACACTTAGGAAAATGTTTGGAGTGTGTTCATTTTTAGCTTGCCTTCTGCTGTGGAGAGGTGTTAGCAAGGTCACTTCTGCTTGCAGCTCACCTTTTCTGACTTAATTCTTCAGGAAGGTCTGAATTACCAGTTACTTGTTCTCATGGACAGGACTGTGAAGCCATAAATTCAACGTTGGCTTCGCTGAGAAATCGTATTTAACAGAACAATGTTAGTGATGTTATTTACTCTGTTTATAAAGAAGCATGTCACACATATCTAAGAGAAGAGTTTGTTCCTCTCTTGTGTCTGGTCTTTTTTTGCCCACTGCTGTTTGCACAGGTGGTTCTTGGCACTATTTGGGCTTGGTGCAGATTGTGAATTACTAAGTTGAAATGTAGGGCCTGGGTGCATTTGTGTCTTTGCTTATGTTGCCTTGAAAGTGAATCTTGTATTGCTTTTATCTATTTCTTGAACTGCTTTGGAAATAAGACTGAAATGTTGGAAGCAAGCATTGCTATGAGGGTGTTGGCACAGTTCCTCCTCTGGCAGATTTTAATTGTCCCTGCTCAACAAATCAGGAGTTCCAATGTCAGGCATCTCTCACCAAGATAGTCTTGTACAACAATAAGAAGTGAATTAAATGAGGCAAAGTAGTCGATGCTTTTCTATTCCTTCCAGCTGTTAGAATAAACAACAATATACTTGCTTTGTTTATCTGTTCAGAGGGAAAAAAAAAAAGCTTTTGTAAGGCTTACTAATGTGAATTCCTACAGGTTTTGAAATACCTTGCTGTGATTTGAAATATTTGCATTTCGAGTGTCCTAAATTCAAATAGGCCCTTGCTGGAATTTTTTTTTAATGCTCAAATGACAGTGAATACTTGTATTTTTTGCCTTCAAAGTATGGACTTCTGAGCACTTGTTTTGTGCTGTGTTTGTTTGCTGCCTTACAAAACAAGGGATGTTTATAGCATTGCTTGGTTTGAATGGACTTGAAAAAGTTGGGAAGGTTTTTGAGGAAAATAAGGGATTAACACTAAAAGAGAATTATCAAATTGCCATTGTTGTGGCATTGTGAGAAGTTGCTTCACTTAAAAAAGCTGGATTTTAGTCTCCAGTGTTTGGAAAATAATTGCAATAAGAAGCAAAAAAATTCAAGAGGTGGTGTCTTAACTGGCAGAAGTGAATTATGATATAAAGTTATTTGAAATACATGTACTAATAAAAGCTTTTTAGCTGTTTTAGTACATTTCCAAAGGTGGAGATGTTCCAGTCAGTCTGAGCTTTTACCTCTCCCAGGGAGTTCAAAGGGTCCTACAGGAAAAAAGATGGCTCTGTGTGGAGTCTGAGAGCTCAAATCAGAACGGGTGACAGGAATAATGGAAGTTGAGGAAACGAAATATTAAAATTGGGAAGATTTAGCAATGGTTTACCTGGACTAGATTAGGGTAATGTTGGGGTAAAACAGGTTTAAAATGCAGCCTGGATGGCCTGTGCTGAACTTGCTTTCAGATTCACCTGTCTCCTCCTCCTGCTTCAATCTTATCTCTGCTTGCAAAATTGTTATCTGCTCATCTGTGTTAGGCCAGAAAGAAGCTATTTTCTCTCCTAAACCTTTAAATGTTTTTCTCTTCTTAGCTTTTTTTTTGGGTTTACTTCCTGAAAAGAACGGGTGTCCCCACCCCACACATGACTAAGGAGATTTCATACAACTCCTGGGTGGTTTCCTGCTCTCCTCCCAGACTCCTCATTCCACTGAGCTGTTAAACCTTCACCTGGCCACAGGGATTATTTGCTGATTTCTTCTTGGTACTAACACCACCACGAGGCTTTGTTCTTGACTGAGCATTACTGTTAAATTTATGCTGCTCAGAAACTACAGGAGTTGATGTCCAGAAAGGGGAGGGGTTAGTGGGTATGACAGTTGAACATTCCAGTGTTTAGGAGAGGGACGTGGAGTGTCTGTAGTTTGTTGGTGTTGAAATTTGATCCTGTGACATGTCACCAGTATTAGAAGCAGAAAGGAGGCCAGTATGAAAACACACTCTCAGATTGACCCTGGAAGTAATGCAGCTATTCCTTCCCTCTTTGAATCGTATCAAAAGCGCTGATTTATCCTTTTTTTCTTTCTTTTTTTTTTTTTAATTCTGCTGCCATACTGTAACAACGTGGCTCCACTGGCCTTAACCAGTGTTTGTGTGGTACTTGTCCATGTCAAACCTGCAGGGACTTCCCTGCTGCACAGAGTCACTGTCAGACTGGGAATTGCACCACTAGGATCATTTATACCACGTAGGGATGCCAGGATTTTACAGATAATTTAGGCATTTTTGCTCTTCACTGTTGTGGCTTCCAGTTTTATTTTGTAAATCCCATACCCAGTTTGTCTGTTTCTTGCATTATATGTATGTAGATTTTGGGTCTTGATTGGGTTTCTGTCTTACTGAAAATACTGTTTTCTTGTGCCAGTTGATGATTAGCTCTGGTGTGTCCTTGGAGCAGGCCAGAAATCTGCATGGCTGTAGTAAAGTTGTAGCAGCTGAAGTTAATCCTGAAGTAAAGCTTGAACTGCTTTGTAATTCTATTGAATTGGCTCTGCAGAGAGCAGTGAAAGGATGAACTAAGTTCTAAGTTACCTGTGAATGTTCCTTTTGTTGGTAAGGCAGTGTCTGATAATTGTAGGGGCTGTGATTTGCAGCGAGGTTTGTCAGTACAGCTGCGCTTTTGGAAATAGCAGACATCATTTTGGCTCCCTAAAAAATGCTTATGGACATGCAGGCCTTTGAAGAGGGTGACTGAAATGAATCCAGCTGTTCCAACGTGTAATTGCTTCAAATGAGGTTTTGCAAGTTGCTGAAACCACAGCATCTTGTACAATAATTGATCATGTCAGTCCCCAGGAAGAGCCAACCATCGGCATGACCAACTCCCTTCCTCCCCCCCCAGTCAGTGTTATTCCTGGTTTGTGAGCTGTCACATGCACCAAGGATTCCTCAGAAGCAGGGATTGGAGACCTCTAATGCTCTGCTCCTGGATTCTTCAAAATCCAGCCTGTGATTCCTAGCTCAGCAGCTTTGCAGTGTGATGCAGCACTCCTCGAGGCTGCCACTTCCCAGGGGTGTTTCCACTGCAGCTAGAAACTTTGGCTGCTCTTGAGTGGAGTTTTATCAAGATGACTTTCCCTGTAACGTGTGATGGTCTGGATTCATTTGGTATGGAAGAGTGAAAGTAATTCTTGTCTTGCATCAGTGGCTTTTGAAGTTTGATTGGTAATAAACTTCAGCTGGCACAGAGGGAGGCTTAAGGGACTTGTTGCTGCTGGTTGAGGTCGGCCTAACTCTTGGATGAGGGATTTAAAGTGTTCCATGTTGATGTCTTCACTGAGAGTATGTAATTTCTTAAATAATCTCCCACTAACACTGTTTTTAATCAAACTTGCTTTTAGCAAAGAATGGCACAGGAAGTGTTGACTCACTTAAAAGAACATCCCGATGCGTGGACAAGAGTTGATACAATTTTGGAGTTCTCTCAGAACATGAACACCAAAGTAAGCAAATCAACTTTTATTTATATTCAGTTCTCCTCTTTCTCCCATTCATAAACTTTGAGGAAGGTATCTCATTTTTAGCCACAGGCTTTCTTGATTATCCAACCGCATTTTTTTAATTGCCTTGTTCTCAAAGTCGGCTTTAAACAAGAATTGTAAATGGATAAAATATTTAGCCCTCCTTTTACATTGACAAGAGTTCCTCCCCCCCCCTTTTTTTTTTTTTGAGGATGAGCTAAATTGGAAACCCCAAATTTTTCTGAAGGCACGTAAAAGCCAGTTGCAAAGACTGGTGTGTCTGCGGACATCCGAGTCACAACTCTCCTAGAGCCACGTTTTGTCCTTGGGGAAGTGCTTGGCTGTTTGTAATCACAGTAAAAGCCACGTGCACTTAACTGAGGAGAAAATCGGTCCCTGGGAGTGTTAAAATAGAAACCTTGAAGATTTTGAGCAGTCCATGAAAGTTAATTAAGCCCCCCAAACTCTGTAGTGTGAGATCAGTCTTTACTGCTGTGCAGAACACGTTTGCTTTGTACTGCTGTGTGAAATCCATCCATCCATCGTGGGAGAGACTAAAAGGGGCACCAGTCAGGGCTTTTCCTGCAATTTTAACTGCTTTGCCTTAAGACTTCTTAAGTTTGAACCTAAAATGTGTTTTCACTGTCTGAAGTTGATGATTATTATCTCAGATAACTGACATGCATGTTTTTCTGCTGGATACACACTGTGTTCAAACAGAAAAAAAGTCGTGTTTGGATGGTTTCTGAAGTCATGTGATATTCCTGAAGCAGTTCCATATTTTTCTTTTTTTCCTTGCTCTCTGAAGTTGAGGGGAAAACAGTTTAAAGAACTTCCTCAAAGTAACACCTTTAAGTAACAGTGTTTGCCTGTTTGCTTGCCTGGTAAACTTTGCTTTTTATACTGACAGACATTACTAATGTTTAAGTCGATTTATCAACAGTATTTTTAAAAACTCAAAATTGTGTCTTGTGAAAAAATGAGATGATTAGAGGAACAGAAAGAAAGCAACAGGTAAAGAATTCTTCCATTTACCATAAAACTGCAAATGATGTGGTGCTCGATTTCTGCACTCTGACATTTGGCTTTTTTTGTGCGATCATCTTTTTTTCTCTTTAATTGAAAGCTTGTTAACACTACCTGATATTAATCATAATGTTCCATTATGTTGATTGCTTGTAATAGGAAGAAAAGGGGTGTCTTCCTGTGCAACTGACACAGCTAGGCTTTGACGGCAGGCCTCCACAAGGTCTACCCTTTTGATTCCCTTTAACTCAATTATTCTGTTCATCAATTGTTTATTTTTTTTTTTTGTTTTTTTTTGGTTCTTGGGAGGTGGGAGGGGAAAGGGGATTCGCTGCATAAAATAAGTAATAAAAGGTGCCGTGGAGATTTCTACCATAAGGGATCATTGCCTGTTTGGTTTTTTTTTTGGAGTTTTTGCTGTTGCCTGTCCCTCATCTTCATAACTGGGCAGTGAATTAGGGAATTAGGAATAAGCAGAGGGTTTTTGATGAAATTCTTTTAAGGGGTTCCCACGTTGCAGCGGTTGATTAAAAACCCCGCAGTTCAAATGGCAGAACTTGTTGAAAGGTGTCTTAACTTTTTTGTGTGTCTCATTGTCAGGGGGATAGAAATAATTAGACCCATCAAATCCAATGAAGCTTAAAAACAAAGTAAAAAAGCCTTGCAGGGTGTTCAGGCAGGCTGAGGAAGCCCTTCCAGTGGGATGTGCAGTTGGAAGTTGTCCTGCTGCAGTACTTGATGAAAAACCTGATAGGTCAAATGGCAGAACTGTGGAAGTGGTGTAGGTGACTGTTTTGGGGCTAATTATAAACCAGAAATTAGTCAAATGAAGCTTGAAAACAAAGTAAAAAACCCAGAGGGCCCTTTGCAGGATGTTCAGGCAAGAATGAAGAAGCCCTTCCAAGGGTATGGCGAGAAGGATGTGCAGGTGAAGGTTGTTCTGTTGAAGCTGATTAAAAATCTTGATAGTTCAAATGCCAGAGCTGTGGTATTGCTGCCAGTGATTTTTTTGGGGGGGTTTAGTGTATCTAATTATCAGGGAAACATAAAAAATTAAACCCATCAAGTCAAATGTAGCTTAAAAAAAAAAAGGAAAAAAAACCCCAAAGGCCCCTTGCAGGATGTTCAGGAAGGCTGATGATGTTTTGTAATTGGTGTCAGTGGCTGTTTTGGGCTTGGTGTATCCAACTGTCAGGGAAATACAAAAAAAAATTAGAACCACCAAGTCAAATGAAGTTTAGAACCAAAGTAGAACACCTTGCAGGATGTTGAGGCAGGATGAAGAAGCCTTTCCAACATGGAATGGTGGAAGGATGTGCAGGTGAGGGTTGTATGCAAAGGTTTTATTCCTGCTGCTGTTCAGTTTTATATGGGAGTCCAGGGAAAAAGGAGTATTTTTAGGATGGGGAAGAGGTGAACAGGACACTGCAGAGGGCAGAGCTGAAGCCACACGTGGAGAAAAGGAGTAGAAACCTGGACAGCAGGAACCTGGTGCAGAGTTTAAGGTGCAGGAATCCAAATGAGACATTGGAGCAGATAATGAGGGGTAGGTGTGGCAGATTGCTGGAGGTGCCTGTCCTTTTCTTGACTCGAGGAAATACCAAGTGGGGGAAAAAAAAAAGACTTGAAGATGAGGTCTGTCCTTAATTTGTCCTCAGGCTTTTCATTGAGCTTTGGCCATCTGGTGCTTTTGTGGAGTTAAACTAGACCTGCCATTCTGGTTGTTAAAGCTAAAGAAGTTTCACCTACAGAAAGAAGTTCGGAAGCAAAATGAACATTTTTGGTTAGCTGTCACCTGACAGAAATATTGATGTGTGCCTGTAGAATATAGACATTTCATAGGGTTTACATCTGCCACTGTCTGATGTAAATATTCGTCCTGTCAACTTTGTTAGGGGCTTTTGTAAGTGTATTGGGAGCCTGGATCAGTTGCACATAAGTCTATAAATTTACAGCAGTGGCTGAAATCACCTCCTGTGAAGCATTTTGCTTATGAATGTTTGTTTTTTTTTCATGAAAATTCCCTTGATTTCAGTCAGTTTTTCTGCCAGTTAAGTCAGCATACAGGTTAAAATCTAGCTGATAAACTTCTGCTGCTGACCATGGAGGGGAAAAAAAAATTACCCTGCCAACTTTCTGTAATCTATGATTTTATTTTATTTTTTTTGATGCCCAAGATTTTGGAAGGTGAAGGTGACAGATTATTTTACAAATGCAGGATGTGCAGGTGGAACCTCCTGGGAACTGAGGGTCAGGTAGAGAAGCAGAGGGATGTGGGTTATGTGAAGATGAGAACAGCAAAGCTGCCAGTTGAATGCAGTGTGGTTTGGGACAGCCAACATTGTGTTTTTGTAATGAAAATGAAGCTCCCATGATCCCTTTTGGTGGAAATGCTCCTGGTCCTACTCTGGGTAACAACTAACCTTTTTAAAGAGGAACTCTTATTCTCAGCCAAACTTTGAACTGTGGAAACTTGAGTTTACCTTTCAGGCATTTGATGTGATGTGGGGATTTTTTTTTGTTTGTTTTGTTTTTTTTTTCTTCTTCTTCCTAATCCACTGCAGATAAAGTGAAGGGGAAACTCCTCGGCCCCTTTTCTCTCCTGTCCATTCATGCTAATGGGGTTTTACTGCTGAAAGTTCTTTGATATCATCACAAACTCCTTTCCCTGTTACTGTGAGTTGGCAGTAGGGACAAATGGGCAGAGGGGAAATGGCCTTTACTGATTTCTGGGCAAACATAACGGGTTCCATAGGAAGGAATTCCTGAAAGGTAAAATGATTTCCAAGAGCTTATTCACATTTATTTTTTTTTTTAATTGTTCTTTGACTGAGCACAAAAGTTCATCTTTAAATAGTAGAAATAGCTGCCATATTGGGGTGGGTATTGAAATTAAATAAACCTGTGGGTTGTCTTGCTGTTCCTAAAGTAACACACCAGTGAAGTTTGGGAAATACTTTCTTTAGGAAGTGCCAGTGTCAGGACATGTGATGCTAAGACAAGATTTCTTCTTTTCCAGCTCTTAGAGGAACAATAGGAAGCTTGAGACCCCATCCAAGCTGCTAAATATTTTAGGAGCCTGGTTGTGTTAATGCTCAGACACAGGAGCGGTCATTTATGATACAAATTCATATCTGGCTGCTGCTTCTCCAGAAATCCAAAATTATCTGCCAGAGGGCTTGTCATTATTGGTTTTCCCCCCTCCTGGTGTGAGCATGATCAAACAGCAGGACTTAGCATAGCCAGGAATAAACCAAGGAAATGCAATGCATGAAACCTCAGTAAATGGGTGAATAGCCATGTATTTCATAAAACTGTTAGTTTAATAATCTTGAAGCCTTAGATGTTAAGTGTGAATGTCTGATTGATTGAATGAGAGTCCTGAGAGCTGCTTAGCCCTACAGTAACGTGCTCACATTTTGTTCTTCTCCAATTTCAGTATTATGGGCTGCAAATCTTGGAAAATGTGATAAAAACAAGATGGAAGATCCTTCCAAGGAACCAGTGCGAAGGTAGGGAGGGGTTTTTCCTTTCCTCATAACTCTGGGTGGTAACTGAGATTTACACTGTCAGTCCCTGTGTAAGTAATTTCCAGCTTCAAATACAAGAGGAGTATTTTTTTGTCCTGTAGTTAAGATTACCTGAGCTTTTGTGGATGATGAAATCACATCTTTCCTTTTTGTGGTCGTGGTCTCAGTTGGGGTGGTGAGCACCTGTAATTCTGCTCCACCTGGGAGCGTGTGCAGATTTGTGTGTGACCTTTTTGAATTGTTTTAAAATAGAAACACTGAAGGAATGCACAATTTTACCTATCAATGGTCTCTCATTCTAGGCATTCATGTGAGTGTATATACAGCTTGTATATAGATTGCT
Organism: Myiozetetes cayanensis; assembly: GCF_022539395.1. NCBI lineage: Eukaryota > Metazoa > Chordata > Aves > Passeriformes > Tyrannidae > Myiozetetes > Myiozetetes cayanensis. The sequence goes on along the minus strand of NW_026087411.1, from coordinate 3,321,319 downwards.
TGTAATTGGTGCAGTGTAGGGTAATTAAACTCCATTCTCCCATCACTGCAAGGAATCTGCAAGTCTGAAATGCTGTTTATTTTATGGATTTTTACCTCCCTTATGGGTTGCAGTTGACTTGTAGCTGTTGGCTGTGGTAAATGGAGGTGCCTCAGTGGGCCAGGAGTGGTGCTTATTCACGTGCTTTTCTGCCAACTCATTATGTTAAGCACAACCCCTTTAAATTATTGATGTTGAAGGTTGTCACTTGGCTTTTTATTAAAGGCAGCTTTTGGAACTCACTAAAGTTATCCCAAATCTCTGTGTTCTGCTGTGAGCTTTTATTAAATTTTTACTGCCCGTGCTCAGGTCCTGAAACTGCATTATTTAAAACAGAAGAGTAAATGGTGATGAAAACAAAGGTGGAGAGAGAGACTTTCACATTTTTGTGCTTGCTGCTCTTCTCACCTTTCCCCCCATCCCACAGATAAAGGGAAGTACTCTGGGAAAGCAAAAGTGAAAGTGAGGTTTCCATTCATTCTGCTGTTTGATGTGAAGGTTTCTAGGGAACAGCTTCAACTGAGTCTCAGACACAACAGTGCCCTTCTGAGACACTAAAAGAGCACCTTAGTTAATGAAATTAACTCTTCTGTGTGCTTTTAATAATTGGAGTGTCTCAACTTGGTTGTATCTTGCTGCACTCCTGGCTCTGAGCACTTAGTTCAGCATTTACAAGTTGTTCCCCTCCAAGTTCTTTCTCTCTGTGGGAGCAGAGCAGGAGGAAGGGCAGGAGTTGTGGTGCTGCCCACTGGTGAGGGGAGGTGTGGTGGAACAGATGACCCAGAGATGGTCTGTCTTGATAGTTTGGAACTCAACAAGTGCCAGATCCAGGATGTAATTCAGTAATTTTAAGTCTTAGAGACACTCAGTGCATAGAACAGGTGAGAAATGGTGGTGGATGAGGTCAAGAACTACCCTAACTAGAGCCTGATACAATGCAAAATAAAGTTACTGTCTGGAGCTGTGCAGTCAGCTTGGAGTATTTTATTCTTAATACTTTTCCTGACTTCCACACCTCCAGAGGGAAAAAAATCCTTCAGATCCTGTTTTAGGGGAACTGGGTTAGCTGGGTTGTACCTGTGTGGTTTCTCCTGTCCATCAGCAGTACAAGAACCGAATATATTCTATATATTGTGGCATTTGATCCCTCTTGGCCTCCTCAGTGGTGCAGGAGGGAGAATCTGTCCCATCTCTAATCCAGTTTAATCTGGTCAGTGGTGGTGGTTTTTAAGATTTTTTATTTATTTATTTATTTTTGCCTGGCACAAAAGCTCACTCAGGTTTGGCTGCAGAGCTCCTTCAGGTGGTTTGATTACCTGGCAGATTGTAGGGCTGGGTAAATGGAGGTTTCCTTGACTCCAGTCGTTCTTTGGTTGACAGGATTTTCCTGTTTGAAGTGGAACCAGTGGAATGTGTGTGCAGGGAACTGAAACTCAGGCCAACAAAGGAATGCTCAGTGACAAAGCCAATCGTGCAGGGCTCAAATCCGGTAGTTTTACCTCGTATCTTAATTTATAAAAGATGTCTTCTACGTGTCTATGTGATTTGTGTAGTAAATAGAGCTGACAAATCTTCCTCTTGGTTAGGGTGAAAGTAAATGCATTCATGAGAAAAATGCTGTTCCCCCTTTGTAGTCTTTAGGAGTTGAAATCAAGAGCAGACCTGAATTAAAGGCTCAGTGAATGAAGAAGTTTTTGAAACAACTTCCCTGAAAGTCGTTGAGGGAAATAAAACAATGTTGTTAATTACAGAGCCTGAACTGTAACTTTATTTTTAGATTATTTTTGTTCTCCTGAGCTGTACCTGGAGTTGTTCCTCAGAATGACTTGGTTTATTGGCCAGAGCTTTATTGCTGCTTCTGTTCTGAGTGCTGGGAGGTTTCAGCTGCCAGCCTGGAATTCCAAGTGCAAGTAGGAAAATGCTTTTTTCAGCTGTGTTCTTTAGACTCAAAGCTCAGTTCTGAAGTTCAGTTTTATTTCAAAACAGCTCTATATCTTGAGCTTTTCTGGCCCTGCTACCTTTTTAAACTTCAGTGAAAAGTTGTTCTGCAGGGAGTGCTTGGAATGGCTCTCCCGTGGACACAAATGATGACATGTGCTTTTCATTCCGGCCTCCCTCAGGGAGTGACATATTCCAGAACATCCCATACAGTGCTGAACTTGGCCCGTTCCCAGGGGATTGTGCCATCATTCCCAAAGTTCTCACTTTTATTGAGGTGATATGAGATTGCTTTGAACTCTGGTATCCTTTGGAGTCGATTGTTTCATAATACTCGCCGAGGATGGCATTTATGAAAGTGCTGTGCTCTCAGAAGGGTTTGGTAACAGTGTGAAAACCTGCCTGGGAATAAAGGATTCCTGGTCCTCAGCTCAGTGATACCTGTCATTAATCCTGCATTGGGAAATGAGATTGTGTTCCTGTGAACAGAGGGAGCTTGTCTGGAGTGTTTGGAGTTGCAGTGGATAAGCACTTCTTCATTATGAAACCCAAATTGCTTCTACAACTTCTCACTTGCCTTTTTTTTTTTTTTTTCTTTATTTTTTTTTTTCTTTTGCAAACTGAGAAGTGTTCAGAGAGATGCAGTTCAGTGTCTCCCAGGCAGGCCCTGGAGTTGAGAGTTAAGCTTTTGATGTAGTGGAAGCTACTGGAGAAGAGGTTTTTCTGTGGAGTGATTGGATATTTTAATGGAAATCTCTGGACGTGGCTTCATGAAGAGATGGTTTTTAATTCTCTGTGCAATGAAGGAGGAATGAGCTGCATGGCACTTCTGTGTGTGTGGGAAGACAGGCTCTTTTCCAGAGTTTTCGTGACTTTGCTGCTGAAAATCAAATAGATTATGGCTTGGTTTGGTTCACCACTAAGGGGCAAAGATGATCTGTGGGACAACATGGGAAAGCGTTGTTTAAAACTAAAAATAAGATGGTATTTTAACCACTTTTTGGGACTATTTAAACAGCTTAGTGTAAATGTAAATGCATACAAACATATCCAGAGGGGACAACTCAGCTTTAACATTTGAAATTACAATTTTGGTTGCAAAATAACGCTGAGTTACATTGCCCACCTGCTTCATTTATGCCTATTATTCTTTACCATAAGCAGAGAATTTATTCATTTCAGTAAATTAGTGTGAAAATTAGTGTGAACTCATATCTGCAGCACCAGCCAGAGGAATTTTCAACCCTTGTTCAGGAGTGTGTGAGTTCATGGTTCCCTGCTGTGTTTGGAGCTCCTATGCAGAGGGTACATGAGATGTCATTGCTTCTGAGGGTGCATCCAAAGGTTAAACTGTGGGGTATTCCTTGAGTTTAGGCCCTGGGAATTACTGATGTTGGATAAGCTGATGTTCCTCACTGTCCCAGCTCGGCTCAAACCATTGCCCAGCTCGGGCTCACCTGGGAAAACAACTTTCCCTCCAGGAGGTTTCCAGTTTTGCTGCGTTTGCCTCTCTGCAGTCAAGGACCTTTCCCAGGAGGACTCCGGTGTCTGCTGCACATCCAGGAATGTGCTGTCAGGCCTTGAGTTCATGTCCTTGCTCTGTCCTCCCTTCTTTTGTACTTTGTACTCAAGTACTTCCCGTGCTTCACTGACCAGAAGATGCCACCGCTGGGTGACAGTGACCCTGTCCAGCCTGTCTGATAATTGGGACATATTTGGATGATCTGCTGCTGACAAAGGTGCTTCCTCACCTGGGCACTTCCCTGCCAGCTTAGCCTACTCATCAAAGGTAGTTTAAGAAAGCTTTTAACTACTGAGCTTTCTTGGGAACTCTCTTTTTGTCCTAGTTTAGCCCTTGAGCAGGTGGTAGAACTGCCAGCTGTGTTGCAGTGAAAGTTTTGGACTGGGAAACAGGATTTGCGTGCAGGTTGTCAGGAGTTCAGTGCAGTTGTAGCATCAGGTGGTCTTCGAAGAGCATTCACCGTGCCCTGGGTGTTGTGGTTGGTGTGTTGATGTTTTACTCCTTTATTGGAAGGTCTGTTTTCCAGGAATAGTCTGTCCTCTTCCTGGTTGGCTCAGGGAAGGGGCTGAACTTGGCAGGTGTGTCGATGCCACCTTCAAACTCGTTCAGCTGCTTGTGATGGAAGTGGTTGTGTGGCTGGTGCATGTGCTGTGCCTGCCTCCCGAAAACACCACTTCCCTTTAACTTCCCAAAACATTTGTTGCACATCCCATGGATTTCTTTCGGCACATCCCATGGGTTTCTACCCTTGAGCAGTTTTTTTGGGATGTGCCCTGCTGAGAAATGGGAATGAGCCTGGGTGTTGATTTTTTTGTCCCAATATAAAGCTGACATGCATTTGTTCTGCTGAGGAGTGTCTTTCCTGTGGGATGAGAAAGAAATGAGTTATTAAATGTGGAGCAGAAACCACTTAAGGTTAAAAAGAAAAAAAAAAAGGGTAGAAAATTACAGTTAAGCCAAAAAAAGAGCATTAGAGAATTGGATAGCAGCTGCTGCTGCTTTGAAAGGATTAGGAATATGACTTTGTTCACTGGAAGATCTCAGCAGCCTGCAGCATGAAAAAGAGCAAACTTTGTAGGTTGTGTTTTGAGCTGGGGTGACCATTTGTACTTTTATTTTCATTTTTTTGATGGACAGGCTGTGGAGCAGAGCAGCTGTTTGTGGCTGCTGGTCTCAAGGCCAGATCAGTGGTAGCAGAATATTCAGATTGTTCCTGAACAGCACAATTCCCCTGATGCAGCAAGATGGAAAATAACATAAATTAGCAGTCAGAACTCTTAAGAACAATATTAACTTTTTAATTCCTTCTAGAAATGCAAAGGGTTGCAACAGTAGGTTTCCCTTAGTGGTTTGGCAGACAGTTACAATAGTTTAGTTTCTGGCACGGCAAACCTACTTCCATCCTATTTTAGTGGCTTTCATATCTCATTTGTGAATTGCTGTAATGCTTCAGCAAAGCGTGTTTATTTGTTAGCTTCAAAATACTAGGACAGGCCTGTGATGTCAGAGCAGTGCTTGGTAATAGCTCTTACCCAGGGACTGACAGTGCTGCTTATAATAACTGGAGCAGTGTGGATTGATCCCAGTTGACGATGATGAACAGCTTCATTTGTAATTGGAACTACCTGCAGAACAGCTCCTATCTAATGGCTCAAAGTCTAGAGCTGGTTTTTCCAGACTTCGTGGGAATGCAATTACTAAACTGTCTCTTTTAATCCTCTTGCTTAGGCCTGAAATGGGGAAAAAAAATAAAATAAAAAAATTACTAAATTTGCTGAAGTCTCAGACAAGTTTTAAAACTTAGCATAGTGGCTGTTTTGTGCATCCAAAATACCCTGTGGTAGGGTTGATAAAGGTGGATTTTTTTCCATGTAGCACACAGGAGGGATGCTCACTGACACAGGCAAATGTGGTCCTGAGAGGGGTTTCTTTTTAAAAAACACAGAGAGTCTGAAATCAGAAATATTTGTAACTACATCTGTGATGTCTGACATAGCTGAAAATAAATTCCCACTTCTCCTGCAGGTATTAAAAAATACGTTGTCGGCCTAATTATCAAGACCTCATCCGACCCAACGTGTGTAGAAGTAAGTGATGACTCCTTCAGAGGGGAGGACGAGGGAGGGGAGCTTTGGGCATAACCTGACCGATCTCTTCTCTTCCTCCAGAAAGAAAAAGTGTATATTGGGAAACTGAATATGATTCTCGTTCAGGTGAGCTGGAATTTTGCAAGTTTTAAACCTTGCTGTGAAGTCTCTGCCTTTGCCACACGTTGTATCTCACCTCGGCTGCTCCGCTTTGCAGATCTTGAAACAGGAGTGGCCCAAGCACTGGCCCACCTTCATAAGTGACATTGTGGGAGCCAGCAGGACCAGTGAGAGCCTCTGTCAGAACAACATGGTCATCCTCAAACTCTTGAGCGAGGAGGTGTTCGATTTTTCCAGTGGCCAGATCACTCAAGTGAAAGCCAAGCATTTGAAAGACAGGCAAGTAGATACATTTCAGCTTCATTAACGGGGTAGATTTTGTGCTTGCTGCTGTTTAGTTGGCTCTCCCTTTGTGTGAACACCTGCAGATGTCTCTTTCCATTTCTGAGAGCCAGTGGGTTTCTGATTTTTCTTTAGAAGCAGGGATACCTAACTATTGTACATGCTGGGATTTCTGCCTTGTTGCCAGTAGCATCTGCTGACTGATGGTTCCTGCCCTTTTAACAGATTGTATTCCCTAAGCCAGAAGTTGCAGGCACAGGATTCAAGCTACTTCAAACTATGCATTATTTCCAGGTGGCTTGTGAATGCAAGACCTATTTTGTGTGCATAGATATTTCTATTTAGGAAGTGTGGAAATGCTTAATTTTTGATTTATTTTGTTTTACAGCATGTGCAATGAATTCTCGCAGATATTTCAGCTGTGTCAGTTTGTGATGGTAAGTCCTAGTTCTTTACTGATGTTTTTAAGAACTCTGCCCCTCTCCTGCCAGTGTCACAATGTCATAAACACTTCTTGGTCCTTTACAGGAAAACTCCCAAAATGCTCCCTTAGTCCACGCAACTTTGGAAACTTTGCTACGATTTTTGAACTGGATTCCTCTGGGATATATATTTGAGACCAAGTTAATCAGCACACTAATATACAAGGTACTCCTGCAAAAATAAAATAAAATAAAATGAAAAGGACTGCTCTCAAAATGCAGCCCAAGCTGCAGCGAAGCTGAGAGTGCAGCACTCCCGTAACGCTCTTTATTGTTCTTTCCTCGACAGTTCTTAAATGTTCCCATGTTCCGAAACGTGTCTTTGAAGTGCCTCACAGAGATTGCAGGGGTCAGTGTCAGCCAGTACGAGGAGCAGTTTGTCACACTTTTTACACTGACCATGATGCAGTTAAAACAGGTAATGTCTGTAATAAATCTCCCTTTGACTGTCCCAAAATCAGTTTCTGAAGAACCTGCTGCGGTTGACGAGTTGACATCCATTAGATCAGATCTCCTGATAGGACAAGTGTTGTTCTTCAGTGGTATTTGTGGCACGATCAGAAGATGCTGAGTGTATTTTTGTGACTCATTTGCAGCTGTCTTGGTTTGATTAATCAGTTAATTTTGAGCACTTGGGCTGTCTGATGCAGAAAGTAGAGAGAACCACAACAGAATGTGCTTCGTGTTTCTTAAGTCTTAACCTGACCCAACTTCTGCAAGTTGCTATTTAATTTTTGGAACAGATAGAAACATGAATCATATAAAACCACACATGAAACTGTATGTAATTTGATGATTCCCCTCTGAGCAGTTCAGATTCAGGTACATGAGTCTGCAACTTTCCTTATTGTACTTGCATCATAAGTAGACAGTTAAGGGTTTTTTTGACAGTTTTTTCCTCTCTTTGCAATGCTGGTTCATCTTGAGGGTTCTGCATGAAAAGCAGAGTTTTGTTTTGTTTTGTTTTTTCCCAAAAGAGCAAAACATTTGCTGATACACAGTAGTTCTTCTGGATAAAAAGGCAAACTCCTGACTGTGCCTCCATCCTTTTTTTTAGATGCTTCCTTTAAATACCAATATCCGACTTGCGTACTCGAATGGCAAAGATGATGAACAGAACTTCATCCAGAACCTCAGTTTGTTCCTCTGCACGTTCCTCAAGGAGCATGGGCTGCTGATAGAAAAAAGATTAAATCTGAGGGAAACACTAATGGAGGTGAGTGCCTTGCTTTAGCCAGTTCAAAAATGTAAGCAAGCGTGTTTTCACACTCTGCAATGTAATTAATCTTAAATCATTATACTCAACCCCTAACCCTTAATGACTTTGGTTGCAAATATCCAATTGTAGCTCATGTAGAACTCAGGAGTATCACTTTTTTAGTTTAAAGGAACAACTGTCAGCAGTTCCCAGAGAATTCTTGAATTGGCAGGTAGTAAGTGTTCAGAACAAGTGGGAATCAGGTGAGCACAGCTCAAGGCTCAGGTTTTTGCTATATTAGACCTGTTTAAATGGCTGAAGCTGCCGTTGCATGTCCTCTGCAATTGTGTGCAAATCAAAGTGCATTTTTTAGATATTGCCTCCTTCCTCATCAGCATAACTGTGTTAAATTCTTCTTTATTTATAAAGCTTGATTCTGAACAGCTTTAGTCTCGTTTAGGATGTTGAAACGTTTAACAAAGTACTTAGGCTGGCCTAAAATGGCTGCAGATTTAACTTGATACATTCTGGTATTACAGGACCTGGTACAGGCCTTTCAAAAGCTCTGTCATTCTAACCTGTGCATTCCTGCACTTGGGATGCAGCAGATCTCCTGAAGTTGTTCCACAGATTCACTTGATCTGTGTGGACTAGGGAAGGAAGCTCCATCAGTTATTTCCAGTGAAATCACCAAGAGGAATTGATGTGTGTAAGATGAATGCACGGCTGTTTTAAATCCCTCTCTTGATGCTGTAGATGGAGATGCTCGATCAGATCTTCACCTTGTAGAACATTGCAAGTTGTTCCAGTACCTCAGCTGTGAAAATGTCTGCAGATTTTATCACCAGGGAACTGAAAAATTAGTTTAGGCCAAAAAATGTTTGTCTGTGTAGCTCTAATTTCTACAGTTGATGTCTCAGCTTGTCAGAATTGCATCAGTGGCTTTCCCTCCTCAGCCTGCTCTGGTTGTTCTGTCTGGAAAGAAGTTGAAAATGTCCTGGTAGATGACTTGTGTGGGAAGCAAAGGAGCAGAATTCCAGGGTAAAAGGACCCAGAACAAAGTAGCAGTAATAGTCTTGAGAACAGCAATCACTGACACCAGCTGTTGAGGCCTTTGAGGCTCTGGAAATGCCCTGCAGGAGCTCCAGAGGCCACGGGTTTGATAATTTACAAACAGGCTGGTTTGGTGATGGCGTTTCTTAAAGATGTCTTTAGGCTACTTCAGATCTGAGAATTCAGACACACTTGGAAAATAACAATAATTGACAGAACTCCTTGTTTGTGAGTTGCTCTGCCAGTCACAGCTCTGACTTGTAAGTGATGTCACTGCAGTGCTACTGCCTCTTCTTCCAAACTCTTGGTATTTTATCAGGATTTATCAGGGATAACTGAACTTGAAACAACTGTACCTCTGTAATCTATAATGGGCTGTTCAAACCACACCTTTCCAGGCTCTTCATTACATGTTGTTGGTATCAGAAGTTGAAGAAACTGAAATTTTCAAGATTTGTCTTGAATATTGGAACCATTTGGCTGCTGAGCTCTACAGGGAAAGTCCCTTCTCAACGTCTACTTCTCCACTGCTTTCGGGGAGTCAACACTTCGATGTTCCTCCCAGGAGGCAGCTTTACCTGCCTGTTCTGTCCAAGGTAACCCAGGCTTAAGGAAAGGCTCTGGAAAGGTCCAGATACTAAAGATTTTGCTTCTTGCAAGGAGTAACCTCAGAAAACTCCCCTTTCTTTGAGTAATTAGTAGTTGATTCAACTCTAGTTCTATAATCAGCTGCAATTGGGAAAATACTTAAGGTAACACCAGTGTATAACAAGAGTAAAAGTGGTGTTTCAGCTTTTTTAAGATAAGAGATGTGAGATAAGATATGAGACTTAATTTAAAAATAAATCAGTGTTAAATGGTTTCTTTTCACAGAAAGGCTGCAGTGTCACAGTTGGGAGTAAAAACCTCTGTGCTTGGGAAAAGTGATATTTAAAAGACCCCTACTATGACATAGGGCATTTTGAATCTAAAAAGTTTATCTGCTTCAGAGTTTGGGGTGTTTTAACTACTCAGTGTGAGCTGGATATCTAAGCTTTCCATGGCTGGGACCCTGTGGGAACTCTGGGAATGCTGTGGTGTTCCAGCTGGGCTCTGTTGGCTCTCCCCCAGGTCCGGTTGCTCATGGTGAGCCGCATGGCCAAGCCTGAGGAAGTCCTGGTTGTGGAGAACGATCAAGGGGAGGTGGTTCGGGAATTCATGAAGGACACAGACTCCATAAACTTGTATAAAAACATGAGAGAAACGCTGGGTAAGTGGCCTGGTTGGAATAAATATTTTTTATCAAATGCAGATGGGAACACCGAGTGTTTAATAACAGGTTTTTGCACCCGGGAGTGTGTGTGGAAAAGCTGTGGAAAGCTGTGGGATGCCAAGTGTGTGTGGATTATTTTTATCCTCACCCTTGTCCTTTGCAGGTACAGTCAGTGTAAAGTTAATTGTTGTAATTATTCTAAATGTCCACGTTTTTATATAGAATGTGGAAAAACTTTAGTGCTACTGTATAAATATTTGATTTATTGTATTAAGACAATTACTGTATGTCCTGAGCCTTGGTTCTATTTCCAGATACAGGATTATTTATATGAAAATGCAGGTTTGGTTCATATTGCTTATAGTGTATTATCTTGTAGGATTCACTTAAAAAAAAGGAGAATGTGGTGGGAGCTGTTTTCTGTGGTCCAGTAAAAATCTATTTCTGAACCTGGCCTTAAATTGCTCCTGACTTGCTGGGATTTAGAACTGTATGCTGGAGACAGTAATCCTATTAGGGGCTGATGCAAATGTCTGAATTGTGGTACCTGAATCTTCCACCTGGGCCTGTTCAGGACTGGTGTGGGAGACATTCATTGGTTTGGACTTCCCACATTGTTCTGAGGGAATTTACTGTCCATCTTTAAAACACAGTTTCAACAAATTTGTGTTTAAAGCATCTCATTTTGTGCTGAGTTCAGCAGAGGAGCGTTGCAATTGCCTGATGGCTTCACTGTATTTTTATGTCACTGCTTATGGAGCTACCATCCGAGTTGCTGCTTTAAAATGTTGCTTTTTCACTTGTTGATGCCTTTCAGTTTACCTGACACACCTGGACTATGCAGACACAGAACGAATTATGACCGAGAAACTCCACAATCAAGTGAATGGGACGGAGTGGTCGTGGAAGAACCTGAACACCCTGTGCTGGGCCATCGGCTCCATCAGCGGCGCGATGCACGAGGAGGACGAGAAGAGATTCCTCGTGACAGTAATTAAGGTATCCCGGGGCACAGCCAACAGCTCTGCTCACACTTCACAGTTCAGGCTCAAGAAACCAAGTGTGGAGAAAGACTGCTCTGTGCCCTTAGAAAGCTGCCTTGTAAATGCAGGGTGATGGGAGTAAATGAGGGGGAGATTTTACATCCTGGATGTGGGGCTGGTAAATGTGTTAGCCGTGAACACTGCATTGATCCAAACAGCCTTCTCGTGGGTGAAGTTCAGTTCATGGTGAGGTGTCTTTGGGGATGCAGAAGAGCTGGAAAGGAGGGGTTGTTGATGAAATACAGGAGAGTGGGACAGTAACCCACTATTTTAACTGGCCTAGCACCGTGCTCCTTTGCTGTTTTCTGTATATTCATTAATAAAACTCAAATTCTCATAAATATATGCGTAATATTTTTACAAGAGTAATGGACCTTTAACAAGTCATCTGAATTCATGCAGGAGATATAGTTTAATTTCTTTTATTTGATGTGAAGTGTGTATTTTATTGATCTCAATCACTCAGACAATCTTAGGGACTGTGAGGCTTGTGGAAGTGCCCCCTGAAGGAATCTTTAGTTATATGTAAAATGGAGATTCTGTAGTTTAAAGTACAGTGACCTGAAATGATTTCATCACCCCAATCTTAACCTACTTGCTTGTTTTTTTCTATTTCTTAATTTGGGTTTTCAACTTGATTATGGCAACCACTTTAATGCAGCTCCTTATAGGATTTTATGCTTTTTAACTGAACTGGACAAACTCGAGGAGGAAACTAAGAATGTGTTGTGTTGCAGGATCTCCTGGGACTGTGTGAACAAAAGCGAGGCAAGGACAATAAAGCCATTATTGCATCAAATATAATGTATATAGTAGGTCAATACCCTCGGTTTTTGAGAGCTCACTGGAAATTCTTGAAGACAGTAGTCAACAAGCTGTTCGAATTTATGCATGGTAATTATCTGGGGTTTTTTTCTCATTTGTTGCTTTAATTATTAAAAAAAAAAGATGCCTATACATAGACATGTATGGGGGGGAAAATACAAAGCAGTAACTGCCTTGATTTGCTTTAGAAACCCACGACGGTGTCCAGGACATGGCTTGTGACACCTTCATCAAAATCGCCCAGAAGTGCCGCCGGCATTTTGTGCAGGTGCAGGTGGGGGAGGTGATGCCATTTATCGACGAAATCTTGAACAACATCAACACAATCATCTGTGACCTTCAGCCACAGCAGGTGTGTTGGGTTCAGTGGTGTGGGTGATGCCTAAACACTCATGGGAAGGTACTTCCTAGGGAAAGGCAGGGGTTTTTCAAGGGTTGATTATATTCCTTAGGTTTTTGTTAGCAGACAAATGGTGTAATCAGGTTGCTTTGAGATGTCACTTGGAAATGCTTGGAAGCGAAATTAAAGTGCATTTAGTTGGAATTTTGATTTCTGGAATGTTGTAACAAAGAAGTGGTTTTATATTTAGTTTTAACACTGAAATCTAACATAGTGCTTTTGCTTTGGGAAGGAGCAATATCCTAATTTAACAGTATGTACCTACAGCTCCTGTGTTTATGAAGGAGGGGGTGAGGACCAATCCAAAAGGGAAGGGGAAATGTGTCCTGGAAGGGCAGGGCTCACGAAGTGAGAACAGTGTGCACGTGTGACACACACTGAGACGTTACAATAACCTACTGAAACTTTGGCCAGAGTGGATCTGGCATCTGGAAAAAGCACTTTCCAGGAGTGATGGTAGCCAGTTTATGTCTAGCTATGCCTGCTTTTTCCTCCCTCCTTTCTAACCCCCCTGTTTGCTGTGCTGCTGCTCCCCCAGGTGCACACGTTTTATGAAGCGGTCGGGTACATGATCGGGGCACAGACGGACCAGACTCTGCAGGAGCACCTGATAGAAAAGTACATGTTGCTGCCCAACCAGGTGTGGGACAGCATCATCCAGCAGGCAACCAAGGTGAGCTCACAGTTCTAAATGTCTGCTGTGCTCAGGTGAAAAGCTGTTAAATGCTTTCTTTGTCATGTACTGTCACATGAAGTGCCCAGAGCTGGGGTGGACGTCATGACACGATGGCTGAAACAGTCCTTGACATGACTTAAATGTCAAAATACTGGTTTAAATCTAATTTTAAATGCTAAAAGCGCCATAAAGCACATCTTTATTTCTTACTTTTACATTCCATTTCTTTCAGTCTTTTAAAATACTTCCCACATTAAAGAACAGCAGTCTGACACTGCACAACAGACAGTCCATTTGCAGTTAATCTAATTAAGAGCCTGAAACTTCAGTGAGCTCGAGTTACTTTTCCTACTCTGACCTCCCTCCTAAAAAAGACCATTTCCTTTGGACCACTTCTGTTTTCACCTTCTTCATCTCCTTAGGTTTTTTCTTCTCTTTCTGTAACTAGAGTAATGCTTGTACCACTGCAGCAAAAATACTTCTGCAGACGAGCAAAATGAAATAATTTCAAGGTTTATCCTGACTCTGTTGTAGGTACTGGCAAGTGCCATGAAATAAAGAGCTCTGTGTGTGTATATATATATATATATATTTATATGAGGCCCATGAATGGCAGTGATGTGTTCTTTAAGACAGTGTATAAGATAAATTGTTTCAACTTAAGGCTTTTACATTGAAAGCCACAGGGCAGTTGTATTCCATAACAAAGATGAACTCTTAAATTTTTTTAACCAGAATGTCGATATCCTGAAGGATCCTGAAACAGTCAAGCAGCTTGGTAGCATCCTGAAAACCAACGTAAGAGCGTGCAAAGCAGTTGGCCACCCCTTTGTGATTCAGCTTGGAAGAATTTATTTAGATATGCTGAATGTGTACAAGTGCCTAAGTGAAAATATTTCTGCAGCTATTCAGGCTAACGGTAAGAAATTCCATGTTATTCCTGAAAATGGGGGTGTAAGCGGTGTCTGCCATCAGGTTTCAAAGTACATCCTAGTTAGGTTGTTGTCACTGTTTGATTTTACTGTTTGGGAAAGTGGAGAAGGATTAAAAGTGCTTGCTCAAATCTCTTTGTTAACCAGTTATATTGAAATAACTCCCAGTTTTAGGAGGAGGAAAAAACATCTCCGAATGAGGAGGTTTAAGGAAGACTCAGACCAGTGGAGGTGCTTGCCTAGAATTAATAGGCATCTTGCTGAGACCAAGTAATGCGTGTTCTTGTAGCTGACTCTGATTTTGAGTGTTAAAAGCCTCTCTGTAAATAGAATCTCAGTCATTTCCTCAGAAGCTGTTGGCAGGTTTTGTACCAGACTCTGCTGCTCCAGAGCTGTGTTGCAGAATTGTAAGTGAAGAAGTGAAGAGGCCTCAAAATTCAGGATAAACCAGGCTTTCAGTCACAGAGGAGGAATTATCAATTACCTCACAAAGCTATTTTTGCCAGATAAATAAATAAGGGCCTGTGGTGTCTCAGCAGAAGGTGCTGCTGTGGTGCTTCATTACAAGATTAAATGAGTCATTTGTTGAGTTGTGTGTTCTGAGTGGTTTTCAGGCCAGTGCAGATGATGATACCTGGAAATGGGAATGTCAGATGGAACTTGGGAACGGAGCAGCCGGTTTACCTTGAAGGAGCTTCTCAGAATTCGGAATAAAAGTGGCTGAGAAATCAATACCTTTTCATTCAGCAGCTCTAATGGCCAGGATTTGTCCTTGTCAGGCACAGTGAATTTGAGGAAGCAGTTGCTAGGGCTGGATGTTCTCCTTGGCCAGCAACTGCTTGGACTGCAGTTACCTCAGAGCATGTTTGTAACAACTGGTGAAGATTCAAGACAAAGGAAGCCTTTTTTTAATAGCCTTTGTAATTCGGATATGAAAATCAAGCATTCTGTTTTGTTCATGTCAGCCTGATCTTCTATTTTTATTGTTTTACACCTCACACAATTAACTGAAGCTTTAAAATTTTCCAGGTGAAATGGTAACAAAGCAGCCCTTGATTAGAAGTATGAGGACTGTAAAAAGGGAAACTCTAAAACTGATTTCTGGCTGGGTGAGCAGGTCCAGTGATCCACAGATGGTAAGTAGATGCATTTTGTACAAACAACTCCTAAGGCAGAATTGGGAGGAACTGTGGTTTGTGTTCTGTTGACTGAACCAGGTGGTCACAGGAGACCTTGCCTCAGGAGGTCTGTAAAATAGAGAGGAGAGGTAAGCTTAGCTGTGTTTGAGATATTTCAGTTTTTAGCTGAGAGTGATCTTGGAGGGAATCAAGGAGGTTTAAGAGCCCGGTGGGAAGCGGAGCTGGGTGGATACAGAGGATGGGAACGTATTCCAACCTCCCTGTTTAGTCCCAGGCAGTGCTTTCCTTTGGGAACTGCCTGCTGGAGCCTTTGCTCGGTAGCTGCACTGCATAACCACGGTTCCCTCTTCCATTCAGGTAGCTGAAAACTTTGTTCCTCCGTTGTTGGATGCAGTTCTCATCGACTACCAGCGCAACGTGCCCGCGGCGCGGGAGCCCGAGGTGCTCAGCACCATGGCCATCATCGTCAACAAGCTGGGGGGGCACATCACTGCTGAAATACCTCAGATCTTCGATGCTGTCTTTGAGTGCACACTAAACATGATCAACAAGGTATTTATGGGGGGGACATCTCCCCTGGAATAGCATTCCCATACGTTGGTGTCTTGAGAATCATCTCCCTGGTTTTTTGCCAGTCACAGAGTGAATTTGATGAAATGTCCGCTCAAAGATCTTAAGGTGCAACTTCAGGAGATTTGACTTTTCTCTCCCCTTCTGTTTCTAGGACTTTGAAGAATATCCTGAACATAGAACAAACTTCTTCTTGCTACTCCAGGCTGTAAATTCTCACTGCTTCCCAGCCTTCCTGGCCATTCCACCTGCACAGTTCAAACTTGTTCTGGATTCTATCATTTGGGCTTTCAAACATACAATGAGAAATGTTGCAGATACAGGTAAATGGCAGGGTTTGATGCAGATCAGGTATTTTCTGGTAGAATGCTGTTTTCTTTAGTCCAACTTGCCATATCAGTCATGTGATTTGTACAAGAAGAATATTCCTGTGCCTCAGCTCCAAGGTGTCAGCCAGGTGTCCAGGAATGGGCTGAGATACTTGGTTGCTGTTTCATTCCTGTAGCTGGAAGGGAGCAGTGTTACAGTTTCTTCTTGCACTCTTCTGAAATGGCTGAAAAAACCTGTGAAAACACTGATTTTTTTTTTTTAGTCATTTGTCTTTTATCAGTGCGTGGAAGGAATGGGGAGAAGATGCTGTTTGGTTGTGTTTCACCTGGAAAAGTGATTTAAGTTTCCACGTAAATCTGAACGTTAAAACACCTTCCCTTGTTAAATTAGCAAGCACTGGGGTGAGGGTTTCCCTCATTAGGTGCTGTGATTTGCCCTCTTTGCTGACGATGTGCTAATGCAGCTGCAGGGCTGGGCCCTGTCAGGCCAGCAGTGCCCTCTGGTGCCTGCGAGAGCCCTCACGAGCCATGCTGGGCTTTTTGGGGCCAACCAGAATTCCTTCACACGTTTCTGTCATTTTGGAAAAGACCAAAATCTTACAGCTGTTTGAATATTGGTCAGTTGGTAACTTTAAAGTTTTGTTTTGTTTTTCCCAGGACTTCAGATCCTTTACACTCTCCTCCAGAACGTTGCGCAGGAGGAGACGGCTGCCCAGAGCTTCTACCAGACGTATTTCTGCGACATCCTCCAGCACATCTTCTCCGTGGTGACAGACACCTCGCACACTGCAGGTAGGAATGTGCCAGTGGGGAGGCAGGGGATGGAAACCATCCCTCTGAACATCAAATCATTCCCGCTGGGAACTCATCCCTGCGGTCTGACTCCCTGATCCCTGCAGGTTTGACAATGCACGCGTCGATCCTGGCCTACATGTTCAACCTGGTGGAAGAGGGCAAGATCAGTACTCCCTTGAACCCTGGGAATCCGGTGAACAACCAAATGTTTATCCAGGAGTACGTGGCCAATCTCCTCAAGTCTGCATTTCCTCACCTCCAAGAGTAAGTCTGCCCCGATTCCTTAGTGCTTCCAGGTGGGCTCTCGTGCCTTGGGGATGCTTAACGGGTGTGTTTGTGTCAGTGCCCAGGTGAAGCTGTTCGTAACAGGACTGTTCAGTTTAAACCAGGATATTCCTGCCTTCAAGGAACACCTAAGGGATTTCCTGGTCCAAATCAAGGTATGTTGGCCGTGCTTTTTGCCGATATTAAAACCAGTTTTTCGGCAGGATATTGTTGGGAAGCGCTTGGATGGTGTTCATTCAGTGTTTGCTTGGGAGATAAAGTTTCCTTGCAGCTTCTTAAAATGCAGTGAGAACTCTGTCCAATGGTTTATGGTGTTCCATGGAATCTTGTTTCAGTGGGATTTAAGTTTTTAAATTGGGCTTAAACATCATCACTTGTATAATTGTCAGATATTTCCCAACTGTAGTGATTCTGCTTTAACTGTCAGGATTCTGCTCCAGATGGGTAATAACTGTAGCATCTCCCTCCTGTGACACGTGGTGGGAATCCCCAGTTATTTTGCATTGCTTTCTATTAATTCTGACCTTGTGTGATAGATCAAAACCATCACACCTTGGGAACAGAAAGCCAAGCAAACAGTCTGTCAGGGGATGGGAAAATGTTTTCCGTGTCGTTTTGGAAGCTCAAAACTCTGCCTAAAGCACTTTGGCAATAAACTGATGACTTTTATGTGAATTACCCAGGAATTTGCAGGTGAAGACACATCAGATTTATTCTTGGAGGAGAGAGAAACAGCCCTTCGACAGGCTCAAGAGGAGAAGCATAAACTTCAGATGTCTGTCCCCGGCATCCTTAATCCACATGAAATTCCTGAGGAGATGTGCGATTAAAAACAAAAATAAAACAAGTTTGGCAGTTTTCTTTCTGTACAGCTACTTTGTTGTGATAGAAGAAAACAGCACTTGGATATTTGTTGACCAAAATGATGCCAATTTGTAAATTAAAATGTCACCTAGTGGCCCTTTTTCTTATGTGTTTTTTGTATAAGAAATTTTCTGTGAAATATCCTTCCATTGTTTAAGCTTTTGTTTGGTCATCTTTATTTAGAGTTGCATGAAGTTGAAAATTAAGGCATTTTCAAAGTAATTACTTCATGCCCATTTTGTGGCTAAGGGGAAAAAAATAGGCAAAAAAACCCCGTTAACTTGTAAAAGACTATATTGCAAAATAATCCAATTTCCTGTAAGAGTATCGATTTTTTTTTAATTTTTTTTTTTTTTTTTTAAATTCGGTTTTTTTTCTAGTCTGTCCTGCAGTCTAGGAGAAAAGGTGAAGAGTAAAGCAGATGGAATTCATTGTTCAGCAGAGGATTCTAGCGCTGCCTTTGTTCTGAGCAGTTCGCAGCTTTTTGGGAGCGAGTGGTAAGGCTGTAGGCTATGTGTTTATTTGCAAGTTGTATGGCAAGTTTGCAGCGAGATCATGTGCATATCATCCCATTGTAAAGCAACTTCGGAAGAGTATGGGAACACAGTACAGTCAGTTATTTTTACACAGTTCTTTTTGGGTTTTTTTTGTGTGTGTGCTGTCGCTTCGTCGACAACAGCTTTTTGTTTTCCTCAATGAGGAGTGTTGCTCATTTGTGAGCCTTCATTAACTCGAAGTGAAATGGTTAAAATATTTATCCTGTTAGAATAGGCTGCATCTTTTTAACAACTCATAAAATAAAAAAAAAAAAAAAAAGAGAAAAAAAAACCAAACAAAAAAAAAACTGGCTTTTGAGATGACTTATACTAATTTACATTGTTTACCATGCTGTAGTGCTTAAAGAACACTACTTAAAAGCAAAATAAACTTGGTTTACATTTATTTTTCTTTCTTCGGCTTATTCTTTTATTGGATGAAAATGCTGTGATCATATTTAAGATTTGTATTTGAAGGTGTAGGAGGAGTTCCTTGAGGTTTTAGATAACTTGCTTCTGGCTTGCCTCATCTCAAGGCCTTTGGCTGTGCTTGAAGTGAACGTGAACTAAGTTGGGCTCCATTTGGAAGTGCAGTAGCTGTTCTGACTTACCTCCATGGATGAATATTCCATGCTCTGTTACTCTGAAATGCCAGGAATGACTGAGGTACTCTTGCTCTTTCTCTCTCTGGACTCTTTGCAGTTTATTTCAAAGAGGCATTGCACTGTATCTTGACTAAGCAGTTAATAATAGTCCGTGTTAATAACACGTGTAGACAAGATCTACAGTTATTTTTGTACCTAAAGTTTTGTAGTTCACTGATTTTCACAGATTTCTGAGCAGTGTGAACACTGAAGTTGTGTACAGTCCTGGCTTCCCCATCTCTGTAATGTCCTGTCTGTTTTCTAACAGTCGATGTCGAGCTCTCCCAAAGTTTTCCCATCGCTTTGGTGTCCAATCTCCAGATTGTTGCTACGATGCCAAGCGTGGCCGTTCCCTGAGAGCTGTCAAAGGAGGCTGGGCAGGTGTGCAGGTGTTTCCTGTCAGTGTGGGTACCGTAGTTCCCTTTGTGCTGTGTGTTCCTTTGGCAGTAGGAGTGCAGGAGTTAGCAGTGTTCCTGTAGGATTTAGCTGTGACCTGAACGTTGCCATCCCAAGTTTGTGTTGCCCTCGGACGTTGTGTGGAGCTGGCACTGGATCCTTGGAGAGAAAGCTCCTCAAACCCTGCATGGCTGGCACTTAAGAGTTCAGCCTACCAAACCCGTTAATAGTTACAAACCTGATTTCTTTCTCTCCTTAAAGCTCCTCATTTAAGCTTTTCCATGTCTTCCCCTCACCTGGAGCTTTTTGTTCCGCCCTGCGAAGGCCACATTGTCTTTAAATGGGCAGTTTAAAGTGAAATAATGCAAGTATTTCAAGGACACATCTGGGAAGGACATGAAAGGGCTCACGAGGTGCAGTGTTAGAGATACAGATCATCAGAAGCTGTGCAGAGAATGAAAGTTATTAAAATGGGGGGAAAAAATGGAAATCAATCCCACCCATAGTGTGACACCAGAACCACCAGTGAGTCACAGGACTGAGCAGGCTCTGATGTGTGGTGGCATCGACAGTGCATTCAGAACACCTTGGAACAAAACCACACAGGTGTGAAGTGACATAAGTTCCTTCCTTGAAGGCTGAAGCTGCTCTGGGGCTCATGGTCGGGTTGTCCACTGAAGAACTGAATGTGACCTAAACTCTCAACAAACCCAAAATGTATTTTTTATGTTGATTCAGAGAAGAATTGTTGCATTATTTTGATACCTTATGGATTATCTGAGTTAACACCATTTTGATCTTAGGTTTTGCTTCCCTTTTAGATCTAAAAATTTAACTGTGGTCTTGTCTTGTTCTCTTAAGAAAATTGGTGCCTTTCCCTGATCTCTGCAGCTGCTATAAAAATGCAGCTTATGCAGAGTTCTGGATACCATGAAAGATTTGACTTGTGTGTGTGCATATTTCTAGTGCAGTTATCCTGAATGTGGAAAAAAAAATAATTACATCTAAGGAAGTTCTAGTTCTAATGCACACTCTGTAAATCGAAATATATGGAGAAAAAAAAAAGCATGAACCATCATATAAACATCTACATAACTTGTAATTATATGTAAACCAATGTTTTGTGCATATTTCTATACAGATTTTACAAAAACCAGTTCTGTGTACTCCAGGTACATTGATAAATACGAATATTTGGGGGTGTTTTCTGTGTTTACATGAATTGATTGTCAGCTGATGGAGACACCCCAGGTACTTGTTTCAGGCTGCCATGATGTGTTTGCTACTGTAACTGAAGCAGATTCTCTTCCAAAGCCTTTTAGGTTAGTTGGTTTTGGTTTTTTTTTTAAACTAGAATAATTTGGTGTGTGTTAATCTGATTGGTTTAAGTGAACTATTTTCCAATAAAGCTAATATTTATGCAAAAAACAAAAAAAAGCTTTAGAAACGCTTATCTCTGCAGGAAGCTTTAGTTACTTCTGAGAGTTCTTGGCACTGGAAAGCAAGAAAATTTGAGCCTAAGGGGGAAAAAACAAGGAAAAGATGCTGAAAATGATGGCTGAAGAGGCTGCCTGAGGTGAGGGAGTCCCCTTGGTGCTGATGAGGGGCCAGACTGACCCCCAGTCCATTGAGCACTGGGTCAATGATTATTGCTGATCCAGATGCCTGGGGTGCTGTTGGGATTTGCTGGAAGGTATGTCTGTCTACACTTACTCCCTTTCTCCTCACTCACTGGGTTTGTCTCCCAACTGAAATGCTCTTTAAAAACCCTTTTGGTGCCAAAAATGAGGAAAAGAATGTGCCCCTCCCTTCAGGTGCCCATCAGGAAGGCCCCTCTGCACTTGGGTTGTTGAGACTGAACTTACTTTAGGACTTGCAGCCTCAGGAGATCCTTCATTGTCCAATCCTGCTGATTTAGGGTCAGCAGGATTCCCTTGGGAAAAGGCCTGGCCATTCCAGCAGAGGATTCACAGTGCTCCTGAAGTACCCAAAGCACATGAAATCCCAGATTTCAGATGTACAAACCTGCCCCCTGTGCTGCTGTTGGTCTGTGTTTCTCACTCCCTGTTTGTGCTGTCAGTGGGAACAAGCAGAGATGGGATGGACGAGGAAGATTTGGGAAGTTAAAAGAGTATGAATAAAAACCACACACTCAGATTTTTTACTTTTATTTGTGAGTTAAAAGCTGAACAACACTTTTTCCTAGAAGATACACTGGCAAGTCTCTCTTCCAGGTGCCCCATCAATGTGTATCAATGGGGGTCTGGGGTTTTTGTGTTGTGAACGCATTTTAAATCTAATTTTTTTTTTAAATAGTGGCTCAGCTTTTTTCTGAGTCTTGATGTTTACAGACTGTCCAAGAGAAGCTGCCTGGACTCTCTGGTAAGGTGGTTCAGTTGCTGGTGGCACTGTCATGCTCAGAAATGCCTTTTCTGTACTTCCATGTCACATTTTTTGCCTAATGCAGCCAAATTCTGAGTATATTGTCCGCTATTTGGGGTAAATCAAACTAATTGAAACTAATTGAATTTGGCTTCTTGGGGTCTAGTTAAATGAGAACCTTGTTAAAAAGTTAAAAATGCTAAGAGAGCAATGGAAGACAAGTGCTGAAACTTTAAAGGTGGGTTAACTTAGTTCTTTTGCTTTCAGTGGTTTCCAGCACCATTCCAGCCTCGAGCTCACTGATACAAGTGCACTCCCATCTTTATGTTAAAGACAGGACTGTTAGTTCAGTGTTGGGACAGGAATTTTGGAAAGTGTCTGTTCTCAAATTCTTAATCCAGTCCTAAATTTGGATTAAGAATTTTATTTTGCCCCTGTCTTTCATTTCTGTGAGTGACTCCTCTAGAGCAGTGTTGGCACTTTACCAGAGCAAATATTTCCAGATGAGGAGCTTCACAGTCAAGGGAAAGGAATAGGCCTCCTGGGGATAAAACAACCTTGCTGGAATAGCACAGGGAGAGAAGAAAGGTCAGGAGAAAGCAAAGCACAGGAGGCTGATGATAAGGCAGTTACACTTCTGCTAATTTAATCTCAGGTTAAAATCTCTAGTTTTGAAAAAAAAAATGTATGCAGTAAAAGGAATTTGGAGTATTCCGTTCTGCACAAGAGCAGGAGTGACTCAAGGTCAGCCACCAGGCTCAAGAAGGCCCCTTCCTTCTGCTGACTCTGGTGCTTACCTGGTGCTGCCCTCAGATCCAAGAGCTGAGTTGTCAGGAAAACAATATTTAAGGTGTTTCTGGCAGTTCACTTTGATTCTGTTGGTAAAGTTACTTGCATGGCCTGTAGGAGGAAGAAAAAGCAGAAAGTCAATTCAAATCAGATGATGCAGATTGTAGAATGAGGTTTTCTATGATAACAAATAATCTGGACACATAAAAGGTAAGGCAGCACAACATCTACTAAAAGTAACATATATGCACAACATCAACCCCTCTGATCCACCTTCTGATGGATCTCAAGCTCTGGAATTGCTGTAGAACAGAGGGGTGGTCACTACCTTATTCAGGCATGAGCAGAACGTGACAATTGTAATGTTCTGGACTGCTCTTTTATTTTTTCGTTATAGGAGTTTTCAGGCTATCTGGAAGAGATCACACAACCAAAAAGGCCTGGTATATCTGTGTAATTTTAATGACTAAACTGGTTAGTTATTAACTAAATCTCCATAATAGTAATAACCATTTATATAACTAATTAGTTTAATAACTAACCGGCTAGTGCTGGTTTGATTTCTCTCAGTAGACAATACATTGTTTAGAAAAGACTGACTATAAGTTACAACCAATGAGATCAGTAACAAGTTTCAAGGAAGTTTTTTTGAATTTTTACTCACAGTCTACCTCTTGTCTTTTATTAATAATACCCTTTGTTATTCTCAGAAATATGTTTGAAAGACACTTGCATTAACATGTGAATTAAGTACCAGGTAAGGAATCTGTGCCTCATGGGGACACTCAATTTTCTGTATTTGTTTAAATTAGTAAAAGGAAATTTAAGCAGGGAGTATTTAAGAATAGCCATCCTTGATGATAAACCCGACTTGGAAAGTATTTCAAAAACAAGTCGTGATAAGAAGTCCAGATGACATCATTCTGGTATGTTCCTGACTTCCACAGTAGTTCGAGCTGTTGTCTCTTATTTTTAAACAGCAGTGTAATTCTCTTAGTTTAACAAACTGATGCCTCAAGGATTGTTAGGAGGAGGGAGTTCAGGAGAGGGAGGTTACATACACAACCACCACGGTGTTACCAGCCTGGATAAATATGCTCATGCAATGAAACCCAGAACTGCATTTCTCCAATGACATCTGGCTTATTTTAAATGGAAAAAATATGAATGGCCACCGAAGAACTCAAACTAGTTTTTTGGTTTTTTTTCTTTCTTTCTTTCCCCCCTTATTTGGTGATTTTATTTTACTTTCTCCCAAACTATATGGCATCTGCATTGCGGCTATTAATAGATTTGTTTTCTTAATCCTATGTACAAGTCAGTCAAGTGGAAGGGTAGGGAGTAACACACGGACTCACCACTGGGTGGTACTACAGAAATAAAAATTAGCACTTAATAGTCATGAAGTGCCTACTTCGGGGAGAAAAACCAGCCGCGATCTGTCATGTGATCCATATTCCAGTTCCATGCACCTGGGCAAGGGAGCAGGATTAAGAGACGGCAAAAAAAGAAAAAAAGGTGGATTTTTTCCCCCCCTTTTTTAATGGAAAACAGCTGTTCGCCTTAAGACTTGCAATCCACGGCTACGAAACCTTGTTCGAAACGCGCCCAAGGCAAGAGTGAACTGGTAGCTGTAATCAGCATAAATTATGTATCTTCAATTAAAGTTTTTCGTTTATTTTTTTTTTTGAAACAGACCGTATCTTTTAGCGAAAAAACCCCGCTATTTCCAGCAAGTCGCAGATACTCTACGTGCCATTAGACACTGGGCAGAATAAATCGCTGTCCAAGAAGGGGAGGGGGAGAGCAGGGTGGAAAACTACAGGAGGTAAAAATAAATTAATTATTAGCAGAAAACGCTACCGTAGCCCTTCAAACGCTCATTTTCAGGGTCCGGTGCCCGCGGGTGCTCCCGCTCCCCTCAGCCGGGCTGGGCGGGAAGGAGATATGGCGGCAGCTCTTCCGTCCCTCGTCCCGGCGGCGGAAAACGCCAACAAACCATCCCGAAGACCTGGAAAACCGCCTGGAAGCACGGAGCTTCCTCTCTATGGAGCTGGCGGGCTAAGCGCTCCCTTCAGGCGGGAGGTCCCTGAGGCAGCCCGGGCAGCGGCGAGCGCGGCTCCAGGCACCGAAGGAAGGGGCGGGCAGGAGAAGCCGCTCCCCCCGCTCCGTTCCCTGTCACAGCGGCGGCGTGTGCGCGTTCCTGGCGGAGATTCCCGGCCGCGGGAGGCGGGAAGAGGGCAGGGAGAAGGGAAGAGGGCAGGGAGAGGCGCTTCCCGCCCTTCCCCGGGCGCGCGCCCAACCGCCGCCGCCGCCATTTTACCCTCCCGCCCCCTTTCCTCCTCCTCCCCGCTCGCCATCCCGCCGCTCGGAGCCGCGGTGGGAAGGCGGGGCGAGAGGGAAAAGGGAGGAGGAGGGACTCGGCCACCTTCGCCTCCTCCTGCCTGGTCGGAAACTGCCGAGCGGCGCCCGAGCGCCCCGTCCCCCCCTTCGCTGCCGTCCCCTCCTCCTCCTCCTCCTTCCCCCTCAGCAAAATGGCGGCGCGTGGAGTCCCTGGGAGCCAGTGAGTGACTCGGCTTCTCCTCCTCCTCCTCCTCCCCGCTGCCGCCGCCGCCGCCGCCGCCACAGGCTCATTTGCATTGATCAGCCGCCCCGGATCCCAGACCGGCCCCTGCCTCTCCCCCCCCTCCCCTTCTCTTCCCATTCCTTCCCGCCCCCTCCCTCCCCTCCCCCGGTGACCCCCGCCCCGGCCCCCATCAATCATCAATCAGCAGCACCGAGCGGATCAATCAATGGTCGGGAGGAGGCGGCGGCGGCGGCTGCTGCTGTTAATGAACAATGTGTGAGAGCTGCGCCGAGCTGCTGGAGGTGTTAAATGAGAGTAAGTGCGGCCGCCCTCCCCCGCTTCCCTCCCCCCGGGCCGGGACCCCGCGGACCCTCCTCTGCACCGGGTTACAGCCGCGCTTCGCCGCCTTCCTCGGCTCTCCCCGCCCGCCTCGGGCCTCCCGGGCGCGGGGTTCCCTCTCTGCCCGGCCATGGAGGAGCTCCCTCCATGCCCTGCTCCGCGCTTCCTTCCCCCTTCGCTCCCCGCGGCCTGGGGCGGGCCCACCGCCGCCGTGTCCCCGCTCCATCCCCCTTTCCCCCCGGGATCCGCATCCCCGGCAGCCGCGGCGGGGCCTGGCCGGGCTCGGGAGCTGCCCGGGAGCCGCTCCGGCGCTGCCGGGCCTGGGCTGGGTCCCTTTTAAGCAGCAGCAGAGGCGGCTCGGAGCGATCCTGCCTCCCCCTCCCTGTGCCCGGCCTGGGTACGCGGTGCAGGTGCGTTTCGGGCGCCGATTTTCCCGAGGCTGCGAGGGAAGCGGCTCCTGGAGGAGCCTGGCCGGGCCGGGAAGGTGCTCGCGGGTGTTCGGCTCCGGGGGTGGTCTCCGGCTCCCTCCCGAAGTTTCCTCTTCCCGAGTGTTAGCGGGAGGGTCGCAGGGGTGACGGAGCAGGTGTTCCCCCCGCTGCCGCTGACACCGGCAGCGTTTTGGGCACCAAATTCCCTCTAGGCCTCGTGTATCCCTTTGGAACCTGAGCTCCGTGGCAGCCAAGGTACCTTACCGGCTTCTCAGGGGGCTCTGCCTGACGAACAAAGACCAAAAACCCACCATTTGTACGGATGCTGAGGAATTGAAACAACTTACCAGCTGAAGTTTGTGATTAGAGGGAAGTTTTAACCATCTGGGACCTTAAACATGGCATTTTTCCTGGTTGCACCCTGCAAATCCTGTCCCAGAGAGCGAAGCACAGAATGCTGCCTCCAACAAGGTTTGGGTAGAGTTGTCTTCACTCTCACGAGGCCCAATTCCATGTGGTGTTTGCTCTTCCCTAAGATACTACAGCAGTTGTATGGTTTCCTTGCTGGGGAAATGTGATATTCACTGATGGCCGGTGTTTCATTTAAAAAATAAAAATGTAGGTGTAAAAGTAACTTTCAGGAGAGTCCAGAGGCTGGAATAAATCAGATTGAAAGGTCTACATCATAGAGAACTGTTGGGTTGTTAAATTTGTTTGCTGAGTTTGGTGAAGCTTGTACTTCCAATATCTTGTTTTGAAGGAGATATTTATTTAATTTAGCATGCATATCTTATCTTTCCCAACTGGAGAGGCGGGGAATGTGTTGATATTATAGACCAAGTGCTTATAAACAGTAGGTTCAAAATAAGGCAGAATTATCAATGGCATATACAATGACAGCTGCTTGTTGGAAGAGATAACTTTGCTTGGTTTGGTTGGAATGATAAGGAATCATGGATTAAACTTGATAGAGATTGGTGTGATCAAATAGAAAAAAGTTGTAACATTAAATCCGGTATTTCAAGGAACCTCTGAAATTCCAGTATGAATTGATTTTTACAGTTGTTTTAAGGTAATTGGGGTTGAGGCAGATAGATATTCCCATACAGATAAAATAGTGTCTTAAATTGTTATTTATGAGTAAATTTGTCTTTTTAAGTCAAATTTATTAGGGCAATTCTGCAGCACTGTTGCCGTGTAGTTAATTTTCAGAAATGCTGTTCAGGTACCATTAAGTTTGGCCTTCCCTTCAGAGAAAGGAGCTCCTGTAAATAACCAGAACTGTTTGGGGGGGGTGTGTGTGTGTTTGGATACAAAGACATGTGATGGTGCTCCCTTCTCACTGGATGAGAGTGAGTTGGGAGGGGAGGGATGGTTTCTTCTATAACTTCCAGTTGAGTTCTTTGCATTTCTCAAGTCATAACGAAAGGCACGTAATACAGAAATGATGTCAGGCCCGGGGTTTTAAAACACTGCAGCAGAAGTGAAAAGTGGTAGTAAAGAACGAGGTCATGCCCGAAAATGTGTGAACCACAGACTGCCAGCGATTCCTTCTCTGCCCACGGAGCTTTTGGGATCATCCCTGCGCTGGAACTCCCCAAACGGGCCTTCCAGAGAGGGCCAGGAAACAGCATCTTGTTTGGTTTAGGCATTTCTTGCTAAACTAAACATTTGGCCGTGGCCACGTGCTGCCTTTTGTCTGTGTTTGCCCTAATATTTACAAAATGTGGTTCGGTAGCAGCTGTGGGACAGGTCACCGGGACAGTCAATTGACAGCTCTCCAGGTGGGCTTTGGAGAGGAGCGCGTGGGAAGCTCCCGATTCCTCTGTGAGAAGATCCCAACTGAGGGGTGACAGGAGGGTGGAACTGAACAATTCTGCAAACAACCAGGCCTATTTTCATTAGAAGCATATTAATCCCTCTTCAAACTGCTTTAGTGCTGACCCACATGGCACAGCAGTGGGCAGAGGCGATTCTGTCCAGCAGTGACCTCAGTGTAGACCCAGGGTTATGTCCTGGGACGTTTGCAGCTCCTCAGGCCTGGTTTTGGCCCCACAGGCATTGGCCCTGGTTCTGTGGCACTCAGGGGCTGCCTTGGGTCTTGAACTGAAAACCTGTAGTTTGAAAATCTGATTTTTTGGCCAAAGACCTGTTAAGTATATATATTTAACATAATGCTTCATTGCCATGCTTAGGCATGAGAAGCAGGCAATATTTTATGGACAGAACCAGCAAGGTTGGGGTTTTTTGGTGTACATATATTTTTTTTTCCTTCTCTTGCAGCATCTTTATTTTCAGCATTTGAACTAAGTATGAAACCCAGTAAATTCCCTGCTCTTGAAGTTATTTCCTGAGAAGAAGTAGTAATTTCAAGTTATAATTTGATCCAGGAACTCAGCAAAACACAAATTCCCCCATGAAAAGCCCAGGCTTTGGAGGAGTTTTTGCACTATAGGACAGTCTGTTCACTCAAAGAGTCTAATTCCTCACTGAGTGCTGGAGGTTTTGTTAGCATCACTTACCTTCTCCCTGGCAGGGTTCAATAGCAATAAAGTCTATAAAAAACCTGATTCCTGAAATAATCTTCCATAATATAAACATTTTAATAGTCTTTAACAGCAAAACACACAAAAAACCAAGGAAGACACAATTGATAACGTTTTAAGATAAAGCCATTTATTTACAGAGGCTTCAGGACAGATTCTCCTGGCATTAATTAAAGGGGCTCACTTGTATGTGTTGAGGACATTCTGTGCTTTTCTGTTGATTTACAGCATTCTGTATCCCAAACTGAACCCTGATACCAATGCCCTGTGCATTCCTTGCTTTCTCTGGGTGCCAGGTCTTGTCAGTGGAGGGGAGATTGTGTTGAGTTCCATTTGTTCTCCAGCAATCTTTGCATTACTGTGCTGTGCAGAGGCCCTGCTCAGGACAGCTCTGTTCTGCTGGGCACTGCACAGATACCCAGACAGCCTTAACCCCAAAGCCAGAAAATACAGAAGGGTCACATTTACACCTGGGCTTTGCCATCTCAAGTCTTTTCCAGGAGTTTCGCAGGTTGCTGTGTCCCATCTGGAGCCACAGGGATGGTTTGAGCTGCCCACAGATCCATGAGATCCCTGGATTCACTGCCCAGGTGTTGAGTATGAGGTGCTCCGTGCTGAGTGTGTGTTAAGTGCAGGATGTGTCCCTGGAAGTGGGAGAAGTGGGAGTCTGGTTGTCACCCCAGTCCTGACTCAGCTGTCCTCGCAGTGCTGGCCGTGGCGTGTCCCACAGAGCCCGGCTTGGCTCAGCTGCCTGAGAGGCTTCCCTTTGGGATTGCAGCTGATGTTGATGTGTGTTGACTTAAAAACCCCTCGGATGGTTTTTGGTTTAGGTTTGGTTTGTTCTCGTTGTTTGCTTTGCGTTTTATAAAAGGAAGAAGCAAAAAAATTCCACCGTGGAAAGATTGATTTCATTCTGCAGCGGCCGGCGTGGTTTTAGGTTACCTTGGTAGGCCTGGGTTATTCCCAGTTCTTGGTTTCTGGGAACTGAGTTTCTTTCCTTCCCAGCATTCTGCTTTGCTTTGTTCAGTGATTACCTCTTTAGCCCATTTTTTTCTGTAACAGCTTTGCAGTCTTACAGAATCAGTTCCCCCTGATGAGTAGAGGTTTCCAGGTGCTACTCTATTGCACCAGCTAACAGGCCATTTTTCTCCTTATATTTCCTCTTAAACCTTTAGTAAAACATAAAAAACCCCCAACAACCAACCCAAAACAACCCCCCACAAACACTTTACTCAAGCACAGGAGATGGATGTAGACTAAATATTGTCATTTTCTGTCCCTTATCACTGTCGGCTGTCCTGCAGAACTGCTCCCAAAGCGATCATGTCCATAAAACACTTGAGATACTGGAGGGACTTACTCTTTGTGTAGCTTCAGGATAGCCCTGAATTTGGATGCTGAAGATTCCTGACTTCTTGTCACGTTGTTCCAGCCTGTAGGAAGTACCAAGAGTAGCCTTGGAGTTTGGGTGAGGGTGTATTAACCTCGAGGTAGGTGAGGAATTGGAATGTCCCAAAACATTGCAGCATTCAGTTTGTTCCTTGGGATCTGGAGAGGGTTGATACCTTATGCTGTGAGCACTCATGTATTATTTTAGATATCGAGTGCATGTTCTAAGATTATTACAAATATTGCATCATTAACATCCCCTGGTCTGCAAGAGCTGCTCTTGCTTGTTTAGTGGTTACCTGAAAGCTTCAGGATTGATTGATTATTCGATTACCTCTCGTGTTTTGTGCAGATCTAAAGTTTCTTTTGACTGAGGATTCCTCTTGTGCAAAACTGTAAAATAGTTGTCTCTGTTGCATGGCTTTTCTCTTTCAATTTTTTTTTTAAGATTCATCTTTTCTTTCCACTTAAATGATATTTCTGTGTTCAGAACCTCTGCAGAGATTCTGTGGAGGATTTATTGGGGTAACTGCCCAACTTCACTAACCTAAATCTCTCTTGTCTCCTGTTGAGGAAAAGAAGATCATTTGTTTATAAAACTGAAAGTCAGTGATTGTTTCGTGTTTACTTTCGTCTTTGACCCTTTTTAAGGTGATGGGCAGCCAGACTGAAATGAAAATAACTTCATTTCTTATTGCCAAATTGCAGTTATGGGCTGTGGTGAAGTGCTACTCCAAATGAATTGGAGGAACCAGAGGGAAAAAATGGAAGGAGCAACTTGTATCCTCCTCCTTGGGAACTTTCTAAAGTGGAAGGGAAGGTGTCACTGAGAGAAAGTTGTTTTAACTGGTTTGTAGTTGTAAGGAAAAACTCTGTGACTTTAACAGCTAAAAAGCTTCTATTTTTGGAACGATATTTCAGCTTTTGTTCTGTACAGTGACTTTGGTTCACGGTATTTGATGTGATCAGAAATGATTTTGTCCTGAGACTTTTCCTGTTCAGGCTGCTGCAAACTGGTTCTCTCTCATTGCTCAAGTTGCTAGGTCAGTGATGCTGAAGATGAGTTACATAAATCCCGTTCTGCTGAGTTCTGCTGTGAGTTATGGACCACTGACATGGATTTCCTGAGGTGCTTCCCTTTGTATTTAGGGAAATCTCCTGTTGGATAAGTACTTGTAACAATATCCTCAAAGCCACACGAGGCTCTGCCATTGTATTCCTGCCTAGTTATGTGGAGAACTGCAAGGGAAATGAGGGAAGCAAGAAAGGAAAAGAAAAACATCCCTTTCTTCACTTGATTTTCTTGTTTTCTTTCAAAAGATACTTCACCAGTGTAGAACTTGAACTCATCTTTTTTCTGTGCAGGAAATCTTCCTGTAAGATTGTATTTTTAGATCCTTTAGGTGCTCTCTGGCCTTCCCTCTGTAAGGGGAGTTTCCAAGCTATGGAAATCCCAAGCCATTCCTGATCCAAGAGCAAGCTGATGTGCTCCAGGGTGTCCTGGATGTTGTTGGTGGCAGTTCTCAGAACAGCCCAGCTGCTGGGAATGTCCTGGGACGTGCAGGTGTTGTGGAGCATCTGGGACATTGTCGGTGAGCGGATTCCTGGACTCCAAGTGTCGCTCCGGGGATGAAGGGGAAGCACCTTGGAGAGCAGACCTGACCCCATTCCCCTGGCCCTGCCTTGGAGGAGATGCCTTGGATTTTGGAGAGCCAAGGGATTTATCTCCATGGAGGGACTCTCGTGGCTTCAGGGCCTTGTGAGACTCACCCGTTCTTGTAATTCGTGGAATTCCCGTTTGCTTGGTTTTCTTCCATGTTAAACAGTAAAATATATTTCTTAATTTCTAATCTTGACTTCTCACTTTAATTCCTTGCTTCTTGATTTCTCCCTGTCACTGCTTTGCTCCCATCTTCCTGTGTTCAAGTAGCATTGAGTCAGAAAAGCAAATCCTGGAATTCTGTTCCGTGGCCAAGCGATGAGCGGTCTGTGATTTGGCATTTCAGTGATTGAAAAGGGAGAGCAGTGTTTACTTCCTGGTTCCTTTTATTGCTTAGATTTTCTTCTTTTGAGTTCTTCCTTTCAGGTAGCTAATAGGGATTTTTGCAGGCCAAGCTGCACATTTAGAGTTGTCAGGATGCTGGGACAACGTGGAAAAGAATCTCCCCATCCTCAGGGGCAAGTGGTTGTGCTGATTACTCAGTGCTGCAATTAAACAGAGTTGTGGCCATTTCATTTCTGTTGTTTAAACATATGATTTCTTTCATTTTGTGCCTAAAATTGGCAAAGAGGTGAGAAGCCATTCTTTTCACTGTGCTCCTTTCTTTGGGTGAGAATCCATTTGCAGTCGGAATGCTGAGAGTGGACGTGCAACTGGGAGGATCTCGCTTAGGAAAAATATCCAGCTTGTTTGTAGATTGGCCAGGTTTTATTTCTGGAGTTTTCCTGATCCAACATGTGTGGTGGAAGGTGAGCTTTGTGAGGGATCTCTGATGTAAATCCATTGCAGCTCCCTGTGTTTGGATGGAACTCCTTGGGAGATTTTGGGCTGGAACAACTGGAGGAAGAAGCTGAAACTTGTCAGAAAAACTCCAGGTGGAAAAACCACCTTTGGGTGTTGATTGATTGACCTTGATTCACTTAATTTGTGGAAGGCCTGTAAATGAGACTTTGTAAAGGTGACAACTGAGGCACAATTTCTGGATCAGCATCCTTGCAGATCCTGGGTTTCCATCTAGGAAGTGAGTGGCAAAGGTTTTTCCCTCTTTCCACACCAGATTGAAGAAGCCTGCAATTCGTGGCACCATTTTAATAACTGACTTCCACTGGAGAGTTTATGATCCATATAATTGTATATGGAAACAGGGAATATGTGCTTTATGTTGTGTTGTGCAACACTCATGGTCTTTATCTTTCCTTTGTGCTTCTCAGCTTGTTTTGGGGGGATTCAGTAATGTTTTGTCAGAGTTAATTATATTTTTAGGAAGTGGTCAGTTGCCTATTTATTAATTGGGGAGTAATAATAATTATTGTAATTTAATAATAATTCTGAAATAATTCTGTGTGGCTCAGCTGAGGGCACCTTTGCAGTCACTGTGTGCTGGACAGGAGTGTTCATTATTCCTTCTGGGAACTGGTGTAGGATAACACCGGGCAGTGGGAGCTCGAAAACTCCATCAAAGCAACTTCTCTTGCTTAGTTGAAGGATGGTCAGTGCAGAGGATCCTTGGTTGCACAGGCCACTCTGATTTCTTTCACAATTTACAAGAGTTTTCTTCATGTTTCAAATGAAACTTTCATTACAGAGTGTTTCAAGTCATAAGTGTCAGTCTGCTGATGTGATATTTAGAGTAATTTGTTTGATCAGCTTGGTCAGAATTGGAATCAGTTTTCATCAGTGTCTTGGAAACTTGCTGGGTCCAAACAGAACCAGTTTGAGTCTTTCCAGAGTGAGTTGGTTTTGAGCACTGTGGCCATCGCTACAGGTATTGACCCCTCTGCACTTGCTGATATGAGACCTGTAAAACATTCATTTACATCAAAATTACAGCGATTGTGGGGGACATTTGCCCTGAAATTTGAATACTTCTACAGACCATATTCAGTCCTCTCTTACTTCTTTGAGTCTGCTGCTTTTCAGGAGAAATACAAATACCTGTATATGTATTTAACCACTGAATGACTGAACCCACCACGTGTTTCAGAGGATTAATAAACACAGATTTTGCAGCACAAGCGAGTGCAAAATTTGAGTGTCTGTTTGCAAGTTGAGAGAGACCACGACTTTATTGCTTGCTTCTCCTTTTCTGGGTGTTTCATTCTCTTTTTTTGAGTGGGGGTTGCCTGCACCTGTGCTGGTGGAAACAAAGGAAGCCTCGCAGTTGAAGTGCTGAGCAAGCCCTTCTTGGGCTTGACTCTAATGACCCGTTGCCCTCTCATCTCCTTCTTTGAGCAGGCTTAAATATACTTTGCAAGAAACAAATTAATCATATTTGCCTCTCCCAGGTTTTGTCCCTGAAACCTGGAACACACCATTGGATGCTTTTGTTGGAAATCTGCTGGTAATCTGTTGCTTCTGAGGGGCTGGGGTAGCTCAGTTGTGGGCCTTTTCTTTCTGCTTGTGGGGGAAAGCTGCTCTTGTTGTCTGTGACTGATTCACAGGCTGCCAAGTAGTCCAGCTGAACTCATTTGCAAAGTTCTCTCTTGGAAATAGAATGCTTCCTGGAGTAGGTATTTTAATTTTTGCATTCCTTGCTCCTTTTAATTAAGACTAATAGAAAACCTCTTTAGCTTTTGGAACCTCGTTCGCGCAATTAAATCTTTGTTCTACTTACAAAGGAGTTTGATAAACCCTGAGTTCTGTGTTTTCACCTTAAAGCAGTATTTTAGCAAAAGTTCAGAGCTGGAGCATTAAAGAAAAATCATTCAAAGCCAGAGTCATTCAAGTCCTTCTGCATTGTTTTTGAAGGTAATATGTTATTGAAAGGAAGGAATTCAAGTGCTCTTGTAAACTGAAGGCAGGCAATCCTTTATCTGAGCAGTGGGTTTGGCAGTGACAGTGTCAGCCCTGGCTTTGAAATGTACCTTGGGGTAATTAAGGATCTGCTGGGAAATGCTGGGTTTGTGCAGAGCTTGTCCAATCCTGAATTGATTCCTTAAGAAACTTGCAGTGGCTGTTGTCAAAATATTATGATGGGCAGCCTGGCTTTCCACATCCAGCCCGTGTTTTGGTGATGTCAAGCAGACTTGATTGTGTGGAAATACTACTTTAATTGAGCTGGTTTTTTGGAGGTTGTTTTTTAATTGAAAAAGGGAACTATAACAGCTTCAATATAAAGATGAAAACAGAGACTTCCCAGAATTGTAATGTTTTGTCTTGGACTCAGACACAATTTACAATACTGAGTTAAAATAAGACTCTGAAATAAGACTACTACTTTTTTTTTTAAACTCCAGCGAGTGGCACAAATGCTTTGAAATTGCTTTATAGCCGGTTTTTTTCCTTAGTAATACATAACTTGCCTTTCTCTGGAGAGGGAGGACTGCAAGATCTTTGCTGCTGAGAGTCCCAAGATTCTCAGAAGCACCAGGAGATTACAAAGTGCAAGGACACCAGAGATCTTTTCAGAGTCCTTCTGTCTGCCTTGGCTGACACTGCACCCCTGAGGAAGCTGCTGGGGCAGGCTCTCCTGGGCTGTACCACCAGGCTGCTTCCCTCACTCACATCCCCATGGAATTGCAGCAGCCTGGACATCCCACTGCTCATGAGCAGCTCTGAGGGTTCCTGTGTGCAGGGCTGGGATCAGGGGCTCTGAAGAGGACGATGTGGACGCTCCTGGTGGGTCCTCGTGGGCCAGCAGAGCCAGAGCAGTGTGCAGGTTATTCCATCCACAGCCAGATATTCCACAGGCTGCTTTACACCATTTCCTGCTGGTGTTTGATCCAAAAGGCCATCTGTGCACAGCACAGTGTTCAACTGCTGGCACCTCATGGACTTTTAATGGAATTCCTCTGCTCCTCTGTATCCCTGCCGCTCCGTGCTGGATGGGATACTCCTTGTTCTTCAGCCATTGGCATAACCCCACCTGAATGATGCATTTCACGTTCCCATCTAGTCCAGACCAGATTTCCACTGCCCACATTCGGGATTTGTGAACTTTGTCCTGTGTCTGTGTGTGGGAAGAGCGTGAGTTTACACAGAGTCAGAGCTCGGGGCAGGCTTTGTGGGAGAGCTGCAGTTGAACTGCTGGGCAGGGCCTGGCTCCTGCAGCACCACAGCTCTGTGTGACACTTGAGGGGCTGTGTCTGGGCTCATTTACACTGGAGTTCACTGGGGTGCTTCTTGGTAAAACCAGCTCCAGAACGTGAAACAGCAGTTGCTGTGTCACGTTCTCTTTGGGAAGGTGAAAGTCATAAGATGCCCTTAATCCGGACAGTTGTTGCCTTAGGTAGATTTGACAGCCATATCCAGAGGGGGCATTTTAACCCAAAGCAAACATGATGAAAACTTGAGGGTGGCATCACTTCTGAAGGGTGACAGTTGTGAAATTTCGTGCTGCTCAGAGTCAGCTGCTGCTGTTTTGCTCCAAAGGGCATTCACATATTGTAGTAAAAGAAAATCGGTGTTTGCTGGAGAAGGTGAGGGAGATAGGATGGAAGGGGAAATGCAGGGCTGGAAAGAGAGAGAACTTAGTGGTGTTTGCAGAGACGGAAGATAAAGGCAGCAGGTGCCTCAGATCAGCTCATTTGCCCTGTTCTTAGAAGTCTGGTCTGGTGGATGAAGATACCAAGGCTTTTTCTACTCCTTATGCAACTTTGCTGTGCACTGGAATGCTGAATTAAAACTCCTCAGATCCTTCTGATCTCCAGGTGGCTGTGAGGAGTTCCACAGGTGCTGGATGCTGGGGATACCAGTTGGAACTGCTTTTTCCTTACTCTTGAGTAGCTCCTGTGTTGCTTAGACTTGCAGACCTCTGTCAGATTGGTTGAAATTGCTTTAATGTTCAAAAGTTTGTGTCTGACAGGCCAATGAGGGGATCACAGTTTGTTTTTTCTGAGGAAATGAGACTTTAAAAGTTGCTAATTGCTGTCTTTAGGCTGTTACATTTTCACAACATTTGTGCTGTAGTATTTGTGTACTCTGTAATACAAGACTTGCAGGAAAGCAATATATTTCTAAATATAAGAAATTTAGAGTTTGATGTAGGCTTAAAATGAGTTCAGGTGTGTTGTGGGGTGGAAGTGGGTGTAGTTATCTGTGATGAGCATCATAAAGGCAGCATTGAAGGCACTCAGCACCTTAACCAGCCATATAGAATTTACTGCTACACTATTTTGGGTTGCAGATCTGATTGTCCCTATGTTAACCTGGCAATTAACAGTGGATTTAATACTGAAAAATTAACTTTTACAATTTGTTAGTACATTCTTCTTTGGTGTTTCTCTTTGCTAATGCTTATCTAGCCAGTGCTCTGGGATGCTTTATGTTATGGAGGCTCAGAAGTAGAAAGAAGACTTTTTTTTCCCCCTCCTCACTGGGAAGTTGGAGGGAAGCTTGGATAGTTAAACTCTGGCCCTTAACTTCAGGATGGCTCAGTAAAGGTCAGGAGGAACTCTGGGAATCAACCTAAGGCCATCAGGAATTCTTTAGAATGAAAAAGAAGTCATTCTAACAGGTGAAAGTAGAAAGGGCAGACCTCTCGGTGCGTTCAAACGAGCGCTGGTTCTCTGTGTGAACGATGGCACTTGCACACATTACAGATGGATTTCTGTCCAGGTTAGGATTATTGCCCCTAATACTGTTTTGTTGAGTGTGTGGCTCGTTTTCTCCGTTTATTCTGTCCCAGGGAACAATTTCTGGGAATAATGTTCATCCTGCAGGTGATGCAGCCTTTCCCATGATGTCAGCTGAACTCTGGGGGAGGGAGCAGAATTTGTGTGCAGCTGTACCTTGTCACAGCTCTCAATATGGAGAAATTACAGATACTAAAGAGTTTTCATTGGTTACTTTTTACTCCGTTGTGTTTCTGAAAGGAGAGGAAATGTGCTTTTAAAAATGATTATTTTTGCTTGCCAGTTGATTTTATTCTTGGTGTGATAAGTGACCTTTGGATATAAGATATTCCCCCCAAGTCCAGCATGATGGTTGTCCTTGAGGTCTAATTACAGGCTGTTCCTCCAGCTCTGAAGTTCTTGCTAAAACTGCACTTATGATCTGAGTTTTGTTTGCCCACAGATGACATGATATTGCCCCATTCTTTGCAGTTGATTTGTATTTTTCTCACCTCCTTTAGCACATTTATTAATAGGGTTTTTTGCTTAGTTTGGAAGATGGTGTTTCTAATAAATCACCCTTTTGTGGAGGGTGAGGTAAATCACCCAGGTTTTCATTTAAAGCCAGCCAAGTAAAACAGGAGACTGAGGAAACAGCAAGGAAATATCCTTTTTTTTTTTTTTTTTATGATATGTTTTGAATTTTAACTTTGACTGCCGTGTGTTTTGGCTTCTCGTCAGCTCCTTGAGTAAACAATTACACTTTAGGTCAATCTGATATTTTAAAAAAAAAATACTTGAAAACTGCTACACCAGAAGATGTTAAATCAGACAGTTAATTATTACTTTGATTAGTTAAGCAGCTCAGCTCTTTCTTTGGTGGTGTCACTGTGATCAAAAGATCTTTAAACCATCTTGTGCAGCCTCAGTTCCCTGGGGTTCCTGCAGGAGGTGGTTGGAATGTGTGGCTCCAGGTGCCTTTGGAGTGTGGGTTTGAAACTGGATCCAGCACAGGGTGAAGGTGTCTGTGCATGGAAAGTACGAGGCAGAAGGAGGGTGAGAAGGTCTACGAGGCTTTAACTGAGAGGAAAGATTTGGTGGAGCAAATCTAAGGAAGGAGAAGGACTTGAGCCCGGAGATGGGGAAGGGGAGCATCTCTAAGATTGCTGAGTGCCTGGAGAAAGGAGCACTCCCTGCAGACAGGCAGTGAAGGAGCTGAGCCTGGGCTTGGGAGCTGTGCCCCTGCTGGGAGAGATCCTCAGAGATCCTGGGCTGCCTGGGAAGCTCTGGAGCAGATATTTATCATCAGTGCTTGGTGATGCCACTTGGGTGAGCTTCAGAGGCTCTGAGTACACAAGTGCATCCTGTGGGAATCACTGCCTCGGGTGGAAAACTAAGGAGAAGTCTTAACCCACCAAATTGATTTGCAGGAAGGAGGCTTGGTGCAGGAAAAGTCTGGGGAGAAGTTTGACACGGTGGTTTGAAGCAGTGGAAGTGTGAGAGTGGAGAGGCAGCAGATTGAGGAGGTTCTGAGGGTGCTGGAGTTGAGGAGAGAACAGAAGGATGTGCTTTATTCTCCAGTGAATGAATCTGGTTTAACTTCTGGCCTGTTCAAAGTAGAAGAAAACTGATTTGAAAGGAGACAGACATCAGTATTTGGAAGTGCAATCATGTGCAGGGAGGGAATCCTTCCAGAAGTGACTGAAATCAGGAGGTGCACAGGAATGCCAAGGAGTGTGTTTGTTCCTGTGGCTTTTCTCTCTACCTTTATCAATTAAAAACTTACTAGAAAGGCTTGAGAACCAGTTGTTTCTGTACTTCAAACTGCATTTTGTCTCTAAATGGAGGTGTTGTAACTCAGGAGTGTCCACAAAGTTGATATCCAGAGTAAGATAAGAACTCAGAAGCCTAAGATGGAAGTTTTGGTCATGAGGACATAAATCAAGTGAGGTGAACAAGATCATTTTTGCTGAGGAGCAAAAGAGAGCTCCAGGTAAGTCCTGCCCTTGGGAATGGCACAGACAGATCAGCTCCTTGGAAAATGCAGCCTCAGTGGGGATGCTCCTGTTCTGAGCATCCTGAGTCTTTTCAAGGAACAAACCCAATATTATTTCTAGATCCAGACAACAAAAGGGAAGTCATGTCTGCAGCCACTCTGTTAATTAGCAGTGATTAATAGATAAGCCCCGTTGAAGTTGGTCAGTGTGTGAGATGTAAAATGCATGAACAGAAAAGAACAGGTTTCTCCAACTCGTTCATCTGCATCCCTGTGTTTTGTCCTGGGGCATAACTTCCAGTATTTCCATAACTTCTCCACTCTGGGCTCTTTGTGTGGCAGTTGTAGCTTTTAAGGGACCAGTTTTGCTTAACTTTCAGTTCTTCCTCATCTCACAGAGGGAAAATCTGGGAGGGATTCAAACAATCGCAGTGCAAAGGCCACTCTGGAAGGAAGAGTTACTGCCCTTGTTAGAGCTGGTGGTTTCTAACAAGGGGGATGTGGGGATGAAGGAAGCTTTATAAATGTATATATAAGATCCTGCAAGTTAGAATTTAGCTACTAAACTGTTGTCAACATTTTTTTTTTTTTCAGTCAAACCTGCAGGAATTTGCCTTAGTGAAGCAAAGCTCACAAAATTAGGAAAACAGAGGTTTTATGAATCTTTGATGCTGGGCAAGCCTTTTTTTTTTTTTTTTAATTTTTTTTTTTAGCTAAGGATCTGTCTTTTGTGGTAAGCTTGACCTATATTGTGTGATGGAGTTCTTGTTTTTTTCAGCCATGTGCTTTGGCCCTGAGAGATCAGGAGTCACGGTAATTTGTGATGTTTAAAAGCAGAGGTATTATGGGGTGATCCCCATCTTTTAGTCTGCCTGTCACTCTTGTACTCTGTCCAGTGTTCTGTAGGATCTTTAAAGCCCTCCAGGCGTGAGGCAGAAAGGTGAGTTTGGAAGTTTGGGAGCTTTTTGTATGGATTTATGTTTGTGTGGGTGCACGTATATGAAAATGTGTGTGTGTGTGTGTGCATATGGATGTCCCTGTTTCAAAGTCCTAAATGCTTGTTGAGGGTGATTGTTCTGTGAAGTGGTTTCCTTCTGAACTTTGCTTTCTGCTCTAGGCCAGCAGACTTCCCTTCTTAGCTTGAGATTTTTGGGAAGCTGGAGGGAGGGATCCCACAGCCCCTCGCGAGGCTGAGGTGGGACAGAATTGCTGTCAGAGAGCCTTTCCCACAAAGCTGGTGCGTGGATTTGTGAGCGTGGGACACTGGAAATTCCGTGTGAAACGTGGAGATGGACACTTGGTTGTGTTAAAAATGTAAATGGCCACTTAAAAGAACTGTGACCTTCTCAGTTGGTGTAGCAATTAATTAGCTGATTGTCCAAGTGGTTAAATCCAGGAAAGGAGGAAGGAAGAACTGTGCAGTGGGTGTTGGGGAAGGGTGTGTGGCCAGGACAGAGAATGCAGTGCCCTGGGATAAAACCAATTCCTGCCTAAGGGGAGCTTCATGTTTGGTTTATTCCAGTGTAGAAGCATTTGGAGATGGAAGTGGGACATTTGCTACCAGCTCATTGAGATGTTTGGGGGTTGAACTCAGTGCAGAGTTCTGTTCTGGTTTCCATCTGCACGGAGTGTGGGGAGCGTTTATCACTTTGCCAATCAGTGATTCATGGTGGTTAAATGTCATGGGAGATGTGTCTGCATTTGAAAGCAATAATCATCAACTCAGCTCCTCTGAATTAACCTTATTTTCTACCCTGCACGTTTTTCTTATCTTGACAGGTTTGGTGTGGTTTGGGTTTTGTTTGTTTGCTTGTTTTTCCCAGTCTTTATCTGATCAGGAAGAGGACGTTGAGGTCTTGTGGTCAGCTCAAAATGCAGACTTTGAAAATCTGGGGGTAAAACCCCAACAAAACAAAACAAAAAAACCAAACCTGAGGAGTCAGGTTGATCAGTAAAATTGGTGAAGGTTCATACTTAAAAATACACATCAATCAGTAGTTCCCAGTGAAGCTTCTAAAGAGTATTTCATAAAAATAGGATTACAAGAAGGGTCTGTCCTCAATCACTGATTTTCCCAGCAGTTTTCAGGAACACTGTGCACTTTCTGTTTTCGAGTCACTTGCACCCAAACCTCCCTTAACCAAATTACGTATTTTTTGCTTCAGTAGAGAACTTGAGTTTCCAGTATGAAAATACATTTATTTTCCATGCTCTCACAGATAATTTCTAATAAAAATACAGCGATTGCATGTTGGGGTTTTTCCCTCCTAATATGTTTGTTTTTTTGTTTTGTTTAGTATCGGACATTGAAGGTGGTGATGCATTGCAGCTCAGAAAGGAACATGCCCTCAAGATATTTGCTTACATCAATTCCTGGACTCAAAGGTAATTTGGGACTGAGCTGGAATGTTGATGGTATTGAATCTCAACAGCAGCTTTACCTTCTTAAAAACACGGTGGAGTGAATTAGAGAATGGGCAAGTTGTTAATGTGATGCTTGGAGAGAGTAAAGACCATTTTGCTGCTTAAAAAAAGAATAAAAAATAAACCCAGTGGATTTTGGGC
The DNA here is from genome assembly GCF_022539395.1 of Myiozetetes cayanensis. Taxonomy (NCBI): domain Eukaryota; kingdom Metazoa; phylum Chordata; class Aves; order Passeriformes; family Tyrannidae; genus Myiozetetes; species Myiozetetes cayanensis. The sequence continues at coordinate 3,279,640 of NW_026087411.1, read as the reverse complement.
AAAGCATATTTTGAATCTCCTTGGCCTGCTGGGTGCTGTAATAATTGGGTAGCAAAATAAAAAACGCTGTATTACAGTGACAAATAACTTGTGGTGCTGCTTTAACGTGGGATTTTCTGAGGAGGGGGAGAAGAATTTTAAGAACTTAAGAAAAGCTCACTCTGAATGGAACCATCCTGTTCAATTTTTCTCCATGTCCTCACAATCCAGGTGAAGATGAGGAAGGATTGCAGCCACAGCTACTAAACTGATCCAGAAAGGGCTTTGCATGTGCTTCTCTTAAATCAACTGCATTATTCCTTTTAATCAAGTCTTTTAATTACTGTTGGTTTTATTTTTATTTTTTAAAGCAATGATATCAGCTGTTCTGCTTATTTCCAGCTATTTATTTTTTTCCAACACTTTGAAAAGTGTAGATAGGAGTTTTTAGAAAGAATTTACAGCAAAGATGCTTGGAATTCAGTGCTCAGCAGTGGTTACAAGGCCAAACTAAACCATGAGCAATACTGAGAAAAGCATAAAGGATAAATTAGACAACATTATTTGGGTGTTTAGAAGACTCCAAAAGAAAAAAAAAAAAAAAAAATTAGGAATGTCACACTTTGGATACCTTTGAGAGCAGAATCCTCCTCTTCCTCATTCTACCAAAAGATGACAAGCCAAGTTCATGATCCTCTGCCACGTGCTCTTAGACACAGAGGAGGAATTTAGAAATCCAAATAAACAGCAGGCACAGAAAGCAGAATCCTGGCATTTCTTGACAGGTCCTAGATCCCATTTTCTTTCTGAGAACAATTGCAACCCAGTCCTTTTCCAGGGCATCATCTGTTCACATGTTGTCCCGTTCAGCAGCTCTGGTCTGACAACCCCAACCTGAATTAAAAAATACAGATTAGGCAACATTTAACTCTTGATTTCCTTCTGGTTTCTCTGTTACCTTCCACATGAATTGGTTTCATGCTCTAAAAGGGTGTGGAAAACAGTCCTTGAGCTGTTCAAAGCAGAGTCCAATGAAGGAAGGAGTTGGACTTGACATTTTAATTTCTGTTTCTGCTCTGCCAAATGGGCTCTTCTGAGAGTTCTGTTTGTTGTTTTGATGCCTTCCTTAAGAACTACTTTTTACTTTGTTGCCTGTGGTTGAAATCTGGACTTTTCTTCAGAAGATCAGCTGGAGCTCAGCCTGGACAACACCTTCTTCTTCCATCTGCCTGTGGTGCTTCCATTTTAGTTTTCTCCTGGAAATACTTGCGTTCAAAGAAGCAGAATATTCCAGAATACTCTTTTTTTCTTTTTTTTTTTTAAATAGATCATTAATTTTTGGTGGAGCTCTTCCTGACAGAGGTTTTGCACATACCTCTGTCTTGGAAACAAAGTTCTCCAATATGTGGGAATATTCACCCGACTTTCCATTGTTACTGAGAATAATTTGTTACACCCAAGTGGGGCAGTAATTTGCAGGCATAACTGATGGACCTTTTGCAGACAGTTTTCCCCAGGGATAAATGCTTGAAGATGGAATGCCTGAGGATACACTTGGCTTTGCCTGCGATCCCTTGCTGTCATTTGTTAATATGAAAATACATTTACAAGTAAATGGCGAGAATCTGCTTTTCAAATGGGTGAAGGCACGCTCCCTTTAGCCAGTATTAAAGGGATTTTTCTTCCTGCACAGATGGAACAGAAGGGTTTAGATGCTTCAGTCACTGTAGCTGTGCTGGAATCAGGGAATCCTGAATGTTATCTTTTTGCCTAACCCACTGGAAAAAAAAAAAAGAAAAAAAAAAGTATATTGAGAAAGTCTGGGCTTTAAAGGACATGTTTGTGTTCCATCAGGAGAGGCAGCACCCTCTACCTGTCACAGTTCTGGCTTCTCTTGGCTTTTCTTCTTACAAATTAGGGTTTATTAAGCCCAGTTTCTAAATTAAATGCTGTGTTTGCAGAAGAATTTTTTTGTATCACTTCTTAGGGTTGATTTCTTGCCCTGTCTTTTATCTCCTCATATTCTTCACCAGTGGGACGGGGATTTTTATGTTATTTTTGTGTTTGAGAACTCTGCTCGTGGACTGGAGGTTCCAAAGTATCTGCTTTGGGGGGTTTATGCACCCAGAATGTGTTTTACATCTCTAGTTATCCTTGCTTGCAATTAGACTTGTGTAGAGTTTTCTAATTGATGCTTTTATTGATTTGTCTTATTATATTGATAAAGGGGTGTTGTTTAGTTTTCCCCCTTGTTCTTTGCCACTTGCAGTGTGTCAGTAAATAATCAGGGGGACAATCTCTGAGCCTGCCAAGTGAAAAAAGGACTGGAGATAATGCATTTTCCTCGATGGATAAAGGGCACCAGTGTCCACGGGATCCCACTCCAAATGCAGATAAAGGAAGTGAACTTAAACACTCAATTAAAAACAAAATTATTTTGCAGCCCCGTTGGTTTGAAAATAACGAGAATGAGTTCTTACAGGGCTGACAGGAATGGCAGGTGATTTATTGCAGTCAAGAGCAATAGAGAAAAGCAGATGAGGAAATGGATTCAGGAAACATCCTGCAAAACGTTGCTGCTGTAGTAGCAGGGCCACCTTGCCCTCAAGAGGGTTTCTTTGTATTTTACTCCCAGGAGCAGCTGCTAAATGATAGCAGGGACCTCACAGTTATGATAAGATTTGGAAGTAATGGGATTTTCACAGGGTTTATGGAAGGCTTTGTGACTCCCACCCCTTCTGGGTGGAGCCCCTTTCGTTTGGGTTGAGTCTCTCAAATGTTTGAAACGTTTTAATGTGAAGAGTTGTTTATTTTGGTGTTTCTGTTTGCTTGCAGGCAATGTTTGTGCTGTTTCAAGGAGTATAAGCACCTGGAGATCTTTAACCAAGTAGTCTGTGCCCTCATTAACTTAGTGATTGCCCAAGTTCAAGCTCTGCGGGACCAGCTCTGTAAACATTGCGCTCTCAACATCGAGCCCACCTGGCAAGAGCAGAGTAACCACGAGGAGCCCCTGAACGTAGAGAGAGAGCCTCACGACGAGGAAAATGGAGAAAGGCAAAAATCTATAGAGAAAAAATTCGATGCTGCAAGAACTTGTCTCCTGGCCGAGGAGGAGCCCGCCAGGAACACGGATGCTTTTGGCTTGTGGAGCACCGAGGAGAAGGAGAGGTTGCTGCTGTGCGTGGCCAAGATCTTTCAGATCCAGTTTCCTCTCTACACAGCTTACAAGCATAACACCCATCCCACAATAGAGGTACAGCTGCTTTGTGTCTGCACTGAATTATTTTGGGCCAGGTTCGCTGTGTGTGTTTGGTGCTCTCAGGGCCAGCTCTCCCCTTGACTCCAGCACAGCTTCTCAGAGGAACTTATATTTTACTCTTACATTTTCTTTAAAATTGTTATAGGTAATGCATTGATAGTGTTGGGTGGAACTGTACACTGAGTTATTGTACTGGTTAAACAACAGGAAGGCAAAAAGGGGACTGGGGCAAGGCCTTTCTCCCAGGAGGTAACCCATTAATAGTTTACTGATTTCATTGCAATCTCTGGTTCTGGAAGCAAAGCTTCCTAAACTGGACTTTGGGCAAGACCAAACTTGTTAGAACAGCTTAGAAATCGCCTGGAATAAGTGAGCTCTGCACAGGTAGCTTTGTTCCACAGGGCTGATTTTCCTCTGAGCTGCTGTTCACATCTTTCTTATTGTCTTCTGAAAACCAAACCAAAGGAAATTCAAAAATCCTGCCGTGTTTCATTCACAGTTTCTGGAATAAATGTGATGGTGTTAGCATTTCCTAGGTGAAAAAAACCTCATTTCTTGTAAAGGTTGGTTTTTGATCTCACTTGTGGCAGTTTAATAACAACTGAACTGTTCTTTTACAGTATTTGTGTGGAAAGAAGATGTACATTGAGCTATATAGAAAAGGCTTCTATCCAACAAATTCTGGAGAAAGAGTGGGCAGTGAAACAGCAGTTAACCCACTCTTCTTTTATTTTTTATTTAGAGAGTTCTGGGAGCTCTGTTTGAGCTCTGACTGCTGGAGTTTGCTTTAAAAACTGAAGTCCAAAATAAGAAGATACCAAGTCATACATAATTTAGGGTTGTGTGTGTTAGGGTGATCCCAGCATCTCCCCAGTTCTTAATGAACCCTGCCACAGCTGACAAATTGAATTAAAATTTACAGTGGCTTTTTTAGGTGGGCTGGATTTTGTGCTTTTCTTTCCCAACCATTTGGGCACAAGTGAACAGAGTTGTTTCAAAGATATGTGTGTGGAAGGAGGAGGCAAAGTTAGCATTTGTGGGTTGCAGGATTTGTGGATTGCAAGTTTCCCATCATTCTTTCTTGACCTGCCTTTTAAACTTTCACGCACGTAAATTAATCTGCAGCTCAGCCTTGCAGGGAGGAGCTGTAGAGGGCAGATCTGTCTTGTCAGTTAAAAACAATAAATCAATGACTGCTGAAGTGATTTATCCTCTGACTGAAACCAGCTCCACAGGAATATGGGATGAACAATCCCGGAGCAGCTTTTCCATGTACTAGCACACTTGATTCTTTTAAATGACAATTTAATCTATTTTTTTCCCCTCTCTTTCAATTCCACTCCCAAATGATAAGAAGAAAATCTCTGAGTGCCTGATGGGATTTCTGTTTTACTTGGTGTGCAGCCTAAAAGTGATTCAGACCCAGATGTCACCTGCCATCTGTGTCATGTACCTTGTTCATTTTTGGAGGGGGAGATTTTTTTGTCCCAACATCAAGAATAATTCTCAGAAACTGATATTTTCTCTATTTAGGAAGCACTGGGATTCTGTTATTCTGAAACAGTGTTAGACATTTTAATGTCAACACTTTTTGCTCCTGTCAGTAACTCACTGAGATTTAGAATTTCATTTTGGATTTCAGGGGGTTTACAATTTGATTTTGGATTTCAATCTAAAGCACATCTTGGTTAAACTGGGACAAGTTTAGTCCCAGTGACGACAGCACCTTTTGTTTTAAATCAGAGTTGGTCTCAGTCCTCAGGAGATCATAACATGAAAATCCCTGTTTGAAGTGCATTGTCTATACTTGGGAAGTTAAACAGATTCCTGGACAGGCTAAATCTGCCAGGAATTTGTTGGGAGAAGCTGCTGTAGCTCTTCCTCTCCCTCTCAGCATTTCTTTTGCCCTGGAAAAAGGGAGATGTGCTGATGCAAAGCAGATTCCCACCTGCACCCTGACTTCAGGAATTCCCTGTTCCGGATTCTTGCGGTGAATTTGCCCCATTTCGTGGAGTCATCACATCCAGAGAGGTTTTACTTTACCTACTCTTTTCCTACTTTGTGCAGCAAGTTTAATCCACTTCAGGGAAAGTAAAAAAAATCCATAAAAGGAGGCTCTTAAAATCCTGTGGAGAGAGAAGCAACAACGTAAAGTGAACTCCTGAACTTTGCAGTGTCTCAGAATGAACATGGAATCCAAAGGGAGTTCCCTGACCGTGGAGCAGCTCTTGATGGGATGAAATGAAAGAGGGGGAAAATCAAAATAATTCAGTTGGTGTCTGTAGCTGTAGTTCCCTGTTTGGAATCTTGTGCCCTCTGCTTCTCCAAGTAAATATTTTCACCCAATTCCACAGGGGCAGGGACACCTTCCATGATCTCAGGTTGCTCCAAGCCCTGTCCAGCCTGGCCTTGGACACTTCCAAGGATCCAGGGGCAGCCACAGCTTCTCTGGGCAAGCTGTGCCAGGGCCTCCCACCCTCCCAGGGAGGAATTGCTTCCTAATATCCAATCTGAACCCACCCTCTTGCAGTGGGAAGCCATTCCCTCTTTTCCTGTTGCTGGAGGGCTTTGGGACAACACTATCCCTGCCTGCCTTGGGAAAAAGTTCCTTGGAAAAAAGTCCCTCTCCAGCTTTTCTCCAGCCTCTTTTAGGTACTGGAAGGCTGGAAGATCCTGGGAAGTGATGGTGGGGTTTAATGCCACAGGAGATTCCCATGAGGAATTCTCTTATTTCCTAATAAATTTGATCTTCAGGAGCTCTCAGGCTGTTCTGTTCCACATCTGCAAGGACAGAAGTCACATTTCCAGGCTCCATCTCTCATCTGCAGCACTTTTACAAGCTTTGCAGGACTTGTCCCCAGCCCTCCCTGAGTTTGTGCTTCCTGCCTTCCAAGAACTGGAGCTGACTTGACAACAGGTCTCTCTGTTTTATTGAAGAAAACTCATGGAATTTCTCACCCTTTCCCTGCAGTTTTCACGAGCAGAGCACTGAACACCTTTCCTTGCTGCTTAAAAAACACACCACCTACTGCCTTCAGAGCTGCTTTAAAAAGAACTGCTGGAGTATCACGAGTTCAGGCATGACTGGGAGTTCAGCAGGAGGAGAAAAAAAAAAAGAAAAAGGAAAAATAAATGCTTAGCTATAATATGAGCATATTGAATAATTCAAAATGTTTGTATCACACTTAATCCATCCAAAATTGCTTGCCTCCAGCATCCTCTGGTACAGTTGGGAGCTCACTCCTACACAGCTATTTTAAAATATATTCAGGAAATTTCACTTCAAAACCGAACTTTCTGTTCAACATCCCCTGGATTGGGGACTGTCAGTGCTGGAGGGATGGGAAGAGGAATTTGTATCCGTGGCAGTGTTGTGTTTGACAGGCACATTTTATACCTGCAGTGCCCTTTTGCCCCCAGCCACGTGCACCAAACACCCAATTTGTGTTACAGCCCCGAGAAAGAAACTTCCTGCTCTTTGCTGCCCAACGAGTGGGTGTTGTGGGCATTGAAAAGAAAAACCATTTTCCCAAACCCTTTTCAGTTTAGTGTTTCTAGAAAACAGATTTCTGGTTGCAGCAATAGGGTGATACAATCCCCTTCCCTGTCTTAGCTCAATCCTGGAAGGGTCTGACTCTTAACTTTTGATGGTGGCGATGAATAATTTGACAGTTTTTCCCCCTTAAATCATGAAATGCAGGATTGTAGGACATCCTGCACTTCATTCAGGTGTTTGCAGATGTGTCTCCTCTTCAGGGAGGAATTGCCTTGCAGAGTACCTGGCTTGGTTCTGCTCTGTGTGCCAGACCGTCCTCTGCTGTATTCCTGTTGAAAAAAATTAGGGATCTGAAGGGGCTGGGATTGTAGAATAATCTGATAATCCAGGTGTCGAGAGCACCACTGAGATGTGCTCATAAAGTATCTTTGTGTGCTTATATCTGCTTCTTAACAAAGTAAAAACTATGGAAAAGTGCGTTTTGGAATGTAAAAGTGGAGCAAAACTTGTGTCTTCCTCTGAATTAGGAGATTGGTTTTATTCTGTTAGGTGACAGTGATACCTGGGAATGGTCACCTGTTTCCAAAAATGCTTTTTTGTTCTATAAATGTGTTTTTATTACTCCAGTTAACTTTTTTTTTTTTTCTTTTTTTAACCAGGATATTTCTGCTCAAGAAAGCAATATATTAGGGGCGTTCTGTGACATGAATGTAAGTTATCCAAGAAATTTAAAATATTCTCTACCTGCTTTTGTGTTCAACTAACTGGATGGCTCTAATATTGATGCCTAAACTTCTTCTTCCTGTGTATTTTTGCAGGATGTAGAAGTCCCCCTGCACCTGCTCCGTTACGTTTGCCTGTTCTGTGGGAAGAACGGCCTTTCCCTCATGAAGGATTGTTTCGAGTACGGGAGCCCCGAGACGCTGCCCTTCCTTATAGCACATGCTTTTATCACCGTGGTGTCCAACGTGAGTATTCCCTAGGAATTCCCACAAAAAAGTCTGGAAGAACTCAGGGAGAAAAAAAAAAGATTGCAAGGTTGTTTTTTTTTCCCCTTTGGGGTTTGCTCAGCGGGCAGATTTTCAGGTTTCTCCCTTGATTGTAAGAGCCCCGGAAGAATCTGAAGAGAGTGTTGTGAGAGGTCATTTCCATCCCTGAAATTGTGCCGTGGAAATAGCTTGAGTTCCTCAGGATGTTTTAAATTTTTAGCTCTGTGAGGCAGGAATGAAAAGCCTTTGGAATTTCTTTGGAATTTCTGTGGGTTTTGTATCATTACAGGTATGTCTATTATTTATATTACTTGCAGCATAGAGGGGATCATCCCTTATTCTCACTCAGAATGCACATCCTCCATCATCTCTGTGATTTGAAATGGCAGTGATTTTTGGCTGGTGGAATTACAAACTGATTTCAGAGGGGATTGGGGATGAAAATAAACCCCAGACCTGAAGAAGGACACTGTGAAAGTTGGTGTCATGTGAGGATATGAAGTTGTGCCCTGGCTGGGGGAAGTTACACATGGGCAAAGAGGAAACCAGGACTTTGTTGTGCCTCGTAAAAAGGGAGTTCAACATCATTTTGACACTCTTGGCAATTTGAAATCCTTGTTTCTCAGTAAGAATTCTGCCTGCAAATCCCATTTCCTGCATATCCCATCCCAGTGCAACTGCTTTTCTTCTTTGCCCTTTTTGAAATCTTTATTTTTCTCCACAAAAATTGTTTGTTTTCTTTATTCTTAGTGATGTACCTTTAACCCAAAATACTTCTCATCAGACCTTCTCCTTGCAGACGATTATTTGGCAACTTTGCATTTATCTTTTTTTTTCCAGTAGGTGACACATTCAGCTCTTTCCTGGAGCTATTTTAGATGGTTATACCTGCCAGATAAAATGAAATTCAATCCAAACCATAACCAGAAGAACTCTTTCTTCAACCTCTTCCAGCATTGCAGCTTTCCCCATTCAGCCAGCACCTTTCTTTTGAGCTCTGGCTTTGCTGGCAAATCTGTGAGTTAGGGGAAAAGTCTTTTAAAAAAAATTACATTTTATCTTTCAGTTCACTACAGAAAGTATAAGAAGATGTTGGTTTCTGTGCAATTATTCTACCTTATTCATCCACTTGCTGCGTTTTGGTGTCACTCTGTACTTGTTAGCACTACTTCTGACTTTCAAATGCAATATATTTATTAGATCCAAGTGAGGCAGCTAGATTTTTTTATATAAAATACATGTTACCTTGCCAATATTAATATTAAAATATTTCTTTACTTCTATAATGATGATTTTGATATAATATTTCTTTGGTGTTTATATCCTTTCTATAATTCATATAACGCAGGTAAGTATAAATATTTTAATAAATGTTTCTGAGAGTGAAATGATACACCAAACTCCATTAGAATAAAAATAAGGATGCACAAAACTTGTATTTTTTCATGAACAAGATCTTGGTGATCTCAGGAGGAACCCTGCTAATCTGACTTGGTTTTGTCCCGATACATTTGATTTTTGGGGGATTTATAGCTATTTATTCCAATAATAGCTCAGGGAGCAGCTCTGCAGTGTCACTTCTCATCTGGTTCCCAACATGCAAAGCCAGAGCAGAGTGTGCAGTAACTCCAAAACACAATCTCACAGTGGTGGTAACTCCTGAGAAAGCCTCTTGAGGACCCAGTGTTGTAAAAACTCCTCAGAATATCCAGGCTGGAATTTCTTTTCCAGTCTGTAAGGTGAGGGAGTTGTTCAGCCACTCCTTTAAATGGTTCAGCAATATTTTCAGAGATATTGTGGTGTGGATGAACCCAGGAATCTCTCAGGAAAAACTGAGGCTTAGTAGTGAGCTCCAGGATGCAGATTAAACTGGAAATAAAGAACTGCAGTCACCCAGCAACATTCCATTTCTGGTAGACAAGACTTCCTGGGCTTCCCAAAAAAACTTGCAGAGATGTGAATGACCCACAGCTTGTTCTGTGCAGGGTTTAAACCCCACATCCATTTTACTGTGGGAAACTTCAGAAGTTGAATCAGAAGTAAAAGTATCTCAGAGGTATTGAGAGATGCTCTACCCTTCTGAAACTTGAGAACAGATGCAGTGAATACTTTGTCTTAAAAGCAGCTGGAATGAAAAAAAAAAAGTTGAGGATTTTTAATGTAGTTTGATATTTTATCATGTTTTGGATGCTAGTTGATGCCATTTGATATATGCTGGTTTATGTCATTTAAATAATTCAGTATTCGAATATTTGACCTATTTGAGTCCATGATGAGAATTATATTTTCATTTGTAACGTGTGAAATGATTCTTTATTTGAGTTCCGAGGCTGAAGGTTGTGTGTAATGCACGTGCACAGGTGTATAAGATGGCTTTAAAAGTTTGAATTGATGGAGACTCAAAACTGCTGGGAACAGTGAAAGCCACAAGAACAAAATGCTGAAACCACTTCATGCTTTTCCTTCCACAAAGAAATACATTTTCTTGGCTGTTTGCCGCTGTCTGTGGGACAGAGCACGCCGTGTGAAACATCAAATTGTGTCAATACAATTGTATCTTTGTCATCCCTGCAACTCCCTGTCGGAATGTTGTTGAATTCCTGTTTCCAGCACAAGCATCTTCTGGGTTGCACTTTTTATCTGGGGGATGTTTGCATTTTTTCCCCCCTCTTTTCCCCCTCAGTTGGATCAGAGGCTTCTTCCAAGTGGGTTTATGTGGAGTTTTTTTTGGTTTTGTTTGTTTGTTTTGCAAGGTGAAAATGTGGCTGGTTTGTTTAGCAAAGCAGGTTCTGATGTTGCACTGTAAAAAGTGAGTCTGCAGATAACTTTGTGCAGAACTGCCTCCAAGAGTGACTTGGCTGATTATGGAAATGCTGACAAGCAACGCTGCTGATCGACTTTTATTCCAGCCGAATATCATTCCCTCCTGGCAAGGAGCAGGGCGTGCATTTTCTGCACTCAGGGTCGAATTCTTTGCCGCTGCTGCAAGAAATCCTGGCTGAGATGAACCCTTGTTTTAAGGCCAGAGGTGGAGGGAGGTGCAGATGGCCCTGAGTGACAGTGTTGGCTTCTCACCAGAGCTGTGTGTGCAGATGATTAAAACGACCCGGGGAGGGAAGAGCTGCTGCCGTTTCATCTCATCCCTGCTGGCTCTTGGCTGCCTCTCTGTAACAGGTTGAACAGGATCCTGTTTGAAATGCAGATGGCAATTCTAACTTGGCCTGTGGAAGTGGTTTGGTTGGTCCTTTCCCTCTCACAGAGGTTTCCAGTAGCTGTTTCAGGATGGTTTTCTTGTTTCTCTGCATATATTCCTGCATTTTCTTTGCAAAGGTGGTGAAAGGAGAATTGCAAATACAAGAAGTGCAGACGTGGTGGTGAAAAACCTGGGCTTGATCATTGCTTGTAAACCATTATTTTAGAGGATATGTAAACCCTAAGAAGCAAAACACCAACGAATCAAACAATGCTGCTTGATTTAAGAGTGATTTGCAAGGAACAGAAAGAGTGGAATAATTTTCTTGTAGACTTTGAAAAGAAAAAAAGAAACCCCACAGGGCTGAGTAGCAGTTTTTCCTGCTGAAGAAAACACAGAAAATGAAAAACATGAGGCACTGAGCAGTGTGCTACTCTTTACACAAAGTGTGTATTTTCCAGCTGACAGGCAGGACAGATGCAGCTCCTGTTTGGAAAATTAGGAAATGAAGAGGTTGAAGTTGAAAGAAACATTTTTTTTTTTTTAAGTGGGGTTGCAGGTGCAAATGTCTCAGCAATATTTCATTTTTTTAAAAATGTCATTAATGAAGTTTTTCTCTCTGTTTTTGCATTGCAGATCAGAATATGGCTGCACATCCCTGCTGTCATGCAGCACATTATACCCTTTAGGACTTACGTTATCAGGTAAACTTCTATTTGCAGACTTTTTCTTGGGGGACTTTTGGACACTGCAGTTATTTATCACTGCAGCTGATGGACTTTTAATCGGGCAGGTTGATGCTCTGACTGTCCCATTTCAGCAGGGAGAGTGAAAGGAATGTTTGGGGTTAGTTTGGGCCGCTCTTTCCACCCCTCTGGTTTCTTATCAATCAGCTCAATCTCCTGAAAGCATTTGGAGTGTGGCATCCTGACAGGTTGTGCCAGGTTCAGTTGTGCCACAGCCTCAGTGTGACACCTGCATCCAACTGAACATAAGATTTGCAGTGAGGTGATGGAAGTAGAGGAGCAATTTCAGATCTGGAGTTCTAACACTGCTTCCCGTTCTGATGTTCTGCATTCCCAGCTGGCAGGAGCTGAGGTGTGAGCAAAAGTCTGCTCACACTTTTCTGTGTCTAAATATATCCTGTCCCCAAGATTTTCTTTGGAGCTGCCTGTCATGAAAAACCCTTTCAAATTAAAGCACTTGGAGAAGTATTTAATTATACAAGTGATTTGTTGTCCATCGGGTTTCTCAGGACAATAGAAACGTTTCAGGGAGCTTGCTGATGGAACTATCTGTGTGTGGATCTGCCTGGAGGTGGAGGGGTGTGGTCACAGCTAATTCTCCTTCCAGTGGCAGTGGCCGACAGAAGATTTTCCTGGTGCAGGGCACTGCTCTTCCAAAGGCCCACAGCTCCTCCAAGGCTCTGGAATTCCTGTTCCTGTAATATTAGGAATGTGCTTATACTGGGAAAAAAATGTGCCTTTACACATTATATTGCCTTTACCATTCCAGTAGGAAATAACACTCAACAAAAATAATGACACTGGCAACTGATAAGTTCACAGAGCACTGAGACTGAGAATTATATTTCGTGTTTTAAAATGTTCTTGATGCATTTTGACTGTGAAAATTTCAGTGCTGGCTTGTCTGTCAGTCTGTCTTGCTGTAACGTGGTCTCTACCAAAGTGATACCAGCACAGAGAAGAATATTTTGATCTTTTATTAAAACCCATCCCTCTGGAGTTCCACTCCAGCCGTGTGCACTCCTTTAATTGCTGCTGTGTTATCTTGGACATCTTTTAAAGGTGATAATTAATCATGAAGCAGCTTAGGGAGGGCAGGCAGAGGATCTTCAAGTTCTTGTCTTCTGCATATTCCATGAATGGCTCTTTGTGTACCTGGGAATTTGGTCATGAGCCTTACCTGTCTTCTTGGAATATATGGAAATTAAAAAGAGCATCAACAATTAAGGATCAACAATTAGAATGAGGCTGATAAGAAGGAACTTACTTGAACGAGACACGTCCTGTAGTTTTTCCTGGTAATCCTTGCTTGTTATCCTGTAATTCTTCAAACAGTTTCTGGTTTAGAACTGTAGGTGTAATTGGGGTCACTGGAAGGGGTTTTGGAAGGGTTTTTTCTTGGGTTCTCCTCATGTTTTCCTCTTTCCCCATTAGAGGATTTACATCTGATTTGAAATGGGATTTGTCTTGCCATAAATAACGCCCTCAGAGTTTACAATCCATTCCTGTCCATCCCAGCAGGAATATTGACACAGGATCCATCTCTAGATAACACAGGTTAGGGCAGGAAGGGGAATGTTCTCCCAGTTGTTGTTTTTCCCACCTGAATCCTGAGGGGATCTGGGGTTTCTCAGCGTTATAAAATCCAAATCTTTTTGTGGAGATCCACTTACAGAGCAGGACCCGAAGCTTTGGGAGGCCACAGAGCAAAAATAACCTCCAGGGCTGCACCTTTTTGTGGGGCAGAAGTGAGCACAGATGCCTTGGGGAAAAGCTGACTTCCCTGCTGGATGCAGCTCACCCCACGTGGCTGTCGAGCTCACAGATCCTGTGGGAGCAGCTCAGGTCTCTGGGTCTCCATCTGCTTTTTACTTTAGGAAAGAGCTTAAAAAAAAAAAAGACAAAGCCAGTCCTGGGCACAGCAGCACAACACCTTTGACACAGATCCTGCAAATTAAGGGGGTTTGATCTCCAATGAGCTCGGGGGGCTCTGGTTGACTCAGTTCTAGTTGCTGCTCGTGGAGATTCCTCTGCAAGGACTGCATTTCGGGGGCTGAGCAGCACAAGCAGCAAGAGAGAAGAGGAGTCACCCCAGTGACACCTCAGCAGCGTCTTTGATCAGCTGAGGTTGCCCTTTCTGTCCCTGTCCTGTGGTAATTTCTGCCAGAAGAGCACGAAGGGAACAGCAAAGTGTGTATTATTTGTGTAGAGGAGACCACTGCTGGAATTTGCAAAGATCATGATGGGCACAACCCTGTCATTGCTGCTCCTGAAAAAAAGGCTAATAAATGTGATTTTCTGCCTGGGGAGCGGAGCACTGGCATTCACATCCTGCCTCAGAAGGGGCTGTGTCTTGATGCACTTTAGGAAAGAAAGAAAGAAAGGACGTGAATTGAAAATTGCACCTCTCAATAGGGAAGCTAAGTGGATTTTGCCCTCCTCAGAAAGAAGTTTTTACTGATCCTGATACCTGAGAATTCTGCATTTCAAACTGCAAAATCCTCACAAAGAAGGAAGAGACTCAGAAAAGCGGCTCAAGACAGTAAGTCACGACTTACTGCAGTTACAAATGAGGGCAAAAGTGGTGATGATGTCTCTTGGTGAAAAAAGACACTGGTTCCATCTGCCTTCCACCTCGAGACCGGAGCTGGGAGAGGCTTGGATTTCTCAGACACTGAATGTCTCCAGAGAGCAGAAGCTCCAAGCAGCAGTGTTTGGAGGACACTCTTTTCAGGGACAAAAATGTTGCTTGAAAGTGCTGTGGGTAGTTCTGTGCTTTAGAAAGAAGCCAACCAGCAGTGAAGCCCAGTTTTATGAGAACCAAGAGATAAAGTTGTATGTCTGATACTGTAAATGCCTCTGTAAAGCACCAAAAAGTGGTGGGTAATAAGGAAAAGACCTAAAATCCTTCTTTGGAAGGCTTGACATCCCCTACTTAACGTTGCTCTGGTAAAATCTGAGAGCTCTGACCGGTTCTAACCCTTCCTGCTGCCCTCCCTTTGTCTCTTCTCCCTGTCTGCTGCTTCAAGATGGATCTGGAGAGAGATTTTTTTGTGTGAAGGATTCCTGTGTCTGGCCCAGTTTGGGAGAAGCAGAACACTCTGTGCTGGAGCACATGGAGAGGAGATTGCAGGTGGCAGTGGCTGCTGTGGCACCTGCAGGGAGGGGGAGCTCCACCCAACTCTTGACCCACACGGAAAATGCAGCTGGAACAATTCAAATCATTCTTCTGCTTAAAAATCTCCTCCTCAAGAATTCCTTAAAAACATTCTCCTGAAGAATTTGGGTTTTAAAGAGAGTGCCCAAGACCACTCCTTACTCCTGCACGGCACGAAGAACCCTTGCCCGTGAGCCTTGAAGGTTTGAATCACAACATTTACCTCCTGCAAAAACTCTGCAAGTGGAAAGGGGTGGCAACAAAGAAAAATAAGGCAGAAGACAAAACCCAGGTCCTGTACATAAGTGGAATATCCTTTATGTATATGTATAAAAAGAGGTGTGTTTTATTCTTAGAAAAGCCTCATTCAGGCAAAAAATGTGAGATGAACCAGATTCCACAGGTCCTGGCATCTCATTCATCTCTTATTCCTTTAAGCCTTAATGCTCCTCGGGATCAAAAAAGATAAAAAATGCAGGAATTAAAAAAATAATGAAGGGCAGAATGGAAGCTATTATTAAACCATTATGTGAGTCAGTCCCACCTTCACATTGATACACTTTATGTACAGTTCCAGCTCAGAGATAAAAAATTTACACTGAGAGAAGGAGAGACATGGTCTGGGGTTTGGTGGGTTTTTTTTTGACAGGGAGATTCCTATCATGTGTGGCTGATAGGAAGATAATAAGTAGGGAGTGGCAATTCACAGGTTGTTAAAAGAAATGCCATGAAATGGTCACATTCAAGAAGTGAAAGGAGTTTGTTTTCCACGCAGATGGGATTGTCAAACAGACTGGCACAGGTTAATGAGAAAGCCACAGGTATAAATAGAAAGGGAGAAATGAATTGGCAGGAGTAGATGGGCTCATCCATTATTTGAGATATGGGATAAATCTTTAATCTGCTTTTGGAGGGGCTATTTTGGGTTAAACAGACCTTTTGCCCTGCTCCAGGATCCCTGTTCTTACTGAGGCAGTGCAGCACATTCACAGGGAGTGTTCACTGCCAGTGCCAGCTAAAGAGTTCTTTTTGGTCAATAATAATAACATTAAACTGGTAAGAACATAACATGGAGCCAGTTCACTGGTCCACGTGGGTTCAGGCCACTCTACCTCTGCACAATAAAAAAAGGAGGCTTGGCCTACTCTGCAAATTTCCATGGGTTTAATCCTGGTAATAAAGATATGATCACGTTTGATTTATGAGCAGTGGAGTAGTGCCAGTAAATTCTGTAGTGTAGCTGCAGTTACACTTCTAAGAGAAGTTTGAAATCTGCTTTTTTTTACTGTGCTTGGTTGGGACAACCCAGCTTTGTTCAAAACCTGGGCTCTGTGGTAGCCAGTAGAACATGCTCTGTTCTCTGGAGCTTTCTTTAGGGTTCTGTAGCTGGGAAAATGCACCTACAAGTAGCTTAATTTATTATAAAGTGCATTTTTAAAAAATACACACTCTCAGTGATATTATAATACAGAAAATACGACACGAGTCTGATTCAGGTTAAAAATGTGGATGCAGTGTGAATTTTATAAAAAAACCCAGGTTTAGACTGATAATGTCGCATTAAAATAAGAAATGTTTTGTTTTATAAACTAGATCATTGTAGTTCCTTCACCAAACTTGGTAGTGTGAGGAAGATTTCATGTTACAGAAATGGGGTGAAGCCACCAAACCCTCTTGCTCCTGTTTGTGGAGGTGGACATGGAAAAGCCCTGGGAACCAGGACTGGTGGCAATTTGCATGGAACAGTGGGAAGATAAAAATTGCTGGTAGTTACAGGATCATAGAATTGTTAAGGATGAAGAATATCTCTGAGATCATCTAAAACACATCCCAAAGTGCCACCTCTGCACATTTTTGAACACTTTTAGGGGATGGTGACTCCCAAATCCCACCAGCTCTGGGAAATCCTCGTACCTGCTTGTCACGACCGGGCACAGCATCTTCATTACGACCTCTTATTTCTTCACTCAGTCTCTCTCCCAGAAAATCCAAATATTTCAGTTCCTTTTTGAGCCAGCTGAGGGTTGAGGGAGGTGCAGGATATTCCTTTCTCTCTGGGTGGTGTGTAGGACACAAACATCTCTATTTGTGGTGACAGAGCACCCACAGACCGTGTTTCCTGGGCTTTTCCCCCTGGGTGGAGCTGCTCTCACCTGTCTGCAGGTTAAAGGAGCTCACTGGGGCTGAACTTTTCCCCAGGAGTGTTCCCTCCTCCTTCCCACTTGGCTCCTGCTTACAAATCACAGCACAGAAGCAGCATTTTCTTGCCAGGATCTGATTTCCCAGCTAATCCCAGTGAAGGATCTGGTTGCTTTGGCCTGGAGTGGTCCCTTTTTTTTTGTCCTGCAGTTCCTTATCTGTGATCCCTGTCATCCATCTCCAGTCTGGGATTATTTGCACTGGAGTCTCTTTTCTCTGTTTGACAGTGTTAAGTAGCATTTAAGTGTGTTTATTTTAAGGCCTCTACACAAGAGCTGTGAAAAAGAACCTTAATCTAAATAAGAATCGGGGCCTGTAGTTTTGCTTTAAAAAAAAAAAATTACAGATGTTTATATGATGTAAATGCAGAGGAATGGTGCATAAATCCAGTTGAGTGTAGTTTAATATCTCTTGTGTTTTTTTAAAAGATTCATGCATCTCTTTGGCTGTTCTCCAAGGACAGATCCAGGCTTGGGCTGTCAAACAAATGGATTTTGAACGGGTTTCTGTGTAGTTAAACCTAGTTTGGATGTAGCTGCAACTTCCAAACACTGAAGTACAGCAGAAAAAATTAATTATACTCACTTTGCCTGTGCCATCCTTAGTGGCATCCAAACGAGCTCGGGGAAAGCTTGGTTTGAAATATTTTTGTGTTACACATTCAGGTTAGGAGAAATTCTCAACTGTTGTCAGGGTTTTGGAGTGGAGATTTTCTGTGCCTCAGTTTTGTGGTTGCTTAGGTAAGGCTGGTGTCACACTGGGCTCTTTAAGTTGGGGTTTATAAAGGATTATTTCTTATGCCTCCCTTCAGCTCCCTGTGCATGAGGAGGCGACCCCTCATCTGAGGTGACTGCAGGAGGACAAACGTAGCTGTTTAAAATTCTTCAGCAGTTTGTTGACTTTCTAAAAAAATTTCTGCATAATTCTCTTTGTCCTTGGTGTTTTTTTTTTTATTATTGCCAACTTTTATAGTAGTATTTTAATGCTTAGTACCCCTAGAGCTACTGGAAATGTGTCTTTGCCATGATCAAGATGGTGTTCCAGGAACGTGTCCGTTTGAATCAACCCCCCTTTTTTTTTATTTGTTTGGTTTTTTTCTTCCATTTGTGATTTTTTTTTCCCCAGGTATTTATGTAAACTGTCAGACCAGGAGCTACGGCAGAGTGCAGCCAGGAACATGGCAGATCTCATGTGGAGCACGGTGAAAGAACCCCTGGACACGGCCTTGTGTTTCGATAAAGAAAGTCTCGATCTCGCCTTTAAGTACTTCATGTCCCCAACTCTCACCATGAGATTGGCTGGCCTGAGTCAAATAACAGTAAGGACTTTTTTTAAAAATATCAATAATATTTAGAGGAAAAAAAAAATGTTTCTTGTTGGGTTTTAGGCTTTTTTTACAGCAGAATGCTCTTCCAAGGAGGAAATTATAGCGAATATATTGTGGATGTGGGGATCACTGAGAGCCAAGTCCAAGGGGTGGCTGAGTCCTGCACCATATGGAGCTGTATCACATTACCTGAACAATTGTCACGCTGAACCAAACCCCTCTAACCGTGTTTTGGGACAGCTGTGTTGAAGTGAAGCCCCTGGAGGTGGCAAAATCTGTTGTTTAGGAAGGTTTTCAATGCGTTTCCACTTTTTACCTTTGCAGTGTGTTGATTCTCCTACAATGAACTGCTGCTTTGTGTTGTCCATGCCCCATTTTCCTCTTTGTTTAGTCTGGTTCTCTCTGCATTAATTAGCAGGAGACTGAATTGAAGAGGTAAATATAGAAAATAGAAAAAAATTAAAACCAAACTCCCCCCCATTTTTCCCTTTCCCAGAGAAATGCTCCATGTCACAGCAGGCAAGACATGTTTGGGCATCCTTTGTCTCTCAGTGCTTCCTCCATGTGTGTTACAAACATAGAAAACAGCAGGGCAAAAGGGAAAGTTTTTATTCTTCTGGGCCTTTTCACTTTTGTGTTTCGGTTTTATGTTTTCTAAACACATTTGGCCTGCTCTGTTCTGGACAAGATATCACTGAGGGACTCCCTTCCTAAATACAAGTTCACTTAATCTAGATTTTGCTCCTCACTGTATTTACAGATAAAAGTACTTGCAATTGTTTTAATAAATGGCAATTTAAAGCAGCCTGTAAGTACTCCCAATCATATCATTGCTGGGTTTTAACCACAGTAAATGTTCAATTTGCACAGGGATGTGACCTCTGCTAAGTTCTAAAGAAAAGTCTGAACTCCATCCACTCAGTGTGATTGGTTTTAAAATAAATTTCTGATATTTACTTACTTCCAATTACGTTAGATTTCAATTTCTAAAAGCAGTTCCCTTTGGTTTTATGTGATTCTCCTTGTTAACTACCAGTGCATGTCTTTTTGTGTATCCTGGCCAAAAGAAAGTCTGAAAACAAGGATGCATTACTTGGTTTGTTTTTTCAGGCACGTTGTTCGTTTAGGGGAGTGTGCAATTTTAAGGAGTGATGTGTTTTCATCTGTTATGATTGATAAATACTACTGTAAAAGTGAAAGTTTTTAATAACAGACACATATCACCAGGACCAAAATTTGACAGTCTTTTTAGACTAAGGCCAATAGTTTTCAGCTTGTAAAAATGGAATATTGGATGCTAATAACTTACTGAGGCTTTTGTTTTTTCATGTGAAAAGTCTCTAAAACTTCTCTGGAACACTGAGACAATTTATTCTTCTTTCTCATTCAAATCCTAGGAAGTTTTATTTTTGTTGTTACCTTGTTTCTCTTTCATTTCACCTTCCAGTCATCTGTTGAGGTGCTTCAGCTCCAGAATCCCCAGTTATCTCTTTACTTTTCCCTCACAAATAGGATTGTTTTGTTCTCCTTCCACTTAGGGATGTGTGAAAATGAACCCTCAGAACTGACCAATTCTAACTGATCGTAACAATTTCTTCATTAAGTTCTTTCTGTGTTTTTCCACTCCTAAATACATTTCATTTGAAAGTATCAGTGACTGATCTGTTAATAATTGTGTAATCAGGCTCTGATGTCTCGTTATTTTCAATGCATATTTTCAGTTTGGTTTCTTCCAGACAGGTTTTTTTTCCCATGAAAATTGTTGAGATCATTCAGGAATAAATCTTTGTGTAAAGACTTGAGAAGATCCCTGAATTCACCTGAATCACTGAGTGCCTCTACTGGGCTCCTTTCAAGGAAGGAGTAAATATTTTGACAGAGTTACGCCACAAATTTAATTTGAATTTCCAAAATTCACCTTACTGTGCCTTGAATTTTTTTGAAAACAAGATGCCAAATTAATTTTATTACATTATGTTAAATATTTTTAAAGATACCACGTACATGGGAAGAATTTTGATACTGAACCATCTCTGTGTCTGGAAAGTTGATGCTGAGGAAAGAAGTGGAAAGGAGATGTTGGAATTTTAACAGGGTTTTGGTTTTTGTTGGTTTTTTTTACCTTATCAGTTCAGACACCTTTGAAAGCTTCATTTCATATAAAAATATATGGCTTCCATTCTCTGCTTTATTACTTTCAACACTGATAATGAAATGTTTGTTGTTGTAGTAAATGCTCCAACAATTGTGAGGCTCCCCCTAAAACTTCAGTTTGCAGAGTGTGTTTGATTTCTGGAGCGGGTGGGGGTTCGGAACATCATTTAATAGCTTAAAAAAGAAAATTTATCCTTGTTCACACTCCTGTCCAAACAACTTATTTAAAAACATTTAAAGCACCGCAAAAATTCGTTTGCTGTCACAAATGCTGCTTTTAAACATAACAAAACCACCTCACCCAGTGCTCAGATAAAATTGTAATTTTTTTTTCTTCCTTTTTCCAACTGTAGAACCAACTTCATACCTTCAATGATGTGTGTAATAATGAGTCCTTAGTTTCAGACACAGAAACGTAAGTAGGAACCTTCTTCTGAATCCTTCAAGTGTGTGATGTGCTTGCATTTCTTCTCTTGTGGTGTTAGAGATCATACCCAGTGGGGAGTGGGGATAATTGCAAATATTTTAATCAGGGGGGGTTGGAAATGGTAAATTTCAGACATTTCTCAACGTTTCTGGATTTCTTTGCCATGTTAAAACGTAGAACCAAGGTGAGCTTTAGAAAAATGTAGATGCTGAAATAATAAATACCTGTCATTGTGATGTGTAAATAAGAGCCAGCTAATTCCTATCCAATTCATACCATTTCTCCCATCTTCTCATTTCCCTGGATTATATTTTTAAGTAAGGCTTGTCTTGCCCTCACTGGCTCCCAGAATTGTTCTGGTTTTCTGCAGAGTTTGTGAGGCAGTGCTGCTGTTTCCTTCTTCCAAGTCCTGATTCCTGTAATTCAGGTGTATTGAACACTTTTAAAGGGAACTTCTTTGACAAGATTCACCTGTGGGATTGTATTCCAATTTTTTGTAGTGACTCTAAACTTACTGTTAGAACTGTCTGGAATTGAACCCAAAATACGTGTTTGAGTGGTTGAAAGAAGTGTTCTTGTGGAATGGCAGGCAGAGTGTGTCAATTCTAGGATTTCACTCCTGAGACCCTTTTTTACATTTCTCTTGGGGGGTGATGCATTCTTGGTGTTTCCCTTGGGGGCCACAGGCACACACACACACACACTCTCCACTATCTGTTGATCATTAAAGTGTCACAGCAGCAGTGCTTGATTTTGTCTGGGTACTTTTATTATAGCTGACTATTTTAATATTAAAATCTCACTGAAGTCACAGCCACAGTGGTGCAGATTGTAAATAACAACTCGGATATTTGAAGCGAAATCCGTGCTCGTAGGTTGGTATTTCAGACACAAAGAACCAGAATCCAGGGCAGTTTTGCTTCCTTCAAGATGTGAAAATACCAAATAAATAGCAAATACTGGGTTGGGGATGTTTGCAGTGATGCACGTGGGGTGTTCTGACACTGGGGCTGACAAACCTCGGGTTTCTCCAGTTCTTCTCTCCTCCCCTCACGTTGCAAATCTCAAAGAGAGGTGTTTGAATCTCAAACAGAGGTGTTTCCCTGTTAGTTCATCTGCTGGAACACAGCCTGAACCGAATAGTTTCTAACTAATAACATCGACAAGAAGTTATCCCACCACTTACACCTAACAGAAAGCTGTTGGAGTTTCTGTGGCAAATGTAAAGAAAAAGAAAAGTCAGCCCCGTGGAAAAAGAGAAAGGTGCTTAAATTCCCCTGCAGAAGAGCAGATGGACCAGGCAGGAGCATCAGAGTTATTTTCAAGCTGAAGGAAATTGTCAAATTCTCCTTTGGGATATTACTTTCTTGGCAAGGGCATCTGTAAACAGCCTGTCATTTGAAAGGAATGCAGCAGGAACAGAAAAACCTTCTTTTCCACTTTTTGTAGCTTGTGAATATTTTAAAAAAAATCAGGATTCCAGTCCTTTTGGGGACTTTATCAAGTGTTGCTGCTCTTCTTCTGATACCTTTTGGAATCACTGATGTCTTCCAGCCAAATAACCAGAAAAGCCCCAGTGCAGGAGGATGGGGAAAACGTCTCACTTCTCCAGTTTGTTCACTACAAAGCTTCCCTCTCATCCCAGCCCCTGCTCATGAGAGATTTTTGGATGAAAAGGCAACTTAGGGAGTTGGCAGGGACTGAATGAGCGGCAAAAGGAAAGCTTTTCATTCCTTAGTGGAGAAAGGAAGTCTTAAGATTTATTTTGTACCTTTTCAGCCTCTGCAGATTTACCACAGGAAGATGTTTTGCATTGTGTCTGGTCCATGCCCATTGCATGTTTTGACTTTTCCAGACGCCGTTTGGAACTGTCAACCTTTGGGATTTCTCCTTCTGTATCTTGCTAAGGTGGGTTTGCAGGAGGTATCTTTTTTTAAAAAAGAAAAAGAAAAAAGAAAAAGCTTTCAGGTAGCCCAGCTCTTTCCCTGTTGGTTGGAATTGTCATCAGGATTTTTTGGCAGATGTTTTCCTGCCTCGTTGCTGGGACAAGATAAAACATCTTCTGTCTGGGCAAACACAGGATTTCACAAATGGCACTGGAAAGCAGCAGAAAGCTCAGCAGAGGAGTCTGTTTTCTACCTCTAGGTATTTGTGTGTCTTTTCAGATTTCATTTCCCTGCTTTTCTCAGGGGTTGAGGCTCTGTGGTGACAGGATATGAGTGGTCCAGATGTGGGCAGTTCTCAGCGACTCAGCTTCTCAATGTCCCTCAGAGATGCCCTTTAAATTTAGCTCTTCCTGGCTCTTAAGGTAGAGCCAAACTCTTTACAGTTTGAGCTGCTGAAGATGGGAAATCTGCTGAGGTTAAAAATAAGACTGAACAGAAGAATCTTCGGGTCTTTGCATAAGTGATTCCTGAGCCTGTTTTGCTGATGTTGATGATGATGATGGTGCCTTTCAGGAAGTGAAAGATTGTTTTTTTTTTTTGGTGCTATTTGGACCACGAGAGGAAAAAGGGTTGTTTTTCCCTTAAAGAGGACGTTGCCAGCTTCTGGAAATACCAGGTGTAAAGGGATAGTTTGTTTTGCTCTTGGCTTGGCAGGCAGCCAGATGTTTGGGTTTCAGTTTTCAGGTTGAGATGACTTCCCTCCTCATTTCAAAAACTTGGATTACCCCCACTTAAAGAGCTTCCTGCAGAGCAATTTCAGGTGTCCAACATTCCTTCCACCTGTGAACAGAAAGATCTGGACTATTTCTTCTCCTTTCTTTCCCTCCCTTTCCTTATTTATTGAGATCCTCCACTGCAAGTGTTGTGTTGCTTTTCCCCTTCACTGCAGTTTCCTGCCTTGTGTTAACTCTTGCTTTCTCAATTTTTGTCTGAGCTCACCAGCTGAGTTTTGGCAGCATCATTTAAACACCTCTGTTTCCCATTTCAGGGATCTTTTCAGATTTGCTCTGAAAAATAAAAACAGTGATTTTTTTTTCCTTCCCTCAGCTCCCTAACGTTTCTTTCTGGTGACCCACATGGTAGTTTATCCATTAGTTTACTGTGTGTTGGGAAGGTGCCTTCTGTACCCTCCTTGCATTTCTTGCTCCTGAATGCCTGAGATCAGGGCTTTGCATCTGTCGTTGTGTCTGAGCTGCTATTTCAGTGATTTTTGGGCAGAAATGTTGGTGTCCCTTCCTTTGCAAGCTGCCAGTTTTGTTGCTCCATCTTTTCCTTTGAAGGGTGTAAATTCTGGCTGGTGGTGAGGTTGTGGAATTGCTGTTGTGCTCCCTCCAGCCCTGAGCTGCTCTGGGGTTTGGAGCTTCTGTGGGGAATTGCCTTGGGAATTGCCTGCTTGAATAAATAAGTTTGGTTGGTTTTTGTTTTTTTGGAGGGGTTACTTTGCTGTGGGATTTGTTCCTGGATCTGGCTCATCATGTGGCTCCCAAGAGTTGCACCACAGCCTTAGATTAAAGTGTTTTTGGGGATTTTAACCCAGTCCTCTTCAAGGGAGGCATTCTTTGAGCTCCCAGGAAAATAAATGCATAAACT
This sequence comes from Myiozetetes cayanensis, assembly GCF_022539395.1. NCBI lineage: Eukaryota > Metazoa > Chordata > Aves > Passeriformes > Tyrannidae > Myiozetetes > Myiozetetes cayanensis. The sequence goes on along the minus strand of NW_026087411.1, from coordinate 3,255,178 downwards.
GGACTTTCCTTACAGATACTTTTATTTATAATAATGAACAAAATCCAGGCTCTTGAACTTGCCTTTTGTAAGTGCAGCTCCCAAACATCAGGTTAGATCCCAAACTGCCCAGCTCCCGCTCTCTTCCTTGCAATCTCATGGAATACCTGAGGAAACCACTGTCAAAAGTGCTTGAATTTCATTTCTTGGAAGCAAACCAGTTATTTTTTAGAGACATGAATTACCAGTGAATTTACAGTAAAAATTCGAGGGGAGAAACTGAGTAAGTGTGGTGGAGATTTAGAGATTTAGAGACAATTAAAGCAGAGTAACTGCTACATTTGACTTTGCATTCTCTTCTGCTCCTCCCTCACCACGACACAGACCCACAGAGAGTATCAGGTTCTTTAGATGACTTTTCCTCTTGCTATCCAGTTATTAAATCCATGAAAAACAGCTCATCCATCTTCTTCCCAGGGTGAATTTTCTTACTCTTAAAACTCTGTGTGATTTGATGTCTAATTTGGAAAGCCATTCCTTGTAGTGCTCCTCTCAGGTGAGAGGAAAAAGCACATCTCTACTTTGATCATCATGCAGAAATTCCACTCTCACTGTTCCCTTCGATGTGAAAGAGGGGACATTTTTCAGGAAAAGTGGAAGTGTTTGGGAAATAGGTCAGACATCCTCCATTTACACTGAAATCAGCCTTTTTTTGGGTGAATCCTTGAGCAAAATACTTAGTGCTGGTACTGACCCGGTCATTGGAAAAGGTAGCGAGTGGTGTGCCCTCAGCCAAACTTTCTGGGAGGAACAATTCCCTTTGGGAAGCACAAAGGCTTCATTCTGCCTTTCACAAGGATCCTCTTGTTTTTTGGCCATCCTCAACGAATCCATATCAAATGAATGTTTCCCCTCAGGAATCTGAGATGTTTTAGCACAGCTGAGCTCCCCAGCAGGATGAAGAGTTTTTACTGCTGAGAACACATCCATTAAAAAAGGCATTTCTTCAGGAGAGTTCCCCATTGCTTTTCAGGGGGGAAAAGGTGTGGATTAGAGGCAGAGAACTGTCAGAGTAATTTAAAAAAAGAGAGTTTTTATTCTTTCCTTTGGAGGAGCTAAAATACAACATATGACTGGATGTAAACCTATTGACTCAGGTTTTGTTAGACAGAAATCCAAGCCCTGGGGGAGTCTGGGATGCTCCAAAGTTTGGTTTGGGCTGGGCATCTTTTGGTGATAGTTGGATTTTGGTTTGGTTTCGAAGTGAGGCATTGGAAAGTTTGTTTAACTAGATCTTGGATTCATGGAACAGATCCCGCTTATCTTTTCAGTCCCTCTTGGGGCACATCCCCAGGGTGAGAACTGGTGGATTAATAAACCAGAAATGCTACTGTTGGTAAATTGTTATCCTTGCAAGCCAGTTATTATTTCAGTGTTAGAGGACATGATCTTTTTTGAACCATGGCAGAATATTTGATTCCCGGTGTCCTGGAATTAGAACAGAAAAGAGTTCATCCAGAGGAATCAGCCCACTCAAAACATTTACCCCTGAACAGTGAATCCTCTTTGGAAAACCTGCAAAGGCAATCCCATTTTACCTCAGGAGTTTTGATTTTCTTCGTGTGGGTGCTAAAGATTGGCAATGCTGGGATTTTTAATAGTGGCCATAAATGTGCCACAGATGGCAGTGGTAAAAATAACTCTTCCTCAAGTCCTGGAAGAAACCCCCTCCCTCCCATCCTCCCCTCCCTGGGGAACAGAGCGCTGTTATTCCAGGGCCATTTACACCCAAGGCCGAGCTTTAAATGCTCTGATGTCCTTTTTAATTGCTTCTGGTGCCAAACTCTGGGTGAACAAACGTTTGCTTGAAAAGGAGGAATAAAAAGGAGCTTATGCACCAGTTTGCAGACAGGGCAGTCCTTTCTGCGAGCTCCACTTTTGTGTTTGGAAAACCCCGTTCCTTGTCCAGTTCCAGTGTTTGCTTATGGGGAGAATTCCCTGTTGTTATGGATGAAGCAAAATGAGAATTTGGAAGTGCCTGTGTGTAAGTACGACCACGTAAATCAGAGTTTTTTAAAGCTGTGTGAGTTGCTATTAAGGGGAGAGAGTCTAAAAATACCTAAATGATTTGCTTTAAAAAATCCTTTCTGTCACTGCCACTTTAGCTGCACGTCAGTGGTTCTGGAATTTCATGATTAGCAGAGTCAAATCTTACCTGTGAGGTCTTTAGTAGTGGTTGCAGATGGCTGAGTATCAACTAATAAACTTAATAAAGTTGTTGCTGATGATCCAGAGGGGCGAGTGGGAAATGTTAATATTTGGCATTACAGTTATCCAGCTAAAGAAAATAATAATGCTGAAATAATTTACTTCCTGCTTGGAAAAATGACCATTGAATCATGGTTTGTGTTCAGGAGGGGTTTTGTGCAGGTGTTGACTTGCAGGACGTGCTGTGCAAGGGAAGAGCACAGTGGAAATGTTTCTTACAGGCAGATAATTTCACCTGTCTCCACTCCTTTTTCATCTCCAGGTCCATTGCAAAAGAACTTGCGGACTGGCTGATCAGCAACAATGTCGTTGAGCACATTTTTGGACCAAATTTACATATTGAGGTTTGTATTCAATTATTGGTTTTGGTTGAAAGGTGGAGGAGTCCCTTCTTGTTCCAGTAAATCTTCAATATCTCCTCACTTTGCAGATCATCAAACAGTGCCAAGTGATCCTGAATTTTCTCGCAGCTGAGGGCAGACTGAGTACTCAGCACATCGACTGTATTTGGGCTGCAGCACAGGTGGGTATAAACTTGAAAAACAAACAAACAAAAAACTACAGAAAATGGCAAGTTGATTTTATTTGACGCTCCTAAAGTCGAGTTTTTTTGCACTTTTTTTGGCTCTCTCGGTGTTTTGCTGCCCAAAATTTCAGGTTAGGTAACCAGCACAGTTACTGGGTTATTTATTAGAGGCAAAAATCCACCTTGGCTACTTTTATAACGGGGAAAAATGAAGTTGTGTAGCAAGGACACATTTTTTTCACTGAGAATGGGGGGAAGGATTGTAGGGTAGTTGTAATATTTTTTACTGTAGTGTTAAATTGCCTTTCTCCTGTGGATTGGAGCTTCCATCTCTCTTCCTGCTGGTGGGAACAATCAGGTGTAAATTGTGGCAGTGAAGTTTACAGCTGTGCTGCTGAAATCTATAGAAGGCACTGAGATTTTATTTTATTTTTTTGCTTGCTAAAACTGGGAACTCTGACAGACTTTGTGCCTTCAGAAAGATTTGTTTGTGTGCTGCTTTTCCTGGGTTGCTGTGCTTTTGATTTCAGGTTGTGACATTTTTTATTAGGGGGATTTGAATACAACTGACACTTTGATTTTTTTGGGGGGGAAAAAAAATAAAATTGTGTTTTTATCTGAGAATTTGAAGAGGGTTTTTTATGTGCTCAGTATTTCTTTATAATTTCTTTCAGTCAAATGCTGCTGTACACACATCATGAGCCTTCTGTGGTCCACTGGCATTAGAACATGCAGGTGGAATGTTAATAAATGCTCATTAGGACAGCACTTGCTCTAATCTTTTGTATCAGAGTAATTAATAATTCCTTATTTCACTTGTACTTTTAAAGCAGCTTATTACCTTCCCTGATGAGCTCACTCTAGGTTAGACCTCTGAATTTTTAATAGATTTGAAGAATACTGTAATTACCTCAATTCAGGGATTCTTTTACACTTCACATTTTGACAGACTTGATGTTCTCAAATGATATCTTCGATTGCAAAATTAAATATATCCTGATTACTTCCTGTCAAAGGTTTAACCTATAATGTTGTTCAGAAGGCAGACACCTCAAGGCTTAAAGAATAGAAGGCCTTCAAGGTGTATTTTCCACTTTTTAGACTAACTTTTGGACAGAAATTTCTCTTCCTTATTGAAACACTTACCTCAAGATGTTTAAATGCATCCTTGTGTAGAACTCCCCATGATTTGGGGATTCCAAACTCCAGTTTGGATCCTGGGAAAGATGCCCATCCCCCCCCAAATTGCTGACAGGGATATTTTAATACCAGGAAGGCAAAACAAAATGAACAAATTTTTAAAGAAACCCTTTTGAGGTAACCAACATTAAGAATTCCTTCTAGAAGCTTCTTCTAACCATTATTTTATTTTTTGAACACAAACATTAAAAAAAAAAATCCCCTCCTAAGTGACTCTGAAAAGCAGCATTTAACCAAAGAGGAAACATGTAGGAGCACTGTCACTTTAATGTGTAAATGGAGGAGCTGGCTAAACACACTGTCATATTTTTGACATCCATTGCTGGAAAGACAAAAGAATTATTTATAATCCTCAGCAGTTCACACAGTCTGTTCTCTGAGTGTCATATTGGCCTCTAATGTATTTACCACTGCTAAGAAGGTAGTTGCAAAGACTATTTCCCCCTCAGGATTTAGCATAAAAACTTCCTATTTTACAAGTTGTTTTTAAGTTATATTTAAGTTAAATCCAAAATAAACTCCCAGTTCTTCTTTTCACCAAATTCTGAGAGTTCAGGTACTGTTAGATTTGATTTCCCTAAACTTCACAGGGTCAAAATTAGCTTAGTCCAAGTTGCAAACCTGATGGAACTTGGAATTTTTTGGATGAACCCTTCCTGAGAACTTGTGCAAAGATGTTTAATCGCTCCAATTTTGCCAATATTTGATTGTTTTTTGGTTTGTTTTACTGTTCCCGTGACCTTCTCTGTTTGTGCCTTGTAGCTGAAGCACTGCAGTCGTTACATCCACGACCTGTTTCCTTCTCTGATCAAAAATTTGGACCCTGTCCCACTTAGACACCTCCTGAACCTTGTCTCAACTCTTCATCCCAGTGCCCACACCGAACAGGTAAAGGCAAGGCCACCAAAATCGCTGCAGTGAGAAAAGCAATGATGTCAATCAATCATGATGGATTTGCCTTCCTGAAGGGAACGCAGTAAAAGGAATATTCACGAATGCAGAAGCTACATGAGTGAAGTTGTCATGTTTTTTCCATTCCCCTTTTCCTGGCTTTTGAATTCTAATTTTCAGAGATTTTTGAACATTTGAAGATTTGAACATTTGAAGATTTGAACATTTGAAGTTTTAACTTCTATCTGCGTTTCACCCAACGTTACGCAGTTCCTGTGTTTATTCTGACGGATTTATTTGGCTGTCTGCAAAGATTAACAGTGGATCTTTGTACCCCAAACCTTCCTGCTTTAATGCCACTGTTCCCTGCTTTTCTTTCCAGACCTTGTATTTGGCATCCATGCTGATCAAAGCCCTGTGGAACAACGCCCTGGCAGCCAAGGCTCAGCTGTCCAAACAAAGCTCCTTCGCATCTTTGCTCAGCACCAACCTGCCCATGGGAAACAAAAAAGGTTCGTGCTTATCTGGGAATTCCGGTGGGAATTTCTGCTGTCTCCTCGTTGACTTTGACCACAAAGCAGGTATAGAACTTTCTCCTTGAAGGGTTTTGTAAAAGTGGCATATTTTCCAAGCAGAAATGGAGGCTATAGATGAAAGCATTAAAACTTGGTGAGTGCGTTTGGGAAGGTTTCTGTTTCAGATCCCTTCTGGTTGGACGGCTAAAGGAGTTCTTTTTCTTTTAAAAGTAGAATTTTCTTCTCGAGTAGTATTTTAATTTTTCCTTAATTCAGGAGATGGTCCATAAGTCATCAGTGAACTGTTGTTGTTCCACTGCACATCTCTATAATCTTACAAACACTTATCTCCTTTCCCCCTAGTTTTTGGTGTCACCTGCTGTTTCTGGTTTGGTTATTTTGCATTTCCACACAGTCATTACTCTAAAGGAGTTTCCCTCTCTTTTCCTACTGCTGATTTTTATGAATCATGAACAAAAATGTTTTAAGTCACTTATTTTTCCATCCTACTTTTTTTCCCTCAGAAGAAGAGGAGCTCAGAAGAGCAGCCCCTTCACCTTGTAAGTACAATTTTAGAAATAACACCACAGTCTGATTCTTTTGATGCTGCAGTGCTCTTTAATTTGAATAGAACAACTAGGAAAAATTTGAAGTTATGCTTCTATGAAAAGTCAAAGGAAAATTCTAGTTTGTGTAGAATGTAGGAAATTTGTACAACTGTTATATACTGACAAAGAAGAGACATCAATATTCAAAGTATTAAAATGTTCAGTGTCCTAAACCTAATTTTAGTGTTTAGGTGCATGAGTTGCTTGAGAATGATCGACCCTTGAGGCAGATTTATGCAATGCTGTTGCATTCCAGTTAACACCCATCCTGAGTTAACTGGGAAATGTGCTTTTTGAACCAGGGTCACCAGCAGCAAGCCCTCAGAGCAGTGACAACAGTGACACCCACCAGAGCGGAGGCAGCGACATTGAGATGGAGGAGCAGCTCATCAACAGAACAAAACACGTCCAGCAACGGCTTTCGGATACTGAGGTGACAGTGGGAAATTTAGCCTGGGAATTTGGGTACCGAGCTACCTGTTGTTAGCTATGGAAGCGATTTTTTTAGCTGTAGTTGTTTTCAAACCACCTCAGACAAAGGTTTGGATGAATCCCTTCATGAGGGATTGCAGGACATTGTTTCTCTGTTGCGCTGGGACTCTGTGCGCGTGCCAAGCCTGCACAGGTCCCCTGTTACGAGTCAGGTGATGCAAAAATAAGTTATTAAATCTGAATCTTGCTCAGAGCATTTTGTTACTGGCAGCCAAAGTGAGGAAGAAGGAATGAAAAGCTGTAGATTTGACACCTTTCCTCATAAAGGAAGAACGGTGTTGGAATTATGTTAGTTATGCATTTCCAGTGGTGATTTGTTTTTCCACTGATCTTTAAAAAAAAAACCCAAATAATTCCAGGAATCCATGCAAGGGAGCTCTGATGAGACAGCCAACAGCGGGGAGGACGGCAGCAGCGGGCCCGGCAGCAGCAGCGGCCACAGCGACGGCTCCAGCAACGAGGCCAACTCGAGCCACGCCAGCCAGTCCGCCGGCAGCCCCGGCAGCGAGGTGCAGTCCGAGGACATCGCCGACATCGAGGCCCTCAAGGAGGAGGACGACGAAGAGGACGACGAGCGGAGTCACAACCCGCAGAAAAGCGGCCGGAGCGCCGATCTGCGGGGCAGGAAACTGGAATCGCAGGCGGGCATCTGCCTGGGAGACGCGCCGGGGGCGGGCGAGAGGAGCGGGGCCGGCGGGGGGGCGGCCAAGGAGCACGGCGTGTTCAACGCCGAGCCGGGGGCACCGCCCGCCGACGGCCGCATCCGCATGCTGGACGCCTGCGGCCACGCCGAGGGGCCGGAGCACGACATGGCGGGGGACATGAGCGCCGCTCACATCGCCCAGGGCTCGCAGGATTCCTGCATCACCCACACCGGCGACTTCCTGGGGGAGACGATCGGAAACGAGCTGTTCAACTGCCGCCAGTTCATCGGGCCGCAGCACCACCACCACCATCACCACCACCACCACCACCACCACGATGGGTAGGTCCTTCAATTAAATTCGGCTCCAGAAGTTTCGAGTGGTAGCAAAATGTCCCATCTGGGTGGAAATTTTGGGTGGGCATTTTGCTGGAGCTCAGGATAATTCTGTCTTACATGGTCAGTGCAGATAGTTACACAGTAAGCTGACTTGGTAACACCTGATGAAAGCTTTCGGTGAAGTTTTGGTGTTGTAAATGCTGTATTTGGTTAATATTAAAACAGTCAGACCAGCGAGACCTTCAGTTTCTCCATGATGTGTTTTCTGGGTGCTGTGAGGGTCTGCTGTTCAGACAGCTGATTTATTCTGACTTTAGCTTGAGGGAGATGTCTCCTCACTTGTAGTTCGCTGTAAACAACTTCCTCCTTGATGTTGTCCCTTCTGATATCCTTCTTTTCCAGGCATACGGTCGATGACATGCTCAGTGCAGATGATGTCAGCTGCAGTAGTTCTCAAGTCAGTGCAAAATCCGAGAAAAATATGGCAGATTTTGATGGGGAAGAGTCTGGCTGTGAGGAAGAGCTTGTACAGATTAATTCACACGCTGAGCTCACGTCTCATCTCCAGCAGCACCTCCCTAACCTGGCCTCCATCTACCATGAACATCTTAGCCAAGGTAAGGCTCATAAAAGGAAAACTGAAAAACTTTGTTTTGTAACTTTAAATTAGGCTCCTAGAATGAAAATAATCAAATTATTTTAACCATTTCTATGTATTTGTCCAAAGAAACCATGATGACTGCTGAGAATTTACTGTTTCTCCAAGAGATGAATTGTTGTATGTTTAGCTGTGTTTATCTTTTAAAATCTCCCCTCCCCAATTTCTGCTGCAGCTTCTCATGTTAAAACAACTGAGAACCCAGTAAATGTTTCTTTGAGTAAGTTATTAAAGTATAAAGAAAGGGGATACTGAAATGCAAGATTTTATTTTATTTTCCCCTCCTCAGTTGTTGTTCTGGTTGGTGGATTTTACTGTGGCTCGGTACATTTGTCACCATAAATTAACCCATAAATGAATTAACCGTGATGGGCTCTAGAGAAGATAATTCTGGGAAAAGGGTTTAAAATACAACTGGATATCTTTGGGAGTTTGCTGTAAAGGGCTTTTTATGCTGTTTAATCCTACTCTGCCAAATCTTCTAGTTTACTTCTGGGTGCAATTTAAGCTGCTGCTGAAACATTTCTCAAGAATTAGATCACTTTTCCATATGCTTTATTTTCTCATTATCCTCTTTTCAAACATGATGGTGAAGGTCTGATGTTTTTCTTCACCAGCCTGGTAGGACCAAGTTTGCTGTTGTCCAGCAGTCAGTAAACTCAATACTATTTACATATTTTCCTGAAACAGTTGAGTAAGAAATCTCTTATAATGAGAACTTCAGCCTGGCATTGAAAATTTGGATTTTTTTTTTTCTTCTCCACTGCAGGGTTGAATAAACTACTAAAACTTTTTGTAAATCTGTAAATCAGCCTATTCTTTCACATTTTTTTTGCACAGATATTACTCAGTCTTACTGATGCTCATCCACCTTGTGTTTGAGCATCAGGCCTTCAGTGCAGATCATTTTTGACACCTCTGTTTTGCACGTGCAAACAATCACAGTGCTCTGCACAGCCTTAAATTTTCCACTTGACTTTGCCACCTGAAAACAGCATCAAACACTGGAGAAATGAGGGGTGCCAGCTGTGAAAAATCTGTCAGTGTTTGTGAGAACAGGAGGAGTTTCTAAAATCCTGCACTTTGATATCCACAGTGTGTAAAAAGGGGGGTTGTTTCTCCTGGTTTTTGGGAGGAGGAAATCGTGTAGGATGAGGGGAGTTTATTTGAAACGAGCTCATTTCTTGCTTGCCAGCTGTGATGGTGGTGCAGATAACTCCCTTTGGGACCACAGCACCACAGAAAGGCTTAAAAAATAATTGAATTACACTATGAATTAAATTACAGAGCAATTGTATTTGCAGTTCTTCGGGGCTGCTTTTATTGCACTTTGCCATCAACCAAAAGCAGTGTAAATATTGGCCTGACTGCCCTCTTGGCTTCTTGTACGGCCTTTTAAGAGCCCATACGTGGAAAAAAAGGCTGCAATTACAGCACTTTGAAACGACCAAGTTAACAAATAAAATGTGTTGTTGTATGGGCACTTAGGGAATAATGGTCAGTTTAGGTGGTGCCTTCAATAATGTTCTTTTTATTTTGTTCAGGACCGGCGGTTCATAAACATCAGTACAACAGCAATGCAGTGACTGACATTAATCTGGATAATGTTTGTAAGAAAGGAAATACCCTTCTGTGGGATCTGGTCCAGGATGAAGATGCAGTAAGTTCAGTACCAAACAATCCCTAATTTTTTAAAAGGAAAATGAATCTGTGGTAATCACTGGCCTTTCTTTGTCCTCGCTGTAGATTCATCTCTCTGAAGGGTTAATAAATGAGGCAGAGAAGCTGCTCTGTTCCTTGGTGTGCTGGTTCACTGACAGGCAGATTCGAATGAGGTTCATTGAAGGCTGCTTAGAAAATTTAGCAAACAACAGGTAACTTAAATCATAAATTATCTACTTTGACAGGTACCTGTTTTCGTGATGTATCAGAAATTCAAGCTGACTCTAACAGCTATTTCACTTCACAGGGAGACAAAAGCAGAAGAATAAAAATAGTTTCTAAAGTGTATTGTGGATGTTTCTGATATTCCATTTTCCCATTCCCTGGGTGTCCTGAGTTCCTCATCTTGTTGCATTTGTCTGTTCTCCCTTTCTGGGAATCACCTGCAGTGTTGTGTTGTTCCCTGTTGCTGAGAAGTGAATTTGTGTGAGGAGTTCCAGGCACACTGAGATGCTGATCTGAGCTGTGAGTCCAAGGTGTTACATGGAAAGAATTTGAAGTGTGTTTAGCTCAGAAAACTGCTTGGTAAATTCCACTAACAGGGGAAGGACATGGACCTGTTGGAGAGAGTCCAGAGGAGGCACCAAGATGATCAGAGGGCTCAGAGAGTTGGGATTGTTCAGCTTGGAAAACTGAAGGTTTTGGGGTGACCCAGCTGTGCCTTCCAGCACCTGAAGGGAACCTGCAAGAATGATGGAGAGACACAATTTACAAGGGCCTGGAGCAACAGGACGAGGGGGAATGGCTTCAAACTGGGACAAAGTGGGGTTAGATGAGATATTAGAAAAAATTCTTCCCTGTGAGGGTAGGGAGGCCCTGGCACAGGTTACCCAGAGAAGCTGTGACTGCCTTATTCCTGGAAGTGTCCAAGTTCAGGTTGGACAGGGCTTGGAGCAATGTGTTCTAGTGGAAAGCATCCCTGTCCATGGCAGGGGTTGGAACTGGCTGATCTTTAAGGTCCCTTCCCACCCAAACCAGTCAATGATTCTTTAATTTACAATATTTTCAGGCAGCCTGTTTGGTCCTCAAACCTGAGCTTCTCTAACTAATTTCTCAGTTGTTTTTTTTTTCCATTTTGTAACAATCCTGTAATGTCATCATTTCTCTCTTTCTCCCCCAGATCAGTGGTAGTTTCCCTTCGTCTCCTCCCCAAGCTCTTTGGGACTTTCCAACAATTTGGGAGCAGCTACGACACCCACTGGATCACCATGTGAGTAGTGATGGCATTGAGGGGACTGCAAGACTTGTCCCTTCAGTGTGGTCCAAACGTTGCCAAGCTGAGGTTCTCACCTCACTGGTTTGTCTCATCACTGAGGCCCAGATTTCTTCATCATCCGACTCATTTCTTTATAGTACAACTACTGTTGTAGCTGATTTAGAGACTGATTTATATTTAAAAAAAGAAACCCAGCCTTTAAATCCCAAAGGGCTTGCAGCAAGTGCTAGAAAACCACCAGTAACATGTGGTAAAAGGTATTAATAACTTGGTGTTCCATCATTCTGCTCTGAGTGTGTCTCAAATGCTTCTCAGGAATCAAAAATTTCATTTATAAGAAAACCTTTGAGATTTGAAGGTACCACAGTACAGCATTCTTTACTAGAAGAAGCTCTAACTGGCTGGTCTAAGTGTAGAGAATGGTCTGGTGGAACTTCTGGCAAAGATGACAGTGATTATCAGCAATTCTTCTTGGCCTTTTTGACATGATATTTAAATACACACCTGGTTCAGAGTTTTGGCTTAGACTTCTCTCAATTAGGGCCTTTAAGAACAGGCCCTAAACACTCAAAAGGGAGTGTTCTGTCAGTCCCATGCCTGAAAACACCAACATTAGGAAACCTTACAGATTGCAGGGAAGAAGAGAGGACTGCACTGGAAAATACTGCTGAGTTGGTGGCAGATGGAAAAGGGGGTGTTTACTTTGGGTGTGCCATTTTCCTCTAATAACTGTCTGCTTTCCCTGGCTCTTGGGATGTTTTTAAGCAAACCATGTCATTCTTTCTTGCCCTTTCCATTGCCACAGGTGGGCAGAGAAGGAGCTGAACATGATGAAACTTTTCTTTGATAACTTGGTACACTACATCCAGGCAGTCAGGGAAGGACGGCACAAACACGCCCTGTGAGTACAAACCAACTTGAAAGGGTTTCGTATTTTATACTTTTGAAACATTTCTGCTTTCTTCTCTTGCTTCTGCTGTCTTCTTTTAAGTGAAGATTTTCTGCATGCTTAGGGAGACAAAGATCTGTGAAAACAGCAAGGTTGTAAATACTCCTTTTCCTTAGGAAAAAACCCTCAGTAACTCTCGTGTAATTTTTGTTAAACATCACGTTGAATGTTTATGTACAAATAAAACACGAGGGTTTAGATACTCAAATCAATTTAAAGTGATTTCATATCATAGAACTAATCAAGTATTTTAGTGTTCAGCCTGTTCTTAACCTTTGCATTCTTATTTTCTGTTTACCAGAGTCACCTGTGCTTTCTAATCTGTGTGATGTAAATTAGGTGTGTGTAAGCAGACAGTACACTTTGTAGCTCCCCAGTCCCAGAGGAATAGACTGTTGGTGTTTTGACAGATGTCAAAGTCAGTGTGGGCATCCACACTTGAAAAATGTTGCTATTTATGGGTATAATTTGACTTCTTCTTAGCCTTTCATGTTAGACATTGCTCTGGTGAGGAATTACTTAGAAAGCTACTTGAAAAGGGGATGAATTGCTTTAAACACAGGCAAAATGATACATTGCTCTGCTCCTTTGCCCATATAAATAGGAATAAAGTTAATATTAAAGTTCCCTTTTTATCCCAATTTCCATTTAGGTACAGCCACAGTGCAGAGGTTCAGGTTCGGCTGCAGTTCCTGACGTGTGTGTTTTCCACTCTGGGGTCACCAGATCATTTCAGTGAGTATTGGGGGTTACTTCCCTCAGAAACTCCTCCTAGTGAGGCAAAACCAGCTCTTAAGAATCAGTGTCAGCTTAAATTATGTGCTCCTTTAAACATACAATTTACAATAATCTCTGACACTGTCTCAAAAGAAATAAGATTTTTTTCATGAAACCACAGAACCAACACTAATTCAGGTTCTGTTGCCGTTCTGAGAGAACACATTTTCATGTTTTCTGTGCTTCAGTTTTCCTAAATATTAGGATTTTAGTAATAACTAAATGAAGATAATGTATTGTGTGTTTATGGGCTTTGGTTCCTGGCCATAATGTTCCCAGAGATCTCCTCCTGGACTACTGTATTCCAAAAAGGAATCGTTCTTTTAATTTTAATACTGTCAAAAATTTCTTTACACCTTTTACAACTGAAGCTTACAGGAGAATTTTTGGGGGTTTTCTCATTATAGGTAGTCAAAGTTGGCATCCACTGCCTGGCTCGTCCCTCTGGTCACTAAAGTACAGGAAGGAACCAGAATATCTGTAGCCAAATAAAAAGAAATTGTCACCCCACATTTGCTCTTGTTGATCAAATAGCCACAATTCTTTTTGAAATGGCTTGTTCAGATCACAAAAAGCATAAACCTACTGTTCTGTTGAAAGGAGAAGCAATGAAATAGGTACAGAAATGCTGTTTTCAGCCCAGTCCCAGAGCTGGGGTGTGAATTGTACCCAGTAATCCCCTCTGAACTTCACCAACCTGGTGCTCACTTTGAGATCCCAACTCAGCTTGACCTGATAAAAACTATTGGGATTTTTCTGTGATTTGTGGTATATTTGGTGCTGTTTGATGCGATGAAGGAGTGGTTACAAATCCTTCCCTGACTGCAGGGTTGAGTTTGGAGCAGGTGGACATCCTGTGGCACTGCTTGGTGGAAGATTCGGAATGTTACGATGACGCACTACACTGGTTCTTGAACCAAGTCCGGAGCAAGGACCAGCATGCCATGGGTATGGAGACCTACAAGCATCTTTTTTTGGAAAAGGTATGTGGGGAATTCATTGCAACCTCACAATTCCGGTGTTTCATTCCATGTCAACGCTACTTAACGCATTTATAGTTGGTTTTGTGCCTCTCTTTTTGGGAGGGGGGCCTGTAAATCTCGTCAGTACGTCCTCTGAAGGCACAAACATGCAGCACTGGAGCTTTCTGCAAGGGGTCCCATCCATTCTTTTCAGGAGATGACACTGCAGAATGGATGGACTGTGCAATAATTAATGTAGGCTGGTTCTTTCTCGAGGTTACACAGGCTTTTTCTGGTTTGGGACGTGGATGAGTCACATCACCTATTTTAACAAATTATCCTGCTTTGATAAGTTAAGCAGCTAATGCTAAAATAATTTTTCTTCCCTGTGCATTGTTACAGTTCAAATCAGTGGTGAAGAGGCTTGTTTAAGCCAATTAATGTTGACTTTTTTTGCATTGTGTCTAAAATTCAGAGTGTGATCTTCTACAAGAATAAATTCTACTTGATCTGTGTTCCCATACGATCAGTAATAACACCTACGTTTCTCTGTGCTGATGAAATAAACACCCATCCCATCACCAAATTTCTTTTCCGTGCTCAAGTTGCCTTCGTTTTCTTCAGATGCCCCAGCTGAAACCTGAAACCATCAGCATGACTGGCCTCAACCTCTTCCAGCATCTGTGCAACTTGGCTCGGCTGGCCACCAGCGCGTACGACGGGGGCTCCAACTCCGAGGTGAGCCTGGGGCTGTGCTCGTGGGCTGCTCCTCCCCCAGGGGAGGGCAGCCTTAAATCACTCCCCTGCACTGCCACATTGACATCAGACTGGCTGCAATATTGGGTGGAGTGGTGGGAATATCTGTGTAGGTTACGGCCTTCGGGAGCTCCCACGTTCCCAGAGTGGGACGATGAAATGGAAATAAAAGACCAGCAATCCTCACCTGGCACGTGTGGATTTTGTCTCCAGTGGCAGAGATAAGAAACCACTAAAGAAGTGATACCTGTTGCCTGCATCTCTTTGTGCAGTTTATCATATTCTTACCATAACTGAACTGTAGCCACTGTTTTATTGGGTTTGTAACGTTTACTTCTCTAATTCAGAAGATTCAGATGACGTTCTGTCAGTCTTGTTTAATTCTGACTAGAAATCCATTGTAAAATCTGTCTCAGTTTCTATGATGTGATCTGCAAGTTTTTCTGCTGTAGTTTTTTAATACAGAGAAACTGTCTCAGAAATAAAATACAAAATACTTTTCTCTGAAGTGATTTCAGGCAATTTTAAATTTTTTTTCTTGCAATGATCACCAATTACAGTTGTGGTTTTAAGGCTTCACTTCAAAGTATTGCAGTTCCTCAAAAATTAAAAAGTCACTGTTTGGAATTTTAACCAATTCCCTTCGTGCTTCAAACTTTGAAAATGTTTGTTTGTTTTCTTCTGTCCAAGCAGTTGTGTGGCATGGACCAGTTCTGGGGCATTGCTTTAAGGGCCCAGTCTGGGGATGTCAGCAGAGCAGCCATCCAGTACATCAACTCTTATTACATCAACGGTAGGAATCCTCATTTTCGGTCTCGTTTGCTGTTTGGAATCTTTTAAGGATTATCCAGCTTCGTCCTCTTGTTAATTGTCGGTATTAAAATGCGTGGGGCCAAAATTGAGTCTGTAATTTCCTTTGAATTGATCTTCCAGGTAAAACTGGTCTGGAGAAGGAACAGGAATTTATTAGCAAGTGTATGGAGAGCCTGATGATTGCTTCCAGCAACCTGGAGCGAGACTCTCATTCCAGTCTGACCATTATTGAAAGAGGGCTCTTAATGCTGAAGACACACCTGGAGGCCTTCAGGAGGAGGTAAAAAGCTCTGTTGATACATTTAGGTGCAGAATTTATCTCTGTTCCCTCTTACCGTAGTGATGAACGGGTTAGGAGTTGTTATTAATTTACAGAGTAGTTTCTTTGTGTAAAGAAACGGGATAATTGTGAAAGGTGTAATATGGAAGGTTCCTCTCATCGTTTATCAAAGAGTTGTGTTTAATAGGTATGACAAAAATACCTTTTTCATGTTTTTACCTGTCTAAGGTTTGCATATCACCTGAGGCAGTGGCAGATTGAAGGCACTGGCATCAGCAGTCACCTGAAAGCCCTGAGTGACAAACAGTCCCTCCCTCTGAGGATTGTGTGTCAGCCAGCGGGGCTTCCCGACAAGGTGAGGGAAAACCCTTCTCGCATCCTACCCCGGCAAACCCAGCGCTTCCCTCCTGCCCTTGGGAAAACAAACCACGTGTTCTCTTGCAGATGACCATAGAAATGTATCCCAGCGACCAGGTGGCTGATCTGAGAGCTGAAGTGACACACTGGTACGAAAACCTGCAGAAGGAGCAGATCAGTCAGCAGGCTCAGCTCCAGGAGTTCGGCCAGAGCTCCCGCAAGGGGGAATTCCCTGGTAAGCTTGGAGACTCCTGCCTGGACATTTGCCCTTAACAAGAACTTAAATGAGGTGTTTTTCTCCCCCAGATACCCTAAATAATCAAGAATTAGGATTTATTTTTCTCTGCAGTTCTGGTTAGCATCACCCTCACTTTTAATTAATAGTGGTTTTTTCTTCTTGTTGTTTTAATTCATTAAATTGTTTTCTGTAATTTGGAGGTTCTGTTGCCCAAAACTTGATCGAGTTCTATATTTTTATATATCTGATTCTGTATTTCATCAACTTTAGACACTTCTGGCTCTGCCATCGATTCAGAATTTGAAGCCATAATTTAGATTAATAATTTATACTCTACATACATGTATTCCAGTCAGGTGTAAAATTTTCCTTACTCCTGCAATTGCTTTTTAATTTATGGTCAAAAATGATCATTCATCCTGCTTTGACTCTCCCAATTTGGAATGTCACCTTGCTCCTCAGATGGTCATTGCTTGCTCACTACAGTGAACATGCATCCTATTGTTGTTCTCTCTTAATGTGTCTGTGAGTGAGTGAAAATTCCTGCTTTTTATCCTTTAGGAGGAGGGCATTTTATAAACCCTGTTGATGGTATTGATTGCTACTGTAATTCTTATCAATTATTGCTGTTCAGAATGTTCTCTGAATTGTCTTCTCCTCAGTGTTTTCTTTCTTTTCACAGAAGTTAACATGTAATGCATATTATCCAAAGAAACTCTATCCATGGACATCTTTTTCCAACACTGCTGTTACTTGAAGTGTAAACATGAATCAGATTTCCTTGTCATAGATTACCAATTTTAAAGAAACATATTTTGATGAGACACGCTGGCAGTAATCCAGATTGAGTTTGGGACACCTTCATTGCCTTCTTTGTAAAATCCTTTTGCAGCCACTCATGAGAAGCTGTTTCAGTGAAGGAGCTCTTTTATTTTCCACCAATATAACCACATAGCAGAATTCTGATTTTTGTTGTCACTGGGATTTTAAAAACATGTAGTGTTGGGAAAAGCGCTTGTAAAAATAGAGGCTGGATTGTCTGCACCAAATGCAGTTAAATTCCTAATCATGTAATTATTCAGATTTCTTGTTGGGTGTTGGGAGTTCTCTCGAGGATATTCCCAGTTTTACCTCTCTTGTTGCCCGACATCTTTGGTTCCAGCTGACTTTTAAGCAGGTTTAATCATTGCTTCTTTGCCTTTATCCCAGGTGTGTGGTACAAAAAGGGGTTTCGTTGATGATCACAGTCATTTTCCATTCCCATCCGTGGCATGGTGTAATTTACTACCAAATATGGGAAGGCGTGTTTAAATCTGTTTTAAATCTGCTTAAATCTGTTTGGTGAGCACTTCTCACCACAAGATTGGGTGACCTGTTACTGAAGAGATTATTTCTGACTACGTGCAAGTAAATGTAGTTTAAAGTAATAAGTAGTTTTCTTGAGGAAGTTCCAGCCTCACGTTAATTGCTGCTGAAGGATGTGCTGTTAAAAATCCAAAAATGGAAGAGTGTGATTGCAGAATTTCCCTGAAAGAAGCTTTTCTCCCAGGTGGCCTGATGGGACCTGTGAGAATGATTTCATCTGGGCACGAGCTGACGACGGACTACGACGAAAAAACGCTTCATGAGCTGGGCTTTAAGGACATGCAGGTACTGCTGGGCCGTAGATGGCAGTCCCTGGGATGTTGCTTTTGTGTAAATGAATCTGGGGTGGGTGTGAGCAACATCTGGGGTGGTAACAGTGAGTGCAGATACCCCATGAACGCCTCAAGTGAAAGCAAAGCCAAACTGCTGAAAACGCTGCGAAGTAAAGATTCGACAACAAGATAACCATTGATCTTTTAAATTTCTAATTATGACCCTTTTGAAAACGTTCCATGGCTTATCCTAAAATTGCCTCTTGTTGTTTGCCTGTGTCCCAGATGGTGTTTGTGTCCCTGGGGGCTCCCAGGAGGGAGCGGAAGGGTGAAGGTGTCCAGCTGCCGGCGTCCTGCCTGCCCCCCCCTCAGAAGGACAACATTCCAATGCTCCTGCTGCTGCAGGAACCTCACCTCACCACCCTCTTTGATTTGCTGGAGATGCTTGCCTCTTTTAAACCTCCCTCTGGAGAAGTGGCAATGGAAGATAGTGAGGTAATTTAGAATAATTTTATTAGAATCATTCCCTTTAAGTCTTATTTCATTGGATCTGCTTTTCCTATCTAGGCTTCTTGTGTACAGCCAGTTTCTTTGTTGTCTGTATATTCACAGTTCTCATATGGTATAATCATTCTGATTTTCCTAACAACATTGTCCTAATATGTTCTGAAAGGTCTAAATATTGTAGTAGTTAAAAAAAAAAGTAATTCTCAAGAAAGAATATTGATTATTGAAGTGGACGTGGTGACTCATAATGGGAATTGGCTTGAAGAAAGGTTTGCAAAGGTTCTGTTGCAAAAACTCAGACTTTGTCTCGTATGCCATCATTAGCTTGTGGAAAATTAAATAATATGGGGTATATTTGAAGCAATACTTTCTTTTAAAGTTTCATTTGCACTCAAATATTTCAAAATAAGTGATATGCACGTAACTTAGTTCCTTACAGGTTCAGTGAGCCTTGAACTGTCGTGTTCTAGTTATGCACTTAGACAGGAATCAGCTTCTTAATTGAGAATAAATACATTTTTGGGACTTTGAAATGTGATTTCCTCCAAGAAGTTCCCCGTGCCAACGGTTGTTGTGTGGTTTGTCAGAGTGCAAGGTGTGAAGAGCTCCATCTCCACGCTGAGAACTTATCCAGGCGTGTCTGGGAACTGTTGATGCTCCTGCCAACGTGCCCTAATATGTTGCAGGCATTCCAGAACATTTCAGATGAGCAGGTGAACAACATTTTCCGTGTTTTTCTCTTTGTTCCCCGTGGATGTTTTAGCACCTGGTGTTTAAGCTGCGTTTCCCCCAAAAGGGGAATGGTAAATGGTTTAAGTGTGCCAGGACACGAGTAAACCCAGTAAACAAAGCTAATAATTCTTATCAAATTAAGCTGAACAGAGATGTCAGCTTAGCTCTCAGAGTTTGTTTTTATGATTTCTTTTTCGGCTTGAATTGAAAAAAAGCAGTTTCTTGCTCTGCAGCTTTGCTTTAACACTGGCTCTTGTGATAGTGTTACTTGTGTGCTCCCTTCTGTAAATGCCCAGCGTGGTTTGATTGGAAACCTCTTTGGTTTCTTTAATTGTTTGCTGTCCTTTTTTTTAATCTTTTAAGGGTAATGATGGCTTTAGCTGGAAGGATCTTTTGAGGATAAAAAGTGCCCATAAACTTCTGTACGCCTTGGAAATCATCGAAGCTTTGGGAAAGCCCAACAGGAGAATAAGACGTGAATCTACGGTGAGTTTCTGGCACAGAATATTTGTGTTCCTCTGAACCAAAGTATCTGCTGATGAGTTATTTTATAGTATTTTAGTTCTGCTTTTACATTTATTTGTTCTTCTTTATCTTTAGGGGAGTTACAGTGATCTTTACCCAGACTCAGATGATTCAAGTGAAGATCAGATAGAAAATAGCAAAAACACGTGGAGCTGCAAGGTTTGATTTTTCTGCCTTCTTCTGTGATACCTGCTATGGTCTCCCAAGAAAAATATTAGATGAAAACCCATTTAAAACATCATCTGTCTTAGAGTTTTGGATCTCAAATTTAAACATAAACTTTAAAAAGTTTCCTGTGTGTTATCAGGCCTGTAAATTTGTCATAGTCGTGTACAATCATTTAATTGTTTTCATAAAATATCCAGCTGAATAGCTTATCATTTATTTATTAATCTGTAAAGCTTAGATGGGTATATAAATGAACTTAGTGGTATTTTTGTAGCTGCCCTTTCTCACTTTGGTTCCATAATACACTTACAGTTTGTTGCTGCTGGAGGGCTCCAACAGTTACTGGAAATTTTCAATTCTGGAATCTTAGAGCCTAAAGAACAGGAATCGTGGACTGTGGTAGGTGCTCCTTCAGCCTTTTTCTCCAGAATAACATAATTGCCATTTGTAAAGAATTTTATTACTTTGAGCCTTTGTTACAGTCACTTCTGTGTTGTAAATGCAATAGATAATTTTGTAATTGAACCACCAGAGTCTCTGCCGTAGCATCTTTTTCTTCAATATTTTCTATTCCTGGAAGAGTTGACTTTAAAAAACAAATTGTACTTCTAGGTATTTTTACATTTTAAAAGCACCTTTTGTATTTTTTTCTGTATTTTGTTTTTGGTTTCTTGGGGTTTGTTTTTTTCCTTCATTCTTAAAATTGTAGAACATAGAATTGTAGGTCATGGAATCTTAGGGGGAAAAAAACCTGGGTTCCATCTTACAGTGATTGCAGCTGCATTGATAATACTGTTAAAGCAGTCAGAAGTGGCCAAACAAGAACAGAGTATTTTTACCTCTTTATTCTGCCTATCTTAGGGGGAAGATGGTTATTTGGAAACTTATTTACTATAGGCTGTGATCTGTTAATTGTCTTTCCTTCTGGAGAGGCCAAGAAATACCGTTTCCCCTTGCTGCCAGTTAGCATTGTGGCTGTGGTGTAATAAAGACACTTGTCAATAGTGAACATGATTATTAGTTATAATTATGTATGCTTTTCATTATTATTTTGTTACTAGTTTGAGCTAAATTCGAATTTATAACTTGATTAAGCTTTCTTGCCAGCGTTATTGCTGAATTAGTTGCAAAATCAACCCCTCAAAAACGAAAATTCTTTTTCCTTCCATTTTTTTTAGTGGCAGCTGGACTGCCTGGCCTGCTTGCTGAAACTCATCTGCCAGTTTGCAGTGGATCCCTCCGACCTGGACCTGGCTTACCACGACGTGTTCGCCTGGTCCGGGGTGGCCGAGAGTCACCGCAAGAGAACCTGGCCGGGCAAGGCCAGGAAAACCACGAGCGACCACGTCAAGGGCCTGCACATCCCCCGCCTGACTGAGGTGAGAGGGGCCACAGCCCTGGGGGAGAGAGAAAATAATAGATAGAGTGGAAAAATGACTTGTTTTAATTGATAGCCTGCTTGTTCTCCTCCAAAATGTATTTGAGTTGCCTTAAACCTGGGCGACCGAAAGGGTTCTTGGTGGTTGGTGAGCACACATAAATTGGGGACTCAGAATTCCAGGGCTTTTTGTCTCTGTTTTTAGGTTTTGTTCTCTAAATTGGTTACTCTTTTATGGCACCCTTTTACGTGGTTATAACATAAGATGTCCCCATCCTTGCTAAATCCAATTTAGGAAACCCTAAAATAACTTAATTTATCAGGAATATCTGAGGGAGCATGTGGTGACCTTACCCAGAGCTGTAAACTCTCCTGCCAGATCCCTGCATGCTGATTTCCTAAAGCAGCCCAAGCACATGGCATATTTTGGCATCAGAGATACTTTCACTGGAAATGGATTTTCTTGGGCACAGGAGCAGCTGTGATTCCAGAAAGTGTAGATGTAGAACTGGGAGCTGGAGCCAAACTTCCCATTTCTCATTGTTCCACGTGGAAAGACCTTTAACTGTTCTATGAGTATTGGCCATTTTTTGACCAAAAAAATCACCAAAGCTGCTGTCAGACAGGGAAATTATCAAATGTATTAAATATTTTAGCACTGCTGCTGTTGGTTTCTGTGACTGGTTCTGAATTTTTAATTGTCAATTGATTCATATTTCTGTTGGCAGTGGGGTTGATATTTAAGTGCTTTAAGATTTTCTTGAGGCTTGGATTTTAAAATTCTGGGTAGCCTGTCAGGTTCTCTAAAGATGAATAATTTAAGTGAATGTGGAGTCAATAAAATGTGTTGATCACAGAGATGGGCAAAATTTATGTGTCCAACCTCATCTCATTCCTGAAATTTTTAAAAGAAAATGAGTAGTTTGTGCTTTAAAAAAAAAAATCCAGTGTTTTTACTGAAAGGATTGAATAAATGGTTGATTTTTC
Organism: Myiozetetes cayanensis; assembly: GCF_022539395.1. Lineage (NCBI taxonomy): Eukaryota > Metazoa > Chordata > Aves > Passeriformes > Tyrannidae > Myiozetetes > Myiozetetes cayanensis. Next base: position 3,233,055 of record NW_026087411.1, on the reverse strand, counting down.
TGTTCAGTTGAATTGTCTTTCTTAGAGGAACAGCATGAAATTTTAGCATCTAGACCTAGTCAATGAAACACAGGATTTTAGATGGGCTTTATTAAAACCTCTAAATTAACTGTGGAGATGCTGTGATTTATCTTTGGCTCTTCCTCCCTCTACACAGGTGGGTTTGTTTTAGATTCACACACTGTGTATAACTGTTAAAAAAAAAAAAAAACAAAAAAAAAAAAAAAGCTTGTTGTTATATTAACTTGTTTTTTTGTTTTTTGTTTTTTTTCTTTTGACTTCAATTTTTAAAGGTGTTTCTTGTACTTGTCCAGGGAACCAGTTTGATTCAGCGACTGATGTCAGTTGCTTATACCTATGACAACTTGGCACCTAGGTACAACATCTTCTTCTTCTTGTATAAAGCTAATCCAGTGTGCACATTTTCAGCCCTGCTGTAGATTAAAAGAGCTCTTTCCGCTTGAATCCCCATTAATTGACCAGAATTTAAAAGTTTCTGGGAGTAGATTTGCTTTTCTTGGTCACCTCCCCCCGAGCGGGAGAATCCCATGCTCGGGGCACAGGGAAGGGAGCACTGAACTATCTGGGACGTGCTCTCAGAAATTCTCAGGCCAAAGGGATTGTGCCTGACTTTGACCTGTAGCTGAGTTGCAGGAGTAATTTTAAGTGTATAACCTTTTATTGCAATTAATAAAATTGTAAGTAAATAGAAATATTGCAGGTTTACAGCTGTTTCTTCCAAGTGTGGTTTCTTTATGAAGAGTACTGGGCTTCTTCTGTAGGAGTCAGTTCTTAGCTCTCTTTTTTGGGGGGTTATGGGTATTTTTTCCTGACTGTTAATCTTGTAGCCAGTAAATCTCTAAGGGGCTGACTTGAAGAATTTTGTAGTTTTATTATTGAATACTGCCAGAAATGAATCCTTTTAAGATTGACAGCTAAGTTCCTCCTTTTAAGATTGAAAGTGTAGCTGTCCTAGTGGTTCCTTAGGAGTAACTGTGCTGTTATTTGTGATTATTTGTATTTTTAAGCGCTGCTCTGTTGTGTTCTGTGCTAAAGTTCAAATGGCTTTATCTTCTTCCCGTTCAGGGTGTTGAAAGCTCAGTCTGATCACAGATCCAGGCATGAAGGTCAGTGCTGCGAAACATGGCATCAACTCCCAGTAGGGGAAAACCTACTGAGGAGGACAAGTTATGGGTTTGATTTATTCCTGCCATTAGAATGCTGTAAAACTGTGATAATCCAGGGAAATGTTCGTGTTAAGACTCAATCCAAGCCATGAGCAAAGCATCAGCTCGCTGCCTGATTTCACTGGTTGAGAAGCAGAGGGGCAGGAAGGGATTGTGCCCTCAATTGGTAATATTTAATCTAATTTAATGGTCATCAGCAGTGCAGTGGCCAGTATTTAATAACCATAATGGTAAAAATCTGCATTTAGGTCATACTTTGTGTGCCAAAAAGGCTTTAGTCTTGCACTTCAGCATGAAATAAATGTCGTGTGTGCTGGAAAGATTCAACTCTTCCCCCCAAAAATCCTGTTGTGTTGCTTAGAGTGGCATTTCCCTCCTTTTCTTGCAGTCACTCATTATTCCATGTGGCTCCTGGTGAGCTGGGCCCACTGCTGTTCCCTGGTGAAATCCAGCCTGGCTGACAGTGACCACCTGCAGGACTGGCTCAAGAAACTCACCCTGCTCATTCCAGAGGTACGGCCGAGGAGAGGCCCCAGCCATTCCCAATCTCTGCAATTCCTTGAAATTTCTGGGTGATACCACCTGACAGAGATCAGTGTAAATCTGCTTCCCCCATTATATTTTTTGACATCATTAATATATATTTTTTATATCACTTATTTTGCCGTGCTTAGAATCGCAAAATGAGGTGAACGAGAATTGACACAAAAATCTTCGTCGTGACCAAACTTTGAGTAATTTTTTTAAGCAATTTTTTTTAAGTGGTTTTTTCTCATGTAATCAAAAGCTTGGAAAATGCACCAAGATATTCACACTACAAAATTCATGTATTTGCTAATGATTGCTTAATGGTGCAAAATGAATTACCACACGATGTGATAATTCTTACCTCTTGCTTTATTATTTATTATTGCTTTATTACTCGAGCCCAGGAAAAGCTTCCATGCTGACTCCAGGGAAATGAGAGAGTGCTGGATTAGACTGTGGATATTTTTCTTAATAGAAAAAATAAAATAATTCTTCTAGTGAAATTAAACAAATGAACTGTGTAGCTAGGAACGAGTAAGTGTAATTCCACCTACTCTTTATTTGCCCAGATGTGGTATTTTCTACTTTACTCACTGCCTGCAATCTTTGAAATACATTTAAAATACATAGATATTATGAGAGGAACTTGTGTATCTATGCAAGAAAAGCCCCCAAAAGGAGGAATCCCCCAGCTAATGTGTGTAATGCTGTCATGGTGCTCTTCCCCCCCAGACTGCCGTTCGCCACGAGTCCTGCAACGGCCTCTACAAGTTGTCCCTGTCAGGGCTGGATGGGGGAGATTCCATCAACAGGTCCTTCCTCCTCCTGGCTGCATCAACACTGTTAAAGTTTCTCCCTGATGCTCAAGCTCTGAAACCAATTAGGGTAAGAACTGAAGGAATTACGATTTCCCAGTGTTTTTCTCATTTCCAAAAATTAGAGTTGTGCCTGATGTTGAAATCAGCCAGAGCTTCTCGTGTTTTGTCCGGTCTGACACTGAATATTGCTGCAGTTTGCAGTGGGTAGGATGAAGTCAACGCCGTTCTACAAATTTTTAACAGGTCTGGAGGATCATCCTGACAATTTCAGGAAAATTAGGAAGTATTGCAAAAGAAAAATAGAGCACACCCTGTTACTGTTGTAAAATGCATTGTTCTTGGACTTACCTTAAATGGAGGCTCGAAGAAAGTAATATCCTTGTAGCAGTTCCTGTGGCCGGTGTGGTTTTGTTACACAGTTATTTGGGCTGATGTGCCTCAGAACAAAAGCAATTTCTTTTCACAGATAGAGGATTATGAGGAGGAAACAGTGCTGAGACCAGGCTGTAAGGAATATTTCTGGCTGCTGTGCAAACTGATTGACAACATCCACGTCAAAGATGCGAGTCAGGTGGGTTTGCTTTATTTCTTCTTTTCATTTGGATTTTCAGGCCACGTTTGCTTCAGTGTGAGACATTTTTACCTAAGATACAATGAACTGCTGTGAAACAGGTCTTGGATCATTCCCATCTCCAAGCTTTCCCTGCTTTGATGTGTGTTTGGAAGCTTCAGATGATGAACCTGTAGAGTCAGGAAGGGGGAATGGTTACAATGCACAAAGAACTCGGTTGAAGGTCACACACGTGGCAATACTGTAATTATCTCTGAGATTCACTGCTGATAATTCCAGTGCTAAAAAGGAGGAGCTCATCAAGTGTTTGACTAAAGCTGAAAGAGGAAAAAAATTCAGTTAATAGCCACTTAGGTTAGAAATCAGAGGATGTTTGAAAACGAGTTGTAATTGTCCCTGTTTTGCTGTGTTCAATAACAAAATTTCATCCAAAAGCATAACCAGAGTTTCAGACCGGGCTTATTCACTGCAATTCACGAGGTACCTGATTATTTCCCACTTACATTCCATTTTCTTTATTTTCCCTCAGACAACACTGCTTGATTTGGATGCCCTGGCGAGACACCTCGCTGACTGCATTCGGAGGTGAGCTTTGCTGTGCTGATTCCACCTGCAGTGTGCATTGTGTTCACTGCATTGTGTTCACTGCTAGTGGGGCAGAGCTGTGACAGTTCTTGTCTGCCTGTGTGTCTGTGCAGCAGGGAAATCCTGGACCATCAGGATGGGAACGTAGAGGACGATGGGCTCACGGGGCTGCTTCGTCTCGCCACCAGTGTTATCAAGCACAAACCCCCCTTCAAGTTTTCTCGGGAAGGCCAGGTAAGAAAAGGCCCCTGAGGGATCAAACTGGTCTCATCTTTTGTTTCTACACACTCTTCATTTGACCTTTTTTGCAACATTCTGTTTGCAGAGCTCCAAATCTGAGAAGGTATCGTATTTCTGTTATGTTCTTCCTGTAAGGTGGGAGAGTGGTGGGCCAGGGGAGGTTGCTAAAAAATCCTGCTTGGTGTTTGTCTAAAGAAAAAAAGTAAAATTCTGTGGGGTAAAAGCTGATTTAAACTGATGGGTTTTTTCTGTAGAGTGTACTGTGGTTTTTTATTGGGCCTTGAGTGAGGTTTCATCCCAAATGTAGGGCCCTGTATCCAGTTAAGGTGTTTGTATCCTCTGTTTACTCTGTTACTGTGCAATGGCCCTGAAGGTAATTTAATTGCCCAAAAGTTTTACTGGTGTCCACATTGTGCAGTACCTGCCATAAAGTGACATTGCTGCCAGCATTCTAAAAGGCTGCTGCTATCATTCTGCTGGAATGAGTGTATTTTAAGGGTGGAGATCTTGCAGATTAAATTAGAGCAAGAATTCACCGAGTGCAGCGTGGAGGAGGATGTAGAAATTAGAATAGTAGGGGTATGGAAAGGCCAGATTGATGTAGCTTGGATATATAGAAAGTATCAGAAGAATTCTCTGTACAATTAAAAGCACACATTACAAAGAGCATTGGGGAAGAGTTTTTTGCAGTAGAACAGGATTGTGAAAGCAGATGCTTCCCTCTGAGCAAAAGCTGGTGCAAAACTGTCCAGGAAAATCCACTGGCAAATCCATGCTTTGCTGGGCCTTTTCTTCCCTGCAGATTCCTTCTCTGACTGAGTAAACAAAACTGGTGTTGGGCAAATATTTTCCAACTTTACAGGTCACATTTTGTGTTTCATACATAATCACTGCCCATCTTACTCTGCTCTGTGTTAAGGTTGTAGGAGTTTCCCTGCACACTGGAACAAGGTGTTTTATGGTTTATGGCCCCTTTTCTCCTTATTTTTTTTATATTTAACTTTTGTCTTCATTTTAATTATCTCCATAAAAAGAAGGTGCTGATGTTTAGACAGATCCACCTCAAATTTTTAGTGTATTATCTGGGATGGTAAAGATAAATAAGAGTAATATGCATTTATTATCCAAAGGCAACTTGACAAGAAAGATTAGTCTTAAAGTGGCTAAAAACACATATGTCTGGCATGTCCAATTAAATTAACAAATTAAATGTATTAAATAAATCAAGCACAACTTGTCATCATTTTGCATTTGAGTGTTTCTCTTCAGGCTCTAATGTGGTTACAGTGCACTTTATGTGAAATAAGTTGTTGGGATTGGTCATTCAGAACTTGTGTTCAGGTTGGAAAGTTCTGCATGATAGAGGTCTAAAAGGTCTTCAGAAGCTTGTAAATAGATGATTTACCTTTTGGGAATACGTTCAAGCTGCTAAATGTGCCGATTGCCCTGTTTTCCCAGGAGTTTCTGAGGGACATCTTCAATCTGCTGTTCCTGCTGCCCAGCCTGAAGGACAGACAGCAGCCCAAGTGCAAATCCCACTCCTCCAGGGCTGCTGCCTACGACCTGCTGGTGGAAATGGTCAAGGGCTCCGTGGAGAACTACAGGCTGCTCCACAACTGGGTGATGGCCCAGCACATGCAGTGTAAGCACCTGCAGTGGCTCCGGCTGGGGAGGGTGGTGTGGCCACTGCTGCTGGAGTGGCACTGCCCAGCCCCCAGCACTCAGGGCGGGGTCACAGAGCATCTGCTGCTCACCTAGACAAACAATGGCTTTAATCCTCTGTCTAATTATCAGTTCTGTTCTTAAATGGGGGTTATTTAAGGTAATGTGGCCCTGTTAATGACACCAACCGAATGGCACCAACACAAGGTGTTCCACGGTTAGAGTGGATTTTACGTGTTCCTTCAGCTTGTGCTGGATTTTAATTTCTGTTTTCCCTCTCTAACATGAAAAAACATGGGATGTTTATACCCAAAGTGTAGAAACAACACTGAGGTAGATGCTTTAGCCCTGAGCAGCACTGTTGTGTTTTCACAGTCTCTGATATCGCTGCAGTGACTTCAGCCTGGCCCCAGCACACAGAACTAACACAGCTTTGTTCTGCCTCTTGGCTTCCATGTCTTGGAACCACAATTCCATGTATCATGTGGAAATGACCGAAAGCTGAAGTTATTTAATGTTTCATCTTTGATTAGCAAATTCTCATTGTGTGTTTTTAGCTTGCCAGGTTTCCTTTCACGTGCCCAGGTTAAATTCTTGTGACCTGAGGATTTGTGATGTGTTATAATCTGTGGAATTGCTTTAGTGCCTTACAGTGTGGGAAGCAAAAGGGAAATTTGATCCTGATAATGATTTATGCTCTGTTCTCAAATGCCTGGGGCCTTCCAGAGTGCCCTGTGTTCAGGAGAAATGTTATGAAGAATATATTTAATGAAGATTCTGGATATTTCTGTTTGCTGAGGTTGTTGTATCTCTCCAGTGCAGTCACTGATTTTTTACATCAGTATTTTCCTCATTTCCCACTCACTCCTCAGTGTTGAGGATTTTTTAACATTTACCACAGTTGTTACCTTCTTCCAAATCTCTTCTCTGGATTGTTTGCTCCTTCCTGAGTCCTCCAGAACCATCTGCTCCGTGTTCCTGCTCCATATCCAGAATATTTCATTGCAGGGATGGTAATTTTATTCCAACTGGCAGAGAGCTGTTCTCTCTTTGTGATGAGCAACCAACACAGGCCTTGTGATACCTCATTTGTTTAAAGGCTTGATGTGATCCAAAGAGTCTTCAAACTGCATTTTTCCACTTTGCTCAGCTCTGTAATCTTAGTTTTTAAAAATCTTAGTCTTAGGCCTGTCTCTCCATTCTCCTTAGGAGAAACATGAAAGAAAATATTCTAAATTTCCATCCTGTCTTTGGTTTGAACATATTTTATTAACTGGCTCTGATATTACTGAGGGTTGCATTCAGTCCCCTCAGTTGTCCATAAAATTTCTTGCAGTGTTTTGGACTTTCACTTTCTTTAAAGACCAATAAAACCCTTCAGGTCAGAGGAGGGAAACAAGAAACAGCTGCTTTGCTTCCCAGGAAACTTAAGATCCTGTCTTGTGTTATGGTTGGAGCAAAAGCATCATCCCAAGGTGGAATACAGAGAAAAATCACAGTCACTCAAAGAGGAAAGAATCAGTTTTACTTTGCTTAAAATAGAACATGATTATTGCAAGTTTGGTTTCAAGTTTCCCCATCCCTTCCTGAGAAAAGGCTGTTTCTATAACAACAGCGAGGAATAAAGAAGATTGACAGGAATGAGCCTCAGATTTACCTTTCTAGCTCCATATGGAAGAAGGAAAACTTCCATTATGCAGATGAAGACAGACACTTTACAAAAATACCAGGGGAGAGAGAAAACAGGAGCTTCCTGAGAAATTCCTTGTCCAGTTTTTGGATGCTGTTTGAACAGCTGGGAGGATCTTCCACCTCCTTCAATCCAGCTGTGCTGGATTGAAGGAGGTGGAAGATCCTCCCAGCTGTTCCCATGGAGTGCAGAGAGCTCAGATGATTTCCCTGCACTTACAGCTTGATGAGCTCTGAGCCAACCAGCCCGTGGAGGTAACTCGAGGTCTTCACTGCTGAGATTTGTTGAAACAGGAGAATCAAAACTCTTTTCCTTCCCCTCCTTGAAGCTTCAGGGCTAATTAATGGTGGCTTTGATGCCAGTGCCAAAAAGAAGAGCACAAGCTGTTACTTGTTGGGCAGCAGAACATCTTGTGGGTCTGGTCCCTGCAGATGTGAGGATCTGCTCAGAGGATACCCAAGAATTTCTTGAATTTCTCTCTGGTCATATGAGTTGAGAAGAACCCTTAAGGAGCCTTTATTCTGTGACAGAATAATTAAAGATTTAAAATTTCAATCTTGAAGCCACACAGCTTTTATGGATTGTATGATAAATCCTGTCTGCTTTTTTGGAATTCTTTTTTCTCTCTCTAAACATGCACTTCAGTAGAGGTACTGACTTATTTGGGGGACACACTGTGCATGGAGAATGGTATCTTTGGGGATGAATAACAAAACTAGAGCATTGCAAGCTTTTGTGCCCAACTTCTGGCACACTGAGGAAGATAAACTCCAGTGAATTCCTTTGGACACTGGATTAGTTTGTCTCATTTAGTGCTTGTGTCATTGGTTGCCTCTGCAGCTCAAACAATTAATTCCCCACTCCATTCTCCTGTGTGGGATGCTGCTGGAAGGAGAAGCCTGACAGTGTCTGGGAGCAGCACTAATCACAAACGGTTTGTCTAGTCTGGTTCCCATCTTCTTGACTGGCAGATGAGGAGAACATTCCCATTTTCTGATTTCTTGGCTTATTAACAGAGTCTGTCAGACTTGTCGAGCTCGTCTGGTGCCTTCCCATGGCAGGAGTGCGTGGCTGTGTCTGGTAGGAAATGCAGAGGAATACAAAACTTCCAGGAAAAACAAATGTCCTTTTCAATCTGCTTCACTTCTTGATGTGCTTTGGAAAACACAGCCAATCCTTGCAGCAGGAAGGGATTTTCCTGAAGTTCCTCCAGCGCATTTTCCCTGAAGATCAGGCACGGTCTGGCTCGTACAGAGCATAGCCAGGACACATTTGATTGGTGTGAACAGAAAGCTTTAAATTGCACTTACATTTGTGCCAGTTGATTGCACTGATTGATTTGAACTGATTTTTGGTCTCCTGCTCGTGTCATTTCAGCTTCCCACGCCCCCTACAAATGGGATTACTGGCCCCACGACGACGTGCGCGCCGAGTGTCGCTTCGTGGGTCTGACCAATCTTGGAGCCACCTGTTACTTGGCCTCCACCATCCAGCAGCTCTACATGATCCCAGAGGCCAGACAAGCCATTTTCACTGCAAAGGTACCTGTGGGGGCTCCTGTGTTCCTTGGGGGGATTGATGGTGTGTAAAGAGAAGAGTTTTCCTCTTTAGTATAGTTGTGATGTGGTATTTTTCTTAAAGGTGGCGTTGAAATAAAACATCTTCTCAAACTCATTTTTCTGTTGCTCTCGTGTAGATGGATTCAGGTTGGGCTTTGTGTGGATGTGCTGTTGTTTCTTAACTCCCAGTTTGTCATTTTCTTAGAACAGGTGTCATTTTTCTCGTGTGTTTACAAATGAATATTTATCTTGTGCCTCCACAAGTACAGCAGGTCCTGTAAATTGCTATACATTGGTTAACTTCTAGAAATACAGTATTATCACTTTCAGTTATTTATTGTAAAGAGAAAGCTTCATTTTGGTCCCTCACCTACATAATGAGAGAAATATTAGGTTTAATGTGGACCAAAAGAGGTGTAAAATAAATCTAAAAAGTATAAGTTTAAAATAGTAGACCGTGTGTCCTTGTGCAGAATCATTTTTCTTAATTGCCCATAATAAAGTGGTTGTGGTTTTTATTTGGTTGTTACATCTTTTAATGTCTGTTTTTGACATTAAAAGGCTTCTTGTCATTCATTTCTTTCAGTATTCAGAAGATATGAAACACAAGACCACTCTCCTAGAACTGCAGAAAATGTTTACATACTTAATGGTAGGTATGAAAGAGGGTATTTGGAAGATTAATCTGTTGAAAGAAAGCATTAAGAAGCAGCTAAAATTTGGGATTCCAGGATCAAACACAATAAAGGCAGTTCCCAGGTGTGTTCACTGCTGGAAAAACAGTGAAACAAAGTCTGAAATGATGAAAAAAAACAACTGAGGAGAGAGCTGAGTGCCTTGACAGTGGCTTTGGTGTAAGAAATTCATAACCACTTTGAAGACGAGCAGGGGAAAGGAATTTTGACATGCAGTGCCTGCCATGAATCATAGAAAAAAATTAAATCCAGGTATTTACATAAGCAGAAAATAATATAGGAACATAAATCCTGCAGAGATGTAGCATTTTTTACACCTTGAAGAAAGACTTTGTTCCAAACCAGGCAGTATTTACAGCAAGTACTGTCTGGCTACACACCCTGAAAAGGAAAGTATGGATATATTGTTTCCCACCAAGTTCCTTGTGCTGCAGATTGTTGTGCATTCCCAGCAGTGCAGGGCAGTGGAAAAGGGATTCTAAAGAACTGCTTTCTGCTGCAGATTCTTTTCTCTGGCTAAACACATCCAGTTGGGAACTGGCTGATAACACAGAGGAGTCTGACTGAGGGTTGAGCCCTTGGCAAATTGAAGTCAGCAGGGTCCAGAAATACAAGCTGATATTCCTCATATTTTGTATCTAAAGAGATTGCAGCAACTGGATGTGTCACACCTTCAGCCAAGGAGTTTTATTTTAAGGATTCATTTTAATATCTATTTTAAGTATTATTTGATACTTTAATAATATAATAATAATAATGATCATTTCACAGGAGCATTTAGCACTTAAAACAACCATGTTAATAACATATGGGACATACTGTGTCCAAAATAGGTTCTTTTCTAAACAGATAACATCTGTGCAACTTCCAATTCAAAGGATTTGTGCTGATTTGGTTTTGCTTGGTATCTTTTCTCCCCTCCAGGAAAGTGAATGCAAGGCCTACAATCCCAGGCCTTTCTGTAAAACCTACACCATGGATAAGCAGCCCCTGAACACCGGGGAGCAGAAGGACATGACCGAGTTCTTCACTGACCTGATCACAAAAATAGAAGAGATGTCTCCAGAACTGGTGAGTTCTTAAGAGGGAGCAAAAAAGGGAACTGGAAAACTCACGGATTTGCTCAAATTTCCTTGACAGAATTTATCGATTCCTTCACAGAAAAACACGGTGAAAAGTTTGTTCGGAGGTGTCATCACCAACAATGTTGTTTCTCTGGTAAGTGTTCCTTTTCTAGCCTTGGCTTTTAAAGACTTATTTTTTCCTGACTCGTCCAAAAAGCAGTTGTTTCATCGCTTTTCTCTTGCCCTGCTGGGCTTTAGGACTGTGAGCACGTCAGTCAGACAGCAGAGGAGTTCTACACTGTGAGATGCCAGGTGGCAGATATGAAGAATATTTATGTGAGTAATGCCAGGCTGAGATGTGTGCACAGCTCACAGCCATCAGTTAAAAATGTCAGGCCTAAACACTGCCCCACACGCTGCTGAATATTGAATTTTGTTGAATTTTGGCTTGTTTCTGGGTTGATATTACCAGGTAGTTTGGTTTCAATGCAACGTGCCCTCAGCTGGGGCCATTTGGCATTGACTAAAGGTTGTGTTACAGTCAATAATCACTGCTTATTTCTGTGTTTTAAACAGGCTGTGGCCACTTTTATGGGAGAACTGTAAATGTTAAAAGATTCAACATACACCAGTACAACTGCTTATTAAGTAAATTGAAAGCTTACACCAACATAATTCTACATTTTCAAGCTTTTTAAACAACCATCAATCCCCACCCTTGGAATTGGAATTTAAAGGACTTGAACTCTTTGGGACAGCTTGGAATGTTGGGCACCATTTGTGTGAATTGGTTCCTTAATTCTGGGTGTGGGTTAGGAAGTGGTTTTCCTGTCACACTCTTCCCTTAGTTCAGGTGTGTGCTCTGTCTTGCAAACCTTCTGGTGCCTTTGACCATTTAAATGTTAATTAAACTTACTTTAAGATTGAAAGGGGCTTGGAAAGCAGACCAGAGATATAGAAAGATCCAAAATAAATGTAAACTTTGTTGTTTATTATCTGTAGGAATCTCTTGATGAAGTAACCATTAAGGATACTTTGGAAGGTGACAACATGTACACGTGTTCTCACTGTGGGAAGAAAGTGAGGGCTGAGAAAAGGTACGATGAAAAATAAATTACCATCCCTAAGGGATCTTTTTAGTGAATTGCTGAAATCACTGGTGGAATAAGAGTAAATCCTTAGGGTGAAACAGGGCTGCTGTTTCATTTGCTGCTGGGTAGTCCTGCAGGGATGTGGACCCTGTGCTAATCAGGAGATCAAATTCCAAAAGAAAGGATCTGAGGTATCTTAGCAAAAGGTTTCACCTAGGCAGGAAAATGTTCATGACCTTTTTTAATTAAAAAAAAAAAATTAAAAAGAAATTACTAACCCTAACCCTTTTTGAAACATTAGTTCTGTTTTCAAAAGATTTAAATTTTTTCAGGGGTTGTTCAGTACTTGGGTTGCTCATTATGCAGGATAATTGGAGTTTATACATCACCTCAAGTTGCCTAATTAAAATTAGCTTTAAAAATGTTTCTATGTGTGCTGATAAAGAGAAAGTAAATTAAAATGTTATGTTGTCTGAATAAACTACCAAATTTCTTCTTTAGAGTTGGAAAACCTCATAGTTTGATTTTAAATTACATGGGTGAAAGACTAAGCTGAAAATCATTCTTGTAAAGCTTATGAGATGTAATACAAGAGGTGTTCTGCCTGGAAACTTTGATTTTAGAAGCCATATTTGAACTCCCTGCAGTGAGGGGCTTTCACTGTTAAATTCACCCATGGCTCATTGTAGAAAATCATTGTTTGTGCCATGTGAGTAAATTGGACAGCTCTTCCCAGGTACAGTGAGAGCCTAAATCGAATTTTTCAGTGAGCTAAATGTGACCTTTCTGCTGCCAGCTGGTCTGCCCTGCTCTGGGGCGTCGTGAGAGCTGAACTTTATATTTATGTGACACATTTGTGTGCATTTATTCAGAACAGATCTCCAATAGTCAAGTTGAAATAAATGCTTAAAACCTCTGTGAAAATTCGCTTCACCCTGCCCAGCTTTTGTAAGCCAGGATTATTTCTGCTCCCTCAGGGCGTGTTTTAAGAAACTACCTCGCATCTTAAGCTTCAACACCATGAGGTACACGTTTAACATGGTGACCATGATGAAGGAGAAAGTCAACACCCACTTTTCCTTCCCGTTACGCTTGGATATGACCCCTTACACGGAAGATTTCCTCATGGGGAAAAACGACAGGAAGGAAGGTATGGATTCAGCAGGCTCTGTCCCTTTGATCTGTGCATCACTTTCTGAAGAACAGAAGCAGAGAATGGTTTTCTTTTTAAAATCGATATTCCCAAAGTCACACAGTTCTGTTTCATATATTAAAAAAAGGTCGATTATTTTTGGTTTCATTTACTGCTCAATTCGAATCTGTGTTTAAAATATGAGAGAAATTGCAAATAATTACATACACTTTGAAGGTGGGGTGTCTAGGAAATAAGTGATGAAACATTGTGTTGAATCATGTCAGGTTTTAAGGAAGATGGAGGATATCTGAAAGAGACTGAAAGTTACGAGTACGACCTGATTGGTGTGACAGTTCACACGGGCACAGCAGATGGGGGGCACTACTACAGCTTCATCAGGGACATCGTCAATCCCCACGCCTACAAAAACAACAAATGGTGAGCTCTGCAGAGCGGCATTTTGGGATTCCTCCTTTGAATACTGACTTTGTCAGCTGTTCTACCTCGACACTTACAGAGGGGATATGTGCTGTAGGTTGCTTCTAGAAGTTTGGTGGGTGTGTGTTAATTTATTACCATTTATTCCAGGTCAGTTTGCTGGAGGTGGGATAGTTGTGGAGTGCCTCGGACACAGGGGTGGCCTCACATCACAGCTTCCTGATGGGCCTGGACTTTAATCCATTCCAGTCCAAGAGAACAGGAAGATTGTCCTTCCTAAAATCTGCTGGGATCCAGCTCCATTCCTGACTGTAGAATTCAGGAAAGGGCAGAGGTGTGGGCATGGCCAGGAGGAGGGGCTTGCCAGGGAACACCTTCCACTTGTCATGTCTGCAGGGGGTATTTCCACTGCTCACTGAGGCCCTGCAAGAGGAGACAAGATTTCTATTCCTGTTCTCTAGAAAAGCAGGAGGATTTCCCCACTTTCTTGTTGGAAGGAAATCACTCCTGGGCTCAGTGCCATGATCCCAACAAGACGTTAGGCATTAATGGGAATACTTCAAGGAATCACTTGAAGAGCTCTTGAGGCTTTCTTTGCCCTCAGGGATGAGCAGCAGTTGTTTCACAGCTCTCTGTTCAACAGGTACCTGTTCAATGATGCTGAAGTGAAACCCTTTGATTCTGCCCAGCTGGCTTCGGAGTGTTTTGGGGGAGAAATGACTGTAAGTTTTTTATGTATCGTAAAGTTGTGACTTGAATTTTTGTCAGGTTCAGCTGCTTAAAATATCTCTTACAATGTGTTCCAATCCAGGCATTTTTATGGGGTTTTAAAGGAAAAATATATACTCCTGTATAAGTAATAGTATAAGTATTACAGTAGTAAAGTATTACTATTTTAGTAGTAATTAGTATATTAGTAATATTACTATAAGTAGTATAAGTATTACTAATAGTATATATATTACATAGTACATATAATAATACTTGTAATACACAGTAGTATAAATATTACTAATGAAGCAAAGTTAATTAGTGAAGTCTCTCCAATTAAGAGGTATTTCTTTACTATATCTGGAGTTTATCATACTATTTATTTAGTTATAAAAGAGTGTGTATGCAGCTAATTTGGGGATCCTTCACTGGAATGGCTGCTTTGCTCAGAGCATGGATGGAAGGAGTAATTAATTCAAGCTTATGTCGTGTGGAAAACCAGAGATTTTGGATCTGTGTCTGTGGGACATCAGCTGGAATATTTTTACACAGTGTTAATACCAATAACTGCATAACACTCAAATGTTCTGAGGTTGTGCTCAAATTGGTCATTATTTACAACTGTATATCATGATGGAAACCACATAATGAGTAACAGGATCTTACTAAAGCACTTCTGTGCAGGAGGAAACTTCTTGTCTGACAAAGGCAAGATGCAGAAATAAAACAAAAGAGTTACTTAATTTGGTGAAAGGATAAAACACCTTCAGGTGCCTAAGAAGATGAGAGGTGTCAGGGAGATGGATGAGACAGGAAATTGCTTGGGATGTAGGTCACAGTATGGCAGAGCAGCCTTGAAAAATCAGGATAGGGCGCTGGAAAAGGAAAAAAAAAACCAAGACTCTGTCTGTGCAAATGGCATGAAACAGTTCACATTTATCCCAAATAAAAAACCCCTTGTAATTAATGGTTTTACTTTCTTCCTGACAGACCAAAACTTACGATTCTGTTACCGATAAATTTATGGACTTCTCCTTTGAAAAGGTATTTTCCCTTCCGACCCCCTTTGTGGCGTGCTCGTGTTTCTGATTGCCCGCTGTGCCTCTCAGAAGCGTAAATGATCGAGGTGTTTTTCTCTCCAAGACACACAGTGCTTACATGCTGTTTTATAAACGGATGGAGCCGGAGGAGGAAAATGGCAGAGACTACAAATTTGATGTCTCGTCAGAACTGCTGGAGGTACAAGTTTGATTTGTTTTTTAACGCATCAGAAAGCTGATTAAACGTGGGAAAGCCAAAATGATGGCACTCTCTAAGATGACAGTCTTTTCACTGTCATGGGATAGGAAAGAAATTAGGATTTAGATTTTTTTTTTTCCTCATTTTATCCCAAATATATCCCTTTTTATCACCTGGAGAAAAAGTATCCCTACTCCCCCTGGCCCTCACCTTGGAGAGAGGGACAGAAGGACCTGAGATGAAATCTTGTTCTGGTTAATGAGGGAGAGTCAAACTTTGCTCTTCAGGAATTTATTGGAAGGGCACAGAGCTCATCAGGTTTCGGGTTCAGCTTCAGTTGGGGTTGAACTGTGGGTTTTTTTCAACATGTTGGACCAGTTCTCCAAATTTCAGCCTAGAAGTCTGAATAAAGTTGTAAAAATGAGGTCCCAGAAAGAAGAGAAAATGCTTCCAAAAATAATTTTTCACAAGGAAAAAAAAAATTGATTTTTTTTTTTTTTTAATTTTAGCCATGGCAAGCATTTAAATATTCTTAAAATCATACTTAAGTAGTGAAATAAACTGCTGTCTTGTATCTGATGTTAGCATTTTTTCTTCAGTGGATATGGCATGATAACATGCAGTTTCTTCAAGACAAGAACATTTTTGAGCATACATATTTTGGGTAAGTTTTTTTTTTTTCCCCCTATTTAAAAATGTAATCGTAATGCTTCTTTTCTTCTTGCAGATTTTCATTGTTTATTTTAATTAACAAATCAAATTACTGACTCTAGGTTTATGTGGCAGTTGTGTAGTAGCATCCCAAGCACGCTCCCAGATCCAAAAGCAGTTTCTCTGATGACAGCAAAGGTAAGGATTCCCAAAATTTATCATCTCATGTATTAACCTTTCCCCTGTTTGCATTTTTAAGTCCTGCATTCTAAATTAATGGTGCCATTTTTTTTTCCAGTTAAGCACTTCCTTTGTGCTAGAGACATTTATTCATTCAAAGGAAAAGGTATTTTATTTACTTGTAAACTCTTATCAAGTAGCTGCATGAATAGAGAGTGAGAAGTAGTTCTGTACTTTCTGTTTTAAAGTGTGATTTTTGAGCTGCCACGAGTAGCACAGACAATGCAAATTAAATATTTAAGGAGTCATGAATGTCATTTAACACATTTATAGTGAGCACTGCACAGTGGAATAAAATGTATGTGTAAAAATGTACGTATTTTTCTGAATGTATTACTAATTTATAAAACATTTATTGTCTGTATTCTTAAGATTTGGTGTTCTGCCTAACCATTTAGAAATGTTTGAAGACGAAGTTGAAATGCATTTATTTGAAGTTACAGTTTTTCTCTGTATTTCTTTTTGCAGCCCACAATGCTTCAGTGGATTGAACTGTTAACAAAACAGTTTAATAACAGTCAGGCAGCTTGTGAAGTAAGTGACTTAGGAACTCAGCAAAGTACAAACCAACTTTCTATATATTGTTTAACTTTCCTGGAGGTTCGTATCCCTGGAATATTTTGGACTATGAACTGCTGTATGTGGTGTTATTTGTGCACTCTTGAGATGAGATTCATCCTCTCTGATCCCTGCAGATTCTGGGGAATGACTTCACTTTAATCTGCAGAAACCTTTGTTGAGACCACAGGGCAAAATCGTTTTGTCACTGGAATAAGAGAGGCAGCGTCACAGTGCCTTTGTTTGATTGATTTTTGCACAGTGATTTGTGTAATTAAGAAATGTTTAAATTCAGTCACGGGCAGGCAAAGAATTCTCGTGTCGGTGAAAACAATCTGAAGAAAAGTTTGTGGTACTTTCTGTGACAGTTTAAATGTGCAAGCAGCCCAGCACATACTGTGTCTTGCATTAGACCTTATTCAGTAGAAAAAAATTAAAATGATCATTCTGTTATAGGTATTACATTCTATTAAAAATTCCAGGCTGATAAATCGTTGTGTACCATTCAGTATTTGGGTGGTACACTCCCCTCAGTCCTGAGGCATTTAGTAAAGATATTTTACTGTAGTAAAGAACACTCAGGTGCAATTAAAATAAAAGTAAGAGCATGAATTCTGGATTTCAAACTGTCTCTCCCTGTGACTAAACCACAACCCTGTGAGTCACAAGACTCAGCTCTGTTCTTGCTGAGTGTAACTCCCAGTGAGTCATTCCCTGTTGGGTTTTTATACCTTTTGGGTTTCTGGAGGCAGGAGGGCTTTTCCTCATGTTGAAATAAATGCAAAAGGGGTCTAATTCACAAACTGCTGTTTAATCCTACCACAACTCCACAAGATTTTTCAGTTAATCCTTTACTGGAAGCATCGTTTTTATTGTGTTGACATCACTTTTCAGGATTAAGTGTGTTCTTCCAGATAATTAATGGCATGCAGAACACAGGGCTGAGGAGATACTGCATATAAATTTATCTTGGTGTTTGCTGCTCTTGATCTTTATTTCTTTATTCCTTCATGCACAGAAGCCATTTTAGATTCCCCTTGGATTAGAACTTGCCTATTCCTTAATAATGATAACATCGATTTCTCTTCAGCCTTTAATGTCATGCAAACAGAAGATTGGACTAGAGCAAGTTTGGGAACAAAACTAACACAGTATGTATCTTCTGCAGTGGTTTTTGGATCGTATGGCTGATGATGATTGGTGGCCAATGCAGATTCTAATAAAGTGTCCCAATCAGATTGTGAGGCAGGTAAGAAAAAAACGTTCTCTCCAGGGCAGGTGGGCCATGAACACAGAAAGGGACAGTTCTGATGGCACAGAACGGTTCTGAAAGTTTGGGTTGATGCCGTAATTGTGGGATTCTTTTCCATTCTTGAGTGTGATTTAGGGAATGTGTTTGGAACACCGTGGATATATTAATGTAGTGCCATGGCTGGACCACAAATGTCACCAGAGATGCAAATCAAGGTTTCTCCAACTCCCTCCTCACCCCTGCAAGTTGGAACACTTCACACAGAAGTGAAATGAGTTCAACAGTAATTCATCAAGACAAACATCCAGAAAATAGGAGAGATTTAACTGTGTACATTCTGAATTGCTGTAGTAGTTTTTGGGGTACATTTAATTTTATAACATTATGCCACAAAGTTTTGTTAATACCCTTTTCTGAACATACTTCAAATTGAAAAAAAACCCCCAGTATTAGTAGCATTTGGACATTCACAAACACAACTATAAACAGTGTTACTTACAAGTCTACTTTTCTTTGCAAGTTATTAAGGTTAAAAACTGTAGCATTTACTTCATCTCACCTGAATCCTTCAGTAGAATACCTGATTATTGAAGTGATGTTACCATATGGAACCATGCATAGTTCCTACATGTAACACATCAGTAAAGGAATATATTCCATGGGAAAAGTCGATGCAAAGTCTTAGGTAAAGTTGAAATCCTCACGAGTGTCGTACAAAATAAAAATTCCTGGCAGGAATTTCCTTCAGCTTTCCACGTAAATTCTTACAAGCCTGAGGGGAAATGAAAATAAAAATCTTGCCAAAAATATCAAAGCATTTCAGAAGATAGAGGTGGAAGAAGAAAATAATATTTATGAGCAGCAGTGTAAGGTCACATTTCAGGAGTGTAGAGTGCACAGCAATATTAAAAGCTGGTTTTAGGTTCCTCCGTGGGATCTCTGTATAAAAACCAGATTTGATCTGTTCCAGTGTGACAGAAATGCACTGTGGGGTCTCAGTCTCAGCTTTACCTTTGAATCTCTGAAGCTGTGAAGAGCTGGGACTGAGGGACAGACTGTTCTTAGCTTAGAAAACACATCTTGTGTGAGGGAATGACCACGTGGAGCTCACTCCCTTCTCCCTCTGCAGATGTTCCAGCGCTTGTGCATCCATGTGATCCAGAGGCTGAGGCCGGTCCATGCACACCTTTATCTGCAGCCAGGAATGGAAGACTGGTAAAACACAATACCTGGAAACTTCTCATTGTTCTCTGCATTGCTTACTAATGAATTACTCAGTCATGGAAACCTAAAATGGTGTTCATTTAATTGTTCTTTATTATTCTGCCCAAACTGCTCTGATTTATTTAAAGGTACTGTTAGGGTTGCAAAAGCAACTGTCTAAAGAGACACTGTTTGGAATATTTCTTCTCTTAGAGTAGGTTTTCAGTATGGTCTGTATTTTCCCTATCAGTAGTACCCTGCAAGTGTAAATCTCGCTGCTTAGAACTTGAGAATCCTACTGGCAGTGGGATGTGGGGGCACAGAGGTGCCCCTTTTACCTTGCATATGCAGTAAAAAAAAAGAAGGCTGGAGAAGAGGGGCAAGTCCTATAAGTGAATCACAGTTCTTGTCAAAAAGTAGGAAAAACCCTCTTGGATTCTATTTGGTTCTGCTTACTCCCAAGAAAACTGTCACTTTATGTCCAGTTATGAAATAGTTAAACAGTTTTTGATACATAATTGAGAAGAAGAAGAAAGTGGTTTTTCTTTTACTCCTGTGTTAAGCTTGTGATTCTCCCCTGAGTGAAAATGGCAGTAATAACTGTAATAACTGTGCTGCCATATCAGAACTCAGGACATGAAAAATACAGTTTTTGTGACAAAAGGCAGGATTTGATTTTCTCTGGAAGCCTGACCTGCAAAGCCTCTGTTGGGTGATAAGATCCAGCCAGGAGCAGGTGAATAACACGTGGTGTTATCTGGGCTGGACCCGGCAGAGGAGAAAGGGGCAGAGAAGCAAACAGGGTTTTTTTGTGAATTTATTACTTTTGGACTGGTTCAGGCTGACTTTATGCTCCATGTCTGTACATCCATGAAATCCCTGACTGGGCTTTTGTTTGGGTGCAGCTCTGACGACATGGACGGCCCCGTGGAGGACATCGGCAGCCGCTCGTGCGTCACGCGCTTCGTGAAGACCCTCCTGTCCATCATGGAGCACGGGGTGAAACCCCACAGCAAACACCTCACTGAATATTTTGCCTTCCTTTATGAATTTGCCAAAATGGGGGAGGAGGAGGTGAGTCCATGCCTGGGTTTTGGGGGAATCAGTTATGTTTGTGCACGTGTGGGTCATGCAGTAATTCAACACCCGTTGTGTTCCAGAGCCAGTTCCTGCTCTCACTCCAAGCCATCTCCACAATGGTCCATTTCTACATGGGAACTAAAGGACCTGAAAATGTGAGTTGGAATATCTTGTATGAAAACCAGCAGTAGTTTGAGTATCTTTTACGAAAAGCAGCAGTTTTTCATGGTTTACATCTGATCATTAGTGCTCTGTCTCTTGAACCGTCTTTTAGCTGGGAAATTAAAATTGCTCCATTACAGTTATACAACGCTTCAGTTGCATAAATTATACTGTTTTTTCAATGTTTAAAAGTGGTATTTAAGAAGAAAAAGATGTTGAATTTGGCTGGTTTTGTTTAGTATAGGAATAGATATTAAGTAGAAGCAGTTAAAGTTGTCCTTACCATGCTGTTCATGGCAATGCTGTTAATAATTGCTTGCTCCTATTGTACAACTTAGGTTATTAAACTTACTTACTCTTTCTATTAAATAAACCACCACATCTTCAGCCAACCTACCTTTTGCTTTATAAATACAATTTAGCTCCTGCAAAATGAATTGTTTCAATACGAAAATCAGTTGATATTTACCTGGTTTGCTTCCTGCAAGTTTATTTAAAGTTCTTGGAATAAAAGCGCAGGATCGATGCAAAGGCTCTTGAAATAAAGGCTCAAAATATCCCCACTGAAGTTGTCTTTTTTATTTCCCCTTCAGCCACAGGTTGAAGTGCTCTCTGAGGAAGAAGGGGAGGAAGAGGAGGAGGAGGAGGATATACTTTCTTTGGCAGAAGAGAAATACAGGCCTGCTGCCCTGGAGAAGATGATTGCCCTGATTGCTCTCCTGGTTGAACAGTCTCGCTCAGAAAGGCAAGAGCTGGAAAAGCAAAATAAATTCTGACCTAAGCAGGTTCAGAGAGGAATGAAGAGATTTTATGGGGCTGTTTCAGGGGTTTATTGTGGGCTTTTTTTAACACCGTAGATGAGCTTGTATTTGAGCCCATTATATTTTTAAGCATTTCAAAGATAAAGGTTTTGTCGTTGTTGACCAAGTAAAAGACTTGGGTTAAATATGTAAAAACATTTAATTGCCTACATTTGGATTTCTTCTTTTTATCTGGTCCAAGTAAAAAATACTTATTTTTTTGTTCTTTTTTTTACATCAATACCTTTATTGCCTGTTGTAAGTTGTGACCCTGGAGAATATAAACATTCAGTCTGGATGTCTCTTTACTTACTGAATTAAAATGATCATTTTCTTTATTTTAGGCATTTGACTTTGTCCCAAAACGACATGGCAGCATTGACAGGGGGAAAGGCAAGTAATTCAATAATGACTGTATAAACCTTAAACAAACCTGTAATTGTGGGCAGTGGAGTAAGACCTGATTATTTGTTGCAGGGTTTTCCTTTTTTATTCCAACATATCCGTGACGGGATCAACATCAGACAAACCTGCAACCTCATTTTCAGTCTGTGCCGCTACAACAATCGACTGGCAGAGCATGTGAGTACAAGGGACTGAAAATCTGACCTTTAATAAATGTAATCAGGTAATTTTTGTTATTATTTTAATGAATAAAGCACAAGTCTGAGTCGTGTTCATTTTGTCTTTCAGATTGTGTCCATGCTGTTCACATCTATAGCAAAGCTGACTCCTGAGGTTTGTAAACACACTGCTTGTCTATTAAATAGTCTGCATCCATATCCTGCTGGTTTAAATCACTTCAGTTATCCTTTGCTGATCAAAAATCTTGCATGGAATGTGATCCAGGGCACTTTTTGTGCCATTAAATGAAGTGTAACTGCACTGTGTAGTGAGTTTTTGAAAGCAGAAATCTGCTGTGCCACTCACGATGAAAGTTTTATTCAAAGCCAAAAAAATGTATTTATTTCTACATTCTCCACCAATGGGAATTTTTTGGAAAAAAAATTGCTAATATTAAGATGTTTGTTCTAGAATAGGCAGAAATAAGTAATTATTGTCTGGTTGTTCAAGTTTTGGGGCAATATTTTGCAGTTCTGTGCATGGAAACACATTTCTCAGTCAGACTGAATTCCTGCCCTGGTAATAACAAAAATACTGAGAGTTCCAAATGGATTCCAGATGCAAAATATGTAATTATAGTATTAAACCCCCTTTGTTGAAGGGTTGTTACGAGCTGGGTGAGTCTTGGAAAACTTAAAAAGAAAAAATCTTGTCTCGTGTTGCCTTGCACTGACTGTAACCAGTGGCTTAATTCTGCTGTCTCCATGTGTGGATATGGATATTTATGGATTATTTACAGATTAAATAGCCAGGGATTAAAGTCTTATAAATGTTCATGTCTGCAGTTCATGGAAATCTTACAGACATCGGGTTGGGTTTTTTTAAATACTCTAAAAAAAAAAAAGAAAATCAGTGGATAAAATAAAATAGATCCAAAAGGATATTCTTCTTTTTATGCATCACAGGCAGCCAATCCTTTCTTCAAATTGCTGACCATGCTCATGGAATTTGCTGGGGGACCTCCAGGAATGCCACCCTTTGCTTCTTACATTCTGCAGAGGATATGGGAGGTACAGCACGGAAAAGAAACCAGAATTTAAATTGCCTTTTCTCTTGGTGGTTCTCTGACTTATGTGAAATGTTTCACATTCCGTTGTCATCCTTGCTCCATGAGTTTTTATTGCCATTCTCTCTTCCAAATAAGTGGCAACAGCCAATAGACATTTAAATTTTAGCTCAATGACAAAGGAATTGCTTCACAATAAGGGGCTGGAGTGATTCTTCCAGGCCAATTCCAGGTAGTTTTCTCAGTGCAAGGACTGTACAAATGTTTCAAGAGCCAGCAGTTGCCAGTGGGGCTTTTTTTTTGGCCATTATGGACAAATTCCTTTAATATTCTTGCTTTCTAAATTGAGAAAGAGACTTTTCCACAAGCTGGCACAGGGATAAATTCCTTGGTGTGAAAAACAATAGATGAGGAAGTAAAGCTGTTCACTCCATGTGCCTGCTCTTGCAGTTCCCAGTACAATTTGCTGTCTTTATTCCCAAGCTTGTCCAGCCTGGAGACTGCTGAGGATGAGCTGTTGAACATTTAAGATTCCAAAAAGTGGGGCTGGGGTTGGTAAAAGGCTGTTACTGTGCAGAGTTGAGACCTCTGGTGAAACACAAACCTGCCTTGCCTCCTTTCTTGATGTCCAGAATGACCTCCAGCTGCTTCCTGTGGGTGGGGAAGTAACAGGTTATCAATTTCCCTCAGGAAATCTTTCCAAGAGTTTTTTAATTAAACTTGCTGTGACAATGCACAGTCCCTTTGCTTAGTGCTTCCCTCAGCTGCAGAGCTCAGGGCTGTAAGTTGTTCAGCAATCCTCGTTTTCCTTTCCTCTCTGCCCTCACTGCACTGACCTGAAGCTGCAGAGGGAAGCAAGGCCTCCGAGGTTTCTGTTGGAAAGTCAGGCCCTGGTGTTTCCAGGGTTCTCCTTCCCTTGGCAGCACAGGTCTAGGGATGGAAATGGTGCAGGCAGGGATGAGAGACCCAGCACTTGATGCACAGACAGCCAGAATTCGGCTGTAGAACCTGCTCTTGCAGCCACTCCGCTTTTCAGAAGCCATTAAGAGGTGATTGAGCTCTGCAGACACTGAGCAATGACAGCCCCTTCCTTGGCATCACCTGCAGCCATTGCCAAGGAAACCCGACAGCTCCATTTGTCATTCCTGAATAAAGGTGTAGGGGGGAGATTGTTCTTCAGGTGTTTATTTTTAAATGGAGATTAAAATTTTATAAGCAGAGTTCTGGTCCTGTCAGCTGCTCTGATTCTTCAGGTGGATCAGAGTCACTGGAGCAGCTCAGCAATGCAGTTACTGCCTCAGGTTCCTTGGATAGGGAAGAGTTCCTTTTTCCTTGTTGGGGCCACCTGGGGCTCAAGGTAAAAAGAAATCAGTGTATAAAAACTAGCAGATGAACTAATTACATTCACTGGCCTCGTGTCAACCGATTTTCAGCTGCCCAGAACCAGAAAGCCACGTTTTTCTCCTTGTTCTTTGGGCTTTGATCCCACACAGCACTCTACAGGCTGTTCGGTGGCTTGGGAAAATGCTGGATGAATTTATTCCTTGACAGATTCCTTCCCAAAAAAATGTCACAGTTGCACAAAGCTGGCTGAATGTCTTTGCATACCATTTATATTCTTTTGATGTACAAAGATACTGGTTCAGTGTTAAGGTTTTATGTTGGATATTTTAAAAACCCCACTTATTTGTTTATAAAGACAAGATTGTTCAGTTTTAGTGCTTCATATCTCAACAACTCCTAAATATAATATGGAGAATGAGCATGGAGAATAATTTCCTGCACTTAGACTGAACTTTCCAAAAGCTCTAAAGAGTTCAGAAGCACAAAACAGTGAAATATAATAAGGGTTTTCTTTGTGTGCCAGAGCAGTCCTGGAGGTGCTTTGTTATCACTGTGTGATTTTTAAAAAAAAAGATATTTGAAAGCTATTTTTAAGGGGGTTTTAGTGCCAAGGTTAATGCATTGCTGTTGATTTTTCCCCTCTGCTGTCAGGTCATTGAGTACAACCCCTCTCAGTGCCTGGACTGGCTGGCTGTGCAAACCCCCCGCAACAAACTGGCCCACAGCTGGGTCCTGCAGAACATGGAGAACTGGGTGGAACGTTTCCTCCTGGCACACAACTACCCCCGAGTGAGAACCTGTAAGTGGCTTTCAAGTGGAGAAAATGAAGTCTCCCTTTTGTGCATGGGGTGGCCCTGTCATCACAAATGCTCCTGGGTTTGTCTGCCCTGCCTTTTTCCGGCAGTTTTAGAATTGCTGGATTTGAACCCCTTAGTGCAACTGTGGTGCCTCATCAAGACTTGCTAGGCAGTTTTGATCAAAACTGTGTTTGCCTTTGGTAACTTAAATGACACTTTAGTAGGTTCTTTATCTCATGTGGTTAATCTGCAAGGTCCAGGAAAACCTAAAGCAGAAAAAGAGCTAACCCAGGAGGTTTTCCATAGTGCCCATCCCGTAGTTGTAGGTAGGAGTAGTACGTGTTGTTCTTCCACCCCTCATGGAGTAATTCAGTTGAGTCCTTTGAACTTGTGGATCAAGGAGAAGCCACCTGTGCCTTCTCCCCAGTTTTAGGGTGTCCTGGCTCTCTAGTGAGTTCTGCCAGGAATAACTGTCAGATTGCCAGAGCACATTTTCAGCCTTTCCTGTGCCTCCTTTTTTTTTCCACAAAGGAGATTCCACAGTACAGGACACACTGAACTTCCAGCATGTTTTCTGGGGCTGAGGGACATGTGGGAACTGGAGGTACAGCTTTGCAAGAGGCTCCAGTTGGAGACATCTCTGAGGAGATAATGATGTTTTAATTGAGCAGTAGACAGTTCAGTCATGGGAAAATCTGTGTTCCTGGGATGGGATGCGGTGTCAGCACAGGGAGAACCAGGCAGAACCCAGGGATATGGGGTGAAGGGTCCTGAAAGCACATCTCAGCACCACCAGTAGCGTGTCTTACTAGTCCTGTCCACTCGGATTTTTTCATCCCTAGTGTGACTGTGGTAATAGCAGAGCCTGTAAAAAACACTTTGAGACGTGTAAATGGAATGTAGAGTGTAATTTAACATGGCTGTTGAGCGGGTGTGTCACTGCCAAAGGTGTAACAAATCTGTTTCTATTTGAAGCCGCAGCCTATCTCTTGGTGTCGCTTATTCCGAGCAATTCCTTCCGTCAGATGTTCCGATCGACCCGCTCTTTGCACATCCCCACCCGTGACCTGCCCCTCAGCCCCGACACCACGGTGGTGCTTCACCAAGTGTACAACGTGCTGCTCGGCCTCCTCTCGCGAGCCAAGCTCTACGTCGACGCCGCCGTCCACGGCACCACCAAGCTGGTGCCCTACTTCAGTTTCATGACGTACTGTCTGATCTCCAAAACCGAGAAACTCATGTTCTCCACTTACTTCATGGACTTGTGGAACCTCTTCCAGCCCAAGCTCTCCGAGCCGGCCATCGCCACCAACCACAACAAGCAGGCCCTGCTGTCCTTCTGGTACAACGTGTGCGTGGAGTGCCCCGAGAACGTGCGCCTTATCGTCCAGAACCCCGTGGTGACCAAGAACATCGCCTTCAACTACATCCTGGCCGACCACGACGACCAGGACGTGGTGCTCTTCAACCGCGGGATGCTCCCGGCCTACTACGGCATCCTGCGGCTCTGCTGCGAGCAGTCCCCGGCCTTCACCAGGCAGCTGGCATCCCACCAGAACATCCAGTGGGCCTTCAAGAACCTCACCCCCCACGCCAGCCAGTACCCAGGAGTAAGTACCCGGCACCACAATTTCCTTCCCCCTCTTCCCCCGAGGTCTCCTGTAATGAGAAACGGGGAAAATTGTTGAACGTGTCCAGCGGTGGAAGGATCAGTTACATTTGGATTTCCTTACTGTGCTTTGAGGGGGGGATTGTTGTGGATGATCCTTGCTGTGGGAGCGGTTGGAGAGCAGATGTGGGTTTTTTCTGGAAGCAGACACAGGTGTTTCCAGTGTTCAATATTCCATATGCTGGCTTAGCCATAAGGAGCAAGGAATGGCCTTTAGTGGGGGTCTAGAAAGCAGGGTGTGTTCTAACACAGGAAGCTGGGGGAATTCCCAGTTTCTGGAGCAGGGCCAGAATTTAGCCTGGTGCATTCCAGTGGAGGACAGCCTGGAGTTCAGCTTGGCAACACTCACACAGCTTTGGCAAGGCAGTGGCAGTGGCAGTGGCACTACAACACTTCCAGTGGAGAGTAGATGTTAAAGCAGGTGGATGGTGATGGGGAAACAACAGCCCTGCAAAGGTTTTAAGAGACAAAGTACTTGGTTTTGCTCGATTGCCCAGTGAAAGTTGCTTTGGGGCCCTTCAGGGGTGTGCAGGGACAGAAAGAATATAAAGATTTCCGTGAAGGAGAGACGGAGGATGTGTGGAATCTTCTGTGCTGAACATCTGCCTAGTTCAGCTCACAGACAACTTCTCTACCCTGATAAAGTCCTGGGAGGAGTCCTGCAGCTTTCCTGGCTGGCATCTCCCCTTGGAAGTCTCAGTGTGTCTTGCAGGGGACCCGAGTTCCTCCTCTGTGTTTAGTGCTGCCCAGACTGCAGCAGTTTGAGCACCAGCAGCTTTCCCGATGTTTGATCCCTGGGATGGGGATTTCAGATTCCTTTGTACATGTATATATGGATGTACATGGGTATGTGGCAAGGAGCTGTGCTGTTAGGAAGCACCACAACGTTTTATAATTTTATAACTTTGTTGTAATGCTTAAAAACAGATTCCCATCTAAATTTGCTCACGTGTGTTTGTTCCATTTGTTACTTCACAGAAGTAGCACATGCCCAGTAAGTGATAAAAACCAGACCTAAACCATAACATCCAGAGAGAGATGGCTCTAACCCAGTATTTTTGTGTGTTTTTTAGGCAGTAGAAGAGCTGTTTAACCTCATGCAGCTGTTTGTAGCTCAGAGGCCAGACATGAGAGAGGAGGAGATAGAAGACATAAAGCAATTTAAGAAAACAACCATAAGCTGTTACCTGCGCTGCTTGGACGGACGGTCTTGTTGGACGACTCTAATAAGGTACAGCACTGTTCCCATCTGGCATTCCACTGGAATTCCATCCTCAGCCTACCCTGATTAGATGGGAGAAGCTGTAGTTTCAGCTGCTCTCGTTGATTGATGGTTGTTATTTTGGGGCAGAAATGCTCGGTAGAAGCTGTGCCCGTGGGGCAGAATTTTATTGTCTCGTGTCTTCCAAGAGTTTTTCATTTCTAGTCTTGGTAGTTCATCTGAAACTGTTGCTGGGCATTCTCAGGGAATTGTAAATTGCCTGTGTGTGTAGGGTCAGGTTTGGGGCTTTAAATGCAACTGTTGATGTTTTGAAACACCTGTAAAAAGGACAGACTGTTACCTGGAAGGTTTCCTTGGAGTCACCTGGCACAGAACCACAACCAGGCTGTCCCAGACACTCTGGAATCATTTTTATGTGGAGAGAAATCATCCATTAGCATAATCCTTTCTTTGCGTTCTGCTGAAAGCATAAAATAGTCTGATGAAAATGTTTTTGAACATTTAAAAGGCCAAACAAACACGTGCTTAACTGAGCCTGTTTAAATGTATCATTTAAGAAGAAAAAATTTACCAAAATACAGCATGAGCTTAAAGTTTTTAAGCATTTCTTTGAATTCTGAAAAGATGGGATGCCATTTTCAGTGTTCTCAATGTCTGGATTTTTTTCCTAGTGCCTTCAGAATATTATTAGAATCTGATGAAGACAGACTTCTTGTTGTGTTCAACAGAGGATTGATTCTGATGACCGAGGTAAGTACTTTGTTATTTAATTATAACAAACATCTCACATTGGTACTTCCCCTGTAAAAAGATGAGGAAGCTGCCTGTTTCTCAGGACAGAGGGAAATCCACCAACAGATAATGCTGAGAGGAGTAAATTTCTGCTTTTCTGGTGTCATTCCCTTTATTACAGATAACTGGGAATGGCTGAGCACAGTCACACAATTGTTACCAGTTAAAAAGTGTTATTTTCTTTCTGGTGAAACTGAACCTAAAAGGCATTTCTGGAGCACCTTTAGTATGTTCAAGTTGTAAATGGGTATTTGGGCCATGAGACCAGACCAGAGTCAGTTCAAAACAGAAAAAGGGGGAAAAACTACAATAATTAATGACTGAACTGGATACAGCTGGAATGTGGAGTCCCTACCCCCAGCAGATCCACACTCCTGATGGGTGCAATATCCTGGACTCTGTTCAGCACCTCCATTCTGAGAATGTGTGTTTATTAAATATCCTGGCAATGCACCATGGGAAGGACGTGTTAGATCCCTCTGGGAACAGGGATGGAAACCTGGATGTGCTGGACAAAGCATAAAAATAAGATAAAAATAAGATTCAGTTCATTCTTGGCACGTGGGGAGTGGTGTGTTTGGGAGAGGTTAAATTTTGGGGGCAGGACGAGGGGCTTGGAAAAATGGGATTTGGGAATAGGCTGTGCAGGAGGGGCTCTGCCAGCACAACTGGAAGTTGTCAGCAGGGCTTTGAGCAAACATCTGTCAAGGATATTTAGTCTGCCTTAAGGCGTGTGGGTGGACTGGATGATGCTCTGAGGTTGATTCCAGTCCCACTTTTATCTGGTTTGTATAAAAAATTCTCTTAACTCCTTTTACGTCACCGGTTTGTATTTTCTGGGGAAAAGTGTGATGGATGGAATTCCCAAAGCAGCTGGGAAAATGACAATGAACACACTGCAGTGCTGTTTGAAAAGTGAGTTTTCAGGAGCTTGTTATACTTGTAAGGCTCTTGATTAATTGCCTGTAGAATTAGTCCAGGATATCTGTTCCTCTTTGTTGTGAAAATGCCTAAATTCAATAAACTGGGTCTGAAAAGTTGGGAACTGAGCTATAACATTATCCATACCTGAAAAATAAGTAGATTTAAGAGACCTGCATACAGATGTATTAAAAGAACTTGTATAACAGCTTAGTTAACCCTGATCCATACCAGCAACAGATAATTAAGTTTATAAGGAGTCTGTAATAGCAAATGAATTTATCCTGTGTAAAACACTGCTAGAAATGAGGTCAAACTAAAGCTGCTTTACAGCTTGACATCACCTGCTCTTGTATCTTCACTTCCTGGCTGGAAGTGTTTTGGGTGGTGACAAATAATGCACCGAGGAGTTGCCACATCCAGAAATGTTTTCCACGTGTCTTTTATCTTCCCTGAAATATAAAAAATGGCCTGGCAAGGTTTTGCTTTCCAGGGAAGGAGGTTACTGCTCCTTTCTCTCTCAAATCCCCCAGCAGATCAAATATCTCGCTTCTTGTGCTGGAATTTCTGCAGTTCGGAAATGAGTTGCTTTTCATGCCCAATTTTTCTATCAGTCACAGATGCCCAGGAGGTATTTTAGTTAGAAAAGGAGGAGTAATTCCTCTGATGTCCAATCACACAGTAGATGTCCTTAAGCAACATTCTGAAAAATGAGTGGCATCTGCCTTAAAATCTCACCTTTCTTTTCCCCAAATTCACACCCCCGTGTCTGTCCCCCTGCACCTCTTGTATCCCTTTGGCTGTTGGCACAGAATTCCAGGTGTACCAAAATCCTGTGTCTCAAACTGTGCTTTGTTCAGTGGGTTGGAGAGAAAGCTGTGAAAACTTGGCCATTATTTTGAGCCATTAACACAAAGCTTTTACCTTGAAAACAAAGAGCTTTGTGAATATATCCACATTTTGAGCACGAAATAAATGTATCTGCAGGCCAAAAAGAGAAATACTAACAAATATATGAATTTGCTTTGTTAATTCTGGCATTTTTTCTTCCCAGTCCTTTAACACATTGCACATGATGTACCATGAGGCCACAGCTTGCCATGTAACTGGAGACCTGGTAGAGCTTCTGTCCATTTTCCTGTCGGTTCTGAAGTCAACACGTCCATATCTGCAAAGAAAAGGTTTGATTATAACCCTTGAAAGGATTTATCCCTGTTGTCTGTGACTTCCATTTTCCTCACCCAAACCCTGGCGGGTTTGTCTTGCTTATTATCTGTTTAAAAACTTGCTGAACCAGTAGGATATGTGGTCATTAATAGATATTAAATTGTTATTGTTGAGTTAACGTGAAACTAGATTACATAAATATGATGTAACAGATTTCTAGGTGGATTTACAGTCATGTTGGAGGGAAAAGAGATTCCCCAGCTGTGAAATTCTTTGCTTTATTTGAAGTGCTTTTGAGCAGCGCCCTGAGCAGATGTGATGTTTGCACTTGCAGATGTGAAACAAGCTCTGATCCAGTGGCAGGAGCGGATTGAATTTGCCCATAAGCTCCTGACTCTGCTCAATTCCTACAGCCCTCCCGAGCTTAGGAATGCCTGCATTGGTAAGTCCTGCCCAGGAACCTGCAGGCAGGAAGGACCTGTCCTGCACTGGTACCTGCTGTGAGGTGTAAATGCCACTTTTTGTAAGTGCCAGAAAACTCTGGAGGTCGGGATCGTTCGTGGAATGTTGTCAGGACGTCAGCGCTGATGTTTTGATCCTGAAGAATTCCGGTTGTGTCAGGTTTAAATGAATATTCCCACTGGCCCAGGCACAAACAGTCAGCTGGCACTGAGAGACTAAATTTGCCCCTTGAGGAACAACTCCTCAATTCAGGTGTGAATTTAGAACCAAGTCCCGAATCTGCATTAAAATCCAGACGTGAACCAACGCTCCCCTCAGAAAGGGTGACCAGGTTAATCTGAGAAACAGCTTTTCCTGTTGGTTGTTCTGACCCACTGCTGTCAGGTGGAGCAGTGGAAGTAAAGCTTAAAAAAGCTGCTAGAATGGCATGGGTTTGCTCTTTAAAATGTAGACACAGGTATTAAATACAAGTGTCTCTCTTGCATTAGCAGAGCTATGGCAGAAAGGTCCAGGCTTCTGCTAGTTTAGGCTTTTTTAAAAATGTTATTTAATGGATTGCTGATAAAAGCCTGAAACTGTGTCCAAATTACCTTTTTTTTGGTGTGATTTCTGTGCATCTCCCCCTATTTGGAGTGTTTCCTCACTGTCCTCCTGACTCTGCTGCTGGTTGACTTTTTCCAGGAGTCAGACCTGTTTAAGAAGAAGCAAAGAGGGTAAACTTTGCTGAGCTTCTCCTTTCTCCAGGCTGACCCCCCTCCCTGGTGGTTGATCTGCCCCTGAGCAGCTTTTCTCCCAGTGGCACACGGAGGTGAAGGGAGCTGGGACTGATTTAGGGGTGTCACTCAGGTGTTCCTCACGGTGGAGCTGAGTGAAAAGGGATATAGGGAAGAGAGTTTGCAAATGCATGAGCCTGAAGTTGAACTGTTTGCTGTTAAGAAATAACAATATGTAATAGCAAAAACAACTTTTTGTTTGTAGATGTCCTCAAGGAGCTTGTACTTTTAAGTCCTCATGATTTCCTACATACTCTGGTTCCATTTCTACAGCACAATCATTGTACATACCACCACAGTAATATCCCAAGTAGGTATTTCAGTGATTGTATTTTGAAGTTCTCTTGCGCTGTTATTACTCTGTCGTGTTCCTTTGCTGCTGTCAAATATTGACCTTTTTAATGTTATCCCTATTTTATCCGAACTCACACTACAGTGTCTCTTGGACCTTATTTTCCATGTCGTGAAAATTTGAAATTAATAGGGGGGAAAAGCAATATTCGTCCTCCGCGGCCCGAGCTCAACATGTGCCTCCTGCCTACCATGGTGGAAGCCAGCAAGGTATGTCAAGTGTGGCCCTAAAAAAAAAAAAAAAGGGCTGTTTTTCTCTGTTCTTTGCCCACTTTTATAGAAGTATGGCAAGAATTCCAGTAGCTCGATGGCATTTACCTTTTCTTTGTAAGCGAAGCGTAAATTCTTCTTCAAGATGTGTTGTCCTCATATACTCCATTCTAGTTGTGCACTCCAGGAGCACCATTTCCCTGCCCTTGGTGACAGGGACCGTATTCCAGACAGGATTAAGGACCTTGTGTTAGGAAAAAAAAAAAACCCATAGCACACATTTGGGTCATTTTTCAATCTGTCTGTGACATTTATAAAGGAGATTGAGGGATTGTCCAGAGGGGTTTCACACCACGTTGAGCTTTATTGCCAGACACCCAAGGAGATCCTGCAGGTTCCATCAGTCCATTGAGCTGGGACTGAGGTGTAGCGGGTAAAATCCAGTGCCTGCAACGTCACAGGGGGCTTTTAAGTCTTTCACTTCCCATTTTCCCTTCTGTGGGCTTCCTGATGGGATGCCAGTTTTGGTGGGGCCGCTCCCTAGCGATTTGCCACGTCCCGTTGTTACAGCCGCGCCCACGGTGGGATTCAGCTCACGGCACTTTGCCTATCTAAAATTGTGGTCAACTTCCAGCTCCTCCTGTGGCCGTAAATAGTTAACCCCGGGAAGGAGGTAAATAACCCCCCTCCTTCCTGCCCCGAGTCTGGATGAGGTGACTCTGCCTCCCTCTCCACTGACCGCAGGGGAACCCCGAGTGGATTTTAGATAGCTAAAGGCAGGTCAGGTGAATCCCACCCTGCCAGGAATATGTCTGGACAATCATTTGAAGCGGGAGAACTGGTTACTCGCTGTCCAGTAACCGTGGTTCTTCAAGATGCTTTGTCCACACAGATTCTGTGCTCCTCCCGCTGTGCTAATTCCAGGTGCTGTCCTAGGGGAATCTTACGGGTGAAGGAATGGAGTGGTGGTTGAAGCCGCCATACCCCTTGTGCCCTCAGGTACAGTGGTCGCAAGGACACACTGGGTGCAGGCACAGCCCCAGTGGCCACAGCTTTTCAGAAAGAATCCAATCTCCTGCACATGGGGCCTATGTGCACGTAGATGGGAATCTGTGTGGGCAACACATTTCGAAGAAGCTCGGTTACTGTAGGGTAAGTAACCCTTCTTTTCTCAAGTTTTCGGAACGATGCTGTGTCTATTTGTAGCACCGTCAAATCGACCGTGTGAACCAAGTGCTTAAAAAAAAACCAAACCCCCGTAGAGAGCCAGGAATGATCTGTGGTGGGTTTTCCCATCGTGTGTAGCCAGAGGTAACAGGGGTGACACGTCGTGGTGTAAATGTCTGAACTTTGGAAGTTGTCATCCCACGTGACACCGTATTTTAGAGTTTATATCGAGTTCCTATACTTTAGGAAGCAGGGGGTCTGTAAACCTCTGTAACCACATGCACAGTCCCGTTCCCCTGTGGTTTTGCATGCTTGGTTTTCGTTCAGTTGCTTTGTTTGCTTGAGTTGGTGAGGTTTCCTTTTGGCTCTCTTGCTCTAGAGAAGCTGATGCCATTTCAAGCGTGTATGTCCAAAATAAACTCAAACACTGGCATACATGTGTCATTGAGACGTGCTGAAAATTCTGCTTTCAAACCTTGTGAAGCTCAGTCTCAAGAAAATTCTGCACTCTGCAGATCGTAGCTGCCAGGTGATAATTTAAAAAGCAGTCACGTGTTCATTACTTAGTTATCTGCCTGTGATGTAAAATTACTGATTCTTTTCTTGTCCCGTTCAAGACGTGGTATTTGCCGAGCTTTGCACCTTCTCAGTGTTGATTCAGAGTCCTCCAGAAAGATTTTACTGCTGGGGAATTTTTGCCATCCCTCCTCCTGTCACACCAAGGGCTGGGTGAGGAGGCACCTGGAGAATTCCCACTGTTCTGTAGCACACACCGAAGCATTTTAGGGCAGGGAGTGCAGTGCCATGAAGGGAGATGTTCAGGAGGAACTCTGGGAGCTGTCCTGCTGTTCTGTAGTTTAAATGAAGCTCCCTTAAATCTTCAGGGCAAAGATGATGTTTACGACCGGATGCTGCTGGACTATTTCTTCTCCTATCACCAGTTCATCCACCTCCTGTGTCGGGTTGCAATCAACTGTGAAAAGTTTACTGAAACTTTAGTTAAAATGAGTGAGTATCAGGGGGAAAAACAGCCCAAGGGTTTGTTTTTTTTTCCTGTGGTAACTTTGAGTGCTTCTCCACTGAGTTTTATATTCAGGGTTTTTAAGTAAAAGCAGAGCTTGTGAAACTTGCATTTGTTGATCCACAAAACTGGTATCCACGTGTGAGGTAGTGCAGCCTTATCCACATGACTGGCACACTTTGGGCCTGTCCAGAAAGGAGCTGAGGCAACCAGGGAGAATTCAGGATTTTTGTGCATTTAGAGTTTAATACCGAACTGCTATTGCAGTTTAAATGGCTTTGGATCAGGTGCTGAATCCTCAGCACCTCAGTGGCAATTAAATGACAATATTTAAAGTTTTGTCTTCCCCTGTGGGCCTGAGGGTGAGTGGCACCGACCTTAGTGTCACACCAATAATCTTGGCCAAGGAGTGATCACAGGATGTTCCTTTACCCCCTGAATCACCCATTTGTGTGTTCACTAAATGGACCTTACAGACCTCACAGCTGGGGGGTTTCTGATCACAAGAAATACTTGGAATGCGATCCTAGGAAACGATACAGCACCTTGGCACTGCTTTGATCAGGAATTTCCCAAATTCTCCCGCAAAATTCCGCCCCGCTGACGCGTTTCCTGCTGCCATTGCAGGTGTCCTGGTTGCTTACGAAGGTTTGCCGCTTCACCTCGCCCTCTTCCCCAAGCTCTGGACTGAGCTGTGCCAGACTCAGGTAAGAGGCAGGATGAGAACCAAGAGAATGGAAATCCAGGCAGAACACAGTGGGTGTGGAACAGGGGGGAGCCCAGGAATTGTAACGAGTGCGTGTTGTTCAGTTAAACCCCTGGGGTTACGTCGCTGCCATCTGATAGAACCTGGTAACTCCAGTGTAAAAATTTGGGATATTTTCCCCCAGTCTACCCTGCAAACACTTAACGGCTCCCCACAGCAGCACTGGGGACATGGTGGGTGTGCCCTGTGAAATGCCAGCTTTTTATGTGGCACAAACACTGGGATGATGGAAGAAAAATGGGGAGATGTCTTTGGGAGGCTCCGTCCCTTCCCGTCCGTGCTGATGGGATGAACTGGCCTGCCAGGACAGCGTGAAATAAGAACTGGCAGGAAATGATTTGTACAATTTGCTGACACCTGCTAGACCTGAGCTGTGTTTCAGTGGGCCTGGCCTGCACTTCCAGAGGTGACTTCCCATGTTCTCTCTCCCTGCCAGTCTGCCATGTCCAAGAACTGTGTGAAGCTGCTCTGTGAAGATCCAGTTTTTGCAGAATACATAAAATGCATCCTGATGGATGAAAGGACCTTTCTCAACAACAACATCGTGTACACCTTTCTGACCCATTTTCTTCTCAAGGTAGATGATAATTCCAAGCAATGCCGTCATTGATGCTGTTTCATTTTGGGATATATTTTTCCACAGTTCCCATTTTTTTGTGGCTTAAAAACACTTTCTTTCCACAGGTGCAAGGGCAGGTGTTTTCTGAAGCAAACTGTGCCAACTTAATCAATACTCTAATTACAAATCTAATAAATCAGTATCAAAGCCTAGAATCTGACTTCAGCAACCAGAGGGTTGAAATTTCCAAAGCAAGCTCTACTCTAAACGGGGTGAGTCTTTCCTAAGTTGTTAAAATACCAATTTACGTCCTGCAGAAACCCGTCAGTGCCCTGTGCTGGGTCCTGGTTAAGGGTGGGCACTGTTTGCTCCACTCTGTGCCTCAGCTGGGCTCCTGGTGAGGGCGTGGCAACCTGGGAACCTCACACTGTGGGGAGCAAAGTGATGCCAAGTGCCACAGATTTAATGGGAGAAGTGTCCTAACCCAGCCAGGTTTTGTCTTGGGGCAGATCTGCGTTAAGATCAGCAAACAGCAGCGAGTGGCACATTTCAGGAGTGTAAATATATCTGGAATCTGATCTTTTGGGCCTTACTGCACAGGATTAATCCACGGCCAGTTTGAAATGAGGCTTGTTGAGTTTGTTACTGCTCTGTTTTTCCAGGACCTCCGAGCACTTGCCTTGCTGCTCTCAGTGCACACTCCCAAACAGCTCAACTCAGCCCTGATCCCAACTTTACAAGAGCTTCTAAACAAATGTAGAGCTTGTCAGCAACAGAGGAACTCACTACAAGAGCAAGAAGCCAAAGAAAGAAAAACTAAAGGTTTGCCTTTTTATAATGGTGTGGCTCTGATGGTTACAAAACGGGTGTTGTATCCCTGCAGGGTGGGCCATCCCCAACACTGCACACGAAATACTTTATTACAGAGCCAAAATTCATGAATTGCATGAATTTTCTGTCGGGAAATAAGTGTTTACTGAATGTGGGAAAGGATGGGAATGTGAAAGCAGGGGTGGATGGCAGGAAAAGCTCCTTTTCCCTGAGCGAGCTGTCCCGTTCCTCGCAGACGATGAAGGAGCGACTCCCGTGAAGCGGCGGCGGGTCAGCAGCGACGAGGAGCACACGGTGGACAGCTGTCTGAGCGACATCAAAGCTGAGCCCAGGGAGGCTCTGACCCCCACCAGCACTTCGGACAACGAGACACGGGACTCGTCCATCATCGACCCGGGCACGGAGCAGGACCCTCCGTCCCCCCTCGAGAGCAGTTCTGTCAAGGAGTACAGAATGGAAGGCCCTTCTTCATTTTCAGAAGATGTAATGTTGGCCACGCGGGCGCAGCACGCGGAGGAGCAGCCCGGCAACGGGAAATTCGAGGAGTGCAAGGAGTTCAAAGACCTGCAGGCTCCCAAGGATTCCGTGGGAGCCGAGGAGGACTCGGAGTTCCCTTCCACGTCCATCTCGGCGGTTTTATCCGACCTCGCAGACCTGAGGGGCTGCGACGGCCAAGCCTTACCGGCCCAGGAGCCCGAGGCGAGTTTGGCGCTGGGCTGTGCCCATTCCAGAGGACTCTTCAGTCACATGCAGCAGCAGGACATTTTAGACATCCTGTGCAGGACCATTGAGTCAACGATTCACGTGGTCACACGGATATCCGGCAAAGGAAACCAAGCTGCTTCTTGACATTAGATGGAGCATGTCTGCTTTTAAGTCTTTTTTTTTTTTTTTGGTTGGTTTTTTTTTTTTTTAAAAAATCCTTCTTCCCCTCCTCCCCAAAAAAATGCTGTTTGTATAAGTTTTGCTTATTTCTGTTTCGTGCTTCGGTTTGTCCAGTGCTCTCTGCTTGAATGGCAAGATAGATTTATATGCTTCATTCTTGGTCAGGCAGAACTCCAGACCCTTTTTTTTTTTGTTTGTTTTGTTTTGGTTTTAATTTTATTTTATTTTGCATCCTACCGTACACTTTCTTAAAGGGCAATCAGATAATGGCTATGTTTTATGTAATTAAGAGTTCACTGTAGTGGCTTTCATTTAATATGGCTGTCTGGGAGACAGGGCCTCGTGGCCCTGTATGATGTAATTTAAACTTATGGCATTTTTACTGTGTATAATATGGTGTCCTCTGTGCCAGTTTTGTACCTTATAATCGAGGCAGATTGCCTCAGATCGCTGTGGTTCTTATTATCAAAATTAAGTTTACTTGTATACTAAACAACCACAAGAAATTTGATTCTGTAAAGAATCCTCTTTAGCTGTGGCCTGGCAGTATATATATGGTGCTTTATTTAACAGAATACCTGTGGAGGAAATAAAGCACACTTGATGTAAAATTAATTGTTTTATTTTTATTGACATGATCAATTGCTATTCTGTGCACTTCATTAAACTGATTGTGATGACTTTTCATTTGTTTATAATACGTTGCTTCAGTCTCTGGATTTCTCTCAGCAGAGCACCTGCCCAGCGAGCGAAAGAGCAGCAGAAGTGAAGGGCAGATGTGCAGGACTGATGAGATGTTGGTGCTGGGCTGCTTTGCTGTGCACAGATGTGGAGGGGCAGGGGTTTGGTGTTGGAGCATGAAGTGCTGGCATCTCCCTTCCCTCATTTTAACTGTGTTATGTCATTTCTGCCCTGCACTGTTTGCAGACTTCCTTTCTTTCTCTCTCTGGCTGTGCTCCCTCATTTCTGACAGCGGCTACAGCCCTGGAATGCTGGAATGACTTTATCATCCCTCCCTGAGCAATATCCATTTCCTGTGTCACCTTCTGGCCTGTCAGTGATACTGCTTTTAATATCCAATTAAACTCCACTTTCAGTTTCATTTTCCAGTTGCTTAGCTCATTTGTTTTTCTGTTGTCTTCACGATACATCTATTTTGGTCTTTTTTCTTCTGAATTCTTTCATTCCATCTACCATTTACTACAGCTTAGTATCATCTGCTTCTCCTTGAGTCTATGATATGATATTCTTGCTCACTTTAAATATACTTTCGGTTTTTTTAACCTTGTGTAATTAATAATTTGTCTTTAAAGCTCACATTTTATATTGCCCTTTATTTAGCACTTTCATTCCTGCATTTACAGACACTGCTGATGCTGGTGAGTGTTAAGTTGGTCTCATTAATCAGACATGCAGTCATTATGGTTTTGCTCTCTGCAGGAATAATTTTATCACCCTTTCTGATCAGCTTCTCCCCAGGTTGTGATTCAGAGAGATCATCAACAGCTTTTTCTGGGCAAAACTTCTACAATCAAAATTCATCCGTCACGGCTCTGCCAAGCCAAGTGATTTGTGGTTGGGTGTCTTTAGGAAGATATTTGCCAACGGCTCTGAAGATCTTTGAGATGCAGCAGCCCTTGTAACCCTTTGGTGAGTAGTTTCAGTTAATTAATTAATCACCCTTATTAACGCTGTTGGTAAATTGTCTGACCTCAGTTCCAGCTCTTGCCCTTTGTTGGCTTTATCTCCTCCCACAGGATGAGGTCACACCATAATTGGTACTGGAGAGTGGGATCCTGGTTTTTTGGGGTGGTTTTTATCTCATGTTAAGTAGACCAACTATAATCAGTACTTAATAACTATGTCATACAGGAAACACAAATATTACACCATTAATCATGTCAAGGTTACCAAAAATGCCATCATTTTTACTGCTCTTCTCTTACGTTACCTTCCAATTCCCCCCTGGAGCATTCCTGCAATTTTTATTTCCCCCACCCCAGTATTTTTTACACAGAAGTAAAGCAGTACCTGCACAAATGTCTGCTCTTCCACATCCTGTTCCCAGCTGTTCATCCTCCGTTCCCTCCTTTTCCATGCTCTGTAAGCCATCATTTCTTCCACAGCATTCCCCTTTGACTTCACTTTTCTGGTTTGTATTTCATTGCCTTCAAGAATGCTCCCTTATCCCTGCCTTTGCAAACCCTTTAACCCTAAACCCTTTAATCTTTTAAGTGGCTTCCTCAGTCTCTTGAAGCTTTGGTTTTCTTCCAGGCTTTATCCCACCTCTCATTTAATTATTATTTATTTCCCCCCAGGAAGTTCCACCTCCCATTTCACCCCTTCAGCTCACCAGTCATTTAACACGTTTTCCAGGGATTTTGGCAGCCCCACCCCTGAAGCAGGACAGGACTTCCACAGGTAAGTGATGTCTTTTAATGCTGGTGATCCAATTAGTGGGAGGAGCTAAGAGAAGTCCCAGGGCTGTAATTTCAGTGTTTAAAGAAACTTGGAATTGCATGGAACAACCCACTCTCAATTACTAAATTGTCACAAAATCTCTTTGAGCGTCTGCACTCAAAGCTGCCGAAGCCTGATCTGTTTTAAACCTCGATTTTCTTTTTTTTTTTTTTTATTTCCATTTTGCCCCTTGGTCAACCAAGACCCTAAATCATTTTTGTATTCAGAATGTCAGGCTTTTGTTCCTTGCATATTCATCAAGGAAGGTAACTAAGTTCTGAACATTCAGAAAAAGGAAAATGTTATAACATTTTCTCAAGGGGACGTTTCCCACCCTTGATCTGGACACCTAAACCACACCCAGTAGAACCCCAGTAACCAGTGTGTGCCTCTGGAGGTGTTTATTGTTCCTACCAGACCTCACCTCAGCAAAAAGAGGTTAATAAATGCCTGCAGATTTTCAGGGACAACCTGTCCTGTAGCAGAGAGCAGCACATCTGTATCCTCTGGAGGATGGAAGTTTTTGGGTGGGAAGGTTGCTGTGTTGGTGCCCTGTTTAATGGCAAAATTAAAATTTTTAGGACTTGAACTCATTCAACAACCGCACTGAACGAGTTTTAAGAAGTCCTAAAAATTTTAATTTTGCAAACTCACTGAGTAAAATGACAATTTACAGGACTTAAACTCATTTAGTGTGGCAGCATCAGTTTATGGAGAGAATAAACTGCAGGTAAAGTCACATCCTTTATTGAGCCAAGCACGTTTTCCAAAGGCAGCCCTTGTGTGGCCTGTTGCAAATTGCATACTGGATTTGTACACTTCTTATAAAGCAGCTGAGAACTCAGTTAGCCTTGCTCACCTTGCTACTTTCAGTCTCCCAACTTTGCTCCTGCCCAGATTGTTGGACAGTTGTTCTCTTTGATTTGAGGCACAGAATTGCAGAGGGCCAGAAGTGATTGAAGTGGAAGGCTTGCAGAACTGCCCGAAAAAGCACTAGTGCTGTTTGTTGCTTCCAAAATAAATGTCACACTGAGGTCAAGGAAGGGAGAACAGTGCATGCAGACTTAATAATTACATGACATTGGTAATTATCTTCCCCTAAAACTGCAGTCAGAAACCAAATCTGGCTGCAGTTAAAACAATCTAATGAAGTATTGAAAGAGGCTGTAAATGATACCCCCCCATTTCTTGAAAGGTCTGGTGGATCAGCAGTTTGATAATCCCTTGGGGCTCACCTCTGCTGGGAGCCGTCTCCTGCAGGAATTTTGTCACTCAATTCACTGGATATTAAGGGACTGGAAATGCTTCCTGTGGATTGGTGTAGCTCACCTACCTCTGCTGGAAGTGTGAGTCCTACCAAAGTCCTGACTGCAGCTCAATCATTATTATCTCTGAGGTTGCAGACAAGCAGAGCAGAGATCAGTCTCCCCAAGAAAAGCTGTTTATATCCATAGTCTGCCTTGCTCCTCAGTCACTGAAAATCCATAAATAATGTTTAAATTATATACAGTATCACAGAAGTGGGTCTTTATTCTTCCCACAAATAAATTATTAATTTTTTCTCTTTTTTTCCTTTTTTTTTTTTTTTTTAGAAAACCAAACGTTAACAAAGTATAAAAAGTAATGCCCTAACAAAACTACAGTGCTGTTATCATTCCATGCTGTCTTGGGATTGCTGCAGCAAAAGATGTATCTCTTCAAAATATTGCTTCTTCCAGCACTGCCTGGTGCTCTCCTCAGCAGAGACAGGGACTCCTTTGCATTCCAGCTGCAGCTCCGTCTGAGCCGCCACCACCTCCTGGAAGGTCAAGGCAACTGTTGCATAATGTTCTGGGGGGAAGAAAATGCCACATTTCAGGGCTGTGTTTTTTAAGGAATTGCAGTTGTTGCTGCCTGTGTGTGTCTTTTCACCTCTGCACGCCAGGCTGCTCTCCAAGAACACGGACCCTGAGGGAGCATCCGGCCAGGAACGCTGTCCCTGCCAGGGCTGCTCCTGCTCCCTGCAA
Organism: Myiozetetes cayanensis; assembly: GCF_022539395.1. Lineage (NCBI taxonomy): Eukaryota > Metazoa > Chordata > Aves > Passeriformes > Tyrannidae > Myiozetetes > Myiozetetes cayanensis. The sequence continues at coordinate 3,190,863 of NW_026087411.1, read as the reverse complement.
AGGAGGCCTCTGATAGCAGAGCTCCTCCCAAAAACTCACCATCAGGCCAACTCCTACACCGCCACTTCAGGACAATTCTTTGGCTTGGGACCTGGAGGAAGAGAAGGATGTTCCCAGTTAGCACCGGGGATTATTCCCCCTGGAAACCAAGGAGACACACACGTGTAACCGAGGCAAGGACTGGGCTCTGATTTTTTGAAATAAACTGTATTTTTCCTGGAGCTCTCAGCTTGCTGCATTCCATGTTGTGTTCTGGCTGTGGGAAGAGGTCAGGGCTCATCAGTTACTGCACAGACACCATTGATTTTCTGGCAGACCTCGAAATGGGCAGCAGCACGATCCATGTTTGCCCTGCTGCAGTGTGGAAGTGCTGGCACTGTCACCCTGCCCAGCCTGCACGAGTGAGGCACTGCTGCACAAACACCACTCAGGGGAGAGTCTGTGTTCTGACCTTCCATTTAAATAGATCCTTATCAGCAAAGGCTGATGAATGTAACTGACCTCCCTCTGCTTCCACAACAGGTAACACTTGGCCCTGAACTGAGCAAAAATCAGTTCTCTAATTAAAAGAAGAATGAAGACAAGAGAGAAACCTTTAACCTGCTTTGTCACCCCTGGTTAAAAAGGACTGTGCTTTTCCCCCTCCCAGGGCAGGTCATCAGGTGTGGGCAGTGCCTGCTGTTCTCACAGGGAATTAAAACCACACAGCATACGAGCAACTGTTTGGCTTTGAAATGCAGGAACTGAAATAGGCATTAGGGAAGCTGAAAGGTCACAAATTTACACTACTTTTTGGTTCAGAAAAGTGAGGTAACGCCCTTCCCCCCCATTTCTGAAGTGCAGAGGAGGAGCTTCTTACCAGTTCTGTGTATTCCCCGCTGACACAGCCCTCAAACATCTGGAGTTTGCCTCCTTTCTCTGCTTCAATCACAGCTGGGCACTTGGAAAACTTCTGGACTAACTAACAAAAAAGAACACACCCATGAAAATACTGGCAGAGAAGAGAGATTGGCTGAAGAAATTAAAACTAACTGTGATATATGTAGGAGTCTTTAAACACTCCTCAGGGTTTTGATTTTATACAGCACTGCAGTGAGGGCCAGTGAGGTGCCAGGTTGAGAATATAAACACTGAGGGACCTGCAGGGTAAATACAGAGCAGGACAGACTGGTCACCTGCAGGGGGTATGGCCACAGCACAGACACAGGCACAGGCAGAACTGGCTGTTCCTACATTGGGAAATGAGGGAAATGGAGCAACAGCTCTTGTTTCCCCAGGGTAGTGCTGGCATTGTCATTTAAAGTTCTCCAACACCAGCCCAGGCTCTTATGAAGGACACAAACCCCAAATTAGTGCATTTGTATTTCATACCCTATAAACCACAGTCTCACACCTCCAGTAATTAACCTAATTAACCTGCAGGCCGTGGAGAACAGCAGTGCCATTACTGAGCCCTTCAGGCTCCTGAACAACAAGGACCTACATCAAACAGCAAAGCTTTTCCTACGCAGCAAAGGAGACTGAGATTGAGCTGCACAGAAACCACATAAAGATGCAGCTTCCCTTTGTTCAGTTGGCTTTTCCTCCTGTTAAGGTAACAAGTGGGGGAAAAAAAGGTCTAAGGCAACCTAATCAGGTCCCATTAAAAAGGTGAAAGTGGAATCTGTACAGTGTGACACATTTCTAACACAACTATTCAGCTGGATCAACATCCACGTTAAGTTACAATGCCTACTGAAAATATCACTTACTTCCTTGGTGGTGAAGATGCTGTAGAGTTCGTCAGCTGGAGAGTTGAACACTTCCCTCATAAGTATCCTCACTGTTGGGATTTTTACTCCAACTGTATCCACAGACTGTGGTGAAACAGAGTCCTGAGAAGCAAAAAAAAAAAAATTGCAGGAGTAAGTGCAAGATCTTAGGAGTTCTGGCATGGCAGGACTGTTGCTACCTGCACATTCTCAAACATACATTGCTGTGAATATATGGCAATTATATAATGTATTTCTGTATTTATTTAATGGAATTTAATAAAAATTATTTAATATTAATCAGGAGTCACTAAATTCAGTGGGGAAAAAGACTAAAGCCAAGGTACCTGCACGGTGTTCTCACTTGGTGTTTGCTCCGTGGGCAGCTCCTGCCCAGCAGGGGCTTTTGTTGGCAGAATCATTCCCAAAGTAAACTCTGGAAGGAGGAAAAGCACTTTTCAGTGTGACACTGAGCTGTACCATCACCCTGACATTCAGGTGCACCATAAAGATCACCAGAACTGTGGAGAAGGGGTAGAACTGTGCAGGAGCACTGAACAGGACATAAAACTCCAATCCAGTTTCCCCCACCTTACAGATTAAAAATAAAAACAACACAAACCCAGGGACTTGTCAATGTATGACCAAGCTGTTCTGGAGAGATGCCCACCCAGAAACACCACCATGCTGTTGAATTTACCTGTTTTAAGTGCTTTCAGGTAATCTCTCAGGGCCTCTCTGACTTTTGTGGTTCCTTCAGTTCTCATCAGGTCCTTCAGAACGTCCCCCTCCCCTTTCTTCTTGCTGACATTTATCTGGAAACAGAACAAGGACACATCTGAGAGACACCTGCTCAGGAGCCTCTGGGGTTCTGGCAACAAAGGCAAGCATTTGGGCTTTGGTTACTCTGCTCAGAGGACAGCTGCAGTTTCGAGTTCATTATCTTCTCAGGGCAGCTGACCTTTGCTAAAAATAGGTCCTCTTGGGTTTTGACTTAAATAAATGTAGTATCTCCACTTAGTCTGGTTCATCAAGGATAGGCAAGAGTTGCTGAGGGATCTCTGGAAGCCACAGCACCAACTGCTATACGAGCAACGTGGAGATTCCTTAAGTTCTTAGGGCTTGGGGGGGTGATTTGTTCGTTTGTTTTGTTTAAGTCTACAAGCAGAGTTCTTCTCAAATTTGTAGTTAATAAATTTGTCACAGCCCATAATTAGCAAAGCAAATTGTGCACATTCCTTGCAGGTAAATTTGAGGACAGAGCTAAGTCATCATTCCAAGTATAATAAACAAAAACATGAAATAAACTGTCCACGTGTAATTATCCCACTTAATGACAGGATACAGCAAAATATGATGCCTGTATGTTGGTTAATGCTTTATTTAAGAATTCTGAACCTATACAGCCATACCAGTATTTCACACCTACCTCTGTATCATCTACCTCATTTTCTTCTGACAGGTTAGGAATTTCAACAGATCCCTTATGTTTCTCACCAGACTCTTTCACTGTACCTGTATTAACATAACGAATTCTTAAATGCATCATTGAAAACTCTTTCCCCCGTAGCAAGACTTTTATGCTTGGAAATGAGCTGTACACAAGTGTTAACTCAAAGGGAGTCGCCTCGAGGCTGATTTAAAGGCACTGAACAGCGACCTGAAGTGTCAGAGGTGTTTTCCAGTGCTTTCCCAGTGAGCTCTGGCATCTGCCAGCACAGGATGAGCATCTAAAGGGGGATGACCTACACAGCTCCACAAGCTGTCCTGGGATGTTCTGTGCCAGACTGCTCTGCCCAAAAAGGCTGAATTTAAAGCCTGACGCTTTTTAAGTTACACTGAAGACTCTCCCCCCTTTGCCTTGCAAAAACATTTCATTGTTGACATTACCTCACTGTTTAGATCGTGATAAAATCTCCTCAGGAAGGGACAGCAGAAAGGTGCAGGTTTATCAGCTCAGTGTCAAAACACACAAAACCCAACAAGATGCTTCATCAGCCCCCTGGCAAAACTCCAAATGCAACCAACCCAGCGCTGAGCACGACTGCAGAGGGGGAGTTATCATGAGGTAAATGCAGTATTTCTACTTAATATCACTCCCATTAATTTTAATCGCTGCCCTGAAACGACCACCACGCGGGCACTGCAGGGGCAGAACCTCCCGTGCTGCTGGTCCAGATCACAGCAAGGACACAGCCAGATGCTCAGGTGTTTCTTGGCCAGGAACACAGTGAGGGACTGTTGGCAACACAAGGGGCAAAGATCCCTCCCCAGTCGGGCTCTGAGGCAACGAAGGGTTGCACAAGATGCAAAGTCTGTTAATCCACAGGCAGCCACATCCACACAGGGAAAGGCTCAGCCGGACAGCCCCTCTCGGAGTCGTCCCAGGACCAAAAGCCATGTGAACCAGTTAAGTCTCAGCCCTAAAACACTGCTGGGCCCTCCACAAATCACACCCAGCCTCCTCAGTGTGCTCCTCCCAGTCTTGTTTTTGGCTCCTCTCCCCAGAAAGGAAGTGCAAGCAAGCAGGAAGAAGTTTTGCTCCTGGAAACACACACCTGACTTCTATCCACCCAGCTACTCCTCTTAACACCTTTCAGAGCTCCCAAACTATTCACAAACAGCACAGTTACAGTGTCTGTGCCGGGCAGCAAAGTCCAGGCAGTGAACAAACACAGCTGTTGGTCAACAGGACGTGTTGGTGCAGCTCTGCATTCCTAACACCACTGCAATGTAAACAAAACTTTATTACCTTCTTATCAAACTATCAAATGATTTGTTTGAATCCCACGGGACTTCAATAACAGACCTAAGAATGAATTATTTTTGTTTCCTGCCAATCCAGTATTTTAGAACATTAATTGTGAAGCACATGACTCAGAAAGACCCACTGTTGAAATACCCTGCTTTAAAAGGACAGACGTGTTTTCATAAAACTTCTATCACAATTTGGAATAAGCCACTAAAATCCTCACTGCATCTTCTGACAAGTGTCAGAACAGCCATTTTGCTCAATTTTAGTGACATTAAGTACCCTCAGTTCCTCACTTTCTTGTTTCTCTCCAATCTAAATTGCAAAGCACGATGTTTTTCCAACACTGGACTTTCCAAACCGGCTGCAAATTTCAGGATTTCCATCATTTGTCCTTACACAGCCACACTTCAATCATAGCTTGAAGTCCTAGTTATCCTAGAAGATTTGTAGAAGGAACTAATTACAGCAATTAGTGCTTTTAGCAGTTCAGTCTGAACTCTCACTTTTAATTCATCAAAACACCATGATGGTTACCAAATTTAGGGGGAAAAAAAAATCAGCACCTGCTTTTTTAAGATTTCCCTAAAAAAATTTCCTTTTTAGGGATTAAAAAATCGCCTTTTTAGCATTTCAAACTAAGTTGAAAACTTAAGGTGATTTCAGCTTAGCTTAAAAAAAGTCAAAAAGCTGATTGCAATTATTTTAACTGCGTGTAATGTTTGCCTTCCTCTCTGTTAACATTTACATCACACTCAAAGTATGCTCTTAGTTTGTAACACACTTGGAACACTTGAACCTAAAATAAAAAAAATAATAAACAAACAACAGTACTTTTTAAAGCCCCCTCTTACTGTGGGAGCAGATTTCAATTCCAAGTCTGTTCTGGTCAACCAAACCTCTTCCAGTAACCTCAAGGCCAGACAAATACGGAGGGGAGGAACAGCCTGTCACTTGGCATTACAAATATCCAAGGAAAAATTCCCATGCAGGTGCTTTCCCACCAGCTCCTCCTGCTTCTTACTCCAGTGCCAGTCCACAACTGCTATCAAGTTTTAGGCATCTAATAAATGGAAAGGATTCCCTGACATCACCAAAAGCTGATCAGCAATTGAAGAGCTTGTCATGGGACGAGCACAGGTGAGGACAACTCCAAGAGCTGGGACTGCAAACCAATACAGCACAACAAAAATGCCCGGGCATCCCAAAATAATCAAGGATTGTTTCTAAGCTCCCTCATTTCCCCCTAAAGAGTTTTATTTGCCCTCATGTAATTTATGATCCTCGAAGCTACACTTAAATTTTTGGAAATAAGCGCAGTTTGACGTTCCCTGGGCTCTCCTTCCTGCTCTCCACACGAGGAACCCACAGATGTGTTCTGGGCACCCCGGGAAGCTAAAATACCCCCAGCACGGAGCTGTGCGCAATCCACAGGGCAGCGATTTTACTCCTTGCGAGGCAAAACGAGTGCTGGGAAAAAGGCGATAAGAAACGCGTGGCGGAAAAACATTGGGGAAGGCGGGAAGCGCCCGGCTCGGGTTTCAAGGTTATTTAAAAACACGCATTTTACACAGTTCAGCCCCCACGTGGCTCCCGCAAGGACCCCGCGGTTCTGACTCACGGCAGGTCACCGAGATATATTCGCGTTTTTCCAGGGAATGGCTCCCGATCCAGCACCTCAGGCACCCCCCACCCCCGGGCAGGGCCGCGCCGGGGCTCGCTGCCATCCCGCGGCAACCCCGAGGCTTCCCCCTGTCCCCGCCGCACCTTTCCAGCTGAGGCGCAGGTTCCACTCGTAGAAGAAGATGAGTTTCCCCTTGCGGCTGTTGCAGGACGCCTCGCCCTCCACGTGTTTGAGGTCGCCGATCTCGCACCGCCCGGCCTCGCCCTCCACCACCAGCCCCTCCAGCACCTCCTTCAGCTTCCTCTTGGACCAGCTGGTCGCGTCCCGCTCGGTCCTGCCCCGGCAGTGAGGGAGCGGCGGGGCCGGGGGTCAGCGCCGCCCGCCTTCACCCCCCCATCCCCTCACACACACACACAGAGCGCCCGCCGCTCCTTCCCCGCATCCCGCCCCGTTCCCGCCGCATCCCGGCCCTCACCAGTGCCAGTTGTTCACATTGGTGGCGTCCGCCCGCTCCTCCACGATCCAGCGGGGATCCCCCTGGCCCCACTTGGCCATGGCGGCTCCGGCCGCTTCCGCCGCCGCCGCCAGAAGGTGCCAGAAACTTCCCCGCCCCGCCGGGGGAGGAGGAGGAGGAAGAGGAAGGAGAGGCCGCGCCGCCCTCCCCGCGCTGAGGGAGGAGGGACCGCGAACCGCAACGCGCCCAGCCCAGCCCAGCCCCGGGTCTCACCCGCTGCTCCTCCGCTCCTGCGCCCGGGAAACGCCGCTCCCAAGGGGCCGGTCCCGGCTCCGGCGGGAAGGCACCGCCGCCTAACTGGAAAACAGGGAGAAAAATGTCAAATAAACGGGGGAAAACCGGAAAGCGGGCTCTTGGTTTTCAACCAGCAACCGCGGCGCGGAGTTGGGTGCCCAGAGGACAAGAAGATGGATGTCTGAGAAGCGCTTGGGAATCGGGTTTTATTGTCTCGGCCATTTGAAAAAACCAAATACACCGTGAGGGAGGCAGCGCTGCTGCTGGGGGAGCAGCCCCGCGGTACCGCCCCGCAACCCTCCCGCGAACTGCTTGTTCTCTTAGAGCAGCAGTAGCAGAATTGAAATCTGGATAGTCCTCCCCGCATTGCTGCTCGTTTAATTCTGCCCTCTGTCATTGTGCTTTTCTTCGCCGAGTGTCCTTGTTATAAGGAGATGTCATAGTCAGGCTCATCTTCGGACTCATCATCTTCAGACTCTTCGTCTGCGTCCAGAATCACTGCCACTTCTGAAAATTTAACTCCTTTCAGTTCTTTTTCAGGGGCAGCTGACGGGGTGTGAGGTGTTACGGGAGGAGCGGATTTCTGGGTTGTGTCTGTGAGAAAGGAATCCTGCAAGAAAAAAATGTAGTGCAGGTGAGGCAGAAATTTCTGTTAAAAATGGCAACGTGGAAAAGTTCGAAGCAGTAGAAGTTGTATAAGTTATGTTTTCTGTCTGTGAAGTTTGCAAGCAAAGCATTGCTTTTAAGGTGGGAAGTCAGAGCAGCACACAAGAACCCTTTGCTGTGCACATCCCATAGAAGGCAGAAGAGAGTCATAATTTCTGGATGACAAGTCCTCCTCCTCCTCCTTCTACCCAGGGACAACAGCCCCTCCTCTAAGATTTTTATAGAATCACAGAATGGTTTGAGTTGGAAAGGACCTTAAAAGATCATCCAGTCCCACCCCCATGCCCTGGGCAGGGGCACCTTCCTCTACACGGGGTTGCTCCAAGCCCCCTCCAACCCGGCCCTGAACATTTCCAGGGATTACTTCACAAAAGATTATTTTCTTTTCATTTCCATGACAGGTTTAACGTTCTCAATAATTCCTTCAGTGATTTGATGACTAACAACAAAATACCTTTCACTCCACGCTTTGCAATCAGAAAGCTCATTACCTGTTTTGTTGTGAATGCCACAGCGGGCAGGGCCTCTGCGTTTCCAAGATCAGCAGCTTTTTCAGATGCTGCTTCATCCTCGTGTTCACTGTTGTAACCTGGCAGTATTGTCTCAAGGTAATTGTCTTTTTCAGGGCCCTGAATTTCGTCTTTGTCAGCATCACCTCCTCTGGTGCTGTACACGTTGTCAAATGATATTATCTCTCTTCTCCTGGAAGAGAGTTTAAGAGAATTCATAACACAAAAATCTCAGGCCTCTCTGAGAGCAGCATGTGCGGTGATCTCAAAATTAGTGGGATTTTATCCAAGGGAATAAATGTTAAGTAGCTTCTTGTATCCTGCAGGTTCTTTTCTGCATAAGGATTAACAATTTGCTAAAGGGTAAGTAGGAATTTGCCCGTGTAATTTTTGATACACAATTAAAAGGTATTATCTTCCTTCAAGTGTAGAGATTTTTAACTTACCATTATAAGGGTTCTTAAAAACTGACCTATATACTAATGAAAGATCCAAGGAAAATCCTGTGGTACCAGAATAAACTAGAATCACACTTTTTAATGCTATTTTTAATAAATGTGTGATAGCAGCATTCTACTTACCCATTATTCATGTGCTCTAGTTTCTCTAAGCTTTTCAGGCTTCCATTTTTGTCCATTGCCCACGGGTTATCAATGCCCTCCATACTTGCAGCTTGCTCCTTAACCAAATGCTGCTGCCCGTGCTTTCTGAAAATGATAAATACATCAAAATAAGAGTATTAATTCTTTTTGAATATTGGCTTCACGGTTGCTTTAGAAACAGAAGACGAATTATTTGTGTCATAAGTTTAATACACAATATTTACTTTTGTTATGATTCTGGGGATTTGTTTAGAATATTTCCTATTTTTCCATGATGGTAGTAGGGTAAATATTTGTTGCCCTCTTGGAAATGTAATTGTTTTCCTCTACTGTGTGGCCACTGAAGTTAAGCAGCAAAAACCTCCCTTGATTTCGGGAGTTGTGGGGTTAGAGGAGACCCATGTGGAAGTGTTACAGCTACTTGTGCCTCCCTTCACAGTTAAGAGTTTCTGCTGTCCACATTTCTCTGTTTTAAAACTATTTGTTTCTGCTGTCGCCGTGTGACCAACACAAGAAAAACCAACTTTTAATGACCTGTGGTGTGTTTAATATCTACACACCAGCCCCTGTGACTCACAGCAAATCTCAGGCAGCGTTCCCTGCAAATATCAACAGTTTACGGGACAGCTTTCCCAGGCTGACACTTAAATAAACTGGCGAGCTGTAAATCCAAACTACAGTGTTGGAGCAGAGCTGTGTGTACCTTTTCCTCCTCACACCCAGGCCCACGTACACCAGGAAGGCGATGAAGGTGCAGGCCAGGAGGACGCTGAGCACGATGGCTGCGACGAGCTCCGGGCTGGCCGAGGCCGCCGGAGGCTCCCAGATGGCAGCGGTGACGGAGGTGGAAAACACCTTCTCCAGCTCTGCCTCGATGTTTCCTGACTGCTCCTTGAGTTTCCTGAAGAGGAGAAGGTTAAATGTGGTGGTTTACCAGGCCTTCTTTTTGGCTGGAGGAGTGGCGAGGAGAAGAACAAAATATCCCTCCCTGGTCCACCAAGATCTTTTCCGAAAATTCAGGACTTGTCGTGGCTTTTGTTCAGGAAAGCCTCTGTTCCCTAAGCTACCAGCCCTGGTGCTTGTGACCTAAAATGCTGCAAAGCTTGGACAATTGAACTTGAGAGGTCAGTAAATGCTCTAAATCCACATCACTGTCATGTTATGAAACAAATGTAAAATACACCTGAAGTGTAAAGTTTTAATCAACAATCTGCTGTCATAAAGTCAATATATTTTAATTATGTTCTTTCTGCTTCAGCTTTTTTTATTAAACTGACTTTTAAATCGGTTTTGCACAATTAAACTGCCTGATTCGTGTTTTTGACAAACTCTGGAAATTACCTCTCAGTAAATAATGAAAGCTTTCTGAATTCTGAACTATCCATTTAAGCCTTGAGCCAAATCTCAGCTAAACTGTTATTTGATCTAAACCCGTCCAGTCCAAGACCTTAATAACTTCCAGGGAAACAGAACCCATCTGCATAGCTCGGAGCCCCAGGAGCCAGACTGTGCCATACAGACCTTTTTACATCCTGTGCAGGTACTTCCTGGTGGGCCTCATCAAAAGCAATGATTTCTACTTGGGTTTCATCGGTGCTGCTTCTTGTTTTTCTTTCTAGTTCATTGGAATAAACATCAACAATGTACACATTCCATCCCAGTTTATCTTCCAGGACCCTGTCATCGTATTAAGAAAACATTTTTAATTAACTGGGCAGTGACAGATCCTTTTACTCTGGAAATTAAATAAAGCAGATATTGATATTCATAAAAATACCTTGGCAGGTATTTTAATCGAAGCATGTAAAAAAGATTATTATCAGCAAAGGAATTAAGCCATTTGCCCAAAATTGTTGAGGGATTGAGTAGCACAGGGAAAAAAATGCCCAGTCAGTGATATCTATGGAGTATTACAAACAGTAAAGGTGGGGAGGAGGGAAATTCAGTCTCGTAATCCTCATTATTTTCTCCTCCTTTTCCATAGAGATTTTCATGCTGTATCACTGCCCTGTAGGCTGTCAGACCCCTATCCCAGATGGACTCCAAAGCTGTCATTAGATATTACACCAGAAGAAGCTTCACAGTTTCAAAAATACCTTTTTACTTCAGCGATGTTTCTTTCAACAACATTGACCTGCTGATTGAGCACCAGCACCACGATGTTGCTGCTGGAACTGGAATCAACAGTAACCTAATAAAGAAAGAATCACATAAAAGATTTTCTAAAACATCTGTCCCTCTCTGATTAAAAAAAAACAAAACAAAACAAACAAAACCCAACCCACTAAACAACAACAAAGCCCCTCTGCTATAAAAGATTTGTCCTCCAAAATCAGCCTTTGGGCCAACAGATTTTTATATGTCAGTGAAAATGGCAACCTCTTAATTCTAGGCTGCAGTAAATATCCATGTATCAGACAGACTTGGTGGTGGTGTTAAGTGATTTTTTTTTGCCATTATTAAACCTAATCTTTCTTATGTTCAGAGTTTTGACATGGGAGTAAATCAGGATTATCCATGGCAATATTCCTTACATTGACTGTTGTCCGGGCTGTGAGGCTTCTTGTGCCCTGGTCTGCAGCTTGGACTTCCAGATAAAATGTTCCAGCCTTCCCTGCTACAGAAACTGTAAAAATCTCCCCAGTGTTTTCGTTGATGTCGAATTCATTTGTTTGATGATTCACTAAGCTGTACAGCACGAGGCCGTTGTCTCCTGAGTCGGGATCCGTGGCCTGGGTTTGGAAGAAGGCGATTTGTGAAACTCAGGTTTCACTGGGGAAGAAATCCAGCTCTTCCTCAGGATTTCTGTCCCAGTGAAGGGCCCAGGGAATACTCCACCTGCACCGTGATGACGGGGTGCCTGTAGGGCACCGAGCTGGGGATGCGGGCGGAGTAGGAATCGCTGCCAAACACGGGCTCCTCGTTCACGTCCTGCACGGAGATCGTCAGCATGGCCGCGTTCTCGGCAAACAGGCCTGGGACAGACACGGGTGACAGCAACAAAACACCCACCACAGCCCACGTTTGCACCCTTGGGGGAGGGAAGGCTGCTGGCTTTGCTCTGCACAGCCTCGGTGCTTTCCACCTTTCACGTCAGATTTTTCCCTTGAAGGCAATCCCAACTCCTTTCCGGGGTTGCAAACACAAAAGAGGTGTCCGTTGCCCCGGTTTAAGTTGGAATGTCCCTCAAAGCAAAGAGTTACCTGAACGCTGGCCCTCTGCAGCAGATGAGGTGTCTTCAAGCAGATGAGTTGCTTGAACTAAAAGCACATACTGAGGAACTTCCTCGTAGTTCAAATTGACTGCTGTCCTCAGCTCCCCGCTCGTGGGATCCAATCTAAAATGGCCTGAAAGGAAAAACGTGCACTTTTGCTGTTATGTAGCTACCATTTTTCCTGTATCCCTCCTACTCTCGTGTCTTAGTTGCTCTTGGGGTGTTTCCAGGGCTGCTGTGCTCTCAAGAATGTGAAATGCAACATTTCCACTGGCCCAGCAGAAAAGGCATCACAGCTGGGTTCCTATCCCAGACCAAACAGCTCTTAAACACGTAAAGGAACAATATATGTGAAAAACAGAATTGCAGCTTCTTGTTGCACAACTCATTTCTTTATATATTTCCAAGTTTTCAATTTTGGCTCCCTCAGTCTTAAGACTAAAACCCCCATCTTTTAGCAAGTTACCACCCTCTCCATAGCCAAAAATTAATGAAGTCAACGCTGAAAAGCTCTGAAAGAAATTCTGTGTGCTTCCTTTCCTTTAAAAAAGACACAAATTTTTAGCCATGCTCTCCATCTCCTCCTTTACATCCAGCAGCATCTGCCACACAACAGGCAGGTTGTTATGCTCTCTTGGCTCTTTTAACCCAGAAGGGAAACCCTACTCACCTTTTTCATTGCCAGAGACAACACTATAATCAATCAGTGCTCCTGAAGCTTCCACCACGGAGAGAGCGTAAATTAAATAACCCACTCCTGTGTTTTCCGGAACGGAAATGCTAATGCAGGAAATAAAGGAGAAACAGGAATGTTAAACTTCCCATCAGTTGTTGCAGGGACAGACTCTGAAATTTTAACTCCCAGTGGAAAATCTTGCCCACTCCCCTCCAGTTGTTTGCTGGAGCTGCCTGACTTTCAGAGAGCAGTGCAAGCCCTACTTTTCTATCAGATGTTGCTTTATCCTTGAGTAAAGCCCAAGGAAAAATATTTTATAGTGTGGAAGAGGAAAAGGGTATTAGACAAGCTGCAAAATAAAGAAGTAAGAGGTGACGCCTCAAATCACGTTCACAAGAACCCCCAGAAGAGCAGAATTTCCTAAATATTCTATTAAAAAAAAAAAAACAACCCAAACCTGATGTTCTTTCCTCTGCATGGAAAAATATGAAAATGAGCTTCAGCTCTACTATGTTTTGCTCTATCTGGAGAACACATCTAGTGTGTGTATATATATATATATATATGTTATATAATGTGAAAGCCTCACCTGATTTCACTCCTGTTAAACTGAGGCACGAAAGGCCGGTTGTCAAACACGTTCAGGGTAATCAGAGCGGTGCCATTTAAAGGAGGGGAGCCTTTGTCCTTGGCCATCACTGTTAAGTGGATCTCTCCAGACCTCGACAGGTTTCCAGTGGTGATGATTTTCCCCTGGCTGGGGTTTTCCAGCAGGAAGAAGGGGCTCACGTTTAGATCTGGGGGGATGAAGTACTCAACGAGGCCATTCTGCCCCTGCCAGGAGAGGAACCACAAACTCCATGGAATTGGGAGTGTATTTTGAAAGGCAGGAGAAACAGTGAAAATGAGAGATTCCAAAATGTCTAAATGTCTCCAGTGAAACGACTTTGAAAATAGGGATTTTTTTTGATTTTTTTTTTAAGAATGAAAACCTGGGGTTAGCTATGGTAGGATGGGTGGAAATTAAAACAAAAAACAACCACAAAGCAGAAGAAAACTCACAAAAAATTGGCCAGTCACACAGGGAAAACGTGCAAAATAAAGGTCTCTAATGAAAATAAGTGTAAGGGGGACAGTCAGAGTAGGGAGAGTGGCACAGGGAGGACAAGTGCCACTCTCATGGCACAGGACCAGACAGCTGAGGGAGGAATTTCATTTGGCTCTCAATGCACAGCTCACACAGTCCAGCAATTTTCCAAAGCAATTTCACTTCTAATACAAAAACTGTTGAAAAGGGTGATTAAAAAAAGGGGCTGGTGGATCATTTGCAGCAGTGTGCCACAGCTGCAGCTATTCTAACTAAAATTACACGTGAGGAAATAGGAAGGCACCCGCTCCACCTATTTTGTTGTCACTTCTAGAGGTTTCACCCTTTAAATGATATAATTACTGGTGATGTTGTCATGGGGATGTGTGGGACTGTTGGCTGTCCCTGCCAGTGCCTGCATATACTGCTTGATGGGTGCAGTACAGAGGTAGCAAACAAAATGACAGGAAAAAATGGGGATGCAGGGAATTAACAGTACTCAAGCCAACATGTGATGTTTAGCATCTACAGAATCATCTACTTCAGAAGTTGAAATAACTTCAGAGGCACTGAATTGCTTCAGTCCTTATGTGCTTCTGGAAGCCTGGTGCAGCTCCATATAAAAAGGGGGAAAACTAAAGGGAATACAGCTGAGGAAACATGTCCAAAGAGAGGGAGTCCACCAGTGTCCAAGCAGAACCATCAAAAGCCCTAATTCCCAATTCCCAGTGCTGTTGGAGCTCCCTACATTTGCTATTTCGTGCCTAAAGGGCAGAGAAAGATCCCCCTGGGCTGCAGTGTCAGAACCAAAGAGGAGGAGTTACCTGATCCCTGTCGGTGGCACTCACAGTTATGACATGAGCACCTACAGGATTGAGCATGTTGATGGAAGCAGAATAGGAATCCTGAGCAAACACTGGAGCGTTATCGTTCACATCAATCACCAGCACGGCCACTGAAGTGGTTGCCTGGAAAACAAAATGGTTTGGTGCATTTTAAAGTGTTTAGAACGTCTCATTTTTTTTCTTACTTGCAGAAGAAGTGTAAGTCAGGGTTTGAAAATGATGTAGGAAAACGTTGTTTGGGTTTAGTTTTGTGACCTCAGCAGCAGAGATACTACAGGATTTTAAGACAAGAGGCAGGAATCCAAAGCTGCAGTAGGATTCTACTTCTTGAAAGGTGTCTGAATAAGAACAGGATGTGTTTAGGGGGCCAATGTGTCTTACACACAGTTAAGAGGACCACACACATTCTGGTTCTGTTAAATAAGTGTCTAATATCTCCCCAAATAAAAGAAACACAGCAGAACCACAGCAATTTGCTGAAAATACTTTTTACTCCTATGAAAAATGCCCCCATCGCTCGCAGTTCTAACAGCAGCAAGCAAAGACTCCCCTTCCCCAGCCCAGGTTAGTCAGCAAACAATTCAGGGTTGAAACCCTCCCATGCATAATTTTGAAGTATTTCCCATAATTAAATTATACTGCTACCCAGTAGGGTCAAAGGTTGGAGCAGTCTGACTGTAAACATCATTAGGTGACTCATTTATTCCACACAATAAATGTCTCAGAGCTCCCTCCCACTGGTTCAAAATCCACTCCTCAGAGTCCCAGTTCATTACAGTAATGGCCTTTTACCTGATGGAAAGGGGCAGATTTGTTGTTGACTGCAGTCACTGTAAGGTTGTATTTGCTCATGGTTTCATAGTCTGGAGAGTTCTTTATCTTAATGATGCCCTCTATTTCATCTATTTCGAATATATTTTCTCCACCATCTGAGACAGGTTTAAAGAAGCATCATCAATTAATGCATTTTAGAAGCACATAATTAACTAGACTCTTAAATTATACTTCTACTGGTTTTGGCCACAAAGACACGAAGTCTGACACATATTGAAAATAAAAGACTAAAAACATATTGAAAATAAAAGACTAAAATCATATAAACTCTATTCCCATTGCTCTTGATGGTCCTTCCAACAAACCCAACTATTTGAGCTCTGGTCTAAAAGGAGCCTGAATTTCCATCTCTGTTAGGCTCTACAAGGCAGGGATGGATGAGGCCCTAGATCCTTATCCCTTATTCGAGAAAACAGTGACAGAATTCCTCGTTACCTGTGAGTTTATAGAGAACAAAGGCATTGTCTCCTGTGTCTCTGTCTGTTGCTGTGACTTTTCCGACTACGAATCCCACGGGCACGTTTTCATTTACACCGAATTCAGCCACTGGCTCAAAGACAGGTGGCCAGTCATTAACATCAGTGATCTTTACGACAACTGTGCAGTAACCTCTCTTCTTCTCAGGGATTCCATCATCTTCAGCATATACCACAACCTGCAAGTTATTGGTGATGGCAGATCATACATACTTGCATAAGGATTAAAAGAAACACCTTGGTGAATTTTAAAGCTTTGGAATGTTCTTAGAAAGGTAAAGTCCAATTCTGAACAGCAAATTCGGCAATGTTTTTGCTTGAAGCAAAATAAGATCATAAATATCCAGCAGTGGCAACAACAATAAAGAACATTAACTGAGAATCATATCTGCAAGGTCTCAGTGCAGTCCACATTCAAGCAGACAGCACTGAAAACATGAGCTGTCACTGGGAAATTAGTTATTCATGTGCTGGAGTGTTTGTAGGGCAGGTGAACAATGAGCTGTGCTTGAATTTCATTACAGATGAAAGGCAGTGGCTTCTTTTGATAAAGCCTCACATCTTGAGATTGCTGATGTTCTAAACCACTGCAGAAAATGCTCAAGCAACATCAAGGCAAACAAAACCACAAGTGTCACCTGTTGTCCAAGGTAAAGACAAAGAGTTCTGAATAAAACAAGACTGAAGAAATCCAAAGCCAACCTGATACTCGGTGGGTTCCTCCTCATAATCAAAGGTGGTATTGGAATACAGGACTCCAGTTGTTTCGTTTATCCTGAATTTTAGTCCGTGTCCATTAAGAATGCCATATGTTAGGAGCCCATTTCTGCCTGTGTCATTGTCCTGAGCTTTCAGCTGGACAATCTGAGTAGCTGCTAAATTCTGTGGATGAGGAAAGATTGGAGCTGTCAGAGTCTGGTTTGTTGCAATTCCTTGGATTATGTGAAGGGGGGAAAGCAACAGATACTGCACACACTTACAGTAGGATGGACATTTTAAAATCAAAATTATGCAACTCATTCAGCAGAGTAAGAGCCTCTTGTTTTCTCTCATTTACAGAAAATAACTATTTTACTGTCCCCCATGTCTCTACCTATTGCAGCAATCCTCAGGAAGAAAAATCTTAACCAAATCCTAACCTCGAGCATCTGACTCGCTGTTATTCCTGTTCAACACCCTCTACTCCCAGGAAACTCAGGGGATGTTCTCAACTTCAGAATCACATTTCTTTCTGAACACTATTTGGCTAATAGGTACTCTTATCCAAAGAAATAATACAGTTTTTCCTCTTCAACAATGTTATTTGCAGCAAGACTGACAGAAGAAATCAGTGGTTCACCTGCACAGCCATTTGAGACCTGGAGTTATTTGATCCAACTGTGTAAATATTTCACATGGAAATCAATTTTTTTAAGGTTGGGAAATGTGATTCCAGCTCTCCTCCATTAAACTCACTGGGAACATTACAGATAGGTGTAATAACTGAACTTAACTTTGGCTCAGTGGTAGAAATGGGTTACATTTGAAATCAGTTGTGGCTGTTAAAGAGAACGTGTGGCATCAGCTGGGGATCTCAAAGGCAAGGTGTGTGTTATATAAAATATTAACATGATCACTGGGCTTCTTTTTAAAAAGGCAGCCAGCAGATTAAAGTGTGAAAGGTCTTGCTGGAAAACTGAAGAGTGAAATGTTGAGCTGGCTGCTTTTGCATAATTAAATGCTGTGGCTTCTTTTGTAGACTACCAGTGTCTGAAAATCTGACTGAAACCTGGCTGGTTTTCTGCTGCTGATCACTGTGTGTCAGCCAGAATCACAACAGACTGTGCATGAGCAGGAGGAGAAATACTGCTAAAGTAGAATTTTCCCTGCTATTTCTCTGTGTGAAGCTCCCTTACAAAAGGCTGAGTGAGTCTATGCCCAGCACATCCACCAGGTTTTAAATGCACCCCAATATTCTTTTTGTATAAATATTCTCTTTGTATAAACATGCAAAATGGAGTGGCAGTTCTTCCTTTGTGGAGCCCCTGCTTTTGTTAAAAGGTTCACTTTTCCTTTGGTATGTCCACACTTTTAGCCCATTCTCTTTGTGTTTTGGGATTTTCAGCTCGAAATCCACCTCAAAACATCCCCTGGCAGAACAGAAGGGCCAACCTGCCCGGTTCCAGCAGGTTTACTTTTATTCTCGTTAAAATATTAAATATAAATCTTCAACGGGTGATGCAGTTTGGATGGCGCTTTCTTACCTCTGGCAATGTTGCTTCCAGCAGAGAGGATGGGAAAACAGGAGGGAAATCATTTTCATCAATAACTTCCACCTTCACTGGGACTTCATTAAAAATGGCAGCATCAGTCGAGTCCGTTGCTCGTACAGTGAAAGTTACTGGAAAATCTTCCAGCTTCAAATTCTTTGTTGTTCTTATGATACCAGTGGATGAATGGATCATGAAATACCCTGTTTAAACCAAAATAAAACAAACAAAAAAACAACCCAGAAATTATTCTGCTTATGAATTTATTAGTTGAAACTGAAGATCTGAATCCTTCAATGCAAACAATGTGTTTTTTATAGGAGCATTATATTGTTGCCTAAATGTCTGTGTATTCTTCAAAGAACAAAAAGAAATTCAACATTTTTACGAGGTTTATAAGAATGTCAGACCTATCCAGGGCTGTAATTGACAAAAAGAAACAATTCTGAAGGTCAGATGGAAACCAAAAGGGAGAAAATTCACTCCACCACTCCCCAGTCAGGTCTTCACCTTCCTGTGAAACAGTCCCTGTTTCAGTTAGAAATTATTATATTTCTAGATATAGATACAGATATCTCCTCTGAAGTCCTGTTCTTACTGGAGATGTGGAATTCTGCAACTAACTGTCTGTCTTTGATGCTGCAATAAAATCAGCTCTATATTTAGTAAAAACAGACACGTGGCAAAGCACTGATCCACTTGAACCGACAGAAACTTCATCTCCACTCTCACATCTGTTAAGAAAACATTGCTGAGTTAGTTTTTCTACCAGAAGTCCTTATGCTTTTGGGTGTTTCTGCTCCAGCCACTGTAACTTTATGCCTGATCAGGTGCCACCTGATCTACCTGTAGAGGTGATGGGGGCCAGGAATGGATCACGTGGGACAGAAATTCAATCACCACACCTAGTGCAGATCAAATCTGTCCACGTGGCTGTCACACCTCCAGCGTTCCTGGCTGTGGAACTGAGAGGAGGGCAAAAGGAGAGAGAGAAGAAACACCCCAAAAGCTCAGTGGTGCTGTTGTTTAAAACTCCACATCAAGAGCTCACCCTGGTCATCCCCAGAGACGATGGCGTAGCTGACAGGGGCGCCGTGCAACGCGCTGGTCTGCACCACAAATGTGTCTGGCGGTGCCTTCTCGCTCAGAGGGGCGGGATGATAGGATGCCTCCGAGAACACCGGCAAGGACACTCCCACGGGGACCACGGTGACTGCCACCTGCAGGGGAAAGGACACGGGCACGGGGGTCGTGTTCGCAGCTCCAGCAGGCTCTCCTGCTGAGGTGTGCGACGAGCCCAGAGCTCGGGCAGTAAGGAAGATTGCAGTGTGCTGATTTTATAGATGAAAAAAAGGTGACAGAATTTTCTACATGTCTTTATCCATATAGATTTCTACTTCTTCTTTTTTCTTTTTTTTTTTTTTCCTGCTGCAATGTTTAGTGGCAAAAAAATCACCATCAAGTTCTAAGCACCGCATAAAAATTTTTTTAAATCGTATTTACACTTCTCGGTCGGTTAATTTAGAAATTACTTTTTCTTGCTTTACAGAAAAAACAAAAAACCAAACAAACGGGAACATATTATTTGCCACCTGCTGTTTATTTATCACACACTTCCATCACATCCCCTCTGACTGCCTCACTCTTTGACCTTGCACAGAAGTCTCCTCTCCGCTCCTCTAACCCTCCTCCCTCCCGGCTTGTCTGTCTTTTCTGAACTGAAATGATCTGTGCTTTGCACAGTTTTGCCTCACTAACAGCCGTTTCCAGGTGTAGTTGTGCTCAGCCTGGAACAAAACAAGCTGGGTTGGAACAAACTGTGCAAGCTGACACTAAAATTTAGTACCTTCACAGAGGCTGAAAGAGGCGGCGAACCCGAATCCGTAGCGGTGACATTCAAGGAGTGATACTGGGGTTCAGTTTGCTTGGATAAGTCTCTTGTTAACTGGAGTACTCCTGTGGTACTGGAGAGGCTGAAGAGGCCTTCTGAGTTCCCACCTGAAAACAGGAAAACAAGGGTTGGAGCTGCTCAGTGGGACCAGCAGAGACAAGGGATTGGATTGTCCAGCCGGGATTGAAGGGGCACGGGTGGAAATCCTGAGCTGGGACTCGGAGCAAGACACCCCTGGTCTCTCTCTTGATTCTGTGTTGCAGAATCATTGGGGCTGGAAGGGTCCTTGTGAGGCCTCTAATCCAACCTGTTGGCTCAGAGCAGGGTCAGGAGTGAATTCAGCACAGTTTGCTCAAGGCTTTGATCCCTCAGGTGCTGAGAATCCTTCTGAGCATTCTGTTCCACTCATTGCTTACCCTCCCAGAGGATTTTTACCCCTTATATCCTGTCAGAACCTGCCAATTTCAATTTATCACCATCTCATCCTGGTGGTTTTGCAGTATTCAACTATCCCAGCAATAAACAGCCAGAAGATTTTTTTTTTCCTAACATACCTGTAATACTGTAGATAATTCCTTCATCATAATCCTTGCTTTCATCTCTTGCATTGATATCTACCACCACAGTGCCAGCTGTAGAATTGTCCAGAAGGATCTGGTGATAGGAGGGCTGGTCAAACACAGGTCCTTCTTCATTCACATCTTCCACAGTAACTGAGAAAGAAGGTCCAAGTCTGATGAGTTTGGCCTAAATAATTACAAGCTCTTTCTTCAGCTGACACAATCCAGCACAGCTCCTCTGAACTGACTTGGGGCTCTTTCTGTTTAAACTTTATTTTCTGGACTTCAGAAGGCTTGCCTTTGTGGATTAAATTATTTACTGCTCGAGCAATAACTTCACTGCTGACTAGAATGCTGTCACTGCTGTCTGTCAGGAATAATGTTGTTCCACTGGGCTCCCTCCTGTGCCCATATTTATCTGGTATCTCCAGTCTTTGCCTTGGCACTGGGAGACAGGATTGCTTAGTTTTATATTTGTACATGGCCACAATTAGTGAAGTTGGCCATAGAGCAACATAAATAAGACAGCACAAGAAATAATAAACAAACTGACACTTCCAGGCATACTGGTCAAAAGCAGGGCTGGCCAAAACCTGGAGTACCAACTTCACTTATATCTTTTTTTTCCCCAAAAGTACAAATTAATTTTTTTTTTTTTTTAAGGAAAAAAGCAACAGCAAATGAACACTGTTATTTTAACAAGACTAAAAATCTCTGTCAGCGTTGTTTATCACCCTAGAAACAGGCTTCCTGTAAACAAGCAGAAAAAGAACTGGATCGTGTTTTTGGGCACCTTTTCAATCAAAATGTCAATAGGTACTCAAAAAGACATAATAGAAAAATTTGTGAATACATGGAAGTGAGAATAATGTCAGATTGTGTGAAAGAAAATCTTCATTTTTGACAAGGCCAGCTTTTTCTTTTTTTTTTTTTTTTAAATTTCGTCTTCCCGTAGTGCAAAGATCACATCATCATTTCTGATCATTTACCCCGGCAGATAGTACTGCATGTGTTTATGCCTCATAATTACACATGCTGCAATATTCCCTGAGGGGAATGAATGAAGGGACATTTTGTGTGGTGAAGCAGAGCTACCTGTGACGTTTGCTGTGTCCTGGAGATGTGGCTCTCCAGGATTGAAAGCTCTCAGGGTAAACGTGTACTGGGAACGACTTTCATAGTCCAGAGGTTCCAGAGTTGCAACGTCTCCAGAAAGCTCCCCAACATGAAATGAAGAAGTTGCCTCTCCACTTATGGTGTAGTGAATAATGGCATTGTAACCTATATCTGCATCTGTGGCTGCTGCACTCAAAATCTAAATGAGAGGGGGAAAAGAAAAACAAAAGGGTTAGAGCAGAACAAAAAGACTGGCACAAGACCGGCATTGTTTACTGACAGAATTAGTCACGTGGCCATTCACTGCCTTGCTAAAATCCTGGCACAGCAGGAATGGTCACAGATGTTACAGATTCTCAGGTGACACCTCTTCTTTCAGTTCCTGTAAACCATTAGGTCATATCTGCAAGGCAGAGATGGAGCCAGAAACAGATAAACTGGGAGGTTTGCCCAGAGAAGCTGTGGCTGCCCCATCCCTGGAAGTGTCTA
Source organism: Myiozetetes cayanensis (assembly GCF_022539395.1). Lineage (NCBI taxonomy): Eukaryota > Metazoa > Chordata > Aves > Passeriformes > Tyrannidae > Myiozetetes > Myiozetetes cayanensis. The sequence goes on along the minus strand of NW_026087411.1, from coordinate 3,168,774 downwards.
AAGTCAGGTCAGATGGAGCTTTGAGCAACCTGGGCTAGTGCAAGGAGTCCCTGCCCACGGCAGGGAGTTGGAATGAGACGATCTTTAAGATCAGTGGTGCTCCACTGTCACGTAAAATGAACATGCTGTGTGATGTGACAGGCTCCACAAAGTAAAAAATTATGTTCCCCAGTGCCCAGTGATGATACAGAACCACCCCTTCCCAGTTTACAGGGAGAGCACAAGTGCAGAGCAGCCTGTTTGGTTCCCAGTGCCACCTACCACGTGTGGAGGCTCATTCTCTCTCACAGTCACAGAGTAGGCTTTCTGGGGGAACACTGGTGGGTTGTCATTCACATCTTCCACGGTGAGGCTCAGAGCTAAGCTTGCAGATTGTGGTGGTTTGCCAGAATCAGTGGCCTGCGAAGAAACGTGTCATTAACAGCAGCTCTTTGACACAAACTTACTTTACCAGTTCAGTTTGGATCTAAAAATCGTGAACCTCTGTCTCTGAAGACTTTCTGCTGGGCCAGTCAACCCCCAGGTTCAGTTTTTAGTAGGTTTCCTGAATGTGTTCCCCAAGTTCCTTGACCTCTTAAGTTATTTGTTAGCAGCAAAAAATGTCCTTAAAATGTATTTGTACCTGATGGCCAGTGCTGGAACAACACTTCTTTGTATGCACAATAAGTGATCTAATTAGCAGCAGTAAAAATCAATTAAACCAGATAGAATAAATAGATACCCTCGTGGCTGGGGGAATGAAACTTTATCCCTCTTTTTTTTTTTTTTTTAACTTGGAAAATTCCTGTTTCAGGTATTTTTTAAAAGGTCTAAATATCTTTTGAAAAATATAAAAGTAAGGGAAAGGGACAAACAACACGGTTTGGTCTAAAATGGGCTCAGAAGTGCTTTGCAGATGTCACAATAAGCTTTTGTGTGACCATAACCTTTAAAATCTGGGCTTCGTGGATCATTTATTCTCTAAAAATAATTTACACAGCTGAAAACGGAGCTCTGGGTGCAAGACATAAGGAACAGTCAACATTCATTAATGAATTCTAATGGAATTCTCCAAGATCAAGTGGTTTTCTTGGAATAACTCAGTATTTTCTCACTTCTTATGTTGAGAATTCAGTGAACTTGCCTCAAGTTTGTCAACTTACTATAATTTTCAATTCATAACTGTCCATCGTTTCTCTGTCTAAGGATGTTTTTGTCATCAGCTTGCCAGTAGAACTGTCAATGTGGAATGTTCCAGCAAAATCATCTTCCAGAGAGTAGGTTATAAGAGCATTAACTCCTATATCCAGATCAGTAGCAGAATATGTGCCCAAGTCCAGACTGGTTGCATTCTCAGGAGCTGATAATTTAGTTTGAATCCATGCTGGGAAAACTGGGGGATTGTCATTGATGTCATTAACTCTCACAGTTACCTACAAACAAAAGAAAAAAGGAGAAATAAAAAACCAAGAGACACAAATTTGAGCTGTAGAAATGGTTTTTAAAGGAGAATTTGAGTCTGTGGAAGCCTATAGGGAAAAAAAGCAACAACACCCCAGAAGCCAAAGGGATACATAACAAATTCAGCATTTTTCAGCATTTGAGCATTTCCACAACCTCGGCATTGTTTTATTCTTTTAATTCTCAGCTGCAAGATAACACCTGTGATGAGAGAACATCTACTCTAAGTGGAAGAGATGGGAAGAATTAATAATCTGGGGCTTTTGGGCTCATGTGCCTCATGATTTGGCAGAGCTGTGCACAGAATCAGTTTGGGTGTTAGTGGGTTTCTCTGGTTGTGGGCTGTTCAGAGAGTGATGTTGACAATATTTCAATCTGTGCAGTGACAATATTTCAACCTGTGCAGTGACAATATTTCAGTCTATGAAGTGACAATATTTCAAGATGGTCACACCTCCTCAGGATAGAACACCTGCAGTTAAACGAGAGGCTGCCGAAGCTCCACGCTTGCGTAACAGAAGGCACCTATGTGGATATTGCTCAGTTCTTGGGTTTTGTTGGGGTTTTTTTTAAGAGATATTTCATATTTCCTTTTACAAAAAGCATTTTGGACTGCCTGTTCCGTACCAAAGTGCCAGCTGTGTTGGGTGGCAGCACAGAATCCACGGCCTCCACAAGGATGGTGTACAGGTCGACTTCTTCCCGGTCGAGCCCGACCAGAGCCACGATGTCTCCTTGGTCGCCCACGGAGAACTTGTCCCGGTGGGATTTCAGGGAATACACCACCTGCACAGCTATGCTTCCAGTCAGAGCCTTCACAGAGCCCACCACAGTCCCTGATGGCTTGTTCTCATCGATGCTGAACTCGTAGCTGGAGCTCTCGAAGGTCAGCCCGAAGCTGGTGTCGTTTACCAGCAAGTAGAGAGTGACCGAGGCTAATGAGAGAAAGCAAATTAAAATAGGGAACTTGTGGCTAAAATCATCACCATCTGTGCTCTATTTCCTTAAAATTTTTGAAGAACTGGTAGAAAATGACAGGAATTATCATGTAGGAAAGAGGAATGATAAGAAAAAAGAAATCCATAGTAATAAGGGATAATACATAAAACATGATGCCTTTTATACCTAATTGATGTTTCAGAACAACCCCATTTCACTGATCACTGAAGCGTTGCTTCAGTAGGACAGGAGAGGAAGGATCACCAGTGTCAAGTTAGTGGGATGTGCAGGTGTTTTACAATCCTTAAAACTCCTACACACTCAATTGCTTTGTTACAGAAGAGAAGGGCTACACATAAAACCACAAGTGCCATTTCTGTGGTGACCACTCATCCAATTTTAAGAAAATCAGTTGTTTCTCCTGTTCGTGATAAGTCAAAGTCAGCCTCCGAAAAACACATGAAGCAGTTACAGAAAATGCCATGTGATTCATGGGAAAGAACAGAAACTCATTTGAGGGTTATTTGCAAGTTCCTGTTTCTTTAAATGTCCCCAATTTTAAGAACATAGAAGGAAAACTGAAAGAGAAACACCTCATAGATATTCTTTGAATATGTCTTTTTAGAGTGAGTACAACTGTGAATCCTGGGGTTTGTACCAGAAGTACAACTGCAATAAATTAATCTTTAAAAAAATTTATGTCTAACCCAGATTATTGAAACCAAGTTTTCTGTCAATATGATCAGCTTGGAGGAAATCAAAGGGTAAAAAGCAAATATTCATCATTGCTGAAATGTAATATGGGTTTTTTTGCCCTAAATTCAGTTTGACTTGACAGCAGTGGGGTTAATTTCAAATTTAAAAGTTTGCAAGGGTCGTGTTTGCGTGGGGAAAAATACAAAAGGGTAAAAGCCATTTTACCCCTCGATGTAAGCTGGGGAACTCCATGATCAGCAGCAACCACCGTCAGGGTGACAGCTCTGTCAGCTGTGATGTGGCCCAAGCTCCTGCTGAGGGTAATTTCTCCAGTGAGGGCATTTATATGGAAATCATCAGAAGGCTCCATGAAGCTGAGTAAATGGAAATCAGGAGAGTATTCATATTAATGACCATCTACTTACTGCCACTTCTGTAAGGAGCTCTCGACAGGCAGTATTTGCCTTTTTATAAAGAGCAGGTTTTAATTGCTGTGTCACTGGCCTAAATATATTTGCCTTTTTAATTCCAGCTCTGTCTTCCATCAGGGAAAAAACCCTCAGCACTCATGCCTTCAACTCCCATTATACCCCAAGCACTTGATTCTCCCACAAGGAGAAGGCAGATCGTGCACACTCAGCTGCGTATTCAGCAGCACAAGGAACCCGAGTGACATTCATCTGCAATGACCTGCTCATTCCTGGGGTTCTGCAAACCCTCCCTGATAACTGGGCTGCTCACAGTAGCATGTTTAAGGTAGGATGGCATCTCATAGTTAAAAATATCCTCTTTTGAGGCAAGAGTTTTAAACATCCACAATTTCACTGGTTTGTTCAGCTGCCCTTCTCAATCCATGCTTTTCCTGTCGAGGTATCCCGGTGTTTTCCATGACACAGGGGTCATACAAAAGTCTTTCTCCATTAATTTTTCTATGCTTGGTGCATTGTGAAAGTTAGTGTTTCATTATCTCCTCCTCCCAGCAAGCAGAAGATGTGTGAATAAACAGTCCTCCCAGAGATTCACTGACTTCCTACCCAGGAACTCCAACACATCTTTCAAAATCTCAGAAATTCAAACAGATTTTGGCTTTGGGTTTGTTGTTTGTTTTTTTTTTTGCTGAGTTTCTCTCTTATGACACAATTATGATTTGATCAGCTCTCAAAAAAAAAACAGAGTAATGACTGTCCTTCCTGAGTTTAGAAATCATAAGTGATTACAGCACTTGTAAAATGTCTGTGGGCAGATCTTATCCTTCTTAAGACCAATAAAAATACTTCTAGAGAAATAAAAATGCCTTTCTGTTTGTTCCTTTCCCAACAGACAGAGATTATTGTCACAGGGGTTTTACCTGTATGAAATGACCGAGTTGTCCCCAGCATCAGGGTCAGTAGCAGACACTGCCAGCACAAACTCCCCTTCCTTTGCTGTTGCCACTCTCACACTGGCTGAGTACTGAGCCTTTGTGAACTGAGGAGGGTTATCATTCACATCTAACACACGAATGCTGACGTGGGTGAAATTCTGGTGTGCGACAGGAGAAAACCATCGTTCAGAAAACTCACAGACACTTCACTTGATGAGTAAAAAGCGGTTGTAAATAAGGCATAACTTGTTCCTCCTTACCTGCCTTCGAGGAGCTCCGTTATCAGATGCCACCAAGAGCAGCTCATACTTCTCTTTGGTTTCTCTGTCCAGGGAGCCAGTCACCAAAATGGTTCCATTCTGAAGAGAAGGTAACGTGTTTCAGTGCCCAGATCATTGGGGTTGTAATGATACACTGAATTCTCAGAGCAGATGAGGGCTTGAAATAACCTGTTCTCCTTTGAGCAGGTTCAGATTCCAAGCAGCACCTGCCCAGCATGTCTCAGTTTTTGAATATCAACCCGTGTTTCCAACCTACAGGGCACGTGCTGGTTTTGATGTGTATTAGAATGGCACCTGCCAGCTCTTTGTACCTGATGTGTCTTCCTGTGCCAAGTAACTCCATGCAAAGCAGTGCTTTCAGCACATCCAGACCCTTACCTGTTGGATGCTGTATGGATTATCCCCATCCTCAGCTGATAAGTGATAAGTAATTCGGGAATTCTCCCCCTCATCCAAATCGGTCGCAGCCACACGTCCAGCTGGGGTGGGAGCGCTTGGCGTGTACTCTCCTTCTGGAATCTCAAAACTGTATGGCTGCATCTGGAACTCGGGGTTGTTGTCATTGACATCCAGAACAGTGACGTGGAACAGGGCGCTGGAATTAAGCCCGTCTGTGTCAGCATCAACTGCCCACACCTGCCAAAGGAAGGAACAAAAACGGAGTTTTAGGGGACTGTGCTGTCATTTTAACCTCTGATAGAGATATAAACAGGTGTTCAAGGGAGTGAAGTAGAAATGAGCCAAAATGGAAGGGTCTGTCCCCAAATTTACTTGTAAAGTGAATGCAGGCGTAGTCTCCCTGTCCAGTTCTGTGTCGTTCCTTAATGAAAGTATTCCAGGCATATCCACAGTAAATGAGGTGCTGTTATGAATAAAGTGTCCCTGAGAAAAGCCAGCCTAGAAGGAAAACACAGTTCATTTAAGATTACCGTGATTAATATTTAAGTTCCAAAAACAATCATATTAGTAGTAATACCTGACCTTTTTATAGGACCACTCATTACAAAAGTACAAGTGCTTTTGCAGGTTAAATACAAGAAATCCTGCACACTCAGCTGTGGGAATACTGGACTTCTTTGGCAAAGAACGTGGAAGCCCTTATGGTCCTACACATTCCCTCTCCCCAGAGCTCTCCAAGACCAATCCCCACGATGTGGGAGCAGCAACACACAGCTCAGTGGAGTCTGAACTGTGAGAAGAATTTACACTGCTTTCAGGCTGAGGAAACCATCTTTTGCAGTCATCTTTGATTTGTCAGGAGTGAGAATAATCTGGTAGCTACCTCGTCCTTGTCAGTGACGCTGAAGGTGTAGACAGGGCTCCCCTTCTGAAGGTTCTCAAACACAGAGACCTCATAAGCTGCCTGACTGAATTCTGGTGGGTTGTCATTGACATCTGCTACGTGCACGACCACGAGGGCTTTACTGCTGAGACTTGGCTGACCTCCATCTGATGCCTCCACTTCTACCAGAAAATGCGTTGTGGTCTCATAATCCAGCTGCTGGCTCAGGCTGAGCTGGCCTGTGGTCGCATTGACGAGGAACACCGGTGAGGGCGTGGCGGGTTGCTGGCTGGCAATTTGGTACTTCACGAGACCGTTGTCCCCAGCGTCCAAGTCAGTAGCAGACAGTGTCAGCAGTGCCCTTCCCAGCGCTTCATCTTCAGAGACATTCACTGCATACACACTGGATGAGAAGACTGGAGGGTTGTCATTCACATCATCGACGACGACCGTCAGGTCGAGCGCCGTCGACCGCGCGGGCTGGCCTTGGTCGCTGGCTATCACTGTTAGGTTATACAAGCCTTGTGCTTCTCTGTCCAGCTCCTTTTCCAGCAGAATTAACCCCGAGCTGTCAATATCCATTTTTCCTTCCCCGCCTTTCAGGGTGTAGACCACTAGTCCGTTGAATCCCTCGTCCATATCCGTGGCTGACACCCTGGCGACACTTGCTCCGGGTGGCGCGTTCTCAGGAATGTTAACGGCGGCGTCGGCTGCACCAAACACAGGGCTGTGGTCATTGACATCTAGAACTCTCACAAACACTGTGGCATAGTCAGTAGTATTCCCATCTGACAGGGAAATGGTCAGTGTGTAGTCTTTCTGGGATTCATAGTCCAGTTTGGTTTTCGTTGAGATGACTCCCAGGTTGTCGATGGCAAACGTAGCCGATTCCGTCAGCACTTGGAGCTCAACTGGTATGTGGGGATCTAAAGACTCATACTCTACCTGGGAAAGATAAACCACCAATAAACCACTGTCTAAAAAAGAATTATCATTTTAACTTTGTCCAAACTCATTTTATAGTTGATATTGTGGCTTGATGTCAGCTCATGGTTGATACTGTGGCCTGGTTTTACTTCTTTTAATTAATTTTCATTCAGACATTTGTTAACCCCACAGATTCATTAAAAGAAGTAAAAATCAAGCCACGACACACATAAAAATCCAGCTGAAGAGAACTGCTTTTTATTGGAACATCATTAACATATAAAAGTAAATATGTATAACACATAATAAACAAGCTGCACTTTAACCTTTGGTTCTGCCGTTCTTCATAAAAAAAGGTGAAAAATTAACTCAGGAAGTCAATAAAGCAGAGCAGTAAAATGCATTATCTTCTCACTGCTTTGGTAGGAGACCTTCCACCTGCCTTCAGACCTGCATCCCAGAAGGAGCTTCTGGTGACCTGCTTATCTGAGCATTTTTGAGCAAAATGAGGAGCAAGTTCTAAAGCCTTCTTGGAAAATGCCTTTATGACAGTGCTCTGATGGGAAACCTCCCATCACGTCACAGAGATTCTGATTTACCCCCAACAGATGAGGGAATATTGCCTACTCCAGCCTTTGGGCCACCACAGGCTTTGGAGAGCATCCAGTGTCAACAAAGGGCTATGTTAACATTCTCGAACAGTTCTGAGGTTTATTTTGTTTGATCTGGTAGATTGGTTTGGTTTTGCTTTTTAGTGTCAAATGGTAGCAGATGCCGTTTAAGTTTTGCAGTGGAAAGTTTGCAAAGGTTTGAATGGAAGCAAACCCACTCTTGTGGGTGATAAGGGATGTACTCAGTGCTGCATGTGAAGATGCTACACAGAAAAACCACTCATCCATAGCCCAGGGGGACATGGACATGTGGAGCACATGTTTTGCAGGATTTTCTTACAGCTGCCATGTCTTTATAGAGGTAAAATAAAGCTGCTCTTACTTGTGCCACTTCAACAGGGCTGGCCAGCTCTTCCTCCACAGACACGTTGTAGGTTTTCTGAGTGAACTGCGGTCTGGAATCTCCAACTGCAGAGATCTGCACTGGCACCGATGAACTCCTTGGAACGGCCCCACCTGCAAGCAAAAGGAAACCATCTCCCAGCAGGTGCACAAAAAACCCACTGCCTCAGAAAATAAAACCAAAAAAAAATACACTTTGCCACTGTTACTGAGGGTTTTTTAATCCTTCCTGCAACTATATTGCCTAAGAGATCCTAACCAAGATCACAAGCAAACAAGGGACTGATGAATCCCTTTTATATCCATATTCCCCACAGCCCCCATTTTATCCGTGAGACCATAAATTTGAGGACACAGAACCGCTACTGGCCAAATCGTGAGGGTGAAAACCACTTTGTACTCTCATGGTTCCAGGAGTGGGATAGCATTCCTGGATTCCAAGTGTTTCTACCCTTATTCAGCTCATGAATGTTCACTGAGTTCTCTCTTATTCTTTTAAACCAAAGAAACCCTCAATAACTGTGGCTGAGGAAATGCTGCTTGGGCTGGTCATCCTGAAAAGGGGCTTGGCATCTCCAGTTTACCCTCATGGATGTGCAAACAAAGACCAAATCACTCAGCACATTTTACTTTCCTTTTACTCCCTGTTGAATGGTGACTGACTGGTGAACCTCTGCATTCTCTGCTGTGCAGCACCAGTCAATAGGTTAAAGGAAGGTGTGAAATAAATGTTATTTAATGTTCTTCTCACAGCCAGAAAGAAACCAGGTTTGACATAACAGCATCAGCAGGCAGCAGAGTTTTACCAGGGATGCAGCAATTCCTTTGGATGCATAAGGAGCAGATAAAAATCACTGATGCTTTCCAAATAAAGCCTGGGAACCTGTTTTGGCAGCATTCCCTCAGGTAAAAAACAAACCAAAACCAGAATTCCTCACTGGGAAGAGCTGTGTTGACCTGCACTAACATCTTCTCTTACCATCAGTAGCTGTTATCCACAAGTCAAACTTCTTAAGCTGGTTGATTCCTAATGGGATTACTGCCTTTAAAGTGATTTGTCCCGTGGATGTATCCAATTCAAAGTATCCATCTTCATTGCCCCCAGCTAAGATAAAGCTTATCTCTCCATTTCTACCCTCATCTGGATCAGCAGCAGCAACCTGGAGGAAAAAAAAAATAAATGTTTTACTCTAATTTCTTGTGCTTTTATCAAGTAACTCAGAATTGCTTCTTCTTGTGCAGTTTGCAGAGAAAAGCATTCAGGTGAGTAGATAATTAGGAATTGGTTGTGGGGCTTTTTTCCTCTCATTTATAGCAAATAATAGGTCTGGATAATCATATATATTATATGTGTGTATATATATATATATATATATAAAATTAGCTAAATATAGCCACAACAAAATTCAGTTATACCCTTGACTGGCTGTAATTTTCCTATAGAAACTCTTTCCTGTGGAATTCCTGGGCTAAACCTCAGTAAGAAGGAGTTTGCTCTTTGAGGCACAAATATTATCATTCCAGCAGCATGAGCCAAATCCTGCCAAGTTTGTAGGTCAGAAACCTGGTTTCACAGCAGTTCCAAAGTCACTGGAGGCAGATGGTTCAACAGGTTTCATCAGGAGCCATTAAACTGGCACATTTGGGTATGAGCATTGATGGTGACTCCCATATATCTCAGCTCCTATTTCCAGTTTTATTTGGGTAGCTCGTTTACTGTGCTAGAAAAATTATATTGTGTCTAAAAATGACCCACAATGCTTCAGCATTCAGCAGCCTTTCAAAAAAATTGTATCATTATCTCCATCCCTGGGCTCTATCCAGGCTGGTGCACAGAACCTGAGATCAAGAATAAAAATCCTGTATCGTTTGCTCCCTGATGTGGGACGTGATTAGAGCACCCAGAACACTGTGATTATGGAATGTCAACAGGTGTAAGCTTTGAAATGGAAGGTGGATTGTTTCTGGACTCAGAGGAGTTCAGAACAGATCCCCTTTCAGGTAGAACTTCTACACAGCTTTAAGCAAGGATTCCTGCCCATTTATTTCAACTCAGGAATGTCACTTCTTAGTGTTTCCAGTACCTGAAGAATGGCCATTCCTGCAGTCATGTTGAGGAAAATATCTCGTTTATAAGGTGTGCCTGTGAAGGTCGGGCTGTTGTCATTCTCATCCAGCAGCAAGATGTTGATTGGAGAGCGCACCTCGCTGTGAGGCGGCAAATGATCCCTGGCAGTGACCTGGAAAAACCATGCAGGGAAATTACTGCCTTGTTCTAGTGCATCTTCTACGAGGAGCAGGAAGGATGAGCAGGAATTACAAGCTGAGTGAACTGTATCCCTGGTGGTGTTTCCCTCCAGATAGCTTTGATGGGAAAGGCTGGATTCGATTCTTCAGTTAAGCTGTGGATCTGTGCTGAGGAATCGGCCTCTTGCCAGCACAGATCAGACTCAGCTGTTTGCCTTGGAGAGGAGGAGGTTTGTTTTTAATACCTGTAGCTGAATAGATGGTGTCCTCTCCCTGTCCAAGAGCATGGAGTTCCTCACAGTCAGGATCCCAGCTTGGCTTAGTTGGAAGGGACTGTCCTCTGGAGTGAGAGCGAACGTTCCCTGGAAGCCTCCCTGCAATCAGTCATGATAGGTGATATAAAACAGGGCAATCCCTGAGCCAGTCCCTTAGAATGCCTGCTTCTTATTTTCCAGATGGTGAACATCGAATTTTCTGGTTTAACAGAGGTTACAGTTCCAAAAAGAGGGAGAGGAGCAAACAACATGGGAAAAAATATAACTGAGGACAGGCTGAGGACAACTTGCAGCTCCGTGTCCGCTTTGCACACCTGCACTTTCAGATCTGGGACCATTTACAAACCACTGGAGTTTCAAAGAGAGACAAAATTCCTTCTTTGGCTGCAAGTGCTCTACCCCTCAAAGAAGTAAAGCTAAGTTTGCTTTGCTTAAGCATATTCAGATGGTCAGAAGAAGACAATTCTGTTCTCTGCACCTGTATAACACAAATGTCTCTTTTATTACATTTCAGAAGTGCAGTATTTGTAGCACCCATAAAAACACTGGCTTTTTACCTCGTCTTTGTCAGTAGCTGTCACTTGAAGAACTTCCATCCCATTTGGGAAATTTTCCAGAAGGGAGACATTGTAACTTGACTGGGACAGTACTGGATCATTGTCATTCTCATCTTCAATAGTCACCAGAACCACTGCATTAGCTGTTTTGAAACTGTTGTCTTGCTGGGCTGCCTGGAGAACAGAGTTGACAGCCGTAAATTCCCCATCTTGGTAACAATGAGCCGTTCTGGCTCACCACAAGGGCATGACACCACTGCATAGTTTTCAGTGAATTAATTTTCCTTTTATTTTTCCTTTATTTTAAATGGTAGGATGGGACCTTGGTGCCAACTGCCCTCTAACAGTGCTGTGAGAAATGCTGTTAACAGCAGGTTGGATTTACATATTATGTGATGAAATCGAGGTTCAGAGTTAAGACACCAAAACAATCACTACCTGAATGCCCACCACAAGAGAGGGACACGTTTCCCTGTCGATGGCAGCCTCAACTTTCAACACTCCAGTGCTTGCATTGATGGAGAAGCTGTTGGTGTAGGCTGGGGGGTTCACTGAAAAGCAACAAATTGCAAAGGGTTAATGGGAATGAGCCAGGACAATAAATCTGCTCTGTCCCTTCACTCATTCATCTCCTTAGCCATGGCAAAAATGAACAGGCATTCCAGGTAAAAGGTTTTTTTTCAAGGACTCCGTCTTTAAAACAATTCCAAGGAAATTCATTCACATTTTGAGGTCTCAAATTAAACATTTCATGAGCTTTTGGCAATTCCTGCAGGAGGAGGAAAAGCTCCTGATGGAACTGATCTCTCCAGATGGTCCTGAATGGAAAAATCTTTGCTCAAATTGAAGCCACTAAACTGACTTACACTCAGAATCAGGAATAGTTTATTGGAGGGGGGTCAAGAACACCTAAACACTTTAAAAATGGTTGGACCCTGCAATAAATGAGTGAAATGAGGCTGATTGAAGTGGGGCAGCACTGTGGTCAAGCTGTGTGAAGCTGGTTCAGGCACCTGAATGAGCACTTCCCTTCCTTCTTCTCTTGAGGAACACAGACATTAATATCAATTAATATCAATTTATGTGGCACTGTCTGGGAGAAAAGGAAGGCTCTTACCTAGCTGGATGCTGTAAATCACTGTTTCATTTATACCTCTGTCTCCATCTCGAGCCAGTATGGCCTCTGGGAGAATAGTCAGAGCACCCTCCTAGAGAACACACATTAACTTGATTAACTTGAAATCAAAACACACAAACTTAACTTTTGTCCTTGGATAAGTCCCAATTCTGATTAAAGAAACAAAAAACATGTATTTTATGAGATCCATAAAAAAATTCTTTCTTTGCCATCCGTGCTTTGCAGAGGAAAACCACGACCAAAATGGTTACACCGTGTTTGAGAAACACCAGATCATGAAGCTGCAGTCACAGATGGAATTTATTTAAAGGATATTGAATATTTCAGTTCCTTTCCTCTCCAGGCTGTAATGCAGCTGGGAAGGAATTACACCATTTAAAACTGCCAGCAGGCAGCTAATTTCAGGACTGATGGACACTCAGTTGCCCTTTCAAGTCTACAGCAAAAGCCCTGTTAAAATTTGGGAGCTGTGCCTTTTCTTTCCTCCAAACACAAAAGCATCCAGTGAAAAGCTTTTACCTGGTTTTCACTGATATTTCCACTGTACACAGACTGACTGAAATAGGGGTTCAATGTGTCATAGTCTTCCACATTAATTATTAAGGATGCAGTGTCACTCTGGTTTCCAAATTGTTCCTGCATCCCAGGGGAAAGAAGAAAACAAGAAATGCTGCAATGAAGGAGCCAGATCTCAGGGGGAAATACAGCAGAAAATTATTACATGTATTTTACAGGGTCAGATTTTTTCCATTTCCGAAAAATCCAGTTCTAGGAATGAAACCATCAACAGGTAATTTGTTCTTAGTTATTGATTTCCTATCAGGCAGGTGTTACACAGCAGTAGAACTTGGTAGCAGTGCATTTGCTAGGTAGCACAATAAACTGCAGCAAACCCACTTGCTTTTAGTTCTAACAGGAAACGAAGGCAAATACATATTCAAATCTCAAAAACAAAAAGGCATGCAGAAAACCTGGTGAGAGGCAGCAAAATTAAGATAGACCTGCCATAATGAATAGGTGAATAAGTGTGAGAATAGAGGGGAATAAACAGGTACAATATTTATACTTAGAGAAACACTCACAGAAAGAAACTTGGGCTGGTGTTTGAGAGGAAACTTAAACAGTGGCTCAAATCTTAAGAATGTGCTACTTTGCAGAACAAGCCAAGATGCAGCCACAGCTTTTGGTTTGGGAACTCCCAAAGTTCTAAATTTGTAGAAACTGGGATGTTATAACAGAGGAACTGTCATTGTAGAACTATTTTGGGTTTCGTTCTTCCTTTAATTCGTACCATACCTTTGCTTGGACTGTTAAATTGAAAAGGTGGACCTTGTTGTAATCCAATGTTTTTTGCACTAGGACGCTTCCATCTCCTTCCCTTATGAAAAAGTAATCTGAGTCTGGACCCTGTTAAATGAATAAATCAAATATTTTATATGATTAAAGACGAAATAATATTTTCTTTTCTCTTTTTTTTCACCTTTATTATTGGACTGTTTCTCATACAGGATCAGGAATCTCTCAACCAAACTGCTTCACTCCTGCTGCTACAAAGGACCACTGAGTTCCTCAGCTGTAGCTGGAGAGTGCCACAAATCGCCTCACAAATGTTAAGAAACAAGATTCAGGCCTCACCTGTGAGATAAACTATAATTTTCAAATGTTTTTTGGGTTTTTTTTGCAGATTTTTAATCTCAACCACACAGCACTCGGGAGCACTCGAGGATCAGGCCCCAGGCCGCCAATCTGTGAAATGCAAACTGGAAACTCTCGGTTTCCAACCAACACAGGGCACTCACCGAGAGACTGTAAGTGAGGGTGTTGAATATTGGGGAGAAATCATCATCCTTTGCTTCCACTTTTATAACAGTGAAACTTATCCCAGCCACCTGGAGGAAATAAAGATCAGCGAGCGCTCAGTCACGAGACCCTTTGGACATCCTCCCTAACTCGGGGCAGGGAAGTTGTGCCCCCTCCTCAGCAAATCCCTTCCCACTGCCATTTTTACTGATTATTTCCCCTCCACTCAAACCCCCTCCATGAGCTGGACATGCAGCCCAGCCCTTCTTTTCCACACCCACGGTGTAGATAAGTCCCATAAAAGTGCATGTAACGAACCGCTCACGGCATGGTGACGTCAAAGGGTGGCTTTAAAATATCACAAGGGAAAAAAAAAGTATGAACACCTGCCATAACCCACCTCTGAAACTGAAGCACTGTAATTAGTTTGTAGAAATTTGGGAGCGTTGTCATTTAAGTCTTTTACTTCCACTTTCCGTTTATTCTCGATCAGAGCGCCCTTTGTGATGGAAGCAAAAAAGGCAGGTTAGAAATGACAGCAGTGAGGCAGCACCACTCTGCTAACACTTCATTTCATTTCATTTCATCCTATCAAATGACATCCTCAGAGACCCCCCTTCAGCTCTACAAACTGAGAGAGTTGGACCACCCTTGCTAGGAATGGAGTTTTTGCAAAAGCATTCGAAAATTGACCTTTTTAAAAATTTACCTGCGAGCAAAACCACTCATTGCAATGGGCAGATTATAACAAGTCGTCTTCTGCAAGGTACTCTGAACTCCCTGCTTTCATCACAGCTTTAAATTAAAGAGTATTTCACTAAATGGTAGCTTTGCATTAAGCTTAGACCAAAAATACAGTGTTTTTTACTTACTGTTTCGATCCTCTGGCAAGCGATGGTATACCAGACAAATTCACTCTGAAAGGGAACAAAACAAGCAAATAAATAATATAATCTAGCAACTCCTAATATGATTGTCAAAGAGCATTTATGCCAAAATTATACAAAATTTCTTCTGGCACTTGAATCCTCAGGTGTTCTGTACCAAAACACTCTGCTTCCAATATAATAGCAAAGTAATCACACAGCATTAATTTTAAGGTTTCTTTGACTCCATTCATCTGCTGATGACACCCACCACCCCTGTACCTCTCTGTTGGACTGTTCTCCCCAACAGAAAGTTGACAGAGAATGGGAGAACATGTCCCAAGACTGGCCCAGGAAGAAGGATCTTCCCTTTTGTGCAGCAAGCAACAGAGGCCAATGGATTTATTCACATGTGAAGCCAAAGTTTGTATAAATATGCATATGAGTAGGGCTCACCTTTTATCAAATTCTATCTGCTCCATCTGCCTTTGGTGAAATAATCCACCTTGCTGAGAGAGGAGTTGTGAGACAAGTGACACCTGTCATAGCTGTGTATTTACAGCTTTCATGACAGCACAGGATTAGGAAAGGACCTGTCTGACTGTCAGATGACAGACACTGAGACATTTAACACATATTAGTGAGAGGTAGGTACTGAATTCTGTTCTGACAATTCACTTCTTTTGAAATACCAACCTCTGAGAGAACAAACTATTCAAATTCGTTGTCTTTGTGCTACTTTTTTTTTTTTTTTTTCACCTTTCAAGAAAACCTTTATATTTAGGCTTTAAATGCAGTAAAAATGATACCTTGAGAGTCTCAACATCCAGCGCCTGGGAAGTCCTCACTGTTGCATTCCTAAATGCAGGATTATATTCCAGCTGCACATAGAGTAAGTGTTCAGGGAATGTAAATGGTATTAACATCAAATTTACATCTGCTGGGATATCTGTAATCCATTCTATATCACCTGGAAGAGAATTGGGTTGCTTAATGGAGAAGAAATCCTTTAATCCGTTCCTGTTTGTAAACAACACAAACCACAAACGCAAAACTCCGCCACCCGTGAATCAGTTTTTATGTGATTTTCTACAACCACACATTTAGGAGCTGATCTCCTGAAAATAAGAAGACTTGTTGTCTGTAATAATCAGGATTCCTGTTTGACTCATTTTCAGTAGTGAGAGCATTACTTGCTGGGTTAAACACCAAATCCGTGTTTGAAAGTGCTTGAGATGTGTCTTTTTAAACCATCCAGTGTGGGGCTACTGGCAGTTTTACTAAATAAAGTTCCCTTGCTCCTGTGATCAACATGTTTGTGTTTATGAAATCGTATTTAGCTTCTCATGGAACACACTACCTGCATGGCAAAGCCATAATCCCCAGCAAAAGGAAGCACTGGGAAAAAGGGAAGGTGGTTCTCCCTCGGGATTATTGACAGGTATGCCACTCACACAGACAATGCCCACTGAGGGCTGGAGTTATTGCTCCCTGCTTAAAAATCAAATGGAATCAGGATGAAAAGTAATTCTTTCCCTTTCTCTCTCCATTCAGGGGTCAGACACAGCAGCTACACTCTGACAGCTTCAGCAGTGACTGGGAGAAACGACTGCTCTGGATTGTTCAGCTTGGAAAAGGGGAGGCTTCAGGAGCACCTAAAGGGAGCCCACAAGAAACATGGAGATGGACTCTTGACAAGAGCATGGAGGGAGTGACAGGACAAGGGGAAATGGCTTCAAAGTGAGAGAGATATTAGATATTAGGAAAAATTCTTCCCTGGGAGGGTGCTGAGGCCCTGGCACAGGTTGCCCAGAAAAGTTGTGGATGTCCCATCCCTGGAAGTGTCCAAGGCCAGGCTGGATGGGGCTCTGAACAACCTGGGCTAGTGGGAGGTGTCCCTGCCTATGGCAGGGGGCTGGAACTGGATGAGCTTTAATCAATGAATGATACAGATTTAATCAATGAATGATACAGATTCATTTTAAAATACACTGGCTATGTGAAGCATTAAAGTACTAATGTGCATTTGGGAGCAAAGCAGACAATTCTAGGCTGGAATCCTGATTTTACCTGTGTATCCATCCACAAAGCCTGTCAGCTGAAGGTCAGGGGGTTCAAAACCACAGTTTATCGTTGTGGTTTCTAAAAAGAAACACAAAAGTCATGTACAAAGAACACAGAGGGACCATTGCCAGAAACAGTACAAGGTCAAAAAGCTTCTGCTCTATAACATCAGATGCCCACAATAGTTCAAATGAGGCTCAAAGACATTTATCATAAACCTTGAGGGGTTCAAAACAATACATTACATGGAGTAGGCAAATATTAGTGGCCTGGACCCAATGTAGGCCTGCCAAGAATGAGTCACTGCTCATTTCGTGTCCTGCTGAAACATTTATGGAAACCATAATCGAAACTGCTTCTGTACCTTGGCCCTGTAAACGTTTTCTGCTCCCAAGAGAACTGTCAATACAAAGCTACTCCCCACAGAAGAGTCAGCAGGAATCCAGGAGCTCAGCACATTGACAGATTTACCTGACATTTCCTCTCCTCAAACTTTCAGAGAAGGTGGCACTTTGGGGGATACAGGATTTTCACGAGAATTCCCTTTCTTAAGTGGTTAATTGTGCCTCAGACATTTCTCTCTCTACATTAGCTCTGTGTGATAAAAGTGAGTTTTGTTTTGGGGTTTTTTTTTTTTTGGTACATCTGCAAACCAGAAACCCAGAAATCTGCCAGATTTTTTTTCCCTTGCCCCTGACTAGAATTCATCAGCAAAGCTGCCAGGGTGCAACCCGTGTTCTTAGGGACAAGCTGTGCAACTTCTGTGGTTTTAAGAATGTTCCCACTCTTCTCCTTGGCCATCCCTCCCACAGATTCAAAGGGACAGGTGGTAAATAAACAATGGGCTCTTTTTGCCTGGCTGGGTGGATTCCTTCCTATCTGTACCACTCCACAGGATCTCCTTTAAAAGCCAGCAGTGCACAGGTTTCTACACAAGTAACTGAATAAAACCCCAGAGAATATTTCCACAGGCTGCTGGTTATGGGTCTAATTCACTGCCTCCACCTCTGAGTATTGAAAAGCCTGGGCTCTGGATTAGTGAAAAAGATCAAAAAATTGGCAGTTTTCGCTTTCTGGAAGGCTCAATACACCCAAGAGAACTTTAAATGGGGTTCCTCAGCGCTACAAACATCACATGTAACAATGGTAAATACTCCAGCCTGATTTGGCAGAACAGCAGCAGCAGGGAATTCAGCTGATCCCAACCTCAAAACTACCCATCCTCAGACCCACCTTCAGGTGTTTTATTTAATGTCTGATGCAAATAGATATAAAATAACAACATAAAATAATACTATAACACAACCAAACCTCCCAAAGTTCAAAGAACACAAGAGCATGGTGTTCAAGTTGTCAGCACTGAGCTGCTGAAAGCCCCCAGTCCACTTCCACGGGCACCGAGATGGCTCGTTTGGATGTTATTTTATCAACAAATCAACGCATTTCAGACTTCCAGGCTCATGATTTGTACGGACTTAATACATTTAATTTAGTTCCATTTCAATAAAAGCAGTGAAATGCTCACGAAAAAATTAAGAGTACTTACTTTGTGCCTCCAGACAGGTGAAGGTAACCCAGCTGACCAAAGCCAAAACCAGAGCTCTGGAAAGAGCCATGAGCGCTGCAGGAAAAAAAAAAATAAACCTCCTCCTGAAGGCAAAACCAGATGGGGTTGTTTCTCACACAGAAAACGTGTAAAGAATCATCTCCTTTGCCATGTCATATGTCAGTTGTTTCCTTAACAAATGCTTCACTGAGGGCAAAGGAAAAGAGTGGAATAAGCCTTGGAGAGCAATCCACCGACTCTAGAATGTGCTTATCGTTTTCAGTTTGGGAGATCAAAGTCCTTTTGGGCAATAAAATAAACCAATAAGGAAATGGATATTTGTGCTGTAACACAAGAAGTGGTGAGTGTACTTTTTTATTCTAGCATTTGAAATAGAGATGAGAACAAATTAGCAAAGGTCCTGGTCAATATATGAGAGAAACACCCGTTTTCCCTGGGGAAGAAAACCAGCATTGCTCCTTTTGATCTCATGAGGATGGCAGAGTATCTTCCCATCACTCTGTTCCAGAAGGAATAAATACGGGATTCCTGCTGTGAAAATAGTAGTTGTTATTTGATGTGATGAAAGCAGACACCTCTGAAGTGTGCCCCAGTATTTTCCACATAGTGTTAAAACATTTTGCTTCAATGTACACGAAACCAATCAACATTGCAAGCTTGTAGAGAACTTCCAAAGGCTACAAATGATTGAAACAAACTCCATGATGAGATGTGTCATCTGAAGGTAAATACACCTTCAGTTGGAAGGAGAAGCTGATTACACAACAAGGGAACTGCTGCCACACCAAAGTCCTCTCTGTTTGTGCCACATGTTTTGTCACTGTGGATACTGAAGTAATCACTGGAGAACACAAAACACAATAAAAGTGCATGCAACAACTAAAAATAAAATTATCGCTGTGTCCTAGCCTTGAATTACTGAAATGTGGGAGCAATTCAAGAAGAAGCAATCAGAAGTTTTTTAAAAGAAGTTCAACCACGTCTTTTGAACAAAGGCCACATCCAGCCACGGTTGTGATGGCCCCATCCAGCCGTGATTCCTGGCCTGATCATTCCCTGTGTCCATGATGGCCAGGCCTGAGCAGGTTTATGTGGCAAAGAACAGCAGGCAGGTCTGGGTACAAAATGCCTCCTGGGAAGAAGAAAGAGCCCTGATCTCGTTCCCCAAACAGCCCCACACCTCTTTGGGCCATCCCAGCCAAGCCAGAGACTGCATAAGCTGATATTTGAACCAAAAGCTTCTTCTAGCAACCAACCCCCTTGAGCACTGGAAATGTTCACGTGCTGGAAAGTCTTAACCTGCTACTGAAGATCTACTTTTTGGATATTCCAAGTGAGAGGGAAGGCAAGGCAGCCTCAGCATTCTGTGGGGCTTCCCAGAGTGCTGGAAGCTCAGCCATGAGAAGGGGTATGAGACCTCAGGAGATAACACTCCAGAAAAGATCCCCCACGGGGTTAATCTGTGGGGGAGCAGCCCAGAAGCTGAAGGAGGAAGGTCATTGGTGTGCATAAATCAGCGCAAGACCAAATACAAGTTAAAGTTCACCCACAGGCAGGCATGGAATGGGAAGTGCTGCTGGGATGCAGCACAACATTTACCCCACTCTCCAGAAGCTGTTCCGCTGTGAGGGTCTTGGTCCAAGGCAAGAGCAGCACTTCCCATCAAATTAACATTCCAAGCCTGTGTGATTCCTCAAGTAGAGCAGTGCTGTGCAGCTTTGTCAGCTGCTGATGGCTCCTTCAGCCTCCACCCACCTGTGCTGCTCAAAGCCAGAACCTCAGGGACACAGCAGTTCTGGGCTGTCCCTCAGCCTCAAGCCTGGAAAAGCCTCTGGCTGGTTTTATTTATGGATATAGCCAGGAGGGGACTCAGCAGTAAATCCATTCCTATGGTAAGTTTAACATGAGTGAAGTCTTCTTTACTCTCCTAAAAGATGGACTCGGTCTTGGAGGTCTTTTCCAGCCTGAATGATTCTGTAATTATTAAGAAATAGAGGAAAAAATTTCACATAATGGCTCCAGCACCTGCTGCACAGGAGCAGTTTCCCAACCCCCAGTACAGGAACACTCAGCAAGAACAGGAAACAATAACTTTGAAAAATAAATTGATCCCCTTCTGGCAAAGAGAAATGTGTCCTCAGTCACACCAAAAACACCGGGGCAACCACATGTCCACATTTCTCCCAACACATCTTTTGGACTCATGGTTGAATTCCAATTTCTGGCCCTTTCTCCAAGGTTTCTGGGCATCCAGGGAGCAGGCACAGCTGCAGAGTGCAGTGAGTTAGTTTAGACCCACATGGGACAGCAGGATGGACAGTGTAGCCTTCCCAATATACCACCTGCACACGGACAGGGCATCCAAGTAGCAAGTTCTAGAAACAGAATCATGGCAAATAATCACATTTACACATTTAACAGACTGTTTAAGTGGCACAATCTGCACTGTGGCAGTGCGAGGCAGTGTTAAAACATGTTTTTTAAACATAGCTTAGCTTAATATTTTGCATACTTGGGTCATTTGGAGGGCAGCTCACTCATGAATTTTTAATCCAGCTTCAACACTCGATGCAGATAAAAACTCTTTTAAGTTCATGAAGATTTGGAGTAGCTCTGCATTTAATGACATCCTGTTCTTGACAGATAAAAAGCCTGTACTGTGACGCTGCAATTTAATCACAAATACACATGGCATGATTGAGACCATCAAGCAACATTTACACACATAACTCAGCTCCTAAAAGCATCTATAAAAAACTCACACACTTCTTAAATGAATAATGTTTATTTTCATTAAACCAAGACAAACTCTCAAAATGAACACAAAGATAAAAATTCAAGGTGGTTGGCAAGGGGGGGGGGGAAAAAAAGATAAACTGCACATCATGAACGTTATTTTTGTGGGCTCAAAAATGTTTGTGAATAAAATAACACTGGCACACAGCACTGGCACTTCCCCACAGAACAAAACCAGCAGAATTTTCCTCTCTCTTTTAGTCAGTAGTTCCACGAAAACTAAACATACACACGCACACACATGCAGCCTGCAACCTCCACAGCCAGGTTTACCACGGGAATTTGGAACAATCCTCTGTCAGAAGTCCCAAAATTGTAGCAAAACATTTATTCTACTGCATTTTCATACCTGGTGGATTTTATAAGACTTTTCTTCACAAACACAATCAGTTTTCCAGTGTTTACTAGAAGTGCTTCAAACTGTGTCAGTGCTTGCAAACAGGCCTGGGGCATTCACAAAACCTGATTTAGCTGATGCAGATTAAAACACTCCTGCCCCAAATCAAAGCCACTGAAATCCAATTTGGCCTCTTGCTTTCACTGGGCTCCCAATTAGCTACAGCATTGGACAAAACACACAAACAACACTGATTTTTAAGGGGTTGAATCAAAATCTTCCCCCTTGAAAGCAGGATTTTCAAGTATTGCTATCCTAGTCTTCTAACACCCACTGGAAATCATCAGGGAACAAGACAAACAAACAAAAAAACCCAAATGGAGGGAAGAGCATTTAAACAACCTCCCTCTCCTTACCCCAAACCCCACCCTCCTCCCACCCAGGCTCTTGCTGACTTAATTCCAAACTCAATTTATTGTACAGCCATGAGCTGGAATAAGCTTTCCCTGAGTGCTCTTTCTACCTGTTTCAAAAAGTCAGAATGTGTTTCCTTGAATTCAGCCATTCTTATTGTTATTATTATTATTATTATTATTATTGCCATTTTCTTTGCTAATATGCCATGTATTTTCTAGGCAAGTGGTTTCATTTTGGTAGCCCTGGATTGGACAAACTTGTATTCTATTGCTCCAAAGACAGAACTTGAAAGTGCTCCTGACTTCTGAACAAAAAGGTACCCAGGCAGGTTTCAGAGAGCAGCTAGACCCCAAAAAAAAGCTCTGCATGCACAAACCTTTGCAATGAGACATCTCTGCTGCAAGATGCAGAATTAACAGTGGATCTGCTTGGATATTTAGTGGCACAGCATCCATAAAACTGCTTTGCATCCTAAAGTCTGGGTGCTGGAAGGGAACCAGACACCGCAAGGGGAGCGAGGAACGAGGGTGAGCATTAATTCCACACGGCAGGTAAAGCAAAGTGGTTCACATGCAGGGTGCAAAGCTGCATCACCAGGGCTCTGATTTCAGCTCTGGAGGTCTAGTCCCTCCCTCCCTGCTGCCCACCTGCAGATGGGTGGAGCTGTGTCATGGACACCAGAAGGAAGCCTCAGAACTGCAGGAAAATTTCGCTTCAACAGGTCTAAAGTCACAGGTATTATTGCCATGAGCTGGAAATGCAAATCCCCAGGGGACCGACCTAAAATGGGCCATCAAACACTGCACAAGGTAAATACATGAGGAGATTTGTGTTAATGCTGCTGAGTGCACTCAGAGCTCAGTAGTCTTGCTTTGCCCCTTTTCAGTATTTCTGGCATACCAAAAAGGCCTATTTCTGTCTTCCCCCATAAATAAAGTTAGTCTGATAATTTAATTCTGTAGATTTATAAAATATTTTCTGTGCAACTTAACACAATAGCCTAAAAAAAAAAAAAAAGAAGGAAAAAAAAAAGGCAATTAAATTTAAATTTAAGAAATAGGATATTTACAATTAAAATAAGTACAGACCTTACTGGATTTGCATTCATTTATGGCACAAAATAATTTACAAGGCTGAAAGCAATAAATAAGTCACTGGAAAGCTTTTAGAGATGTGCATTCTCCATGTCAGAGTGCAGTGGAGTTTCAGGAAGCAGTAAGGAATTCTGGTCAAAGGGTGCTCATGACTCCTTATGTGGGACGGCCTTGCCCAAAACGGGATTTTGACCTGGAATGAAAACACAAAATAAGCACATTTATATATATATTTTTTTTTTTACATTATTAATGTAGGGGTTTTTTTGATGTGTGGGTTTTTTGGGGGTTTGTTTTTGGAAAGAGGACAAAGAATGGGTTGAAAATCTCGGCTGACACTTTTCCAGTTATCCAAAACTCCACAAAAAATTACATCGGAGCTGGAGTGAACTTCCCACCCCAGAAGGTGTCAAGCAGCTCTAAGAGTTTCACTCTCTTAGCTCCAATTTAATTTGACAAAAAGTGTGAAATAAGAGATGTTTTAATTCAAACACCATCCCCCTCCACACACACACCTGAGAATCCAAGTTTTGCTCCTTCCTTTTCATTTGCAATTCTCACCTGACATTCTTCTCGGGGTTGTTTTGCCGGGCGCTGAGCTGTGCCGAGGCCTTGATCTGAGCTTCAAGCCTGGAATAAATCCCTCCTGCATACTGGAATCCATGGGAAAAAAAAAAAAACATCAAGTTTTGGCATTATTTCAATGTAATCAGTGACTTTTCATAGAAATCCAGCAGAATTTATGGCGTCCTTGGTTTCATTAGCACAAGCCAGGACTGGAATTTTTAAACCTGTTTTATTTTCCATGACCGGTTTTTTAAAGGTGGTGAATTTGAAATCTTATTTTAAACCATAATCCCACCAAAAGGTCATGCTTGGGGCAAAATGAAGGTTGATAAAATTCAGTTCTTTAGCTGAAGTGTTGAACAGTTGGTGTTTATATTTGTGTTAGATGTTTTTGTCAACCAAGGCTCACTTGAATTCTGTCAACTGCACCAGGACAAATCTTACTTCTTTGCTGTCCTTTGACTTGACTCGGTCAAGGTCCCCCAGTCTCATTTTTATTAAATGCCCTGTAATCTCAGACATTCTTCTCTGATCTGTCAGAAATAAGAAAGGATTTTTAGAGAAGAGGTTTTCCTTGCTGCTGAATACAAAAGAGAAGAATTAGACACACAAATTAGTGATGCTGGATTTGTAAAATTAACTTTCTTTTCAGCTCCTGTAAAAATCTTGAACGCCCAAGATCCTAAATCCTGATGGATAATTTAGGATAATTTAGTCTCAGCAGCCTTCTTGGCAAATATCAGAATCAACCTCAGGCAATACACTGAGATCAAAATCTATGGAAATTGTTTGGAGGCAGAGGTTTTCCAAACAGTAAAAATGCACAGGAGTCTCAGGAGAGATTAAAAAAAGGCAGAACAAATGAACAGAACAATATTTTAGTCAGAGAGACTGGGAAAGAGATAGAAATGGATGTTTCTCTCTTATCTGCACGGACAACAAATGCCACAGGGATGAAATAAAATCATTTGCATAGTCACGAGATGAAACCACTACAACCTCTGTAGGTTACGTGCTGACATTCCAAATAAAGCACACAAATCCCCAAAAGGTTAAACCCAACCTAAAGGTGTCCAAGCAGCCACATTTGCAGCAAACTGCCTGTTTCTTATGGAGAACACGAGGCAAAGAAAACGCTCCCAACTTTAGGAGAACTAAACTCATGAAAGAACAGACCGTCTTCTCTCTGAGCATCTTGGTTGTATCTCAGCGACCTGGAGGCATCCCACTTGTTCTGCTGCACGCTGACGCTGCTTGGGAGAAGAAAGATTGCACACAACATCACCAAAGGGGTGTTTTGATGGAGAGGGAGACACTAAAACAGGTTCTCAGGGGCTTGGGAAACGACTTACATGAAGGGAGATGCATCTCGGGAACTCGGCTGTAGGAGAAAGGAAAGCACATCGAGGGTGTTTGAAGATCAATTTAAAACTTAAGGGAGAATTCCCTGCTAATCAACCCAAGCCAAGAGCTTGGTTTCCCAGCTAGGATTTTACCTTCTCAGGTGGTTTCTCCCTTTTCTGGACACTGGGGGAAGAAAGCACTTTCTTTGGGTGCCTGGAGGATTTCTTTAATTTCTCCTTTCTCCCTGCTGATGGAAGAAACACCCGCTCACACCGGCACAGATATTTGGAATCTCTCAACTACACAGCTACAGGAGAATTTTTTTCCCCCTCTATCCCTTTACAAGCAGTGTAAATTAACAGGCTGTTTTCCTTTTCTTTGGGTTGCAGGCATGCTGATACACATTACCCAAATGCTCTTCTATCAGAAGTGAACAGGCACTCCAAGATATATTTAAAATGCAGAGTGGTTACACACAACAGCATCAATTCTTTGAATTTAAAAAGATGTGCACATAGAAGCCACATTTTTGGCCATATTAACTCAGTCAACAAGTTCTGAGTGCTATCAGACCAAATTTTCACTCAACATGTGTATTTTTTTTTAACAGACTGGCACAACTCCAATCCCTTTGAATCAAGATAAAAAGAACAAAGAAGTGCCTCTGTTCAAGTGATTCTTGGGTAGGGTGAAAAGCAGAAGCTGCCTTTTGGTTTGCCATGTTCCTGAGCCCCTTAACACATTAAAAAAATAAAAAAAAAAAAGAATCAAAAAAAAAAAGGAACAAAAATCATTTTAGATCCTACAGAGCTCATCTGCAATGCATCTTTAGCCACATTCCCCAGTCATTCCAGCATGTAACCCAAAGAATATTTTGCATATAAAAACAGTCATGTAACTACTGCCTTTTCTGTCAGCATTTATTTTGTATAATCTCATAGAAGTCATTTGGTAGTTTCCTGAGCAGCTCTGAGGACACCTCAGACATGAATAGCTGCAGCTTTCCTTGTCTGCCAGTGACTTCTGATGGCACCAAGCAGGGGGGTATAATTTGTACCTAATCACAGAGAAAAACCACAAATAAATTCAAGTAACATTAGGCATTTTAAAAAAATAAAAACTAATGTTCAGAATCTGCTCAAAGAAGACTTTTGCTGCCTGTGTCTAAAGCCCAGGGAGGAGGACTGGAGAGACTTTGTTGCACCTGGTTTCTTGCACACTTCTTCTTCATCCCCCACTTCATCCTCAGTGACCTCTGAGCCAGTGGTGTACTCCTCCTCTTCAGACAGCAGTGACTGCTGCTTCTAATCGACAGCAGGAGAGGTTAGAGGTTAAAAGTGAGGTTTGAATTTCTATGAAGTGATGGATTAAATGTGTCTTGAAGGAGCTCCCTGTCTCAGTGAGGTAACTGCGTGCATAGCTGGGTCCGAGGACACAGCTCGCAAGGGTTGAGGAAGGATTTTCAAATCTTTGCTTAAAATGCTTGGATATTTCGATTTCTGTTTCTTCCAAGTTGTCAAACATTTTAATAGGTTGCCCAGGGAAGCTGTAGAATCTCCATCTTAGGTTGGATGCGCCCCTGAGCAAAGCAGTACAGCTTGGAAGTCGAATTTAACTTGGAAGGTGGGAAGGAATACAAAGGTGACCAGGAGAGATCCCTTCCAGCCTGTATTACTGGATGATTCCAGGTTTAAAATCCAATGTATTGCTGGCTGTGCTATTTTTCTAATTAATAAGAAAAATTTCTCATGGTAGTAAATGTCTGAGCAAGCCACTTAATTACAGAACACAGGAAAATACAAGTTTACAAAGGGTTCTGCTCGGGCTTGCTGCATCCTGCAAAGAGCCTGAAACACTGAGATATTCAGTAATTAAATACGGTAATTAAATAATTGCAGTGCCCTACAAACACACACAGATCACACCAGAGCTATCTGCACTCATCATTTATTGCAAGCTGGGCTGGAATAGCTGGTTTTTGTGAACTCTTCCTGATACCTTTGGGTTTTTTTTATCTTCTATCATCACAAACTACAGGCTCCAGCACTGCAACAGATGGGCTCCCAGGGAACAGTTCCCAACACATCAGCACACAATTATGGAAATATTAACGTGATGTTTACATTGTTGGAATATGCACACATGTCTAAGGTCAGTGATAATGTGTGCCTGGGAATCCATGGGAAATGATGGAGCTTAACGAGTTCAAAAAAGTAGTGCTTCACACACAGTCTGTACTTTCTTGTAAGAGGTGTTGCTGTTCTGCAGCCTCCAAATTAAAGCAGAAGCAAGAAAATGCATTTTTCTAATTCATTAGAAAATAAGACAAAAAATCAAAGCTAGTTCTGTGCTAGTACAGAAGACCAAACAATTAAAATGATGAATAAAATGTTTTACTAACCAGCTGTAAAGCCCAGTTCTTCAGAGACAGAAACTGCAGTCACAAAGAGAGAGAAAGGGTGTAAGTCAAAGAACTAATAATAATTAGGAATTTTTTAAAAGTGAGTGGAATTCAAAAATACAAGTGTTATGTTATAATAACATCTTGGAGGGAGGCAAAAAACCACAACCAAAACAACCCCCCCAGTTACTGTTCTTTATTTATGGACCTGCAGAAGTCAGGTGGAGATCCTCAGAGACATCAGCAGACAGAAACAAGGCAGCAACTTTTAAAATACATCACGTGGCAAATATTTTAAAGCATGACTAGATCCTTAAATATCATCAGTTTAATCCCTCTGATGTACAGAAAGACAGGGCAGAGATTCTGCCTTTTCACCAACCAGGTATTTTGGCCACATGACACCCTGCAATGCTCAGCAGTAGGAGTTTAGTTTTTATTAAAAGCTGTCCAACAACTACTTCAAAGTATTTTTTTAAGAATCTTCATTGTCAGAAATAAGGGAGGGGAAAAAAAAAAAAAGTAAAAATCAGTACTCACAGCGTTGATTTCTCCAGTTTTGGGACCCCAGGGAGTGTTTGGTTCTACGAGCACATCACATTCAAGGCCTTTTTCATCACCAAGCCCAATACCAGAATCACTGGGAGAGAAAAACATAAACCAAAAATGAATATTTCTATTTCCCAGCTTCAGAATCAGTCTGTCTTTGCTCATCACAAATCAAGAGAGAAGACAGACCTCCGAGTCAGCCACGTCACATTTTGATAACAATACATTAAAATACAAAGATAGGAGTGGATGCTTTTGGAGGTTGAATGACTAAATGCCTGCTTGAAATGCAAAAGGAAAAAGCACTTGTTCTTCTCTTCCCAATTTCCAGCTAAACAAGTTATCTTTAAAAAGTCCTGTGACTCATTTTAAGATGGGAGAGAACTCAAATGGAACGAGCACACAGTGCTGAAGGCCAAGTTATTTCAGTCACAACACTACAATGTTCTTACCTATTCTCATCTTTAGTGAAAGGAACAACTATCACATCTCTGTGATGCAGCAGATCATTCAATATTTGAGTAGTCTGAGATGGCAAAGCATCCCCATCCTCATCTCCCGACGGTAACTCAACCATGTGATCCCTCACTTTGCAGCCCTGGGACACAGAAGATCAAACACCAGAGTTAACGGGAAGAACTGATGTCAGCAAGTGCAACATCAAAAGCTGAACTTTTGAACTCGTGTCCCCAGGTCCTGACAACAATTTACAACCTTTCATTTGGCAAAAGATTTCATTTTCATAAGACGCTGTAGCCCCCCTAGCCAGATATGATGCTCTGTTACAGGTGAGCTGCTCTTGAAGTACCTTTGGGAGGGTCGTGGGATTGAAATACCTTTGGGAGGGTCGTGGGATCGAACCGAAGGACTTTCTGGTTGCAACAGGGATACACTCCTGTCCCACTGGAGCCCAGAGCACTGGCTACACCTGGATAAAGAACTGCCTGGGGATGGTACTGGCAGTGGGAGAATTCAGTGCACAGGAAAGACTACATTAGGAAAACAAGAGAGAGAGAGAGAGGTGAGATTACCCGTGGAAGTCAAAATTTTGCTCTATGAAGAACATACACCAAGCTTTATTCCCATGTGTTTTCCAAACTGCTTTGATCCTTCCCTCACCCCCCAAAAGTCACCCACCACGAGCCCAAGTGAAATTGTACTGACTTGGTTACATCTTGAGCAGCTCAGCCAGTTGACAGTCCCCCAGAGGCGCCAGTAAACGTCCCTCCAAGACTTCAGTTCCTCGTGGAGGCCAATTAAATACTCATGGACTTCCCAGGTTTTGTCTCTGAGAAAAAGCCAAACATCAGGTCACACACACAGAGTCATGACTCTTGTTTTCATCCTGTCACCAGAACAGGGAGGTGGAAAAGGAGCAGAACAATATGTGTTCCACTAGTGAAACACCCTCAGCAGAGTTAGAGGATACAATGTGAGCCAATCGTGACTAAATTCAGAGCGTGACAGAAGAGCCTTTATTCTTCCACAAATCACCAATAACACTTACAGCTTGATTCATCTCAAAAACCACACACTGCAAATTTGTAAGCTAAATATCTTCTGTTTGTAAGCTAAATATCATCTTCCTATCTGCAACACAACAGTAATTGCTTAGTTTGGAGTTCAAGTTTGAAAACACAAGCAAAACCACATTTTTTGATGAGTGTACACATCTGACACCTCTAATCTTAAAATTACAGGCTTTGCTCCTTCCTAGTGATCAAATGAGACACACCTCTTCAGAATTCAAAGGAGAATATGCAGCTTGCAGTGGAGCACGTTACCTTCAGGAAGAGCAGATACAATTTCCCCCAGGTTTTAAGCCCTGGTCTGAACCATTTTTTGTTACATGGACTCCTGGTCTTGGCTAAGAGAGCAGTACTTGCAACTGGAAGTTAGTTCTAGGCACCACTAGAGGACCAGTAAATAGAAACCTATTTTTAAGTCATTAAAGATGGGCTTGGATTAGCTCCTGAGCCTGGATTCATTAGTGGCCAGGATCACTGCTCAGTAAACAAACTCAGCGTACACAAGCAGTGACGAGAACCACAGGGCAACCAACCAGAAGCCAAATAATCCTCTGAGTAACTGGAAAGCCCTGCACATTTATCTGTTGGGAACTGCAGAGCAGCTCCACAGGAAAGTAACACAATTCATCAACTTTACATGGCTAATCACCAGTGATCCTGATGGGTCAGGACAGGGTCACAAGCTGGGGTTCTATTTAGACTAATCCACACCTTGGAATAACTGCTGGGAGGTAACACTGAATAAACGTTGCTCCAGGAGCTGATCTGGGATTGTTTTGGATGTCCTGAACGAAACAGATCTGAAGAAAAAGGTCTCCTGTTATTAAATTTCCCACATCTTTCTCAAAGGGAGCATGTAAGGAGGAAGGAAACTGCAGCTGATCAGGTACTGATTTCATCAAAAGGAGGATCCAGCTGTTCACAACCCTGGATCAAACAGCCAGGATTGAATTAAACATTTGTGCCAAGTGAATCCAGGAGAGGTCCTGGAAGCTCCTCTGACAAAGACTTTGGAACAGACAAACAACTGGCAATGTTTATTTATAGCAGTCTTTAAGCAGGTTGAATATTTGATTTGACAGTGCAAAGTCGGTCCAGAAAACATTCCTTGGATTTTCTGTGCTGGCAGAGGTGGATCTACCCTTCACTAACAAACAGAAACGCAGCCTTTCATTTAATTGGTCTTCAACCACACACATCTTAAAATCCTCTGATGAAAGAATTAGCTGAGTATTTTCTATTTAAGGCAGTACAACCCAAAATAGCCCTCCCAGTAATCGTGGCTGCAGTTTTTCCAGT
The DNA here is from genome assembly GCF_022539395.1 of Myiozetetes cayanensis. Taxonomy (NCBI): domain Eukaryota; kingdom Metazoa; phylum Chordata; class Aves; order Passeriformes; family Tyrannidae; genus Myiozetetes; species Myiozetetes cayanensis. The sequence continues at coordinate 3,137,986 of NW_026087411.1, read as the reverse complement.
TCCCTTCAGCAGCAGCACTGCTGAATGAATTTGAGAAGTACATCATCATAATTATCCTCCCCTCCCCCTTTTTTTTTGCTAGAAGTCAACAAGAAGTTGACATTTTTCATACACTCTTAACATATGTATAACTCATTTTATGAGTACCTTGTAAAATCACCCAAAATCATCAAGTTGAAGAAATATTTATGTGTGTATATATATATTCACTACCTTATATGAACATAGACAATATTCCCATGTTGATCTATGTTGATTTTTCCCGGCACACAAGGAATTCTCCTCTCAGTTTCTTTAGTTATCAGCTTTTTACACAAACAACACCTAGGTTATAAAAACAAGAACAGAGAAAGAAAGACAGGAAGCACTGGAGTTAAGAGCAGGACCTCAAAACACAGGGACTGCCCTTGCAGCTGAAGCAGCAACATAAAAAGGCCATACCTGTACAATGTTGCTGCATTTCCTCTGGAATCTGGATTTACATACTCTGGATCAAACAGCCTCTCAATCTTCTTGCAGAAAAGTTTACTATTAATGACAGCAACACAGCTTTAGCCATTAGAAAAAACTGAAAACTGCTTTATGTATAGTCAGATTATTTATACTCTGATAAGTAAAGTCACTCTCAGAATCGAACTTTTAACATAATTTTCCTTTAAATTATCCTGTTCATCTCTTATTTTCACATTGATGTGAAATTCTCAGGCTGCCACCTGAGAATTCCTGAATAATTTGTCCAGGTCACACTCCCAGCGTGGCCTTTCCTTTCTTTCATCATTTTAATATAAAATTATTACGTCACACGGTGATGTTCTGCATTAAAGATACATTATATGAGGATATAAATTGTGTGTGTAGATATATATAATTTCAAACCCCACAGGCTTAGCTGTTGTGAAATATGATCCAAAAAGCTCAACAGCACTTACAGAGCAAAAATTACCTCTTAAATTTGTCTCTTTTGTCCTTCAGCTCTTCCAGCTCGTTGTGCCTGAAGAGATCAGCAATGTGTGTGACCAGATTAGCGTTGATGCAGTTCATGTTACAAGGGGTGGCTACAATGGCATTCATATTTTTGTGACAATAGTGAATACATTTTTCCACCTAGGAGAAACAGAAACATGAGTGTTAAGGAATTGCAGACAAAACTCACAGTAACTGCTTCAAGATTTTTATTTTTTTTTATTTAAGTGTGGTGTTTTGGAAAACTATTTCAGTTCAACTCAAAAATAAGAAGTCTCAGATTTGCTTCAAAGAGGCTCTGAATTAATGTGACTATCAGTTAGTTTATGTTCTCCTCCAAAATCTACAGAGCAAGCACTTCTACAAGTGTTTCATCTTCAACAAGTGGTACCTTCCAAGTGCTTGTAAAAAGAGAACCATTATATATATTTATTTATATTATTTATACCCACATTATATACAGTATTGCCTGGATCTCAATTTAAACACTTTCCTGTGGGTCCCCCCAGTGACAGGATTTTTGACAGACATTTAACAATCAGTCAGTAAATATTACTTATATAGAGCTGAAAGACCAGATCCTAAATTGCACAGGTGTTGTTGAAGGAAAAAAAAAGGGATATAAAACATAGATAATCATTTAATTCATAATCTTCTTTGATAAAACTATGAAAAGTAAGTTAGTGATGGCACTGAATAGGAAAGGTGTTGAAAGTTCCAAACTGTTCTCATTGCATCCCCTGTTAATGGAACAGCCAAAGCACAACAAACAAGCTGGTGAACAGCTGGTAATTAACTGTGCCCTCATGGCAGAGAATCAATCTTCCTAAATACTTACTAATGAATCCATCTTCAAAAACTCGGAAGAAATAAGAATTGATATGACATTTGATGGTTCTAAAAGAAAACAAAAAAAGGTTTGTTTGTTGGGTTTTTTTTTTACATCATTAATTTTTGTAATATTTATCACACCCTTCCCTCTGCACATTTAGTATCATTTTACCCATCAACCTGCCATTCCATCTTCCAATACACAGAACATTTTCCACCTTAAGAAACAAACCTTTGGCTTATCATTTAGGTGGCCAGAGTACAACTATAACAACCTGGAATTTATTAGAACTGGGAAAAGTGGCTTCACGGGGATACCATGATTAAAAAATGACACAACAAGATTAACTTCCATCTGTAGCCATCACACCCAGCTGAGATTTTAATTCACACAACCTTTGCATTGCAAGTTATATTTTAAAAAATGGTAGGAAAGGCTCATAAAAAAATCAAAAACTTGCTTCCAATCCATAAAGGCAAAGGCTCTTCTACCATTGTATCAGATTGCATGGAAATGGCAGAAAACACTGCAATTGTTGAGCAGAGGAGAAACAAAACAACCCCCAACACTCATCAGTATTTTAAAACTACCACTCTGCTGTTGGCCAGGTCTGAAGAGCCTTAATTAAAAATGCCAGATCCCCAAAATCAGAGCTCTTTGAGTGCTTCTAAGCTGGGAAAGTGCCTCAAAGCTGGAAAAGCAGAGACATCTCCTACAATCACCAGAGCACCTCTGTTGCCACACTCGCCAAACCTCAGCGTAATGGTCAGGAACAAAGAGGCCAAACCGCATCATCTCCAACCAGCACCGGCCACAACGAGCCCACCACGAACCATCTGCAGGTTTCCTATTACCTAAAGTGGGCATTTCGTTGAGCTCGGAGTCTCGGGTGTTCCTCTTGACGTATCTGATGAGCCAGTCGAAGATGTGGACGTCGCAGTGCACGGAGATGTCGACCTCCTCCCAGCGCTGCGCGTCCACCGACAGGTACTCGCCGAAGTACTTCATTTCCGACACCAGGAGGTCTCGGGGGCACACAAAATCCTCTCGGAGGTTTTTGGCTTCGTCACACACGTGGATCACCATATTTGGCCTCAAAAAAACCAAACAAAAAGCCACAAGATAAATTAGGACCTTAAGCCAGTAACATCAAATGCCAGCGATCACATTCCCCGGCTCTGGATCTGGTGGCACTAACAGGGGTTTTGTCACCAGAAGGAAAACAAATCGCAGTTATTAATATTAATATTAATCCCAGCTATTAATAGAAGCTGTTGTTGGATGGTATTGTCATGGGGAGAGGGCAGATGCATACGCTCTGGGTAATTCAATTAAGGCACAGGAGATGGAAGATTAATTATTAGTTGTAGGATACTACCTGAATTACGTGGAGAACTTGTTTGTTCTCCCTTTTTAATTTCCTTAAAATAATAAGAATAAAATAAAATATATACATACATGCCTAAGTTAATGAGGCACCGAGGACAATAGCTGCTTACAGCAGCAATTTTCATCTGTGGAAATTAAATTGGTTTATTGTATGTTAAAATGTCTATTTCTTAATATCAAAGCTGGAATCAGTAAAGGTTGTCTCTACAGAAAGTTGGTTGCTGTTGGGTTTCAACCAAACATTATTTTATGTGTATTTATGCAGGATGGAAAACAGGGATGTGATGGTATCACAGTGACACGCGTGGCTACTGGAATTCATGGTAAAATTTTTCATTTACCCCTTTTTTTCCTGTTTTTACATAGGACAAATTTACGTTCCTAGGATTTTTTTTTTCATTAAACATTCTTGAGCTTCAATCTTGTCTCTTTTAAAATCAGGTTATGTTTCCCATTCCTGCCACAGCAGAGATCAATCACCCAGAGGAACACAATGGACAGATTTATAAATATCCCTACTGCACTCAAAACTTCCCTTTTTATTAGTTGTTCTCTTTCTGGTAGCAGAAGAGCATGAGCCATTTAGACATCACTCTGTCAGTTCTACAACCCCCCAGATAACAAACCCACAGAGAACTCCTTACCCCTGGCTTTCCTCACTGCTTTCTCCACTGTTATGTACAGGACCTTTCTCAGATTCTGAAGAATTCCTGGTGGAGGTTGCACTGGGCCTTCCTTCAATGCAAGGAGAAAAGGGGCTGCATTAGAACAAAAATGCCTGACCTGCTGTTCTCCAGCACCTTGGAGACACAGCCTAAGTGTGGCTGCTATGCTGGAGCAATGGGACACAGCAAACAACCCATCTGCTGCTAAACAACCCAAATTCCTGCTCTGAATGTACTGGGAATTCACACCAGCAGCGCTGCTGGGCTGCCCAGACACTTGGCTACAAACACACATCAGTCCTGTCTCAGCACAGAGCATGGGGATTCACAGCCTGCAGCACTTCCCTCTGGGAATACAACCCATTCCTTCAGCTCTCCTTGGCTGCCCTGTGGGATGTGAGTCTTAAGACTCTGCCACATCAAACCTTCTCTTTCCAGAAGGCTTTGCTGCCAGGACATAACAACTTGAGACTAATTCCACCTCTCACCCAGAATGTTGTCAGCTTGGAAATTAAGCCCTGTCCAAACAGAAGCACAGAAGACTTTTAAGAGGTGTTTTCACCAAGTTTTTCCACACATGTGGCTCAAACATGTGGCTGATGATGTAAAACAAGGCTCAAAGAAAGCAGAGCACGAGATCTGACTAGTCCTAGATGGAGGTTATTCCAGGACCAAGGGACAGCTGCACTTCAAACAGTTTGTCTTCACAAGCAGCAAAAAGGGGATACAAAACCCAGTGAAGTCCAGGGGGTCTGGTCCCCAAATCCAGTGAGTTCTGGGGCAGGGGACAATGAAAAACTCTTCACTGGGATGATGAATCACTGCAATCTGAGACTTCAAGAATCTCACTTACAGGTCAGGAAGATTATTCTTTTTTAAACAATGGAAGGGCACACTTCTGTCTTCCCCTGATGAAAACCCATAAGGTCATTATTTTCCATGATTACACCATTCCCTCAGATTTTTTAGGAGTTCCAGAAGCATCTTCTCCCTCTTGTGTAACATAAGAGGCTGCACTCTTCTGAAGAAGATTAAAATAGACCTCTTCATCTTCTGGCTAAATAACTACAGCAGACTGACAGCAAAAGTGATATGGAACAGCAGTTGTGCCCTTCAGGAAACCAAATTATCCTTCCAGAGGCAGAAGAAACAAAACTTTCTTCAAAGATACAGCCTTGCCCAGCTAAGCCTCAGTAAGGCCAGAATAGAGGGAAGACAGTAAATAAAAGGGGAAGATTCACCTGACAGAGCCCAATAAAACCCTGGAAAGGGCTGGTGCAGCCACAGCCATCCCAGGGCAGGCAGGGCAGGTGGGAGATTGGGAATGCCAGGGAAGGTGAGAGCTTTAAAGGAAGGGACTGGGGAAATACATGGCATGAAGGAATTCTGTCTGCAAATACTGAGAAGGTTATTTTGGACACTGGGAAGTTATTTGTTAAAGGAAATAATGCTGACAATAATATGCAACACAGGTAACTTGACCACATGTTTCTTCCTGTCTTTTGTTTCCCCCCCCCGAAAAGCTTACAGATTGATTGACTTCTGAAAATTAGTAATAAATGCTCTGGGTAAAAGGCTATCCTATATGCTTGTTTACTGCCATAAAATGCATTCAGAGGGACTGAACAGCAGTTTGCCTCATAATTAGCGAGTATTAAATGAGCTTTTATAACTCAGCCAGAAGCAGAATCCAGCTCAAAATGAGCTTGGTCCCATTTGCTTTCCCTTGCTGTTACTCCTGACTACAAACAAATGCAAACAGGCCCAAAATTCTTGATCCTCACAATAAGCAAATGTGGAAAAAAATCCACTAGGAAGTAATTAATTAAGCAAAATGCGTTTACAAATAGGCTTTTCTCAAATCCCCAATTCTGAAACGTCCAAATATTAAGAAGGTGAGTTCACTCAAGCCTGTGAGAAAAAAAGATTAATTATCCTGATTTAATATCAACAAATTACTTATAAACAGAGCAAGTGACTTATCCAGAGTCACAAAGAACACAGAGAATAATCTCAGGCTAAGATCTGGGAGTAGGAAACACGACATTAGTGTACTTAACTGCATTAATGCTCATTACATGTATTACTTTGGTAAAAAGAAAACATGCACTGATTGTCTAAGGAGTTCTAGAAGCAGAGTTAGCTCATTAACTGCCTCCTGGGAAGCCACTAATCTTATAAATAGGCACCTGTGGGTGCCAGCAGCATTTATTCCACATCATGCATGTAACTACATAATTGAAAGCTGACTGGAAGCATTTTTTTTTTCAGTCTAGACCCTCCATGTACACGTTTCCGATATCACCTCTTGATTAGAGTTATTAAAAACACTTTATTCATCCCCCCCAAAGTTCAAACAGCTGGTTTTCTGCTGCCAAGAGAACAGTGAAAGCTGCAGCACTGTGAAGGACATCAGAACAGAGAATGTTTTGTTGAAGTGCTTCGCTGTGATCTTAATTTTTAACACAGAAACTGTTTATTCATTACTGAAGCAAATTTCTCATGCAACACATCGAGTCCTACAGGCACTGAAACATCTCAGTCTCTAATGAAAATGAGAGAATAACTATCACACATTTAATTACAACTTCTGACAGAAGTATTTAGGAACTCTTAACAATATTTAATTGTGATTGAATTCACAGCTAATAGGACTGGTCCTCTTCTGCCAAATGATTACTGGCACATATAATTGTCTAAGACACATTATATGTCATCACAAGACTGTCTCGCTTCAAAAATTAGCTGCATTATTCTCCAGCTCCTCCACAGCCACCTCGCCACGGAGCAGCAAGGGAAACACAGGGCTTGGAGCTGGGAGAGAAAGGTTTGGCCTGAAGGGATCACCTCCCCAGCCGCTCCCTGCAGCTTCTGCACACAACAGCCTCCAGTTATTGAATTAACGCTGCTTCACCTGCCTGCAAACGGCGGCAGCTTTGACAGCACACCCCAAAACCCCAACCAGAGGAGTCACCAGAAGGATTCGTGCCTTTTGGAAGGACGAGTTATTAAAAATACCCAAGCAAGCATCAGTTCTCAAACTAAACTCATGGCAAGTGCCTTCATGTACACGTTACACTGATAACTTAACTTTCCAAGGATGGACAACTGTTATTCCTGGGTGGACCTACCACTCAGGACAGACAAGCATGCACATATTGATTATCACCAAAGCCAATATATTTCAGAATGACCAAAAACATACCAGTTATGGTAATGGAATCCTGCCCAATAGCAGGCTCCTGAAACTCTGTCTGTGTATCGAGCAAGGAGGATTTGATGTACGTAGCTAAAGATTCCACAGGACTCCCACCAGCAGCCATCAGGGAATTATACTGGTTGTCAACAGGTGAACTTCCACTGCTTTTTAGCTCATCAAACCTTTTTGCACACTGTCACAAGATTAAATGATAGGACAATGAAGCAGGAGCTTTCAGTACATTGGTAATAACTATGACTCGAGATGGATACTGTATTTCCCATCTCCTGCATGGGAACAGTTACCGATATCAAACTTACAACGCTTCCTAATTGGTTTGTGGTATCAGGAAAGTGCAGAAATACACAGTAAAACAAGAGTTACACAATTAAACACTCCAACAGAAAGAGAAAAAATTAGATAGAACCCGTTTCAACTTTCATTTCCTTGAACACCCCGATTTCAAGCCCCGTTTACAAAATGGAAAGTTTTGAAACTTTGAATGGGGAGAGTTTGAATTCTCACTTTGTAACTAGTTCTTTTACCATAAACATGGTCAAATATCATCAGAAGTAGCTCTAGTAATTGGTTACTAATCTTTTTTTTTTTTTAAATTTTATGACCTCCACTCTGATTTGGACAAAAGTGGTGATTCCCACTGCAGTTCTCTTGACTTCCAATTCCCACTGCAGTTCTATTAACGTCCCATTCCCTATTTTGACAAACTAGAAAGTCTTTCTGTTCTGTAATTTGCACCCATACAATCACAATTATGGCTTAGGTTCAGCAGAGTCCTACACGCAGCTAATTTACACTTTCACCAGTAAATCTACTGAATTCCACAAGTGATGCTCCCGTGACACAGGTGTTGGGCTCCACTCCAGCAGCTGGTTTGATCCATTTATTTTGGGCTGATTTAACTGGCATTGCTTTGTGCCACCTGCCCCTTTGGGCCAGGGGCACACAGTGACACCCTTCTGATGTTCACGTCTCAAATTTTGTGGTGATGCCAGTCCACCATACACAACAAGTAAATGGGGACCTCTGTTTTCATGTAACTGCCTCGAAACGGGGACTCCACATATTTGAAACATTTCGCTCTTTCAAAGCAGAGTAATCAGACAATCACTAAGCAATCATATTGATTGGGGAGAGAGCTCACTGAATTGTTATTTTATTTGTTTAATGTGCATGGGACTTGTGCATACTGAGAGGTGAACAGCAGAGATGTCCCCGAGCACTTTGCCAAGCCCTTGGGAGGCAGCAACATTCCAGAGAGGCTTCTGCTCCCAATCCTTCATTTTTATGTTCTCAATCCAAGGTTACAGCAATGCTACAAATGTGAGCTGACACTCTGGATTATGTTTGCAAGGAAATTCAAGACCACTGGCTCGTTTTTCTTTCAGCTTTGCTGAATCACAAGGGCAGGAGACGTTTGCCTCTCTCAGCAAAAAGTCAAAATTATTACTAAAAATCCAAGCATTTCACCAGGAAATTCAGCAATCCGGAAAGAGAAGAGTATGGAAGTAGAAGGTTCTATTCCAATCAAAGAAGGAAAAATCCACATCTTGCAGGGTCAAGCAAGAGGCAACTGAACTCTTAACTACCTATCAGAGGTCTGGAGCTCCTACCTCCTTACAGTTGTAACAAACAAAATAGAAAGTTATGAGGTTTGCAAGTAAGGATACTAAAACCCCACATGAGGTCAGTGGGTACTGGCATCCTTTCATCAAAGTCCTAGCTATCTAATTTGAAATTGTTTTTTTTTATTCTGCTTTTTAACTTTTCATTTCCAGGAATTTTTATTCTTATTCTATACCAGTTCTAACGAAGGAAAATGCAGAATGCATTGTTTAATGTCAACATTCAGGTTCTCATAGAAACCAAAACATCTTTTTTTTAACCTACTGCTCATTGAACATTGCCAATTCTTTAGGCATAAATCACTCGAGGAACCAAAAATCCCTTAATTTCAATTTCCCTCCCTCCCCCCAAAATATTTTCTTTTCCACAAAGCATCACAAGTCGTTTTCTCAGCAAACTCACCTCTTTGGATGTATATCCTGGCACCAGCCTTGCCACACTGTCCCAGTTGATAGGCTGGGGAAACCCAATGAGGGAACACAGGATCATATCCAAAACCATTTGGTTGTTGTCATAGGGGAAGTTATTGTTTTCTGACAATCCACGGCTCATCTTTGGCTACTTAAGCCTAGAAGAGAAAGACTTGTCAGCAAGCCTCGCTGCATGGTCTGCTAAAGCTGGGTCTGTGTCACCTGCAGCACTCCGAAAATTCCCATGGGAAGTGTTTACAATCAAGTACTGAGGCTTTAGCTGACAAAATTGATGTATTCTCCAAACCTCGAGGGAGAAGCAGATGTGAAAAACAGAGATGCTTCCCAAAATCTCTGAGGCAGCCTAAGATATATTTAATCCCTGATTAGCTGGGATTATCAGTTCCAAAAACCTTCGGCTTCAAACTGAACGCCAGAACAAAGCATATATGGACAGTATTAAACACCTTTAAAAAAAAAAAAAAAATCAGCTCTCCCATTTTGAAAATTAAAGCATATTTAGGGTTGTTTTTTCTTTACCAAATAGCAACAGTAAAACACAGTAAAAGCTCCAATGACTGTTTTAGCAGGTGCTGGGAAAGAACTGCAGGCATTAATCAAGCGTTTCATGTTCAAGGAACAGCCAAAGAGCTTAGTAAGGATTCATACCTGGAAAGCCATTTGGAGCATTTCGGAAGGACCTTAAACAGATCACATAAATAAGAGAACTCAAAAGCCACACACAAATTTTTGACTGACAAAGCAAGTATTGTAGAGAAAATAACACTGGGACAGTAGTGGATTTAAGGGATCACTTGTTACTAAAAGTACACTACCCATGGATGTTTCCTTTGCATCACCCACTTTCTAAAAGAAAAGATATTTAAAACACACAAAATAGCCCTGACTTTGTTTCTGCCTCTAGGAGCTCTTCCAGCACTTGTTTTTTTTGTTTGTTTTGTTGGTAGAAACAGAAATCACGATAGCAGGTAAAGTGTAAGCTTTCAGCCTCTAAAAAGAGCAGCTGAATTAAAGCAGAAAGAAAACACCCAGAACCCACCAAGAGAATTCTTAGGTTTCCTACCAAAAAACAAACAAACAAAAAGACACGAAACAGAAGGCAATTTGACACAACAATTCTAACCAAACAAAATCTGCTGCAAAACACGTCAAACAGGGTATGTGAGCCCAAACTTTCCAGAGCCCAAACTTTCCAACCGAGAGGAGACAAAGGCAGGTCATCCCCTGCAGTCACCGTGTCCTGATTCCTCACCCTGCTGCACCTCCAAGCAGTGTCAGCGTGGTGGAGATTTCTCACTGACAGTGTGCAGACACATTGTCAGTGCCCAGGACAGCTCAGCACCGGCGGCAAAGCTCAAAGTGGTTACAAAATACAAAGCTGACTTCTTGTGCCACATCACGCAGCTGGTTTAAAAATATGGTTGCATGAGATAAGTCAGCACTGGAGCATTACAATCCCCTGGTCTCACACTGTAAAATAGGCTTAACGCGAGTAAAATTACCAGCGATGTCGATAATCCGTAAATCACCATTCGGAGGACTAGTTCTATGGGATGATTACACTGGGAAAGCAAGGAGAGAAAGGGAAAGCAGTTACTTTCCAACAATTTGGAGCCTATAACTCACAGGGAAAAATTTTGAGTGCTTCGCTGGTAACAAGTTTACTCCCCATCTCAGACCTACGAGCATGAAGCAAGCCGGGCATGAAGGGGATGACAGGTGCCCTAAAACGTGGTGACACCTTCACAGAGAATCAACTCTTGTCCTCTCAGGTATTTTTATTTCATTTGCTTACTCTGCACGTTAAAATACAGTTTTGTATACGCCTATTACTGCAAGGACAAACGAAAGAAGAGACTTAACTGCAAGCCAACAGAAGTTAAATATTTTTATTTATATTCTGGAATGGGCACAGGACTCCTCTTTGAGGTTTTACACTTGATTTTTAACATTTGCCTTTTTGGCCTTTAGGAAATCCTGTTGGAAATGCAGTTAAAGACACATGCAGGGTTCTGCCTCGTGCAAGAACTGTAAGAGCAGCAGCAAAAAGCCTGCAATAAATCATATTGTTAGGAGAGAAAGCAACTTCTACAGATTCTCTCCATTCTATTAATGCAACGAAAGCTCGAGTTAACCCTTCATCAGCTGTGGAAGTGGGAGGGGAAAAAAGCTGCAGAATTATTTAACTCTGACCAACTCATTTGAGACGCACAATATAGAAAGGATACACAAGAACAGGAATTTCTATTAATGCTCAGAATTTTAATAAATTGGTGCGGAGGATTCCTAAGAGTTAATTCATTATGCAGGAAGTTGCTTTGCATTACGGAAACGCACCGTCCCATGTAAGACCGACTTAATAAAAAATATTATTAATTAAAGCAAATAATTAATGCAAAGATGAAGAATTACTCCCCCCGTAAGAATAACCTGAGGGAAGGTGAAGATGGTGGGACGGGCACGATGTTCCTTCCACAGCCCCGAAACGCAGCGAAGTGATGCTGCAGAACGAGGAACAACAGCAACTTCGCGGCTTGCCGAAATTAAAAAATCGGAAGCTGTTCAAACGAAAACAATAAAAGCCGGTGCCAGGGTCGAGCCCCCCCTACAAGCGCAGCAGCCTCCTCGTGCGACGCCCTCAGTGCGGGCACCCCCGGCAGTCCCCCCCGGGGCGCTGTCCCAGGTTTACCTGGCGGCTCCCAGGCGCGGGGTTGGCGGGACGGGACGGGACGCGGCTCCTCCTCAGGCCGTGCCGGGGCGGCGGCTCCGCGGGGTACCGAGCGGGACGAGCGGGACTCAAGGGACTGCCGGTGCGGACCCGCCGCGCCCTCGCCCGCCGGCACCGCCCTCACGGGGAGGGCGGGACCGCCCTGAGGGGGGACGGAGGGGGGACGGTGCCCGCCAATTGGCGCCGGGAGGGCGCCGAGGCCCCGCCCCACAGCGGCGGGCGGAGCCAATGGGGGGGCGCGGGGCGCTCCCGCCCGCGGCGCGCGCCGGCCCCGCCTTTGCCGCAGTGCAGCGGCGGCCGCGGCGCCCCCTCGCGGCCCGCGCGAGGCGTCCGGTCGCCCCGGCAACGCCCCGCCCCCCCGCGCGCGGCGTCACGGTGACGTCACGGGGGTGAGGCGGCCCCGTGTCAGTCCCGTCCCGACACAACCTCGGGGGGGGGGGGGAGGGAACAAATGACGTCACAGGGCCCCTCCTGACGTAAGCATGGCACGTTAATTAAGCGAGAGCGTGTTAACCACTCTGCACTGCAAAGATAAGGAGCCTCAGCTTGAGTTTTACCCAGGGTTTCAGCTGCTCTGAATGTCCGATGCGCTATGAACTATCACAGCAATGACCAAACACTGAACTCAGAGTTAATGACACAGAACAGCCCAACAAACGGGTGTGTTCTACCAGTTACTCTGCAGAGGGTCAGACAGTCCCAATCCCATTCCTTACCCTGTGCCATCTACTGCGTCAAATATTCCCAAACATTTTAAGGTGACTTCCCTTGGGAAGCCACCTGTGCCTGCTAAAGTTTAGCACAGATCCCCTTTTCTTACGTAACAATCCTCCCCAGCCGTGCCTTGTAACTTCCCTTCCTTCTGGGTATTTTTGGAAGAATAACCAATATTAACTGTTTTCTTCCAAAAAGCCCACCCCTAAACTCTGCAGGAACACAGTGAGGGCAGAGAATGCCAAAAAAAACCAAAAAAACCACCAACCTGAAAAGTTCAGAAACAAAGGATTCCACCAATCTAGAAAAGGGTATGAAATCCAAATTCTCAAAGTCAGTCTGAAAGCTTCCCTTGGGTCTCAGGGAAAGCAGAAAATGCTCATATTATACCATCCCACAGCAATCCAGAGAATAAGGTGAAATATTGCTGGATTATGATGGCATTCAGTTATTTTTTAATTAAAACCTCTCTCCCATCTTCAATTTTACTCATTTGCTATTCTGGAGACTGTGCTTTATCAGCTACAATAACTCGAAGGTACTGGAACTATTGTTTTGCATTTTTAACTTCTAAAGCCAAAAAACTCTTAAAGAGAGCCTCTGACAGCGTAAATAATCCACGTGGTTAGTCTCAGAGTTTTGTGACTATTGTGTAATTTTGGGAATGTCAGTGGCTCCAAGCAGATAAAGATCCAGGGGTGCCTCTGTTACCAGTTAAACCAGTTACACCAGTGCATTTGCTCCAAGGAGAGATTATCCAGCTGGTTAAAGGCTGTGTTCAGCCACAGAACCCAGGAAAACCTTCACTGCAAACAGACCAGATTTGTTCTTGCTTTGTATTTATCTCAGGAGCAAATTTCACCGAGACAACAAAATTAGATCAGAACCACCTCAACAGCCCAGCTCCACACAAAGAAGAGTTTTCTGAAAGTGGGCAATTTATTAAGCTTTCCCAGACAAACAGAGCATTTTAAATTTATTATTCAGGAACCTGAACAAAGCTTTGGGCATGTGCATGTTCACGTTCTGCTTGCAGCCAGAGGACCACTCAGAAGTGGCACCTGCAGCTCACGGCGTTCAAGCAGAAAGTGGTTGATAAACAGTATCAACAAGATTAAAGGAAAAATAAACTAAAACCTTCTACAAACAAACGCTCAGAGGTCTGTTCCAGACTTCCAGGTCTGCTACAAAGAACATAAGCAGTTCCAAAGAGCAACACAAAGCTAACTTTGTATTTGCAGACCTCAAAAAAAATAAAGAAAAAAAAAAAAAAAGCTGATTGCCTAATGCAGAAGTTGAGCAATATTTCAACCTGTCTTTTCTGCTTTCCTCTTCTACACACTCCTGGTGCAGCCACACCTGCTCCTTTTACTCTTCTCCCCTTCCTAAAGTTGGGTAAGTCTCGAGCAGCCTGTCCACCAGCCTTCCTTTTCCACTCAGGGTTCATTTAGGTGCTTTTTTTCTGTAGCCTGACACATGGACAAAAACAGACAGTGAATTGCAGGACTCATTTTGTTGTTGTTTTCTTTTTTTTTTTTTTTAACCTGATACTACTTTGTGCATTAAAAAAAGAAGAAAACCAAAACCTTGAAGCACAGTATACACTTTACTTCAAGAAACTTGAATACCCCCCTGCAATCAGTACAATTAATTGGGAGTTAAATAACTAACTCAATTTCCTCGGAGCCTCCTTCTCCAATTAAAGTAATTGCAAGATTGAAAGGATTAAAATTCCTGTTGAGATTTAACAGATACAACGATGACAATTAGTGACTGGTAGGCTGAGTCAAGCTACTGTAAGGACAAGGCAGTTAAGTTTTGAAGAAATTATGTTCCTACTAGAAGAATTGTTTTCAAAACAGTATGACCTGAAAGAGAAATTAAACTCATCTTACTAAAAACCAGTAAGATTTAAACATTCCAACAAACATCATGGCACTGTCTTCTCATCTTGTTCTGAGCCAGAAAACAGGGGAAAAAAAAAAGACAGAAAACCAAAAAAATCTACTTAAATGGATACTCTAAAAAAAAAAAAAGTTTGGGGTTTATTTATTAATTTATTTAAAGACCCTTCCTCTGACTGAAATCTTTCACTGACACTAGAGAGGCTGACAGTCCATTAATTAAACCTCATGGCAGTAAATTAACTCCCTCCAGTGACACACACTGCAAACAGAACTGAACTCTTTATACTCCTTCCCCCCCCTTTTTTCCTCTCTAGATTTTACATTTCAGAATTTTTTCCGCTGTTTTCATTTCAGCAACAGATCAGATTCCCAAATATAGATAATTTTCCTCTATGCCCTGGTACACAGGGAAACATCTCAGGAACATGTTCTGGTTTAAACCTATTAAAACTAGTTTCAAGTGCCTCACTTGCCCTTTAACTCCTCTTTCCTTTATATCTGCACTTGAAAATCTAAAAAATTTTGAATAAATTATTCTAATCACCATCTCCCAATACCTGAGAACAACTCCTTAAATTCTTGCTCTATTTCTCCCCAACAGGCATTCAAAGATTACTTTAAAAATCCAAGGCTCCAGCATGATTATCAGTCTTTTCAGCCACTCCACCTCAAGAAAATTGTGCTCATTTCGGAGTTTTGTTGTGCTGAACAGACTTCTACAACCTCAAGGCCAGCAAATGCAACCGAAACATAAATACTGAAAGCTTTGCTGGCACATCATGGGTGTTGCAGATCTCTGTGGGTCAAACTGGAACTACTCAAAGGTATGTTCCCTACTTTACACTTTTGAGAACCTTTAAAATAAAAAAGCTGCTTTAATGATTAAGACAAACTTATTTAATCCACTGATGTGACCTTCAGGAGTTCAACATGTTACACATCCATACTACAAGGATAAAAGTTTTAATTATCTTTGCTTCATTTAGCAAAAAAAAAAACCCTGAAATGGTATTTCAGGACAGAATTCTCAAACACCGATATGAATAAAATACTAAATACTCTGAACAGTCTTAATATTTTTATGGCTTTTGATAAACTGGAGCCCTCCAATGTTATGGGCAGATGCAAAATTTACCACCTGAAAGGCAGCACAGAGAGTTTGTCCAACTCCAAGACCTTCACTGAGACAACTAAGCAAGAAATGTTACTTTTTCTTTGCTGCTCCAATTCCTTTCACCTTCCCCCTAACCAAAGCCTTCTTACTCCACTGAAAGGCAGGAGAGGTATTTTGACATTCATATAAAGCCAATAAGGGGCAGAAACAAGTGGAGATGCAGGTGGTGGACAGTGGATGGGCAGCTAACAGGCTAAAACACAAAATGGCCACGAGTAATGCAAAGTTAATTTACCACAGAAGGGAGTAACAACTAATAAGTGCCTGACTGCAGAATAACTTTTATTCCAATTCCTTTTAATGAATAAAACAGAACTGGTTAGAACTACTGGTGAAGCCTCACTGCTCTTCCCCTGTGAAGTCTGCTTCTCCTCCTTTCCTCACAAATCCCTTTTTTCTAAGAGCTGAGCTCTTTATGAACAGAGCCCTACTTATGGAAAGCAACTTAAAACTTAGAAGCATCCAACTGGGTCTCCTGAATCTGCTGCAATTCTCCCACCTTCCAGAGGGAAACAATGTGCCAATTACTGTTGCATGGCCCTCAGTGTGCAGCTCTGGAGGACACCTCACAAAAATCCATCTTCCCTTTGCACATCCACTGAAGAGGCCTCCTGTCAAGCCAGTACTCTAATGGGGTCTGAGTGATAACCCCTCATTTCACCAACAGTTTGTCTCCTTAATAGGGGCAGTCCCTGTTGTTTTCCTTTGTTTGCTTTGTACTAAATGCCTCGACTCTCCTTATCTCAAGATCTCAGGAGTCGCTGCCAGGTGTTTGGATTGAAACACTAAGGTACAGCCTCAGGTGGGTCAAAAATAAATCCTACAGATTGGAGCAATCATTTCTCCACCCCTTCACCAGCCAGTAGCAGCAATCACTGGTGCAGCCCCATCAGTGTTCCACTACAAACCAGATTTTCCAACAGAGCCTAAAGTTGCATCAGGAAAGCACAGTTCAGTTGCTTTGTTGATCAAAGTGCATCAGAGTTCCTGTTTCTCTCCACTGCCGCCAGTGGGGTCGGGTGCCACGGGAACTTTACTACTTCCAGCAAAAACAGTTTCAAAAGCAGCTTCCTGCTCCTCTAAAGTCACAGCAGCAGTGGCTCCTCTACCAGGTGTGCTGGGGAAGGCTGGACGCTGCTCAGCAATCTTTTCCAGGTCCACCGTTCTCCTACCTCTTCTTTTGCCCAGGATTTTGATGTAATTAGCTGGCACAAGTCCCGTTGTTTGGCCATCGTAACTGGCCAGGAGCCAACCACGGATTTTGGGTTGTTGTTCTGAAGGGGAAAACGCAAAAGCATCAAGTTGCGAAACAATTCAACAACACTGAACAAAACTACTCAGTAGGTTTTATTACAACGCAAATAATAACTTAGTGGTGGTGGGGGAATCAAATAAGGTGGTTTTGGTTTTTTAGTTTTAACTTTCAGGCTTTAACACTATAACTTCACCATGATTAGAAAATAAACAGAAATAAATAGAAAAATACATTAGAAAAAAATAAAAATTAAAAGTTTACCTTTGGGTGCTAATTTTAGCATGTCACCAGCACGGAAAGAAATTTCTTCTTCTGAGAGAGCATTGAAATCATATTCTGCTCTTCCAACTACATGGTCATCTTCTCCACTAGCCCAGTTACTGGACACTGTTTGCAAACATACATTAAAAGTTTATCTGCTTTGAATTACAAAGTTTGGTGCGTCTTTTTAAAAGGAAAATGAAGAAAACACTTTCACTTCCTCGCTAAAACTTTTCCAGCAGAGAACTGACAGGACTAACAAGCAAAGCATGACTTGTTGAGTTAATCCAAGCAACACACCCCACCTAATAGAAAGGAACCATGATTTTGGAATCACACAAATCTTAAATACAATCCTAACTCAACAACAGGCTGTCACTTGTATCACACGTCTAAAATCCAGCACTGTGCCCCAGTTATCTATTAACTGCTATTACTGTTGTGTAGATTAATCACCACACACACAACAGCGAAAGGAACAAGGAACTCTCGTGCTGCAGCTCATCTTTACCTGTTTCTTCATTACTGTATGTAGAAAGCAGCTTCCAAATCAGGTAGGGCCCTCCCATTATAACAGCAAAGAACAGGAAAATGGGCCAGGACTTTGCAGAGTTTCCCATCTTGTCTTCAAGGCCAACACGAGCCACTTTGCCCTCACTTTCAGCCCACAAATCCTCGTTCTCAGAGCTGCTCCTCAGCCCCAGCAGCCGCCGCAGCCGTTGGTACAGGTACCTTATAGTTCTGACCAGAGCAAAAGCCGAAAACACCTTGGTGAAGTGGACCTTGAGGCGGGAGAAGTGGTTGGCCACGTCCAGCACGGCCCTGAAGCTGTTGTAGACGGCCGAGAAGGTGGCATCCATCATCATGCTGACCGAGGCGAAGGCGTGCACGATGCTCTCGATGGACTGGAAGGCCCCCCTGCTGCTCTCCTCGGCCTGCTGCACGAACCTGCTGGGGGGGAGGCTGTCGGCACAGAAGCGGTTGTAGCCCAGCCCGCCGTACCCGTAGCTGTAAGGGCTGTAGCTTCCATAGAAAGAGGTTCCGTACGAGCCGTAGCCCGGAGAGAAGGAGCTGCCGTAAGCCGGCCTGAAGGTGCTCAGGCTGCTGCTTCCCGTTTGCTGCGACGGCCGCGGCAAAATGGGGGGAGGTATCCGTGCCACGGCGGGTTGGCCGGGCCTGGTCAGCATGTTGTCACCCAAGTCGGCAGACCTAAAAAAAAAACCAAATTCAAATGAGCAAGATCAGTACCCAAAGCTGAGATCTGTCATTTCCCCAGGGTCCTTGGCTAACTCCATAAATGCCACGGTGTGTTCGCTGGGGGTGGAGGGCTGGGAGCCAAACACTCAGTGCTTCGTACGACGTTGGTTGGAAGTTAAAAATCCTGTCAGGAAATACAGGTCCTTCAGGGGAACAAAACCCACAATGAGATGCTCACTGTAAACATGAGACTGGGATGTACACACTGAAAAACCCTATTTATTAATTTATACATACACGAAATTCACTTTCTACATCCACCAAAGCTGCTGCTGTAACACCCAGCTCCTTCTTCTGCACACCAAAGTCTCTCATGGGCCCCACCAAGAATATTTAGGAACTCCCCCCCCCCCCCCCCCAAAAAAAAAGCTTTATTTCCAACACCACAATAAGCCAATGATACAGCAGGAAGAAGTTCGAGAGCATCTTTGAATCCACCCTTAAAGGGTGGTACGACCTAATTGAGAATCCAAGCAATTATGCAACAACCTGTGCGAGGGCTTTGGGCCTCCCAGTTTCCCCCTTTGCCCAAAATACCTCATTACCTTTGTGCAGATTATAAAGGGATTGAATCTACTACCGATTATTGATAATGAATTTACTGCTGTTGATAGAAAAAGGTCTTATGAGTCCATCATTTATATTTAATTTAGTAAACTTTTTTTCCTTTGTATGCTCATAAGTTCAAGTTATTTCATCATAATAAGACCCTGCAAGTACTTGACTGGCATTTGAATTCACTCAAGCAGCTTTTTGCCCAACTTCTGGACAAAAAATAACCATATATTATCACCCTAAAAGTCAAACATTTTTGTTATTTCCCATGTTTACTGTCTCATCCCGTGACTTCCCACTTCTGTAGTCCATTAAATTCACAGGGAAAAAAAAAAAAAAAGGCAGAACGAAAAAAAGCCACGTTGGAATTGCTATTTACCAGTTAAAAACGGGAGCAAAACTAAGTCATTATCACAGCAAAGAGACAAACTGTAACTCAGTAAGTCACCCTACAGTCCCCAGCTCAACAGTCAGCTTGGGACACCTCACTTTAAAGGTGCCTGAAGCCATTTAAAGCGGGGTAGATAAACCCAGCGAGAAAAATTAACATTTAATTGCTCGCTCAGCAAACAGAGAGCGCAGCGAAGCGTCCGTGCAATGTTCAGCGCTGGGCCAACCTTTTGCCCAGTTTCAGCCCTAATTGCAAAAGAAAAACAAGTCGGATCTTCAGCCACCAGGCGAGCTTTCCTTGCCTGCCGATACAAAAAGGAGCTCACAGACACTTTGTGTCCATCCTGCTCCAGGAGCAGCCGGGATTTCCCAGGAGAGCTCCCTCACCCCACAGACTGTCACACGCACCGATCTTTTCCGAGACCTGGGGTGACACTCAGCTCCCGGAGCTCGCACAGCCACACAACCCCAGAGAACGGACACCCTGAGCACTCCTGCCCACACCTTCACCTTCACCTTCCCCACACGGGACCCTCCCGGAGCCCCCTCACGGAGCGGGACCCCCCGCGCCGCCCGCCCCGACCGACCCCGGCCGGGCCCGACCTTTGAGCCCGCCCCAGGGCAGCGGGCCCGGCCGCCCCGAGCGGGCGAACACCCGTCCCCACCGCGGCGGGGACCCCCGGGCAGGGACGCCCGCACTCACTGGAAGGCGGGCGCGGTGCCCGCCAGGCGCCGGGACTCCCAGGGCTTGGGCGGCGGCGTCGCCGCCATCGCGCCCGCTCGCCTCCCCTTCGGGCGCGCTCGGCTGCGCTTCGGCCGCGCTCGGCTCCGCTTCGGCTCCGCTTCGGGCTCGCTCGGCTCAGCTTCGGCCGCGCTCGGCTCCGCTTCGATCTCGGTCGGCCCCTCTCGGTAGGGCCCGCCCGCCGCCAGGCGTCAGGCGGGAGCGCCGAGCTGCTCGCCCAGCCGCCCCGCGGGCACGGCGCCCCCGCCGCGCCGGCCGAGCGATGCGTTCTGCGGCGCAGCTGAGCGAGCCTGTGCCGGGCCGCGGAGCGAGGGGTGAGCGAGGGGAGAGGGGACCGGGAATGGGAATGGGGATAAGGATGGGGATGGGGATGGGGATCGGGATGGGAATGGAAACGGGAACGGTGCCTCGGGCCTGCGAGGAGGTCGGCCATGTGTTGAGCGGGCCCCGTTTGTCCTCATCTCTCCGTCTCAGCCCGCGCGCGGCGCCTCAGTGTGTGGGGTAATGGGGTCCCCTCAGCCCTGAGGGCTCGGGGGTCCCGATGTCCCCACAATCCTGAGGGCTCAGGGGTCCCGATCTCCCCACAGTCCTGAGGGCTCGGGGGTCCCGATCTCTCCCGAATCCTGAGGGCTCGGGGGTCCCGATGTCCCCACAATCCTGAGGGCTCGGGGGTCCCGATCTCCCCCGAATCCTGAGGGCTCGGGGGTCCCGATCTCCCCACAATCCTGAGGGCTCGGGGGTCCCGATCTCCCCACAATCCTGAGGGCTCGGGGGTCCCGATCTTCCCACAATCCTGAGGGCTCGGGCTGGAATAGGGGTACTGAGCTCCCCTCTCTCAGAAATGCTCTGAGGGTGCTGAGCTCCCTCTCCCAGCCCTCAGATGTTGGGCCGTGCTGGAGGTCCCGAAACTCCCCCCCCAGATTCCATCTCCTTCCCCCTCCTCCTTGCCCCAAAACACCCCCGATATTGCCACATTTTTCCCAGTATGGCAAACAGTGCCAATATTTAACTGTCGTAAAGGTGAACTGGCAGTTTTGCCCACTGAGCACCTCACTGGGAATCTCTCGTTGTCCGTATTTTTCAAAAAACCCAGAGAGTTCTATCCCATTATTGAATTTTGGCCAAAGAATTCGGCGTGTTCTGAAGGGCACAAAGAATGGCGGGAAACCGAATTAGCCAGAATATTTTAGGGAGGGGAAAAAAAGCACTATGAGATCTCTCACAAAAACATGAGTCCTGTGTTGGGATGGGAAATGAGAAATCTTTAAAAATTGCAGGGACTAATGGATAGAAAAGACCCTTCCTCTAGGGCTTTTGTGGCAAAAGGGGCTGGCGTGTGTTGTTTGGGGCTTTCCTGTGATTTTAGCACTGATTTTTTAGTCTGTGCTAATTTTTGGGAGGAATTTCCATTTTGGGTTGGGCTTAAGATGTCTTAGATCTGCCCTCCTTCATTCAGTAGAGATTAACATGTCATGTAATGCACTTTATCCAAAATAAAACTGGGCAAAAGCTCAGCATTCCCTTATCAGAACTCCTGAGTTCAGGTTTTTCTAGGAAAACCCTTGGAAGTACAGAAGTACAGAAGCTTTCCCCCCAGTTCAGTGGTGGTTTGGGGCTGGTCTTCCACTTCTCCTGTGCCTGTGATTTAAAACAAACACATATCCTGAACTTTCTCTAGAGGACAAAAAAAACCCAAACACCCACAATTATTTTAAATGCAGCTAAATTGCCGAATTGTGTTTGTTCTAAGCTTTATCTTTTTTCCTTTTCTTTTTTCAATTTTAGGATTCCCCAGCATGTCTTCACTAACAGAGAAGGACAGACCAATTGTTCAGCTCTTACTCAGCGCTGGCACCTGCCCACGATGCGTTTTGAGGTTCTGCTGTGTGGGATCACAGACCCTTTACAGGCATCCAGACAAGGTTTGGCCTTTGTATTCCCTGCTTGGAAAGTGGGAGCACACGGATGCAGTGTCCTTTCCACTCCCCTGGAGTGCTCCAAACATTTTTACCTCATAATTGCTTCTTCCTTCAGGGACATGCAGGTTCTTCTCCCTCCTCAGCAGCACGTCCTTCTTAAGTTTGAAGTTTTGAAGTTCTTGTTCTGTGTATGTAATTTCACCTCCAACCTGTATCTGGTCTTATTTTCTTTTTATGCCATACTAAGCAGCTCTTTTCCTGGGCTAATGGAGCTGGAGAAATTAAATTATCTAAACGACCAGAAGGCACTAAATGTCTATTTTCATGGAATAGCAATGAGGCAAAAATAAACGTGTTTCTGCAAGCCAGGTCTGGAAAATGTTTTCCTTCTTGGATGGTAAATAAGTCCGTTGAGCAGCAGTTTCTCTGGAAATCTCTATTTTGAGAAAAATGCAGCTTGGAGCTGTTTAATTGTGCCTTCGAGGTGTCTTTGGGAGTAAATTCCAAGTTGTTAATTACGTAAACTCAGGCTCAGCTGGAATGCTCGGCACTGCTTTATGGAATGGTGTTTGTGGAAGAGATACAAACAACAGCATGATTCCTGTGTTTGTGTTAGGATTTGATGAAGGATTTGCAAGACTTCCTGAAGAAGACTGGAGGAGAAGAAGGCACAGCTGGTTTGGACGTGGTTGACCCCCCTTGCAAGAGGATCAGACTCGAAGGCACCGCCGAAAGTCCGGAGGATCCGAACCAGAACGGAGCCCTCGCGCAGATTCCCGCGGTGACCGGCGGGAACGCTGCGGTGGAGAGCTCTGCTGGGAGGGTTTGCAACGTGTGCTTGGGAATTCTTCAGGAGTTCTGCGAGCCTGACTTCGTTAAAAAGGTAAATCCCTGTTCTAGGTCTTTTGGGGTCCTTTTTCTGGAGCTTGTTGGGAGCCCACAGTGTAGAGCTGGTGATTAAAACCCCAGGTAATTTTGTTTTATTTTTTTCTTTTTTTTTTTTAAAAGGTGTGTTTTCTCTTTCTGTTGAAAGAAAGAAAACAGAAGACAACCCAGAAAACATTTACCTATTTGGAGTATTTGAAGTGTAGGTGGGTGGCACTATCCCACTCCACCCTGCTCCTGGGCAGTGTTTGCACACCTGTGTTGGCACCAGATTTTGCCCAGGCTTTGTCACAGTGCCACTTTTTAAAAAAAAACAGCAGTGCAGGTGCAATGGAATGACTGCAGGGAGCACACTTCTCCAAGAAAAGGATTAACTCATTCATGGTTATGTGAATTTAGGGGGTAACCTGAGGTTCCAAGGAAAACCTCAGTGTAAATAGGCAACCTCTCTTCACTTTTTTTTATGTGACAGGAAAACAAGGAGGCATCAGCTGCTGTTCTCTTAACTCCATGTTTCTAATACAGCATGAACCCTGTCTTTATGAAGGAATAATATTTAGAGAGCCACAGAGGAAGAAGATGTTCTGGTGATACAACAGATTGTGGGTGTAATAGAGAAAATGAGAGTTAGGAGAAACATCAATCTCTGAGCACTCAGACTGCTCATGTGACAAACTGAAATATCGGCCAGAAAACTCCCACTTGCATTTGAGATGCTTAACAGGGTTTTAATAGGAAAGAATGTGGTTCAATAGCATGAATGGGTCTAAAAATGGGACTGAACAGAGAGCAGAGTGTATGGTTTGTGTTGTTGCAGTGCATTATGTTTCTTTTTTGGTTTTATGTTTCTTTTTTGTTTCATTTATGTTTCTTTTTTTGGGGGCAGAATATGTATCTTTGTACAGAAACACTTGTTTCAGAGTTCCTCTCTGCAGTAGCAATGGGAGATCTGGCAGCCCTTCTTGTTAGGGCACTGCAAAACCAAAAAAAACCTTGCATATTTTATATGTAGAGATGCTGACTTCCCCTTGAAAGCCCAGAATTCCTCTCTGACATTCCCTGGAATCACTGACATTTTGGAGGACTTCTCCACGTGTGTCGGCATCTCGCCGTCAGCATTCACCGGCCCACTTTAAAGTGTGAGATGTGTGTTTGGAGTCCTGCTTTATTTCCAGTGCCAAATACAATTTTTCACAAGGAATTAATGCTGTGGATACCTGTTTGTTCCTGTCTTATCCCAGGATCTTAGGCATTTTTATTGGCCTAGGATTAATTTATCACTGCCACGAGGGAAGATGCTCAGAGTCGGCTGTTCTTGTCTTTTGGTCCCTGTGGTGTAGATTGTTGGACAAAGATTTCAATATACAATTGGTCTTGGCTTTAAAATAGTGAATTTGGTTATTTCATAGCCATAGGGATACAGCTGATTAGTAACTTTTCTTCTTAACAGAACAAAAAAGCTTATATTTCACTGAGTGATTAGTGATTACTCTGGTTTGGATGTTCAGCACCTCAGTGTGTGTTAACATGAATTAACAGGGACTGAATAAAGAATATCAACTCAGTGCCATTGCTGTGGTTTAATATTAAACTCCTCCTCTTCCAGGTGTGCCAAAAAGTGAATTCTGCTGACTACCAGTTCACTAGTTTTGTGTTTTCTGTGTCACTCCCCCCCCAGCTCTCTGTTAGGGAGGTAAGTAACTTAAATAACTTCAACACATATTAAACAAAATAACTGTGCAACTGCACAAGCTGGAGGTGGTTTGATTTTTAATTGTTGCTGTTTAAAAAAAAAAAACCAAACCCACATGCTGGAAGTGAAATCTGCTCTCCCCTTCCTTGTGGGTGAGTTTTATTTTAATTAACAAAGGGTCTGAGTCACTTTGGTTTCCAGTTAGCCCAGGAGTAACTCTGCAGCTGAAATCCTACAAGGAGTTTGTTCAAACCCTCAGTGTGTTGTTCCCTTTGGATGCCAGCCCTGCTTTGTGGATCTTCCAGAGGTGGAACTGCACAGGTGGTGCCTTTCCTGAAAGAAATGGTAATTGGTAGTGCAGGATACACATGGAGGAATTTCAGGATGAACTTGAAGTGTTCAGCATTTTAAATGATGGGAAAATACGCATTTTATTGATCACCTGGCTTGGGCATTGTTGGAAGTCTAGATTTGTAAATCTAAAGCTGTAAAACTACTGATTTTTATGGCAATTTGAATCAAACTGTTGACATTTCATTCATTTAATTACAGTGGGCAGTGATAATATGGAAGAGTGTATACCCTGGTAATTTCTTTAAATTGAGGGATAATACTAAGCATAATATAACTTAATCAATAAAGCACCAATTCTTGCTTAGTTGTGAGATGTTTTACAACGTTCCCCTGCTCTCTGCTATGAAATGATGCAAAAATAGTGTTCTAAAGGGTAACATGTAAATTTTTATGATAGATGCAAGATGTGACAGAAGCTTCAGTGGACATGGCAGAAAGAAATGTAGATGGTCTTGGATTTATACATAAACCTGTGATGGGGTGTCTTCTGATCCCACACAGTTTGATTGTTAAATAATCTACTACACTTTTAGTGGTCATTTGTGCTGTGAGTTCTGGCATGCTGGGCAAATGCCAGTGTGACAGCAATCATGTATTCTACTCCTAAGTCTTCTTGAGCATCAGATTCTCTACTTCTCATCTTCAGCCGAGCATAATTGGTGCTTTTGCTTCGGCTGCCAGCGCGTCTGGCACGTGGTGTTTGCCAGGAAGCCTCGGTAGAGGGTGGTGTTGCACCGCAGTTCAGGTGAGGGATGTTCTCCCACCCTCCTTGTGCTCAAGCAAACCTTCACTCCTAACAGAGCCCGGGACAGCCATGGGAATAAAAGTTGTGCTGTGGGGCCAGGAATGAAGAGGTGGAGTGAAATGAGTGAGTGGGAAGCTCCCAAACCACGTCTGTTCCCTTTGGAAGCGGTTTGGGTTCGGCTGGGAGATGGTTTGCGTTAGGGAGTTCCTGCTGGCCCTTCCATTCCGTCCCTTCGGTCTTGCCAAGGGCTGATCCAGCTTTTTGTGTGCTCCAGCTGCAGGGGTGGGAGTGGGTGATGGTGGAGGAAGAATTTTAAAAATCGTGGGGGTTTATTTACCACCTGTCTATCACTTAAAAATAATTGATAAAAAAAAAATTGGTACAAACAGTCCCTGTTCTACAGTTACAGAAAAGCAGCAATGTAATATGTCCAAATGCCTGAAAATATCAAAATCAAGTATCAAAATATCTCTAAGTGCTCTGTGTTGAAAAGAGGTCTTATGTTAAATCCTGCTTTTAATTCTTGGAAGTGCTCTGTGCAAGAACATGTGGAATCTTATCCTAAAAGGACACCCAAAGACAACCTCCCTCCCACGGCCCTTTGTGACACAGAGGTTTTCTCCAACACCTTCTTAACACAAAAAAAAAAAAAAAAAATCAGAAACTCCCTTTTAATATTACCTCCAGCTCATTTAGTGATAAGAGTTGTCATCCTGCCAAGTATAAAATGTACTGGAGGAGCTGAAGAAGAGCAGGGCATAAAATTTCCATTTGCCCAGTGTTTGTGTCGGGGATGCACAGAAGCCTCTTTCCACAGCAGGATGTTTGATTGGAATAAATCAGAAATGCAGGAGTCCCAGGTTTATGCCAGGCAGCTCTGTTAGAATACGAAGTGAGTGGTGCCCTTCAGAAGGGTGACTGAGCTCTGCGTGCTGCCTCAGTCCTGATCCCTCATCCCGGTGCTCGCTCCAAGGACGTGGATGCAAATAACATCTGCAGCCGTCGCTCCCTGTAGGACCGGCTGTTCCTCAGCCTGGAATTCCCCATCTCCGAGCTCTTTCCTAATAAAGTGGAACAATGCCAGGGCTGGGATTGCACGGGGGTATCTCAACTGTTGCCACCCTGATCCCTCAGCCAGCAGCACAAGGATATCCTGCAGCTTGGAATCAACACGGTGCCCGAGCTCCTGCATTTCTGGGATGCATTTGCTGCTCAGCATTGCCCTGCAGGCTCGAGCTCTGTAATGAGCATTTGGCATTTTCAAACCTCTCCACAAACATGAAGTAATTAGGAAGTAGAGGGATCTGATCCCCTGCTTCACCTGCAGCTGGGACAGAGTGGAGGGGTTTTGGAATTTGGGATCTTCTGGCCCCTGTGCTCACAGTACCCTCATCTGTTGTTTCCTCTTAATTGAAAGGGGAAACGAATTCCTTTAATTCTCTTTCAGCTTGGAAGTCAAGAGAGGGGAGGTGAAATTTGACCCGTGGTCTCATTTTTTGGCTATGTTGTAGCTGTACCCCTGGAAAACAAGGAAAAGGAGTGAGATGAGCCACCCCACTGAGTACCAAACCTGCTCTAAGTCAAGGCGTGGCAGAGCTTTTCAAACTACCCATTTCCAGGCCCTGCTCTGGGGTCCTCAAATTCTCCAGTTCTGGAGTTACCTTCAAGGAATTTGGATGGGAAGCTATTTTTGTTTGTGATTTTATCTGGGTTCTTATGCAAACAAGAGGACAATGTACTGCAAGTGAATCAGCCTTACTCACACTGTCTGCAGCTGCTGGGTGATGAATCACTGCACTGGAGCAAGCACGGTTCCCTCAGTGCAACTGCATTTGGGGGTTTGTGTACCACGGATCTAACAGAGTTCACGTCCTTTCCTCTCTTTTTAGGGTCCTCTTTTTAGGGTTCCTTCGTCATTTTAGACGTAGCAAAGGAAGGATAAGAGATTTTTGGGGTTGTTTATTTTGACTGAGCTCCTCTGTCAGCGTGTAAAAGAGATCCATGGTGTGGTTCCTTCCGTTGTTGGTGCTTCACTGTAGGAAGTTTTGAGGGGAGTTTTTCTCTTTTTATTAATTGCTTCTTATTAATTGTTGGTGAGCTGGAGTGTTTGTACTGAAAGCTCCCTCTGATTTCTGGAATTATTCCTTCGGTCCCTCAGCTTTCCCATGTTCAGCCTGGTCTCCTAAACTGAGGGGAGTGCTTTAAATAAGGGGGCAACTCTCAGGGAAAGGCTTTGTGATTCCTGTAAGACCAATTATGTCTTTTATTTCGTGGTTTTTATAATGGATGATAACTGAATTTAGGGGTTTATTAATTTATATGTCAATCACTTTTCACATACCATTCACTTAGATAATTTTTTTTTGCATTTTCTCTGCATGGTAGATAACTAATTACTCAAGCTGACACTCTTTTTCAAGATGTAATGTTTTCTAGATACAAATTTGTATACTTATATCTAGATATAAATCCATTTAGATTTCTATCTATATATAAATATATCTCTATATAAATATTTCAGTTATTACATTTTGTTTTGTATAATATTTTATTGTGCCTCTATATGGTATGATTTATTAATTATACAGATGTAAATTTTTATCTCAATATAAATATAGATATAAATAGATAAAAATCTTTTCTAGATACAACGTTTTTCTAGATATAAAGCAAATTCCAAAGTATTTAATAAAGCCTGATCTTTGGGGTTTTTAAAGCCAGGTAGGATTTGAGGTGAAGAGCAAAGTGATGTCTTACAACTAAAACAAACCCCTATTCCATCTTTCCACTTCTGAAGCAAAAGCCACATTAAATTCTCAATACTTCCCTTTTGTCCCGAGTTTTTTTAAACAGTTTTCCTCCTCAGATTGTTGGGAGTTTTGAGCCTTAATTTCACTGGCTTTTCTTTGTTTTCTCTCTTCTCCCTGGGCATGGCTGTGACTCCAGAGAGCTGCTTGGCTGGGGGTGAAGCAGGAGATGAGGTGAGTGATGAAGTTCACAATTAGGAGGTGCTGTCATTTTATTCTTTTTTTTTTAATTATTAATTCATTTTTTATCATCCTTCCTCTTGCTGGCTGGCAAGAACTCTTTCTACAGACACCATTTCTGTGTATAAATAATGAGCAGCCAAGAAGTGTTTTATTTAAGTTCCTCTTGAAATGTTCTCTGTGTTGTATCTACCTTGGACAGACCCCTGTGCAAGTTATTATTTCTTTGTGATTCAGGAATCTGGGCCTGTCCTTGGCAAAGGATGACGTTGTTCAGCTGAAGGAAGCTTATAAGTGGATTATCCACCCCCAGTTGGCAGAAGAGTTGGGTGTTCCTGCTGATGGAAAGGTCTTGTAGAAATAAAAATCACATTTTTCTCTCTCTTTTTTTTTTTTCATGTATGTGTATGTATATATATTTATACACTTATACACGTGGGGGGAATAAAAATATATCTTTTTTCCTTATTAACAGAGAATAAAGTTGCACTGCTCTTATAATCACTGTAGGGAGAAAAAGGGGGGATATTCTTTTAACCAGAGATCTCCAAGTCAGTCCTGAGGGAACACCTGCAACACCCCTGAGTAGAAATGTTTTTTCAAACTGTTTGCAACTTGCAGATTCTGACTAATAATCTGTAAAATGTTTCTGAAATACCTTGACTGAACACCAAGCTGAGATCTGCCAGACAAATTCAGAAGCACCTTCATCCTGAATGTAAAATTTCTGTAAATGGGGCTGAAATTCCTGCTGTGGGGACAAGGCAGGCTGCAGGTTTTACTTGTCACCGGCCACAGCACTGGATTCTCAATATCCTTAGCCTTTGTGTTGATTTGCCTGCTTGCATAATAATTACAGATTGCCTTTTCCCAGGAGTGCCAATTGAAAGCATCCCTTCTGTCTCAGTGAATCAAAAAATCACCCCCTTCCTCTGAAGATGATCCAAGAAGAAACAAACTTCTCACCTCCCAACTTAGGCAAAGCTCCCCAACACTTGGGCCCTGAGCCACTCCAGACATCCCCGTGCCATAAAAGTTGCTTTTCCAGGGCTCTTTATCCACGAGGCACTTGAATATTCGTGCAATCTTTTCAACAGCCCCCTTGAGGCGCTCCGGGGTCTGAATAACAGAGCTAATGAGTGTTGTTTGCCCAAGGCCAAGGAGGGAATTGGGGGTAGAGCTGAGATTACACCGGAGTTCCTGGGCCAGCTGTCAATCCACGCTGCCTTTCCCTGCCCCAAGGCCAGCCGGGCATTGCACGGGAGGCCCCTGACAAAGTTTTTACTGCGGTGACCTCAGGGTTTTTATCTTTATTCCAGGCTCTCCCAGGAGGTGTGTGGGGTTTGGTGACCATAACAGGCTTGGAGCACGGGCTGTCCCTGACTCAGCCCCGCTGTGAGGGTGTGCAGGTCACTCCTGCCTGGGAAGGGCTCTCAGGCAATCTTTGGTGACTTCACAAATGCAAATGCTCTTGTGGCAAACAGCAGTCTGGAAGTGTTTAGATGGAGAATAAATGGGTCATTATCTCTTTTGTCTCTCTCTCTTTACCGTTTTCCTTTTTTTGTGTGTGTGCGTGAGAATATCCTCCCTGTTTATTAAAAAAACCCCACAATTACCGCCTTCTCCTTCTTTATTTTCTTTTTTTTTTTTTTTTTTTTTTTAATTTAGAGTCTGTTTGAAGTCAGCGTGGTCTTTGCTCACCCAGAAACCGACGAGGAGTGCCGTTTCCTGTAAGTTTGATATAAATAACAAAAGATCTTTATCTAAACATTGTGCAACATCGTTGGTTTGGATTTGTTGCAGATGCAGGTGTTTATAAACTAGGACGGGAGCCTGCATCTAAACTTCCTCGTGCCCACAGAAAGTTGCAGAGCCTGAAGTTCCATCATCCCTGGTTGATTCAGTGCTCTGGTGCCAATAAACAAAATCACCCAGGATTTTGGTTGGAACTGGAAGGAGAACGTTCAGACAAGTTGTCCAGTTTTCAGCCCTTTCCAGTGTCATTCCCTGGATCCTTTAAAAAAAAAATAAATTCAAATTCAGTTCTCTTGTAGGAGATACAGGTGGGAGGGAAGGCTTGGAAATGTGTTCATCCAACTTAGCTGGTTGATGAAAACAAACAGAAGTTTTTGGCCTGGCCCTGCAGGGCATCTGCTGTACATCAAGAAGCAAAATATTTCTGTGAACTGAGCTGCCATTTAATCTGATTTCTCAAAATCTGTAGTATATTGTGGATAATTAGGTTCAACTCTTCCTGTTTGCTGATGCTTCCTGGAAAAGCTCAGTTTAACTCAGTTAAGTTGCCCCTGCTGCAGCTTAAACCTGAGCACACAAAGAGGTTTGGCAGAGATGCCTCTGTTGAACAGTGAATTCATTTCTTGAGACCTGAGATTCCTTTTGCAGCCTCTACATCTTCTACTGTAGGCCCAAACTACAGTTCTAAATACTGACACCTGCAACCCTGGAAATACTGAAGTGTTTCTGGATCCTGCACCCTTTTATTCTTATTTATTTAGTTTTACTCCACCAGTTCTTGTTTTCTGCAGTGCTTTTCCTTCCTCTGAAACCTCTCCACTCCTATTTCCAGCTCATCCTTCCATGGAGCAATTTATGGTACCAGTGTTAGTGGGACAGCTGGACAGGTGAAAGCTGTAAGGAAGCTCCATTCCACATTCCAGTTACTCGGGTTTCTTCCCTGTGACCCGACAATATCCCTTTATTTGCCTTCTCTTTGTAGGATACTTAAACAGCAATTAAGGTTTGAGACACTTTTCCTGAAGTAACAGCACTGTTAATTTAATTACAGAGCCATTTCTGAGGTGTCAAGGCATCCTGTAAATGTGAGAGGCTGGCTCTGGGCATGCTCTGAGGAGTAAATATGGGAAATTTGGCAATTGTCACAGGAGCAGTGACACTCATGGGTTTTGTGGAAGCAAAGCAGGATTTTGTCTCAACCTGGAGGACACTTTTGGGTGGGATTTCCAACTATGGCACCTGCAGTTTCTCGTGTCTCAGGCTGTTCCTACACAGCTGTGTGTAGGGTAGGTGGGCTGGAATGACCCTTGGTTGCTCATGGAACATTGAACTCGCTCTTGTTAGTTCCCATTTGGAGATCCTGGAATTTTGGAAGAGGGCATTTGTGTTGCAGACTGGCCTGGGAAGCCACTTGTATAGAAACAGCAAGAGCTGCTTCCTCAGAGTGTCCAAAATACTTACAGAGGAAAGAAAGAAATGATAAATTGGGTTGTAGGTTAGAAAACATCTCTGGCTGCATACATAGAAATCCAGAAATCCTCCTGCCTGCATACACAGAAATCCTTTAATAGGAACAGCAACTTCCTCTGCAGTACCAAGAAAAGTGTTTCACTGACCTGGCTTTCACTTTCGTGAAACAGCCAAGAGTTTCCTTTTGAAGGGGCCAAACACAGATGGTGTTGAACACCTGGGGTTACTTTTTTAGTACAGCACAGTCAATTTGGTGCAGGACAGTGAATTTGGTACAGGGCAGTGAATTTTCCCATCCAGAAGGGGCAATTTGAATCTGTGGTTTGTGTGTGGAAGAGCAGCAAGAACAGATTTCAAGATCTCAGCAAATCTTGCACAGAACTAAAAGATTAATCGTGGCCTTCATCGAGAAAGATTGGAAAAGACCGAAAGCTAAACTTTGTGTGTGCTTTTCCACATGTTTGTGTTGGTCAGAGCAGAGGAGACTTGCACCCTCTTGTCCAGGAATTCTCTCTGGATCAAGCAATGCACATCTTGCTCCGTTTGTGGGTTAGGATTAAGGGGATTTTAAACTCTTGGAAGTGAGACTCTGGATATTGGTACAAACCTCATTTCCATGCTGTGTTTGTGAGCCTGGCTGTTTATTTCTTTGTCTTAAAGAGCAGCAGCTAATTTTCATTTCTGTATTTAGAGCCACAGCCTGTCCAGACTGTTTCAAACCAGCAAAGAACAAGCAGGTAAGATCTCACCTTCTCCGTAGTTCTTGTCTGACATCCAGAATTTCACAGCAGTGGCTACAGCGAAGAACTTCCCTGGGTATTCAGTCAGTGTTTAATGTCTGGTTTCCCCTTCATCAGAAATCTTTCTGGTTTTCAAACTGTCTGAAAATAAGGTTGTTTCCTTTATTCACATTTCTCACCTTAGGAAAACTGAGAGCTTGGAGCTTTTCTTCAGGTCGTGCATCTTCCAGGCTGTAATTTTAGGAATGGTCTCTGTAAATACCTCCCTTTAAGAGCTAGGAATTTGATTGTCACGCATTAAAAGTAGCATAAAAGATGATCCTCCAGCTCTCTGTGGGTGAAACAGTTCAGATAAGGCACATGGTGAAGATGAGACTCTGCAGCCAAAAGGGAAATACATGAACACGCTGCAGTTTCCACCTCCTCTGATGTGACTGAAAGCCATGAAATGGGCAGGATGGTTTTATCCTTCTGCCTCTGGAAGAGGGGGAGGGAAGAAAAGGGACCTTGCCACTTGTTGGCACACACACAATCACTTATGGAAAAGAGAACGTGAGGGATAAAGCAGCAGTTGGAGAGAAGCCGATGTAAGTAGGACAGTTGATGTGATCAGAGGGAGAACAAGTGACTTCCATCAGAAGCCACTGCAAGGCCTTTTATTCTTCCTGCAGAAGAGTCTACCAACGTTTGGCAGAGGCAGGAACTGAGGCAGGAATTCTGCTGACTCTACTCCACCTGAGCAATAAATGCACGTTCTTTTTTTGGAAGGGTTGTATTGTTATAACTCACCACTCGCTGCAATCCTTCCCTTGGAAAAGGGGGAAATCCCCCAGCAGGGGCCAAACCAGCAGGGCCTGCCCGTTAAAACCACCCAGGCAACAGAATGGAGGGGAATATAAAGCAAAACTGAAGAGCCATCAGAGGTTTGTCCTCACAAAGAAGCTGTGCTTGAAGCTTCGAGGGCTTTGTTAGCCAGAGGAGTGGGGTAAGAAGTGGGTTCTGAGGGAATGTTTCTGTGCCATCTGCTCTAGATGGTTATTTAAACCTGCTGCTGCTTTAAGGGTTCCCCAGTTCATCTGTTCCATGAGGAAGAGAAGTGCTATTATCTCTAATTTATGCTTGGAAGGACAAAGAGCAGCGTTCCTGAAGGCACCCAGGAACTCGGTGTTAGAGCAGGGACTTGACTTGTGCCAGACAACGCCCCAGTATTTTTGATTTCTTTCCCCAAATCCCCAGTCTGGTTTGCAGAAAAGACACCATTAAATTGGAAATGCAGCAGCCAGGGGATTGGGAGGAGAGGCTGAGGAACCTGGACTTCTTCATGTGGAAGGTTCTTCTCTTGGTGAGGAGAAAGCTTTTGGGAGGACCCAAATCAACTTTGGAGCTTCAGCACCAGACACTTCCTCACCAGGCTTATTTCCAGAACTGGCTGCCTGCTGTCACTGAGATAAAAGCTGGGGATTAACTCTTGAAAAAGAAGGTGACTGAGGTTTCTGGTCATGGATTTAGGATTCTGTTTTTAAACCAGTTTGCAAATTTGGATCTGGGCTCCCAAGTGAAAAAACCTGACACTGTGTATATGTTAGTGCTTTTTCCCCTCCCTTTAGGCATATCCTTTCTTTGCTTTTCTTAGTTCTTGACTCATTTTTTTATTTCACTGTGCAGTCTGTTTTCACCAGAATGGCAGTTATGAAAGCCCTAGAGAAGATAAAAGAAGAGGATTTTCTCAAGTAAGTCTGTACTGAAACCAGTTCTTAGTACTGTGCTTCTGTATAGAATTAGGATGGGGAGGAAAATGCTCAGTGGGTAAGCAGTGGTAGGGTGTCTATAAAAGAACTTTTGGTTGTTTGCATTCTGATGGTTCACTGGGTAAAATGTGTCTTGTGTTCTTCTGGTGATAGAAAAATCATTCCTGATCTTTTAACTCAGGATTGTTTTGAACCTTAGAGTTTGGAAGGTAAGCAAGGAACAGTGAGAAGCCATCATGTTTTTGGTATTACTGCTAATTCTTTTTACTCTTTTTTTTCTTTTTTTTTTAAATCCAGGCATTTTCCATGTCCCCCAAGTTCACCAAAGAACCTGTGTGATGCTCTGGACATTCAGTGCAACAATGGGGCAGTTTTTGTGGCTGGTAAGGGGATGGATTGATTCGCTGCCGTGTCATCCCAAGCAGAACTTTCGAGCACTGCCACGAGAGCCAGAGATTCTTCTGTTTGTTAATTCCTGTAATTAAGTGTAAGGAGCAAAGAAACCAACCCAGCTCTATCCAAGAGTGGGTGGGTTTGGCAGGGGAAGGAAATGACAGATCCCCCCCTTTATCACCTGCCTGCAGGAGCACCTGCCCTTCTCCTGGGCCTGTGTATAAACAACTTCTTTAAAGCACATGCAAGCAGATTAAAAAAAAAAAAACCCCGACCTGTAATTTAAATCCAACCTACTCTGTTTAAAAGGATGATAAATATCCTGAATGCAGGAAAATGGCAAATGAAAAAAATGCACAAGCGAGTGGCAGGGTGGTTGATGTTCTACACATACCCCTTTTTTACTTTTAATTAGCGATTAAACAGATGTACCTTTTTGGGAATTCAAGATATCCAGTTCCTTTTTGCCTTTCCCAAACACACTGTTTTGTTTTAGGTTGCTTTGTTGGATGGTTTTATCAGAGTCCATCTGTACGAGGAGCAAGAGGGTTTGCTTTTTGTCTGCACATCATTTAATACTGGCTTTGTGATTTACAGTTTATAGCTTGCTCCAACAACAAAAAAAACCCAGGAAGGATTTTATTTTTTTTTTTTAAATTTTCAAAGAAATAAATCCAAAGTGGGATTTATTGAGCACAGAGCAGTTATTTCGTTATTAAATGAGGCAGGATCTTAATTAGTAAGCACAGTTTCAGAGTTAGCATTGCCCTCTTGACCTTCCCTTCGGTGTTTAGTGATCACTTCCCACCCCAACTTGGTTTTTGGTTTTTTTTTTTTAAGGATTCAGGAGCTGTCAAACCAAGAAACACCTTCTGTGTTTTTTTTTAAACCTCCTCTTGTTCAGATCAAGAGTTAAACTTCTTATCTCATTCTCCTTTTTTCCATTTTCTGGAAGGAGAATTGAGCAGTGAGAAGCTGCCTGTGCTGGGTGAGTCACCTCCTTTCGTTCCTTGCCCCAGTGAAACCGTTACTCAGTTTCCCCATTTGTTGGTGTGGCTTTTTCTGCTGGGCAAAAATGCAAGAAGGAAACATTGTTCAAGAGAGGAAAATATGATACAATTCCCCTCTCCCTCCCCCCCAAAAAAAATCTTGAGGTGTCAGAGGCACAGTGTGAAGCCCAGAGCTGCTCTGAGCTCTTTGTCAGGGTGTCACGTGAACGATGTCCTTGCTTTCGGGAATATTTTCACTTCCTACCAAACCTGTCCATAAAAAAAAAAAGCTCCTGTTGGCCATCCAGGCTTGTTCTTCGGTTGTAGCAGCCCTTGTGTCGTGGAGGTGCCATGAGATCAGTCCAAGGACGCCAATCTCTTTACCTTCCTGACATTTCTCACAGTTTATCCTGGAGATTTTCTGCTCCTCACGTGGTTTTCCTTGGGGATTTTCTGCTCCTCACATGGTTTTCCTTGGGAGCCAAAGCACTTTAGTTTGGATTTCTCTCCTTAAGCTTTCAGACAGTGGCAGGACTTGGCTTGGAACCTGAACTGCTCCACACAGGAAGGTTATCCCTGGAGGTGGGACTGCAGCAACGGGCTCTCCGAGCCCACCTCTTAAGTGGCCATCCTGGATACTGGAATTCTCCTGGATGCATCCAGCAGCATTCCGTAGAGCTGCTGGAATGCTCTTCCACAAAACAAGTTTGAGCCCGTGAAGTCATTTCCACAAAGCTCCACTGAGAGTTGAAGGTGTTAAAAGCTTTTGTCCATTGGTTTAGAGAGATTACAGCTAACATAGCTCTTTTTTTTTTTTTTTTTTACAGGAAGGTACAACAAATATTCCAGGAATTTACCTCAGACCCCCTGGATTATTGATGGGGAGAGGAAGCTGGAATCCTCAGTGGAAGAACTGATTTCGGAGCATCTCATGGCTGAATTCAAAGCAGACAGTGAGTATTTAGGAGATCTCTTACCAGACCTATTTGTCATCACTACTAGAACATTTTTTAGAGGATTTTTCTTAGTACCTACCCACTTAATCCAAGAGTGTGAGGGAAAAAAAGCTGTTATTTCTTTATTCCTCTCTTATCCTTCCGAGTCAAAGCTTGTAAACTCTTTTTTAGCTGTGATCTGTGAGTAATTAGCCCCTTTTATCCTGCTAAAGTAGCTGTGCAGTTCATCTGATGATGCAAATGTGTTGGTTTCATGCACAGTAGGATTTTTTGCCCAACCAACCTTCTGATGGGTCGGTGATTCATAAAATGACTTGTAGCAAGGAGGTTTTTTTTTGGCCACCAGCATTTTGTAACATCTGCCCGGCTTTCAACCCCTTCGTGTCTCTTCCCTTGATTCATTTCTTCAGTGCTTATCCAGGGATTATCCAGATGAAACAAGCACTGCCTGTTGCTTGTGGAATTAAAAACACAGAAAGCCCAAGGAAAAATGGCATTAAATATTAGTTTGGGGAACACCCTGCTGCTTCCCTCTCCTCCCAGTGGATGTGTTACTCTGGTTGGAATATCTCACTCAGGCCAAGGGACTGGGAGTGCTCATCAAGAAACTTGTGAATATCCCAGGTTTGTTCCTGGAGTGTTTGTGCCAACAGGTTTAGGAAAGACATTCTTTTCACCTTTTAAAGCTGCAGAGGGTATTAACAATGTTTTAAATCTGTTACAGGCTTTAATTTTTCTTCCTCTGGAAGAGAAGATGTGGATGTGAGGACGCTAGGAAATGGTAAGGCTTGGAAGATCCCTTGTGAAACACAGAAATTAAGTGGTTGTGGAAGCTGCTCTAATAGATCTTGCTGAATGCTAAGGCAGGCTCTGAAATTTTATCTCAGAAACATTTTAGTGATATTTATATATTTATTCCCTAAGATCAAACACCTTCTCAGTGGCCTTGGCTGCATGGAAAGGGAGAGCTGGTCAGGAGTATTTGATTTTATTCTCTCCCTACTTTTAAGCCATTTGTGTCAGACTCATTCCTGTCTTGTTTGCTGTTGGATCCTTTTTATTCCCTCGCTGTCCCTGTGGGGAGTGGGGGAGCCTGATTTTCTTTTTCAACTCGGGTCCTTTGGAAAGGTCAGCTGCTTTCCAGCACTCTGGAGCTGCTGCAGCCAAAGGAGGAGGGCAAGAAAAAGTACAAATGAGCAATTCCACGTTTCAGTTGCTATCTGATTGCTGTGGCTCTTGGCATTGCTTATGCTGGGGATTGTCCCTGGCCCTGAGCACTGAGAGAACAACTCCGGCAACAGATGTTGAGCTGAGGGAGCAGGGATTTAACATCCTCTTGCACCTGGGCATTGCTGTAGGTGACAGAAAATAAGCTAATTAACTTTTTTTCTTATTTTATTTTTTAATTAGCACAGACTTGTACAAGATGTCTTCTGGGAAGTCCTAATTTGCACTCACTGCCGATACTGGGCTTTAGTGGCCAAAAAAAAAAATAGTCCCTCGTTTCTTCTCCTTCCATCTGATGCCACATCCCTAAACCCACAAGTCCTGTCCCTGTTTGTCTAACAGCAGCCAGGCTTCACACCTCCCAGCCTTCCTGTGTAAATTCCTGTGTTCATTTACAACAGTCGTGTTTTTATGTTTTGTGGCTGTGCCCGATGCCAGGAAGGCCCTTTGCAATCGAGCTGGTGAATCCTCGTCGGATCCGCTTCACCGCCGAGGAAATGAAGAGGCTTCAGCAGGTAAATCATTTGCACCTCACGGAGCTCGGGAAGCACTTGCTGCCTCTCCAACCCAGCAGTCCTGACTGGTTCCTTTTAAAATATCACAGGCAATTAATAACTCTTCAGACAAAATCCAGGTTCGAGATTTACAGCTTGTCACCAGGTCAGTATTTCCCGGCGCTGCCAAGGGATTTCAAAGCGACACTTTGGGACTTGGGCAAGTGTTTCTTGCTCACAGCCTGGGATAATTATGCTTATGTTAAGTGAGTAATTAATTTCCCTTGTTTAGAGAGGCAATTGGTCGTATGAAGGAAGGTGAAGAGGAGAAGACAAAGACCTACAGTGCCTTAATATGGACAGACAGAGCAATCCAGAGGGAAGATATCGCGCTCCTGGACGATATCAAGGTATCAGGAGCTCTTGTCGCTGATTTAAATAGGACCTGTCCTGGTGCCCTAGGGAATAATTAAATATTCCTAAATACTATAATATCTCTTCCTCTGTGTTTTTTTTTCCTTTTGTCAGAGTTTCTCTTGCAGGGACTTCCATACCCCCCTTCCTTCCCTCACCACAGTCATCCAAGCAGGACAGCTGGCTGGCTGTTGGCCAGGCCAATAAATCCTTGTGTGATGTTCACCTTCCAGGAGACCAAATAATCAAAATTAGTGGATGGGAGAGGAGGAAACCTGGCACCTGCACCCCTTCCTTTACCTTGCACAGTGTTTTGTGCAAGCAGAAGTGGCAGAGCTTTTGTTCTGCTCTACAGCCGCTCTCAACAATTCCAAGTTGGAAGTGCCTGTGACAAAGAGTGCTAAGAGGCCTTAGGAAGGCTCAGCACACTGTGGAATGAGAGCTTTCTCCAGCTGTTGGGCTGATGGAGAACTGGATTCTTTTTTTGTTGTGCTGCACTGTTTCCTACAGGTCTTCCCCAGGAACTCAAAGCAAGTGCTCACAGCTCAGGGAGACAACTGTTGGCTTTTCCCGGAGCTTTCTCTCAATCCTGAAAAGTTGCCTTTCAAACTGCTGCATCTCCTCTGAGAAAGGGAGTGGGGAATGAACTTTTGAAAAGATTGTTCTGAAATCTAATCTCATTTCAGGGGTTTTTTTTCCCCTCACTTTTGTTTCTAGGGGGTTGGCTGTAGTTTAGACAAAGCATTTTGGGGGTGGGATTTTTTTTTTTTTCTGATTTGCCCTGAGGCTCTCAGTGAGCTGCTAAATCCTGGAGTCATTCCAGCAAAGGGCTATGGAGATTTCAAGGTTATTCCTCTGTATTTGTGATTCCATTAGTTGGTGTTCACACGAGGCCTCGGAGATGGCTGTCCTTTCTCCTTTGATAAACTTGGAAACAATGAGTCTTGTCTCAAGATTACTCAAGATAAAAAGATGTGACTGGTTCACAACACTTGTGACTCCTACAATCTGTTCAGTGTGTTACGTTTCCTTCCTGTCTATTTCACTCTCTCTCGTGACAGGAGTTAAAACTGGACCAGAAGACGCCGCTCCGTGTTCTCCACCGGCGGCCTCTGGCCGTGCGCTGCCGGGTCATCCACACCATGAGCTCCGAGTACATCGACGAGCACCATTTCCGCCTGCACCTCAAGACT
The DNA here is from genome assembly GCF_022539395.1 of Myiozetetes cayanensis. NCBI lineage: Eukaryota > Metazoa > Chordata > Aves > Passeriformes > Tyrannidae > Myiozetetes > Myiozetetes cayanensis. The sequence continues at coordinate 3,097,918 of NW_026087411.1, read as the reverse complement.
CAGGCAGGGACGTATCCTTGGCTGCCCTGGCACCAAACAGCTCCTGACTGGAGTCACTGAGATCATGGGAAGTCTCCTACTCTAATCCCTGTGGTGTTTTGAAATCCCTGCTCTCCAGCAGTCGTGTGTTGCTGTGGGATCTTTGCATTTATTATGTCACAATTCCACACCGAGGTTTCCATTCAAAAATAGAGCCTCTGTTTCATTCCAAAATGGTGCCTGTTCCCCTTCCAAAATGGTGCCTCTCTTTTCATCCCAAAATGGCGCCTCCGTTCCCATCCTAAAATGGCACCTCCGTTCCCATTCCAAAATGGCGCCTCCGTTCCCATTCCAAAATGGCGCCTCCGTTCCCATTCCAAAATGGCGCCTCCGTTCCCATCCCAAAATGGCGCCTCCGTTCCCATTCCAAAATGGCGCCTCCGTTCCCATCCCAAAATGGCGCCTCCGTTCCCATCCCAAAATGGCGCCTCCGTTCCCCTCCCAAAATGGCGCTTCCCTTCCCATCCCAAACTGGTACCTATGTGTGTGGAGTTTTGTACTGGCCGCTCCCAGGATCACGGAGTATTCCAGGTTGGAATCAAGGACCATCGAGTCCATTACCCTGACAGTTTGAGTGAATGTGGCAGCTATAAAATTGTCCTGGTTAAAAATACACTTTCTTAATTTAACTGATAACTCATCACCTTAAAAAAAAAATCAGCTTTTCTGCACTATTTAATGCTCTTCAATGCAGACTGGGGGTTGCTGCTACACAAATCAAGGGTTTTGCCGTAAAGTCACCCCTCACTTTGGAATAAAACAGAAGATAAAGGTCAGTGACACAGTTTTTGGCACTTGAGGCAGAAGCCAGGAATTAGGAGCTCTTTTAAAGATGAGTATGGGCTTAACAGGATGTTAACTAAAAATTGGCTTAAGAGTTAAAAACAAAACACCTTTTTTTCCCCACCCCTTTTGCTTTCTTTGCTGTAAAATCCTCCCCTCCTTAGCCAGTGTTTCCAGCTACATTAAAGAATTTGTGCACGGGGACTTTGGAAGGACAAAGCCCAATATTGGGTCCCTCCTGAACAGAACTGCTGACATTCTGGAGCTGGATGTGGAGGTAAGTTGTTTGCTATTTACCCTTCCTGGAAAGGACTGAGGTGGTGGCATTTGTGAGATGCTTTCCGTGGAATTGCCCCAAGTGGAGCACAGTTAATAGAAAAATGAATATAATGCAGGAATGGTGGTTTGTCCCACACTGCCACACGTGCCAGGCTTCCCCTTCCAAACTGATGGCAGGGAGGGGCGGGGGGACACATCACAAATTTATAACGCTACTTATCAGCTTATCTATAACCATCCTTGCCCAGAGTCAGGGACAGGTGATGGGTTTCTACTCGAGCCTTGCCTGCACCACCCCATACCTGAGTATTTGTGCACCATCAATCAACGCGCGGTTTGTGTTCGCACCGTGCCGGCCCCGCCGCGGGACGGGGAGAGGCTGGAGCCATTTCACACTCCTAACAAACAGTTCTGGCAACGCGGCCCAACGTCCAGGGATGCTGCAAAAGGAGTTGTGACTCTTTGGGTGTGTGTAAAATATCACCTCTGGTGATCCTGCCTCTCTTTTCCCTCCCCTTTCCTAGTCTGTTGACGTCGACTGGCCCCCCACTCTGGATAACTGAGTTCCCAAGCTGGGATGAGGAAGCAGCAGCTCGTGACCAAACACTGTGCAGTGTTGCAGCCCGGGTGCAAAGGGTTTCCATGGAACACTTGGATCATGTTGATCTGCCAAAGGATACCCTGACTTTCAGTCTACTTTAAACACTCTGGACCAGGTAGTGTTGGTTCAGTCTCTGGCCTTACTTTAATTTCTTCTGTGCATAAAAGGATTTTGGGAAGCCAGGGTGTTCCTGATAAATTATAGTTTGAGGTAACCCTCCCTCAAGCCAGATTTCTTTTTAAACTCTTTTTATATTGGATGCTACAGCTTTCCTTGTCTGGGGGCAGGCAGCACTGAGTTACCTGAAATCCCAACTCTTTCTGAGCACTCTTCCTGCAGGAAATCCCAAAAGCCAGGGGATAGTGTTGGAGCAAGTCTCCCTGCTGGCTGCTTTTTGGTCAGGGTTAGTTTTAGGGATGGGCAAATTTGTCTCACAAAGAGCAAAACCGTTTTTCAGAGGAAACCTTTGCACTTGAAACCAAGTTTTTCTCACTTAAAAACATCGGCGACGCTTCCTAGAAACAACAGTTGGGGCCTCCTGAGCTCTCCAGCCTGGCCACAGTCCTCTCCAGGAGCAGGAATTCCCCAGTGAGTCACCACATATAAAAAGATTGGGAACTCCTGGCAGTGGTGCACGACGGGGATCTGAAGAAAAACAGGAATACCAAGAATCAAAAAAGTGCAGGCAGACACAAAACCTACCTGGGGATGTCGGAATCCAGAGACGGGGATAAAAAAAGCTTTGATTTAGCAGCATAATACAATTTTTCTACCACCTCACCTTGGATGGATGCCTGGAAGACTTAAATTTGCCTGGGACAGGGAAGATCTAAGGTTTTTAATTTGCTTCTTTTAAATGTTTCCTACTAAGCACCGCCTACATCTTTAGGAAGAGTCACTTCTATACCTGCATCATGTTAATCCATTAGGGGAGATGCTTCCCTGAGGTGCAGAAGAGAGTTAAACCATCAGCAGGAAATTAAGGTTTGAAATTTAAGGGCTCTTCGTTAATTAACATTTTGGAAATAAAAGAGCATAATATTTGCCAAGACCAACCACTGTTTGGGGACGGGGAGGATGACTGGGATGCCTTCCCTTAGTTCAGTGGTGCCAGGACCTCAGCCCAGAACAGCTGCATCAGAACATGAGCCAGAGGCTCTAAAACTATTAATAAATCCATTTTTAAGGAGCTCCTAAAAAAAAAAAAAAATCATCTTGAAAAATGATGCACTGCCTGTGCTGGGCTGTCAAACCTTGTCTCTGTTGCTGTGCTTTCCTAGCCCTCTGCAATGCAAGTAATTCAAAAGCTCCTGGTTTTTTCTAACACAAAAATAATAGGGACATGATTCAGACAGCAATATTGGTTTTGGTTTTAATCTTAGAGCCAATATGAGCAACAGATTCCAGGAGCAGTTCTCAGATAATAATCTGTAGCCAGACAGGAAGTGTCATGAAGGATGGAAAACTAAAGAAACTGAATTCAGAAAACAAACCAAAAGAGAATTTCAGTCTCACAACTGTGATTTCTTGAAACTCAGAGTGAGCTAAAATATGATTTATAAATTCCATAAGCTACAGGGAACAAAAAAACGTAAACAAGACTGTGCATTTTGGCACAACAGGCCTGAGAAGAGCTGTTCCAAGGGAGGAAATGGAGCCAAAGGGGGGAAGGAGAAAGGGCTGCTCCTGCTGTAGGTCAAGGACACCCAAGGCACTTCCCTCTGCAGCTCCTGCTGCACGTGGGGGTCACGTCCCGAATCCCAGTGCAGATGAACCAGGCTGTAAACACTGCCCTCAGCGTGCTGAGGACACAGAGAGGCCCTCCAAAAATTCCCAATCCTGATAAATGTGAAGCATCCAAATGACAGTGCAAACCTCTGCAGCTCTTTGGGGTCAGGGATCCCTGTGCAGGGACCACGTGCAAACAGGAGACCCCCAGATGAGACCTGGGGGTTTGGACTCTGCTCCAAGGCCAGCTGGTGATGACCCTTGGAACTGTCACAGGGGGATATTGCAGCAATAATGCATCCAGGGGGGGCTTTGGCCTTCCCCTTATTTTTACCAGTGAAACACCACCTTGAGAGCGCTCAGACTGATGCTCTGCGAGGGCAAGATTTAATCCTGCATTTCTCCAAGGGGCCACCTCTAATCCCCCTTCCACTTGGGTTTTGCCCGGAGAAAGCTGAACCAGCAGCACAGATGTGCCCAAAGCATCTGTCCCCTCATCCCCTCTGCCCAAAAACTCAACGGCTCTGCCACAAAACCTTCCCATTGCTTGAGGTTCTGCAGTGGCCACCAGTAACTGGGAGCAGAAATACCCCAAAAAAAGCCCCAGAACAAGCAAATGATAACCTACCTTGTCCCTTTTCCCTGCCTTGCCCGTGGTGAGGGATGTCACAAAGCTGAGGAGGTTGCAGAAGCTGAGCACTTGGTATAACCAGTTTTTTTTAATTACCAAACCAACTCGTTTACAAAGGAAAACAGAACTTTGAAAATATTTAATTATACAGTAAAAACAAATTGTACTATAAAGAGCTTTCTATGAAGTGAGTAAAATGTTTACATTTAATATACTTAAAACTGAGAACTTCAAAAAAAAAAAAGAACTGAATAAACAACACATTTCAAACTTTCTGTGTATTTCTTTGGTCTTTCTATTGCTCAAGACTGCAGAGGAGCTGTGAGGAAAAACTGCTTTAAAACAGGGAGAGTCAATTCATGGCTTTGTGCACCTGGAGTTTGGGGAGGCAGTTTCCCAAACTTCACCCATCCTCCAGTGTGACTGTCACCTGTGGAGTGGGGGTGATGGAGAGCTCCCAACACAAGGGAATGCAGGGAGGGAATCCTATAAACCACGGAGGGGTTCTGGAGCTCCTTCCTCGTATCCAACTCTATGTCTCTAAGTGGCTTTTTAGATTTTGGGGGTGTTCTTTTATATCCAAGTGTTCTTTTTTTTTTATTGCTGCTTTCATGGTCTGGTTTTACGTCACCGAACGGTAACAGTTCAGACCCTCAAGCTTTATCTGCCCTACAGAACAGATGTATCACCTAAGAAATACTCAGACATTTCCTGCTGTGTTGCTTCTTTCAAAAAAGAACAGTATAATAAAGTAGCCAAGGCCCAGAGTGTCTTACCCAGCCAGTCCTGGAACAGCTCTGGCTCAGGCTGAGAGGGGACACTGGGAATCAAGTGCAAAGGAGGAAGTTCTGGTTCCTGATCCAGAGGACAGAGGAGTGTTTTTTAATTGGTGCTGACTGAAATGGCTTTAAAAAGTCGTTAATAAGAGAGGAGGCTGCCCAAGGGCTGCCCCTGGCTTTGCCCTCCTGGGAGGGGGTGGTGCTGGGGAGGCAGGATCTGAGCCTTCCTTTGAGCAGTCACTTGCATAGCAGGAAACTGCTTGGGATACCTGAGGAAAAAAAAGCAAGTAGATACTTCGGCTCCAGAGATTCCTGCCGTTCAAAACGCCACACGCATCACAGCTACACTCACACGCAGCAACTGCAGAGCAATGACAGCTTCGTCCCTAAAGCAACAGGGCTTGGCTTGGAAAACTGCACTCTGGGTGAAGTGCAGACTTTCTGTTCCTTCTCCTGTGCAGTGATTTCCTTTACAACAGAGCTGGACTATTTAAAAATTCAAACCTTCCGGTCTTTTTAAATACATCTAACAATGACATAGTCATTAAAAAAAAAATTTCACCAGTAAATTTGCCTTCAAAGCAAATGGAGTGTGGAAAATCAATACATGTACTCGTTTTAGAAGAGCAGTATTTATAGAAAGGGGGTAAGAAACCTAAACCTTTCAAGTAGGCTGAGCTGAACTTTAATATCTGTTGATGAGACTGAACTAGAGTGCTCATGTGCAGGTTTGTTTTCCTAATTTCTGTCCTATCAAAAATTGAATTTCTGTAGCAAAAAAGGCTGCTTTGAAAGAACTTTAACCCTGTGAAGTATTTGAAATTTTAAGCCTTCTGAAGACACCAGCTTTTACAGTCCCCAAAGGCAAGGAAGCTTTAAGTGTTACCAGTTCCCTTTCCCAACAAAAGCGCCAAAATACATCTACAAGGTACTTTTAAGGTACAGAACCCCAAACCCTGCCCCCACCTCCCCCTTCCTGACGGGCACCACTACGGGCTTAAATAACTTAACTCTTATGGTAACTTAAATAACCTTAAGTTCCATCGCGAAAACTCGCACAGCAACATTCTGAGAGAGAAAGCGGGGACTCCAGAAGGGTGGATGACTCCTCTCCGCGCGGCGGCACCTTTGGGAAGCGGCCCCTGGGAAGCTTCCCCCGCCTCAGGGGTTGTAGTTTTGTAGGATGTTATCGAAGGGGAAGGACTGGTAGAGCTCGTCGGCGTGGACGCCGTCGCCGTCGTAGTACTGGGGGTCCACCAGGCCGCTCTGGTGGGCGGTGGAGAGTCTCGGCTCGCCCAGAACCTCCTGCTCTAGGAAGCCGTAAACGGGGTCGGCCAAGCTGGGCTGGGAAGCGAATCCCGCGGCGCCGCTTCCCGGGGCCGGCCCGGGCGGGCCCAGCGGCAGCTGCTGCCTGGAAGCGCCCGAGTTGAGCACCATGTTGAACTTGTCGAAGTTGATGCTGGTGCAGTTCATGTCGTCGGTGTCCATGCTGACGATGCCGGAGGCGGCGCTGTTGGGATGAGCCGCGGGCACGGCGCTGCCGCCTGCAATGGTGGGCAGGTCCGCGCCCGTCGGCGCTGCCAGCCCGTTGGTGCTGCTGTAATTCCGGTAGAAGGCCGAATCCTTCTCGTCGGGCCAGTTCAGAGGGTCGTGGAAGGCCGGGAGGGAGCTGCTGCCGTGAGGTGGCTGAGGGGCGTCCGCAGAGAAGCTGTTGGGTGCGTGTGTGCCCAGCAGGCCGCTGACCGGGGAGGGGGAGTTGTGCAGCCAGCACGGGGACAGCCCGTCCTGCTTCCCGGGGCCCACCTGGGCCAGCTGGCTGCAGCCGGGGAACATCTGACCAGGGCTGGCCAGGGATCCCAACCCGGGCATCAGCAGCGAGGATGAGAACAGGTTTGGTTCTACAGAGAGAAGGCCGGGGTTTAGTTTTTTTTTTTTTTAAATTACAAGTGGTGAAAAGCAAAGAAAACACACTGCAAGAAAACACTCTGTAAGGCTCTATGTGCATTTCCACTCTCACACTTGCTTAACTGCTCTCCAGGGTAGCCCCCAGATTTCTGGACAGCAGCAGAGAGCTGTCCACCTCACCCCTCTACAGCCCACACTGAGGGTGATGGCTACACCTACATAAAGAACTGATGGGGTTATGTTTGTATGGGCAAAAGTATCGGCATCTCACAGGAATAAACCCTCCAGAGATTAGAATTTCAAGCAAAAAAAAAGAGGAGGGCGCCGTTTGTTTCAAACCACTGTCAGATTGTAAGCAAAAACCTACCTTTTTTAATCATCTTCCCTTCAGGAGTGACAACAGGGAATGGAGTTACTTTGGGCCTCTCTGTTGCGTTTGATCCTGCGATGGAAGAAAGCGTGAGTCCACTCCAAATGTTTGCTCTCATACAAAACAGCTCCATCTAAACGTAAGTTCACTCAACAAAAAAAAAGGCAAATATTTTCCTTACCACAGTCCTGGATGAGCTTTTGCCAAGCCAACGTTGATCTTTGCCTTTTTGCCTTGTTGCCATATGGATCTACAGAGAAAGGAGTGGAAGGGGGAAGTGTTACCTTTCCCTTGGATACAGCGTGTAAAGGAACCTCCTAGAGGCACCAGGCTGCAGTGAGACACATTTAAAGAAAAATATTTCAAGCATGGCAGCACTAACAAACCATGACAGTGTTATCAACAGTGATTCTTGGTGTTTTTACTGAAAGAGGAACAAACTGACTGTTGCTACTTTTTAAAATCCAAAACGTTGCTTTGTGTAAGTTGTAGAATTTTAACTAATTAAGCAACTACCCCGAGTTCTGCATTGATAATGGTTTTTAGAAACACAGCTAATTGGGACCATACCCTTCTCATCTGGTAGGTATCTGAAATCCATAGGCTCACTGACTTCCTGGTCGGAAGGTCTCCGGAGCTGCATCTTCACCGTGACGGGCTCGGTGATGTCCTTGAGGAACGGGGGCGTCCGGAACACGATCGCGACCTGGCGGTGAACGTCGGCTTGGGAGAAGGAACCCTTGGCCTCCCAGTTGTCCAGGACAAATCTGACTTCTATGTCATCTGGTCCGTTAGAAACAGAAGATGCTTGTCAAGCTGGGAAACTGAAAACTCCCAGCAGAAAAGGGGGAGCAAAGAAAGGAGCCCCACTCGAGGTTCGGGTGCAAAGTGGCTCGACTTCAGAGGCACGAGAGCCCTTGAACCCAAAAGCTGCCCTGCCCGGCTATAAAACCCAACCACTCAGGGTGTGTGGTGCAGGGTCCCAGCCCCCCAGCAAGAAGTGGCAGTGTCAGCCACGTGGGACAAAGATTACCTTTCTGAACTTTGTCACACAGCAGAAATATTTCGTCTCCTCCCTTTACGCTCCCGCAGTTCTTGTTCACACGGCAAATTCTCAGCTCTGCGGTGTTGGGAGCTCCTGGAAACAAACAGGCAAATGTGATGACTGTGACTTTGTCACTGTGGGATATCAGGTGCTGGGAGTTAAGGCATATGAAAGGAAGGCAAGAGCTGGAGGAGCGACACCCTGAAATCCACACGCAACAAGTCGCTCCATGTAGGGAGTTCAGAAGCAGGGTCTGATATCCCCTGACCCTGCAGCTGCCAGCTGCTCAACCCCAAACAAAAGACACCAGCACAGCTGAGCCACTCACTCCCTGACTGTTCTAGAGAGGTCTCAAAATACTTCCCCAAATGACGTGGTTGCGCTCGGCTCCGCTGCCCTCTGAGCTGCAGGATAATTCAAAGCAGTGCTCCGAGTGACCTGGTTACCTGGTACAGTCACACTTCTCTAGAAAAAGCTGGGCTGGCAAGTCATGAAAATTCCCCTCTCTGTAGGTTTATTCACAGAGAGACTTGGCCATGCAGCCCCTCCTCTGCTACCCTCTGCAGGTGTCTAAGAACAGGTTTAGGACTGTAGTTTCACACCTGTACTCGAGGTAGCACCCCAAAATGCTCACATTTCAACAACCCCAGACTGTGGCAAAGCATGAACAGCCCTCAGGATAGCTGTGGATGGAGAGCTCCCTCTCACTGTGTGTGTCACCATGAACTCACGCCACTGAAGGCTGCACAGCACATCCCAACCACCTCGTGGCTGCAGGCAGCTCCAGTGGGATGGAGCCACCATCTGCCTGGTGGTGCCTGGCCCTGTTCTGGAGCAGCAGCTCCAAAAACATTTAAAATGTCTGGAAGGATCCGGCTGGTGCTGCTTTGCCTCCCCAAAACCGATCCTCCACAGCACCAGGAGGCTCTGCCACCACAGGCTCCCCCTTCCAAACACAGATGAAATAGAAAACCAGAGCTCGTGATGTCACCCTCAAAAGAAAACACAAAACACAACAACAACAACAAACAAATCTGCCTTAAACTCCCAGTTTGAGTCAATTCCTGCCCAAGTACAGCTACAGTGCAGCACAACACAGACTACACCTAGGACAGAGTTCCTGGTAGCTTCACACCAGACCCCAATTACGTAGTTACTATCTGCAGTGATTACTATTATTATTATTAGAAGTGGAAGCTGCAGCCTCATGTACTACATGACACATACCACTTGATTTGCTGAATGAATCAGAAACTCTGAAGGCAGGGGAAACCAAACAAAGGTAGAAACAGCCCAGGATCATGTGACTGACAGCGTCATGGTGCGTTTTTCACAGGAAGGGTAAATTAAGAATTGTGAGGAAAAGCCTAATTTTACCTTTGTTTCACTTCCGTGTGTTTGAATGGCACTTGATATCACAGAATCTCAGAGTGGTTTGGGTTGGAAAGGGACATTAAAGTCCATCTCATTCCAACCCCCCCTGTCATGGGCAGGGACACTTCCACTAGATCAGTGTGCTCCAACCTGGACACACTTGGACAATTCCAGGGATGGGGCAGCCACAGCTTTTCTGGGCAGTCTGTGCCAGGACCTCACCACCCTCACGGGGAGGAATTTCTTCCTTATATCCAATCTAACCCTGCCCTGTGTCAGTTTGAAGCCATCACCCCCTGTCCTATCGCTGCACAACCTTCTGAAAAGTCCCTCTCCATCTCTCCCTTTAGGACAAATCCCTAAAAAAAGGAGCTGCTCACCCAAAATCACATCTTTTACAACAAGGGCAGCACAACAAGCTGTACCCAACCTCAGTTCTCAGAAACGGTGAGCTGCTTCGTCTGACTCTTCCCAAGAGTTTTGGCACAGCGAGATTTGCAACTTGGGAAATTTCTGTTCAAAACCAGCTCGCACAAAACCCAACTGAAAACAGAAGGTGCCTGTAATGCTGAATTTTAAGATACTTGCAGGGACAAAGTCCCAACTTCTGGATCGTTCTAGACCCTAAAAATGCCAAACCCACCTGAACTCACAGCCGACATTTTCAGAGGGCTTACGCTCACGTAACACAATTCTAACAACTTCAATAAACACAGACCTCATTTTATTCAGTAGTTTCTGCTAAAACAGGGATCTTAATATTCAGCATGGAAATACTTGTGCTACAGAAATAAAAACCACTGCAGGAAAGTTTCTGAGGATCAAGAGTTCTTTGACTACGCTGCTCCTGGACAGAAGTCCAGCACATCCTGAGAGCTAAAATCCTCAGCTGCAGTGACCTGGCAAAGCCCTACAGACATCCAGTTCTGTGGAAAACAGTGCCAAGAAGGAGGGTTTCACACACTCCTGCACCCTCCCAGAGCGTGATCCAAGATTGCCCCATTATCCACCTGTACAATGAAACAGCGACTGACTGGGATACAAAAGCCATATAAAAGCCTTAAGACAGTCTCCCACTCAGATAAATCTCTCAAGTTCCATTCCAGAGCCCTCACAAGGCAAAGGCAAGACTCCTCAAGGGTACAAACAGGCTTTAGAGGACTCTCTGGGAAAACAGACCAGCCTGAAGGCAGCCATCCATCTCACTGCTGTGACTTAAATCACGGGGCACATCAGGAACGGGCCTTTCCATGCGGTCATTGCTGCTGTCCATGACTAAGGGCTGAAAACACACCTGTGTGTGAGCCCATGGATGTGACAGCCAATTCTGACTCTGTTTGGCCACCACTTCACCCTGGGATCACGTTTGAAGTCGTGCCCGCTGTGACCTGCCATGTGTCAGACACGCGCCAAGCCACAGCAGCGACCCAGAGCTGGCCCACACCTTGCACTTCTCCTCCCAAGCTAGAGAGACAAAAAACAAAGAGGGGGACAAAAAACCAGAGATTTGAGCGAGCTGGTACTTACTGTTGTCATAGATGGGGTTGGAAATCAAAGGAGGAAGGGCTATGGTGTAGTTGCCGTGCTCGTCCGGGAGGAAGGCCTGGAAGCAGAGGCGGACGACGTTGAGGTCGTACTCGTCGATGTTGTGCAGCTGCTCCTCGGGCACTGAACAGCAGGAGGAAGGACAAGGCTGAGGATTAGTCATCAGAACCAGCAGCAGTTCTCTACCAAACCAATCTCCACCAGTAAAAGAGATGGCGTTGCCCGGGTAAATGTGCCTGGAGTGCCTGCCAATGAATTCCTTGTTCACAGCACGTGATACAGAACCTTTAATGCTTCCCCTGCACCAAACTGTCCGAGTTCTCCACTGCTTCTTACATCTGTTTTCCCACCTTGCCTGCCAGAGCAGTTTCATGTATCTGTGGTTTAAAAGTCACTCCCTGCATGGGTTTCTCTCTTATTTGTGCATGATAAAAGTTACAAAATCGATGTTGCTACTGAAGAGAAATATTTTGGTACAAAGAAGTATTAGGACCTTGCTGAAGATTTTCTGCTGCACTGAGAGACTTTGGCTGCATGATATTGTTATTTTCCTCTGAAAACTGAGATGGAAAAAGAATCAGAAGGCAGTTCCTGGGGCAAGAATGAAGCTGAAACAGCACAAACCACCTCCCAACCCCATCACCACCTGCGTCACTTCTGTACCTTCTAGTGGAATCACTAGGATATAGTTTTGTAATGCAGGAGGAAAATCCTTGTTGGAAAGGATCTGTTTCCTTGCACGTTTTTCCTAGTGTAAAACACAGCAGTGCATAACCCAAACTCAGCATTTCAGTTTTGTCCACTCTTCCCTTAATTTAAATTACAAGTCACAGGTCCTGGGTTATCATTACTGAACGTTCCATGTATTCCTGGGAAAAGCAGCCCTTTCCTTTAAGGCCTGACATTAAACCATTACATTGACATTCAATGCTGGCAAAAAGAGAAACCGATTTAATTTCACTTAAGTGCAAGTACTGATAATTAAAATCATTGCAAGTGCTTCTCTTTCCCAAAACCCTTCTGAGCAGCAGTTCAGCACAGTTTCACACTCCTCACAACTGCCCCAAGTGAGCATGTGCCAAGTCACCAGATCACCACCTCTCCATTCACTCCCTCCCCTGCCCCTTTCAAAGGCCTCTTGCAAGAATAAAAGAGCAAGTGTGGCTGTGATAAGAAGCCTGGGGACCACACTGCAATGATTAGATTGTTTGCTCTGACCTTTTAACATTTATCACTGGCTTGGTCTCCACCCTGCCACGAGTGGGATTCCACAATGCCCACTTGAATGGTTTCTTCCTTTTACCTTCTGATAGTGTGAAATAGTAAAGTGTGATGAGCTCAGAATACTTTCCACTGGCATTTTGAGTCCTGCTGGGGCTCTGAGTATCTCAGTTTCTCCTGGTCTCTGCTGTAAAAGGAAATCAAAGCACCTTTCCCCATTACAAGGCCATGATCTGCAATATTTCAAGACAAATACCCCAGTGAGAACAAAGCTAAGCAACAACTGGGTGCACTTCAGAAGTGGTGGGGCCCAGGGGAGTTCTGCCAGCGAGCACTTTGCGGGCTGGTGCCGATTGTGCTATCAGATACACAAAGTTTTATGATTTAATGCATTGCATAAGTTCACTTGCCAACCTGAGAGAGAATCTTCAGAAAACAGGTTTGGAACAGATTCTGCAGCCCAACAGGCTCTTGACACAGCCTGATCCAGAGAACACCAAAAAAGAGGTGTATTCTCCAGGCTGCTCCTTGCAGAAGGGACATCAGGAGAGCAGCTCCACGTTCTGACATCACGGCCAGCTCCCAAGGACACCCCGACACCACGGCTTACACTCGTGTGCCATGTGAGCCACCCAGAGACACAAGGGGTGCTCAGATTTCAAGCCACTTCACAGTCAAGTTGAGCACAGAGATTCAATACCTTTGCCTAAATCTGTAGATGGAAGCCAAGCACAAAATCTGCATCTGGCTTTCGACCCTGAATCAGAAGTGAGGACTTGGTGGTTGTACAACCAAGTCTCTCTCACGCTAAAGCAGCCCCAGCTCTGCATCACGTTTTCCACAGGGAAATGTGCCTCTTCCTCAGAAACAAGTAACAGCAGAACTAGAGTTTAGGAGGACTCTCCAAATGCAAAAATACAGCATTATGGAGAAAATTACCAGTGCTGGCATTCAAATGACATCAGTTCCTACGCTACGAACTTGCGCAAATTCCCAATAAATCTGTTCAACACCTGATGTGGGAGAGGAGGGATGTGCCAAGAATGGCAAGGGACAGAACTGCTGTAGACACATTGTTTCACAGCAAAACCCACCGGTGCTCCTAATTTGCATGTTTTTATAAATGATTTAATAAAATTCAAAAAAATCTGTAGTTTGAAAGAGGAAGTGTTCAGTCGAGAGTGATTCCTCCCAGGCTGTTTTTAACCAGACAAGAAGAACATAACAGAGCAAAAAAGAAGAACAAGACAGCTGCAACTCTATCTTGTGATGACATGCTTTAAAAAAAAAAAAACTAAACAAGCAAACAAAAAAAAAACCAGAGACACCAGATTCCACATTCATACAAAGAGCTTTCATCGATTTCAAAACATTAAAGACAATCATCCAGACAAAATAAAATGTTGTTATTTTGGACAGACATCTAATTCTGCTCCCTCTGAAGTCCATTTGGGAGCAGCCACTACCTTGGAAGGGGTGCTGGCTGACACCTTGAGAATATTAAAAACAAACAAAACCCAGGCAGACAAACACCCTGACTAATGCCTGGAGCACGGCCGGCCGGAGGACGGTCATGTCATTCCGTGTTATTCCACCAACTTCTGCACAGAAGGACAAACAGACGGGGTTAGACCTGACAAACCTGAAGTTATTAAAGTTAGGAAACGCTGTCGAAGATTTTGGGAACGGCATGTACTGGAGGAGAGGAGCAGCCACTCCATCAAGCTCTGCACCAGCAGCTCACTGGAAGCAGCGAAGCAAAAATCGTCGCCCTGCGCGGCGTGTTGGGGGCAGGTACGGCAAAAAAAAAGGGCTCCAGCGCAACACAGGAATAAAAAAAAAAAAAAAAAGGGAAGAAATACTCTGGTTTTGGCAAGAGTTCAACTTCCTCTTCTGCCTGCTGCTCGCTGTGTGGTACCACACCTTACTTGCTTCATATGAATCCAACTGAAAGGGCTGGAACCCAACCAACAGTCGAGGTATGTTCCTCTGATGGCCCAATCTAATTTAAAAAAGAAAAAATAGCCTTAACCTGGAAGGAATTCTTTTTCTGTAGTTATCTCTGCACACAAGGAGTATTTAAGTAAGTACAGCTGCTTTACAAGTGGAAGGAAGAGCATTCCAAAGTAACACAAAGCAACTCGGGCACATGGAGATCAAAATAATATCTTACAAAACTAAATTCCAAATAGGGAGGATAGTGTCAAAAAATCCATAAGAAGCCCAGCAAAAGAAAACCCAACCCCACCCACCAAGATTCTGGCAACAGGATTTCCAAAGCAGTGCCTGGAGTTACAGTCAAACCCAGGGAGGATTGGCTGTTCACCCAGAAAGGGGCTGCAACAACTAGAAAATCCTTTCATTATAAATCTGTTTACAACTCTTCAGAACAAAACTCTGATTTCCCAACTTAAATAATTATCTTGGAAATAATTCCCTAATCCATTATCTGCTAATATGGGAAGAGACTGATACAGTCCCAGTGAGGGCAGAAAAAAACCCCACAGGAGCTAAACCGTGAACTCCTTCCAATGTGAGCTGGATAATCCAGGCAGCACACGTGACATGGGCATTAGGTTTGGGTTGTCCCTGTCTCCCAGATTTTGTCTCTAAAATCCAGAGATGCCCTGCTGGGATTCCACTGAGAACTCGCTGGATTTGCTTCTGTAATACAAAATTGGAGACCAACACGCGAGTCCAAGTGCGGACACAAAATAAAGATGCTGATAACATCAGTCCTCCTGTTGGTTCCTGTCTATTAATTTCTAATTACAGTTTTATAGTTTTTTAGTGTTTTATCAGCCTTCAACATCCAGCAAGGCCCATAAAATACCACATATCTGATGAAATTACTGGGGGATGAAGGGCTCTGATGTTTGCCCGTGAGGTGATGCTGCAGGAAAGTGAAAGTTTATTCTGAAAACTGAAGAGAAGCGATCAAGGGTTTGCTTTTGTGACTGATAACCTGACACCTGATCAGACAGCAGGTCCCTCGCACACAGACCCCTCCACTCAGTTCATGATGTCAGAAACCTGGAGTGGGCAGAGCTGGGGGGTACTTGAGCATCTCAGCTTAACCTGCATGGAAAATTCCAGGGGGAAGGATGTGGCGTGACACACTCAGGGAGGGCTCTGTGACCTTCCCTTCTCAGTGAGGGGCTGCAGGGGCCACGTGAGATCTCAAAGAGAACGACCTCCCACAACCACCAAAACCACCCCGAGATGTCTGGGGAACACACATCATTAATAACCACCATGAGCTGTTCCTCTCTTACGCAGATGAGGGTTTTTAATTTAGGGATACGCTGGGAGCTCAGTTTCGTTTAAGGGATGACACAGAGCTGGTTTGCCCCGAGGGTTTTGCTCCTGGAGTACAAAGATACCCCCCCTGGCCCTGATACCGACCGGGCAGTCTAACTCGGTCCACGCCAGAGGTTTTGCTGCCAAAGGCTGGCTCTGCCCAACCTTTGCAGCGCTGCTCTGAGGCTGGGCTTAGCTCTCATGTGGTGAATCAGATCAAGGAACTGGTCTGGCTCAGAACTATCTTGCCAGAAGGGAAGAGGAAAAGGCTTGTTTTCAGCCAGCTGGTTCCCACGACAGGTAGCCCTGGCACAAGGGAATTGGTGGAAGCAGAGGCAGGGAAAGGAAGGGCTGCCTCTTCCAGTGTTGCTGCTCATTTATGCCAAACAGTCCTGTAGCTGAACTCCACATAGCCCAAAACGACCTCACCAGCTCGTTTGTCCCCTGGTGCCAACAGCACAACACTGGGCTCCATTTGTACTTGGGCTTCAGCACCTGGACACACAGCACTGGGTGACAAGCAGGGTTGTTCAGCTGCACATCCAGAGTCATAAATGCACCTATCAGTACTTCCTGAGAGGCAGAATCATAGAATGGTTTGGGCTGGAAGGGACCTTAAAGCTCATCCAGTACCAACTCCCTGCCATGGGCAGGGACACCTTCCACTGGACCAGGTTGCTCAGAGCCTCATCCAACCTGGCCTTGGACACTTCCAGGGATGGGGCATCCACAGCTTCTCTGGGCAACCTGTGCCAGGGCCTCATCACCCTCAGAGTACAGAATTTCTTCCATATAACTAAGATAAATTTCCCCTCTTTCAGTTTGAACACTCCTTATCCTACCACTACAGTTCCTGACAGAGAGTCCTGATGAAGCTGGAAAAAAGGGGAGGGAAGGAGCATGGCAGCACTATATTTCTTCTCCCAGCACACCCATGCCTAGTTTATACCTCTGAGAGTCACAGAAAAGGTAATTTTCAATCAATTCTGCAGAATAAAAGAGAAACTTCTACACGTACCTTGAAACAGAGCATGTGCCAGCAACGCTCAGTTATTAAAACCCAAAATCTCAGGGGGTTGACGAGTGCAATCAACTGAAATTCAGATGCCAACCTACATAATAAATGCCCAAACTGCTATGGATACATTTCCCCGTTTCACACAAGAGACATGAAGAAGGCAAATGGCCTGGTCTCATATAAAAGTCAATGCAAGACCTGGGAAAACAAAACTTTTAAAACTCAGTGCTTGTTTTGCCTACACAATGTTTCTCTGGCTTCTTTTCCTGTTTCAAGTTCAATCAGAAAAAGGCAAAATTGGAACAGATTTCAGTGAACATATCAGCTTCTGTACATTTTTTAGCAGTTTCTGTTTATGCTATAAAAAAGTAACTCAGCATTTTTTGTCTAGTTGGTAATTTTCTTTTTTAAACAATTTCATAAGGGGTTGTCCTTTAGGTTAATATACACATTTCAGCATAAACAGCGGGAAGGATTTGCATGAGGAACGAGAGAACAAAGGGCTTTCCAAAGTTGAGTGCTCAAGTCATGTCACCATCAGGACATGGAGCTTTCAGTCATGTCACCATCAGGACACAGAGCTTTCCTCAAGTGAGGTTGCTCTTTGAAAAGCTGACGACGCTCACCAGGATTTTCAGCTGGAGAATTTAGGAGGTTGGGGGGGGTCCACATTTGTTTTCATTCAAGAAAAGCAGCTTAGAGTTTCTTGTAATATCCAAGGCACTCACTACAGTGGACACCTGTAAATCCATGCCCAACTCACGGATTCCTGCCAAGAGTCTTCCTTTGGCCCATGGCATTTTGCTTCTTTGCTCACAGAATCCACGGCCCCACAAACCCCCCCCCAAAGCAGGCGTGGGTGGGCTGGAGAAGGGGGATCCTGGCGGAGTGGGCGAGTGGCGTCAGAGGGGAGGGGACCTGGCGGCTGCGGCGGCACAGGGGCCGGAGGGAAGCTGTGGAGAGGGTGTCAGCGTGGGCAGGAAGCGAGTGTGAGAGCAGAGGCGTGGAGGGGGCGTCACGGCGGAGATGGTGACGAGCGCGGAGCCGACGCGGGGTCAGCTGCTCGCGGGCGGAAAGGGGAAACGGCAAAGGAAAGAGCGCGGAGGCCACGGAGACGGATTTAGGTGTGGGGTGCAGGGGAGCCTGAAAATGAACTGCACTTGCTTTATAGCCAAAGCAAGTATAAAGGAACGAGGCCTTCAAGCCTAGGACAAGCTCCAGGGAGAGCTTGTTTTAACCTTCTCGATGATCTGCCTGAAATTTGGTGATTCTCTGGGTTTCTCACTACTCCAAGATAAGTCCAGGGTTTTCATGCATTTGGCTAGAAAAAGGTCAGTAATGCTGCACTAAGTCCAGTTTTCCCCTGAATTTAAAGAAAACACTTAGGGCTTCTCCTCATTGATAATTAACTCGAGCTGTTATTAACTCAATTGTTGTCTCTATGTCAAGTCACACCCACTCACAAAAGCTCTTAACTGAAAACTGGCTCTTCTTTTAATTTGAGTTGGCTGTACATCAGACAGCGCATGGGAAGACAAGGATATGGCACAACTCAACAGCTACTAAAAGAAAACAAACACCATAGAAAGCAGACATGGACCAGCTCCACTGGAGGAGTAACTCTGCTCCTTCCATGCTGTGCTATTTATATCATCACCGTGCCAAGGAGGCCTAGTTACACGTTAGGCACCGCACCCCATTTCCCTGGAGTGCTCAGGGGTGAGAGACAGAAGGGATTTCTAGAATTGTTCAGATTATTAGAGGACAAAAATATATATGGGGTGTACTTTGGGAACACAACAGATCACAAACACTGCGTGGAAATCGCAGCTCTCCCTCAAACAGGGCTAACAAAAGAGGAGCAACCCAATTGCAAGTCATCCCACTGCAACTTGAGTGAATGCACACAGCCTGTACAGCCCGTGCTGAACTTCACCCAGGGTAAATGCTGCCAGCTAACAGTGGGAATTCCCAAAGAGACAGCCTTACAGGTACACTTCCAGAATTACCCCAATGCAGACGTCTCCAGCTTGGCACACAGCGTGATCTGCAAGCTCTGACTTCCCATCATCCAGGAATTCAGAGATAGGCATCAGTTGTTTCAACAGCACAGGTAAGAGTGACCGAGAAAGCGATCTCAAATCCCACACAGCTCGAGCAAGCAGTTCCCTGTGGCTGCTGATCGTGACTCTCACGACGTGTCCATTCCGCACGCAGGAAGGCGTGGAGGAGGGATGACACCACCAGAGAGCGGCTGTTGGGATTTACTCTCCCTTGCCAGTCCAGTTGTCTGTGGCACCTGGGCTTCACTGGAAGATGATGGGCCCTTTTACACAAGGAAGCCTGGAATGCAACTCTGTGGACCCACGCCTTGCCATTACTTCATCCCTTACCGACAAGACAAGCAATGCACATGCTTGGCTGGCTGGAGGCACTTTGCATCTCTCAACAGGGGCAGTGCTGAAACTCTGCCCTGAAAGGAGACTCAAGACAGGGACTGTTTGTTCCAGAAGAAAGTGGGAAAGCAAAAGAAAAGACAACCAATGCACCGACACCCTGAAGGCTGGTTTTCCATGAAGTTTCTTTGATGATGTTCCTACAAGAAGTGAGTAACACCAACTTGCTTAAGGATGCACAACTCTGAAATGTCTCTAACCAGAGAAGTCAGATGCCCTTCTGAAGAGGATACTGCACAAAGCAGGACGGATACAACACAGTTGCACAATCCTGGGGAACATAACACTTCTCTGACCTTAAAAAACAAACTAAATCCATACATAAAACTTCCAACCTTATCAAGCAGCGAGCACTGCGGTGAGTGCTGCTCATGAAGTCCTGTTTTGATCAACTAAGTAAACACATAAAAATATTCCTGTCACTAGCCCTGTTTTATTAGACCTTATTCCCGTGCTTTTCTGGGCTCTGCTCAGCGTGGGACTGCCCTGGAGGCTGTTCCCCAGTGGCTCTGCTTTGTGCTGACACACGAACACGCGCCGAGAGGCGATGACGCAGGCGGGGATTGCCAGCGGCCCCTTCTCAGCTCAGCCCGTGCCCAGAGCAGGGTGCTGCCCTGTGTGTCACCCAGGCAGGCTGTCCCCTGCTGCCAGGGGCAGGAAGGTGGCCTCCTCCACTGCTGGGCTGGCAGGAAGCATCCCGGGATCTGCCCAGATGCTACCAAGCACAACCTGCTGTAATCGCCCAAAAATGATTTGCGAGTGTGGAGTTAAGTGCCAACAACTGTAAGACTTTACTTCCTTCTACAGCAGAGTTCCCCTTTTGTTGTTTGAAATCAAGGTACTGATCAAGGTTGAGTCAAGGCAACATAATTCAAACCCTTAAACTGTTTAAATTGTGCCAATGAACTAAACTTGTGTCAAAACAGATGCTATTTTTTGTACTCGTTATCATAACTAAGATAGTTGCAAAGATGGGTCATCAGGACCATCAACCTGACTCAGTGGGGTTGTTCTAAAGTCAGGAAAAACATCTAAGACATTTCTCATTCTGTAATAAATTCAACACACTTCTTTTTCTGTCCCAGTTCAGGCACACTTTAAAGCCAGCCAGAAATCCAGCTGTTCTCTCTCCAAGAAGGATCTTACCTGAATACAGCCAGAATTCTGTGGGTATTAAAAAAAAGTAAAAGTATTTGGAAAATCTCCAAGCTCGTGCCACACTTAAGCAAATACATGACTGCCTTCACAAAACTGAACTAACAGTTTGGGGGTATTTTTTTTTTTTTCCAAGCTGGTTTTCCATTGGAGCAACTTGCTGGGTCTGTTCCCCACGTGGTCACAGGGTCCATGTGGCGTGAGGGAAGTGGTGGGAGTGTGTGAGCAGGGATGGAGGGAAGAGCAGGATGACTCTTTTTGAGAGCAGCCCACAGATCAGTCGTCACATCAAACAAAACCCTGTGAGGAGATCCTGCCAGGTGTGGTTCTGCAGCAGCACAACCTGCCTCAGACTTGACTGAGACCAGTCACAGGGTCATGGAATGGCTTGGATTGGAAAGAACCTCAAGGATCATCTCGTTTCCAACCCCCTGCCACGAGCAGGGACACCTTCCACTAGAGCCAGGCTGCTCCAAGCCCCGTCCAACCTGGCCTGTGTGCCTGGACCAGCTCCCACGGTGTAAAAAAAATCAAGCAAAGGGCAACTCCAAGAGGTCTCTCAGCCCCCTGAACTGCCTGAGGGGTCACAGCAACAGGAGAGATGGGACAGTGGCAAATGAGATTTGTACTGGCTCAAGTCGCTTGCAGAGTTATGCTAATTCAGCCTTTTGTTCTCACCCCTGCCAAAACTGGGGAATTCGATTCCCAAAACACTTGGAGACATTTCCAGGAAACATTTCTGCTGCTATCCCACTCCTTCTGTCCAAGTAGCCACTCAAGATTGCTGCTTGGAATTAAAAAAATTAAATAGTAATAAAAAAACAAGGCTGCTATCCAAATAGATTCATCGTGTGATGACAGGGAAGAAAAGACTGGGAGGGACACAGAAGGGGAAGGCTGTTTCTCAGAAAGAGATTTTTTGGGGGAAAAAAAAAGAGAAAAAAAAAAAAATCAAGCTCCACCACAAAAGCAAAGGTAGGATAGGACAAAAAAACCCCACCACCACCCTGAACCAGCTGATTTAATTTCCACTCACCATTGAAAGGGTTAATTTTCTTGGAGATTCGTAAAGAAATTGATTCCTTCAGGTCTTTCTTCTTCACACACTGAATGCCCAAGTTCTGAAAACTGAAGCACATGTGGCAGGATTTCAGCAACCAGTAGCATCTTCAGCGTAGAACATTAAATAAATTAATTGATGTTGATTAGTGTGGTAACATACAGTGTAAGAATTGAATTTTGAGAAGGGTGTAGAAGATCTGAAAAGCAGGGATGCTGTTTTTCCTAAAGCAAGGGCAGAAACAGAAGTGAAAAATACTGAAATGAAATTCTCTTTTTACAGTGATTAAAAAGTTATATACTCAATCTCAGGCAATTTATAGCAACAATTATTTTTGTAATCAATAATCCTGCTAATTTGCATTAGTTAAAGGATTTGCTGTCCTGCTTTTATCAGGGAATGTAAATTTCAAACACTATTTTAAAGGTTTTTTTTTTTCTTAAACAGGTCAAAACAGGTTTTTAAATCTCCCACAGTTATGGAAAAGTTCTGAAGAGCTGCAGCTCTTCCTTATTTGCATAAAAGTGCAGGTCACCCTGATGTAGGAGGTGGGGGGAGTCCCAGGCGAGCTGACTCTTTCCCACATGGAAAAACCATGACATCATCAAAGCTGAGTGGATGTAAAGCAGGAAGTAAAAAAAAAAAAAAAAAAATTAAAAAAAAAAAAATCTGTGTTTCATGATGTGACAATAAAGCTCTGAAGATGGGTTGTGCCAGCAGGCATCTTTCTCCAGAAGTACCAGCCATTTCCCTTCCTTTGAAACTCCATAAACCTTCTCTGCTTTAGCAATAAAACCACCTTATTGCACCTAAAGATCCTCCTCGTTCCAAACACCTCCCTCCTGAACGAGACTACCCTGGCATGACATTAAGTTTAAGGAAATTAAAACTCCCTTGTCTATGCCCAACACGCTCTGTTCAGAGGTTCCCAAATCCTCAGCCATCAGGCTGCACTTCCAGAACTTCTGTTCACCAGAGGAATGACAGCCAAGATTGGGACTGCACCTCCATGGCCAACCCTATTTCCACCTGCTCTTGTAGGAAGTAGATTCTTTCAGGGCTTGATCACACCACACATCACTTTTTCCCCCTCCAGAACATCCAGCGTATTCCAGAGATTGTCTGAAGCACAATCTTCAGAGCCCATGACAGCGTCCATGTTATACCCCCAAACAAAGCCTCTCGTGGATGGAATGAGGCTTTTCAGCAGCCCAGAATTCTGAGGTTATAAATGTTTTTCTAAAGCTGTGCTGTCACAGTGAAAGTGTCTGTTTAACTCTGGCTAAGCAGAGGGCTGGGCCCACAGGAGGAACTCTGAGAACCCCAGCAGGGCCGTGGGGTTTCACATCGACGTGAGCTGACAGGAAGCAGCCGAGATAACGAGAAGACAGAGGGAGAAGTAGGAAGAGAGAGAGAAAAAAATTAAAAACATGTAAAAAAACTATGATATCATCCATGTAGAGAGAGAGAGAGCAAACTAGGAAGTAAAAATCTGAGTATACAGGCAGCCCCACAAGTTCCAACATTCAAACTCTTGCCTTGATGTCTCGGCTGGGGAGGGCTCTGATTGAATTTGGGCAGCAGTACAAAGATCACTGTTCCACAGGCAGAACAGAATGCTTTGGGAACTTTAAAACAAGGGGAATTTTAAACAGCACAATGCAGAGTAATTAGTCAGAGCAGCCCAAAAATCTGTGATGAATAATCCTACTTCTACCAAGAGAAAAAAAAAAAAAATTGGATTTTTGCTCCACTTGGGATGCCCAGTAGGAGCAAAGAGCCAGAAGCACCAGTGAGGGAGGACATCTCCTGCTCACTAAGTATGGGATGAGGCTTTTCTCCAACATGGACTTGAAGAGAAGAATGTGAAGATTGAGTCACCAGCCACAAAAAGGAAAATGACTTTAAACATCCAGATCCAATTATGGATCATGCTGTTCTTTCATCTTCAAGCAACCAATGATTTGTTAAAAAAATGAGTGTACCGATGCTGGAAACATTTCAAAGGGAATGTCTGGAGCCTCCTCCCACCTCCAATGTCAAGCTCAAGGCTGACAGTTTCACATTATCAATAAAGGGAAAGTAGCCAACACTTAGTGTTCTGTAAGAAATTTACACCCTAATATTGAGAAGAATTCATGGATAGAGCAAACAAGCACCAGCGCCTGAAGGGAAATGGAGACGTGGCATCGTGTCAAAGAACGGAGATTACATCAAAATCTGCAAATAAACATTTGCAGAACATCCCAGCGTTTTTTGGCATTGTAATGGCCTCTCTAACAGGCTTGCTTACACATTTAACCTTGTGCAAGAAAATGCCAAGAGGAAAAGCAATCATCCGTGTCTTCCAGTCAGTGAACGTAACACAAATCTAGAAAAGGTGTTAAGCAATCCAGCTCTTTTGCTTCGGATGAGAAGGCACAGGGCTGAGGGGAGGAAGTGGGATGGGCTATGACAGCAGACTTCCTTTGACCTTGGCTGAGGAGGCTTCATTTGAGAAGACACAGGGGAAGCTGGTGAATGGATGGTCAGGGGAAGGTGCAAGGTCCCTCAACAGGTTTGGATATTTAACGTGCTCTGAGCCACCAGAACGCACTGCAGCGCATTCCAGATCCCTGGAGCACGGGCTGGATGCTGGAGAAGCATCTCCACTGTTTGTGTCACCATCAGGCAATCACCACCTTCAAACAGATGTGTCTTAGCTCTCTCCTTTAATAGAGTCCTACTGACTAAACTCCACTAAACACGGAGTAATTCCACTGGCACAAACAGAACCCCAGCGGCCTCAGAGCTGTGTGTAAGAGCCACTTACACACTGAAATGTTTACCTGATTTTCTTCCCAGCTCAGTTATGTTTACCCCACAGCAACAGCCTGCCTCCAAATTTACTGCATTGTAAACTGTGACCCACAAACAGCTTGTCAGTTCTAAATTCCCCTCTCTGGCATTAATCACTCCACATTTGCTGCATTCATTCTGCTTTTACTTTGTTATACAGGACTTGGTAAACTTACGGGAAATGCCATCAAATACAACTGTATTTGAGATATTCTTAACAGAACTGAGAAACACATCTTATATACAGCCTGAATTTTCTTTACTGTGTCCACAAGCAGATCCTTCCCCTGCACACTTGCTCTACACAGCAGCGACTGAGTAGAATCTGTATTTTCACTCAAAAAAAAAAACCCAACCCAAACAAACAGCAACAACAGTGACAGCTCCTAACACACTTCTAGATGTGTCACAACCACTACCTTCTAAATTACATGATAGTCAGGCAGTACAGACTTTCTCCAGAAAACCCAGATATAATTTCCATGGAAGATGTGAACTTCCCTCAGCACCCTGAAGTACTAATTCTAACACTGTTACCCATTCTATTACTCACCCTTTTCACATGTAGCAAAGAGTCATCCTCAAGAGTAAGATGTGTTACTGAGCAAGACTAAAAAAAGTAACTAAGTGGGAGAAAGGAAAAGGAGACAGATATTGGGAGAATGAATTAAAAAAGAGGGTGACAGGAAAGAAAAAGCGCGTGTGGGGTGCTGAAAAAGGAGGAAATACTTCAAAGAAGTTGCCCTCTCCCTGGGATGAATTAGTAAACTACAGCAAAGACAGCAGTGTAATTGCTCTTTTAATCACTGGTCTGAGTTTTAAAACACAAGATCAGCAAATCACTTGCATAATTCATCAAACTCCCAAGCAACACCATTACTCACGACAGGACTCGCCGCTCTGGCCCGAACTCGGCTTCGTAGTAGCCATCTCTGCAGTCTTTGCCAACCAGATCATGAGGGTGTGGCTTGTAGGGTTCATTCTTGGTCACCAACGTGGTTCTTATTTTGACTTTTCCAAAATAGTTCAGAATCTACCAAAATAAAAAAAAAAAAATTAGCAAGATACTCTCCAGATTTCAGATATCGAGGCGAAAGCTCCCACACGTAACAGAAAACACATTTCATCCTGAAATACTCTGTGAGAGAAACACCAGAGCTAAAAAGAGGACCGCACAGAAATGCTTCTTGAAGAACAAGTCTACCTCCAAAACCTTAGGAAAAAACTCCTAAAGCCTCAGGGATAAGGATACTACCAGTGCATGGAACACTAAGCAGTGAAAGAGGACCTTAACAGACACAGCATGACACAAACCCCTCTGAGGCTGGTGGGTTTTTTTTTCCCCCAACTAATTCTCAGATGAATACTCAACCTTACAATTCAAGCAGGGGAGTACCAAATTCTCAAGCTCCTACTTCCCAGCACTCGTCAGCCTAATTCAACACACCTTTCTCAGGTGGATAAAAGCAGCCTGGTGCTGACAGCTACCAGTGAAGTCACCCAGTGTGGGGGAGTGTAACAAAAAAAAAAAAAAAGAAGGAAAAACAGTTTGGCCTAAATTGTTTGACGCACAACAACTTGAAAGCAAAGACAAGACTTGCTCGGGCACACGTTTGTGCAGAGGCGAGCTCTCCTCCTCCACTTCCCCTGCCCTGTAACTACCAGTTCTCCTCCTTCAGCCCCTTCTTTCCTCCTCCTGAAAATCCAAGGATCCATCATACAGCCTTTTCAGCCAGCATCTCAGATCTTTGACTTGACCTGTGCTCTTGTAGCTTCCATCATCTGTCGGCTTTCAACCTCCAGTTTGGCTCCTCTCAGCTTTCATCCACTGTTACTTTTTACCCTTAATATTAATACTTCCACTGCTCTTCACTTTCTTCAGCTATTACATCATTTCTCCCTCATTTCACACCCAGCCCCTTGAACTTGAAGCCTGATCTAGCTGCTTTTGGTTCTCCAGTTCCTCCTTGATGTTCATCTTCATAACCGCACCACGAAATTTAATCTCTTCCTGGCCCCTCTGTTCTCATCCTCATTGATGTTTCCACCTCTAGAGGGGACTCCCCTGGCACCTAATCAGCACTAAAGCCTCCTACGGGCTTCAGGGAGGCAGGAATTCACCTAGAAATCACCTGCTATTGGTAACAATCAGCTCTGTCATCAATAGTCACCTTTAAAAAAGAACAAACTTTGCCAGGATTGCGAGGTCACCGACCCCTGTCCCATCTCCCCTCTGGGTTCTGGCTGGTCTTTGTGGGCAGCACAGTCCAAGACCAGAGGAATCCAGGGGTTTACACTGCCTGTTCAGCTTGACACAGATTTAGGCTGAGAGTCTGTGCAAGCTTTTAGTCTTGCCAACAGCCTACACAGCTCCTTGTTCAATTGGCAGAGTGCTGAAAAAATGAGAGCCTGGCAGATTTCCATTTCCTGCATTCCTTAACCAAATCTGGCACTGTGATAGTCAAGGGGCAACCTTCTTCTTTGCATCCTCCCTTGGTAATTCTGGCTCCAGGGCTACACCAGCTTCACAGTTGCTTTATGTTGTAGAGACTCTGCTGCTCAACACATGACTAGCAATGCTCTTTCTCAAACTCTCCCTCTTGAAGAGCTTTTATGCCTCAGCCTAAAACATCACACATTTTTCACTTTTCACATCCTCTGTATCTGTGCTTTTTCTGCTGTGATTCCAGAGACTCCACTTTTAGCTCCACATATTTTTTTCTACTTGGCACACACTGCAAACACAGGTACACAGCTTCTGTTCCTGGGCACTGAGGTACTGCAAGATGGCAAATGCTGTCAACTTCCCATTTATATTAGTCTTCTATTTATATTATCACTTATATCTCTTTTAATCTCATCTCCAAAAGACTTTCTCCCAAGTGGAAGAGATCAAGGAAACACTGACAACTTAAAGCTTTGAATAGGGGACCAGAAATTCTTCTCTCTTACCCCACCTGTCCAGGGTCTCCAGCACATCCCTTTGCCCCACATACAAAAGCTGCTGCCAGAGTGCTTCCATTCCACCTCTACTGTCCCTACTGCTTCGATCAGAGCTCCTCTGAACCCCCTCATTCTGGATTTCCCAACTGAACCATAACACAGCCACCCAACTCTTCATCATGGCAGGTTCTCTGAGCACATGATCCCTGTTTCTCAGCTCATTTTTAGGCTCTGTACCCCTTTCAAACTCCACACGCTTCACGGCAGCGCCTTCCGAGGAGCCCGATGGCCGCATCCCGGGCGATCGTTCCTCGTACAAAGTGCCTTCTTTCATGCTGTGCCCAGCAGCTTTTCAAAGCCTTTCCAGGTTTTGTAGGCAAACTCCTTCAAAGCCCTCCCAAAATTCATGTTGCAGTCCAAATCATAAACCCAGCCCCAAGACACGTAAGAAAGGAGAGCAAACGTGAGTTCAGAAAAAGTTACTAATGAATGGTTCCCAAACCATGGGCACTTCACTGAGTCCCCTCTCCAGCAGCACTTTGTTAAACTACCTCTCTTCTGGTAAATTTGAAAGCGAATCTTTTCATGACCAGGAGCAAGTAACTCTTTTCCCACTCTCCTGCAACTCCATTTGCATGTCAAGGAAAGAATCACAGAACCCGTGAGATGAAAAGCATTGTATTTACTGTGTGGAGTCCAACACATAGCTACGAGCACCACGTTAATGTGGGAATGGTAATTCACGGATAAAAGTGGTATTTACCTGGATGGAAGGGAATGTCTTATTGTTTTCAGTACTGTGTTCTCCTGGAATGCTGCCTGCAGATCTTCCCTCACACTTGTACCTGAAGCGCATTCCCCTTTGCCTGGGTTGCTCGAATATTTCAATGTAGGGCTCAGGGCCACCTAAAAAAACCAAAACATTTTCAACATTAGGACACAGTAGAGGTTAAAAAGCAGCAGAAGATGCAAGAATTGGAATTTCTAGACTCCCATCTAGAACCTAGTCTCTCTTAACCATCATAGATGATGTTTGATGAAAGCAGATGAATGATGAAAGATGATGTTTGATGAAAGGAGATTTTACGCAACAGAAAACAAATAATTATTTTGAGGTTGATATTTTGGTTGATATTTTTAAGAATACAGTTTTAAGAACAGCTGTCCTCTCCAAGTACAGGTACTGTCAAGTACTATATTCTCTCAAGTGTCCTCTGAAAGTGAAGATGTTTTCTCAGAATGAATTGATTTAGTCCCTATTACAGCGCAGCAGAAACTATGCAAATTATGCAAAAAATACCCCACCCTACTGGGCTGAATATCATCACTGGGAGCTCAGAAAATATCTGATTGCTCGTACTGAATTCTGCATTTTGAGCTGCCCACCTCCCACGGGGCTGGTTTCTAGTTGCAGTATCTCCCCAGACAATGAAAGCTCAGAAAAACGATTGGGCAGTTGTCAAAAGAGAGGTTTTCAGGAAACACGAGTGACAGACGGGAATAAGAGCCAGCAGAACCCTTAAATGGGGGGTTAGAAAGACACTAACTGAGCAAGAGTGTAAGTACTTTTCAAGTGATGTTTTATTGCCAGACAGTAACAAGCTATTTAACAGATCTTGCTGAGAACATCAAACAGGACAGTCAATCAAACAGTGACAACAGCGGGATGGCATGTGAAAAACAAACAACAGAGGGTAAGTAAATATTGTCCAAGTTGAATCATCACAGTGCTACACGATCAGAAGAACGTAGCTTATGGAAATGTCTACTGAGCTCTCTGTCATCTTCATGTAATAGCATCCTCCTCCAGCGAGGCTGAGCATCACAAACAAACATGACAGGCAATATCCTGTGGCACAGCACTGAAAAAAAAAGGCGCTTGGACTTCAACTTAAATAAGCAAAACAGTTATTAAATATATTGAAAGTGCTAAAAGGGTAAAAGAACCCCTTACTTCCTTTTGCCCAAGGTCTGTACAGCCTGTGAGTCCACAGCACGCAAGTTTTGGCAAAGAGGCGGATTCCAATCTTAACTCCCTAATAAAGGCTTCTCTTGTGCTGCACCTACAATGGTTTGGGTACCGTTGCCAACACAAAGCTTGAACTTTAATGCCTGGGATTTGCTGGTCACAAAACATTTCCAGCGCTGCAGCAGTTCGTACCCAAAGTAGGAAAATATTATAACCTAAAAGATAAAGCGATCAAGAGAAGCAGAGAAGGGATGGAAAGAACTACCTCCCCAAAACGTCACCTCGGTCTGACCTGAATGCACATTTAGCTGTCACACACCTACAGCCAGCAGTGGAACGGCAGTGAGAGAGCAGCTCTTGGCTGGGATCATCTTCAACCACACCTGCCTCCTCAAAACCCAAACGCCTGTTCCACAGACACAATGCGCTTCCACTCCAGGCTGTATTTGGTCAAAGCCTTTGAGAACTGTGGTTCAGGACTCTTTACAGACCCTTCTAACACTCAGTCCAACTCCAGTTTCTAAACTGATCGCCTCCCATTGAATAGATTTTAACATCAACCATGAGTTACGTTAAATACATATTAGCCACTACTCTAGGTCCAGTTACTCAGGAAAACGGTCCCTCTCCTGAGATACTTCCCAGCTCTTACCTAACTCTCTTTAGACAAGCTTTGCATATTTTCTCTGTCTAGAAAATAAGCAAGTCCAGCAAAGGGCACGGGAGACAGGCATTGACAACAAAAAGCCTAGAAATGATGTAAAGCTGGTTTCAGAGAGAGCAGAAGTCTGAGCTCCTCACATAACCGTGCTCACGCACCTGCGTGTGGCTGTTTTAACTTTCACACTTCCAGTTGCTTAGGCTATTGCATTTATCAGCACAGTCCTGCAGTCCAGACAACAGAGGACTTCAGCCAGCAGCAAGGAGTGCCTGCTGCCTATCAGTGAGCCTCCCATTTTCATCACACAATCGAGGAGAGAGAGCTACCTCACCTTCCGGTACTTACGTAGCCCAGCACGCCACAAACGCAGACACGCACCCAAATGCTCAATTAAAAATCTATTTTCGAGGCTACAACGACAAAAATCGCAGCAAAGAGCCTACTAGTCATGGTGCTTGGAGGTTCTCGTGCTCACAGAGCTGCTAACCAGACGTGCAGGACACCCACAGACGTGACGTATTTGTCAAAGCTAGCCAGAGCCTCACCGTTCAAAACTCCAGCGGAGTGCGATCACTTGAGGTCTTTAACTCTCGCTGCTCTAACCAGTAATTTCCCTTCACATTCTATTAATACTTGCTTAAGAGGGCTTTTTTTTTTCCCTCACCTATTAAGAGCACTTTATTTTAAAACCCTGGGCTCAGTGATCTTTAGAGGGCTGTGGTCGAAACGAATGTCATTGAAGGCGAACCCACTGCTTAAGAGCCAGGTGTGTTTGTGGGAAAGTAAAGCTCAGTGACGCTGCAGCCTCTGGAGATTAAACATTAAACTTCATTTTATCTTGGTTCCCTCTTGCTCTGTTTAAGAATCACGTTATCATCTCCGCCGTGATTATCGGTGTCATCACATTTTGTGCAGAGAGGAAGCGCTGAGAAGTGTCCGTGTGAGCCGAAGGCATTATCAGCACTCTGCAGCCAACTGGAGGGCTGTCCGGCATTCCCTGTTTCTGTAAATCAGCAAATGTGCTTGACAAGTGGCATGGCTTAACTATTTCACGATCTGCTCTGACACACAGAGGTCTGTTGGCTCCCCCACCGCTGTTACAGACCCGTCTTCTTCAGGTCTCGCTGTGTTTGTCAAACAAATAAAAGCTATGTCAAAAAACAAACTCTCACTAATTCTGGAAGGGAAATGCACGGCTACTCATATTACCTGCCTGCCCACAACTACTCCAAAAAGCACTTGAAATGCAAGAAAAGAAAAAAAAAGTCTAGCTAATCCTTCACCTAAGTGCTTAAGAGTTTAATTTGTCTTTGTAATTAATTATAATTGCCTATACACATGCTAGCAATAGAAACACTGTGCTACACATTACAACCTGCCTCCTGCTCTTCTTGTTGTCAAATTGTTTATTTCTCCTTGTGCCTTGAATACTACACTATATAATTTTAAAGAGAATATAGCAGATCAAGTGTCCTGGTTACACATGCAAGGAAAATAGGTAAAAGCAGTGACAGCTCCAGGAGTTCGGCAAGGAAAATAGGTAAAAATAGTGACAGCTCCAGGAGTTCCACCAGCTTATCCTCGCTCATTCAAGGACTGAAGGGTGTTTTATTCTCATCTGCTTCGAGCAATGGAAAGAGAAACAAAAAGACAATCCCAAAAACTCGGAACAAACTTCCATCTCCCCAGGATGATTTCAAGTTTAACACAGCCTGTGCCACGAGGGAGGAAGTGTGACATGCTGCCACCACGCAAAGCAACAGTAGGATCAATGTTCTGCCTCCTTCCTTTGCTCGGGAGGAACTGCCCAATTTGTGTTTTTCTTGCACAACCAGGAGCACCCGTGAACACTCTCCAGCAACATCTGCATGTGAAAGCAGAGCAGCTGCGGGTCTTTGTGGAAGATGTGAAAGTATCACCCGAAACCCTCCTGCCCCGCGGTGACTGCAGCGAGACACAGATGGGAGAAGCATCGCCCTTCGATTCTGATGTCACTGCTCTGCACAAATCCCTACTGACCCCACATCGCTGGTTTCTAATAAGCAAGAATCTATCCACTTATAACCTCCTGCAACACCTCAGGCAAAAAAAAAAGAAAAAAAAAAAGGTGATGGTGGAAGCTTTGTTACGGCACATTCCAACTCAAGCAAAAGCAACTGAAAACATCAACAAGATTTGATTTTTAAAAGCAGTCATCTACCTAAGGGTCCACAAACTGCATAGATTCTAACAGAGACAAAAAAAAAAACTGCTCACGAACTTCCTCTTTACTATCGTATTACATGACAAAACAGCCACCAAAAGAAAAAAAACAAAAACCAGCCAACTACAAAAGCAAGCTAGTACCAGGAAGTTATGAACTTCCCCCGCTGAAAAATTCCTTATCTGGTTCCTAATTATACTGCAAATACATAAAGACACGAATCAAAAAAAAACCCACCAAAACAAAACTGCTATCTCCTGCTTCAGTTCTGCCACTCTAAAATCAAACGTAACGTTTAAAAGATGCCTTTGTACGAAGCCGGTTGTTTTCTCTCCTTGTGCTGATAGTTAGCACACCTATATATTTACCAGGAGTGAAAGTTCATAGTTTGCTACGTGGGAACAGAACACACACACACCCAGATTGCGAATTCGGAAAGCAGCTTTCCCTAGAAATGCTATTCTAATTAATGTCGACAAGTTTTAAATTCAGGGGGTTTTCTTAAACCCTAAGACAGATACCAGAGAGACTCCTCCCGAAAGGATGACAAACCCGGTTTAATTTAGCCTCAAGAAACTTAATTGCGCTTTTTGTTGTAATTACTCAGAGCACGATCCCTTATCTGCGTTACTCTGCATTTGTGCCATCTCTGTTTCTCATTCATTTGCATTCCCACGGCCGAGTCCCGATGCGAGCAGGATCCAGACGAGCATCCCCCAGACACGAGACCCGCATGTAACAACCCGGACGTTTTAACAGCACGACTTTAAGACTTAAAAAGATACGTTTGAAACCTAACAGCCTTGTAAGATTTCGTCGCTATTCACGCCAGCAACCCGCCGCTTCTTTAGCGTAAATACCGACGGCGAGCCGCGAGGGAGGGCGGAGCGGGCTGGGCTCCCCCGCTCCCCGCCGCGTCCCCCCCATGTCCCGTCCCATCCCATCCCATCCCATCCCCGGCTCACCGGCCATGGTGACAGCTCCGCTCGGGCCTCTGCGCCGCGGGGCTCCCGCCCGGGCCCGCACACCTCGGGCAGACGGACAGACAGACGGACGGACGGACGGCCCGGCCCCGCTCGCCGCCCTTTTTCAGGGGGAATTTCCCGGCGGGCGGGCGGACGCAGCGCTGCGGAGCCGCCCCCGCCCGCCCCCGCCGCGGCCCGCCCGCCCCGCCCGGCAGCGAAGGCAGCGGGGAGAGGCTGTGCCCCCCAACACCACCCTGAGAACCCCCCGGCTCCGGCACAGCGGCAGCAAGAAGTTTGGCCTCCGGCCCTGCCCTGCCCGGCAGCCAGAGGTGCAAAGGGAAAAGTTCAGTTCGGCTGATTTCAGGGCACAGCAGAGAGAATTGGAGCCGGTTTCCATCCATACCCTCACCCTTCTTTCTTTCCAGCAGCATCCCTACAGCACTCCCGACATCCCAATTTACCACTCTGTCAGCCCCAAGAGACCCAGCTCCCTCATTATCCATCTTTTCCTCAGCTGCATGGAGCCTGGAGAAAGCTCCAGGGAGACCCTACTGTAGCCTTCCAATACTATCCCAAGCCCCCTACCTTCCAGTACAGGGTTTATTAGATGGACAAGGACAGACTTCTTACCAAAGCCTGTAGTAAAAGAACAAGGGGGCATGGCTCTAAACTGACAGAGGGCAGGATTAGATGGGATATTTAGGATGAAATTCTTTACTGTGAGGGTGGTGAGGCATTGGAACAAGGCTACCCAGAGAAACTGTGGATGCCCCACCCTTGGAAGAGCTCAAGGCAAGACTGGATGGGGCTCAGAGCAACCTGGTCTAGTGGAAGATGCTCCTGCCCCAAAAGCAGGAGGCTTGGAATGAGATGTCTTTGAAGGCCCCTCCCACCCCAGTTTTAATTCAATAACAGCTGTACATACTGGGGAGAGACCAATATTGAAGGTAAGGAAAAACTACTCAGCAAACTGATTAAGTCACAGTGATCGACTTTAAACCTACGGAGCCTTCAGAGCTTGGCCCTGACACAGAGAGATCAAGCGAAGGAGTTGGACACTGGGAATAACCCCAGAGCCCCAGCTTTGGCTCAGGTGGAGGGGTCAGTAACAAACAAGCAAATCTAGGGGTGGGGGGATTAAAAAACACCTGTAAAAAGAGGAACACAAAGGAACAGGAAGGCCACACCTATCTGTGGTGCAAGATTGCACTTAGCAACAAAATTTAAAGCTTTTCTTAAGTAAGTCTTTACTCTGGGAATGGAACACACTGCCCACGTAGTTAAATGACTCGTATTCGTGACAAAGGAATAAATAAAATACCAAAGAAAGCCTCAAAAAGCACTTGAAAAAGATCCAAAATTGGTACCTTTTTTTTACGTTTCTTTTTCTCCCTATCCTTTTTTTAAAGCAAAGGTTATTGGGACGTACAGCAACGAACCACAGCAGAAAATGCTGTTCTATAACCTGCAAATTCACACACCAACACAGGTAGAGAAGCAAAAGACACTGCTCGATGCTTCTTATTCTTCCTGCCTTGTAGTCCATCTCCTAACAGGACTTTTCTTTATAACCTTATATTCTGCCCAACTATCATCATATTTGCTATAAATGGAAAATATCTGTCTCCATCCTGCAAGCAAAACTTTCCTGATTTAAGATTTATCCTTCATCAATGGTAGGATTGGTAAATCCCTGTCAAATTGATAACTGAAATTGGAAGATTGGAATCCTAGGTGACAAGAAGGATAATCAAAATGTCTGTGACATTAATACTAGATGATGAAAGGGAAGAAAAGCGACATTATTTAGATATTATGATAATTCTATGGTAGTGGGTTAGTTTCTTGCCAGAAGAACATGATTTTTCATTTTACTTCCCACCAAAAAAATAAAAGAAAAAAAGAACCAACCAACACAAAAGAAACAAACCAGAAATGCCCTAAAACCATGAGGAATTATGACTAGATTTTTATGTCTTCAAAGATCTCTTGGATTCCCTATGACTGATGATGTAAAATAAAGCAGGAAAGTGGCTCTAATGTTCTAAATCAAACTTCACTCAACACATAACCCTAAAGTGCTCACTGACAAAGAGACCACAAACAAAACACTCTTAAGATGGTAGCTGGGGGTTGAGAGCAGGGTAGATGCTTTTCTCTTGCATTTTCAGCAATAATTCAAAGATGCCAACAGCTGGAGAAATGCTGCCGATTTGAGGGCATCCTGCAGGTCACAGGAATGACCTGGACAGGGTTTTTTTAAAAGGAAAAGGGTTTTCTGCTCCTCTGGGCTAGCTGAAGCTGCAGATATGAGTTTTGTGTTTGGATGTAAAGCAAGTTGTCAGGATAGGCACCCATGAAGCGACCAAACGCTCTTCCTTCCTTATCTTCAGGTTGGTTTGCAAAAATCTCAGGTTAAGTAAAGTGTGGCACTTCAGGAAGAACGAATTTAGGTGCTTCCCTAAATACAGTTTATATCCCTGGTTTCCACCTAATTCTCTAGCCTGTGACACTACTGAATAAACAGAAGACCAAGGCACCTGGGAAACGCTGCAGCTCAAAACAGAACTATCTACTACTTATTTACATGGAAGGAAAGTGGTTATTGTAGGGTATAGATCTAAACCAATGTGAAATTAAGGGCAGTATTCCAGGCAATACAAAGCCCATGTTATGACTAAAACATAATAAACATTCCCTACTTTTCCCCAGCTCTTTTGAACTCTGAGTCTTAGGGCTTGCAGGAACAGGCTACTCAAAGATAATCCTTGACACTGCATGTTTGAAATTCGGGTGGTATCTCACATCCACACCAGCGTCTGTGGTACAAACTGCCGCTTGATTTTATTTTTAAGAGAAAAGGTGAGTGGCTTGCACTTCTTATAGCATCCCCAGGACTTTATCCCTGTTCCTTCCCTCTTCAATAAAATGACAGGACAGCCAAGCACACGAAGTGTTTCACTGTGTAAGATCTATAAGCTCCCATCATGGGAATATGCAGGGATTAGATCTGGCTCAGGAAGCCTCTGAACAAAGTTACTGGAGGAAGGACAGTGTGAAAGGAGACATTTTCTTGATGGTTTTACTCTCTCCAGCATTAAGCTGATGCCCAGGGAAAAGCACAACAGTGGGACAAAAGGATCTTTTAGCCTAAGCCCAGCGTGGCTGTTTTATAAAACATTCATGTTCCTAAACTAGGGGAAAGCTCTATGGAAACCCAGAAGCCTTCCCAAGTAAAAGGCAGAAACCCAAGCACGTGAAAGAGGCCTCACTCAAAATCATGCAAGCATAATGATAGATCCCTCCACTCCACGTAATCAACCCTGTTGTGGTTGGAATCTACGGCAGAGGGATTATCCCAGGAGAGTGATGTGAAGGAGAGGGTTGCAGGAGATCTCTGGTAATCACAGAAACCTCGTCAGCAGCTGACAAGAAGTGTAAGAACATGTGATAAGTTCGGGTATATGCAGATCTCTGCAAAAAGCAGGATGGAATTCCCCTCCTCCAGCATTGCATAACAGGAGCCAGGTGCATCACCAGTGTTTTTGTCAGCTGACTTTGGCTATAGCCCGAGGCAGGTGAGATACCAGAATTTTTAGGCCAGTCTGATCCAGCGCTTTACTTCCTGTCTTCCCGTTAAAGCAAGTGCTTTAATATGCCATTTTTCTCCACTTGGCGAGTCCAAAGACAAGTCCTCCCCTCCTGCTTTTCACTGCCTGCTGGTGAGTGGAGAGGAAAAAAACCAACCAGCCCAAAACCCAGCACTAAAACCTCTTGGAGCAAAGGACTGAGCGTCTGGCATGGTGTTTGACAAGCCTAGGACGATGGCCCTTTAGGTGGTGCTTAGCACAGGCATTGCCCAACGAAGCTGCTGTGACAGGGGAGCAGCACAGGCAAACTGTTAAGTCTTTATTTCCTGTTCCCAGCTATCTGACTTAGATCAAAGATAAGTCCCTTGTCACTGGCCTGGTTAAGCAGACACTAAGGTGCTTCAGCATATGGCTCTCCGAATAAGGTATATCATACTAGCAATAAAAATAATAAAATTGTTCCCTTTTCTCTTTATGGAATAAAGTTAGGTCCTGTTTTGATGTCCACTTTATCTCAAGCCTCACATACTCCCCAGATTAGCAATTTCCAGTCCTCTATGCCTTTAGGAAGCCTTGTTTGAAGTATTTTTTCATCTCAAAGCCCTCTTATTTAAGCACCTTTAGACCTCTTGGTGGTTAAAGCTTTTGTGGTTATTGGTCCTGGGGAAGGTTCTAATGCAGAAGCCATTCCCAAAGAAGTCATGGCTTCCAGATTAATGATAAACTCAAAGGCTGTTGGAGCCATTCTGCTGGAAGCAGTTCCTGTACCACACTTGGAGTTTGTTTGACATGGAACAATGCTACTGCGCCTCCTCCTCAAAACAGGGTGGAGAGAAAGGAAATGCTAATAGAGAAAGGTTGGTATTGTGGATAAGGCACAAGGTTGTGATTCAGGAGGCTGGAATTTGGCTCTTGGCAAGTCAGCCTCTCTACTCTTAGGCAAGTTGTTTCATTCTCTAAGCCTCAATTTCCCCAAGATAAATCAGAGAAGAGACTTCCCTGCTCCCACATTTCTACCTTATCCACTCATGATGCAACTTCTTCAGGGGACGAACCGCTGGTTACGTGAGTGCCAAACTCAATACCGTGATAGTTTCACGGACACTCCAGACTGTGGTAGCGTCAGGAAAAGGCAGTCCCTCCTCCTTGTCTCCTTCCCTCCAGGTAACTCACTCTTGTGTTTCTCAAGCGCTCCTTTGGAGGCACAGGAGAACTTGTTTAAAAGTAACCTGGAGGAAACAAGATCATTGGTTTTCTGCTGGCTCAGTTTTTACTGAGCCAGTTCCACGCACAATCACAGGAATAACTGTGCCAGCAGGAAGGGATGCGGTGGCACCAAGGCTAGAACAAGTTTCTGGAAGACAGATTTGGGCAGAGATGCTTGCTTCCTGACAAAGTATTAATTTCGTGGAACTGGAGCATAACACTGTGTTTTTAGCTTGAGAGATTGATAAAATTCTCTGAAATTTCTAATTTGTTCTCCTTCCTTCCCAAAGTTAGTGTCCAGAGCAGAAGTCCTCAGGCACCTTCTCCGCCAGCCCTCTCAAGTGTTTCCTCTTCCTTTCTCCTCATCCCAGTGTTATGAACACATAACACAGTTTGGGAGTTGCACTCTTTTAACAGGGAAAACAGAGAGAAATTTCTCATGTTTGTTGGCAGGCAAAGGAAAAACACCGAATAGTGAAGCTACAGTGAAGCTGATTAGTGACCTCTGCAATGGACAAGCTGCAAACTCCTTCCTTATGCCACAGTTGGTATTCAGTTGATGCAAAAGCGCCATAAGGAGATGACTTAGGGAAGAGGTGAGCTCAGGTTGAGCATAAGGAGCTAAGACAGCAGAAAACCACCTTTTTCTGCCCAGAAAGATTTTGTTTTCAAATAGATTACCTCTACAAGACAGATCACTGTTGCTGCCTCAAAGGGAAGCAACAGAATTGCTGTATCTGCAGCCACAAAACAAACAGAAGGAAGGATGGGAATTGTCCCTTTGGCAACAGCAAGCTGTTAAGAGTACCTCAGTTGTAACATACTACAAATATACAGGCAATGTGTGCCTAAAGTAATTCCCCTGCTCCCCAAAACCTCAGCATGTACCATCCAGTCATCATCCACTGCATCCACCTACAGAGGACAACAATTGCTCATCCAGGTTTTCATTACAAGGCTACTTAACATCACCCCGAGCTTCAAGAACCTGAAAAGACCACATCTACAGCCAATAATAAAGAGGTAAAAAGGTACATTGTTTCAGTACAGCCCCACCAGGTATAGCTCCTTTGAGAATTAATTAATTTCTAGCTCTGTGATCCGTGGATGTTCTGACTTGGACAGTCAAAGGATTACAGCCAGGAATGACAGAGAGTGACACCACTCTCCAGGCCCAATGTAAACACATAACACCTTTCTGGGACAAGTTTACACACAGAGTCCTCCTCCACATGCAAAGCAAACCTGCAGTTTGTAAACTGGCCCTACACATCTTATCTGGAGCCACATGAGCCCTTTGTACAAATTGCCCGGGGCTGTGTGTCACGGGTGACACCTCACCCTGCAAAATCTTACAGGCAGTGCAGGCAGGCCACAAACTCTGAGTAACCCACAACCATCTCCACTGCTGTGTGCACTCTGTGCCAATACATCCAGTTTACTGCTGTGCTGCGATAAAATAATTTAGAGTTATTAAAAAAGGCCAACATCCTAGCAAGGCTACACTCACTAGGCCTGAGCTTTCTGAATTCCAAGGTTGAAAGGCCCCCGATTTCTCACCCAGAACAGCGATGGGGTTTGCTGTTTCACATGAGTCTTCTCCATTTGGCAGCTGCTGCAAAACTCGTCACTTTGGACATTTGGGGAAAAGTCTGACATGGGTTTTGTAATCAGTACTGTGGCTAACCTCTCCTATAACAATGAATTTGATAAATACGCACTTGCGCAGCATTTCCACTTACGAATGTTAACGTGGCTGAACGCAGATAAAATCCAAACAACATCCTCTGGGTTTTCTGTCTGAAATATCATGCCTTAGGTATAGTGAATGTGTCAGGCACCATGAGACTCAGAACAGCGTCAGATGCCTGGAAAAACTACTGTAGAGTACTCTACTCAATGTATGGTATCCTGAGCTCTCATCTCCAAAAGTAGCCAAACACGGCTGGCTGTGCCTTTTCCAGGAGTTTCCATTAAAAACCTGCATAAATAACCACCTGCTTTACTCACTGTATATGAGTAAAGAAGACACATATCAATCTTTTCTTGGGTTTTTTTTGATTAAAAGGAACAATAAGCCAAGAAGAAGAATTCTTCAAGAGATCTGTTGCAAAATAAGCATCGAGAAAAAGGAACTGAACAGATTTTTTTTTCCCCCCTCCCTGCGCAGTGGAAATAACAGCTTTAGACACAGCCTGTTGAATGGAAACACAGCAGACACAAAAGGAGAATTGCTACCACAAGCTGCTTCTGGCAAGTACATGCAGGAACCAGAGAAAGGAGAAGGCCTAACCCAAGAGAGAGATGACAGAAAAGAGCCACTGGCAAGAAGGATTAATTAGAACAAGGGCTAGAAGGGCAATGTCATATATAAAGTTGAATGTAAAGAAAAGGTAACTGCTTAATGGAAAGGTTCCTTAACAGGCAGATGGAGAAAAGACAAATTATACACAGTAAAGACACTGATGTCCCAGCTCCACTTTTGATTAGTCTCCAACAAGACCCTGGGGTGCAAGTCAGGTCAGCAGTGCTGGAAGTCGACCTGTTGAATTATCTGTTTCACAGAGGCTGAGACAGGTATCTGTCACCTCACTTCTGCACTGCACCAGCCCCAGGGGTTCCAAGCCAAGCATCACAGGCTCCAGTACCAACAGAGCAGAAACTAA
The DNA here is from genome assembly GCF_022539395.1 of Myiozetetes cayanensis. Taxonomy (NCBI): domain Eukaryota; kingdom Metazoa; phylum Chordata; class Aves; order Passeriformes; family Tyrannidae; genus Myiozetetes; species Myiozetetes cayanensis. The sequence goes on along the minus strand of NW_026087411.1, from coordinate 3,057,588 downwards.
GGAGTGGGGGGCATTTGGAATAAAGTCTCTGATTGCTGTTCCCCTGCCCTGACTCCTCCTTGTCACAACAACTTGTCCCTTAAGGGCCTTGATGCCACTGCCCCGGTGACTGTGAGTAACACCGTTGGGTTTGTGGTGACTCAATAAAATGCCCCCTCGTGGTGACCACTGCGATTTCCTGACAGGGCACCCAAATTCTGCCTTCCCAGCACACCTCACAGTGTCTTCCCCTCACACTCTTGTGGCTTCCTGCCTCTTCCAGAACAGGAGGGTAAAGATTTTCATGTGCAAAGCAGAGGGTTTAGACCTGTGTGGTATCCTGAGCTGGTCTCCAAAAGTAGCCAAAGACAGCTGACTGTGCCTTTCCCAGGAGCTTCCATTAAAAGGAAACCTGCACAAACAACCATCTGCATAACAGAAATTAAATGGAGACCAAAGTTCCCACTTGAATTTGCAAAGTATTTCTGTCAATCTACATAATCATTTGCTTTTTAAAAAAAGAAATAATCAAAGAAGCCGAATTTATAGGTTTAAAGAAGTTTGTGACTTTTGAAGGACAATTCGGTTTTTTCAGCTATTTCAGTTTTTCTTACCACCTTCCCTCACCCTGTAACAGCAAAATCAAATGAGTAAACCAATCCAGATTTAAGAGTATCTCAAAGCTTTTGAGACAGTAAAGACTCATAGTTCAGTAAGAGACCCCAAATCTGTTCCCAAGAGCACAGACGCTGCATAGTCCCATAAGGAGTGAATTCTCTATCTGGCTGATTCCAGGAGCCTGGGCCATGGCACTGGCAGAGACACTTGCCTAAAGTACAGGGAGCTACCACACTTCATTAGTATTCATTATGGTCCACACCCACCCCTGAACAGCCTGCAGAGAGACTGCTGCAATTCTGAAATTGGCACCGAGACTTGATTCACATCCAGATACTTTCACTGCCCCAAGTCTTTCGAGCTTACCTGGCCCACCAAGTGAAACTACAGGTGCCAGGAGAAAGCTCTTGCTGCAAAAAAAAAAAAAAAAAGCTTTAATTCCAGCTTTCCTGAATTGTTTCTTTAACTGCAGCTTTCTTTTCCCCAGTGTTAGACACTTAAGGATCAGCTGGACAAGATGCTGCTGCTAATTCACTTTCCCCAACAAGTGGGCAATGTCTGTGCTCTTGGGGTGCAAAGAGCCCATTAGGAAATAAATCTTAAATAACAATGATGTCACTTCAAAAATCCACGTCACTTAACTCCTGGATTTTTTTAAAACTAGAATCCATATTCCTTTTGTGCATCTTAATTACACATGATATTGTTTCTGCCTCCTGAATGTGCATCTTTGAGCTTCAATGTCAACATAAAGACTGGTCCAGCTCTGCAATTACAGCACTTTTGCTTCTGCAAATATTCCCATGACCTACATCACAGAAAGAAAAAACTCTGGCAGGTGACCCAGTTACTACAGACTTGGTCAGTTCAGGACTTCACACTTGCAACACAGTTAAAACCTTATTTGCAAAACAGCACTGCTGCAACTGGTCAAGTGGAAACCATGTGACCTGGCATGTTTTTAATTGTAACGTAGACAGAAGGTTTAATTTACATAGCCTAGGACTAACTTCTACTTCTGTTCTGATGCCAGAGGACACCAGAAATGTAGGAAGTGAACACACACACACAAAAAAAAAAAAAAAAAACAAAAAAAAGAAAGGCAGCTGCTTGGATAATTTACTCAGACAATTACTGTCTCATCATTACCAGCCCTGCTTGGAAGAATGTTTACTAGTGCCCCTAGAAGAAGAATGGAAAAATAAAATTAAATATATAGCTGGATGGAACCACAGAATAAATTACATTTAGCATAGCAATTACAGTTTCTCCCAGACTATATGCATTATGAACAACCTATATTTGTGTGGTCAACAACCCTGCCTCGTAAACATCCCTGTAATTAATTTGAAATAACAAAAAACCTGGGGTAAATAAACACAGTGTTATTTTTGCTCCCTTCAACAGAGAGTTTGGCTCCTTAACTATACACAGACACTTGATTCACCTCAACTGATGAAGCAGAAGTCTCCAGCCAGGAAAGCAGAGCAGGACTCAGGTGTGCCAGGCATGAAGGTGGTGGCAAGAACCTCCTGAAATAATAAAAAAACCCAAATTGATTATGGTTTATGAAAACAATACACAGCAAAGCAGCCACTGCTTAACTAAAGGTTACTAAAGGGTTGTTTTTCCACTCCTTAACAGCAACCATAGCCATTCTATGCTCTAGCAATCCTGTCCACTTCTCTTTTGCAATATCCTCCCTCTTCATAAGTCTCTAACCCACAATTCTTTCAACTTTTGCAAAAGATCCTGGCTGTCTTCCAAGCCAGAGCTTCCCAGTGCCTTGTGCACAGCACTGCTTTACGAACAGATGTTTGGTATCTCCATAAATTCCTGTCCTGGCCCAGTGAGATGGAGAGGAGCCACAATTCTCCGTGGCTGCCTTTCCGAGGGTGTCTCCATCTTGGCTCGTAACACGCTGAGGCAGAGACTGAACAAGAGTTTTATTTGGGAAATCTGGGAAAATTCAGGCTCCTAAAGCTGAAGGAAGGGATGGGGTACGTCAGCTTCCCTCAGCTGAGTGTTTCTTCCACCTTGATGTGAGGGGATTTAAGCAACTCATGAAGCAACAGCACATTCTGGGGTGTTGGAGTGATGCTCCTCGTGTGTGTTCACTGCACTGAACAAGCTTTGATTCCAGGAATAAGCTCATTAAATTTGGGGTCAGGCAGTAACACATTCATAGCACTACAGTTAAGAGTCAAGAACCCAATCACACCCCTCACTTACAGGCAACGCTTCCACTTGAGCTGACTGTAATTTTGTGTGAGTGATAAAAGTCCACAGCCCTGCAAAACAGAATATTCATTTAGGTATTGCAAGGGAGATGGCTTTGAGCAACTTGCTGTAAACTCTGTCATTCACTCAGAAAAATATAACAATATACCAGTTCACACACATAACACTTATTTTGATTAAAATAAGGACATACCTTTAGTATTAATTTATTTTCTTGTAGAGATGAGTAGTAATTCCTTAGAAAATATGTCACTTTTTTTTTTACAGTTCTACTATTGGGAATTATTAGGATTTCTCCCTACAAACCTCACTCATTCCCCAGCAGTAAGACACAAGAACTTACCTAGCAGCACTTAGTAAGGTGTTAACTTGGATCTGACAGTCCCATGTCACTGCCTGTTGCGCTAAAATTCTTAGTGGGACTTTTTTGTGGAGAAACAAAAATAAACAGGAAACAGATTTGTGATTTTTTTTGTTTGTTTTTCTTCTTAAGTCAAGGTCTGAAAAGAAAATCTGTTTAATTTGCAAGTTTATAAAAAAAAAACCCAACAAGAATAGCGGGTTTACACAAATACAATGGCTTAAAAAACCTAAAAAATAAAAAAATCAGTAGTTGGTGTCAGTTTTAGTCTCTAGATATAGTTACCAGAGTCCTTTTAATAGTCCTTGGCCAGATACAGTAACTGTTATATATTGGGAATCCCCACTGCAGACACAGACTATCTGACTCTAAAGAAAAAGGGTCAAACAGCACAACCTCACACATTCAGGGAACTTGGCTTCAGTTTCTGCTTATTAGCCACAAAATTTCTGTCTGACCCTTCATAAATCTCTACGCCTCAGATTCCTCATCTGTTAACGCAGATTTAAAAAAAAAAAAAAAGAAAAAAACAAACCACAACTTCTCAGAAAAATTATAAAGAATTATTAAGTGTTAAAAAAGATTTTGACATGGTGTAAGGGAAAGTCTTGGGAAAAAAAAGGAACTTTTGGTGGGCACTCTCCTTCATCCTCTGTCCAATTATTTGGGATAAGAAGTCACCTTAAACACTGGTGTCAGTGGCACCCATTACTTAACAAATAGATCATCATCCCACGGTTTGTTTGTCAACAAAAGCTCTTAAGTAGCTGAAAACCCAAACAATGCAAGCTAAACAAATTGACTGAGAACAGACTGAAGTTCACATAGAAGCAGGAGCTGATGAAATCAGGTCTTGCTTAGAAGTCACAGAGAACCTGTGGTTAGTTTCTACTCTGTAGCCTTAAACTTTTCTAAGTAGTGGCTTTGCTTTTGTTTGACGTTTTTAGACCTTTGCAGGAGGACACACAAAAGTGCAGCAGGGTTTCCCCACTGACATCACAGCCACTGAAATCAGGAGTGACCTTTAAGGCTGAACAAGATTTGAGTTTGAACCTACAAACCCCAATCTGAGTTGCTCCAGAGTTGGGCTGCTGGACAATCCATCTCAGTTGACTTGTTACTGAAAGGTAAACTTAAAATAACTTGAAATAAGTAGAGTCTAGAGAAAATTGAGGTATTACCTTGCCTGAATTTTCCCCACCTGAAGTCACAACATAGGAGAGAAAATTAACACACTGTTGATTACTCATTTCTGTAAGAGGAACATTATTTAGTGAAATTATTGATAATTTCTTTTTTTTTTAAATGGACCAAACATTTACTCTGGATGACGGCAAACATCTCTGTACTTGCACAACTTACCACTTGGTGTAAGCCAGGATTTATTTAGCGGGTGAACAGCGGAACAGAAACAGGGGATTCCCTGGCCTTCTCATTCCTCCTACTTCGCTGTTTGCAACATCGTCATTTTCCTCAAAATACAATTCCCAGGGGTGTATTTTTGTCCCACTTGATTTTAACTGAATTACTGCAAACTTATTGCTCTAGAAAAAATACCGTTCCCACAATGTTCCTTGCTGTTCGTGACTTGACAAAATTGGGTGGTTTATTTTTTGGGGTAAATGCCCTGAACAAAAGCTACACTGGGTTGCTTTTCAGACTCTCCCAAGGGCTGTTATCCTAAATAGCAGAAAAAGTACAGTATTGGTTAAAGACCTGTAAAACCACTCAAAATGAGTGGAGAAAATGAACACGTGCTACACCAGCCAGGCAAAACCAGAAGTGAATGTGATGACCAGCTACAGGCCTTGCAAGAAATACTTGAAGACTTCTGGTTTCATAAATACAGTTCAGAACCAGGACCAGCCTTCCGTTTCCTGACAGTCTCATGCCTCTTTCGTTTTGGAGAGCAGAAAATGTCTAGGCTTGGAATAGCTGGTACTTCTTCAGCCCAGTAATCAGAAATCTCTGCTGTACTGCACACTAAAGGCAGGGTTATATCCTCCTGCTGAAGGAGTGGGAAAGGCTGTACATCATAAAAATGTAAATTCAGCATCGAATGCATAAGAAAGGGAAAAACAATCTGACAGAACTCACAACAAACATCATTCCAGAGCAGTGCTAATGGCTAGGGCCAAGCACTTACACATCAAGTGATTCACTGAACCTCAGTTTTTCTTCTTCTCATGCAAGCACTGAGACAGAACGCGTGTGATAACCCTCTGTTCTGGCCAAGGGGCCACAGTGGAAAAACAGAGCAGAATTAAAACTCAAACTGCACGGATAAAAGCAATTCTAGCGTGTTCCAGCTTTGGCACCTCCTTGCTACAGCATTACCTCTCGTTTTATTTTTATCACATTACCATCAACACACTTGGTTGGTCATGGCTAGTCAACACTTCCTGTTTTAAGGCCACATTTTTAGTTACTCCCAGTTTGCCAAAACCTTTTCTTTGGAGTACAATTACACATACTGCCCCTCCAGATGATTTTTTTTTTTAGGAAAAACAGAACAAATATGACTCAGTCATTTCTAAGAACGATCACGGGGAACGTATGGTTTAATCACATTCAAAGAATTCTTAAAACAACTTTTAAGAAATTTCTGCAAATTTTAGAAACAGGGACATGAAATTTAGCAAGGAAGGTGTGCTGGTGTCACTACTGGGATTTTTGCTCTTCCTTTGAAAAGATCCACAGATCTTGGCATGTGTTGAGTCTTTTTAAGACTGACCTCGCACACGCTTGCCAGACTTGCTTTCAGTAGCCAAAATTTTCAGCTCTCTCTCCATTGCACAGACATGCAGAGAGGGAGCTGGATGGTGCCCACAGCAGGCAGCTGATTGCCAGGCTACCACACACTGAAACTGAAACAGGGTAGGGTTGTTTCTCCCCTGGTTTCAGGACTCCTGGGATTTTTACTCATTGTCACCGAATAATGTGTTACCTGGCTCAAAGTCAGAGGGAGAGAAGATGGATTCAGGTGAGAAAGGGAAATGTGAATTATCCGAGGGAAAAGAAGACAAGCAAGAGTCTGAGATCAGAAGAAATGAAAAAAAGATGAGGGGTGAATGAGAAACGAGGTTGGGAGAAGACAGCAGGAGGATTCAGCCAGCGTCTTCCCAGCAAAGAGGAACTGCCCAAGGAGGAGCAGCCCTAGCTTGATTTTTCTACCAATTTCTTGAAGGTCAGACAGCTGAGAGGTTAACAGTATTTTCTGGAACAAGAAAAAAAAAAAAAAAAAAAAAAAAAAATCAGCCCCCAGGCTACTGCTTCGTTAAGATCCTCCCAGAAAAATACACAAGGTCCAGCAGCCTGGAGCCCTGAGGGAGTCCACGCTGAGCAACCTGCCTGGAGACAGCGAGAAATGCTCCACATCCCACCACTCGCTCCCCACCGAGGGCTGGCCCGGCAGGACTCAGGGAAAGCAGGGAACAGCAGAGCCGGGTGGGAAGCAGGGCGGGGCTGTGGTGGCTCCCCAGGATGGTGGTCGGGGTGGGAGCAGCCCAGGGCTGTTCCCAGGAGGAACCCTTGGGAGCGCTGCAGCGACACCATCCCAGCACACGCAGCCCTCGGCCCCCGCAGGAAACCCGCCCACGGTTCCCCTCCATCCACCCCAGGAAAGGGTTTGCAGCCCCCACAGCCACACCAGTGGGTGGGTGGGTGGGTGAGTGCAGGCAGAAGGCAGCAGCCCACTGGGGTGCTCCTGTGGGAGAGGAAGGTGCCTGTTTTCCCACAGGAGCGAGTTCCTGCTCCAACAGACATCTCCCCTTCTTTGATTTCCTCCAGGCCAGGGTGGTTTTCAGCCCCTGGGTTGCTCCCCACGACCACGGCTGGTCACTTACTGGAATGATGCACAGGAGCACACTCTTTATAAGAAGTGTGATGAGGTAATGACAAAAACACAGGCAGGAGTTTTCGCTGGTGTTTTTAGGCTGAGCAGCTTATGTCACTTAAGCATTACATAAAGGCAGCGTGAATTAGCCCCCTCCCCCTCACAAAGGTAAGGTTACATAATTTCAAGATACCTTCCCCCCCCCTTTTGCTTTTTCCTAAGGTAAAAAGTAAGTATTCTATAACTTTCTCTCTCAGCTTTTACAAGGGAAAAAAAAAGAAAAAAATCAATTGCTACAGCCAAAACAGGTGACTTCACGTGAGCTGCTTCTCTGCTTGTCCCTAACAAGTAAAAACCACAGATGTTCATTCCTGCAAGGGAATTTCTTGCTCAAAGTTACAATTTCAATATAAAACTGCTCCTCTTTAAAAGAGACCTAGCGTGCACCCCTCATCTCAAGTCACACATACATTAACCAGCTAAGAAAGATAGAAAAGAGCAACGTTTGCAGGAAGTCTGGTATCAAAGAGCCTCTCCCTCACCGAGTCTTTATGCAGGAGTAACTTCCCTTTCAGTCACTTTAACAGAGGACTTGCTCCATAAACAGAGGAGAGTGTTTAAGGTTAATAAATTTGAACTTTATTTACAAAGCAGATGAATTCTAATCTGCAGAGTCCTGGGGCAGTATCGAACTTCTGCAACATCCAGGGAAACTCCACAACACTGACGTCACTTAACATCACACTTGACATCTTATATGTCAAGATACATTAAGATAAGATGTGTAATTCACCAATGGATCAACTCTGGGAAACCAGTAACCTAAATTCTTCCTGAATGTTCTTCTCAAAACCCTGAACATTCTTCTTAAAACCCTAAGGGCGGGGAGGTGGGGGGAGAAATAAATAAATTAAAAAAATGCAATTAGAAGACAACAACAAAGAGTAAAATAAAAAGATTTGTGTAAAGGTATATACTTGAATTTCCATTAGTTAGGTTAGTTTAGTTTGAGAGTAGCTGCATAAGTGCATGTGCTTATGGGAAAAATCAGCCCTGAAATAGCCTTGGAATACTCAAGTGGAAGAATTTAAAAGCATGGGAGTATTACAGGATCACAGACTACTACAAAACACTTCCCTTATTTGTTTTGCTGTTTATCTTATCACCTACTTCAGCTTTAATTCCTTCAAATTCATGATGGATTTGTGTTTGCACAGGTGCTGAAGTTGGAAACCTACTGTAACTACTACTACAGACCTGACAATGTTTGAATACCACTGCTTTAAAGCACGTCACAAAACTGAGGCAACCATTTTACAAACCCAAGGCGTAGTTCTGCTAAAAGCTACTGAAGTAACACGGGCTCTGTTTCTTAATTTCAACCTGTGACTAAATCAAAGCCTTGTAGTCTAAATTTTGGAGAGGAGAAGAAAGAATAAGACCTCTCAAACCCACTAGGGCCAGTTTCTAAGAGACAAATTGCACTTGGAGCAAGCCGGACACCAGAGGCAACAGGAAGGAAAAAAAAACACAAGCAGATTGTGATAAATACAGTCATGCTTTCTCCACAAGTTTGGAATACTTGCAGCAGGAGGAATGCTAAACAAATTAAGACAAAATACATGCCACCTTATTTCTTTAGAGTCCTTCACAGTCTTGTCACTAAGGTTTTAGGCGGGTGCTTAAGATGTTTACAGCTCAGATTTGCTCTTTAAGCCAAGCAACTCGTTTTAAAAGAACTCTGGGCTATCTGTTGTCCACATGGCAAAACTGGGACTTCAGCTGTCAACAGAGTTTGCAAACTGCACAATTCCAAGGGTATCAAATCCAAACATGGATATCTCAGAAGCAGACAAGTAGTGTTCCCATTCTCCTCAGATTTCCCCTGGCATGACAGTTGAGTGCTGGACTCGGCAGTGTTGGGTTTAGCTTGGAAAAGACCTTTAAGATAAGAGTCCAAACATAAATGATTCTACGACGTTATCATTTTGTAGGGCTTTTTTTTCTCCTGGCAGTGCCTTCCCCCTGTCCTTTAAGAGTTGGTTTAGTTGTTTAGATTTTTTTTAAGCAGATCAGATGCACTAAAAAAAACCCAAACAAACAAACAAGAAGAGACTGAAGATTTTAAATTTCGCTTTCAAGATAGTATTTTACAGGACATACAAAAATACTCTAGAAAAACAACTTACAGGGTCATTTACAAAAACACCACATTAGAAAGACATCACAGCAGACAAATAGCACAGTACTTGTTCCATAGGATCAGAGTTTCTCCCCACCCTCACAAATCCCAATGCACTTAACTGGGTAAGGAGTGCTATCAGCTTACAGAACCAGACTTAAGGCTACTCGAGGTTTTCACGTAAGCATTCAGACCAGCTTCCAGGCTTTATCTGAAACCACTTTCTGCATTGCCACTGGCTTTCCACCCTCAGCTGTTGCAGTGTCTCAGTGCATCTCCAGCTCTGTGTTCAGGGTTTGCCTTTACTACCCAGTGACAAAAAAAAAAAAAAAAAAGCCTCTCAAGTCTCATCTCGGAGCAGTCTTAAGGTAAAAAAAAAAAATAATTCATCAGATAACACAGCACAAGACACGCCTATCATCTCCATACCTCGGTGGAATCCTCTGCTGCACTTCCTTCAACACTTGAGTTATTTCTGGGCCTCCATGGGAGGCAGTACCTGTGCAGTGCGTGGCTGTGCCAGACAGGGGAAGGCTGCGAGCCCAGGGAGCTGAGCACCAGCGGGGCAGAGGCGCGGGAGCGCAGGTGCCAAGCGGGAAAGCAATCCCAGATAAGAACAATACACATGCACACGAATGAGGAAAGCACCAAGGGAATACAGGCAGGTTCAGACACACTTGGAAAACAGGACGTGGTTGCAGCAGCTGGTTGACATTCTGAATCGCAGGATGGGTTGGGTTTTGGGGGTCTTTCAAGAGCTGGTGGCAGTTAAAGACTTTTTAAAAGCTAATAAAGGCAACTGTTACAAGCACATGCAAAGAGCAGTTCACAAGGAAACAAGCATCCAACAACAGCATAAAACAAGACCAGGGCTTGAACTGGTCGGTTACAGGAACTTTCCACACTTTGTTAGTAAGTGCAACACACATTCACAGCACGGACCATCGACAAGGAGTCATTCCTCTTCACCTGCAGATGCACCAGTTACCCATTGAGGGTGAGTTTGATGGATCTTTTAATAATACGAATGCTATTTGTTGGAACAGGAGATGAAGAATCTGGTAGTTCTTTACTGGAAAGCCTCTAAAACACACAAAAATATGCCACAGGGGGAAGAAAGAAAAAAAAAAGGGAATTTTAAATTAATCAATAAATTTTAAATTCATTAATTCAGAAGTAGCAGCAGATAAACCCTTTCCTAGCTGAATATAACAGTCTTTATGTACCAAAATAATATGGCCCAAATCCATTTTTTGAGACTTTTTTCTTTCACCACACCACTTAATTACCACCAGATACAGAAGAGCATTTTCCCCCCTGCACAATTCTTTTCTTGTATCAACTGAGACAACCACAATGCTAATGGGGGTTGAAATTAATTGCAAGTTGCTCAACAGCATAATAGAGGAAGCTACCATTTGTCTCAAATCCATGCATCAGGGAAACTCTACTGTCCAGATTACTTCCAGTCTTACAACCCTTCATTTCACAACATTTTACATGACACAGAACAGTTAAAGTCACCTGCAGACGTCAAAGCTTCCAAGTCTCTCACAGAAATACAAGTACTGATAACAGCACAAGAAAAAAACAAAACAAAAAAAACCCAACACAAAAACAAAACAAAACCCCACAAATCAGGACACAAACTGTCAGTGTTTGAGGGCATGGAAACTTGGAAGCTTTGGCTTCCCTTCTGTGAGGAAACCTGGGAGGTCACTGTTCAGATATTTAATTTGCTGGAAGCGCGACCTCACCAACTACTTCAAACCACCAAGTTTACAGGGATTAACGTTCCACAAATCTCTGCACATAAAATGGAAATGCTGGTTCTGCTTTACCTACAAAAGCACAATAAATACCTGTGATCTTGATGTGATCACTGGAATCTGCATGGATTTTCCATCAAGGACTCCCTAAAAAAAAAAAAGCCAGAAGGGATTTGTTAGGCAGTGTTGCCAACTTCACAATGGAGAGGGAGCAAGTTCTGGCAGCTGGGATACTTTAAATCATTCATGCACTGACAACCTCCACCTCCTGGGGTGGGTTTAGGCATTGTGAGGCCCTAAAAGCACATAAACGGTGCTTCAGGTATTTCAACCTTTACCAACAAGATCTCATCTTGATTTGAGGGTGTGCCCTCAAGAGTTTGGGCTCCAGCAGCAAGTTACACAAATAGCAGAGCTCTTTATCTTCCCTCGGAGAGGCCAAAATGCTTTAGTCTTTACAGCAGTTTTGCATCAGGGAATCAAGTGGTTTCAAAAAGAAAATAGAATATTATTTCAAGCATGGCAAGAAGCTAGATCCTCCCACATCACCTTTAAAAGACAGGGCATCCAGGTGCAACATTTGGGAAATGAAGACTTAAATAAACTAAACCAAAAAGCCTATTTTTGTTTCCATCAGTAGATGTGCCGAGTATTTACATGAGGTACTCCAGGCACTGAGACTACTCAGCTTTGCAGTTAGTCCAGTGAGTGAAATCAGTTTAAACTTACATTTCTTGCAGCTCTCCTCCTCCCATCTTGAGGATATCCGCTTTCTGTGAAATCTGAATCCCAGGTGTTCAGCTGCAAGAACAAAACACACACGCTCAAAATAATTGCTGTGCTAAAATCACCTTCGTATCTGAGAACTGCTTCTAGTCAACTAAATGTCACAGTAGCCTTTCTTAAAAGAACATTTATACAAGTCCACCATTACCCCTCTGGAATCTCAAGCCTCTCAAAAAGTGTTAACTATCCAAACCTTGAGATCTGCACTCGCAATGTTCAATATCAGACAACAGTTCTGCCAGTCGATTCTTTACAAGTGTCAAAACTGAGGTTTTGTTTTTTTCCCCTACTTATTCTTTGCCCGTGCCTCAAATCAGAGGTCAAGACACAAGAACAGCTATTTAAGGAGATTTATATACAGCAGTAAACCAAATCAAGCGTTAATCTAAAGGTGCCACAAAACCAAGATTTAACAAGCAACTCCACACTCATTTCAGCAGCAGAATGACCTACTGAGTTGGCTGCTGATTTCTAAAGCAGCAAAACTATCAATAGGCATTCAAAAACCATCTGCCAGAACCAGACTAGCTCATACTTTTACAGTTATAAGGTTCTTAACTTCGTTTCGAGATAAACTTTTCCTGTACCAAGAACTGCTTCCAGATGAGACAGTTCATTCAGCAATTGGTCACTGCAGGGATGGATAAGCACAGCAGCATTTAGAGACCTTGGCACCAGATGAGAAACAGTCATTAAGTGCCAGATGCTGAAAAAAATGTTAGTTAATAGCTACACATTATATTCAAGACTATTTCTCACATGTACATCCTGGTAAAACTATAATTACTCTTAAAGTAGGATTCCCAAATCCACCGGGGACGTATAAACGCATTTCTTTTCAGTTAATTTATTCTCCATCAGTAATTAATGCTACTTCAAACCCTTGGCCTAGCCCCCCCCCCTTCCTTGCCTTTTCTCCATCTATGGCTTTTTGGGGGCATTCTCCCGGTGTAGGTAGACGAGATACTTTAGAGGTTGGTGAATAATGTTGTTTGGGTGCAGCACTCTTAGGATCCGTGATTAGAGTCCCACTTAATTTATGGTGTCCTTGGACAAAACACGTCCTGAGCTGAGAAACTGGGTTATATCCCGGAATGGTGCAACCAATTGGAGGTCCCGATGTTCTTAGTGCAACTGAAGCCTCCATTTCTGCAGGAGACACCTGGCTTTTAGAGTTTGGCCACGAAATGAGAGACTGCATTCCACATACCACGGCAAATACATACTTGGGTCAGCCACGGGAATGCAGAGTCCCTTAGACGTTGATGGCTCAGCTACACTGTTGGCACCACTACAACTCTGACATGCAACATTTCTACAAAAGTCAAACACCGGAGTTACAAAGTGCTAACTTTGTGAAATCTCATTTCCAGAACGTTCATGTTTGCACAGACCTTCTTAGCTTGTTAGCACAGCTCTATTAAACAGCACAAACTCATAGGCCATGCAGGACAAGATCATCATTCAGCTCGAACTTCAGGCCACAAATTTAAACTGAAACATTTTGCTTCAGTGTTCTCCCAGGTTAGTTTATCCAGCACACTGTGCTGCTTCTAACTAAGCCCTGTACCTGCTCTACCCAGAAGTGCACACAAGTTTTTTGCTTATTTTTCTTTTTTTTTTTTTGTGTGTGTGACTCCTACAGAACCAAAGTGCCTGAACACAGCAGGCATCACACATTTGGTAGGACTGGGCAATTACTCTCAACATCACATATTCCTCCCGTGCTGAAGCAGTTTATGGATAAACAGACTTCCCAGGAAGTCTCCCCAGACACTTTTACTGCCCAAGTTCTCATACCACTCCGCTAAGTCAGCAGCAGCTCTAGTGTTTCTGTGACCAAGATCAGCTCTTCCTTAATCCACTTGGCACTAACTACTTTTTGGCAGAAAGAACAGTTACTTGCACATAAAATACTCCAGCTTCAAGTTACACACTAACCCATGAAGATTTATATTTAAGACTAAACCATTACCCTGGTGTCAAGTCCTTCTTCATTCCTATGTGTTCATGTGCATTAAAATTAATTTTTTCCCAGGATTTCTTTAACCTGTCTCCAACCACGTGCCCAAAGGAGATTCCAAGCTTTGTTCCTCAGAGCCCTCCACATGTTTAGAATCCCACACAGATTCAAACAAGAAACCCTAGGCTTCATTTACATTGTGAGTCAGTTAAAAGCAGCCTCTCCACAGTTCTAAGGTGATGGCACTAACCTGTCTGCCTCTGCTGTAGAGGTGTCCAGTTTGGATATCTTATTTAACAAAGAGGAATTAGATGGTGCTCTGGAGTCTCTGTCTTTGGAAGTGTCAGAACAGCTTTCCCCTAAAGAAGACCTTTTGCACTGAAGTCCACTATTGCCTTGACTAATCTCTGACACTCTTTGCTGAAATGACAGGTAAAAAAACGAATCAAGTCCTCAAGGAATTATCAAAAAAAAAAAAAAAAAGAAAAATTACCAGAAGACCCAAGCTTTTATTGTACCTTCTTTCTTTTCTGTAAGGTTTCTGCTGGCAAAAAATAATGCAGTTGCTTTCTCTTCACATAAGTTGCCTCAATCTTCATCCCTTCCTTCAGGATGTTGAGGGCACTGGCCTGCCTGTAAACTGACAAACACAGAATTGTAGCTTAGACTAATTTTTGATTTGGCATTTACAGTGGTGATTGTGTTTGTGTTTTTTTTCATTTTCCATAACAGTTCTGTAGCATCATCCAACTTCTCAGCAGTTCAGAGGTTAAAATTCTGTGCAAATAAGCAAGACTGGGTTTTAGGGACATCTGATTTAGCAGACTCACTACCATTTAAACAGGTTTTTCTTAACAGCCTTTTATGAACTGGAAAATGCTGTAGTAGCACAACAGTTATTACAGAATTAAGTCACATTTAGATAAAGCTTATCTAACTGGACTATCATGAGTGTAACTGGAAAGTCAGCTTACTAACAAAGAGTGGGAATCAAAGTCAGGACATGCAACAAAAAGGCTTAAAAGTCTTTCTAGAAGAGCTCTAAAATAAACCAAAAGCACAAACATGGACATACACACCAATGTGGACAGTTCCATCAAAATAAATTCTGTTCCCTTCAGGAAATGCAGTTCCTTTGGGAGTGTTTACACCATAATCTGCAGAACTGTTATTTCACATGTGGTACATGGTGTATGACTAACACACACTTCTGTTTCAAAATGGACTTTGACAAAGTGTCAACACATTGTGTTTTAAATCTAATCTATATGTTTCTCTCTCTAGGAATATTTAATGCCAGGAGGAGGCACAATTCACTTTGTGAAGCAATTTCCACTAGAAAAAAAAATAAAAAATAAATAAAGCCAAGTCAGGAGCAAAACAGAGGCTTACCTGTGTCTGTGAACGACTGTATCCCATGTGTTAAATCAACATTAGTCTTTTCTGCACTTTCCACTTTCTTAAACACAAGTCCAAGAAACCACATTGACACATATCCGCTCCTGAAAAGAGAGATTCACAAGCCTGATGTAGGCACAGGTGTCAGCTGTTTGGATTCCAGCACACTCTAGATGCATGTAGCAGCTAAAGATTAGAGCCAGACCACAGTGAAGTTCTCAGAGTTCGTTCTCCCTTCTTTAAAAAGATCTTTAAAAAGTGCTCAGGACCCTGTTAGTGAACAAACCTACAGAACACGCTGAACACCTCTCACCCACGAGCTGAGGTGAATGAATGTAAATAAATAAGTTACAATACACCGGCCAAACTGTACTTCAGAAGAGTAACGTAACAAAACTCACTGTTTATAGAGATTTTCACTGCCAGGGAAGGACTGTGGCTGTACATGTGCAATAGTTATAAATTCATTCCTTTCCAAGTTTCCAAC
The DNA here is from genome assembly GCF_022539395.1 of Myiozetetes cayanensis. Classification (NCBI taxonomy): domain Eukaryota; kingdom Metazoa; phylum Chordata; class Aves; order Passeriformes; family Tyrannidae; genus Myiozetetes; species Myiozetetes cayanensis. The sequence goes on along the minus strand of NW_026087411.1, from coordinate 3,041,969 downwards.
CAGCACACGAATTTTCGACTCAACAAGGCCAATCCTGATAAGAACAAGAGATATTTATTCATTTAACTGTGTCCAGCACACCACTCAGATGCCTTTTTGTAATACAATGGTAACCTATCAATAAGTTGAGCAGATACTAGATCTTTATGAGGCATTTCCAGTGACACTCAAGCTTTTATTTCTAAAGACAATGATAAGGGAATTTAACACGTGCTCTTAACAGTTCCAATACAACACTTTCATCTATAATCTATGGTGAAAATACCAAGGAGCAGATCCCAGCACCTCTGGCTGCATTTACAAGTGTAGCAAAGCCCCTTTTTACCCTCCAGGATCACGGAGAACAGTGGCTGTGAACAACTGTGACTGATACCAAGGTGTAGTTGACAGGATTTTTTAATTGATTTTGTTATTACAATTAACAAAAATAAAGTGCAATACCGAATTGAGTTTTACCTTTGAATTGGACCCAAACCTAGAACAGACTTACCAATTTAGGTGATGGTCCTCTGTAAAGGCACTAGCAGTGAGCACAATATAGTGTCTAGAAGAAAAGGAAAATGAACACACTAGCTCAGGGCTTTATTCTGCATTCTAAATATGAGGTGAGTTTCTTTGTAGTAAAAACAGTGTCAGTGGCATGAGACAGTTTTTCCCATCTTTCCTATGCTCATCTTTACCAAAATTTATATGAATACCTCCAGTTTCTTTAAAAGAAAACCAAAACCAACCAAAAAAAAAAAAATATCAAACCCCAAACTGAAACACATCAATACAATCTTCTCTTTAGACCCCAAGTTAAAACTCACTATGCTGACCAGTCAGTAAGTTACTTCAGGTTCAGACAACAGATTTCATACATACTTGTACTTCTGAAAGAAGTTCAGTGGTTCAAAGAGCTTTGACCAGTCCGATTTTCCTTTAAGAATCTCATCTGTGACTTCAAGACCTACAATTAAGGTTGAAAACCTCATTACCTTTTTGTTTTTAATATTACTACTCCATAAAACGTCCCAAGATTGGCATTAATTGAGAGACCAAAAAGCAGGAATGCCTTTGACACACTGCAGATCCACTACAACAGTTCATCATCAAACTGGTCTCACTGCCTGCAACAGGTGTCCTTCCCAGAGACCTTATCCTACCTAAAACACCTCCCTGAGCAAAACCAGCTCAGATAACGTGGTTTCAAATAGCAGGAATTATACTGCTTAGCCAGATAATAAGCATGGAAAGCACTTTACCACGTTGGAACTCCTCTACCATCACCGCTCGTGTTGACGTGGAGACATTGTACGTAGAGTTCTGCTGCGGATAGGCTGGTGTGATGATGGGCATCACATGGTACCGGTCTGATGGGTTCACCTGGGATGTTACAACTTTGTTTAGCATCAGTTTAGGCCAGGGGAAGTTTAAAGGCTTCTGAATTCAGTGTTTACATACCCTAGGGTCCCACACTGGTAAATTAAGGAAGCTCTCTTCAAGTCGCTTCAGCAATACCGGCTTCGGCCAATCCCTGTGTAAGAAAAGCCAGTGTTAAACTGTCCATTCCAAACTCTTCCAGTGGATGCTGTCAGCGGAAATCTTTACTACAGAACTACATCTAGATGTGTTCCTTCTTTATGCAAATTAAAATAAAGAACAGCTCTTACCACTTTGAAAAAATCAAGAAGAACTTGTTAACGAGAGTGGAGGCCAAAGCATTGGGGTAGAGCTGACATATCCTCGCTACCAGCATTGCCCAGGAAACTCCACCAAGGAACCCCATTATGTTGGAGTAAACACCACGTCCTAGAAGGGATACCACAGTTAGTCTGTACTCTTACAGTAGCAGCTTCACAATCTACAGAATGCCTAGTACACTTTAGCCCCAAAGTCATTTATTTTTGCAGTGCAGTGAGGCCAAAGCTGCTGGTCCTTACAGTGATGAGAAAAATAATCATTACCACACTGCTTCCCAAAATACTGCTACTCTAAGGTTTGCTTATGCTGCTACAGCTACTGCTTCGCTCCAACCTCCCTTTAAGAGACGAAGTTCTGCTATTCTTCCAGTACCTGCCCTAGCCACATGCACATAACGGTATTTTCTTAACCCTTTTGTACTCAATTTGGGATTTTTATCATTTGTAATCAGGTTCCTGGTAAGCAAAGCAATGCAGCACCCTGTCTTGTAAGCATTAAAAAGCACATGGAATCTCCCACGTTGACGGACCCTGAATCTAAACTAAGTTTCAATTTAACAGCTGTCACTTAAACAGCAACCCAAAGCTGAGGCACATCCCACAGCAAGCACGAGATGCCTCTGAGGAGTTTAAAGACCACAACCAGTCCCGTTACGCACGTTTTGCCCACAGTTTAATGGCACGGAGTGTGAGGCGGAAGTTCTCCAGGTGTGGCACCAAACGCAGTATTTCATCGGTAACCCTGCTGCCTGCAAGACACAAGTTGAAGTACTCCAGTTCCCAGTGACAGGTACAAGCCAGTTCTATGCTGATCAATAGTTTGTTCAAGTCTACGAACACAAGTTTGGATTGGTTCTTTTGTATTTCCTTGAAAAGTTAGAGATTACACACAGCATTCTGTATCACTTCAGGTAACTGGTGCCCTCAACAACTTTTTTCATAGTCTAAACTGTTTAAACCAACAAACAATTTTTAATACAGCCTTTGTACAGGAGGGTTTGGCCATAAACTAAAAGACAAGAAGTTCTACCTCACCCTTTCCTTGGAGGGTGGCAGAGCACTGGAACAGCTGCCCAGGGTGGTCATGGAGTCTCCCTCTCTGGAGACATTCCAAACCCACCTGTGTCACCTGCTCCAGGTGACCCTGCCTTGGCAGGGAGGTTGGACAAGATCTCCAGAGGTCCCTTCCAACCATAACTATGTGGGTTGCATAATGTGCATTCTATCCCGATTCTAGGCCAATTTCAGCAACACTTTCTTTTTCAAAGGTGTTTAAAACACACTCACCATTTAAGCTCCTTATGCATCTTATATCCAGGCTCCTCAGGCACGAGTCGTCTCTGAGATCGAGATCATCAGACACGGTTGGCATGGACAGTTTTGCAAACACAAGATCAATCTTGAAGAGAGAAAGGTTCCAACCATGAGTTTACAGCGCAGCACCACTGTTTGCAAACAGCACACTAGCGAGGGACATTTCTGACACCCAGTCAACTCTAAAAAGAGTGGTTAACATTGTATTTAGAATTATGTGACCACAGATAAATCTGCCAAAAGATCTGTTTGCCAGAAAACAACAAAACTGCTCAGAGTCCATATTTATTTACAAAACTTTTTTTTTCCAAAGTTGGAAAGATTACTCTAGACTTGGAATTCCTGTTAAGAGGAAATTTAAAATTAAACACAGAACTAGGACCCAAGTTCAAACCACATTAACTATCTTCAGCAAATGAGAGAGCATCGTCTTTATGCTGTAAGCCCTTAAGTATCTGGTTTTTATACAGCCTAAGGCAAGAAAATTATTCTGGGAAGGTCTGTACCAGATAAAGGCCACAAAAAGGTCATTGAATAAGGGTCTTCATGATGGCTTCAGAGGGACTTATTTTCCTGTAAGATCCCATTTTCCTCAGGGTCTCCTCCTGGGATAGGCTGTGGTCAGGCTCTTTGACTACAGTTTCCTAAATACACTGTAAGGCACCACTAGCCTTGTAAAATGGCACAATCACAGGTCCCTGGAAAAGTTATCCCATTCCAAAGCATGAAAAAAAAACCCCAAACCTAACAGTTAAAATTCTTACCTCAATGCCATCAAAGTCAAATTTGATAACTGGTACATAGGCATCCTCAATGGCCTGTGAAGGAGAGGATTTGTGTAGTGAAACATTGTTCTGCTGCTTTAATGTTTTTCCTGTGCTATGATAAAGAATAGAACTGAAACTGTTCAACTCCTCAGTACAGAGCTGCTTCCAAATACAAGGAAAATTGCTAATAACCCTCCAGCAGTGTAGCACTATTGTGGTACTTACACCAGATTTTATTAAAAAGTTACTTGGGCAAGAGATTCAGGAACTGGTCATGTGTTGTAACAAACTGTCAGTGCACAACAAACCATCAGGATGAGTGGTTGTAAGCCTCTTCCCAAGATGGAAGCATATCTTCCAGGTACAACCTTGCTTTCTGATACAAGTGACTCATTCCCAAACAAAGGGAGGGGAAAGAAAAACCAAAATAGCTCTTATGGGATGTACAGTCCTTGGGGGAAGAAACCAAAAGCTGGACATAAAGATTTTCATGCTTTACAAACCAGAATTGTAGAAGGTGCTCAGAAACACTTTCTATTTTAACTTGGGCTTGTAACACAAGCTCACTTTGCTAATACAAACTTAACATGAATATTCTTACAGTAGAAGTTGCACACTCCACCAAAGCAGGGTTTACTCACTCTCAGATTTTTTACTTCCTCTCGATTTTTCAGTTTCTCAAAGAACGACTGAAAAAAATCCGACCTCTCCACATGGCTGGGAGCAACACAAAGGGCGTCTATGTCAGAACCTGCCAAGAGATTCCATTTGTTCTGTTATTGCTGGAAGCCACTTCCCAACAATCAGAACTACGACCAGACACTGAAAGTACTACCTTTAGTGTGCACTCCGAGCCTGTAGGAACCAAATGTAAATATCTTGCCACCAAGATGTTCTATTATTGAAGGGGGAAGATTCTGTGGGTAGAAGAGATAGAGTTTAAGATGCACCTTGTCTTACGTGCAAGTTTAACTAGTTACTTAGGAAAACTACAACAGGCTCCACAAATGCATCTTTTCACTCCCAGACTGGGTTTTTAGTTTAATAGAGTGGTTTTCTGAAGTGAGTTGAGTTTCCACCTAATAATAATAATAAAAAAATTGAGTAATGTAGCAGTACTCTTTATTAATTTATACAAATTAAGACCTATTATTAGCCTTCCCTGCAGCAGAGGCACATAAATTAACACAATCTAGGAGCCATTCAAAAGGCACATCTAGGGTAATAATTTCAAAGGAGTTTGACTGCTGTAGGCTGTTTGGGGCAAGATTAGTGCCAATTTACCACCTCTCTCACCCACAAGGTGTTGTTTCAGCTTTGTTAACAAGTCAACCAATTGAGCCAATTCACAAAATTTATTCAGTGCCCCAACGACTTTGAAATCTTGATCTTGCAGTACCTCTTATACCTTATTTCTGTGGCAGTGACCACAGCTCTGCTGGATACTTTAGAGTTGAACTTTAGCACACATTTCAGTAGTGTGGCCTTTAAAAATCAATCAAAAGGCTTCAGCTGTTTGGATAAAAACATAAAAAAACTCCTTACCTTGCTCTCGGCAAGTTCTGAAATCCATTCTCTGACCAAGTTATTCAGTTTACCGAGGACAGTTGTCCTGTTAAAAAAAAACCCCTCACATTAAGTTTGATTAAAAACAAAACAAAACAAACCCAAGAGGTTAACAAATTTTACAGTCTTGTTATACCTGTGGTACAGTTCTTCCTTATCTTCAAACACCCCAAATGGCTTCATGGCTTCAATCAGCTTCTGAGTGTGAGTGTGGTCTACGTCATTAGGAAGAGCCAAGCTAATTGGAGAGGTAAGTCCATAGTGCCCTTGAGGCTGGTTCTGCTGCCTGGAAGTGCTGTGAGAAAATAAAGGACTATATAAAAAAAAAAAAATAACCCTTATTGGAAAACACCCTTCAACTTACAGGTTTCCATATCCCACTTTTGCTCTTTTACCCAGCATTACCATAAATGAGGGGGAAAAAAAAGCCCATGATTTTTAGATAATTTGAGCTAATTTAGAAGACACAACTACTTTAAAAAAACCCCAAACCAAACAAATATTTGTGGAGGTAAGAAATTATCTGAGTATGACATGGCACACAGGAGAGTTTTTAGGCACATTTCAGTTTCATATCCATTCTAATTTAAGGATATTCCCAACAGCTTCCTGCTAACATTAAACAAGACAATTTAACTTCTTTTAAGTGTATTTGTGGTGTTTTGACTGATTCTGGAAGGGCACTATAGTTGATTGTAGAGGCACATAATGAAGGGGTCTGTTTAACACAGTTGATGCAGTAAATTCAGTGTGTTATTATATAAAACCCTTGCTTTAGAAAGGGGGAAACGGAGGAAAAGCACCTTATTTTGCATTATTAGTTGAAACTGGGACAGAGAAAGGAATAGGACAGGAGGGAAGAAAGGTGCTGACTTCATCAAAGGTCTATACAGAAACAGTAGCAAAAGGGAAAAACACTAAAAAGTCTGCACAGCTCATCATACTCGTCAGAGTTCATACCCAGACCCTAAGCACAAAGGGATTAATGTGTCATTATTCAAACTGCATAATTTTCACCTTCACATTCAGACAACTTGAAGGAATTACTGGGTGTTCAAGAGATGTTTGTTACTATTTAAGATACCCAACCCCTTTTGGCTGGAACAGGATTAGGAAGTGCTCAAAGGACAGCTTCCCTACTTGATTCAAAAAAAAAGACAGCTTCTTACATAGTTCCTTATTTCTAATTGGAGAGAAAATATTTTCCTCTCTCAAAGTGTGTTTATCAAACTTCACACATCGCTTTTAGTCACCCGGTGGGTTTTTTCCCCCCTTCCTCTTTACAAGTCCGTTTTCCAAGCTTTGTTCTATGTGTTTTCCAAGAAGCTGAGGGCGAGTATTAGGACTGTAGTCCTACCAGCTAGTCTCCCAAGTCAGAACATCTGTTTATTTACAAGGGTAACCAGGGCTTGACCTAATCAAATAGACACAGACTTCCACTCCATAAATAAAAATATTTATAATACAAATTTTCCTTCTTATGACATCATTTTCATATGACAAATATAGGAGGAAAGCCTGTGTTTAATTCCTGTGCATTACAACTGAATTAAGACACCTGCAGCAGCAACTGCTTTCACGTTTTATGCACTTTTTTTTTTGCATCATAAGACTTTTACCTCACAAAGTTTGCACAGAACAAGAATGGGATTTAGACTACACCAGCATTTAAGACCTTTTCAAGGTACAAAAAGGCACCATCTGCCTCTCATTGCTCCATTCTTCCTACAGGCAATGTAATTAGAAAGTGACATAAAGTGACATAATTGATACATAAAGTATCAATTATATTGATAATTCTATCTATCTATTATTAACTAGATATTCTTCATATCAAGTTTTGCTAGTCAATAGTAGATATTCTTCATTCCCTTGCACAAGCACTGAAAGTTTGACCTCACAACTCAAAACCTGAGGAAAAACAGCACTCGGAAATTTTAATTGAGTGGCTTCTGCCAACAGAATTTGTTGCTCTTTTGGAATTAAAAATAAATAAAATCCTACTTCGACATCTTCAGCTGTGCCAGACTTCTAGGGAGATGTAATTAAGTAATCTTATAGATATTAGCAAACACAGTACACTACCCATTCACCCTCCTGTTTAAACGGGAATCCTATGGCAATTTAACATTTTTCCCAATATCCTGGGCGACACAGCGAACACCCCCAACACGCGTCTGTTCCGAGACATCCCGCTTTTACACAGAAATCCAAACTTGAACGGATTTATTCCAGGTTTCGCCCCTCATTCGCAGCTTCGCGAGGCAGCGAGGGCGCCTCTCCCACACGCTCCCGGAGCCGGCGGGCGATTCGCACCACGCGGGCGACGGCGCTGCCTCCCAGCCACCAGCGCCAGGGAGCAACAGCTGGAAACTAGCTCCCCAGGCACCAAAACAAGACAGTGGGAAAACAGGAGAAAGGAAAGAACGAGGAAAAAAAGACCCCCACCACCTGGGACTTTCGGCGAAGGGAGCCCAGCTGCACCCTTCGCCGCTGCCGCACCAGCTCATGCCGCGCCGAGCCCGCAGGCAGCGGCCGGAGGGGCCAAATCTCCCCGTGCCCGAGGCCCGGGCAGGGTCTCTCCCCCGCGGGGCTCCGCGGGACGCGCGGCCCCACAGCGAGGCGCAGCCCCGTTACCGCCGTTCCTCGCCCGCCATCGCCGTTGCCCGGCGACGGCGCTGCCGCCACATGCCGTGAGCGCCGGGGCGAAGGCAGCCCCGCCGCCCGCCGCGCTCCACCATTTATTTCAACCGCAATTCCTCCCTCGACAGGAGGGAGGTTTCCTTCCCCCCCAGCCCGAGACCCCGCCGGGGGTCGGTGCGGCGGGACCCGCTCCCGGCGCTGTTCCCCCCACCCTCAGGGAAGGGCGGGGCGGGAAGGCGCGGCCGCCTCACCCGCGCGTCTCCCTCATGGCGCGCGCGCGCACAGCCCGCACCGCCGCCGCCGGCGCTTCCCGCCCTTCTACTCCGCCACCTTCCCGGCGGCCCCCGCGCGCCCGGCCGGCCGGCCGGCGCCCCCTGGCGGCGGCAGCGGGGAGCGTCCCCTCCCGTCTCCTCATGTCTCCCTGTGTCCCCTTCGCCGCGTGTCTCAGGCACAGCGAGCGCTTAGCAGGGAGGACAGTCCTTCCCTGTGGGGGATATATCCTTCCCCGGCCAGGATATTCCTTCCCCTGTGGCTCTGACACACCCCCTTGAGGCTGGGCGGGTCCCCGCCCCCGTGCCTCCCTCAGGCAGCCGGGGGATGTTGCCCCTCCTGGCAAACCCTTCCAGTGAAAAGGTGTAGGAGAAGAAATCAAAAGAGGAATCGCCGGTGTATTAGTTTGTTCTCACTAAGCACGTGGTGAATAGTAAGCTCGGTGTCCCCTGGCTTCAGCTAGTATGGAGAGGATGTAACACACATTGCTGATGACAGCAATTGAGTACTCACCATAACTTAATTGCCATACATAATTCTCATTGGGTCATGGAATAGGAAGGGACCTTAAAGATCGTCCAGTTCCAACTCCCTGCCGTGGGCAGGGACACCTTCCACTATCCCAGGTTGCTCCAAGCCCCGTCCCCGTCCAACCTCTCCTTGGACACTTCGAGGGATGGGGCAGCCACAGCTTCTCTGCACAACTCGTGCAAGGGTCTCACCACCCTCACAGGGAAGAATTTCTTCCTAATATCCAGTCTAAACCTACTCTCTTTCAATTTGAATCCGGTCCCTGTTGTTCTACCGTTACGTGCTCTAATAATTAAACTTACCCCATCTTTCCCCTAAGTTCCCTTCAGGTACTGGAAGGCCACAATTATTATAATAATTTTGGGCCAGCATAGTCTGTTACAAGCTGAATATTAAACCAACCAAACTACCCTGTGAGATCATGAGATATAGATGACAATTCCCCACTTGCATTTGAGCCTGCAAAAAAGTTAAAAATCAAAAGCCTAGTGCTCCTGCAAAATTGAATAAACCTTTGGAAAAAAGGTTTGCTTCCCCGCTGCCCTGATGTCTGGCCATTTCACAGCCTTTCTCTGAGATTAGCACATGATTTCTGTACTTTTCTGGGTTGTCTGTAGCACCTTTGCTGAGGTAAAATACATATTATCTTGCAGGACACTTACAAGAAACACAAACTCCACCTTTGCCCTGAAGTTTTAACAAATTAACAAAACATGTACTTTTAGCCTTACCTACTAGGCTAAATATAACTTCATGCTATGGAGAGTTAAAAATTATTTCAGCTATTGAATATTTGCATGGCAGTACTTGTGCTAATATTTCAAAGTCTTTGATCTGACTGATGCTTCTGCAAGGAGTTGCATTGGTAAGGATAAAAAACCAAAACAAAACAAATAAGCAAACTTATTGACAGTTTTTGTTAAACCATTAATCATGTCCTTTTTATTCCTAGAAGTTTATCAGGGTTTTCTTTAACACCTTGTTGTCCTCACAACACTACTGTGATCCTACTGTCAGGAAAATTGTTGTGTACTGCTTCCTCTTCTTTTCTCCCAGGTTCATCCCATCTATTTTGTGTAAGGAAAACACCTGACTTTATTTTTCCCGAGTTTCTGTGGCCAATTATCCGAGTTTATTTATTTTTTTTTTAATCTGTTTCAGCTGCATGCTTTAGTACCTCAATGGAGCTGCATTTGCCCACAGGTGCGACGGGAGATTTTTAATGGGAAGGTGATACTTTTATTTAAATCACCTGCAACAGTTAGGAAAAAAATTAACGGCTCGTCAAGCACAGAACTTTTTCTTCAGGTGCAATTCTGATTTTAAATAGAAGTGAAGAGTAATCAAGCTTAACTGGATTGCTTCAGCTGTAAACTGTTAAAGAGAAAAGGCAGGGGGTGCCTGGGAAACCGAAGGTATTAAGGATGGCTGCAGTGAGATGGTCGGGTCGTGAGCTTTTTCAGTGGCTAGAGCTAGGATCCACAAATAATTTGCTTTTTCTGGAAAAGAATCAGTCGTGAGGAGGTATGAGAACAAAAATTAAATAGAGTTTTTGTTTTCCTCGAGTTTGAGTTCTGGTTTCCAGCGTTATCTGAGGTGACTGATTGGGTTGGCTTTTCGGTGAGTAGTTTTTTTTTTTCCCCACAGAAAATAAGAGTCTTCTGTTATTTACCACTCATTTATTCTAATATTAGTTACTATTAGTTACGTATTTTCAACGTGTAACTGCTGTATTCTGACTGTGTAACTTTTACAGTTTTATGTGTGGCAGTGACTAAGTAATGTTATGTTTCAGACTGCATAGAATTTGGGGACAGTTTGTTTGGAAATAGTGCTTTTCTCTATTGGGCATGTTATATTAACTTTAAAATATTTGTGTGTAGTGCCTGGGTTATAGAAATGCCTGAAAACTAATTAAATATTGTAGTTGGGGTTCCTCTTTGGTGAGGGTCTGTGTTACCCCGATAGCATAGCCCCAGTGAGGTGGGATGGATGTTTAGGTTTGGTTGGTTTGGTTTTTTAAAATGCTGATTATGTCCTGAAGGAGTAAATATGTTCTGTAGTATAAACGAGGTAATATCTGAGTACTTTCAGTCTGTTAGAGAGTATTACTAATTTTATGGAGATGTGCTTTATCCATATAAATACACAGGCTTTGCATTCTCCCACGTTACAGTCTGTACATATTATTTTAATCTTATCTGTGAGGTTAATGATGGTGTGATGTGTTGGTGCAGGGGAGAAGCAGAACCACAAATGCAGTTGTGGCAGCGCAGTCCTGTGTGATGTGTGTTGAGCTTGTGCTCAGGCACACCTGTAAGTGCATAGATGAATGTTAATTAATTCCTATTGAGTAATTCACTTGTCTATATTAGAGAGGTTTTTTGGAGGTTTTCTTATGGGGATGAACATAACTATTGGCTTTGTAGGACCAGCTCTTCTCCATCGACAGATGCACGTTAATTTTACCACAGTCAAAAATTTTCAGAGTGCCTGTGTCACTTGGCTTGTTCAGTTTAGAGAAGAAGAGGCTGAAGGGAGGAAAAGCTGTGCTATTTTAATAGTTTTCTTCATTTCATAGTGTTTTTGCAGATAAATTGTATGTTGTAATCCATAAAAAAAATTTGTCCGGAGATAGTTTATACTGTTTTATTTGGAAAAGTTCTTCACAATTGTTATCCCGTTTAAATGTTTTAACATTTAATGATTAAATGATAACACTTTAATGATTAAAGTAGAGGGGAAATTTAAAACAGGTGTTTGAAAGCAGCTTTGGAGGAATTTGAGGCATGTGCCTGAAAAGTTATGTACCAGCTATTGGAACTGAACCTTTCTGCTTCAATAGAACAAACCTGACTTGAGAGGTGTGATATAAAAATATTATCCACATCACAGAAACTTATCAGAAAAACAGTTTATTCCAGCTTTGTGTTTATGCAGAGGATCTTATCTATGTAATGTACTATATTTCACTGGAGAGACTTTTGCCAGCAATAATTCGTATATATGCATTTAGGCTCTGAATATCAACTAAGGATATGAAATTCAATTCTGGAAAGCATCATTTTGTAATAAACGTTCTCAAGACTCACTAATCTATCACGTTGTGTGGAAGATCTACGTTGAGAGATAACACTGAACAGTAGAAGGTGGGGTTACTGAAGGTGGATTTCAGATGGGTGGATTTAAACAACTAGTTTGTTGTGGGTTTGGTTTTCTCTATATTTTTGAATTTCATCAATGTGCTGAAGGGCTGCGGTTCTATAGATATTGTTAACCTTACAAGCTGCTGATAAATGTAAATGCATAAAGCATTCATGATTTTAAGCCAGGGTGAAAACCAAGCTTTTTGCTTGGAGGGCATCCCTTTGGGACTGTGCTGTTACACTGAGGCACCTTTTCCTAGGCTGGCTTGCTCCTGAGGGCCATTAGCTCCTCATACGGCCTCACCTGCAGGCACTTGGTAGGATTTCAACTTGCCACTCGATGGTGAGCCAGCAAAACAACACCTCTGCTTTGCTTTACCGGGGGAGTCTTGAACAGAAACATGAAATAAGTCGCAGCTCTTCAACTGTCCAGCAATGAAAGGCTCTCCAGGGACTCGCCCAGGCTTGTAGGGCAGGTGCAGTGGCACCGGGAGATGGACGGTCACTCCCTCCTTTCCCGTCAGTTGAAGCCAAGATTAATGATGGTGTTCCCAGCTCCTGGAACAGGTTAGTTAATGGGAACTAACTGTGAGCTCGCTGAAGCAGCACTAATCTCACTGAAGTGTCTGCCTTTGATCCGCTCATTCTCTCTCAGCAAGAGAGAAATAGCCACGGGACAGGAGTGCTTAGTTTACAATCATGTTAATTTTGCTTTAGGTTTGTCTTTAGCTGCTGGAGATTAATGAGTCAAAATGGTGTTTAAATTCACAACCCGTTCTCTTCTAATCACTTGGCGCTGTTATTTCTGGTTGTGTTCTACTTTTGATTACCTAAGCTGGGTCATGCAGAGGACTCTGCTGTTCTGCCATCTGAGGGTGGGTACAGCCATAACTGTCTTGGAAACAGTGAGACAGCAGAGGGTGTCGAGGATTTTTTGCCTTTTCAGCTATTTTTGAAGCGGTGCATTTGTTGCCCCCGTGTCCAAATGCATCGTCTGCCTTTCCTCTTGGCTCATTTTTGCCCCTACAATAATCTTCTCTGACTCCACCAATGTGTATCAGGTGTGGGGACAGTATGGCTGGGATATTCATTTAATGGGAAGTGAAGACAGGACCCGTGATGCTTGACAGTTTAACATAAGCAGAGTCTGGTTAACAAGGTCTGCTGACGTTTGGATAAGCAGGTGGCACAGGAAATCCTCGGTTTCTTCACTTTCTTGGAGTTTCACTCTAAGGAGAAACCTCGGGTGGTGAAATATTTAAATCTCCCACAGACAGCCTAAATAGATTTGATTTGAACTCTACTCTCCAAAGGTGCTATGTGCATAAAATTCTTTGGTGTTGCAGCTTACCTTTAGTGTGTTTCCTTTCGAGGAGGAAAATGGAGTGGAAAGTGCACTTGTAATTTAAGATTATTTTTCTAGAACAAGAACAGTGATCTCTGCTGGCTACACCTGAAAAAGAAAAAAAAACCAATCTTACGTAGTAGGTGTTGGTTCAGAAATTCTCTTGGGTCAGAAATAGTTGCCAGGAAATTAGTTGTCCAAATTTACTGGAGGATACCTCTTGTAGTTTTTTTTAAATTCTTTTTTTTTTTCATTACCAGACTGCCTTAATTTTACAAGTAATATTTATTTCGTAGGGGTACCACAGAGACGTGACTTATTATTGTTGAAAAAGCGTTTTCTCTGACCTGAATGGAGATCTCTACAGATAAATAACTTTATGAATAGCTTTACTTAGAGAGTACACCCATGTTTTGGTTTGTTGTTTGTTGTTTGTTTTTTCTTGATAGAGAAAGAGAACAAACCTGTTTAATCTTTGCATTTCTCTTTACTTCTAAGCCGGGGACCCAAGTCCTTGGGCAGCTGCTGGTGTGTGACACTGGTGTTCTGGTTCCATTAGAGCTGGGACGTGGCTGTGAGCCTGTTCCTGAGCATTAGAGCCCGATGCTAATCCCCCTGATGCACCGTCTCTTACCACATTGAGGAGTCTGCCTTGTCATGAATTCATTAGTTCCATGCAGAGATCGTATATAATTCTGATTGCTGCTTGCAGGGAAACTTTAAAGAGGGGAGTGGATACTGGTAATTACTGAAACACCTCAATTCCGTGTGTGAACAGGGAGAAATTTTCATATCCATTAACCTTGTAGTAAAACCTTGTTGAAGGTTTTTTTTTTTTCTTGCCTTTTTATGTGATAGTTCAACTTCTGTCAGAAAAAGAGTGCATTTGATTATGAACTTGAGCCCATAGTGAGGAATTTCAGCTGACCCTCTTCATCCTGTGCTTGAGGAGGCAGAGATTCACCTCTTCAGCTGCCAGGGTTTTAGGGAGGTTGGGTAGGTGTGTTTAGTTTCCACCAGTTCTGGAAATTGCCCACTGTTTGAAGGGAAAACAAACTAACAGAAAACCATTAAAAAGAAATAATTCTGCTCCAGTGTAAAACAGAAATAAATTTTACTGAGCCTTTTGATAATTGTTCCCAGGACCTATTTTCCCACGGTGTGTGTTTCCCTTATTATTTATACTGAAATGAGGAGGGAGAAAATGGAAGATGAAGGCAAACTATTGATGTTCTCTTCAAGCTTACTTCTGTTTTGGGCTTCCCATTAATATTTGTGTATTTGTGGGGTGAAGGGGCAACTCATAGGGGTTACTTGAACCATATTACAGAATGATGAAGGGATAAGAGCTCAGAAAAAATAGTGTTACATAAATATTGGTTTGACTTTTCTGTTCTACTTATACCTCCAAATTTTAAAGGGGAAAAAATACTTAAACTTAACTAAAACTTCTGTCATATTTTTCTGAAGGAAAAGTATAATTTACAGTGGTTGGAGAGGGACAGGAAAAGAGGAGCAACAGAGATAACTAGTCCTCAACTTCTTTTAGAGGGTTTTGTGATTTTGGCACTTGTACCCAGTCTGCATTGTTCACAAGGCTTCTTTGAAGTTGATGAAGTAAACCACAGGTAATTGTTCTTTTTTTGTTTGAAGAGTTGTCTCATCAGAGGATTGGTAGGTGCAAGGTAGGCACGGAAATAGTTATGAGAAAATCAGCATCAAGTCTTTAAAAAAACCCAAAAATTAAAGGAAAAAAAAAGAGATGAAGCAAAAGAGTGACAAGTAGGACAAACACGTAGGATAAAATCAATATTTCATACAAATGTGCAAGTGCTTCCATTTACATTAAAATTTTTAACACATGTATTATGTATTCTCTCAGCTACAGGTAAAAATTGGGTGAGAGAACATAAAGCAAGAGACAAACAAAAGAACAGTGGAAAAGATGTGTGTGATGTTCATGAAAACTACCTGTAAATGAGGCAGTTCAAGGGCTGCCATCAGGAATGCAGCACCTGGGATGGATATTCCAGTGTGTAGAGGAAATGCTGAAATATTTTTGAGCTCCTGTATGCAGGGTTCATTCTCAGGTACATCAAATCTAATAAAATACAAAGGTTTTTTTAGGTGGTGTAAATGCAACTTATTCCTGCCTAAAGTTTTCTTTATGCTGTCAGAAAAGAAGAAAATGGTAGTTGTACAAATAAGCCCACAGTCTGTATGAGCTCACAAATTCTTACTGATTATCCAGCAGTCGCATTTATGTCTTTATCCTACTTTCATCCACCTGGTTTCTCTTAAATAATGTATATTTGATCCTTTTTCTATTAACTTCCAGACTACAGTGAAATTTTTATTATTTTTGCTTGCTGTTTGCATCAGTGTAATAAAGGGGTTGTGTTCACAGGGAAGATTGTGAAGATTTCAGATGTACTGGGTTTTTGTTTTCTGAGATTATTGGAAATTGATTCACTAGGAATTTTTTGCCAGATAAGTTTTCCATCTTTAAAGCACTCTGTTTTCCCTGAGGAGCTCTTATTTAATTGGTGATAACCAGATACAGCAACTCCTTTCTGGGATGGCTCAGTTCACCCTTCAAAGAGAAGTCTCCAGGTGTTCTTTGCTGTTTTCTACAGGAGTATTTAATTATTCCAGAGATTTAAGAAACAATACTACCTTATGCAAGGTTGCTTTTAATTATGCTCTCCTCATCTGCCAAACTTTGGGAATATTTTACCGCAGTGTGAAACCAGGGAGAAGTGTGAGTTTAAATTAATACTTTAATCTCTGCAGAGTGCTGGTTGTTTGCACAGGTGATAAAGCAAAGTAAAGCTGAGAATTAGAGTTACACAGCTAAAACCATCTTGATAAATGATTTTAGTCACATTAATGTGGCCATGAAAACAGTGTGCCATGTTGACAGCTGAAAATTGGGAAATGGAGGGGAATGTTCAGTCCCAGCTGTTGGGAAGTGGAGGGAATAACTGTGGCTTCATGGGGTTGTGAATTACTCGTTCCTCCCCCCGAGGGATGACCAGAAAATTCCTATATTCCTGTGGCTGATCCTGCTGTGTGAGAATTGCCCTCAGTGTGGCACCAACATGAGTGCAACTGTATCTATGAATTGCCTGGCTTTGCTTTAGGATTTCTTTCAGTGCCCACAGTTTCTTGAAGCAAAAAACCAGGAAGTAAAATGAATTTGTTGAGGCATAAATAACGTGATGAGGCATTTAAGTGTTTGCGTGGTGTGTGTTCTCCACCCCTTGTTAGTCATGGCTGTGGAAGAACCTACTTACCAAATACTTGATTCATAACTAGGCTGTGCAAATTTTGTTATCATGTCTGAGGTAGAAGGTAAGTTCTGAGTTGAGGTCTCTCCTAAAGGCTGGGTCTAAGGTGATAACAGACTTAAACTGTTATCCTGCAGCTCAACATCTTGATATTTATTTTTACTCATGTAGAAATCATCCATATTTTTCACTAACATGCCTAGACTGCTATACCTCTGTCCTGAGACTGTAACTTTATAGATTGATTTATTTTTTCCTCCCTCTTCTTTAAACTACATGTGAATTCATTTCATTTATCCTTTCATGTAGCCCATCAATGAAGCACGTAGGAAGATAAAAGTATTAATTACCTTCAACTATTAAGACTGAGAGTAAAGAGGTTTTCATATTGCTTGTTTCGTACTGTAATTAGCAGCATCCAAGAGTGCAGAACTTGAAAAAGATTAGGAAAGAAACCTCAGTGCTCTTCAGCCTTTACCTTCAGCCCTGCAGCTTTCCAGAAAGTATACAGTAGATTTTCAGTCTAGTGGATATTTCTTAGCTGGCAACAGATTAAAGCCTCCAGCTTCCTGGGAGAGGACCAGAGCATGGAAAAAACTGGTTGCACAGTCACTAGTGGAATCCCTTTAATACTGGCTGGGTGATCTTGAGAATTTTTTAAAATAACAGTGAGGAGAATCTCATTTCAGTGAAGCAGAGTTCACCCTTGATAAAGGGCTTTCCAGAAACTGCTCCTTTGTAACTATAGAAACACCTAAATTTTTATAATCTTTGATGGAGAATGAGAACAGACTTTGCTGAGTTCTCAGGAAATCCCAGAGCTGATAGTGAATGCTTAACACATTGAAGGTAGTAGGAAAGAGGCTCTTTGGAACTTGCTTCCAGTAAAACATTCTCTAAATCAGAGTAATATCCTCACTAAGCTGCTTAATAATGAAAACAGTGCTCAGAGGAATGTCCTTGGAGGTGGGAGAAAAAGGCTGGAGCAGTGGAAGTTAAATTTCTGAATCTTTCAGTGAGTGATGCTATCTCTGATCACAGCCCTCTTCTAGGAAATCAGAATCAAAACCAAGTGTAATTCTTTTGCACTTAAAGAGGAAAACAAAACTTGTGGTAACACTGAATAGGAGTGGAAGCAACACAGACAGTGCCATGGAGCCAACTAAAAACCTGTGTAATGGAAGCAAGATGAAAATCTACTTTAAATCCATGATTTAAAGATAAATGTCTGGTGAAAGTCATTCAAACAGTGAGCATTACTTAAATTTGAACAGGATTGGATATGGAGTCAAGTTCAGGTGGAAGTGGTACATCTTGAACCCAAACTAGTTCTTCCAATTCTGATAGAAAACCTGTTGCTTCTCCTTTAGCTGTTGTCAAACAGGAAGGAAAAATAAAAGATGGAGTAATGGGAAGGGAAAATAAAAGGTGGAGTGATGGGAAAGACTTCCTTGAAGGTGCTTTTGGGATTTCATGTAAGGGGATCTTTGTTTATTTTGGAACATTCCGTCCTGTAGGTAACACGCTTCGGAATGTTTGTAAAGGACTTGAGGGAGCAAAACAGGGTTTAAAAATATCGATGTGAGCTCAGTCATATCACCCTAAAGTAAATAATGACTGATAAAGCCCAACAAGGTACTCAGAGTGACTGTTCCTAAACAGTATATTCAAACAGTTGGTTTCCTGTTCTTCGCGCTGCTGATTTTGTAGACCTCGTCACTGAAAAGCAATGAGCTGGAGGAAGCCTGCCTGTGTAATCAAACTTGCACAGTTTAATTGCAGCCACCTCTAGAACCTCTGTGAAGACTGGAGTTTTGAAATGGGCAGGGTTAAATGCCACTAATCCAGTGCGTGAAAATTTAGTTTGCAGCAATATTGCTTGAGGATGCTGAAGTAGTGGAGAGAAGACTCATCAGAGAGGGAAGAATAGAATGGGAATGTAGTCTCTTAACATTGTTCAAGGAGCTGCATGGGTAGTTAGACACACAATGATTCATTTATTTAAGATGATTGAGCATGAATAGGAAAGATGTGGCTAAATACCCATGCAGGTCTTTCATAATCAAGCTGCCATATTTTCACCAGCTGTGGTGACCTCAATAAGCACTTTAAACCCAGTAGCTCAGTGCTGTTAGAGGGAACTTATCCAGTGGTGCAAAACCTGAAATTTGAAATGGCTCAAACTATTTTTCACTGATGCAGAATCTTTCTTTCATGAGAGAAAGACTTCTATTTTTTCAGGAGTATACAGCAGAACTTTATCATATTCTTGCTTTTACAGCTGTAAATTAACTTTGTTTTCATTTTTTTAACCTCCTTATTTGGACAGGTAAAAGGTTTTCTGCCAGGTTTGATCTGAGATTTCTCCCCAGGTTGTAATTCCAGTTGTCATTTTGTGCCTCTGGCTCAACACTCGTGAATGAGATATTTTGCAATTGTCATAACTGTTGTATATTGTTAATTAAATACCAATACAGTTAAATGCCATGAGCACCTTTGTCTGTCAGGGAAAGAGGCCACAATTTCAGTCAATATTTAGTTATTATGTAGGTTGAAGAGTGTACTCATCTCCGTTTTCCAGGATCACACGGGTGCCAGGATGTGCCTCTTAGCTGAGAAACAGAACCCATGAGGTGGACTAAGATTCATAAAGCAGGACTTAAGTCAGTGGTAACTCTCAGTGAGAGATTGAGGCTGGCACTGCTCTCTGCAGGTGACTTGCTCACATAATATTTATCTCTTTAAGCCTGTCAGTCCCTCAGTCCCTGAGGTCAGGGCACACACAGCCTCTGCTGCTGCTTCCACTGCTGCTGCCTGAGATGTGGGAGAGAAAAACCATCAACCAGGATCTGCCTGGTGCCTTCTACCACATTATTTGTCTCTTTTGGAAATACCTTACTTGATTCATTCTATGATTTCATTGGTGGATTTCTTCCCTTTTTGTTTTTCAGGCTGAGGTAACAGCCCTTTTGGAAGAGCTGGAAAATACACAAGTAAGTTTTTAGTCTTTTTGTTTTGTTTTTAATTCCTCCTCTGAGTCACCTTATAGAAGAGACGTCATTCACTGCTGTCTAGAGAGCTCAGAGGAGCTTCCTAACTCTGGAATTTAAATTGCTTAAGACCAGGTGGTGAGTCTTTCAGAATCTTGGAAGAATTTTAAGGCATATTTCAGGTTTCACTGCAGATGAACTTGAAGCAAAAGTGCCTTCAAACTTTCCATCAGCATCAGCATGAAAGCCTTGAGGTTTTGGTGGGAATCTGGAGAAATATATATTTGTTTTTTGTATTAGAGTTTGTATATCTAGAGGCAGAAGAGTAGCAGGGTCTATTTTTAATTGACCTTAATATCATGTTTTGGCCAGCATGTGCACAGTTACAGATGGCAGGTGATCTGGATTCGAGCTGTGCCTTCAGCAGGGCAAACAAGCACAGACCTTGTGCAGATACCTGTATATATTTTTCCACCCATTAATATGTTTTTACAAAGTGTGTAAATCTCGTCTGAAACTTTCTTGAGGCAGCTCTTCTCCCATTTTTCTGCCAAAACAAACAAACAAAAAAAAACCCTCTTCATAATCTTTTAAAAAGGATAATGAACAAAGGATTCACCCGTTGTCTGAAGGGAGCTGATTGTAATACTTGCCATCCAGAGGGTTGATTTTCCTGGGGAAAAATATAAGCTACTACTCCCTCTCCTGGCCTCACAGGGGAAATATATGGAATTGTCAAAAGGGGGCATTCTTGCTTCTTCAGACAAATGAAAAATAAGTCGTAAAATAAGTGTATAGTTAGACCTGTCATTTAGGTAGAGCAGGAATTGCTCAAGCTGACAGTCTTCAGCCAAAGCAAATATAACAGATGGAATATTAAATATCAGAAGTGATTTGCAGACTAATTTAATCTCTTACTTTGTGGACAGAGGTTTTATCTAGCTCACCTAAGGTTTACCCAAAGCTTTTATTAATTGATGAAAATGCCCACTGCGCAGTTACACGTGCTCTGTCTGTGTATAAAAATATATAGCCCCTCCCACTGTCAGTTAAATCTCATAGAACAGTTCTTTATATCTGTGAAAACACGAATGTGTGACAGTCCTGCCAGTCTCTACAAGGACTTGCTGTGACTGATTTTGCACTTTGAGCTGGCATATCTGGACTTGCCAGGTAATAGTTGAACAAGCTGTGTATTATTATAAAAATCTCTTGAAAGGGCAAATCCTTCTCCACAGCCAGTCTGGATGTACCTGGAGAAATTGCTGATGCCTTGTGCAGTCCTTGCTCTTGGAAACGAGAGCAAATGCAGCTCTGACTGTGCAAATAGAGAAGGATGTTGGTTTTAAGCTTCTGTGTTAAGAGATGTCAACAAAGGTGTTCACTTCTGAGTTTACCTGAGCACTTACAGATTAAACCTGTTAACAAACACGTTCGAACTGGTGCTGATAACTTCTGTTTATAAGAAAATTTTACTCTGCTCTCAGGTGTTTCTAATGCTTTTATTTGCTCTAGTGTTGTGGTATTTGTGATTAGGTAAAGGCTTCCTATACGTGGTAATTAATATGTTTTACTGTTAATAATCTGGGTCAATTTGGGGAAAGCAAATTTATGACCTGGATTTTTTAAAAAAAAAATCTCACCTGAAGCTACACATTGTATTCTCTTGCCTAAAGAATAATTTTGTTTGTAGTTCAGTTTACCTGACTAATGCAAATTAAAAATTACTTCTGCCCTAACATTATAGAATATTTTAGTTACCACATTTTAAAAAGATGCTGCTTTTTCAACCAAGATTGGTTGGGGTTTTTTTACAGTGCACCATCTGATTTAAGTGCAGTGTTAGGGCTTTGATAAAGATGTTTCTCATCTTGAAGGTATAATTAGAACACACAAGCACAACAAGCAGGTTCAGGGGTCAGACCTCTTAAAGCTTTAGAGCAGATGTAGAGAGGACCATAAAATATTTTAGTTCTCACACAAACAATTCCCATCATCTTTCTTCATTACCCAACACCTCCCAGAGACATTTATACTTGAGGAAAGCGGGTGCAAGGCACCATCAGATACTCACTCAGAAATTATAAGCAATCCCTGAGCTGCAGAGGGATAGGCAGGGTTTATACTGCCAGTTTTCCCGTGGTGATGGAAGGAAAGCATTGGCCTCAAGCACTTGCTTCCCAGCTCCTCATTTCTCTCCTTAGCCAGGGTGGCAGGTTAATTTGGAGTTAACTGTTTGCGTCAAATACTCAAGTTTGCTGTGCTTGTTATGCTGACTACAGAAAAGCAGTTGTAATACTAAATACAGTTTGTATTTAAGTTGTCACCTTAAAAATAAAACACAGAAAGGTAAAAGAATTGCAGTTAATCCACTGTTCAAAACAATGGCAAAATGATAAAAGAAAAGGTTAAAAGTTGGACAGAAAACAGAAGCAAAATGGTCAGTCTGCTCTTTAGTTAGGTGACTGAGTATACGTTTATTGGGATCCTGCCTGCAAACATATTCTTCCCTACCTGTACTGTGACCAGTTTTAGGATTGCTGACTGAGGCAGGGTGTGTGTAACTCTTCCCTTTCATCCTGTTTTGTACTTCTTTGCACCAAGTGGAGCTCCTCAGAATGTAAAAAGACAATGTTGCCATTCTGGTTTGGGACAGATAATGCCCAACTGTGTATTTTGAGCAAGGGAGGTATTGGACAGGCCATAAGCTGGGAGGGTAAAGGGCCATACAAACAGCCAGGAATAATCATTTGTGGAATGGCATGAAGTGAGCTCTAAATCCTAGAGCTCTGCTAGCAATGATAAACTCAAGAAATCAAAGTTATTTTGTAAGACTTTTATTACACAACAAAAGATCTATGCTGCTCCCAAAAATCGCTTAAAGATCTGGGGAAGAAATACAAACAGAATCCCAACCAAAACCTGGTGAAACTGGAAAGTGTCTAAAACTCACAGCATTAGGAAGGATATAACAGATGCATAAACACAGGGAGAGGAACCAACTTGGGCCTGAAATAAGTGATCTGAGGATGTGCTACTGCACCAGCCTGACCCAGTGAAATGGTTCAAACAAGGGACCCAGCTCATGTTTAACTCAATGGATTTGTGAGAACTCAGTGTTGCACCTGACTGCTCCTTCAGCTGATTTCATGGGGAAGTTGTCAGGATGACAATTGTTCCTGTGTTATGTCAACACTGTGCTCTGGCTAATCCAGGTGAGGGACACAAGTATAACTCCTTTAATGTTAATGAATTCCCTGTCTGTCCAGTTTTAGAGG
This sequence comes from Myiozetetes cayanensis, assembly GCF_022539395.1. Lineage (NCBI taxonomy): Eukaryota > Metazoa > Chordata > Aves > Passeriformes > Tyrannidae > Myiozetetes > Myiozetetes cayanensis. Next base: position 3,019,147 of record NW_026087411.1, on the reverse strand, counting down.
AAACTGGATACACATCACTGCCAAAATTTTCCTATTTTAACTTCAGCCAGCAATGAGGTTCTTCAGGCTTTCTTTTAGGCTCTTTTCAGCTTGTAGTAATTATGAGGTTCCAAAAGAAGCTTCAGGTGTCTGGTTATTACTTGGCCTAATATCTCCTTGGGCAGTACAAAGGAAAACTTTCCTCAGCAGTGTAAAGGACTTCAGCCTAAGTAAGAACCAGCATAAGAGGTTTCAATACTTAATTTTAACTTGATTCTGTACAAGGGTTCAGATTTGGCATCAAAACTGTTGAGATTTGCCTGTGAGTTTCCACATGGGCTGCTGAACAGACTTCATTTGTAACCATGCTTCTGTAGACTTTGTTTTCATTTAGTGGGAGGGAGAACCAAAAATCCTTGAGAGGAAAAGCCAGGGAGCTCTTAAACCTGGCTTTGATCTTGTCCCTGCAGTGAACAAATTTTATTTAGTGCAAATTTTATTCAGACAAAACTTTATCATGAGAATTGAGAAGTCAAACTGATCTGTTTTTCGAACACCCCCACAGAAACTGCTCACCTGATTTCACAAGAAGATGAACAGAAGCCAGAATTTCGTGCTCGAGCATCTACTTACAGGTAAGAGCAAAACTCCAAAGGATTCTTGGCATTTGGGAAAATGCAGACCGAGGTCTGGAACTCTTGGCTTAGCTTTGTCTTCAAATATTAGTGCAAATGTTGTGTTAAGGCACCAAGCAGTGAAGTGCTTTTGGAGTCAGTGCTGGGTGGCAAGAAAAGGTAAATCAGAGCAGAATGATAAATAACGTGCTGCTCCCTGAAAGGAGAGGTGTCGTCTTGTTCCTGACACGCTGTCAAGGAGATGTTTTACTGGTTTGACTTTCTGTGTTGGAGAACACACAACAGTTACTGAGTAAGTGGTTTTGTAGGGAATCTCACCCACGTTACGGTAAACGGAGCTCAGAGATAACGTCTCTTTTGTGCTTTTACGCTTTTTGGGATGATAACTGTGAAAGATTACCTAGTGAGGGTTAGCAAGCTGCACCTGTGGCCATTTTCTCATGACCCCTGAGTGATAAAGTTTACTATCTTGGATCATGATGTGTTGTCAAATGACAGGTTTGCCTGTCTGGCCAACGAAAAGTAATTGAGGAGTGTTACGGTTTTACAATCCGTGTTTCACCAAATTTGTAGCTTTTTGAGCTGTTAGACCTGAACAAAAACAGGTCAGTGTTGACAGAATAAGGTTGGCTCTCACTTTTCTTGAGTGTTTGACTACTTCTGTGTGTGTCTCATATCTAAAAACAGCATATGGGAAGCACAGAGTTTTCTGGAGGTATCACTGTTATAATTTCACGGCTCAAGTCAAGATTTTTTGGGGTTTTTTTTGGTGTTATAGTACTGTGGGTTTTTTGGTCACTGTTGTAAATTCTGTATCTTGAATCCCAAATCTGCATGAATTTAAATGAGTCATCTGAAAGGCTCCTGTAAGTGGGGAATTGGGAAATCCCTACCAGCTGGAACCGCTTAACAGTGGAAGCTTTGCTGACCTCAGATTAGCTGTCCACAAGCCATTTATTTTTGTGGGTATGATGCCAAGAGATGAAGCAGCAAAATTGCTTCTCCTACTCTATTTCTCACCCTCTTCTCTTCAGCAGTGGTTTCATCTGCTGCACCCACATTATGTCCTGAAGTACATTAGTGATTGGGGGGAAAAAATGGCATTGTGTGTGGGGTTTTTAATACTCCTTTAAATCTTGGGACAGAATATTCTGTGTAAACAGATCCTTATGGCTGAAATTTTCTGTAGCTGTTCAATACCTGCTGATTGTGGCTATTTTTAGTCACTCTATACACTAAAAAATGACTACTTTTAGGTGGCTTCCTCCTCAAATACCTTCATTTGCATGAAATGTCTTATCTTGCCACTTTGTGTAAGTCAAATAACAAATGTGTAGCAAAGTATAAAGTCAGGCTGGTTTACATCCATCACACTTTTCCAGGTAGGCTATGTCTGGAAAGAAGAAATAGTAAAGAAAAAAGGCTGTTTTGGCTACAGATTATTTTATATATATATATATATATATATGACTTTATTTATTTAAACTCCTGTAGGGAAAGAGACTCAACAGTAGCACCAAACACAAAATGATACTTTTGTGGTGGTGCCCTGTGCAGGGGAACAACTTGTAAATAGACTTCACTGTAACCCCAGAACAACATAAGCACTGGAAATCCTACCCTTCCATGTCCTGGAGGAAACAGAGACCTGTATTTTTGCCATAGCAGACATTTAATGACCAAATAAAAAGAGGAGGAAAAAGCTTTCCTTTGAGGTGTTGGATGAACTGAAGGGACCCCAAGATGAAAATGTGTTTTTCAGGTTAGATGTGGTGTAACTGTGGGAGCACAGCTGGGAGGGGACTGGGGCTCAATATGTATAAAACAGTGGAAAAAGGTGTAAATGAGCTGGAAAAATCAGGAATGGTGGAACTAGTGTGGGGAACAAATGCTTCTCCTCTGCATCAAGTGCCTCGACTTGGTACAGACTCTGTACATACGCTAAAGGCAAATGAAGCAATTAAAATATCAGAGGAATTAGGAACCAAAATTCCAAAGTAAATGAAGTGCTTAAATATATGCAAGAAATCAAAGTATTGTTTTATTAGCACTGGCCTTCATCAGACCACAATAGTAGATTGAAGAAGCTTTGTAAAGGAAAATATTTATAGTAGGAAAGCATGCAATGGACAAAATTTAAGCTTAGCACCTGTGCTTGAATGTTTTGGTGTGAAAGAAATGAAAGCTAGAGTTTTAAAAAATGTTTTGCTACGTTAGGGAAATACTTTTTTTTTCTTCTTATGTCTGATATTAAGAAAAGGTGTTTACAGGGTACTAAGGGGTGCTTTTCCCAGCCTGCAGTTATCATGGATTTTCTTAAATTAAAAAACCTCCCAACCAAACAGCAAAAAAAATTTCCAACTTGAAGTAACTCTGAGGGATTTGCTAAATTATTATTTTGCCCCGAGGTAGGATCAATTTTACCTGTTATTCAAGACAGAAGTTTGTCTGGCTCCTCTTTAAAAACCATTATGATAAAGACTAAGTCTTCCTGCTTTCATCTGTTCACATATTCGATTATCTTTACCTGATATATAGGAATCCAAGCCCATTGTTTTGTCTTCTCTGTGTCAAGTAAGTGGTGAATGTTTGCAGCAGCATTTTGCAGAAAATACCTGCGCTTCTGCAGAGCGGGAGGCTGTTACAGTGTCCCCTCAAGTGGGCTTTGTTACACAAAACAACCTTCCTAAAGGCAGTCAAATGTAGCACAAATAGAAAAATAAGGTGTAGGAAAGACCAAGATGATCTTTGAAGCCAAACCCAAATGGCAGAGCAGAATCACTCCCCCTGTTTGCTTCTCAAATCTTTGCTTCTCCAGGCAAGAGTCTTTCCCCCTAAATATTTCCTCACAGGGCAGAAGGGGTTTTGTGGCTCAGACAAAAGGATTCAGCTCCCTCCCAATGTGTGGGGGGAGTTTTCCAGGTAACCAGTGGCTCTTTGCTGTGGTCTGCGTTGGACAGGGCACAGTCCTGTGTACATTCCACACCCACAACAGAGAGGGGAGGGATTGGAGAAGTTGTTTCGTGAGTTGCTCTGTCAAATAGCCTGAGAGACACCTTCCCTCCCCGAAGACCTCCCCGTCTGAATCTCATCTATCAAAGGCAAGTCTGATATTTTTCTAGGATGCCACAATTTGTGGAAATGAATGAGCTTAATTAAGCTCATGGGAAGCTCTCACAAATGGCTGGAGATAAATATCAAATGGGGTCAATACACTGTCATGAGACTTTTGGCTTGTTACTGGATGTTCCCATCCCTTTGGGATGGCCTGGAGGGCAAGGACTTCGGAGAAGATTGGGGTCGGCCATGATTAAAGCTATATTTAGAAACTTTTTTAATTGCATGCACTTCAGGCACATTAGAGCTGCCTGATTTCTTTTTTTTTTTTTTTCCATGGAATAGTTTTCTGTAAGAAAACGCAGTTTAGTGGAAATCAGAATGACATAGTCCCATGAAACAATCTGACTGGAGCTTTCGACTGAAAGGGAAAATTAACTCAATTTTTCAGTGTTTTAGTAATGGGAGTGTGTCATTTGGACAGTGTGTGCCTTATTGAACTATTCGATGTGCTTTATGTTGGAACTCAGAGCAGAATTGAAGTAATTGTACCGTTCTACCAAGATATGAGTTTGGGTGTACAATTGCTATTATCTACTCTACAATAATTTGTTTACAATAATTCAGATTAAAATGGGACATGTGAGGAGCCAGCAAATTTTTCACCAAATGTCACTGCCATCGAATGTTATTTATTTTATTCTAATAAGATTAGATTCTAGATGATATTTTGATAAAAACCAGAAATGCTGGAATTTCATGGAAAATGAAATAGGGGGAAAAGGCAATCTGAGGCCCTGGATGTACCTTAACATTGCTTATATGGATCAGTCACGCCAAGAAATTCCTTTTGAGCAAATTGAGCTTACAACTTGCCTGATCCCATCCCTTGCAAAGGGGCATGGAAAAGAGTTCCTTGGGGTGATGGGATCAGCTGCTGCATTTGCTGCTGCCACTCGCTGGTGGCTGCGGTGGGTTGGTTGGCAACAAATCCATTTGCACTTGTTTGTTGGGAAGAAGGGTTCCTGCTGCCCATCAGTTTGGAGCTCACTTCAAATGATAGGTGAACTGCTCAAGACTGAGAATCAAAGGACCAGTTCCTGACTGTGGTGATTAGAAAGTCCTGATTGTCCTGATTAGAAAAGGGAAGTGGGAAAACATAACACAAGGTTTGAGGGGATGTTGCGTCAGTTCTCTTGTTTTAGCTCGGACTTGAGATTCCCCTTGAGGGGTTTGGTACAAACAGCGAAGGATCTGCTTGCTAGGGCTGTTTTCTCGAGAGGAATTCCACATCTAGGTTGGATTCCTGGTGTCTGGTCACTTTGGACATCTGTGGTGTTGCTTCTGGCTGGCTGGTGTAAGGGATGTATGTGCTGGTGTGACGTGCCTGGGAAGGTTTGGATCACAGCTGGATTGCACTGTGTCTGCACAGGTGAAGGGCAAAGGCAACCTTCATCTCTCAGAAACTCAGCTCCCCAGTAGTAATGAATTTAGTTTAATATTTTTAAATTGAAACTGGGGGTTTTTTAGCATTATGGTATATTTTTGTTTCCCCTTTCTGCAGTGTGACTTGCATTCGTGGCTGGAGCATTTTCAGGTGACTTCCCAACACTGACCAATGCCATCAAGTGTAACTTGTGCCTCCATAATCCCAGCACAGTCTTCCAGTCTCTGGATGACACAGAACCACACTCTGGACCCACAAGTTTAAAATTCTCAAGTGGTCTCCTTGATGAGAGGAAAAACTTTCTTGCATTACATGAGCACACAGAGGTTTTTTGAGGTTTTTATTGGTATTTTTTTCCACATTAAAAAAATTAGAAAAATGATATAATACAACTTAATATACACTACTGTGTCCCATCTTGGGGGATGAATATGTCGTTCCATATGCTGTAGCTAAACATAAATGAACTGTTATTAATGATTGCCATAATGTTTTCTAGCAGTTAGCTGGCTGTGATTCTAGGAATTTTTTTTTTCCACTGTGTTTTGAAGGGTTAGGTTATTTAAACTTACTATCAAATAGAATCAGATCAAAGCGAGCTAATTTTTCTTAAACACTAATCATTTTAAGGCTATTGAACTAAATATAGAGGCAGTTCATTAAATCATTAAAACAGCCTGCAATAATGCTCACAAAGTCATTATAGTGCTATTCCCCAGCCAGAGAGGTGGTGTTGCCTTAAGCACAGTTTAATCAAATTAGATGGTGGGCTATGTCCTGGGGTTTCTCCTATTGATATTCATTAAAAATACATGATTTATCACTAATCTCTGTAAGGTATATCCTACTCCTCCAAATGAATTTTGTAAATGTCAGGGGGGAAGAAAACAGAATAGTTTATTGTTATAAGAAGTTAAGTGTGGTGTGATCACATTTACATTTGTATAATATGTAATTTAGTGGTAGATGATAATTTTAATATGCCTTTAAAATTTTTTTGTCCTTAGTTAAAAAGTTAACAAAAAAATGGAAAACCCTCAGGAGTAACCACTTTATATTTTAGTGCTGTATAAGCATATAAATTAACTTCAGAATTAATTATTCTGTAGATCATCACGTAGTTTGTTCTTATAGATTGTCTATAAAAGTTCACTGTTTAATTTCAGGTACTCCTTTCGGTACCATTTTCCAGTTCTTCTTTTTGTTTGGAACTCTTCAGCGTTGTAACTCCTCTGTCCTCTTTTAATTTTCTTCCAAGTATTTTCTTGTTTCAAAGTGGGAGGAAACATTGATGAGGAGACCACACACAACCATTCCCCTCTGTGCTGTCGCTGCTACTCGTTTTGGGTGAAAATTTCTTCATTTATATAATGCTTTTTAAGCCTGTAACTCTGTGCAAAGGGGGTAGATCAGTCGTGTCACCCAGCACCCAAACATGCAGCTGATTAATGGTGCAGTGAGGCTCTGCCACGCTTCACACCAGGATGAAACACCTTCCTGATTGAAGTGGTAATTTGGACACAATACAATCTCAGTTCCTTAAACTGGCATTTACCTGAATTATCCCAGCTCTGAAGTGCCCTGTAAATATCCATCACTTTTTTTTATTGCTATTTATGAATCTTTGATACCACTTGGGAGCTCAGCTGAACATCTCCAGTGATACCTCTTGTTCTGGGAGCTTCTTGGTATTATGCTGGGTCTTTTCTCTCCGGGAAAGAGCCACCCACTGAACGTGATTGTGGCTGCCAGCAGCACTTATCTGAGGTCAGGCTTTTAAAACAAAAGATTTAAGATTTCTGGGGGAAGTGGATCAAGTTCTCAGTGCCCTGAAAATCATCTGTCAAAGCTCAGAGTTCACCCAACACTGCTTAGCTCACGGCTTTGCTATGTGGATGCAGATTAGTAAGAGACTATTTACTTGATTGTTGGGTATTAATCACGTTACCACAGAATTGCCACTTAATTGAGACTGGTTTGAATTAAAACATAACTATTATGTTGTAATTACTGAGGTGGTGTTGTAATTACTGAGAAGTTCATATAACACTTGCAGCAGGAACTTCAGATGTGGTTTTAAAACATTTTCCCTCCTGCGTTTGTCAACTGTGCCCAAAGCTATGGTCAATTAGTCTGAGGTAGATCTGGACAGATTGCTGCTGTCATGGGCTCTGCTCTTTATTTACACCTGCATGGCTGAAAGAGGAGATTATTTTCTATACCTTTTAGAAACTGAAAACATTCTTCAAGGTGGATAATCACTTCTGGACACTTGAATACCTGTGGCTTTGGTGTCACTGTGATCCTAGATCAGTTCAAGCCTCGCTAGTTGGTGTTGCTCGAGGTCCCTCTGCCCTCTGTGCACTGGCACAGGAACTTGTCTGATGCCAATATAAGCAGGTTCAAGAACCTAAACCTGCAGAAAGGCTTTCATGTTGGCAGCTGAACTCTTAGAGTTTGACAAAGGCCAGTTTTAGGTGCAAGGAAGAGGTCAGGGATGTACAACATGAGGAGAAAGGCGGGCTGAGAGGGGTGGCAAGGGCACAGAGCTGTGCTCTGAGTTAAGTAACAGCAGTGCTTTTGCTCACGATCTTATTTCCAACCATGCGTGGGGTTATTTGTTTGGGTTTATTTATTTTTTTTCTTCATACTGAAGTGCCAGTTCAGTGAGTTTCCTGAAAATCAGAGCTTTTGATCTCCACTTTCTAGACTTTATGAAGGAGAGCTTGAAAAAGTGTCCTAAACGCAAGGAGGCTCCACTGACCAAGACTTCAAAAGGTGCAGTTCAGGTAGAAAAGACACCCTCTTTTCTCAACCAGCTGCTAATATCGTTCTTTACAACCAAGCCTCTGATGTTTTTGGAATGCAAATTGTGATTATTGTGTTTCTTAAATGTCCTGGGCCGGTGAAGTGGAGCAGAGGATGCAACTTCAGAGGGAGCTGGACTGGCAGGGGGTAGGAGCTCGGGGTGAGGTGCATGAGACTCTCCGCTGCACGCAGCCCCGGGGCAGCTGCAGGGTAGGTCTGGCAATCAGCCCACGAGCCTCAATCCTGCAAATATACATCGCACACTTTGCTTTATACTCGTGAGAAGCCCAGCCTAAACGAAATCCTGTTAAATCGTCGGTCTACAGCTAATTAAACATCTACCTTTCAGTGATTTTTTATTATTATTATTATTTTACCGAGATTGTGTCATGTATAGGTAACTACACATAGAATTGGTTCCATCACTTTTTTTTTTTTTAAAAGGCAATAGACAAAACATTTGCTGTGTTCTTGCAATAAATCAGCATATGCCTAGTTTTACTTTTGTTTCAAAACTTCTCAAAGCCAAGTGTGAGGTACAGTAGGGCAGCTGGATATTATCCATGGGCTCTTCAGCTCCAAAGCCTTAAAGGTGAGATGTGAACAAGACTTTGCCTTAATTATTGGCAACAACTAGCTTTGCTTTTCAGAGTAATAAATGGGGGTCCTTGCAAAGTCTCTTCTTAAGTAGCTAAATGCATAATCCACCCGGGATATTGTTTTAAAATTCATTTCATCTTCAGTAATTTGATGAGAGAAAGAGTTGTATTGGTCATTTCTCTTGTGTAAGAACTGTGTCTCACCTAGGGGCAAGGAACATTTATTTTCATGATTAATACCTGTGAGTTTCATGGCCTAATGAGAAAGCCCTAAATGTATTTGAAATGAAATTACCTTTTTTTTTTTTTTTTTTCTGACCCTTCGTTCGATTCATGTAAACACTTTGACTGTGATCCTTTCCCTTGTGGGTGCAAAGATCCTGTGTCACCCACATACCATTTGTGCATGTAGCTCCAATATTAAGGTTTGTGAGCTCCAAAACAAGTCATTTTAAGTGGACACCTGTATACAACTGTGTAACTTAGTACATTTCTCAATGATGAATAGCCCTGGAATTGTGAAAGTGGAAGTCAATGGAATATTTTGCCCTACTTTCCCTGGCACCTATTCAACCTGACCAAGAAATCAGTGCTAGGTTTTGCATTGCTATAGGAAGCCTACCAGTCTCTTCATGGCAACCTCCTACTTGTTGAAGTTCAGTCTGAAATTTGTGTATGTACCTAAAACAAACAAAAAAACCTCAGGATAAACATCTTGGAAACACTGCAGGTAGGAATACTCTGTCTCATGTAATGCCTTGGCTTGAAAGAGCTTTGAGTGGATTTTAAACATCTCAGTCTTCCCCCTGTCCCTCAGGGCAGTGTTAGTACTTGATGATCTCACTGCAGTGTCCTCTTGCCATTCTCTTGACTCTTATATGCTATAGATTGTCTGCATTACCTTGAAGGTCCTTGGACTGAAGGGTATATCTTAATTCCCCAAATCCTTTGTACCTTTATGGCTTTGCATAAATACTAAACCATTCATGCTGTACTTGCTGGTGTGTTTTTACAATTTGTTTTGCTTCTGGTCTCCTGCTCCTTCAAAACCGTTCCCTGAAAATGCATCTCGCTGGGTGAGACCCAAAGGAGGGAAGGGAATGCTTTGGGGTGGGCTGGAGGAGAAGGACATGGAACCCTCATGATAGCAAGGCAAACACTGAAGCACAGACTCACCTGTCAGAGCTACCAGCATCATTAAATATTTATCCAAGGTGCCCAGGATCCCAAATCTAGCCAGAACTCCACTGTGTTAGGCGATTAAAGTGATTGATGTCTCGATGAAAAGGCAGTGTGTAGCTGATGGTTTGGCTGTTCTTTGTTGTATTGGCACGGTTTAATTGATGCCTTTGCGTTTCTGTCTCAGCCTCTATGAATGTCAACTTCAGAAATGAGAAGTGACTGTACCTGTTAAGTGGAGATGCCCTGAGAAAGGCTTGGAGGAGCTGGCAGGGGCACATCTCCTTCAACTCACCCAGGTGTTAGTGTGATAGTCTGCTTGCAACAGTGGACATGTCCATCTGCTGATAGTCCAATATTTAATCAGCTTTTCTGTAAAGAAATTCTTCCAAATATCCAACCTAAACCTCTCCTGGTATAGATTAAGATTGTCATGTTGTCCTACCCAAAAGAGCCACAGTGAAGCAGCAGCAGCTTTATTTTATCAGAGAAGAGGAAGAAATCCTGAGAGGGTCACTGAGGACTTTTGCCATGAGGTCAGGACCTGAGATTGGAAGCTTAGGGTGTGGGATGGAGTTGTCTTCTGGTCTCATTATATGAAACCTGCTTCTTATGACCTGTCACACAAGCATGGTCTGCTAGTTGCTTTCACACCCCCTCCAAAAAAAAAAGTTTCTGCTAATAGAATAAAACATTCTTTCATGTTGGTGCAAAAAGAGTAAGTGTTGAACAAACTTACTGATGTTTTAGTTAGCAACTTGTGTGGTACATTTACCATCCGCCCCCCCAAAAATAAAGACTGATGTTTCCATTAATTACATGATGATTACTTTTCAACAGGATAAATTAGGCCCTGCTGAGCTCCAGGTTGCCACAGCTACTCTGTTACCTCTGCCTGCATTCAATACTTTAAAGCTTACTTAAATATTTCTTTCATAAGCAGTACCTGTCTGAAGGCTCCTAGACATAACCACAGACATGTATTATTTCAGTAGAATCCCTGCCTTCTGGGCAAGTCTGAATCACTTCCTTTGTTGTATTTATCAGAGATAAAAAGTAAACAAGCTTATAGAACTCACTGTATTTCCCTACAGGTTGTACCATCACGTGTGTGTGCACATCTGAATGCACAAACCCACGAGGTGAGCTCAACTTTTAAAGTATCTGTCTCTTTGGTTGGTAAATCAGATATTTCTCTATGAATCTGACATTGTCCTGACTTTATTCTCCAGGGTATTTTGAAAGAGTATATAGATACTATGAGCTTATTGGCTCGTGGTGGTTTTCCCACTAATTCTTTCTCACTAAAGTCCACATTCATGTGTGCATCTGATATTTATGGTGTGTGTGAACATATCAACCATTTCAGTGAGAAAGATGCAACCCTAGTCATGTAAATAAGAATTGATCTGTTCAAAGCACTACTTAGGAGTGCAGGATTCGACAAAGGAAACAATCCTTGTAAGTGGTGTCTGCTTTTAGTTCTCTTCTCAGACTAGGTAGGTTTTGGCTGCTGCACATCTTTGTTCCTCTCTTTCATCCATTGTTCTTTTTACCACTAGTCTCTCCCTGTTCTCAGTGCCTTCCCAGATGTTCCTCAGTCTGGACTGACTTGTCTGTCATTGCTGTTCATAACTTGGCAATTTGGTTTGACCTTTTGATGTGTGTGGGTCTAGCGATGCTGCGGTGGGGATGAATTTTCTCTTCTTGCTAACTGAAAACTTATTTTCTGAAGCTACGTTTTCATGGTCAGTGTTATGGTAGTGAAAAATTACCTGTTGAGTTCTCAGAAGTCAAAGGAGTCATAATAATGAAGAACCTTGAGTATGATGAGGTCAGTAGTTCCATTCCTGTTTTACTTCACAATCTCTTCGGAGTCTTGTCTGTGTTCGCAGCTCCTTTTTGTTGCTTGGCTTGCATTTTGTGTGTCTCATCTTTACTCATCATGACTTTGATGTTTCTTGACCTGCCTGGCCAGCCTACAGCATCTGTTGTTTTCCACACTCGGGCCTCTACCCTGGAAGAGTGGAAAGAAGAAGTCCTTCTTTTTAATGACCTGTGCCTCATGATTTGATTGTCTTATGTATGACTTCATCCCTGCTCAATTCACAGAGCAATTACACTGTTCCTAGGGAGCAGGTTGTGAGTTCCTGGCTCTTTCAGCAGCCATCCTGAGAGAAACATGGATACAAACACTGATGAAACTCTTGGTCCTGTAGGGTTTGTTCTCAGTTCTTTCCAACCCAGCCTTTAGAGCAGCATACAAAGCATCCTGAACTTATTATGGCCTCACTTCTATTTTTTTCTTTTTTCTTATATTTGGAGATCTTATTCAGGTCCTACTGCATCTTCATGCTACCACACTGCTGGCAGAAGCCAAGTATGATCCTCTTATTAATTTTTTTAATTGTCTGCATTTTCAAACTGTAGTATAGTCATTCTTGGATCACAAGGTGAAAGCATTTTGGGTACTTGTGTGTTGAACTGGAGTTGAGTTGTACTGACCTGCCACTGCTGTATGTGAACCAGTTGTAAGCTTCTAAAAGTGTAGTTCTGTGACTTCTGGCTTCTTCTTCCATTCCTGGGCTGTGTGTAATCAGTGCAGTCCAGGAGCATTTGCCTGTTTAGTTTGGATGGGTGCATTTTCTGACCTCAGTACTGTTCAGCTCAGGATAGAGCCTAAATTTCTGAACACCCTGTTTTCATGTGGCAGCATCCTGAGGTTGGTGTCCTTGTTCCCCCGTTCCTTGGGAAGGCTGGGCTGCCCTGAATTGTCTGTGTCCATATTGCAGTTTTGTCTCTTGCTCGTACCAGTAGTTCTTTCAGTGCGCCTGAAGGGCTCAAAAGATGATGTCAAGAAACCAAACACCAGCTGCACTTTTAGCTGTGGCATCTTCCCAGTTGCTTTTCGGGTTCAACTTGTGTCTCCTGCAGTAAGAGCAAGGATGGGCTGTGTGGAGTTTTGCAGCCTATTCCAACTTGAACATGTTCAACTTTCCCCTGTTAGTGCTTTCTGGCAAACACCTGAAGATACAGCTGTGCTCTGCCACTCTGTCTCCTGTGCCCATAGCCCAGAATGGCTTTGATTCTGGGTCTCTGAAGTCCTGCTGGCTGCTTTTGCTGCTGACATTAATATTCCTTTGTGGCAGGCTGGGTCCCACATGGCATTCCTTGGCATCTGCTGGTGCCCACTGTGCAGTGAGGTAACTGCTATCCTTCCACAATGCCTCGTGCCTGTGCCTTTGGCAAGGAGCGTTGAGAGCGTGTCTGTTCCTGCCAAGTCAGGGAGTATTTCTTGGTGAATGTTTTTCAGAGGCTTTGCACAACTTCTGTGTCTATATAAAGGTGCCATTACCTGCCTCCAGGAAGGAATCAGGTGGGTACAGTGGCAAGGAGGACCCAGAACAGTTACCTGGCTTTTCAGTAGTCTCATGCAGCTTATCCAAGTGGGTTCTGTGGCTTTAGCAATGATGCCTATTAGCATTCATTTTATTGCTCCCATTATTTTTGTTCCATGTGATAGGTGCTTGGGGAAGCAGGTGCTGTTTTGGCAAGGTTGTTCTAGTTTTCAGGTGTAACATTCCTGGGAGATATCAAGCATTTCAGAAACGTTTTGGTTATATGAGAGATGTCAATCCTTTCTGAGCTTGGGGCTTTTGAGTGTATATGGTTGGTGATGTGTTCAAAGATGCTTATATTCCACTTACACTTGCAAAAACGTGGCTGATATGCTCCCTAAAATTTTCAGGGATGCTGAAATGCCACCAGTGCCTCTAAGTTTCATGCCTGAGCGGTTCTGGTGCCTCCCCTGTTCAGGTGCAGGTCTGTCCTGGTGGAACAGCTTGTATCCAAGGCAGTCCCATGCCCTGGGGTGTTGCAGTGCTGAACGTTGTGGCACAATCAGGAGGCTTTGAAGAACCTGTAAGAGGGCAGACTTTCCCCATGGGGAGTGCTGTTGTATTCATGGCTTGTTTAGGTCAAACAGTGGCTTCTGTGCTATGAGTTTTTCAACCAGGTGTTCTTTCTCCTTCATCTCCTTGGAGATTGAATGGTATGGTTGTACTGCAATTACTGTAATTTTGGTTTGGTGGATGCCCTGTTACTTTCTTCTTTGACGTTCTTGTTCACTGATGACTCACAGGCTGTTTGGTGTTGCTTTCTTTTTGTTCTTTGTTGTCCTTGACTGTTAAACTATTTCAGGCTTTACAAATCACTTAACCTTGCTGGTTTACATCACACCAGATGCAAAGTTAAAGCTTGCAAGTTAAAAGCAATTGTTTTAGGAGTATTATGAGAGTTGCAAGGCCTCCAAAAGTAGGAAAAGCCAGTGTCGTGGACTTGGAGAACTTAAATTCAGACTTTGTGTTAATAGCAAGCATGATGCAAGTTTAACTAAATGGTTACATGTTTTGAGTTCTCCTTGACACTGTAACTACCTGATTCCTTCCTAAAGGGATGTAAAACATAAACAATGATGATTTTGTAAAAAAACCCTGAATACTTTAATTTTGCTGTACTGTTACTACAGGTTGCCTACCATAGAGTAGTTCTGTGATACATTCAGGTTATGAACCTGTTTTCAGAGCAGCATCAACTGGCCTTATTTGTGTAAAAGGATGAAAGAACCTAAAGCTTTGAAACCATGCTCTGTTTCCCCAGGGAGAAATCTGATGGTGGGGATGGGATGGTCTGTGGTCATGTCACTAAAGATGGTTTTGGAGTGCCCCAAAGGGCCCAACACCAGGAATTACTGGGAATCTTCATTTTAGGGTTTCTTAACATTTTGAAACATAAAGTTGACAAACTAAAAGAATTAAACCCATGTGGGTTTTGGTGAATGACTCCTCATGTTTTGAAGAAAGCAGAAGTCAAACTCTGTAGGTCTGCCCTATGGGTATCCCTGTTGGCATTAATGGAATACCAGAGAGCTGCAGCAAATTGGCAGCTGGGAAGCAAGATGGGATGCTCTGCTTGCAAGAGTCTTAGAGGTATTTTCTGGCAGCACAATTGAGGCTTTTAAAGGTGTTGAAGTCCATTCTAAAGTCCAAATGGAAAGGGTGCCAGTATTCCCATCCCCACACAGAGAGTGGGTGCTGCCAAGAGGTGCAGGGTACGGTGATTGTTCCCTTGGGAAGCAGAGTGGTTGATGTGTGTCGGCAGCCTCTTCCAAAACTGGGAGAGTCCTCTGTTCAAGTGTTTACCAGCCAGATTTGTGGTGAGAGAGCATCATTCTCCAATGGGGAACGCTGAAAAGAACAGCTCTGTGGGTTTTAATCTGCAGTTGGGATCTCTCAAGCCAGTGGCTAAAAAAAAAAGTGAAGACAATTGCTTTGCAAGTTGAATTCAATTATGTACCTTTTATCTAGATACAGTGGATCCAGTATGTCATATCAGTGTGACAAAAAAGGGAAGTGAATTATGCTGGGCCCTAAAACTATTGTTGGGGAAGGAAAAGATTTGTAGATGCTAGTTAACACACTTTGACAACTGTTTGCCAAAGCCATTCATTACATCTGCCTCTGCATTAGAAAGGGCACAATATTTCATTTTCCATTTCCTTTCACAAATAGAAAATTAATTGCACAGACTTGCAGAAAGTGCAGATATAACTCGTTATGTATTGTTAAGGCTGTCTGTGATAAATTTATCAAGCTTAGACAAAAAGTACCCTGCAATCACAATGGATCCATCTTAATTAACGTTCTTTAAGTGACAGTTACACCTGTTTGGAAATAGGAGGTAAGAGCAGACAAATTTTCCAGAAGCACAGTAATAGTGATGCCTGGTTATAGAGGAAGCTGGAAAACATAAACTAGACTTTGATTTGAGCCCTGTTACTACCCTTCAGGAATCAAATTCAAAGTCCTGTTTTGCAAATGAGTTATTCCAGTGTTACTATAAAAAAAATAAAAAAAAAAATCCTGGGCTGTTATGACCACATGATAATGGTTATCTTGCTGTTGACTAGTGGTGTAATTGAGCAGTTAAATGGGGTGAAGGTGAACCCATTAAAGTCCATCTCTATAATACAGTTATGACATATGCTGTTTATAGAACTCTCCAGCCATAAAACTATCTTTACTGTTATCCATCCTTGGTCATATTTGCTGATGCAGCTTATCTCTGCTGGGGCCACTGGAGTGGTGCTGTGGAGACAGCCCTTAATGACAGCAGGAACCAGGGGGTGAACAAAAAAAAAAAAAGAAAAAAAAGGAGGCAGAGTTTACAAAAAGAAGCAGCAATCAGGAGAAGGTCAGGGACAGGTGGACACGTTAGGGCAACGTGCTGAGTTGCCTCAGCAAAAAAAAAAATATACAAGATGGAAAGATAAGGAGGAAAATGAGAAGTTTTGCACGTGGGGCTGAAGGCAGATGGACTTGCTGGTGGATACCTGAGCAATGAGAAGGGTTTGTAACAAGCTGATACTTCACTTTGGTTTCCTCTGCACTGAGATTCCATCCTGGACAAAGATTCCGTGGGGGAAGAGCACTAATGGAGTGGGAGCTGGAGGCCCTTGAACTGAAGCCTTGCATGGCCTTAGGAGGTTTTGGGGGAGTGTGGTGAGCACCAGTGTCTCCATCACTGTCAAACTACGCCAAAACACTCCCCATGAACACAACCATGATATGTATTTTAAGATCCACAGTTGTTAGATTGTCATTTAGTAGTTATCTTGTTATCTGAAGTCTTGGTTTCTCAGACCAGCTGCTTTTAGAGCTTTTTTGATACAGACCTCACTTTCAGCTGGTGAAAACCAAAGTGTATAAACACTTTGAGACTTGGGTTTTTCCCATGTACTTTTCAGACACCATCCTCTGACCTACATTTCACCCCTTCCTGCACTCCTTTCTCCCACCCCTGAATTTTTGGAATGCTGAGAGCAGCCCTCCATTTTTTTTTGCCAGTACTATCTAAGTTTAAATTCTAACAACAAAAATAGAATTCAGTTTCATGCATTTTCTTTCTACTTTTCTTTGTTGTGTGTTTTCCAAGAAACTCAAACTTTGAAAGAAAACCAACCTGCAAAGTCCAGGTGTCAGCCTATTTCCTTAGTCGCTTCAAACAGTTCTAGAGTTTCTTTAGTTTTTCTGCTCAGCTATGCAGATGTAAAACATTCCTCCCTCGGTCTGAGCATGTACAGACCTCTCAGTGGCAGAGCAGGGTGGAATCTGTGTGATGCACATACCTCATTCCATTTGCAAGTGTCACTGACAGCAAAACCGTGCAACAATTTTCATCAGGCAGGTCTCGAACTCGAACTTGAAAACGTAGGTATTTCTGGTTTGCTTTCCTGAAACAAGTCGATTTACTTGGTTTCTGAGATTTATCGAGGGTTTATAGGAATGCAAGGATCTGCCTAAATGAGCCAGTTAAATGGTTCTCTTTGCCCTTCCCCACTGCCCTGCTTTATCTGCTACAATGCTGTCAGCAGAGCAGCTGGTGCTGACCTCCTCCATGCCATTGTTATGCTTTAGTACCATCATCCCAGGGTAGGTGAGGGAGTTTTCACTTCTTGATTTTTAGCTGACATTCTAACTTTGGAAGGTTTCAAAATCTCAACCCTTTCCCTTTCTGTGATTTAGAAGATAATGAAAGGCGAATGGAGGAAAAAAAAAAAAGGAGATCCAGAAGGAAGTGAATGTTTTTCAGATGCTTAGAGATGCTTCCCCATGTGGGGTTTCTAAAGCAACTTCCAAAATCTTTGGCTTAAACCTTTGCCTACATCCAAGAAGCAACTCTTCTATGTCAGTTATTATAAATCTGAATACCCCTTTCTGGTGTCCAGCTTTCAAAACCTTCGTTCTTCTTAGAGAATATTTAGAAAACAGAATAATGACCTGCTTAAGTAGCGTGTATGTCTGACTTCTGTTGTTTGGATTTGCAGATGGAAAATTGTTTGGGTCATAGGTATAAAATGCAAGGATGCAAGGCCAGGTTTACTAATAGGATTGGTATGTATCCTACAAGGTGAGCTCACAAGCCATGCTTTGGCACAGTGCATGAAACATCTAGATAACCTTAAGCAATAATTTCAATTAGATCCTTATCAGGGCTACACCAGTCAATTTAAGCAGGAGAAGCAGCAGCATGTCATTTCTGTGACATAGATTTCACAAACTGAGGAATTCATAATTGTTACGTGGACTTCAGGAGGTAGAGCAGTGCACAGATACTCTGTGGCCTCTTCTCTGTGCATGAAATACTTTATACCTGAAGTGAACCTTTAGTGAAGTGGCCCATACCCCCAAAAGCTGAGGTAAACTGAAGAAGATACAAAGAAATTGTGAATGCACAGTAATTTTACATAGCATTGAGAGACGAGCCAGCATAGAAGCAGTAGAGAGACTTAGGACTTTCTGTCTGATGTCCTGGTGTGTTCCAAGTCAGCTTGACACAAGGCCTGTGAGTGAGATTTCTCAAAGTATTCTCCCTTCTCATGACAACAGGAGCGTGCAAAAAGCATCTGGTTTTGGAGATTACTACCCCACCTCAATCAGCTTCACTCTGGAGATGACGAGAGGAAAGGGGGAGATTGATGAAAATTTACTCATCCCGAAGGGCAAAGCAGATTCCCTCAGTTTCACAAGCCATCATGATTCCCCCAGCGATGTTTGCTTGTTTTTGTTTGATAGAATTGATGTATTTCACACTGAACTGTACCCTGCACAGGGTTCAAAGCAACTCTGTTTGCTGGGATTGATTATTTGTAAATGAATTGTTTTCTGTTCCACAGTTAAAGCTCAGAATGTTATGGTTACATTCTCATTTTGGAAGGACAATCTCTTTTCTCGGGCAGGAAACAAAAGCTTGTGATTCAGAGCATTTCTTGGAACCTGGACTCTATAAATAACTGTTCTGCAGAGCACCTAAAATACACCAAAACACCAGGTCTAATATGAGCTATGGAGGAAGTTTATGCAGAGCTACTTAACATGGTCAGTGCTCAGTGGTGCTGCTTCTCTCCAATGTGTCAGTGCAGAAGCCACACAATTTTAAGTCTGGCGTGACTGAATGTTTTTAATATTGCTGTGTTTGCAGCAGGACTGGGGTAGTACTTTCTGAACCTGGACTCAGACAGGAGTTTTAGCATTTCTAGGTGTGTACCTCTACTGAACTTCTAGCAAAAGGTGGAGTGAGGCACAGTATTAGTATGCTGGGCTGAGGAAAACATTAAATATGTATCTGCCTCAGCACCCAGCAGCCATCAGGATAAGAGAAGTTGTGTGCCAGCTGGTGCAAGCAGCAGCATCCTGTTGTGGAGAGAAGTGCTGACCACACTTCACCTTTTGGGCTGACTGCCTTCAGGGATTTTTCTATCAGAATCCATCTTCAAAATGCTCTTTGTCTTCCAGCCTCCTCTGAAGTCTCCTTTGTCTTCAGGTCAGTTATTCTTCACAAAGTTCTCCTCCAAATTTCAGTAAAAACCCAGGGGATAGTCGGCAATCCACTGGAACCGAGGAAAGCTGAAATCATGACTTGGCAATCTATTTTTTAGAAACTGACTTTAAGAATTTATCCATTCCTACTGCATGTGTCTGCAACTCAATCCAGCAGGCATAAATGACATACAAGCAATGGAGTGAAGGTTGTGCCTGAAGTGCCTTTTTCCTTTTATTTTTTAACTCTTTAAAAAATATAGCTGCTGTAGCACATTTTCAAAATCATTTAAACCCTTGTGGGCGTCATCTCGGGTGGCTTTGGTGTCCAGATTTTCTTGAAAAGCTTAATTTTTCAGATGATACATACTTAGCACAGTTTTGTTTCCTAGCTCAGGAAGAACAGACCTTCTGAATCACCACCGTGTCCAGTTGCTCTTTGTTTTACCTGCTGTTGATAAACTCTGTGCAATATGGACTGATTGTAACTAAACAGTCAATAATATCTTCATTATGAGCTTTGTTATCAGTTTCTCGTGGATGTCACAAAAGCAATGACTTGTATTATGTCGTGGAGGAAAAACAGGAGGGGGTGAAGGTGCGAGGGGACTTTTGAGGCCGTTTGTGCGCGAGACCGATGATGGTTTAGTAGCAGTGCTGGGGCTGGATGGTAGGAAATGAGGATGGAAAAAGCAGGGTGGGGAAGCTGGAAGCTGAGACCAAGGCATCTGGAGGTGATGTGGTGACACAGTGGGAGTTGCCAGAGGAATTGAAAGCATGGAATAAAATGTCTGGGGCAAAAGGCGAGGAAAGAGGGTTACCTTCGTAATCTGCGTGGGATGGGAAGGATCAAGAAGTGCCTGAAGGGAGAAGGTGGGCAGAGAGAAGGGTTATTGTGACATGTTACCTGGAAATAAATGATGAATGTTTTATCCTCTGAAACCAATTACTTCAGAAAAGCATAAAAGGGTGGGAGTCACTCGACTAAATGTGGACACCTGTGTGTAGGTATGGATACCTCAGCTTACTCTCTAAGTGGCCTGTATTTTCTAAATCCCTGTAAATGGGAGGGGAAAAATATTTATAGATGGCTTGGGTTCCTGAGGGCAGGGCCTTTCCAGGACTCTGATAGTTCTGCAGTTTTTAAAGTTCCTCTCCATTCAGCAGGTTCTGTCACGCAGAAGGGCCTGTAAACTGCTGCTCACTTTATGGTGCCAGGTTTTGTTTGGCAGTGCTTAAAGGCAGAGCTGAGTTCTTCCTCTGAAAATAGGATAACAGAGCAAAAGCTACCCAGCACGCTTAAACAGGTGGCCACTTAGACCCAAATTTCACTGGAAGCCTGCAGTGTACCTGGAAATTAGAAAGCAGGTGTCTCTTAGATGGTAAAACCGAAACCAGAGCAACACAACGCTGTGGTGACTGTAATACTACGACTGCGTTGTGTAATAACTATAATAGTGATGGTATCTGCAAGTGTAACCTTTAATTACTCTGCCTGTTTCTCCCAACTCTTCAGGAAGGAAAAATAACACCTATTTCACACATGTTGTAAAAATCAAATTTCCCAATAGACGAGAACGTAGGGATGTTCCCACAATGTCAAACCAAACTCCCCTCTAACACAACACTTTTATCTCTGAGGGTGACCAATAG
This sequence comes from Myiozetetes cayanensis, assembly GCF_022539395.1. Taxonomy (NCBI): domain Eukaryota; kingdom Metazoa; phylum Chordata; class Aves; order Passeriformes; family Tyrannidae; genus Myiozetetes; species Myiozetetes cayanensis. The sequence goes on along the minus strand of NW_026087411.1, from coordinate 2,998,413 downwards.
TAGATACAGAAAGGAGAAAAGATAAAATGTGACGTGCAGAGTGTGACACTGCCTGGATTATAATTTCCTACTTTCAGCAGTCTGAAGATTAGGAATTTTCTGAGTTTTGCTTTCGAAGCATCTTGTGTAATAGAATGGTGCTTTCCCTCATTTATACATCTATTTGCTTTAAGATTGTTTCTGTCCTCTGGCATCTGGCTCTTCCTATCCAGCTCAATGCCACGTGCTTTCCAGTTGACTTAGTAGCCTAACACCCCTTTTTAAAAACTAATGTAAGAAACCAGGTCTTTTGAGAGTCACTGCTGATAATGGGAGTTGAGCTCTGGAGCCATTTTTGGAAATGTGTTGCTGGAATGTGTGTGGGGTTTGGGGAATGAAGGCTGGGGAATCAATTAAAAAAAAAAAAGGGCAATAGAAAGGGGTTATGTTTGACTTGGAGTTATCCAGTCTTAGGGAATTGGACATGTGACATGAGAGAAGTGTGGTCACTGCCACTGGGTATAGTGGATGTCTGTGGGATGTTTAAGTGCTGGAGTAGTCTAGTACCTCTCGTGGATGAGGTGTAAGTAAATAGAAAACTCCATCCTCTGTGGCTGGTGCACAAGAGCATAGCACTGTAAAAGATTTATATACCAGCCCAAACTCTGTCCTGTCGTACCTCTGCCTCTGTTAGAGGCACAAATATTAGTTTACTATACTTCCTAGGTGGTTCTTGTCAAAGGGTTGTTGAGGGAAGGGGGGGCATCCCTGCTGTTCCCCTTTTTGTACTGATTTGTCTCCGAACACTCGCTTAAAAGTGGCACTGAAATCAGCCCAGGTCCCCCAACTTCTCCCGAGGAGGGGGGGAGAAGCAGAGAGAGGTGAAAGTGTCTACCACAAATACATAATTTTCTTTTCACTTCATTGTTCCCTCTCCATGGGAGCTGGCAGGTGTGCCGAGCGGGAACGGCGTGCGGATCGATGCCGAGGCGATCGATGCCACGGCAGCTGGCCAGGGCTGATCGCCTCCAAATCAATTCGCACGCTGCTCTTGCTCAGGTTACCTGCCACTTCAGAAGGAGGGGAGGGATGGGGAAGTGAGAAGAAAATTGCACAAAAAAAGTATTCTGGGACCTTTCTAAATAGGCCGCTTGCGTGCAGCCCTTCCTCCCTGGCGCGTGCGTTTGTGCGAGATGTAAGTGCGTGATAAGGTCACAGCGCAGTGCCTCGTTTGAAACTCAGACACTGCTCAGAGAGAGGAGAACAGAGCCCTGGAGAATGCCTGGAAAACTGTGTGGAAGAGGCCGAGCAGTCCAGCCTCTTCACTGCTTTCCACCTTGTGTTTTAGGTGCTTAAACTAGTCAAGCATTGCTTTTTGGATGTGTGCAAGCTTAAATAATAACCCTGCAGAGCCTCGTGCCATGGGGAACTGTGGCTCCTCGTTTTCTAAACGCTCCTCAAGGTGAATGGTTTCTGTTTTGCTTTAATAAGTCAGGAGTTGTGCATGTCGAAAGTGCCTTTTGTACAAAGATCTCAATTTACTTGGCAAACTTCCATGCATTAAGTCTCCCTGCTTTGCTGTCAAGGAGTGAGGTATTGTTATCTCCATTAAGAGCAAGTGAGCCAGGGATAAACGCCTAGTCTCTTCTTGTTGCTGCTGCTTCCTTTTATTTCCTTTCCTTCACATGGATAGTAGCCCTTAATTTAGAGATTGTTGAGACAAGAGGTGGTTCTGGCCCCAGCAGAACAGGGATGGTACCTTTATCCCCATGCCAACACAAGGACATCTTCCATTTTCCTCTCCTGCAAGTGGCTGGCTGCAACCCAATTCAGTGCTGCCCTAAGGGATTCTCTTGTCTGTGCCACAGTTGCCATGGTCCCTAGGGAAGCAGTCAGCAAGTAATTTAGGGGTAGGACCACCCAGCAGCCTCTTCTCCCTGCCAGTCGCTGACATGAGACCTTGGCAAAAGGCTCAGTCTTGCATGGGAGCGTGGATCCATGTGCACAGGGGATAATCCAGCAGGGAACTCTATCCTGCACAAGGGTAGCCATGAACTGGGTCCTCTGGCTTCGTACGTGGAACATGTCAGTTGGGGAGGGGGAAATAAATGCAGCTGTCCGAGTGAATTGCTGACTGCAATGCAGAAAGGCAGTGGCAGATCTGTGGAAAGACTTGAATATTGCTCCAGCCCTGCTGTTTCTTGCAATAACACCAGTGCTGTAGGATTGAATATATTCAGAGACCGTTGCTGTGAAGGGTTCTGTGTCCTCTTACAGCTTAGGCTGGCACCGGAGCTGTGTTCCTCCTGGAGCAGAAGGCAGGAACAGCACGCACGGAATGGGTACAGCCACGTCAATAAGGAAGAACCAGCGTTCACTCATTTTGTTTATTGCCCACTGATTTTAAGGAGCGCTGATGCACTTGTCTGTTTTCAGCATCCAATCGCAGCTAATCATAACGGGAAGTAAATATTGGCCACTGCCTTGGGAACACACCGGATCGCAAGCAGATTGCGCCACAAGTTGTCACCCTGATGTGGTGAGGCCTTGTTTCCAACTGGGGAACGAGAGGTTGAAGGTTGCCCGTCACATGAGCCCTCCTGCTCCAAGATAAAGCTGCCAGGTGGAGCCAGGCAGGTGAGCAACCCTGTGGCAGGGCCTGACAAGTGTGAGCTGTTGCCCTTTGTGAAGTACTCTGAGCACTACAGGGAGGTCCATGAAGATTTTAGTGTCTGAAACAGCATAAGAACGATAATTACTTGCTGTTCTCCCAGGGAATGGAATATTTTGTTTTTAGGTAAATTCTAAGGGGATACAAGAAAATCTGCTGTTTGTAATCCAGATTCCTGGTGTGGTTTTGCTGGTGTTGGCTGGTCTGTGAGGTTGAAGTTGAGATGCAGCGGTCTAATGCAGTGATTTACTCATCTGGTGCTCGTGGTGATGTAACAAGCATCTCTGAATCCCAGATGGGTGGATCTCACCTACTCAGCACGGATACTTAGCTGGATGTGCAAAGGATGAGGGAGCTTTTAGAGCCACCTAGAACTTTTTTGTGTTGGCTTTCTTGAGAGAATCCCGTCTGTCATGGTTACATCTCGGCACAGGGCTGGCTGGCAGCATCTGGAGAGGGTTACCACGGTGATGCTTTGAGTTGTAGGCCAAATTTAGTGTTCACTACAGGTATGGAAAGTATACAATAGCTATATGTGCCTTAAGGAGCATCCCAGCCCTTGGAGCGCTCATGTAGTAGCCCCATTTGAGCTGAAGTTGCCAAGAGGGTTGGAGAGGGATTGTTGTCTTTTACTGGACTGAGTGTGGAGATGCCAATAACCTCGGAAAACTAGGATGGGTGGCATGGCCAAAGGTTCTCATAATTACCTAGTTAATGGTGCTGTTGTTTAAAGTACCAGCTTACTTTGTGTGATAGGGAAACAAAGACTTTAGTATCTTGAGAATGGCTCTTGAGGACTCTTGTTAGGAGACTGCGTCTGCCTTTTATCCCCAGAATTGTGGCTCCAGGGCTTGTGTCTATGCAGAAGTGTAACCTGAACCATTATCACTTCCAGCTGCCCAACTCTGATCTCTCAGAAAGGCCCGAGGAGCTTTACTGAGTGCACCTCAGCGTTGTCTGGAGCTGAGTTGAGGCCAGAGCAAGTTGAAATCCTGTCTTCTGGCCCACTGTGCCTCTCCTGGGCTTGAGCTGCTTTCCTGGGGTCTGAACGCTGGATCTCACCTGCTAATGGAACTGTTTACTGTAATCCCAGCAGTTCCAGACTGTTATGGGACACCCCTCAGAACTGGGAAACCCCCACAGATACTGAATCTGAGCGATGGAGGTGCTGTGGTGGCAGGGTATAAGTGCTATTTGGGCAAAACAGGCACAGTATTTTCCCAGTAGATACACAGATGATTTTTTATCCTCTACTGTCTTTGTGAGATGCAACTTTTTAGAATTATCTTCTAAAATAGCTGAATTCTCTCTTGAACTTTAGCCCTTCAGTTCTGGCTCTTGTTGAGCGTGGAAGGTCTGGTTGGTTTATTTTTCCATCTCTAGAGTACAGGGATGGAAGACAATACTGATTGCTACCGTCTGATTACACCCTTAATCATCTGCATGTCTGGCTGTTGCTTGGAAGTAAAAACCTTGTTTCTTCCCCTACCACAATCCCAATTATTTCTCTGTCTAGTAATCTTATAACCTGGCATGGGGAGAGGACACCGATAACTTTCCTAGTCTTGCACAACAGGTGCAGTGTCTCCGGCCTGCTGACATGTGAGGAACTGTCAGGATGAGTGTGGATGGCTTAGGAGGTGAATTGCATGGACTCTGTGCAGGGCCCCTCGATGAGTGTTTGCAGGGATAGCTTCCCTGTAGGCAAATTCTCGGTGGGATGTGTCCATGTGTGCTGTGTTGGGGATGGAGGGTTGACTTTCACAGAGTCATAGAATGTTAAGGGTTGGGAAGGACCTTAGAGATCATCCAGTTCTAGCCCCTCCTGCCACAGGCAGAGACACAACTCCCATTAGATCAGGTTGCTCAAAGCCTCTTGGTTTGAACCCATTCCCTCTTGTCCTGTCACTACATTTCCTGATGAAGAGTCCCTTTCCAGCTTCCCTGTAGCCAGCTTTCAGATACTGGATGGTTGCTATAAGGTCTTCATGCAAGCTATAATCTCTTCTTGGACAGCCCCAATTTCCAGAGAGTCACAGAACTGGGCAGGTTTGGGGGGACCACAGTGGGTCCTCTGGTCCCACCTCACTGCTCCAGCGGGGCCATCCCAGAGCACAGGGCACAGGATTGCATCCAGACACTTCTAGAATGTCTCCAGTGAGGGAGGCTCCACACTTCTCTGGGCAATCAGTTCCAGTGCTCGGTCACCTTCAGGGGAAAAAAAATTCTTCCTCAATATTCAAGCGGAACTTGCTGTGCATCACTTTCTGCCCGTGGCCTCTTGTCCTGTTGCTGGGGCACCCCCGAGGTCCATCCTCTTGGAACCTCCCCTCAGATTTTTATTATTTTTTTTTTTTTTTTTAATACCCAGCGACGAGGCCCCCACGACGCAGGGCGTGAGGCAAACCCGGCGTGAGGTGTGTTCCTTTGGGGCTGCGATGCCGGGATGCGGCGGGATCGGGATCGGGATGGGGATCGGGCGCGGCAGTGGCGCGCCGTGGCCGCACGAGGGCGCCGCCCGCCCGCGTTGTCGGCGGTGTCGGCGGGACAAAGGCAGGGCCGGCCCCGCCCCGGGGGCTCCGGCGGGCGCGGCGTCCCGGCACGGGGGGCACGGCGAGCTCCGCCACCCGCCAGCGATGCACGCCCGCCCTGGGCGTTATCGAACCTTCCCGCCGCAGGAAACCCCGGGAGAGAGTGATTTTTTTTTAATTTTTTTTTTCCTTTTTTTTTTCTGGAGCAAACGAGCGCAGTGCTTCTGGGCAGGATCCCATCAGTTGCTTTGCCAGGCCGGAGTGGGCCGGGGAGGGAAATCACTCGTGCTTTCGTTCCCCTCTTTGATCCCAGGCGATATGTAAAAGAGTCGCAATTACGCTTAAGCAGCACCTTTTACCCCACAGCGTCCAAATTCAAATGCAAACCTGAAGATCGGCTTCTGCTTTTTTCTTTTTTCTTCCTCTATATTTTTTTTTGGTTTGTTTGTTTAAGGTCCCGCATAAAACTTATCGGCTGGGCTCTCTGGCTTTTCCCTGATCTTCCCTCTGCGATCTCCCTTTTGTGGGTTGTACGGGCTGAAGTCCCCTGGGTGGCAGCCCGAGCTACTCATTCATCATCATAACAACCGTTTAGTGTAAAATTAACAACAACTTAACTACTACAGCAATAAACATGGTCCTGCATTACCACAGATTGATGAGGATTACTTAGTTACAATCAGCTGGGGCACAGACAGGAGAAGAGAAAGGCTGCCAAATCAATAGCTTTCCCAAAGTTTAAAACTTAATCTCCTCCCTTTAGTGTTGCTGATGCTCGGGGGCTTGTTTGCGGCTGGGTTGGGAGGAGGAAAAGGGAAGGAGGGGAATTTCCTTCCCTCCTCCCCCCGGAAAGTTGGCACTTAGTATTTGCTTTGTGGGAAGATGAGGACAAAGTCCTCTGCGTGCATCTGTTCACACACCTGATTTCTTCAGCTTTTATCTTGAAAAGGGTCCGTTTGATTGTTTATCTAAATATATTTTGCCTTTAATTCCTTCACTGTTTAAATTCGTAGTTTAACCTCCTGAAAGGCGGCGGCGGACCCCTAAACGAGCTGCCAATCGATCCCAAAACAACAATGCATGAGAAAGAGGGAGCTCTCAAGCAAATCGGTCCTCACTCTCACTAACACAATGTGCTGGTTATCTGGCTCTCGTTTCCCCTGTAAACTCGGAAACGTTCATCACAAGAAACAAAGGACAAGGGGAAGATAGCTAAGTACACCTAGAGCTGCATCCAAACAAAAGAAGAAGAAGCCTAAACAAACCCAAGGTTTTCTATTTCTTCCTGAGCCAAGTAATCCCTTTGATTACATCTAATACCTGCCAAAACCCAGATGGTATGCCCACCCATCGAACAGTGTGATAATGCCACATTGTGAAATCTACCCATTAATATTAATTGTCAGCTAGAGAATCTGTCTGAACTACTAAAGCTCGAGGTTGCCTTGAGAAAGCAGGGCATGATTTAGCAGGGATTTAAAGATAATTCTTATTCTTTCGTTCTCTATCTCGCATACGTAGAATGTTAAACAACAGGCCTAGAACGCGGTTCCAATTTCCGCCTCTCACAAATCTGGTCTTAAACCAGTGTGTACTTGGGGTCTCCACCTGCTGACCAAAATATTACCTTAAATTGCTGTGGATGTGCAGGCTCCACATTGGGTGTACACCGTGCTGCCCTGGTACCAAGCACAGGTGGCTTTTCTTTCTTTCCGTGCTTCCCTCTCAATAACGGGCTGGGTAATCCTTGGGAACCACAAAATAAGTTTTTTGGAAGCACGTTTCCAACTCAGTGGTTGAAGGGGAAGGAGAGAGAAAAACGAGTATAGAAAGTAGTGATGGTGCTGCTTTTCTCGAATTTTGAGGAACTACAGCTGGGGTTGAGACATAAAGGACCTCATATCCTCTGGAAAGAGAGAAAGAGAAGTGTGAGTGAGAGGAGGTAGGATAAACATGTGTTGCTATCCATCCCGTTAGCTCTTGTCAATTCCTTTCATATTTTTTGAATAATAGTAATCAGTATTTGTAACAATGCCTCGCTCTTGTCATTCATCTGTAGGCCAGTTTTAAACTCATTGTGGCTCTTCTGACATGCAAAAAAAGCAACCCCGAGGTCCTGCTGTGGCCCAGGCACAGCCTCACAGAGGCAGGTGCTGGTCTGGGCAGCACTGACCTGTCCAGGAAAGCAGTGATCAATTTTGATGGATGTTGCTCTCAAAGCAGCAGTAGCAGCTCACAGCCTGTCACTAGATATCACCAATTTTACCTGGATGAGGGGGGAGCTCCAAATGTTGGGCCTGAAGACGTAAACATTTGTGTTTCTATCCTAGTTGAGCTGCTCTGTGACTGATTTCTAGCATTGATGCTCTATGTACTAGAGGCTCAAAGTAAGCTGGCACTTGTAGAACAGAGTGAGAAAACCTATGCAAACGAGGCTGTGGCAAAGCTACTGAGGCCTGGAAATTCAGGTTCCAAAGTCTGCTATTCCATCTTTCCCTCATGCCTTTACATCTGGCTATTCTGCAGCGATTTAGGCAATAAGACTCTTTGAAATGGGAACGCTCAGGCATATAAATATATGAATATGTAAATCAGATTTGTGTTATCAGAGGTTCATATCAGTATAGGCGTGCATGGAGATGTGCTGCTTCCTTTGTCTTTGTTTCATTCCCACCAAAATCCTTTGTGGCTCGTTTGTCTCCTTGCAGTGGGACCTGGGTCTCTCAGGATTTTACCGGAGGAGCTTTTTGGCAATTTTTTTGACCTTGGAAAGGTACAAACTGCACATACCCAGCACCACCCAGAAAGCACCTTGGCATGGGCTTTACAGAATGCCTGAAAAATCTGCATGGCTTTCCCAGGCAGCTGCCACCACCCCCACCAGCAGCTCTTGTGTCATGGACAGCCAGCCTGGGCCTGCTCCGAGTTACTTTCGCATCCTCTCTCCGGGATCAGCTGAGCCCACACCAGGAAGAGAGAGATGCGAGATAAAAAGTGGAGCAAAGGACCCCTTTCCTGCCACCCCTGAAGCTGGTGGCAAGTGTCCTGCTGACTTCAGCAGCGCTGATGTTGTTAAGAATAGGTCTGTCCGAAGCTCACTGATGTTGCGTCTGCAGCTCGTGTGGACTTCTCCGGAGTTACGACGTGTGCGCACACGCGCGGCGAGGGGAAATGTGCAGTTTTTGGCACTTGGAAGTTTAATCAAAAGGCCACTTTTCCCCATCTGTTATTTTTGGGCCCAGCCTCCCGAGGGTCAGCTTGATAACATTTCACGCTGCTTCTAATCAATTTTATACCGGGAAGCAGTGTGAGAGCTGACTACCAGAGAGCTGCGGTGGCATGGAGCTCAGCGCTGGGAGCAGAGCTGGAAAAATATGTTGGGGATTTTGGGGCATAAACAAATGTTTCCTAATCTGGACTGCAACTCTGTCAGGCATGTACTGACAAGCAAATGTCGATTGGAGCTGAAAACCAGCAGGTTCTACTACAGCGTAACCTGTAAATCCACATCTTGACAGGCATGTTGTGGTACGCAGAGCTGTAGTCTCTGAGAAATAGGGTAACGCAGGAATCAGATCATGGAATCAAACAGTGTGATTATCACTGCCTTTTTTTGCTTTCTATAGACAAAGAAGCAGGTAGTAGTCGGTACTCATTGTCTCTTATATGACTGTTTAGATGAGACTGGATTTTTTTTGGAGCTAAATTATTTTCAAGACGTAGATCTTTTTTCCTGGCCCGTTTCTCTCCTGTGTCCTTTCCATCCCTTGATTGTCTCTTCCATGGCTGGACAAACAGAGACAGGCATGTACTCACTCCTGAGGGCTCTGTTCCTCACTCCACACACCTTGCAGGGAACCACATAAGAACCACATCTAAGAGGAAGAAGAACTAAGAGTAGTGGGGTCAGAGCAGGAGCAAGACTTCTCAGCAGGGCCGGCAAGGCTGAATTTTGCTGCCTCAGCTGTGAGATCTTGGGATCAGGCTTGGTGACCTGCGAACTGTCAGAGGTTGGAAGGTGGGGAAAGACTGCTGCTGTCAGAAGGAGCAGCTTTTCCAACCTGGGCTGCAGCAGCCACCTGCAACAGCAGCAGTAACCCTGGCTTTGGGATCCTGACAGACCCTGGGTGGTTGTTGTAGTCGTCTCCTGTCCCTTGAGATACAGGAATCTGTATTTGTCTGGAAGACTCTTAAAATACCAGGAAGAATCTGCAGGAAATATGGTTGAGCCTGGTGCTCGTGCTCGTGCTCTGCCGTGTGCTTTTGGCAATGTGAAACTTCCTTTGTCAGGGATTTCCAGCATGTTTGCAGGCAGAAAATACCAACAGCCCAGCACCGTGGGCTGCAGTGACCTCTGCTTTTCAAGCAGATTATCCCTACGTGGTTCTCAGTAGCACCTGGAGATTTGTATGCTAAAGAAACCCCATTAAAACAGCACCACGTAGTTCCCACCGTGTGCAACTGTGACTCTTCCTGTGCCCAGGGTTGCTGCTTTTGACCAACAGCTTTTGCTTTCTGTGGACAGGTTTCCCTCAGCACAGGCAAAATTCTTAGGGGTGATTACTGCCTGTATCGGCAGCGAGGCATCTGTAGGATGCTGAGTGCCTGACTTGATCCCAAAGCTCACTTCTGGAGTAAGGAATGAGCTTCTTGAGGAGTTAACAGTGGACAGTTTGGGATGGAGTGTGCTCTGTTGTATCTGTCTTGAAAACGAACTGTTTAATCTCCCGGGGAAGAGGTAAAACACTAATTATAATACAAATGCTACTCTTGGAGTGTATCTGAGGAGCGTTATCATTGCAGCCCACCCTGGGGGGCAGCTCTTTAGTGATGCAAATAAAGTTCCGATGGTTCTGGCTTTTCTCGGTGTAAGGAACGAAGCTGGGATAAAGCGTCGCGTTCCAGCATTTCAGTGCCAAGGATTAGACCAAACTTAACCTTCATCGGCAGTTTAATCTAATGGTGTGGTTCTGCAGCTGATTTAAATCAGCGCTGCGCTGGTTTGCTCTTCTCTGCCCTGCAGCTGCCTGCTCTGCTGTGCTGCTGCTCACCTCTCCCTTCACTCCCCACGAGCAGTTTGCTAAACCAGCAGAAAAATGGCTCTGCAAAAGGTAGCAATTTTTTTGTTTGATTTGGTTTGCTCGTTTTTTTGTTTTGTTGGGTTGGAGAGCTGGATGGGAGAGGTCAGCGAGGTGGCAGTGCCAGCCCTGGGGCGGAAGTACCTCTTGTGTGGACAGGTGTGATTCCACGGGAAGGGGGAGCCACCCTAACAGCTCACCGCTGCCAGAAGTGTTCCCAAAAGTGGTGTGGTGCCAGTCCTGGGGATGGTGGACTTGGTCAGCCTGAGAAATCTCAGCTTTCCATACGGAGATTACCAGAGGGATTCCCATCCTGGTCATTGGTGACTTACCCAAGATAACAAACACAGAGCTGAAATCCCAAACTAACAGCAGAGGAACATACTCACGTTCTTCTCTGTAGTTTAAATCAAAGTTTTATTTTGATTAACAGGAGCTAAAAATTAACTCCATGCACCTTAGAATAAAGGTACTTGGAAAGTAACATCCCGGATTAAGATTTTTTTATTTTTTTTTTTAATCCAAGCACCTTTTGTTCAGGTTAAGGTACAACAGAAAACCACAAAACGGAGCCTTTTCAGGCGGTGGGAAGGGCTGCAGTTCTCCTGAACTTCCACTGGGCTCCTCTGCTGTTACAGTCAACGCAAGTGCCAATTAAACTCTTCCTAGTCTGAACCGAGCTGGTTTCCAGTCGAGATTCCAGCCCCTGGACTCGGTATTGTTTCTGTCCAGAGGCCTGTATTACCAAAACTGACAGGTGTCAGGGGGGTTATTCTGCTTTTGGTACTATTTTGAATTTAAAAAAAACAAAAAAAAAACCCAAAAAAAAACCCTGAAATATTAAAAATACCTTGAGAAGAAAAGGTGTTTGTAAGATACTGGAAATCCTATTACGTGGCACCGTTCTGTTTTCCAGGCTGTCCAGATGATAGGTTATGGATGATATTGAAGCTCAGAATTATTCAATGACTATTGTGTTAGACTTATACAATGAATACAGGGCCCCATGGTCGAAGCAGGTTTCTTTTCCCATTAATGTTTATTTTCTGTCGAAGTGAAACAAGACCTCAGTTTTTACATATTCTCTCTATACAAATATTTCTCTAGTTTTTCAAGAGCTCATGAGAAATGTGACAAGATGTCCACCGAGGTCACGAATGTAAGCATAAATAGCTGCAATTTAACATCAGTAGTTAGCAAACAAGATACCCTCGAGGTAAAGAGGCTGATAAAAAGAGGGCAGCGATGCATTAAAGATGCATTATTTGGGGGTCTATGGATATAATTTAGGCTTCACAACAAGGTCAGACTGATTTAATTCTCTCTGCAAAGGTCAGTCCAAGGCCTGGCTGTACTAACCTCTGTGCTCTCCATCTGTCTGCACTCCAAGCCAGACACTTTCAATAGGTGATTGTGTGTTCATGACTGGATGAGAACACATTGAAATTACCTCCAGGTCTAGGACTCCGAAAGCCTTCACTGGGAGCCACCGCTGACCCCGGAGTGGCTGCTACCTACGGAACTTTGTACTCGGCTGCAGCTTTGAAGTGTCGAGGAGAACATCTGATATTGGTGTTCCCCCGATGCTGGAGGTGCTCCCGAGCGTTCAGCTTCGTAAATGCGTCACCGTAGTGTCATAAACTCTTTAGGCAGGTTTATTCTATGACCCTTGAAACGTGAATTATATTTTTTTCAGCACTGGTGAAAGTATAATAAAGGGGAAAAAAAAAAACCAAACCCTTGCAGTATTCACTTTCTTCAAAATGAGGAAAAATGAAGAACCCGTGTGTTTGTGGACATCTTTATTTGTAGCCCTTTTTTTTTTTTTTAAATCTTCCTCCATCAGCAAGGGATTCTTTAAAAATAATTGACAGGACAAAATAAATATGCGAGGTGCTGGTATCTGTTAGTCATTTTCTTGCTGCTTTTTTTTTTTCCTTCGCTTGATGCTAAACGTTTCTGAATTCTCTTTTCATTTTAAGTAGGAAAGGGGTTTATTAATCTGAATGGAACAACTAGAGAAAATGAGGCCAGTGAATGCTTTGAGCTTTCAATAAATATTTAGCTCACTGAAACAGCCCCACACAGCAAACAGCACCTGCCTTCATGAAAAGAGAAGACATGGGATTAGTGGAAGGTACACTTAATTTTAAAAAGAGTAAGAGACATAATTTTTACCTGTATTGGACTAGAAAGAGGAGGTTATGAACTGATACTGTTTTCATTTTAGGTTGAAGCATGAAGGTAAAACGATATAAAATGGCATGAAATAATTGACATACTATGCTAAAACCCAAACAAAACAAGCTTCCACACAGTGCTCTTTCTCTTTGAGACAATGTAAACCTTCCTTAGGTACAGCACTTACATACATCTGCTTTCAGTAATTATTTTATATTAATACAGTTGACAGTTTCAAAAGGGGAAGAGGGGTGAATCTGGTCACCAAAATTCAGATCAAGGGGGTCAGAGCTTAGGATGCAACTCTCCTCAGAGCATCTTGTTGCTCAAGCCCCCACCTACTGTAAAGTCACCTAAAGAGAGAACTTCAAGAACAATACTGTAGATCATAACAAGGTAAATTTAAGACAGATTTTCAGATTTCTACCTGTATTCCTCAGGTTAAATAATGCCCCCGCAAACAAATTGTGATCTTGAATGATAAAGAGCTTTTGTTCCAGGTATCTTATGAAATCAGTGCTTGTGTGTGATGGGTGCTGATGAATCAGAGATAGTATTTGGCTCTTGGGGCTGTTTCAGTGGGCCCTGTTTTCTAAATCTGAAGAAGCCAGGGAGAGAATCTGTGCAGATACCACAAACAAACAAGTGGTAAATTGTAGAATTTTTTTCTTTGTTGTTTTTATTTCTCTGCTAGAACATTTGATGCCTGATCCCACACCCCTATGTCCACACTCCCATTTCTTGTGGCCAGCTCACCTTTTCACTAGGTCCAAGGGTTGTTGGAACACCTCTGCTGTTGGAAGGTGTTCAGGGGTGCTTGGATTAGCCACAGGGAATGGCTGGGGAGTGGTACAGTGAGCCACCCCTTGGTGACACGAACTCACAGCCTCTGTGGGTCCTGCTGTCCCAAGGAGCTGGGCTGTGAACTCGGGTTCTCCTCCCCAAGTGGGTATTTTTATGGTAGTTGCTATTTGTGGTATTGTATTAGGAGTATTAAGGTATTCATTACAGCAACTGTTTGCTTTAAAATACTTTGTGGGTGAGCTTTTATTGCTCAGGAATGGCGCCAGATGGACAGTCCTGAGGAGCAAAGTCCTCACGCTATCTACAGATCACACGGCACAAGCGGTGGCACAATAAGTTTTCCTCCTCTGCCTTCCTCTGCCACCACCCTGATCTCAGGAAGGACAAGCTCAGGGGCAAGAGGGCACCCCAGAGTGTCTGGTGCCTCTCCAGAGAAACCAACCACCTGTTGAGGTAGCAGATTTGGAGACTTGCTTGATGTACCTTCAGGGGGCTTCTCCCAGAGGCTGCCTGGGATTTGGCTTCTGGTACCCTTTTAAAGCATCCTACCTGGAAGTGGGGGCAATTTTTGAAGCAGTTGCTGTGTCTGGCATGAATCCACACCTAACAGCTTTTACAAATGTTTCTGACTCTGACAGCTGGAGCTGTAATGCACCTTTTTGAATCAGTTTTAACCCTTCAGCTAGGGGAGGGGCACAGCTTCCAGCAGGGATTGAACTGGTAATGTCCATCCTTGTGTCAACACCGGAAGCCATTCAAGCAGAACAAAATAACCTGTTGTGGGTGGTGGTTCCTTAATGCCAGTCCCTGTCCTTTGTTTGCATCTCACTTGGAGCTGCTTATCAGATGTCTGTTGTGGGCTGCTTTGTAACACAGAGGCAAAGCCTGCACTCTTGCCATCCCAAAATCTGTCTGGCTTCTTGCTTTTCTGAAAAACTGAACCCAGGACAGGCTGAAAAAGCTAGCAGGCCTGTCAGCTCTCTGGAGATGTGCTCATCTACCCGGCTGACACGCTGTTTTTCCAGAAAGCCTTTGTAGGATGTGGATCTTAGGATCTTAGGATGGCTTAGGCTTACAGTGGAAACCCTGGCAAACTCTTAATAGGACAAGATCAACAACTTCCAGCCTAGGGTGGTGTTCTGCTCTGGCAACTTCTTCGTGGGGAAGGACCACTTGAAGTACAGCGCTGCTTCTTGTGCTTTGCTTATGTCTTACACACTTGAAAGCAGAAAGAGAAATCTGTGAGTCTCATAAAAATGTCTGAGTATCTTCCTCATAGCAGGGAGTTCTGATCTGGCCTCACGTTTTACTCTCAGGGGCCACAGGAGCTTAAGGTTCAGGCTCACCTTGTCCCCCAGCACACATTTTTGCCCCTTGAAACAGAAAAATCTTGTGCCACAAAAGCGGGTGGCTGCTTTTTGATCGTGCACTCATCGCGTTTTTTCATGTGTGAGGTGTGAGACGTGACATGCTCTGTCAAGCCACTGTATTCGAACTTCCCCCACTATATTTCATTTTTATTAGAGACGGAGGACAGGTGATTTGAATCTTAATCCCACGGGGTGATGTGTGTGTGAGGTGTAGAACACCTGGGCGTGTTCTGTGGTGCAGCTATTGCAAGCAGCTCACACACTTTGCATATCAATCTCGAGGAGGTTTGCTGTGCCCAGCTCTGCTAGGGGCATTGGTGGAAATTAAAATATGAGGGGGTGCAGGCCACTTCAGGCCATTGTATTTCCCTTTCCTGTTGTTAAGTTTTCGATTCCTCTTTTCCCTTACCGTGTATTTATACTCCTGCCAAGTTCCAAGGGAGCAGAAAAGCTGCTCCTCGTGTTGTTACTAAGTGATGCTTTCGACAAGTCGGTCTTTCAGAGAGGAGAAAGCATCAGGCAGGCAGGTGAAGACAGTTTCTGCATTGCAGAGTTACTGTCTCACACGTGCTTGTCCTGTGGGATGGAATTTAACAATTCACAGCTCTCCTGTCCTCCTGCTCTTTGAGAAACTCACTCCAAGCCACGATCTTCTAGTTCTTATCCTTCACATCCCTGAGCCAGGCCATTTGTTTGAATGGCTCCCCGATCCCAGAAGCTCTCTTTCCCCTCTGATCCACAGCTGGTAGGAGCAGTGTTTGGGGCAGGATAGCTGAGCTGCTGCTAGGCAAGAAACAGAACAAACAGCTTAAAGAAAGTCTGTGTTCCCAGGTGGATAAAGCTGAAGGAGAGCAAAGAAATCACCCCAGCTAAGCAGAAAACAACAACAACAAAAGATGTTATGTTTTTCTTTCTGCTGTGGTGTTTGTGTGGCGAGCTGAGTCTCGGGGAGCAGCAGCTGCCAGCACGGCTGGTTTCCCTAAGTGCTCCCAGGGAGTCCTGCTCCCGGCATAGAGCAGGGCCTTTCTCCTGGGACAGGCAGAGGCCTCCCTGTGCTCTGAGCTGAGTTCACGGCCTTGCCCCCACAGCTCTCGGGAAGGTCACTGCGTCTGCAGGCACTGGAGGAATGTGCTTTTGGCGCTGGCTGAGCTCCACGCCAGAGGAAGCAGTTCCATGCGCTTCCTCGGGTTCTCCCTGCAAAAAAAAAGGGGGCAGGGGCAGAGAGAGAGGACAAAGATTAATTTTTCTAGTAATGGACACAAGTGATGCAAAACGCTGCATAAAAGCTGAGTGACATAAACCCTTCCCTCCTCCCCTCCCACGCAGAGAACCAGAACAAGTTGTATACGCTGCTTTACCTGGATTTGGATGTCTCAAGCCAAGATCTCAGGCTAGCTCTGTATCAGGGACAGCTTCTTCAGCTTCCCTGAAACTCCAAAGGACATCTTGTTTAATAGGGGGAGAATAAAATACCTTGGGACATTTGCAGAGAGTTAAAAGAAACAGCGTGTAACAGTGTGGACAGAATCCTGACCTGAAGCACGAGGAACTGCACCAACGCCTTTGGTACAGCTATGAGTTTATAGTGTTCTGGAGTGTTGTTTATGTTACTATAAAAAAAGGTGAGAAAATATATTCAGTTACTTTCTGTTTCTCCCCATTGAGCAGATGGCAATTCGTAGCTCAAACTGTTTATTAAGCCATTTCACATTTTACTAATAAGTACAATATGCTTTTCAACAACGAGCCGCGCTCAGGAACTTGTGCAGAGGTTCCGTGGTTGCTCAGGTAGCTCAGGAAGCGAAGGCTTTATGAATCCTGTTGCGCTATGAGGTCCAATATTTTCCAGTTACATTCTCACGTGGTGGGAAAACACGAGCTGAAACCTCTCCCACCTCTTGTTTCAAATTATTTCTAACTTTGCAGGCCACAAATAATGCAGTGTGCTTACCTGAACCGCCTCGGTCTCAGATCGTTTCCGCCAGCGATGTTCCTGGTAGAACAAACCACACTTTCTAAGGGGCTGAATATTCTGTATATTTTAAGTTTCTAATAATAGGTGGAGATGGCCATTGGGAAAAGCAAAGAAACGTTCGGCAGTTCTATTTCAGGAAGTTTCGGTGCTTTAGAATGAAAACTGTTAATACTGCACGCACTGGAAAATTCTCACCATTGCATCCGTGGTTTTCTCAAAACCTGTTAAATTATATGAGTGCAGAAATAAGGAAGAGTGGGTTTTATTATTAATTGACACTCATTTTTAGCTGGCATGTGGCGGCAGGTCCTCCAAACAAACTCGAGGCACAGATTAGAGCTGAAAGTTTTGGAAGTGTTCTAAATCTTTGTAGCATTGCAGAGAGGAAGTGTAATATTAAACTGACAAATTGAATATATCTTTTTTTTTTTCAATGTAATTCACAGTTTCTTCCTATTATTTTTTTACTGCCCATGGAGATAAAGCAAAACAAATTCCTCAAAACAGAGAGAAATATATTTCCAGATACCTTTTCCCATTAAGTAATATATCTCTCTCATACATATGTACTGTCAAATATCTCCCCGTTCCTTTTCCACACCGTGTCTACAGCCAGAAGTGTTGGCTATGCAAATATTGCAGAACCGACTCTTAACATATGTGCTGCGTGCCTGGCTACAGATACACGGGAAACTCTAGGTAATAATTAGAGTCTGCATATATTATCTTGCAATTATAATTTTACATAATCGGTTATGTAATCTCAAGGCTGGTATGCGGTGAGAAACTGTGGTTGCGTCAGAATTCTTCGGAAGAAAAATAAAACTATCGATCGTAAGGGCACGTCCTGGGCGAGGAGGGAGCGCAGAGGGATGTTGCAGCACGGAGTAGCTCGGCGGTAAAAGCCACGCTGGCTCTCGCTGAAGCAGGAATCGCCCTCCAGGAGCGAGCAGGAGCATCCTGGAGGCTCCGGGAGCACGGCGATGGGGGAGCGGGGAAGGGGAGACGAGAAAACGGAGCAGAAGCGGGAAGGTGCCGAAGTGGCGAGCGCTGATTTATTGCGGGAGGCTCCGCTCGTTCCCAGCTATGGGAAGGCTCCCGGAGAGGAGCGGGACGCGGGGCGGGCTCGGGTGCGCTGCGAGCCGCTGGTGGAGCCGAGCCGAGCCGAGCCCGTCCGCCCCTTCCCTCCGCGCCGCCACACCGGGAGCTGCGACAGCCCCCACCGGAGCCGCTGCCACCGCCCCAACCGGGGCCGGGGGGGAGGGGACCCGCCGGAAAAAAAAAAAATAATAACCCGGGTACGCAAGGGAAAACAACGGAGTGAGCCGTAAATATATAAATAAACTGCAAAGTCAATCAGATGAAATCGCCAGGCGTTCCCTCCCGGTAAACAGCGAGCTTTGTCGTTTCCAGGTGTTGGGGAAAGCCGTTGTCCTATAGTTTGTAAATCCCTGCTGGTGGGAGGGAGGGGGAGAATCTTTGGAGGTGAATGAAATATCAAATCACGAGGCTCTATGTAGATTTATGATTGCATAAGAGGCTCAATCATTTCCATATATTGAAATGTGCTGTCCTTTCCACGACTGCCCAGCCCTTGGAGGGAGAGAGACGCTCGATTCCGCCTTGATCAATGCTGACTGTGAAGCAAGGAGGAGGAGAAGGGGGGGACCAGGCTGGCACAGATGGAGCAGGGTCTAGGGAAAGGTCAAGGTTAGCTCAGGCTGCTATTGAATCGGTTGCAGCCTCACAGATAGATCTCTGCCTCCGAGGCACCCACTGGGGCTTCTCAGAATCAAATCTAATAGAAAAGGCAGTCACAGAATGAAATCGCTTCATCTGAATGCTAAAATTGTTATTAGGCTACATTAGAGAGATACCGGGCACATGATTACCAAAAAAGGAAGCATGCCTTGCAGTTTGTGACTGAAATAAAAGCTGTGAATATGTTGATACCATCGGCGATGTGCAAGGATAATGGATAACAGGAGAGAGGGGCAGGGAGGGGTGTGTGTGTGTAACGAACAGATTAGCATATTGATGCGGGCGTGCGTATCTGTATAAAATTATCTGTATCGGTGTCGGGGTGTGCTTATACGTGCACAGAGAGCAGCACTCCGAGGGAGTTCCTTAATGGATTTGGACCACAGGTACGGACCAAGAAGTGGGAGCTGACCAGGAGGAGAGGTTTGTTGGTGGGTCCTCGCGAGACTCCACCTGCAGCCATCCCTGGCTCGTGTTGCGGTGGTTGTCGTCCGTGTGATTTTTGATTTGAAGTCCTCGTGGAGGGCTCAGATGTTGCTCAAGGCCGCTCTTTCTTGCTCATCTCAGGCAAAGCTCTGTGAGGAAATGTTATGAGCAGATGTGCAGACACCCCACGTCCTGGACACAGGAGCATGACGTGGGTGCACACATACGTGTTTGGAGCGGCGATGCTGTCAGCTGGATTTCAGAGATCAAAGTGGAGCTCTTCCCTGTTCCCACCTCGTCCCCTCTTTAACCTACAGCACAGCCATTTCTTAAAGAAGGGTTTAGTCTTGTAAAGTAAATGCTGGCTACACTAGATTAAGCATGATGACTGCACTCTAAGGGTTAATAAATTTAGAATTAACAGATCATCCCAGCTTGATACAGCTACTATAGATGATTTAATATGCAGCCTAAGCAGGTTGACAGTCAGCTCACAGATGCAGATAAGATCAAACAGTCCCTTGATTCAATAGATTGAATGGTTGTACTGAGTGTCTGGAAGGTGAGTGACAGTATGTATATGGCAGGGGTTCTGGTAAAGAAGGGCTTCAATTCCCCACTGCTGTGCACTGCACTGGATTTCCTTTTCTAGCAGTCAACCTTTTTCAGCAATCAAACCCGGAGTTAACATGAAAAAAAGTCTCAAATATAGTTCAGGAGAGTTATTTGAAGTTTTCAGTAATGAAAAGCTCCGTGCTTTAATAGTAATCACTATTATTACTATCACTAGTCTGCACTTCAGGTTCCTTCGCCACTGACAAGGCCATCGCCACCCACTCCATCCCACAGGGAGTCTCACCTGTCCATAGGCTCTGTCTGTCTGTCCACACTAGGCCCCTTCCCTGGCAGACCTAAATCCACAGGAAGAAGGTATTTTGGAGGCCAGACAGGGATCTTGCTCCAGACAGCCCCCAGGACCTGAAGAGTGCAACTTTACTCTAATGTCATCCGATGCCCAGAGGCATCAGCTGTAGGAAACCTCCACAGATGTGGAGTGACAAAAATTATTCCCCTGCTTTCTTTCTAAGCTCTCTTGCTTTTTAGGCTTAAAAGTTAATGCCTGTAGTAACTCTTCCGTGGTTTATGTTTTCCTTCTTGCTCCCCTGTCCTATTTAAATGGGAACGTAAAATAGACCTCATGGAGGCTGGTGAGCAATGGGATGACAGAGTGGTCTCTAACAATTTTTATTATTTGATCAAGAGTAAAAGCTCCACCTGAACCATCAGATTTTACAATATGAATATGTTTCCAGGCAATTTTAAAAACTCATGTATTCAGTAGACCATCACAGGTCTGAATTGTGTCTTATTGTGTTATATGGGGCCACCACTATACTGAAAGGGTATTTGTGATAAAGATACTGCACATCTGAACACTTGTAAGGTAGCTGTACTGTTTACTTCGGTGGGTTTTTAAAAATATTGGAATGGTTTTGATGAATGCCCTGCAGCAGGTCAGGGTGATGAGCAGTTCTGCTTTGGACCTGCCAGCAGAGCCAACCCAGAACCCACCTGAGAGCGCTGCTTCTCTTGGTGCTTTGCAAAACGGTCTTGCATACTCCTGCAAATGCTTACCTGTGACTTACAGTTTCATTTTCATTTGGAAACCAGTAGCTCCTTTCAATCCCTTAAATGTTGAGTTAGGAAAGAGAGGGCCTGAGCGTGTGTTCTGGATACAGAGCCACACGTGAGCACCCCCAGATTTTCTTGAGCAGGAGTGCGATGCTGCGCAGGGGCGAGCCAGACTTTTTCCTGCTCCATGCCTAAGGAGCAGGAGCATCACCTCCCAGGCGAGCCGAGCCGGTGGAGGCACGGAAATCTTTGGTGTAATTAGAGAGAGGCGCTATCAAACTGCCAGCACATCTCAGGGCCAAGGAAGAGCACTCAGATATACCCCTCGCAAAAGAAATTCCGAGGCAGAGGAGCCCACAAACGCACCGAAAAAGGCCGTGTGAGCCAGCAGGGAGGACTCAGGGAATCCGAGGAGCGCTCTCCTTGCCCGGTGCCCTTCGCCGGGCCCCGCGGAGCCGGGGTGGGGGGGGTGGGCTCGGAGGGGCCACCGCGCCCCCCGGATCCCCCCGCGGCGGCGGTGCCGCTTCCCAAGGCGGAACCAGCGAAACCAGTTATCTGGCAGCAATTTGCATATTGATGGTGCCTCCTGCCGTTCTCCCTGATTGCTTTACAGGCAGGAAAGGTAACAGGAAAATATATAAACCCCCTCCCCTCTTAAAAACGGCAAAGAGCCTCCTACGTGCACGGGGGGGTCTGATGGAAGAGTAAATCCCAGTAAAGCCCCTGGCAGGAAAATTTGTTTACCAAACTGATTTTTGTCTTAGGATTTGAAAGCAATTGTGTTTTCCTTTTTTTTTTTTTTTTTGAAGTTCCGAGGTTAAAAATGTGAGGTCCCCACTTCCGTGCAAACTGTTAGAGATGAGCACCGATCACTTCCAGGAAAAATAATTAGCCTCGTCGTATTCGCTGAATGTTTACATCTGAGGAGGAGGCAATCCTTGGAGAGTGGGAAAGGCATTCCACAGACACCTTATAAAAGTACAGTGTCATGGTACATGTATTTTTTTTAGCCCCACTCATAAGCAATGTACAAATGTGCAGTGAATACGAAAGCTTAATTAGGTTTCAATAGAGAACAGTGTCATTTTTATTGGCTCTGAGTACAGTGGCTCCCTAAGACACACCTATCCTGGGACATTTGGCCTTCCTTGTAGGAACTGCCGTGGCTGTGTCCCTGTACAGCCCTAAAGCGTTGAGATACCTTCAGTTCTGGGCAGCACCAACCAGGACCCTGTAAATCACCTCACCCTCGTGCTCAGGGGCCCTTCAGGGCTGTTCAGGAGAGGATCCCAGCGGATCACACAGTTCCAGCCACATCTAGACCAAACTTCTCCCCGTTCTCCGTGGGGAATAGCAGACTGGTGCTGTGCTGTGGCCTGGATTTACCCCGTGGTTATCTATAGCACCCAAACGTCTGAGGGAGGTGTGTGTCAGCACAGACAGTCCCAGAGACAGAGACACGGAGCTCTCTCTCCATGTGTTTACCTCTATTTCTCTCTCTCCAGGCACTCAGATGCTGTGAAACTAAATAAGATAGGGCAAATTAAAATCTAAATTGTGAATACATTAATTTCAGTATGGTAATATCAAACATTGTCCATATTTCTGATTTCTGTATTTAATTTCCCCAGCTTTTTTAAATGCTGGGGAATAGTTCCTCAGTGAACAATAGCATTAGTACAATAACTCCCCCCAACCCCAGCATTCATACTTAATGCACATCAGCTTTCTATGTAATACCATACAATATACTCGCATGTTATTTTAATTGAGTGAAATCTTATTCATACTGGTGGGAGAAGGCATTCTTTTCACTGCAGCCAGGATTCAGACTGCACTGACAGAATTATATGTGCTGACAATAACAAATGGTAGCAAAACTATCCAAACTGCTCAAAGAAGTGGGTTCTTATCACAGGTTTATCCACCACCACTCCTGCTCCCCCTCAGTGCTGTGTCTTTCTGTGCAGCTTTGGGCTGTATCATAATTTATTCCTCTGACTACAGAGGGAGTTGCATTAAAATATTATTGTAAGCATTTGAACAATTAAGCTGAAATTTTGCACGGAGTAAATATGGCAAAGAAGAAAACCCACAGTAAAGCTGTCCTTATTTTTAAACACAGAGAAGGATCTCTGCTATTTCAGCTGTTAATTATTTTTCATCTGGACCCTCACACAAAACACGCCGCGTTTTGCAAAGCAGGAGCGTTCCTTCTTTGCTGAAGCTAAAAGCTAAACCTAAATGTCACCTGAAATAGTAATATAAACTGAATATAGACAATGATTGAGTATGTTAAATTTCAGCTCAATGCGTTCCAAGTGACTAAAAGTTGAAGCTCCGAAAAAGCAATGCAGTAGGAGTTATTTACAGAGGATGTTAAGGCACCAATCTAACAGCACACTTGAGTACAGGCTTACTTTAAGCATGTAAGTACAGCTGATGTGCCCAAAGATAAATACGTGCTCAGGAATTTCGCAGTACCCAAGGCCAAGTAGATTCCTCTGGTAGGGGATATACTGAGCAGGTTTGGAGAAGGAAAATCCTTTTTTATTGCACGTTCCTCCTCTACTGTCCCACATGCCAAGCGTGCTAGGGAGAAGGAGGGACAAGAAAACAACTAAATCTTTCCTCATCTTGTGTAGCAAAACTAATTTCTCAATGGAAATAAGTTCTTTTTGATTACTGATACTGGGTTTCTCAGAGTAGTGAACCATTTCTGTTATTCTACTTTTTAAAACTGATTTGAGGGACAGTTGGGTTTATTTTTCCAAGACAAAATGTTTGCATTTTCCCTGCCTGCCACGTCCAGCAGAGTGGGGCTTTCCAGATTTCTTCTTAGGGAGAGTTGGATCCCCTTGGATCTAATCTTGCACAGAGGAGCAGCTCTAGTCAGAAAATGGGTTTCAAAAGCTGTTTGTGTCACTGACCTGTTTTCCTGCTGTTCATAGGCTTGGGCTTAGGTGACCTGCTTAGGTACATGACTTGGGATCTCAGCAGTGACTCACAAGGACCAACCTGTGCCATCGTGGGTTTCTGTGTGGGTGGACAGGGTAGTCCTAATGAGTGGGGGGATTTGGATGTGTGGAACATGCAACCAGCCAGGAGAATCTGGCTTCTCACGGTGCTTTGTTTGGGAATGACTCGCACCCAATAACCCAGAGTGAGAGCCCCGTGCTGCAGCCTGGCTTGGTCAGAACTCTTCCTGAAACAGATGGAGATGCTGCTTGTGAGTTCAGGTGTCCCTGCTTGATGACTGTGTGGAGAGGTGGGCTTGGAAACTCTGGGGGATGCAGCTTTAGGAGAGCAATCTGTTCACAGGTGTGGCTCATCTTTCCGGCCCTGGGCTTGTCTTTGCTGTTAGGGTCAAGGAAAATCTCAAGTCTGCATGTAAACCAATCATGCACTCTTTGCTTCGTGTGATAAAAACTACCTTTGAGAATTTTAAAACTAGTGAAAAGAGGGGAGCATTTCCCAGCAAAATCCCTTTGTAACACAAAGCAATATTTAGACTTAGGCTCGATATTCAAAGTCGAATGGCTCATCCCTTTGTAAGTGATGCTAACGCACAGGTGGGACTCATCTCCATACATTTTGTGGGGGAAGATAAAGACCAAGAAGATTAAAAGATTCTAGGAAACTGTTAGCAAAGATATTTATTTATGTTCTCTTTATCTTACACATTTGGGACCCTCTTTGTAGATAATTTAAGTGCCATTTCTTGTTCCTGGTCTCTTATGGATGTATAGGTACAGACAGGTGGGTCAGGGTGGCAGGTGTGCCCCATGAAATCCTCTGGGAAGCTTGTAGCTTTACCTTGGGTACCTACACATATGCCATTCAGTGTGGAGCTTTAGAAGAGCTAGAAGTACCAAATTCATACCCTAGATGTCAGCAAAAGAAAAAAACACTAAAACCCATTAAAAATCGTTTTATAAAAGCCTGTGAATCAAGCAGTGGGTTAGCCAATTATTCATAAGATAATTCCCTATATGGACTGACAGTTGGAGTCCCAAGTTTCAGCTCAATCAAATTTACACAGCCCAAGTTATAACCTCTTCAAGATGGGGATTGTAACAGGAGCGCTGACAGACCGTAACTACTGTGCCTCTTTAGCAGTGAAAGCTCAACCACCTTGCTCGTGCAGTGGCTGCCATAATTAAGACTGCATGGATTTGCATTATAGGTCGAGTTCTGGGAGGTTTTACATGCACATAGTTTAACTCACGTTGGCTTGAAACCTAGGGCAGAAGCAGGAGCATGCTATATGTTTACTTATAAAAAGATACATAAATATCAAACCTGCAAAATGACAAATAGCTAAGTCCTAGGGCAGTGCAAACTAAAAGCAGTTTGGCTGAAATAAAACACTGGGTTAAAAATGAGGTTCTATGAGCATTTAGTAGTGCCTTCCTCTGCCTGCCCACACACAAGCAAAACTCTCTTAGTGCTTCAAGGGAGGGCTTTTGCCATATCAAAATCTCTTCCCCGAGAGCTTTGTGCCATTTATTTTACAGCCATCCCCAGAAAGCCCAGTCAAGGTTCAGGGCTCCACCATGCTAGGTGCTGTGCAAGCAGAGGCAGGCTGAAATCCCAGACCTTGCTGAAACCCAGGGGAAAAAAGGAAAAAAAAAAAAAAAAAGAAGTCTCTCCAAGTTCAAGGTTTTTATTCCAGGTCCTGCCTAGGGCAAGCCGATAACAAAATCATCCTGTCACCTGGCGCTCAGATGTCTGTGATCCTGCACGGACTCGCTGCGGTGTGCGCTGTGCTTGCTAGTAAGAGCTTGCAAAACCAGAGTTTATCCTGAGCCTTTATTAAAAAGGGAAGCGGGGGGAGAGGAAAAAAAAAAAAAAGGAGAAAAGAAGGAAAAGCAGCGCGCCCAAGTTCCTCATGCGGGAATACTAATGCACGTACTATTTCTAGAACGTGCAAGTCCTCTGCTCATTCACGGGAGTCAGCCTGGTGTGATAAGAGTTCCACCCACGTTGCCTCCGCCTGATTGAGACTATCAAGACGGCGTCGGGAAGCACCCCGTGCGATCTGCCGTTACATAATGCAGCCCAGCTCCCCAGAACTGGCACAGTTCTGGAATTTGTGTTTGGTCCTAATGTTCCGTACCGAGCTGGCAAGTGAGATTCCTGCTCTGAGTGAGTGACAGTTGGAGCTTCGAAGCAGGAACATTTGCCCACCAAAGTTGCTGAACTCACCCACTGCCAAGTCTGTCACTAAAGCAGCAGATAGGCAGGGACAGCAGTACGTGGCATGGACTGTGTCACGCTCCTCTGCGCCTTCAGGTCCCAGTCCTGTGCGGGAGGACCGTGTGCCTGCCTGGGAGGTGGAAGAAGGCCACACTTCTCAATTTTAGGCAGTTTTATGTCCCTTTCTACAGCGACCTTTTCAGTATCACATATGCCTGAGTGGAAGGAGGATCACATTGTTTCTCAGGCAGAGAGCTGAGGCATGAGGAAAGGGACAGATACATTTTGGCGGATTTAAATCTCAGAGCAGTTTTTAGAACATTAATGTTCTCACCTGGGCACTCTGTCCTGCTGCTGCAGGTTACTGGCACTGCCCTGGGACAGGGATGGGTGCCCATCTCTGCTCTCAGCTGCTCCAGGGCATGAGCTGGTGCCTTGAGGCTCTGGTTCACATGGGACAGATTGAGGCAGGACAGGCACTCAGCTCATGAGGCAGATCTTTCCCTGGGATTGGCTTCCCCTTGTAGGCAGCTTGAAAACCATCACAGCCCTGATTTCAGTGTGTACCTCAGTTTGCCTGCATGCTGCGGAGGTGTGGAGCCACGTTTCCTCCAGCTGACTTTGCTCTGGGGCTGGGAGTCCATAGCCAAAGAGCAGCTGATAACATGGCCAGGGGCGACAGCAGCTCCAACTGCTGCACTAGGACTGCAGGGCATCCTCTGTGGCTTGGGCAAAGAACGGTTGGGGAGGTGCAGGAGGTGACACAGGTTTGCGTCAATCCTCAGAATATCATCACTGGATCATCTTCTGTGCTGGCCTGGCTTTGTTTTCACCTGCTTTTCCAATCTGCCAGAGTTTCTGGGTGTTAGCAGTCAGCATCTGGGCATTTCTCACTGTGTTTACCTGCCACCCAGGCTATGCTGGGTTCATCAGTATAACCCTGCAAGTCACCCCAGTGTGTAAGAGCGGCAGGCAGGGCTAGAGATGCTCGGGGTGCTGCAGAGGTGCCGTGGGGGTGGAAGTGGGGAGCAGAGGGGACTTTGTGGGAGATGCAGGTTGTGGGATGCAGCGGGGCAGTGGTGGGGTGCGCTGCCCTTGCTCCACAGCTCTCCTGGGGTGCTCCCACTCCCAGCTGGCCCTGCCTTTCCCACCGGGGCCAGCTCGGAGTCAGGTCACCCCCTGCCCCCGGACGCGCCGCAGACGGTCCCCGTGGGACTGACCCTGCTGTCATCACCAGCCTCTCCGGCAGTGCTGGGGGCCATCCGAGCCCCCTTGTCCGAGCCCAGGGCACTGGCGGGGGTCCCTGGCGGGGGGTCCCGTGTCTCTTAGGAGGGAGGGGGCCAGCCCGGTCCTGCGGCCGGAGGCAGCCCTGAATCCTCCCTATGGCAAAGGCAGCGCCCAGCGCTGGGGCTGAGCTGTGGCAAAACTCCCTCGCAAGAGCTGTTTGTTGACCACATTCACGTTCAGAGCCCTGAAGCTAAAAGCACTTTACACCATAAAATAAAAGCACTGTCTTTTTTTCTAAAAGGTTACGTCTGGAGGCCACGCTGCTCATACTTCATACAGAAAACTACTGAAAGGGCTATGAAATCCTCTATGATTTACACTCCCTCTCAGTGCATTAGGATATAGATCTACTCGACTCTAAAAATACTGTGGAGTTCCTAACCGACGTGAATATATGTGCATTATTTCAGAAAGTCTGTTAGAAAACTTGTCAACACATTATAAAGCATAAACCAGGACTTGGCCATTAAATACAGAGATCAGAGACAGAATGTATACGGCAGGAAGTACCGAGAAAAGTCCCTCCATTCAAAAAAAAAGTCTATTAGCTAAAAGTTTACACACAATATACACCAAAAGGTTTAGAGAGAGCCCATGGACCGCAATTACAAGGCATAAATAGAATCAGTAAGGGCTTTACAGTCCCCAGCACAGTTAACTGGGCTGCCAGAAAATAATTTTAATATTGTCATAATTTATTACCCACCGAAAGCCACATCAAGGATTGTAAATATAGTCACACTGTGCCCACGACTGCTCGTTAAAGAGCCTCGTTCTCTTCCCCTAAAAATACAATGAAATAAAAACCCACCTGCATTATTAATCTGCGGTCATGCCGTGTTAAAAATGTCTTCTCACTCCTTTTCTTTCTTGAGGTTTGTTATCTCCCTCCAATCACATGACAATGCGAAGCGCTGGGATGGGGGGGAGAAAGGAACGAGGGGGAGCCCAGCACTATTGCGATCAAATGCTAATATTAATAATTATCCAGCCAGGATGAAATATTATTTTTAAGGTAGCGAGTTTCCATTTAATTCGAGGCATTTTTACGGTGCTGGAATTAAGGGCATGCTGATGGTAGGAACATCCTCGCTGCCATTCATGAAAGCATCTGTAAAATTAGCTCCTGACTGTAGGTTTTGAGATGCGGTCTGGGAAGTCACCTCTGGAATCTCAAACACGGCACGATAATGAAACAGATTTAGTTGTCACCAAGTGCTTAATTTGCTATGATATTTTAAAAGAAAATCAATGAAACGATGCCTGTGACTGGGGAATAAGCACAGGTAGGTGTTCTGATGCAGGTTGGCTTTAGAGAGCGTAATGAATTGTAATTCAGAGGAGTGTTAACTGCGAACCGCAGAACCTTTCAGGGGTAATAAAGTCATTACTTTTTACATTGCAGCCGCCTTCAAAAGCTTTATACGTGCCATTAGATATAAATCAACCCCCATATATATATATATCTACATCTCCGCTACAGGCACACACGCCCGTTTCTGTGGGTTTCGCGCAGGGACATGTGCACGCCTGGCACAGCCAGCCCAGCGAGCGGCGTGAGCGCCGGAGCCGCCGCTGCTGTCACCTGCGGCTGGGTCCCCCCGCCACGTCCCGCATCTGCTCCCGCACCGCGCCGCGGGGCGCATCCCCACGCCCGTCTATGAGGGAGGGGAGCGGGGGGCTGAGCGGCGGCGGGCGGAGCCGGGGGGTGTTTGGGGGGCCGGCTGGCGGGAAGCTGAAACCATCGCACGGCGGAGCGGTCCGGCCCGGCCCGACAGCTCCGCCGGTGCGCCTCGGGCTCGCCTCGCCAACAGGTCCCCGCCGAGCCCCGGCCCCCGCCCGCCCCTCGCTTCCCGGGGCGGCCGCGGCTCTGCCCGGCCAAGTGTCTCTTACGGCGGCGGGCAGCTCCTCGCTCCCCCGGGGCTGCCGCCCGGCGCTCCGCTCCGGCTCTCCGCCGCCGTCCCGGGCAGGGTTATCCCCTCGCACTCCCTTCGCCGCCGCACTTTGCTCCGCACGCCCGTTCGCCTCCCGAGCTTAATTCTACCGCAACCTGATCCCTCGCGGTGCCGGCAGCGCCCGCCTCGCTCCGGGTCCTTTCGGCGAAGTTGCAGCCGCCGCCGCATCCTCCCAACTCCAGCCACTTCTCGGTGCCTCCCGCCGCCTCGGCTCCCCCCCTCTCCCGCCCTCCCCGGTGCCAGCCCGCTGCCCGCGCCGCCCCGCCGCCGGCAGACCCGCGTTTCGCTTTCGTTCGGAGCCTGTGGCTGCGGGCAGGGCTCAGAGCGCCGCCGGGGGAGGGAGGGGGGCTCCGGGCTGGCGGGCGAGAGCAGCCGGCGGGGAAAGCCGCGAGGTCCCGCCGCCCTCCGCTCCCCCGCCCCGCTCCTGCGGCTTCTCCTGCCGTGCCCGCCGCTTCCTCGCCCGCCAAACTCCGCTCGCTGCTCCCCGCCCGCCCCGGGGCAAGGCCCTCCGCTCCCCGCCGAAGTTTCCCGCGGCCCGGTCCGAGCCCCCGCCATCCCCAGCTCCCCGCGGGCCGCCGCCGCCGTCCCCCGGCGACGGGCCGCAGCTCCCGGGAGGAGGGGACTCCGCGGCTTCGAGGGGGATGCGGGGGGGGGGCCGAGCGGGGAAGCCGGGAGCCGGATGCCCCCCCTGCTTTTTGGGTGGTCTCCGGTCCTACCTGGCTTCCCCCAGCTCCCCCACTTCCTCGGCACAGCCCGCGGCCAGCCTGCCCCGCAGCCCTCTCTGCCCGGCTCTGGCTTCACCGATGTGTTTGCTTTTCCAGCGGGGGTGTGCGTGCGAGAGCTGCCGCTGCCTGCCTGCCTGCCTGCCTGCTCGCTTTCTCCCGCTCCTTTTCCTCCCTTCTCTCTCCCCGTGTGCGTGTTTAATTTCCCCCCCTCGCCCCTCTCCCGGCTCCCCTCCTGCACCCGCTCCTCCGCGGCCACTCGCGGCTCCGGCCGCCGCCCCCTCCGCCCCCGGCCCCCCGGCTCCATTCGGCAGCGTGCGCCGGGCGGCCAGTGCACCCCCGCCGCGCCCCTCCCTCTCCCCCTGCGATCACTGTCCATTGGCTTGTCCTGCTCTCTTTTTCATGTCCAGCCCCTGATGAGTGTCCATTGGTGTTGCCTTCGCCTTCCCTCCTCCCCTCTCCCCGGCTTGCCCTGCCCATGTTTTGTATGTCTCTGTCCATCCAGGCTCCTGACGTTCAAGTTCGCAGGGACGTCACGTCCGCACTTGAACTTGCAGCTCAGGGGGGCTTTTGCCATTTTTTTCATCTCTCTCTCTCCTTCTCTCTCTCCCTCTCTCTCTCTCCCTCTCCCTCTCTCTCTTTTTTTTCCTTGCACAAAAAAAAAAAAAAAAAAAAAGCCATGACTGCTATCCCACAATTCATCTTCCCTGCGCCATCTTTGTATTATTTCTAATTTATTTTGGATGTCAAAAGACATTGATGAAGATATTTTCTCTGGAGTCTCCTTCCTCTCTAACCCGTCTCTCCCGATGTGAACCGAGCGACTCACAAGCCACCGAAGCCACCAACCCACCATGTCGCGCCGCAAGCAAGGCAAACCCCAGCACTTAAGCAAACGGGAATTTTCACGTAAGTAACCCGGAGAGCAATTTATTTAATTTCGCCTTCACGGATTTAATTTTTAATTTGAGCGAGAGCAGGGAAAAAAATATTTTAAAGTGAGAGCGAGTGAGCGAGTCGGGGGGGGGAGGTGGAAAAAAATTAACTCAGCGCCGGCTCGGGATTCGCAGCATTCCGGGTAATTTCTCCCTCTCTAATTTAATCACCTTGATGACTTTTCTTCTCTTTCTGCCCGTGCCCTTCGCCCGCCGGCGCGCACTCCGCTGCCCCGCTCCGCGCTCGCCTCCCGCTCTCCGCGCTCTTTGGCGGCAAGAGCGGCAGCTCTCGCCCCGGCACCGGGAGAGGCGCGGGCGAGGTGCGGGGCTGCCGGGGGCAGAACCGGCCGAAAGTGGGAAGAAATTCCTGCGGGAGCGGCGGGCTGCACGCCGGACACCCCCGGTTGCCGTGCGGGCGGGGAGCTGCGAGGCGAGCGGAGCGCGGAGAAAGTCCGGCGGCCGGAGCCCCCCGGGCTGCCGGCGGGCTCGCCCCCTCGCCCCGCGGCGCCCTCCCGGGGGGGCCGAGCCGAGCCGAGCCGGGCCGCCTCCCTTTTGTTTCCGCCGCGGGGTGCGGGGTGGCCGTCCCGCCGCCCCCCGCTCCCCGCCGCCCCGGGCCGCCGCCGTGCGGGGCTCCGCCGCCCCGACCTCGCCCCGCGCCCGCCCCGCCGCCGCTCCGGCTGGGGCTGGGGCGGGGGCGGCACCGGGCGGCGAGGGAGAGCCGAGCCGAGCCGCGCCGCGCCGGCTGGGATTCCCTCCTCGCCCTCGCCTCGCGTTCTCCCGCTCGTTTACTATTTTTTGGAAGATTTTCAAAAAAAAAAAAAAAAAGTGGAAGTGGATTTTGATTGGGAAAAATCTCGTGTCTGAATGTTTACAAGCACCGCGTGTGCGGGGAGCCTCCTGCCAACAAACACAGGCGAGAGCGAGCCCGGGCTGAGCACACACACACGCGCGCACACACACGCACACCACACACTCGCACCCTCACACCCGCGAACGGCCCTTTCTCGCCGCCGCATTTCAACCCCAAACCAAATCCGCTCTCCCCGGGAGAGAAAAAACAAACCCCGAGCCCCACCACCCCGTTCGCAACAAAAACTCTCCGGCTCCCTCCGTCCCTCCCTCCAGCCGCCACCACACACACCAGGGCTAGATGCAAGATAAGCGGGAGCGCTCTTTGCACAACAAAAGGCAACTCGAGCTGGAAAGGTTTGGGGCGAGGGGGGTGGGAAGGAAGGGAGAGGAAAAAAAAATCCCGTTTTCCTCGAGGTGAGCCGGGGGGAAGGGGAAATGCTGCATGCTTCTCCTCGCTCCTTTCCCCCTCTTCTTTGCTTTTTCTTTATTTCTTCCTTTCCTTTCCCCCATTGCTCCCGGCGGGTTTTGTTCCCTCCCAGGGATGGCAGAAAACCCAGGGCGGTTTCTTCCTGCCAACCATCCCTGGCTCCCTCAGCCTTTCGCAAAACCCCCCAAACTTTCCGCCGCGATTTCTCTCCCCCACGGCCGCCCAAACATTCCAGCCAGGTTCGCACATGGAGCGGAGCAGCGCTGGCTCTTTTGCAGACGGGCAGGGCCGACCGGAGGCTCTGCCCTGCCCCAAGTTTGTCCTAAAACCCGGGGGGGTCTCGGGGGCTCAGTCCTCGCCCCTTCCCCACCCCCCGGTCGCTTTTCCCCTCTTTCCCCGCTACTTTTTGGGGAGCTTTTTTATTTTGACTGCCTGTCTGGGCTGGGGTGCAGCATCACTGGGTTATGGAGGTGCGACGCCCCCCTCGAAATGGGGGTACGAGGGTTGCTTTCCTCGGTCGGCCCTGGGAGTGGGGGGAATGGTGGGATCGCGGCGGGACCGGCGAACGGAGGAGGGGGTGGGGGCTCCCACTCGGCTCCCGGGGCAGCCGCGCCGGGCAGGATCCCCGCGGCTGCTCCTCGCCGAGGAACCCGCGGGCCAGCGCGGAGTTCCCGCACGTGCGGGGCGGGAGCGGCGGCCGGGACGGGCCCGGGGGGTCCCTGCGGCGAGAGCCGCCCCGGGGATGGGGAAGGGGAGGGGTGGGTGGGCCGGCAGACAGAGTGGGGGAAGGGAGGCCGGGCCGGGAGCGGCGAGCCGGGGATGCGGCGGCGGCCGGGCCGGGGCGGCGGAGGCGGCGGGCGGGCTCCGTGCCCGATTCGGTCGCTAGGAGGCACAGCGAGATCAAACAACCGGGCAGCCCCGCGAACTTGAACCTGGCCGGCTCCGCCGCTGCCTCCCGTCCGGCGGGAGGGGAGGGCGCCCAGCTCCCTCCCTCCACCCCCCTCACGCCCCCCTCCTTCTCCTTCTTTGTTCTTAATTTTGCGCGGAGTTTGCTTGCTCCGGGTGCTGGCGGGGGATGCTCGCCTTCCCCCTCCCCGGGTTTCCCCTCCCTCCCCTTAACGTGTTGGCGGTTCCCATTGTACCCCCAAGTCCTTCCTTTTCCTTGCACCGCACGATCCCAGGACACAAACTTGGGATTAAACAACCCCTCTGCATCCTTCCCACGGTACGGTGCGGGGAAATGCCCCGACAGCGCATCCGTGTTGCCCCGCGGGCATTTCCCCACACCGTACCGTGGCATCCCCCCCTCCTCGCCCCATCACCCCCGGTACCTCCTTTCTCCCGACACTCCAAAAGCCATCCCGCTTTTGCCGGTGCGGTTGTTTTGGTGACTGGGAACAGGGGGAAGAAGGGGGGAGTAGGAGGGCGAAGGGGGAAAGCTGAAAAGACATGTTGGTGGAAGGGCAATTTGCATGAAAAATAGAGACGGATGATTAGGGACCCAGGCAGGGAATTTTGATTGCCCCAGAATTAAAAGATGCATCCCGCAAATCGGAGGCAAGACCAGGTGAATTGTATTCCAGTGTTTTCTTTGTAATCCTGGTATTTTATATTTTGTTTTAAAAGTAGCAGTCATAATAAAAAGCATATTTTTTTTCCCGGCTCTGCCTCCATCAAGAGCCAAATGTTTTGCAGTGAACACAGTGCCAGCCGTATTTCATACATTAGTATATAATTCTTGTTAATTAGCAATAATTTACGTTAAGAGCATAGAAAATGTTGAGGTTACAGGTTTTATATCTGTACATTTGATCATCTTGTTATTTTCAAGAACTTTGCCTCCTATAAAATTAATTAGGTGAAATGTGGAGGTGTAATCAGCAACCTCTGAATTACCACTTCATTTCCTGGTTTTGATTGTAAATCAGCCCAGTCCGTACAGACTTTTAGCAAAGTCTATTTTTGCTCAGCGTTACTTTTAACTGTCTGGTGTCGAAGCAGCGGGTTACCTTCCCCTGCTAAATAATAGTGACAGCGTCAGAAAGGAATCAGGCCGCGGGAAAACATTATAATTGAGTAATGATTATGCAGAGCTCCTCGCTAAGCCAGTTGCGAGGGGAATACGGGTGATTTTGTGTCTTCTGCTGCGGAGGGTCGCTGAGCTCCAAGTTAGATTCGCAAAATACCTTTGTCTGCGGCGTGCAGCGAGCTACCGGTGGAATTAGTCCTGCGGTAATTTACTCCCTCGGTCCGAACGCAAGGAACGGCTGGGGAGGAAAAACGCCGTGCCCGGCAATCCCGCAGAAACACCCTGCTCCTCTCCCGGCTTCCCGAGGAGCGTGTGAGACGCACGTTGTGCCTCTTGCTCTTGCCGGTCTGCAAGTTTAGGAGGAAAACCCCAGCGATTAAGACATTGTTTTTATTAATGCGAACGTAACCTTCATATTCCTGTGGTTGACCTTACGTTAAATTAGAAGTAGTACTAGAGGCAAGAAATGATGGACTGGATCCCTGTGTCCTAGTTGGAGCTGAGGTACGGCGAGGTAGTGTGCTCTTTCAGTATTATTTTACGCAGCACAACTGGGAGCTACTCCAGATCTTCCTCCTCAATATTCAGCCTAGGTAGGGTTGAAATAAATTTAACCTGAGTTCACTGGATTTTTGCACTTTATCAAAATCAGTTCCAATATCGTGCAGTCAAATTAAAATCTATTTTTTGATTCTCTGTGGCTTTAAGTTCATTAAATGTGAAATTGGCAGCCAGCTAAAGAAGGTCAGGCTGATTAACTGTTTAGGAGTTGTATTGTGTCTCTCTTGCATTACCTGGCAATGTTTTGAGGTGGGTTGTATTTGTAGTACCCTCTCCCCCTGCTCGCTGCTGTTAGCGTGCGTGTTGTATTGCGCAGACAGAGGAACACCAACACGCTACTGGTATTTATTTTTTTTTTACCTCGTGAAAGGCAATAGTGATGGAGACTGCACAGGGATTGCCAAGGTATTTCTCTGCAAATTTAACCTAAAAAAAAAAAGCAAAAAACAAACCCACAACAGAAAAGAGAGCCGCAGCCTGCCTCGTTAGAACATCCACTGACGATTCTGTGAGCAGAAATAGCCTCATAATGAAGCTTTTTGGAGCTCATTCAGAAAATTTGTCAACTTTGACAACATTAGGCAAGGTATTTTGAGTTTAAAGAAGGCGCTTCTCACTGTTGCGAGGAAATGTGGCAGTTGCTTGGCCAGGCTGATTTTTAGATGCTGAGGGCCACCAGTGCTAACACGCTCAAGATAATTTAGGCATTCCCTTATTTCAGGATTAGAAAGCACAAAATTACTGATTGCCTTGTTTCCTTAAGTACTGAAAAATATCCCATCCATTTAATATCTCTGGGTGGACTCGGTGGTGAATTTGCTATTTATTTGAATCCTGAGGAGTAGCTGAAAAGTGAGAGGTGCCTCCCCCCAGCCCCGCAGGCATTTCTGCTGCACTTGCTTTTTATCATTTCAGTTTCTGCCATTTATTTATCTATCTATCTATTTATTTATTTATTTATTTGCCTCATCCCCTCCCTCCCCCTACTACAACTACTGCCTTTAGATTTTTTTATTTTTCAATTGGAAGCCGCAAACAGGCCGACAGGGACAGTGACACAGATCCATACGTACGTGTGTGCACGTGTGTTCTGAGGGCTGTGTGTGCCCCGCGTGTCGGTGCCTGGGTGTGTGTGGCCATGCGGGCTGGCTCTCCCTCTCTTTTCTTTTCCACGTATACACCCGCTTCCTGCACGGCCTGGACAGGGAATATGCAATATCTGTCTACATTCAAACACCTTTTGTCTACACTGTATTTCAGGCTTCTGAATTTCAGAAAGTGGGTCTGGCTCGTGGAAGATACACACCCATGTGGTGTGAGAGAGAGAGACAGTGTGTGTGTGTGTGTGTGCAGTGCTTTTAGCCTCGAATTCATATACATAAATAATGCATCCAGCAATAAAACACCGTATTCGTGGTAGCACAAGAGTTTCGCAGTTATTCCAGCCTGTTCGTTTAATTTTAGCACCGAATCGTTCGGCGAGTCAGAAATTTGCCCTCATGTAGGAACACGGGGACAGTTGCGGTGCTCGCCTCTCCCGAGTTCTGCGTGCTACAGCTGCTTCTGCCAAACCTCTTCCCTGTAGCTGATGAATCCATCTCCTCGCTGCCGTGCTGACAGGCCGTGTTGCGTGGCTTTAGCTGGGGGGAGCAGGCGGACATGGAGAGCGGGGTGTAATATTCATGAAGAGGGGGCTCGGCGCGTTCCTCCCCCCGCGCCCGGTGCCTTTCCCGAGAGCTCTAATGATTCTCCTTTTGTTTCTCAAACTGCAGCCGAACCTCTTGAAGCCATTCTCACTGATGACGAACCTGAACATGGCACATTGGGAGCTCCGGAAGGGGACCACGACCTCCTCACTTGTGGCCAGTGTCAGATGAACTTTCCGTTGGGGGACATTCTTATTTTTATTGAGCACAAACGGAAACAATGCAATGGCAGTCTCTGCCTAGAGAAGGCTGTGGATAAGCCACCTTCACCCTCACCAAGTGAGCTGAAAAAAGCATCCAATCCCGTGGAGGTTGGCATCCAGGTTACGCCAGAGGATGACGATTGTTTATCAACGTCATCTAGAGGAATTTGCCCTAAACAGGAACATATAGCAGGTAAATTAAAGCAAGGAGAAGTGTTTGCGAGTTTATTTCCGTTTCAGTTGCAAACGTAGCGTGTTGGCAGTTGTGAACTGCTGTGTCTGTCTGTGTTCTGCCCGCCGTGACGGCCCGTGGCGTGTTCAGTACCCTCCCTGCCTTGGGCTGGTGGTGAGTGGTATTTCCTAGTGCCTGTGCAGCGGCAGGAGCAACAGGCACGTGCCGTGCCAGCCGGTGTTTCCAGCGGTATTGTTTGAGGCCGCTCTCGTGATTTGCCTGTATTGTAACCACCGTCTCCCGGTGTCTCTCCTACCGGAGCGCCTCGGGAGGAGGTTTCAGAGCCTGCCGCGCGATAGAGCGAGGAGCTTTCGAGTCTTTGGCAAAGTCAGGGGTGAAAGAGTTAACCGAGCATCAGCCAGCCTTGGTTCCATATTGGCTGTCAGCGTATGGACTGTAATTAAACACAGCCCCATGGCAAAGTGACACCACCGACCTTGACTTTAAGATGCCATTTTCGACTGGCCAGGCCAGAGTAGAGAGGGCAGTTGCTGAAGCGCACAGACATGCTTATTCGGAAAGTTTAAGGGCATGTTGGAAATTTCAAAAGGTTGGTTTGACAGGAAAGGCTGCTCTCTGCAGCCTGCCTCCTCAGCCAAATGATAAATGCTTCGCTGTGCTCTCTCTTGTCTCTGATGTGGTTTTGACAGATGTATCTTGATTTTGTTTGCGGTTTACACAACCACATGTCAGCCGTACAAATGTCCAAGGCAGAGTTCTGGTTTGTGCAACAAACAATATGAAATGTGATTTTTAAAAAAATAGGGTGAATAATACCATTTCTTAGCATTTGTGGTTTGGTTTTTTTTTTTTTTTTAAAAAAAAGGAGAGCCATTCGCCGTGCAGATATTTTCACAAATGAGGTTAAAAAAATAGAGTGTACCATGTGAAAGAAAATCCCAGAGCCCGGGAGTGTAACAAGGCACGCTCTGCTTTTAAAATCCTGCTAGTAAACAAAAGTAGTACCCATTTGCAGCGAGCGTTGCAAATCACTTCAAACCGCGCCAATACTGCTGGTTGAAAAAGGCGAGACCGCAGCGTATCTACACCAACAAATGCCTGAACCAGTTTCAAACTCCCCTCCAGCGGTGTTTGGGATGTGGCACTGCCGGTACCTCTCTTCTGGGAGCCCACAGGACCGCTCGGGGTTGTCGGAGGCGCAGCACATCATCACATGATGTGCTGGAGCTTG
Source organism: Myiozetetes cayanensis (assembly GCF_022539395.1). NCBI lineage: Eukaryota > Metazoa > Chordata > Aves > Passeriformes > Tyrannidae > Myiozetetes > Myiozetetes cayanensis. Next base: position 2,960,705 of record NW_026087411.1, on the reverse strand, counting down.
TCTTGGGCTCGCTTTGGCCACAAAGTTAAACCATAATAGGGCAGTAGGCGCAGGGAGGTTCAGTGGGATACTCCCGCAGCCTCCCTGGCTTATCCAAACCGGCCGTCAGATCGTGCTGGAGAGCTGGAGTTTTGGAGGTTTTGTGGTGGCAGCAGATAAGCGTTGGGGTGTGTGTCTGTCTGTGCACGTGTCTGTGTGCAGAGCCGTGTGCGCGCACACGCGTATGTCATGTGAACGAGTCCTTACTGTATTTCTTTGGAACATGAATATCTGTACATTTAAGAGGAAACAGAGGCCCAGCTGCTGCTAAGCTACATTTTGAATGAGACTTAAAACCCCCAACAATTCCCCGTATTGCGCTTCCCAGACATGGATGTTGAAGGTAGGGTTTCTTTCCCAGAGTGGTAGAGGGCAGTGCCCATTTCCATGTGCTGCCTGCGATCTGACGGGAAACGAGCAGAAGCGTAGGGCATGATTAATGAAGCAAGAGCCTGGCGGAAGGGATTTGTAGTCTTCCGAGCTCTGGAGCCATCCTAAATCACCAAATATGGAGGAGCGGCGGTGTGATGTAACGCTGTATTTACGTACGGCGCCGCTCTGCTGAAAAGACAGAACACAGTGTCTGTCAGGCAAGAATTAAACATACTGTCCTCCCCGTGGTCCCAAATAGGTCCTTGGGCTGGAGGGATGGACACGCCGGGGAGTTCTGTGTGAGGGGAACTTCCTCCACTGGGGGTTTTGCGCTGGCATTCGGTTGGCGCGGGAGGCTCGTCGAGCCAAGTCTCGTTTTGCGTGGCGCGGGTGACACGAAGCGGGAAGGGTTGGGGCTCGTGCGCTGTCAGGGAGCTGTTAATTCCGAAAGGGCCGTGGTTTTAACTGACTGTAAATGGTTTGGTGAGCAGAGGCAGTGGGTGATGAGAGGTGCACATTAGCAGGGCCCTGATCCTTCTTGCTCTTGCTTGTTTGGGATCACCTTTGCTCTGCGAGTGGGCCCGGCTTGGAGCAGGCTTGGTGCCGGGCAGGAGGGTCTGTGATCATGAGTAGAGACCGCATTGCAGCTGTTAGGGCTCTCCTGCCCCAGGTTTTTTGTGTGGTGGTGCCCAGCCGTGCTTGTGGACAGGAGGTCCAAGAGTGCAGGTCCTCTGCACCTCCTTGGCTCGGCCAGAGGCAAGGGACGCTTGTTTCTTCCTGTTGGTTGGAAATGCAGCCTGGCTGTGGGAAGGGGAGAAGGTGCATCAGGAGTTGTGGGGTCTTGCACTATCCCTACCCTTTGTGTTATCATCTCTCCTTTCACCTGGATGAGTTCAGATCCTTTGTATCACGAAGAAGTGTGGTGATAGCTGGAGTAACCCCTTGCTTGTAGCCAGTAGTTTGTGGCATCTGGCAGTAAAATTACCAGTGAGGGTCTTGGAGCCTGAGCTGTGGAGTTCAGGCTTCTGGAAGGCCCCTGCAGTGAACCGCAGGCTCTTCCAGTTCTCCTGTTTTATATCTGATTTCCGTGCAAGAATGCAAAAAGCAAAAGATAGGAGTGTGTAATTAAAAAGAACAAAAAAGACAGAGGCTGCCTTTAGAAAAACACACAGAAGTTGGGGAAGTGATTCTTTGTGGTAAGAAACCAGAAAGTATGTATTTTGTAGCAGTGTAAAAATGTTCTCGATTAGTTGTGAGACTGAAAGACATGTTCTAGGTTAGCCCTGGATACAGAGGTGCTGTGGGTGAGCTCTGGGTGTGGTGTGTGCTCTGCCTGCAGTTCTGTAGTCAGTAACTTGGGGTGTTACAGTAAAATACCATCTGAAGATGAGGAATGGTTAAGGATCCACAGGCGAGGAAGGAAGGCAGCGAATCATCCAAATGCAGGGAGAAATGATGTCTGTTTTAAAGCGTCGCTAGGCTGCTCTTTATCCCTGCCGTTTTCCAGAGGCAGGGATGAGAACAGGAGCTTGTATGTGTGTGTGCAACCCGTGCAGGAGCCGTATGGGTGCAGGCATGTGTACGTACCTGGCTCTTCCATGTGGGTGTCTGCCTGCCCGTAGCTCTGCCTCGCTATAAAAATTTTGAGTGATGCTGATCCAGCGCTGGAGCTGAAATGCCATAAATTTAACTGAAAATTAATAGGATATGTTGTGTGGGTCCAACGAGGCAGCTTTCATCAATATGTATGTCAAAGCCTCACCACCAGATACCGGCAGCCCGTGATTTGCAGTGAGGGCGACGGCCGGGCTTTAGTTATCCGCTCTCGTATTTTACAATAGGGGGAAATATTAACTGAAGTATCTGGAGATCAGTGGATGTAAAATTGCTGTTCCCTTATTGGAAAGGCTGAAGAAATATTTATCGGCCGCCCGTGTCAGGTTTTAGCGGTTTGTTTGTTGAATGTATAAATCCGAGGGAATTAGTGAAAGGTTGGGGTTTTGGGTGAGGAAGGATCTTAAATGTTACTTGGATGCTGTTGGAGGAACACTTTGGAATGCTGCTGCGTATTCCCCTGTATAATGCCGAGTGTGCATCCGTGGATGCTGTATTTACTGTACAAAGAGGGGAGGAGGAGGGGAGGTCATTTTTTTCTGCTCGAATCCTGTATTCTCGAGCTGCTCGTGGCATTCAAATAAAACACGTGGGAAAATCATGTAAGAAAACCCTCTGTCTGCAGCAAAGGTGGACGTTATTTCGTACTAAATTTCAGACCGAGCATATTGGATTATTACAGTTCTCAGGAGATAATGTCTTTGAGCAGAAATTTTCTTGGGCTGTTATTAGTAGTTGCCATTATAATTCTGTAGGTTTTTAATGGTGATTCCTTATCTTGTTTTGTTCTGGAGGCATAAAGAAAAAAATATTCCTGTCTGCATTGAATAGTGATCATTGCATTTGGACAATAAGATGAAAGCTTAAAGATAGAGAGGGGGGAAAAATGGAGAATATGGGCTTATTTTGGAGTCAAATTCTATCTACTTTCCCCGTACAAACAAACAGAGGGCACAGGCTGGGTAAAATATTGCAAGCAGGAAAAATAGTGAGGGTGCTGCCCACAGGCTCTCACTCCCGAGATTTGGAGCTCTGCGTACAAGCTGTATTTGTAAATAAGACAGAGAAAGGTTGTGAACTGGCAGCTTGGCTGTTTTGTCGAAGTACAATGTCAGAGAAACTCTTTCTAAGACAAATTGTAAATAGAAGTGTCATGATGATTGCATGATTGAGCTCTAGAAGTGTCTTGCAATTGTTGGCATTGTCAGAAGACTTTTGAAAGCTTAATTAAAGGCGGTGGCCTGCGTGGCTGTGAAATTTACTTCTGGGGGGGGGAAAAATGTAAAAAATGTAGGGGATCAAAAAGTTGCTCTAATGCTGCTCGCGTGGGGATGCAGAGAAGAGTCAATAGTTTCCCTGCTTTCCCCATTCCCTTTTATAAATAACGTTTTTTGAAGAAGCAAACACGTGACACCAATATCATCCTTTGTACGAGGTAAAGATTGTGTTAGTTTTCCTATTCCCTGCTGTTCCAGACAGTTAATGTAAAAATGGCTCTTTATTGGAAACACAAATATGAGTTCACTTGCAGCACAGAAGCAGGGTAGAAACTTTCCCTCTGCCTCAGCAAGAGCCTTCCAGGGGAGCATCAGAGTGTTGTGGTGCCCTGAATATTTCTAGTTTGGTTTTGGGTTTGTTTTTTTTGTTGTTTGTTTGTTTGGGTTTTGTTTGTTTCTTGGAAATCAGATCTTCTGGTTTAGAGGATGGGAAATATGTTTTACGTGTGGGACAGTGAGCTGTGGAGCTCTCCACGAGCAGGAGCATCGCTGCATCCAGATTGCTCGTGGTTTAAGAGGCAGCCTGGCGTACTTTAAGCTCCATATAGATCTTGGAAGGTGCACGTTGGCATCACGTGCCGAGAGCTTTGAAAATCACGCGCGTCGGGAACGCGAGGCCCTGCTGCGGTGAGTCCCAACAGCCAGCGCTGGATGATGGAAACTGAGGCAGGGAGTAAATTAAACACCTTCTAATTAGCCCGGTGGGAGAAATAAAGTCTTCCCTAAACGTTCCCATAATTTGGTAATGCCTCTTTGAAGGAGGAGAAGGCCTATTAGCATCGCCCCGTTTTGTATATGCAGCCCTCGGCCCACGAGCTCTTTCTTATTCCATTCAAATAATAAAGACGACTCAAAAGAGGCTTGCGAGGCACCGTCGGGCAGCGGGAGCTCAGCCTCCAGTTGTTTGCCTGCACGCATCCTCATTACGGGAATTTTTTTGGACAGAATTCCCTTCAAGCTTCGGTCTGTTTTTACATCCAGTAGGACCAGCTTTGTGCAATAAAAGGCGTTTAGCATCAAGCTGGACATGGCCTGGCACGTTGCCACTTGTGTGTTTTTGTTGGTTTTTGGTTTTTGGGTTTTTTATTTAGCTAATCGCTGAGGATCTCTCGTTACCTTTCTGCTTGTTGTGATTTTGTTGGGGTCGTGATGCTGCCAGGGATGTTGTGAGTCCAAGGAGGTTATTTTCTCCCACTGGCAGGAGGCTGAACGCAGCTTCTGTCAGGGAGTGCTCGATTTTATGTGTCAGCTACTGGGATATTGCACAAGTTCATAAAATACAATGAACCCATATACTTTAATACATTAAGACATATATATATATATTTTTTTTCATACTTGTAGCATGGCCCTAAAATTAACCATTGGTTGCTTGTTTGTCCTCCCCCACAACCTCCCGGGTAATGAACATTTTTTATCCCACTTTGTACAAATACTCCTGGTAATGTCAGGCATAGCAAGTTTGGGCCCACAGTGGTTGGTATCAGTACATGGATTGCTGTGATTTATGATGCACTTTTAAAAATAACAGGCACGTTAATGGACCCACAAATCCCCCAAGCTGTTGGGATGATCTGATAGTGAGTTTCCATGAAACACAGTTCGCTCTTGAGGGCCCCCACCTTGGGTGCACTTTGCTCCTCCAGACCTGGACCAAACTCTTGCAGGAGCCGGACCAGCGACTGCAAACCCCCATGGATGGGCAGGCCAAGTGCTCTCAGTATTCAGACCCTCCTGTGTTAGTGCCCAAACCCATTTTAAAGCCCATAAACATCCTCTCCATCTTTCTAATCAGGTTTAGTATGCAACGCATCCCGCGCGGGGTTCAGCCAGTTTGTTTTCCCAACCTTTATTGGCCAGCTGCACTCGCTGTGCATCTTTAAAATATTTCAGCGAGGCTTTTTTTGCTCTTCCTCCACGAGGGCTGGTAACTTGGTGGCTCATTCTTCATTCGGAGGTGGCATTGCCTGGGGTTGGCAAGGGAAAGGGTTGCGGTGTGGGGTGTGGTGAGGTCAGCCCCGATCCCAGCAGGGAATTTGTGTTCTTCATTTGCCTTTACAATCGGAGCACAGCTACTGTACCTTGGAGCAGCTCTCAGGTGTGAGCTCAGATGGGCGCATGTAAATGTCCTGTCAGATGCAACACAGGAATATTAATGTTTCCTCGGCACCACGCTATAATAAAGCTGTACACAGCCAGCTTAATATGCAGCCGGGCTGGGGAATTGTATAAAACTTCGACGGCCTGGTGTGAATGACAGCGGTGGAAAAAATATTCAATATGCCACAGTTTGCATTCTTGTTTGCCTTTGATCTAAACCAAAATGAAAACATCCACTTCTTTCCCTCCTCGTTTCACATAGGTGTCCTTCCTCTGCGAAATTGGCTAGTAAGTAAGGAAAGAAAACAAAATATGGTGCAGAATTATTTGAGGCACATCAGCGCCAGCCCACTGGGGATGTAATTTTTTCAAGTATTAGCAAACATTTATTTTTTTATGCTTGGGATCGTTTGCTTTGCTTTTCATTCTTCTTTTAGCATCTGAGTCTGGTTGAAACAAAGAAAACAAGAGTCACCACAAACAGGGGCTGGAGCCTCCTTTGCCCCCCAGCTGCGGGCACAGCCCGGGCTGTACATGCTCCTCGCAGAGGTTGCATTTACATCTTCTTGTGTGTTCGAATCCTCAGCTCCATCCAAAGGTGTCTGTTTTTCAGCGTGGCTGTGTTCGAGGATTTTTAATAATGTGCTCATTTAACTGAATCAACAGCTGTCAGGAGCGGTTGTAGTAAATCCACAAAATGCACAAAGAAAAATACATACGTTTCCTGAAACAAAACACTTGAAACAAACTGGCTGCCAAAAAAAGCTGCTGAATTCTGGGTTTGCAGACAGTACACCAAAGTGTTTCTTCGCTCTCCCCGGAGACCTCTCCTCGCTCGCCTGCTGCAATTCTGCTGGAACTTTTTTACCTGAACAGGTTGCTGTTAAAAAAAAAAAAAATCCCCAAACCCCGCCGCTTCCCCCCGTTTGATGGGTATGGAGCTCAGATTTTTTGCGTTTCACACTAAACAGCTGAAACACCGAGAGTGGGGCAAGAGGCAAAACCCAAATAACTGCGTTGCTGACGAGGCACGGAGGATCCATATCCCTGTGAAACAGCTGTCAGGAGAAGCAGTGCTTCCACCCTGCCCTTCCAGGTAGGCGTTGTCAGGGTGCTGCTGAGGTCTGAAGCGGCTCCGGAGGGTGCGAGATCCGCACCGGAGCGGATGCTCTGGTGGAGGGAGACCTGGGGAGCTTTGGTCAGTCAAAACCAAGGGCTCTCTGCTTCCATCCTCCTGCTGCCTTTGCCTGAATGCCGAACAATTACACCTACAATTTGATCTTAGCTGCAGATAGAAAAACCTCTGCCTAAATAAACAATGGAATTACTGCTGAACAACAAAGGCTCAAAGAAGAGCCCTGCCTTTAGTGGTGTTATTACTGTTGTTGTGGATGATATTATTATTGTTATTATTACTGCTATTACTACAAACTAGTACCTTTTTAAAATGACTACGCAGTTTCCTCGTTCCTTTAGGAAGTAAGGAGTTTAATTTTGCATTCATTGCTTGTTTAGTTGACTTAGCAGGTAGGGAAGTAAAAAATGCAAAATAAAAATGTGTTGTGTTGCCCCCCCTTTCCCCAAAATTCACAGCAATTAATTTGTCACCCGGCATTGCTTTGCTTTGGCATTACAGCTGGTTTTTTTTTTTTTTTTTTTTTTTTTTTTTGGACACTGAATGAATCATCTGGGTTTCGTTGCATTTTAGCTACTGAGTTTATTCTTTGTGGAGTGAGAGAATAGATCAGCAAAACTGTCGTTCTTCAGCCGGGGCATCTCCAGTGCACGGAGCATTTACTGTGCGAGGGTGGCCGGGGGCTTTTCCCTGTGTTTCTCTCTTATTGATGCTGATTTTCACATTTAGGAAACAGTTGTTGTGCAGAGGGAAACAGTAGTTGGGGAAGCCTTGTTCTCTTTGAGGAACTAAAACACAGTGGGATGCATTTGGAAAAAGAGATAGAGGCTGTATTATTTTGTAATAAACTATAAACTGTCCTGTGTTAAATTTGTGTTACGTTAGAAAAAATCAATAAGGAAAAATTAAATTCTGATAAAGATACTCTTGGATCTTTGAAAACAACTGCTGTCCTTTTAACTAAAACATTTGAGGAGCTTCAAAGAGTATGTATTTCTTCTGATCTTAGAGCTGTGTGACTGGTAGCAGGGAAAAAAAAATCTTATTCTACATACAAGTGGATTGCTTAACAAGTCAGCACAGACACATACTTGTTTGTACCATAGAGATAAAAATTCCTGTATAAAAATAATTCAGTTGCTGACAGCAGGCATTGTGCTGGGGCTGCCTCTTTTGTGTTGGCCGGGGGTCAGGGACCACGGCTCCCACTTTCTGCCGGGGGGAGGCTGTCACGATCGCTTGCTGGAGACTGGAAATGAGTTAATTGCTTTATTTTAAGGAATACTCAGAGCCCAGTGGTGTAGTTTTTACGTCTCAGGAAGCAGCGAAAGAAGCGGGGAGAAAAATGTCCTAGTGGGGGAGATGACTTGAAGGCAGTTCGGGAGACGTGGCCTTCGACAGCTCGGTGACCCGGCAGTAGTTTCTAAACTTTTGGCTTTAATTTAATCCCAGTTTATGCTGTCACATCCCACACTGGCCCTCCCTGAACTCTCCTCGTGGGAAGTACCGTCGGTGTTGGGGGGAATCTGCTGAAACTGGGGACTCGTGGCTGATCCAGATATTTACCCTTGTGGCTGTCCTTTTTGTCCAATAAATGTTAAAATGTTAAATGTTAAAGTGTTAAAAAAGCAGGGCATTAGCACAGCTCTGGGCATCCTCTTTTTAGTTCTGCAGGGGTGTGCAGGTGGGATAAGGCACGAGGATGGGGAAGGCTGGTGAGATATTATATGAACGTTCACTCATCCTTCAAAGTTGGGGTGCTGAGGAGGCGGTCGCAGCCTTCCCTCCCCAACCTCCTCCCCACCCTGGGATCGCTGGGAAAACAGGCTCCCCTCCTGTGCACCCTTTGGAAGGTGCAGGCAGGATCAGGCCGTGCTGGGGCCGGCTGAGATCAGAGCCAAGTTTGGGAGCGGCCGCTGGCGCTGAGCGGTGCCCCCGCAAACTCCTCGGTGTCGGCGGCCGCGGCTCCGCTCCCTGGGAGCAGAGCGACTTTCTCGGTGGCACGCTCCGGTGCGGAGAGCTTTTCATCCCTCCCTTCTGAATGCAGCGAGTCCCTAAAATTAATGCTGCTGCACTTTGATGAAAATAATGTTTTTATAATACGTTTGCTGTTTACACGGAAGATGTGACTTGAGGGGAAAAAGGCTTTTTTTTGGAGGGTGGTGGAAATCTTGTTAATCTGCTCTCGGAGAGCGGCACACAATACTGCCTATGAGCAAGTCTGTGCTGCTTTTGATAAATTACCATGTTTAGAGATAGGTTTGGCTCTTAAGGGCTTAGTTTTCTGAACAAAGTCCATAACAATGTTTTCTGCCTCTGTTTGTCTCCAGCCCCTTTGGCTTGACTCGGAGCCCTGTGTTTAGTTGAAGCTCCGTCTGGAAGATATAACAATTTTGCATTAAAAAAATAAGGAAATCACAGGAAGAAAAACCCTTTTGCTTTTTGGATGAATCTTACTGATAATTTGCTAAAGCTCATTTGAATTTTAAGCACTTCTTTAATCTTCAAAGGCTAAATTGCTTTATGAATATGCATGGTGTGGGCAGACTTTAGTTCATTACCTAGTTGTAAATTCTAATGACCATTAGGTCCTTGCAGTAATTGCGAATTGTTTTGCATTTTTGATTGGCCTATTAACATGTGCATTCGGCACACATCAGGCCAGCCTGTCAGGCTGCTGAAGGAGAAAAAAAAGGTGAAAATTGTTTTATAGCACCAAGATTCTTAGATTTTCAATCTTGGAAAATTGATGATGTAAAAAAATTAAAGCGGTGTTTTTTCTTCTCAAGATTGAAAGTTCACCAAGAGATTTGACATATTTAATTTACATGATGACTTTGCACTCCTTCATTAATGCAATTTGCATATGAAGCTGTTGTTAATCACTTTTGATCATGTTTTGTGTATTAGCTGCCTCAGTGGCTCTTCTCCCTCAGATGCTCCAGTAGAAAGCAGCAAAATGATGCATCTTCTTGCCAAGTTTCCTTTAGTGAATTGAGGAATTAGGAGTCTAACCTTGAGTAATTAAATATGTTCTATCAGTTCTCTTTTAATGTTAAGTACACTTGGTTGGAAGTGTAGAAGGAAATTGTTCCCATTTGGGGGAGACATTCCTTTAAAAAATAATTCTACATGCATAGATAGAGAAGAATTATTTTCCCTGATCTGGAGCTGCCAGGGCAGAAGGGAGAGGTGATGGCAGGGCAGGATATGGTGGTGCCTGGATCCTTCTGTGCCTGACCAGCCTCGAAGACACACACCCCGGGCCTGATCCTGTGCTCTTTGTGTGTTTGTGTGTGTGCAAAGCTGCTGGTGGTGTTGGGGTGGTGGTTCAGCATTTGGGGGACATTTGTGCCCTGTTTGTAGGAGCAAGTTGTGCTGTGGGCGCTACTCCTCTTCCAGGCGAGTCTTCCAGTTGCCTCATCTCAAGGAAGGGTCTTTTTCTCCTGCCTGCCCAGGCAAGGCATCAATCGTCCAACCCTCCTTGTGAACTGGGAGGGGAAATTGGGAGCAGCCTGGCTGGAAGCCTGCCCAGATCTCATAACCTGCCCGGGCATCCCGTGCCAGGCCAGTGCCGGAGGCCGTCCACAGCCCCTCCTGCCTGGATGGGGCTCGGCCCGTGGGTCCCTGGGAGCACCGTGGCTCCTGGCTGTGGGATTGGGCTCTTGCCTTTGCCTCCTCCCTGCAGTTGTCCGTCTTTGGTAATTGATGCTCAGCTTTGGTTTGAGAGTTTATCACTGGGTAAGAAGATGAATCGCAAGGGTGAAACCGATACCCTGATTAAAGGAACTGCTTAATGAAAGAAAATAAACAGAGAGGGAAAATGACAATTCTGGAAGGAACAGAAGTATAATTTTAACCTCGGTGGAGACCTACTGCTGCCCTTCCATGACTTCCACCCGTACCACGCTAAAAGCGTGGTTCAGTTCAAAGTTGTTAATATTCAGCTGGGAAACAGTATCCAGAACACAAATAAATTATTAAGTGCATGAACTTTTTCGGCAGTAAGATGAACTGATGGGGTCCATCTGTGAGATCCAGGGGCTTTTTATTTGTGTGTGTCGAACGATTCTGCCCTCTCCGACTTCATAGCCTTTGGTCCCTGGCCAAGTGCATGCATAATTGATTCCACACGCGCTATCATTTTCTTGATGTAATTGCTTTAGTAAGATATGATGAAATCTAATGGATAATTTACCATATGAAAATGACAAAAAAGTAAATGTTCATGTTTTGCGCCGGGTGCGGAGAGGAGAGTGCCCAGGTGACCTGCGCGGGGAGGGAAAACCCATGTGTCCCACCTCCCACGAGCAAAGATGGAGGTGAATCACTGGAGAAGTTCAGAGCAAACTCTCTGTAATTAATTGGGGTTTTACAACACAGGTGAAAGCGAAACACTGGTGTTTGGAAACTTTTGTTTTTTCTTCAGCGCTGACTTACTTGCTTTTGTAATTGTGTGAACTCAGAAAAAAGTTCTCTGCAGAAGGCAAAGGGGACTATTTTTAGAAATCAGTGTGTCCTGGACTTGCTGCCCTGTGCAGCAGAAGGTCCTGACACTGGTGCCTTGCCTGGCAGAAAGGTCTTCTATTCTGGCTGCTTAAATAACACACCAAATTAAATTCAAGGCATCAGTTGGGCTGGATGTATTTTTAGAGAGTTCAGAAGTGTATAAATATCAAATCCACATATAATTCCATCCACATCCAAAGGAAAATATTCCACTTCAAAATTTGACATCGCATTGGTCTTTAAGAAATGATTTGTTAATCTCATTTCCTTTCCCCCTTGCTTCCCAGTCCTGGAATATTGTGTATTCCTTTCCGTAATTTTTTTAAAATAGCTGTTTGAGGTAACATAGACACAAAAACATTTTCTCATTCGCTTTGTCCACCCCCCCCCCAGTGATGTTTTCAATGTACTAAAAGAGGAAAAAATATCCAAGGCAAACCCACATAACTGTAGCAAAACTGTTCCTGAGCGAGTCATAATAATGAACAACACATGATCTGAAATGTGATCAGCAAACATATACTTATGCCAAGGAATTTTTGCCATTCACATACCAAGGTTCTGTAAATCAGTAAACCGCGGCAGAGGAGCCCCCGGCAGGGCGAGGGGAGGAGCAGGAGCAGGAGCAGGAGCAGGATGGGCTGCCCAGCAGAACTGTCGTGTTCACAGAGCAGGGAATGGGAACAAGTTTCCTCTCCTCCACCTTCCCCTTCTCCCTCTCGGTCCATGCACCAAAACATACAACCTTTAAAAGAGGGAAAGTGCAGCCTGAGTTATCCTCAAAAGCAGAAGCAGACAAATAAGTAGCAAAGGAATGAAATTTCATTGCAATGTGTTTTAATGGTGGTTGGTTTTTTTCCTTCCCCCACCTCCCCATCTTACACAGAACCAAAATGTAAATTACTTTCTGGTCCTAATTGGATTTAATTATTTCTTTAGGAGAGGATGGGTGGGAGGGGGTGGGAATGGCACACAGCTGTCCTAACAAAACAAAGGAGCCAGAAAAACCTCACTTTCCCCCATGTTGGCTAATAAACAGTGCAGAGGATCTTAGTGCTGGCAAGCAAATGGAGCGCTGTGTGGACCTGGGGAAGGGGTAAGAGCTGCTGGCAGCCGGGAGCATTAGGAAAAGGCCAGGCTAGCCGTTAATAAGTACCCTTAAATGGGGATTTGTGGTTTCCTATTAATTTCTGTAACTGCCCTGTTTTTACAGAGCACCCTTCCCTTAACCTAAATCTTGTTGCCCAGATGCTTTGGCCTTGCTGTGAGACCCAGCCTCAGTGTCGGGCTGTGAATCTCGCCAGCGCCGCTCACCTGGGAAGTGCCAACCTCCCTGTGGCACTGATGGGAGGAGGGACAGGGCGTGGGTTTGGGTCCCCTGCACTTGGTGAGGTGTTCCCTGTGGGAGGGGGGCTGGCTGTGCCCCCTGGCTGGGGTACCTGCGTGACAGCAGTGGGGTCCAGGTGAGCTGATGCTACTTCGTAGGTTGATGGCACGTTGCGCCCGCAGATCTCCAAGCGCTTTACAAGCTTTAATGAATGTGACCACTAACGTGATTTATAGTGCGATTCATTATTGGTATTGGAGGGACTGTATTCTTATTTTGTCATTTGCTGTTAAAATTAATACACTCCATGCTGGCTATAAAAGTGTATTTGCATTTAATTGCAAGTCAGAATGAATTAGTGGATGTGATTTAAACCCGAACTCACTCCTTAAGAAGAAATCTTCGGTGGGGAAGGAAAAATCACGCTCGGTGCTGGATTTCTTTGGTGGACGTAGGGATGGAGGCAGGAGTCGGGGAGGGGGCAGGCAGGCAGGGGCTCAGCTCCTTTTTTTTTTTTTTTTTTTTTTAATTCTTGAGGTTGCTTTCAGCAAAAAATGCCTTTGCCAGGAGGGGCTTAGGCAAAGTGGTCAAGCACATCTGCTCCTGGGAAGGTAGGGAAGAAAAGAGGTTACTAGTAATAGGGCAGCAGCACAAAGGGAAAATTGTACACTGGAAGCATTAGTCTCCTCGGCGGTGGTGTGGCCAGACTGGTTTAGCAGACAGGATGATAGATTGCTTTGTCAAGGGTCCCAGGGTGTGCCCTGAACTTGAAGCACTTTGTTTATCTTGAATAGAAAGGGAAAAGCACAGACATAATCGATGTCTAGTTTTTTAGGAGGGAGGAAGAGGTAGAGGAGGGAGAGGGGGGTGGTGGCGGGGGGAGGCCCTGGCTGTGGCTCTCCATTAACAGATGAACTTGGCTGAAGTCCAGAGTTTGATGAGAGAGTGTCACAGCCCCAGAGCCGGCCAGCCTTTTCAATAATTTTCTTTTTTTTTTTTTAATACCTGCTGACTGTACATCAAATGCTCCCAGGTCTTTTGGCTAAAGGCAAGAAGAGGGAGAGAGGGGGGAAAAAAGGCACAGCTCCATTTTTTTCCCTCTGAACCAGTTGAGACCAGTCCCTTGGCCACGCACACAGGTTCTATCATCTTTCCTGGCTCGCTGTTGGGGAAAAAAGAGTTGTCGCTGTGCCAGTAACCTGAGGGCCCAGGACAAAAAGAAAAAAAAAAAGGGGGTTGGTGTTCTGAGAGGCAAACTAAACTGGAGAGTGTGAGAGCAGGAGGGGCGTGCGTGTGTCTGGGAGATTTCAGAGATAGAGGAGTTAAACTGGGGGGTGAAAAGCATCTGTAAGGCAATGCCTGCCTGGCTGGGGAGGGCGAACCCCGGGACAGACCCAGTGCAGGTCCACAACCTGTGAAGGACAGCACCTTTATGTAGTGGCTCCCACCCATTTGAATGACTTTATTAGAAACCAAATCAAATTGATCCCCTGGTGCAGACCCGTGCTTGGTGTGGAGGTGTCTGCACTGCCAGCCTTTGCAAAACTGTCACAGAACGTTGCTGGGCCGTGCATGACATTGAGGTGCTTTCTTGTAAAGCTGTGGTGAGAATGAAAGCAAAATCTGAGATCTTTACTGGGTTACTGTTGTTCTTACTTAAAGTTCCTTGCTTTGCAAGAGGTGGATGTAGTGGGGAGGTGGTAAATGAGGCTGCAGGGATGCTACCTGGGAGGTCACGGGATCTGAGCTTCCCAAGGGAACCTGGCTGGGGGTGTAGGTGGCCCCAGCGCGCCTGTGACTCGGCAACACAGTCTGAATTCACGGTTGTTTTGGGGGTTTTTGTTGTTGTTGTTGTTGTTTCTGATTATGCTGTTTCTGACAGTTGTTCAGCTACTTACCGGTCTTGGCAGGAGGCTGAGCCTGTAACATCCTGACATTTTTGCTTTTTAACAGGCCAGTCTCATCGTGCTGGAACAAACAGCAGCTTAACTGCGTTTCAGTGTAGCTGATTTGAATAACGCGTGCTCTGGTCAAACAAGAAACTCCTCAGAGGAGGATCTCGATGCCTTGTTTCCCGTCACGCTGATGGGCGGTGGATTTCAAAATGCACGGAAAGGGCATAGCTGGGAAAGCACAGGCTCGCCCCACTGCAAAGGGCAGCATTTGCAGGGGTGGGGTGTGGAGGGTGGGTCGGAACAGGTCGGGTCACCCGCCTATCCTGTGTCCCTTCGGTGCATTCCCAGCATCGTGCCTTGCTGGGAATGACGAGGTTTGCTTGGCACTTGAGGCTCTGTCTCACATGGCTGTCCCTCCTGGAAAGGGAGCCAGCTTAGGGATGGCCTCTGGTGAAAGCTTCGCCTGGCCACCTTCCTCCGTGTGGGGCATCCAGGTGTGGGGGGGTCCTCGCTTTGGAGGAGGCTGGGAATGTCACATGCCATGGTTTGAACATCCCAGCCTTGTCTCCTGTCCTTCTCCTTTACATCCTCAGCCAGCAGCTGGTGATGTGCGGCGCACTGAGCTCTGCTCTGTGGGAGGAAAGTACAAAGACTGGGAAGAGGCTGTGGGATACAGCTCCACGAGGGCTGGGTGCCAGGGCTCTGGGTCTGGAAGTCTCCCTCCTGAAGCTGGTTTTCTTCCCTCTCTCTCCACGTTGCGCTTCAAACTGTAACTGGTTCGATTGCGGGCTTCCCAGTGACTTGGCACCCCGGAATTTTTTCCCAGGCGTTTGCCTACGCACGTGTGTGGCTCCCGTGTGTAATGCCTGCACAGGACTCCCTCTTATCTGCTGATCGAGGTGTTTACAGCATCCATTACGTGAGAACCTGAGTGCCTGGGAGATGTTAATGAATACACCCTGTACACCCTCGCAGTCCTGGGGCGAGATAGGCAACCCCAGTTTGACAGCAGGGCACAGGTGGGGCGACTCACCCCACGTAGGGCAGGAGAGCTGTGGCAGAGCGGGAACAAGAGCCTGGTGCTGTCCCAGCCACTCTGCCCTTCCTGCTGGTGTCTGGGCAAAGCTGGGATGAGGAGCAAAGGTGTGGTCGCATCTCCAAACCGAGCTGCTCTTTACCAAGACCTTTCTTTGGTAAGGAGTCCCCCCGGCTCTCTTTGGCCGCTTCAGCTCTTGCCTCCTGGAGGTGCAGGCACTTGGTGTGGAGGGCACGTGCAGTCGTGGGGTGCCACGTCCCTGCCGGGAGATTCATCTGTGCATGTTTGAGGGGTGCAGGGGGGAGGGCAGCGGGCTTTGCAGGGGCTCCCTGCATTTGGGTAAACGGTGCCGGTAACAAAGGTAGATTGTACGTCCAGGAGACAAGGCGGTGACCTCGGGGTCAAGTACCTGTGTCTGGAGAGCGGGCGATAAATATTGTACAGTGGGAACAATGGGGCTGTAACGGAGCTGCGAGCGGAGAGGCTCCGGCCGAACAGCCGGCTGGCTGAGAGGCTGCCGGGGGCGGGGGGAGGGGGGAAACCGGGTAGTATTTCTGCTTCAGACTGATTGAAACGTCGACTAAAAATCAATGTGGTTGACTAGCGATAATTTACAGCTTTCCCGGTGCTAAGTAGCCGCGCGGAAGGATGCGCTCGCCGCGCCGGGATGAGCCGAGTGGTTCGGGCGCGGGGCTGAATCAGATGCATTATAGGTCAGCTCTTTATTTGTTTCATCACGACTTTTACACAGTTGTCGTGTAATTTATGGCTGCTTTCACGTTGTCAAACATTTTCATTGCGGCTTCTTCTTTAACGCACTCCTGACACAAACACGGCTGCTTTAAAGACACTGTATTGTTTCATAATCTGAGAGGAGGACTGTAAAACATCAAATTACACTATCTTCAGGCTAATCTAAATGCACTACAGATTGAAATCAGAGCTCATTTGTCCCTGATGCAAATTATTAAGTTCTAATTATAAATATCCATTTAATTACCCCATACATTTTTATTCTGCAGACCTTCTCAGCAATTCTGTCTGAGATACAGTAGATGTATAGGAGAAAATCTGCAGTAATTAATGTGCATTTCCTAAATAATAAAGAACAAACACGAGCCACTTTGTTCATGGATGACATATCCGCACACACATTTTTAGCTATCCGTGTCACAGCGTCAGATGCTGAATGCTAATTCAAAAATAAATGGGAAAGACAAAAATTAAAAGTTTGGGGGTTTATTTCCCTCCTCCCCCTGCCTGTTGTGGAAATTGCTGGGTCTTTCAGTGCCTTGTGCCCTCCTGTGAGAGGGATGAAAGGTGGCTCCAGGGAGCAGAACATCATGTCCCTGGCTTCTGTCTCGTGGAGGTGCTGCTCCTGAAGCCCCCTTGTACTGGAAGCCCCACAAAGCCAGATACATCTTGCAGTGAAACAAACTGAGGGAGCAGCTTTTTGCCACGCCAGCCTCCTCAGCTTTTTGGTTTTGTGCCCGACAGCAGCTGAGCAGGTTAAAGAAGCTCCTCTTGGGCAGCAGTAGGAGATGCTTGAAGTCCTCCCCCTGCTTCTGTGCTCATGCAAAACCTGAGGGCAGGGACAGGTGTAGAGGAAAGTGTCTGCTGGGCAGATCCTGCTCGGAGTTACCCTGGGGGTAAATCCCAGGTGGCTCCCCTGCGGCCAGGAGAGTCACTTGGTAGGCACAGCGGTGTGAATACACCCCGTTATGGTTATTTATGTTCAGATTAATGGAGAGCCACATCCACCAGCCACTGAAGTCTAGTAGGAAAAACTTGGAGAAGGTGGCAGGCGTCGAGTTGAGCTGGGATATGAGTGATGCCTGTCAAAAATCAGCAGAGGAGTGTGTATATGTGTGTGTGTGTGTGTGTGTGTGTGTGTAGCCATGTACATATATGGGGTAAAAGTCTGACTGCACGGCTGTTAATGTGAGCATTGCCACAGGCTTCACTGCACTCCCTCTTTATACTCATATTTGCATCTGCTTTCTGGGTGATAGAGGAGGCTTTCTGGAAAGGATGCTTGTGTGCTATCAGTAATTATAAACAGAAATTAGCTGTGAATTTTCTCAGACATGTATTCCACTAAAGCTCCATTCATTTAATCAGTTAAGAAGATGAGGGGCTGCAGCAGTGTCCTTAATTCCCGAGTAACTTTGTCCTTATTTATTATAATCGTTTTATCTCAAACTTTGTCCTAGAGTCACAGGGCACTAGGAAGAAAATCATAAAAGTGTTGGTAGGAGCCTAAGGACCTTTGTATAAAGAAACCAAACAAAACCCAAGCCTGATTTCCTAAATAGAAGAATAATTACCTTGGCTTTTCTAGCAGCAATATATTTTTGGGAAAGATCAGCCTCTCTTTTGTTTTTTTTTTCCTTTTTTTTCCCCTGAATCACAATTACTGTACTGCTTTGAAACAAGGTTTCTTATTGTGATTCCTCTGTGAAACGTGGTTTTTATTGTGATTCCTCTGCAGCACAGTTACTGTACAGATAACACTGCTTGAGATTTTGCATCCTGTGATATCTTTTATGCAGAAACTTCAACTGCAGCCTAACCTGGCAGTGGAGCGGCGAGCAAACCACACCGCAGGCTTGCGAGTGCTTTAATTCCCACATGATCTGCTTTCACCTGAGCAGCTGAGTGCGTCTCCCTGCTCATGTTGTTATTGTCTGGAGTAAAAAGTAAACTATGTGTGCCACCATCCAGTAGTAGCTTTCCACAGCTTAATAGTATTTGTCAATGATTATTATTATTATTGTTATTATACCCTCCCAGTGCATCGGTCGTTACATTGCTGATGTCTGGTGGGGTGCTGCGGCTGGGGCAGGCTGCGCTCGCTAATGGGGTCACTGGTGTCAGGGTGTGATGTATGGATTATGTTTACTGTGGCATGTTTTGTTTGTGAGCCGGGCTGTGGGAGTGGGGCAGATGATGAATGAAGATAACTCCACGGTTTCACACTTGTCCCTGTGGTCCCAGGTCTCCAACACGATCGAGAGCTTCTTGTGATGGAGAGGTGTTTACATGCCTGTAGTGGACTTAGAGCTTTAGGCCTGTGACTGAGCTTGAAGGTGTGATTTTTGGTTAAAGCTCTTATGTGACCTGGATAGACACTTGGAATTTGTTGTGAAAACCAATTGCAGGTGAACCACCCAATGAAATAATTTGCCTGGCTGAAAGGTTGGTCTGTTTTTCATCCTTGGTCCTCCACGTGTCAGCTGGGTGGTCTTCATCACCAGAACACAAGCAGCCAAATAGAATCATAGACTCATAGAGTTGTTTGGGTTGGAAGGGACCTTAAAACTCTGATTGCAATCGCTTGCCATTGGCAGGATTATCTTCCACTAGACCAGGTTGCTTAAAGTCCCATCCAGCCTGGCCTTGAACACTTCCAGGGATGGTGTATGCGTGTGTGCTCTCAGTGATAAATGTCTTCAGAGGTGCCCTTACCCTTCAAGATGCAATTAAAGCATTAATTCTCTTAAAAATCAAGTTTACTGTAGTGCTTTTACACCTGGAGCAGGTGGGCTGCAGAGGTGGGGGTCAGGGCATGGCAAGGGGTGTCTGGCTTGTCACTGTGACAGGCACATTTTTGAAGCTACTCACTGGTCTCTCCCACAGGTCTCACTTTCCCTTTTTTTCCCCCTGTGCATCCGCCTAAATGGACAACTGTGGTCTCTATGCAGGTTCTTCTTACTTATTTTATCTCCTGAAAGAGTCCAACAAGCTTTTACCCACCGAGTCTATAGAGAAAACGGCCAGGCAATTTTTGTTTCAATTTAGGCGTCTCTCCGGAGCGCTAGTTCCAGAGACTGATCAATAGGTTTTATTGTAGACCTCACTGTCTCTAAAAGCACCGTGACCTTATCCCGTCTAAAAATAGCATTTGCTCTTGCTGCCTGCAGAACCTTGACCTGTGACAACCCATTTGGAGCATAACTGACACGTGCAGTCAGCTGTGCATCCAAGACCCCTGCACGCCCCAGGAGAAAGCTCCCCCTGCTCCTTGTAGCCCTTGTTGGGAAGAAGGAGAGAGGGAGGCGTGCGGGGGTGGATGAGGTGCCCTGCTCCCTCAGGAATCCCAAAGTGGATGAGGGCTGGTCTTTTCCGGGTCCTGAGCAAGTGTTGCTCCAGCGGGAAGCGAGCACCTCTGAGCATCCATCTCCTTCTTTTGGGAAGAGCTTTGCGTGCAAACCCAAATACGCGTTCACACCGGCACCATGTGCCACATCCCTTCTGTGAGACGTGGCTTTGGTGTTTCTGCTGGGAGAGTTGCTGAGCCCTGGCAGCTTTGGGAAGTGCTGCTCTGGAAAACACGGCCTCCATTACTTCTGAACTGGTCTTAAGGTTGGACAAAAGAAGGTCACCTAAGTTAAACCAGTGCCTGGTCAGTGGGTGTGTTTTCCTCATTAAGGCAGTTCCCACGGGCAGGGTGAGGTGGGAGAGCTCAGCATGGATTTTGGTAACCTACTGATGCACCACTGGGGCTTGAAAGTGGCCACCAGGTACTTACTGCCTACTGAAACATCTGGCAGAGAAGAACCCTCTGCATCCTCAACCAGAAAGGGCTTCTTTGGTGTTTTCCGTGCCAATGAAGAGATGTGGGAGAAGCAGGGCCTGTGGGCCCTGCCACCCCTCCCTCCTCAGTGTGACCGGGCTGCCTGGCAAGGGTTAACCCGCCTCCCCGGTGAGCAAGGTCTGGTGCTGAGCCCCTGGGAGATGAAAAGGGAAGCAGCTATGATTGCAGAGCTGTAAAAGGTGGCATTTTGTTCTCCCCGCTAACAAAAGCCAGGACTATTGTAGCCTCCCAGCTTGAAAGAGAGGTCACTGGTGGTATTAGTGCAGCTAATCACAGGAGAGGCCGGGTGGGCTCGGGTGCACGGCGGGGTCTGCCGCTGGCAGGGCTGAGACCGGGCACCCCGGGCTGTTCCCAGGCACAGGTTCCTCTTTGGTTACACAAAATGTCCGCTCCCTCTCCCCTAATGCGCAGGCTATTATTAGCCGGTGTCACTCGGTTATCTGAGAGTGGCGCTTTTAGCTGCCATCTAAGTGCTTGACACTTGGGTTTACGGCAGATTAAATTAAGTTTTAGGCCGGTTTGGCTTTGCTGGGTGTAGACAAAAGGAGCAGCTGCCGTGGAAATGTAATCTGGCGCTGGAGAACGTGGAGAGCCCTGGCTGGTCTTGCCCCTGTGCCTGGGCTTGGAGGGTCTCGACATGCAGCTGATCGTTCTGGTAGCAGGTACCTAAAGCACCATCCCTTGGAGGGTGGGCACCTGCATTCCCAGCTCAGTGGGAGCCATGTCCCCACCAGCCAAAGTGTGTTGAGATGGAGAGCATTTGGATGTGACCAGCTGGCGAGCGCAGGCACCAAACTGGTGCTTATCTTTGTGTCTGTCCAAACGCTGTAGTGCAGAGCCCGTGATAAATATTATTTACTTATTGATGAGTCTGTTGGTGCAATCCATTCTTTTTGCTGCTGGGCATGTTTTTGTCTTACTCATGTTTGGCTTAAAAAGCAGCAGGCCTGCAAGATGGCTCTCCACAAGTTTATTCTGCCCTAAAAGCAGACCAGGTCAAGACCAGGCCCAGAAATTTGTCAGAGATGCAACTGACTTAATTGGCAAATGTCACTGCCGGTGAGTGGCATGAGGGATGGTCATCCCAAGTGGAGATGGGGGGGAAAGGAGTTCAAAAACAAGGTCTGTGTTGGAGACAGAGTTCTTCTGAGCCAGCTATGGGTGGAAAAATCTGGTTGAAGACCTTTCCCCGAGGTCTTCAGCTGCTGCTTGAAGGTCATTCTTAGACATCGGATCTAATATCACCTCTGTCTTTAGAGTTAGATTGATAGGGATCAAAGACACCTCACAAGATCAAGACACAGCTGGCCCTGCTCCAGAACTGCTTCCTCAATAACCTTCCTCGAGAAGAGAAGGGCAGGAGTTGGCAAGGTTGTTTGTGTCAAGGGATTATTTTTCTCTTTACCAGGATGACACTATTCTGGGTAGCTGGTGCTTTGCCCTCCTGAAATGAGGCATTGTCCCCAAAACCTGAGGCGGTGGGATTTGGGTATAGGGGAGCAAGGTTAGCCCAAAGCTGTGGGGGAGCAGCCACTCCACATGTGTTGAGTCAGCCTGGGTGGAACTAGCAGATGTTACAAAAGGTAATGTCTGGATCTGTTGAATTTGTTGGTGTCTTTTCTTATGGCTCTGGGGTCAATGACTGGCATAAGAAATGCCATTTTTCCTGCATAACTCAGCACTGAGTGGTGTGCAGCTCTGGCAGGCTGTCCTGCTTTCCTTTCAGTCCCTCACCCCGTTGTTCATCACCGTTCTTCCCATTTATTTGCCTCCTGGCATGGGAGAGTCCCTGCGGCTGCGGTTTGGGTGCAGGGCGCATTTCAGGAGGAGCATGCACAGGTGCTGTGTGGGCTTGGGGGCTCCAGAGCCAAGGTTTTCATGGGTAAAGGGCAAAGCAGAAACACCTCCTGGGTTTCTCTGCCCAGCCTCTCTTTTGGGTTTGGTCGATGTGATGAGACTTAGTTATGACATTAGATTTGTCACCTTTCTGAATGAGGTGGGGACAGCGGTGGGAGAAGGCAGTGGGTGGTGATGCAGGTGCCGTGCAAGCTTCGGCGTGGGAGGCTCATTGCCCCTTGCAGCCCTTGGCAAGATGGAGACCTCCCTGAGCCGCCCACAGGGACACGCAGAGAGTCCCGCCAAGTTTTGGTCCTGGCGCTTTCCCTCGTTCCCTGGGGGACTTCGGGGAGAGTCACAAATAACTCAACTTGGCGTGGTGTTTGTTTAGTTGCAAGGGGAGGGTTCTGTCTCAATTTCAGCACGTGGTGGTGTGTTCATCTGAAAAATGAGAACCTTTTTTGGGCGGGTAGTATATTTGCTGGAAAGTGCGATTGGGTGAATTTAGGTACAGGTTTGTCAAAAAAAAAAAAAATTAATTAGAAAACTTTTGGCAACCGAAGCAAAATCCAAGCATCTTTTATTTTGTTTCCATGCAGTTTTTCCCTCTGAATTTTCCGTTTGGAAATCAAATGGAAAATCTGGTTTATGTCCTACACAAATTAGGAAATGGAGCTGCTATGAAAGGGGTGAAGTTTGAATTATTAATGACTGTGCAACAGCTTGACAGCCTCCATTGAAAAATAGTTATCTGCTCATCTTATTGGGAGTTTTGTTTAGTGTTGTGGCAAGATGGAGGTTTCATATGGATTTCTGGGCAATTTCTGCCAGTAGATGTTTTGCAACAAGTGGATAATGTGTTTTAGTCATCCCCACTGACCATGGGTGGTGTTGCTTTGAAATGTACGTTGTTTGTATGGGAAGCCCTCCTTGTCCATTGTATTTTGGGAGCCTGGGAGTTAGGAGGAGGATTTTACAGAGTGCTGACTGTGCTGCTCTCCACCTTGATGTGTGTTGGCCTGGCTTTGTGGAAGGTGGTGGCTGCTGCTCTTTCTAAGAAGCTCTTGGAAACGTGTTTTTTCATTCTGTAACTCTCAAATTTAAATTAGTTGTTGGGGCTGCAGTGTGTAAACCCTGTCAAATTCGAATCTTCTTTGCATAATTCACACCTCATGTCTGATGGGAGAAAAAGTGTTTCCTTAAATTAACAAAAACCTGTAATTATTTTCTTCTACACGTTGAAATCGGAGAGGAAGGCGTCTCCTTGAATTTTATTCTTTCCATAATTTTTTTTTTTTTTTCTGTTGTTTCAGAATAATTTAGTCATGTATTTATTAAGAACTGGCAGCATCTGCTAATTTTCAGAGCGATCACAGTGATGGCAACACAAAAACTTGAGGCCAGAAGTGGGGCCAACACCTTATTTGCAAGCAGTCACATTTATTTTGGTGCTAATGCTGCTCTGCTCGCAGAGGAATATGGTGTTCAGCATAATAAAGAGTATGAAAATTTGGCCCTGAGCAATCACTTCTGCTGCTGTTGGGGTCAGATTGCGGAGCCTTTACTCATCATGGTAAGTATTTATTAACCTTCAGAGAACAATGGCTGTAATGAGATTACCTGGGTAAGTGCTTATCCCGTCGGGAAGGAAGTTTCGGAGCCTGGGCCCGCTGGTATTTTAAGTGAGATAAGGAGGGCTCTTTGCTCCAGAGAGGTCACTTTGCTACCTGTGCTGGCAGGGCTGGAGGGCAGCACCACCTAAACTGGCCGGGAGTTCGTGCCTTTGGCGGCGGTGGTTTAGCTCTGTGTTGTCTTTCCCGGATTAGCCGTGCTGAGAGGGAGAAAAAGAAAGGGGGAAAAAAAAAAAAGTCTGTGTTTGAGTGACGTGAACAAAGTAATTGACTATCAGTATCAAGAATTACTGCACAACCATGCAGGGGACAAGTCAGAACATACCTTGAACAAAACCCTGCAACAAAGAGCTGCTCAAACACACCCTTGAGTCTCGGGAGCTGTAAATTGAGCTTCAATTCCAATGAAATACTTTTAGGCTTTGTGTACGTTTTTGTATCTACTCGCAGCGCTTCAGTGCCATGCAGGAGGTGACTGAAGTCCCCAAAAAGAAGCAGCAAGCACCAACTGAGCACTGAGATCAGTGGTTCGTGTTGGTCCGTGGCAAAGTGGCTTTAGTCTTTGTGAATTACGGGGATTTCTCGAATTCCCACCTCGTTTTCCCATCCGATTCTGTGTACTTTCTCAAAAAAATTTGGGGAGCTGAAGCAGCTCCTCAGTCATGTTTTAGTCGCTGTTTTTCTCACAAGGGAGGAACAAAGAGGGGGACGTTGTACCCGCCGTGTGAGTGCAGTGATCGTTCTGTGAGCGGCTCCACACCCATTTCTTCCTACAGGTTAGAGACACATTTTTGGCACTGGACACGGTAAGCGTTCCAACATGTTTTTAATCTGCGGCTCTCAGGTCTTTAAAGGTCTGGTGTCGTGGCTCTGGTTGCGTGCACGTATTTCAAGGTATCTGACTAGTGCAAAATGTGGGTAAAATACCGTGACATGAATTTAATCTGTTGGTAGGAGTTTGTTCTGTGTTTGCTCTGTGTTTGTTCTGCCTGTCCTTCGGTGACACTTTCTATGTCCTCAGCATTTTCCCTGTGACACTAGATGCCTCTTCTGGGTTCCTGGGTGTCTCACAAAAGGCTGGTGACAACACCCTGTGATAGTTGTTGCATTTGTTCCGAAGTGCTGATTGTTCATTTTCTACCCAGTGAGCACCTAAATGATGAAACACGGTGCCAAATCCATGGAACTCTTTCTGTTGACTTGAGTTTTTGATCAGACCCAATTTTGATGTAAATTCCTTCCCCATTTGCCCAAAATGCAGGCTGGGCCTTATTTATTTCCCCCTCTTCTTCTCCAAATGGCATTGCCACAGCCCAAACTCAGTCGGCCTTGTGACTTCTCTGATGCTTTTTCTCAGAGGCAGAGCTGTAGGAGCAAATGTCTGGGGGGGGACCTTCCAGGTCACCGGGTACAGCCTGTGGCCTTCGACATCCAGAGGTGCTGAGGTGGCCACATCTCGCCTCGTTTTGTGTTTTGCCTGGAGCACATTGAGATGAGAACAGTGCCTGGGGTGGAGTGGTGGGCGGGGAGGAGGGGAGAGGAGATGGATGATCCCTCTGTTGTTCTGGGAAGATTCAGCGGTTGCCCTTGGTCCTTTCACCTCCGCGGGGCCATGTAAGGGTTACAGCATTTTAGACGTTTCCCAAAGTGTCAGCGTTCGGAGCGCCATTAGGAAAAGACTAGATGGATGGCCAAAACATGGGGGCAAAATAAATTAGGCAGTTCAAGAGCTGCAGACAAGTCATTTATGGGGGATAACGAAGGCTTGCGGTTGCGAGGCCGTCCCTCCTCCGGCCCACTGCAGTGGTGTTTGTAAATCAGGGTAACAAAACAGGAGCCCTTGTAAGGCCATATATAGTGTGACACTAAAGGTGCATTTAGATACAGAGTGTAACACTGGATGCTGTGAAATCAGATGGATGCCCAAACTACGCTGCAGGTTGTGTGGAGATGACAGCAAGGCTGTGCCTTTGGGACCGGGGCAGACCTTCCTTGGGTATTGTGTTTCACGTTCTGCAGAGAGGGACTGTTCAGCTCCATAGGCCCAAGTCAGGTTTTCCCCCACTTGCAGCTCTCTCGTTCTGCCTCCTGAGGCATTGCTCCGTCCTCTTCCTGCCTAACATCCACTAACCTCCACTCCCTCAGGGAGAGACCTGGCATTGTCCCCTTTGGGCAGTGGTGGCTCCTGTTCCCTGTAACTCCATCTGTAGGATCCCTGGCCCTGCGAGAACCCTCCCAGTTATCCACATCATCCATCGCACACATGTAAACCAGACTGGCTGGTGTAGGAGCTCCTAAGTGAGCGGTATTACATTACCCCACATAAATGTCACATTAATGGAGCATTACAACCAAAAGTTGCTCGTAGATCACTCTAAACCATTTTAGGCATCTGTTTTGCTTCTGTCACCTGCTCTCCACCCATTTGTTTGTGTTTGGGATGGGAAGGACACTGCCAGGAGAGGACCTGAGGGGAGCTGAGAGTGGGCCAGCGTGCTGGAGCAGCATGGTGGAGCAGCCCACCTTTCGTCTGGGAGCTGTGCCAGGGTGAAGCCCAGCTCCACCAGCCCCTGTGCTGGAAGAGGCGTCACAATGTGCAGCTTGGCTTGGAAGGGGTGTTGATAGAAAGTGCTGACTTATCTGAGCTGGCTCAACGCCTTCTCAAAGTCCGGTGTAGGCAAGGGGGGAGCCCGAGCGTCGGCGCAGCCGAAAGCCCACGGTGCCTCGGCTGTGACGGCTTTCTAGATCACACCATGTAACACAGCCCAACAAAGGGCTTTTAAATCCTAGTCAAGAAGACAGACAATAGAAGGTCAGAGTTTAAAAGAGAAAGTGTGCCTCAGACTGATGTAATTCCCCTTCTCCCCCCTTTTCTTAGTGTGAATCCTTTGATATTTGAGCAGGGAAATCCTCTTTATCGGGAAACTCCACCTCCTCTTATCTCATGCTCCCTAGAAAATACTATCTGCTCTCCCGCCTTTCAAGCCTCTCGACTGGGTTTGTGGTGGAAACCTCCCAGTGTGGGCATACAGTCCTCCCATCCCTCTTGCCAGGTGGGCACAGCAGCGCTTGGTGCTCCACACTGGGACTCACTGTAAGTAAACACCCTCTGGCTAACGACTCCCATGGGAACCCACACTCGCCTGTCGTGATTGGGATCCTGGGACCAGTATGGTCAGGATCCCAGGAGCATCATGGTCAGGATCCCAGGAGCGTACAGGGTCTGCAGATGAGGCAGCCTCCACCTGTTGTGATGCTGCAATCAAATGAGAAGGCTTAGGAGGTGAATGTTTACCTTTCAGCCACGTTTGCCCTCCAGCCCAACAAACAAAGGTCTCCCTCACCTTGTACTGCAGAGCAGTCTTTTTCATAAAAAATTAAAAACTACCCATGTTGAGTCAGACCAGAGATCCTTCCCAACCGGTGTCGTCTTTCTGGCCTGAACAGAGTGGGAGCCCTTGGAAGCAGCAAAAGACACAAAGCAGGCAGGGAATTTTCTGTTCCATGCTGTGCTCTCTTGTCTTTCCTCTCTGGCATTGCAGGTTGGATTGGAGCATCTCCAACTCTTCCCTCAAGGTTATGCCCATCCCTTTTGGTTACTTGCATATATTTTGCCTGAACTGGGGCTTGGGAGGTTGCATTACATTGCTGATTGCATCAGATAAGTCGTGTTTCTTAACCTCCTTGCAATGGGCTCCAGTAAGATTTGTTAGCACTCTTAATTTGCTCTAACAAACAGTTGCAAAGCTGGGGAAGGGAATTGTCCCTGTGTGCATGCTCAAAGCCGCTGGGTATCTCTGCAGGGCTGCAACTGCTCTGGAGACCAGAGAGCTTCTGCTCTTCTCCTGCTCCGTGGAAGATCAGATCATGGCTCTGACCCATGTTGTTGGTAATCACAGAGGACCAGGCTCTTGTTCCACACAGGCAGATTTTCACCTGCTGTAACACCGTGGATGTCAGTAGGCGTATTCTCAGTGTGTGCTCATGTGGGGCAGGCAGAGACATGCCCAGCACATTTTTGAGTGTGGAGGACACCAGGCATTAGGTACCTGTCCAAATGTCCAGCTGGAGTCAGCGACTGCTGAGGTGATAGCCAAGGAGTTTTGTTCTTTCCACATCCAGAAGAGCTGGTCAGTCACCTGTAGTCACACCTAGGGCAGCCCTTGAGGTGTAAATCACATAGCCAGTTTGCACCAGCAGTTGTCCAAGGCCTGGAGACTCATCCCTGAAGTCATGTAAGAATGGCCACTTAATTTTTTTTCTCCTTTAACCATTCAAAGTGACTTTCCCAGTATGTTGGATTTTGGTGTTCACATGTTTTTCTCTCCTCTCATCAGCCCTTGAACACACAGGGCCGGAGCAAGAATTTACGGGACTTCTTAGCAACATCTTAACAATCTTACCACTCTACTTCTATGCTCCTGCACTTCCAGCTTCTTATAGTCTGGAAAAGGGCTTGGCTGCAAGAAAACTGTCCATGAAATGGTGCAGAGTGGAAGGAAATGGTGTCTTTAATTGTGCAGTTGCTGTAGATTGTAATTCTTGCAGCCTTCAGTTCCTACCCAGATTAATGTTCCCTTAGCTTAAAATAACAAAAAGGGAACTGTCAAAATCAGAGCAAAAATGTTGGCATGATGAAACATGTTAACAGGTAGCCATTAGCACTTTATGTCTGCATGAATAGTGTCTGTAAGTGTTTTATTGGTAACAGAGCAGGGAGGATGGGCAGAAAATGGCGTTCATTTTCAAACTGGGATGTTGCTTTAGTTGCAGTTTTTAATTGTCGTCACTTCTCGGTCAGGGTACACTCTGGGCTGGAGAGGTGCTCTGGGACGTGGCTTCAAGTAAAAGGCTTTTGCCAGAGAAAGAGGAAGGGAGCAGATAGTCCTGACAGGACCCGTTATTATTCTTGTTTTGCTCTTACAGTGTGTGGGAGATACCAAACTCTGAAAGAAGAGCGAGGGGATAGCTGTGGTGTGGACTGAGACATGACTGTAACATCCAGGAAGGGGCTGGTGTGTCCAGGTGTGTGAGATGTAAAGTCACCCCACTGACAGCAGCTCTGGGTTGCACTGCTGCTTTGCTGGTTGATATTTGGCTGGTCATTGATGGTCATTCCTGAGCACCAGCGTGCAGCAGTTGCTTAAGGGAATGGTAGACATTTATTTGCAGAATAAAACAAAACCTCCGAAAAAATAGGAAAAAAACAAAGGGGTTTAGGATCTGACAAATATTTGCTCCAGAAATTAAGGGAAATCCTTCTGGATTTGTTGAGCATTGAGGACTGTAGAGGAGAGGGCCATAAAGCAGCAGCGTGTGCCAGCTCCGGTGGCTGGAAGTGACTCCCACACTGCTTAAGCTGTGTGGTTTTCCCGAGACCTGGCACGGCCCTGCCAGTCTATTTCCACCCTCTTTTACCATCCAGTTGGTGTTTCCACCAGTGCATGCAGCTCTCTGGCATCCTGCTTCTGCTGCTGAGGAGGTCCTTGGGAAAACAAAGATAAAAAAAAAAAGGTGCGTGGTGTCGCTGTCTCCTGTGGACCCTTCCTGGCGTGTTCCTTGAAAAACACGCCTTGTGAATGTTTTGTTTGTGTCTCAGCAACTGGCAGCCCTTCTTGTTCATGGAAATGTCAGCCCCTGCCTCATTGCTGACTGTGGGGCTGAGTCTGCGTGTCTCCCTGCTGGCGAGGAGCTGGCCTGGGGCAAAGCCTTTCTTCCACCCGCCTCTCTCTGCCTGGTTTTGTGCCCATGTGTTGATGAACATGAGTTGCCTCCTATTGTTTATTTATGGGAGTGTTTTTGGGGAGACACCCGATGGCAGGCGGTGTCTTAGGCTGGTTCTCCACCATCGAGCTTAGCAGTTGCTTAACTGCTTTTGCTGTTGATTTTGGGTTTCTTGTGAGGTTTTGCACATGGGTGCGCATGTGGGCGCAGGGAGGGACGGTGGTGCCCGCTGTGTAGCCTGAAAGCCTTGAAAATATCCCTGGGTGCAAAATGTGCCTTTTGTGCATCAGCATTTCATCCTTCCTCCTCTCCTGCCTTTCTTCCTGGAGAAAGCAGAATAGTGCTGACAGTTTGTAGCACGATGCCTTGTTCTTTTCTTACGGGAGCGCTGAATTAATGGCAAAAACATGGTCTGGATGGTGCTCTACGTCCAGATTTTTTAAAATAAATCTGTTTGTTTGTTTGTTTGTTTGTCTCCCCTCTGCTCTGGTGTGATGGTTCCTGCCTTTCTGCCACATGTTCTTGGATCGCTGAATTCTTGCAAGAGGGTAGCAGGGTTTGCACCTGGACAGCCAAAGGCCACGAGTGGCTCTATGGGACCCACCCTGCCCTCCCTCCCACGCAAGCTAAAGCGATATTTTCCTCCCCCTGAACCTTACAAAGTTTTTAACTATAGGCACTTCTGTAGGTTTTAACTTTTCTGTCTTGAATCCAAACAGCTTTAATCAGCATAAATGCTTGCGGTGGGTGCAGGTTGCTGCATTTAATAAAGGGTGAGCTTTTTCCACCCCCCTTTTCCTTTCTTTTCTTCTTTCTTTTCATCCCTTATTTTGCATTCCGCCGCGCGCGACGAGCGTTTAATCCCTGCCCTTCTGTCTGTTGAGATATTATGTTTTTTTAATAGTGCTTGTTTATGACTAAGGTCAAAGACAGTATTTCAGAACAAAAATTAGAGTTAGTTCATAATTGAGTACATATGTATGTTACTGTTTATTTTTATAGTTTGCTAATTTATTTTTAAACAGCTCGGTTGAGCCAACATGTTTATAGGTCTGTTTATCACATGTCTTGCCAGTCGGAGTGCTAAAAGACACATGCTTTTCAATAGCACAGATCTGAAGTGAAATTAGATAATACCGCCAGGTAGCAATTTAATTACATTAATTGAATGTTTAGGTTGAAATGTAGTTTTGCAGAGGCTATAATGGAACACATTTGTAAGTGTCTGCATATAAATCTTGGCATTTAAAATGTTGTTCAAGCCTGCTGGCGGGGAAATGAAACTCCACTGAGTGTTTTTGAGGGAGAAAAGTGGGTATTTCACCGGGAGTGCTGTGCTTGCAGTCGCTTGGGGTTTGGGCACTGTCCTGGCTGGTGGTGTGAACCTCTGTGGGTGCCCCTTCCCATAGTGGGAGCTCGTGGGGAGTTACCTGGTCGGGCATCTGCATGGCCTCATCCAGTGCCCTGGGGTAGGAAAAATGGCCCCTGCGGGTCCTGATGGAGAGATAAGGGGTGAGGCAGCACTTTGCAGGAGGGCAGAGAGTCCTGCGTTGGCCAACGCGGAGAAAATGTTTGTCCGGCTGAAACCAAGTCCTTGCGGTCGTGGGCTGAGTGATTTCCCAGGCTTGCCAGCTGCTGTACCGGATTGTACCCGCAGGTTCTGGCCATGGGCTGCCTCCTCCGTCCAGGGAGCTGCAAAACAGCCCTGGAAAGGCAGCTCGGAGGAAGCACCGCTGAGGAGCAGAAGCTGTGAATGAACCGCGCTCTCCAGCCAGGATGGGGATTTAAT
Source organism: Myiozetetes cayanensis (assembly GCF_022539395.1). NCBI lineage: Eukaryota > Metazoa > Chordata > Aves > Passeriformes > Tyrannidae > Myiozetetes > Myiozetetes cayanensis. Next base: position 2,929,824 of record NW_026087411.1, on the reverse strand, counting down.
CCTCAGCGTAAACATGTACAAATAATGTATTGTCAGGAGAGGGATAGGGAAAATTCCTTCAGTTTGACGGTGCCCAAGAATAGCAGGCTTGGTTGGGAGAGGACTGGGGAAACTTCTCTGGCACTATTTGGTTTTGCTTACGCTGTTGGCTTTTGCGTGCACCCATTTCCAGGCAAAAATCGTGGCATTCCTGGCAGGAGTGGGACTGGGTTCTTTGCAGCTCCCTTTTAGGATCTGGAGAGCTGAGCGAGTCTGGTTTCAAAGGTAAAGAATAATATAAATGAAAAGGAGCAGGAGGTCATAGGTGGTTTTTATCAGGGCTCAGGGATAGATAAGGGGTAACCAGAGGAGAGTCACAGCTTGTGCAACATTCTTGTGCCACGGTGGGCGATCTCCTTTTGGGTGCCTGCATGTTGGAAAGGGTGGAGGAGGAAGAGGGGGGATATGCAACACCTAAACAGCCATGCAGTGGGAAGCTCTTGGAATTAAGCTGGTGGCAGAGCAGGCCCCTGGCATTTCTCAGGCTTTTGTATTGCAGACAAGCCAGGAAAAATGCTTCAGGCTGAACACTGGGATCTTCCCATCTGTTTTGTGCACACACTTGTGTGTGGGGACTCGAAGCCTCTCCCTGGTGCTTATCTGGCTTGGGATGGTTGACTGAGGTGTGGTTTTTTTCCCCTCAAATCCCACCTTTTCTGAGTTGGTGCTCACTCCACTCATCCCTAGACAAGGCATGGCTGAGGCAGGGGCCTGGTGACAGCAGAAATAAATGTGCAGGTAGAGATCACCCTCTCCAAACACCCCAAGGCTTTAGCAGATGGCTGAGGAGTAGTTGTGTTCTTCTACCCAGTCTTCCTCATTGCTTTCTCCAGCATATAGATTTTCTACTCAGCTTTTCTTTGGACCCAGGTTTTGTCTCGCGGCCTTTTACACACCTGGGATTTGGTCCCAGGTGCTGTCTTTGGGAGCTCTGCCCTGGGATCCGGCGCTGCTTCGGGCTCCTGTGCCTGCAGCGGGGCTCAGGGAACGTCTGGCACGCTCCAGGGTGAAGCATTCCGCTTGGTTTCCCTTGCAAAGCACCTGGTGAAAATGCACAGAAACTCCTCGCTGCACTGAACCCAAACACGGTAAATGGGGCCAACCGGGGCATCTCCTCCTGATGAGGGTGCTGATGTTGATACAGCCAGTGGTGCTTCTGTGCTAATGCAAAACACCTGCACAGATGAAAGGAAATAATTTTTCTGGTTGTGGAGACTGGAGGAAGTTTCCTGATCCAGACAGGAGATTTCAGTGCCTGTGCAAGAGGTGTTCATGAATGTGGCTTGGCCAGTGGCTGCAACTGAGGTGGGATGTGAGCACAGACAGAGCCTGGAGAAGCAGAAGGGGATGATGCGGTCCATGCTTGCAGAACCAGAGGAATGAGGAGCTAAAGGTGTGTGCAAGGAGTGCAAAGGAGCATTGACACACTTTCTGGTGACCGGCCTCGCTGTTTGGGCAGTGGGTGCCTACTTCTTCCCCAAGCTCTGACAGCTTTTACCTCCTTATCTGTACTGGGCCTCTTGTTTCCCCCTGGTCTTGAAGGGCTGACATGTCCTTCCAGCCCATGCCAAAGGACAAGTAGTGTTGAAACGTGGCTTCTCAGGTCAAGGTGCTTTCAGTGAATCAGTCGTGGCTGATGTTTTCAGACAGTCAAGACTTTCTAGAAGGCCTTCTTTTGTATTGCAGATCCCCAGAACTTCAGTTTCTTCCCCATCTTTCAGGTCAAAGGTGGGGTTTCCTGTGTGTCCTGGTGGACCTCCGTGGTGGGACTTGTCCTCACAGCCCACCTTCTGCTGAAGTGCAGGGTGATTGCTGGATGTGCTTTGAAGCACGTACTAAAATATTTAACTGTGTTAATGGCATTTGCTTTCTTTTCCCCTTACTTTCCCCATCGATCTGTGAAGGCTCGGCTCTTTGAGGGCCTGATTTGCATGTGAACATGGGGTGGCTGTTTGTCCCCTCCTTTGGTAACTTGTGACTGCTTTAAAAACCTCTTATCAGCGGGGTTTTCCCGTCCCCTCTATTTTTGGCTGAAATTAAGTGACTGATTTGTATTTTTTTCGTCTTACAAAAACTCACCTCTGGCTGGAGACCAACGGGAGAACTTGTGCTGAAAAGAAAAATATAGTCCAAAACCAGAGGGTTTCAAGAGAAGTCATAACATAAAACTGAAGTTACAGCGGCCTCCACCAGGTGATTTCCATAATGCCAAGTGCTTACTGCTCGGCTCAAGGTTTCCAAAATGCTTGGGAACGATTCCAGCTTGTTTGGGCTTGGGAACAAAACCTCTCTGAGATGCTGCAGCCAGGGTGGAAGGAATCCAGGGAGCGTCGGGAAGCAGCACAGAACCATCCCCATGCTAAAGGTTCGTTGTAATGACTAAAGCTGACAGAGCATCCCATGGCATTCTAGCAGGAGTATTTGCAGGCTGAGTTCAAATGCTTATTTGGAAATAATCAGTCACTGTCTAAAAGCTGCCTTGCTTACTTGGTTTAGGAAGGAGACCAAGAGGTGGGACTGCTGTATTAGGGATGCTGAAGTGGTACCTGCTTTAGGATCAGATTGCAGTCTTCTTGGCTTGGAGGGCATCCCTGATTCTGCTGGCATCCTTGTGAACAAAACCATCACTGTTGACAAAGTTGGTGTGATAGAGAACAGCTGCATACACCCTTTTTGGGGTTCTCAGAAGTCCATGCAGCCTAAACCATGAGATTTTAACATGGGAGTAAGTAAAGAAGTTCTGCTGATTGTCTTCTGCTCTTTGTTACATTTGCAGTGTTTGTGAAGATCCTTTTTTTCTGAGTCTTTGAGGGTAGACCACTTAAATGACTCACAGAGCTGTATTTTCTTCACAGTAATGAGGCATCATGACATACCAGTTGTGGGAAATCTGATAGACTTGGGAGACCCTAGGAGGGTGGAAAATTACTTAATTTACTTTGTGTGCAATAGTCTTAATTTTCAACTATTTGAACAGCTGATTGCTGGGGCAATCATCAGATCTTCAGAGTTAAGATGTTTCCTGCTGGAACGGAGCATTAGCTAAATCAGCGATGGCTGGGGATGGCAAAACGGAGCGATCGCTCACGTCCATCTGAGGGTAAAGAGAGGAAACTAAATCCCTGAACCTGAGCCCCAGTGCCTTTTCTTGTGTGGGAAGGCTGAGGCAGGTGAGGCTCACCTGGTCTGGTGGTTAGTTACCCATGTGGGGAGCTGGGGCTTCGTGGCTGTGGCTCTGGTTGGCTCCGGCGGTGGCTCCAGCAGGAAGGAGCTGGGTCTGGTTTCCCTTTGAGAGGGTGAGCAGCCTCTGCTCAGTGATTCCCCTGCTATTTGCTCATTGTGAGTAAAAGCGATACAATCTAGTGGTGGAATTACATTACGTCTTGGGTGCTTTCTTTCCAAATTGCTAATAATCCTGCGTGTCTTTGACCCATTTCACGGAGACGGAGGGCTGGATTCTGCTGCCCTGTTTTTCGTGAGCAGCTGGCTGAAGCAAACAGACCTTGAGTAAAGGGATTAGAAACCAGCCCTTCATTAGGGTTAGGTGATGCAGTCCTTTCTTGAACAAGCTTTCCCTGAGAAGCCTTGCACAGGTACCTGCTCATAAAGAAACTTGGCGGTTTAGCTCACAGGGATGGCAACAGAAGAGTGGATGTGCAGAGAGAGGCACTCAGGGCGATGGGACCCACTTTATTCATCAAGATCAAGCTTGTACTGGAGCAAAAGGGACAGAGGACTTTTCATTATGAAAACTGCTGGAAAAAAAGTGTTTGTAATTGTTCAGAAAGGCAAATGGGCATGAATGTTAAGAGGCCTTCTCCTGTCTTTCTGTGCCAGCAGACAATGGAAAATTCAGTGTGAAAGTACTTTCTTATTAAAAAAAACCCCAAACTGGACTATAAAATGCAATACTAATTTCTGAAGGCCGAGAGCTGCATGACTGAGAATATTTAATTACAGTGGCAAAGTACAAACATTTCCTAGCGAGCATTCATTGTGTTAATAATAATTAATTAATTCCTTGGCTAAAACATACATCCTGCTCATGTTCTTTCTGGAGGGCTGGGAATCCGATCCCGCTTTTTATTTTATTTTGCTGACAACCGCCCAGCAAGGAGGGAGGGTGGAGGCTGGAGACTATTTATATAAACAGAGGCTTTATGTTTCGCTGTGTGGATGGTTCCGCCGGGGTTGCACGGTTTTGGTTAGCGGAGCTCTGCGAACGGAGGTGCAGAGGGCTTGGAGCCGATCAGCTGATTCAGGGGGACCCAGTATCTGAGTGCTGCAGCGATAAGTGTCTGTACAAATATTTATACAATCCCGATGGTCTTTTTGAATTGCATTATTACAGCACAAAAAGCTGTCAGATTTCCAGGCTTTTCCAGGGCTGTACTCCTTACAGCTCGCATGCGTTCTGCCAGCGGGTGCGAGGGAGCTCCGCTCCCGCTCGGAGCCGGCTGGACCCGTGCCATCGTCCAGCCGGGAGCAGGGAAGGTGCTGAGCCCCTGCAGCACCCAGCCCCTGCTGATAAGCCCCGTGAGAGCCTGGCTCTATTAGTTCAGGCTTAGCGCTGAATTTATGCAGTTATGTGGCACGAGGCTGACTCGGAGCAGCCAGGGAGGGAGGCTGTGGGCTGAAGGAGCTCAGGGCCACTTGTGAAGGGTGATGGAGAGGTAACCCCCCCTGCTGCGTGTGAGAGCCACATTCTAATGCCAGACAGCAAACTCCCACCTTGTCCCGGAATGCTGTTCCTCCCTGTGTTGCTCACAGAGGGTCCGGCCTCAAGTCTGCAGCTGATGGTGGGAGGCTTGCTGTTGACTGAATGTCACATTGAAAATGACAGTTGTCACCCTAAAGGAGAGATTAAGAAGGTGTGGTGTCTTATGTGCAGGAGAGGTGGAGAGCCAGGTGTAGATGGATTTGGACTAGAGGTAGAGAACTCATTTTGTGGCTTTTCTGCTGGAAGTCAGTCCAAATTTCCATGTAGGCAGGTAACAGGCACTGCTGGTGTGTATGGTTTGATGGTGGTTTTCACTGGATCTGTGTTTTTAATTAAAGCTTTCTCAAAACCATGGGATTACAGGATCCTACTGGCACTCTGGGATAGAACTTGAAACTGTGACTCCAGTCCCACTTCAGGTTGGATATACACAGGCAAGGTTCACACTGCTTGCTGCCATGAGGCCAGAGGGATTATTCCAGATTTACAAAACCAACGAGAGCTTGAGTCAGTGGTTGGGAAGGCTGGAGGCTTCACCAAAGTGATTTGAGTAAATTGAGCACTGCCAAAAGTGTGGAAAGAAGCGGCTGTCCCAGAGCAGAATTGGAATTCATCAGTAGCTGATCCAGCCCTGGCAGGGAAAGCCCTGTGTTTTCACATGCTGATAGTGGTTGCCTGTCCTGTTCCACTTATTTGTAAGGTTAGGAGTTTGGAAAATATTTGCAAGGTTGTGAAACCAGAGTCCAGGGTTGCCGCAGACTTCTTGGTGTCCTTCAGTGTCACGGCTCAGGATAGCTTTGGTTTTTAGGGATGAGCATGTGTCTTCCAACAGCTCTAAGTGTGTCTCCAGGGGTTTCAAAGGAGTGGGCTCTTTACTTCCAGTGCAGCATTTGTTTGATTTTAGGGCGTGTTTTTCCCCAAGGAAAGAAGAGTAGCAATCCCATGATCAAAGAAACAAAGCAAATTGCTGCGGGATTTCTGCCTAACAGTATTTGAAGACAAAAAAAAGTAGTATACACTTCATAAATGTCACGTGTGCCTCAGCACCGCCCTTCTGGAGCAGTGTCCAAGCTGTCAGGCTTAGCAGCCAGTGCTTCAGCAACCTTTTATGTTAGTGGAGAGCAGTGTGTGTCTTCTGGGACAGCCCTTCACCTGGGACCCGTTGCTGTACAGTTAGATCAGAGCCGTGAGGCTGCTTCATCCACATCCCCTCTGCTGCTGCGAACACACTGGCTTGGCCATGCAAGGAGAGGATCGAGTGAGTCAGTGAGGGAAAAATCGCCTCCTGATGCTTATGTTAAGGAGCAAAGCCAGGTTTTCCATGGGGGCTGATTAACGCTCTGGGACTGCTGTGTGGGCCCTGCTCCTGCAGCACCCAGTGCCACAGAACCCCTGCTCTCCCAACCGGCCAGTACCGCTGGACAGACCGTGCACAGTGCAGCAGTGTGGTTAGCCAGATAACGAGGGCATTGACCCTGTTCTTCTGTCTGCCTTCCAACAGGAATAGCCCCATTCCTGAAATTTCACCTGCACACCTCGTGTGTAAACCATCTCGTTTGGCCGCAAGATGCAGGCTGTTGTTGAGCCCAGCTGCAGTGTGTGGGATGGGGTAGATCCCTTCCCTCCCTCAGTGTTGTTGTGAGGCAGTGCTGTGCTCAGGCTTTCCTGGGACAAGATCGATTAGGGATGGTTTTCTTAAAAATGCCTAATGGGCTCAGGAGAGCTGCATGTGTTTCCCTGGCAGCCTCTCCCTTAGCTTCCAGCAGGGATGTGCTCTGCCACTGCAGCATCCCAGCTTTGGAGGAGGCAGATGGAAACTGTAAGTGCTCAGGGCAAGTTTAAGGCGGCATTATTAATGTCACGAACCCAAAAAGGAGTCTGTGTGCAGTGTGTTGCTCGGAGTATAGTGTAGCTCTGTGGAGCAGAAACATTTTGTTTGGTGTCTCACAGACAGCATGGCTGGAGTGGGCAGGTTTTGAAGGGGTCATCTGTTCCCTGCTGTTCCTCTAGTGCCAGTAGCTCCGTCTCTCTCAGGATAGACATAGTGGCATGGGACATCCTCACCTTGAGTTTTAGAAGTAGTAGCAACACGCTGTTTTGGAGGGCTTTAAAAAGCTCGGGTTTGGAGAAGATGGGAAAGTAAGAGCAGAACTGCTTCAAACAGCTTAAAAATGTGGGATGTACAGCACAAGGTACATGCACTGCAGCTGTTTGAGACCTGATCTGATCCTGATCACCTTCATGTCCTGTTGCAATGAGCAGGAGCTGTGGGTGCTGCTGGAGCTGCAGCAAGGGAATGGTCCAAGCCCTCAGCTCCCATTTCAGTGTCATCTGAGGCTGCGGAGGGTCACCAGGAGCTCTGTAGAGCTGGAAGCTCAAGGAGCAGCCAGACTGGCAGATAGGCAGTGCCCAGAGGGACACATCCTACTCCAAAAGCAAGGGGCTGGCAGTTGGCTGCAGGAGCGGGGCTGTAGCTTTGGTACTCCGTAAACAGTACCAAAATCAACACCTCAGTTCTGTGGCTGGTCCCTGCAGACTCCTATCCCACAGATACCGTGTTACAGCACCTGCACCAGCACTTCTGCGGGGCAGAAATAAAAGCTGTGTGCATCTGCTTGCAAAGATACACGTACTTACTGAGCACTGTGAGCGGCCTCGGCACCAAAATGGTAAAGATGCTTTAGAAAATTGCCTTTAATCACAGCAAAAGCTTTTCTTCTGCTTAGATGGTGACCAGAGCACGGGTGCAGGGGAAAGGACTAGAGCTGTTTTGGCTGGTTTCTCCGTCTCTACCTGGTGTGGGGGTGGGTTGATGAGGTGCACTCAGGTGACAACTGCTCTGGGATGTGCCCATTCAGGGGCTGAGTGTTATAACTTTGCTGCGAGGAGTTTTAGTGTATCTGCCTTTACTACAAGCCTCTTCTGGCGGTAACCCTTGCCTGAGTGGACAGACGGACAGGTGGGAGGATCCTGCCCCCACGAGAGCCCACGGGGAGCCTGCAGCAAAGCCCTGTGGCCACAAACCCAGCTGGTGCCCAGCGCGTTGCCTAAAGGGGCAGATGTCGACGTTGCTCAATGCGACGGAGACCCGAACGGCTGTTTATTAACGGATAAGACGGTCGGGCCGGCACACACGGGCCTGGCCTGTGCAACTCCTGTGGTTTCCAACCGTACTTATCGAGGGAGGGGGCTGCCTGCCCAGGGAGGGTGTTTCCTCTAATCACCAGCTTCACATGCCAGTGGCAGGCAGATGTGCGGGGGGCAAAGGCTCGGCCTTCTCCCGGCAGCCGCTTTGCCGGGCTCAGGGGAGGAGCCATCTAAGGCAGGGCTGGGGAGCTTGGAAGAAACATGTGGCTTAGGACAAGTAAATATTCCCCAAGAATGGGTAACACAGGGGGACTTCACAGACATGGGCATTGTTTCCGCCATCAAATGGGGAAGGAGTTGACTCCTTGCAGTATTTCCCAGCAATAAGTTTAGCCCCAGAAACCCTTTTCCAGGTCCCTCAGAGGCTTCTTCCATTGTCTGCCCGGTGTCCCCGAGATGCTGCGGGCAGCGGGTGAGATGGTCGTGGTCTCATCTTAACGGCATCTCTCCCACTTATCAGGCTATATAATAAACATGGCTTTTAGGGGGGACTTTTTGGGGAGGGGTGCGAGGCAGGCGGTGAATGGAGAGGCCAGACACCATTGTCTGGCAAGAATGTGAGTCCCCCGGGGGCGAGCACGCCTGGGCTCGCCTTCCAAATCGTCCCAGCATCAATCCCCCCTCCTTTTGCGGGATTTCCTTCTCCAGCCGGGGTTTTGTTTCGGAACAAGCGTTGGTCAAACAAGCTTTTGTTTGCGGTCAGTTGCTTGGCACACATACACCACTTCTGGTGGGGGACAATGAGGAAGCTGTTTCGGGGGCAGCTGCGGTGGGACTGAAAGGGAATACTGATGGAAAAAGGGCGCGGGGAGGAAATGGCTGGGTGGAAATTAATTGGGAGGATCTTACGAAGTCCGGGTGTGCTGCAGCAAGGTTGGGAGGGTGGCAGGGAGTCCTTCGATCCTGCTGCCTCATCCCACTCACCACCTCATGCTGGTTTGTTTTACTTTTCCCCCTCCAGGATCCCCTGCCTTGGAGCAGAAAGTTGTACAAAATGTTTGCGACTAGGCGTCTAAAAAGCTTTTCTTTCAGGAAGAAGTAAACCCATTTACAGCAATAACAGAGTTTAAAAGGAATTGTATAAGTGAGACTGACTTCTTTGTCAGCAAAAATTGCAGCAGAACTGTTCATAGATGACATTACCTAAATGACATTACGTACGTATGTCCTTTCTTTCACATTTCCTGTAATCCTGTTACGGCATTGTCCCAATTACCTCAAGCACTGTCATCTTTAAATGCTGTCAGATCTTAACTGGGTGGCCAAGGACATCAGCAAGGGATCGAGGTGAAGCTGATGGCAATTTCAGACCTGCTGTGTATATATGGCCATCTCCCAGCCTGCCCCTGGACACCGGGGTGTTTTCTGATAACACCTTCAGGTAAAGTGATGACTCAAGGACTTCTGCATCTTTTATGGAGCTGCCGCCCACCACCACAGTGTCCAGCACGCTTTCTTGGGAAGTGCAGGGTGTCAGGCACAGACAGGATGTTGCAGGTGGCAGGTATAAGGCATATGCCGAGGACCCAGAGGTAAGCAGATGGAAAATGCCCTGTGGGACCACAGGAAACTCTTCCCCCATAAAGCCTTCAAGGCATTAACAGCCACTTGCAAAGCACACCGAGCTCCCCAGACTGAAGGTGCAGTTGAAGTGCACCATCTTGGTGTTAATAGTTTTTATTGTGTTATTTCTAAAAAATGATGTGAGGCCAATTTCTTTCACTCCAACCACGAATGGGCCGCTGTGGTTTCTCAAAAGCGCTGCCAGGCGTGGCGGCAAATGGGGCGGATTGCGACTCCCGCCGTTCTCCTGCTGGAATACTCGGTGCTCTTAAGCCCCAGGAGTGGGAAGTGTTGGTGTCCAGGCTGTTTGAACTGGCAGCCCCTCTCATCAGGTTGTAATGGAGATGGTGATAGTTGCCAGCTCTGGGGGCAGGAACTGTCGTTTCGTTATCTCTGGGTGCAGTGCCGCCCTCTGAGGGGCTCTGGTCCCCCGTGGTGGCCACTGGACCTGGCTGCAGTGCAAACAACAGCAGCCCTGAACCTGAAGCACTTACTGCAGACAAAAGTGCTTCAACAGCACAACAGGCCCTGTTGGGCCTGTTTTCCCAAAAAACCAGAGCTGCTCTGCATGTCAGCAGCAAGGGGAGTGATGCCAGCAGGGACCAGCATGTGGCTCCCAGATGAGTTGTCTTGGCTGTGTGGCTGTAGAGGTGCTGCAGGCAGGTCACAGTGTGCCCCACGTCCTCGATTCATGTGTAGGCTGAGGGGTGATGGGGGTCTCAGCCCCCTTATCCCATGTGTCATCAAAGAGGTGAAGAGTCAGAACAGCAGGACTCGTGGGTGGAGAGCAGGAGAGCAACTGTTCTCTTCTGTTCATTTGGCCCAATGCAAGGGTTGGACAGAAGCAAGGCTCAGTTTAGTCCCAAAGATGCTGAGAAGCTGGGCCTGGATGCACAAATTTTCCTGCTGAAAAATAACAGCGGAACAGCCCACGGGATAAGGGGGTATTTGTCCCTAACCTTATCATAATATGACCGTGTAGACTACGCAGAAGGTTAGTTGCTTGATCAGGTGAGGTTAGGGGTTTTTTAATGGCTATTACTGGTATCTAAGTGCTGGCAGTTATTAACATTTAATTGTCTTTTCCTGTAAGAAAATACTTATCTTGCTAAAAAATGGGATTCTCTATGATGTTTTGTATGCTTAAAACTCTTGTTTTCATTGAGTTCTCTGCCATCAGTGCTATCTTAATGCTTCCTCTGAGGCCAGTCCCCAGGTCTTATCCTCTGCCAGTCTGAGGCTGTGAGCAGGCAGAAATGTCCTTGCCAGGTCTGCCCACATGAGTGCCATCCTCACTTAACCCCCCTTCTCCCGCAGGATGTGCTGGAGCCATCTCATCTCCCCTTGCCTCCCACAGCCCCCAGCAGGGCTCTCCCTGGAAAGGTCTCAATCCAGTGCTCCTAAACTGGCCACGGTTTGTGCATCACTGCCCGGTCTGGCTGCTGAATTGATGCTTTTCTGGATGCTGGAGTAGAATTTTTTCTCTTCTTTCCAAATCTCTTAATAACTGAGGATTTGGGTGTAGAAGCACTAACTGCACTCTGTTCACTGTTTTTTTTTTTTTTTTTCCAGTCATAGCTTGGCTTTTTTCCCCTATAGGCACAGGAACCATTTATAGCCGAGGTGGGCCGAGTTTGCAACTTATTAATCTCTGCCTTGCATGTGGGTTGAAAAGAGACACCATGCCTTTATCAAAAGCCAGGCTAGCACAAAAGCCTATGCAAAATCATCATCAAATCCTATTAGAGGTGGAAAATATCTCTCAGATCATCTCATTCATTTCCCTGCCAATGCTAGACTGTTCCTGAGAGTTAATTTTCTAGCGTCTGCCGCCAGCTCCCTGTGTGACTGCAGGTCTGTCATCTCGCCTTTGGGTTGTCACTGTAACTTCCACGCTTTTCCTTGCATTTCCAAACAAGCCTTGTTTTGTTCAGTGGTTGCCTGTGTTGCTATTGACCCTGCATTAGGTGTTATCAGTGGTTTTTACTTGGAGAGCACACCAGACCTCGCTGGTGGCTGGAGAAGGCATCCCCATGGGATGGGGTGTGCTGGATGCTCAGGGACGCTTGGGGAATGCCATTCCATGGGCATGCCATTCCATCCTCTGCAGCCACCACTACCTGCCATGGGCCTTGTGAAATGAACATCTCCAAGGGAGGTTTCTCTCCTGCAGCTGTGGATGTGGGTTCAGTGTGAGCAGGTCATCCCTCACAAAGCAATTCTCTCCTCCCAACCTCTGCTGGCGCCGCCTTCAATGAACTCCCACCCTGAAGTTCTGGACTGGCTGTGAGATCCACTCAGCAGGGAGGAAAAATAGTAATAATTCCACTCTGGAGCTATTTATAGCATTAAGCAAACACAGATTTCGTTTCAGAGAAGGAAACGGCGTCTAGGAGTGGAGTAACCTTCCTTGGAACTTCCCTCCGGCACTGGCGGCGCTGATTGAATCCCCCGGCATGGCCAGGGTCTGGGCAGCCCTGCCAGCGCCAGGAAGGTCAGTCCGGCAGCTGTCACCCGGAAAGCATCAAAAGCGCGAGCTGTCGATAGCGACCTGCGTTTGCAGGAAAATCTGAGGCCTTTCTAATTAACTGAGGATCTCTGAATTAGAGCGAAGCCACTCGACAAGCCCCCTCGCATGCCTTAAGTGTCAGGGCTCAGCTGATCGCCGCGTCTAACAAGCGCCTGATTTTTAGCAGGAGGCTCCGAGACTCAATCAGCTCCTAATGGCTCCGTTTCAAAACGTTTCAGTGCATTTTTCATCTCTTACTCTGGAATTTATGCTCTTTGTTCCCTACTCAAATATTCTGGCACTTTTCCTTAATTTCAGGCTTCTGCCTTGCGACAGCTCCTCTGCCCTAACTAGGCAGCTCGTCGCTTGCCTTTCCCCGCGTGCGAGTCTCTGCCGTGGCCGCTCGCTCCGCTTTCTAATCAGTAAGTTTCAGAAATTCCCCCTTCCTCTCCCCCTGATGCGTAGGTAGTGCTGTGGGGTCTGGAGTTTCATAATGAGCAGCAAACCCATCTTCAGGCAGACCCCCGTGTAATAAGGGCTGCAAAGTGGTTCTATTTCAGCTTTGAAACCCCTCCCTTTAAGTCAGCGAATGCAGTTTGCAAATGCACCTGATCTTGACCTCCCTCGTGCTGCTGTTCTGCAGCACCACATATTTGGGCACTGGTGCTCCTGATTTACACCGTGGGCAGTGAGACCCAACCCTCATTTCAGCTGCATTCGCAGCAGAGCCAGATTATGCCCATTTAAACTGGGGGCTTCGAGCCGCTGGAAAAAGAAGGGGGGGTCTTTTCGAACACGTAACTCCCACCGCCTGTAATGAGACCCATGGATACATCCTTGGAAAGGAGAGAATTGGAACAGATAAATTCCATTCAGGCAGGTGGAGAGTTAATCAGCAACTCTTAAGACTTCTCGGCGTGTGTTTATGTTCCAACGGCTTATCCATATCTTGGCAATTATTCACATGAAATAGAATATAAATCCCACAGCCTAATTTTTCTTTGAAAAATTTCCCAAGGTAATCAAATCCCGAAGTGCATCTTCTATTCGGGTGGTTTTATCAGTAAATCAAATTTTTATCATTTATCAGCAAAAGTTAGATTTAAGCATCCCCACTGTAATGTTTGAAAGATGAACATTTGTTTCAGCGGGTACTGTGCCAATCAATAATCTTCCAGCTTGACTCAGCTATCAATTATTGCCGCAATTATTTGTCTAGTTGGATATTTAAAATGTCATCAGAAAGAGATGATTACATATTCCAGAAAGCAAGGCACTGTATAATCAGATGAACTGAATTCAGTTAAATGTAGTGTGGTACTAACCTGTCCTTCAAAGCTGCATTCTGCAGCCACGACTGAAACAACAGCTTTCTGCATTATTTTAAGGAAACGGATCTTAACCTTGGAACAGTGCGTGTTATTGGGGTCGGGTAATACTCGGCTAGGGGAGACCTTGCAAGCCTGGAAATTGAATCAGCCTCACTGACATAAAAGAGAGAGGTGGAGTTTTTTTTTTTTGGCTGGGGGGGTGGGGGGAGAGGGCTGCTTTTGTTGGATTTCATCTGCAAATCTATAAATAAGAAAATCCACTCTTTATTATCCGCCTTTCTGGGAATTTCAACTCCTCAGCTCGAAGCGCCAAGTTTTTTGTGCCCTTTTTGCATTCCTGGACTTGATGTATGTGTGGTAAATACTCTCTGTGCCCCGGGAACGCAATAAAGCTGTAGCAATTCTTGCAAGTCTTCCATCCTCCAAACTCCAGATATTCGGAGTATTATATCATTTTCAACTTCAAGGATATCTCAGCGGTGGAGAGGATACGGAATAAACTGGAGGAAACTAGACAACTTTACGACACCTTTTGGTCCTCCTTGCAAAACAGAGAGGGGGAAAATACATGTATTTTATCGATTCTACTAATACTTGCTTGTGCAAGTTATGAAACTAAGTGTTGTAGGATCTGGTTTAGCACTTGCTGTGCTTGCAGGTCCATGGTGACATTGAACTTGCTCAGGGATGGAATAAACCTTTGCCTTCCTGGCAGATGATTTGCAGGGGGAGGTGTCGTCTGGGGGAACCTGCAGTTCCCCTGACCCACTTTGTCAGGATGGTTTGCTGCTGGCTAAATATCATTAATTTGAAAGCGAGAGGAAAGCAGGACAAAGGGGAAGGCTGGGAAAGAGGAGAGTCTGAAGAGGATCCATTTTAGGAAGTAGATAGTGGAAAAGACTCCCGGGGAGAGCCCCTCAGCCAAATCAGGGGATTTTTGGCTCCACCAAGGTGTGGGTGGGAGCAGGGGTGCTCTGGGGTGGAGAAGGGGACTGTGGTGGTGCCTGGCTGATGAGGAGGGCCAGGGAGGGCTGGTGGAGACCACCACACCTCTGCAGGGTGGTGGTTTAAATGCACCTGCTTTCCAGAGCTGAGCACATCAAACAGAGACTCTAAGATGTGAAAAATCAGCAAAAACAAAGCAAAGCCGTAGGTGATGAGGAGACTTGAGGGCTGGTGAGCAGCAGTGGGAAGGTGCCAGCCCCCTTTCTCCCTGGGATGGGGCTCAGCCGTTCTGAAGCACACTTCATCTCTCCAGGAATACCCCCGTGCGGCGGAGCCGCCGCGTCCTCCAGCAAGGTCCTGCAGCACTAATCAGGTCACCGAGCATTAGCAGCTCTTCCCAGGAAAGCACCATCCTGGCGTTGGTCTGGGAGTCTCTGTGTGTAAGAGATACGTGTGGGTAGGATGTGCAGTGCAGGATATCCACTATGCACAGTCACCTGTGCTGTGGCTGCACAGCTGAACGATGCCAAGGCTGTGATACGAGCCAGGAGGAACATCCCATCACTGACTGAGATGCCATGCTAGAGCATCTCCTTCCTCTCCTTTGCAAGAAACTTTCTGAAGTGTGCCCTGCCTGTCCTTCAGGTGCTACCAGCCAGGGAGAAAACAGTAGAAAAGGAAACAATTCATCACGTAGGTGTACGAGTGAATGAAATGATTTGGAAGCTCTTTGTAGCTGGCTAATTACAACACTGCGTTTAAAAAGGGAATTATTGACGTGATTGTCCCCAGCAGCTACTGGGTAAATGCATAATTGCAGACTGTTGGAGCCAGTGGTACTGTTCGCTGGATAATCAGGTTGGGCTGGGATAGGGGTTTGATGCTCTTTTTGGGGTGATGCTTGGTCCTTGGAAGGTCACAGCTCAGGCAGACCTTCCAGAAGGGGACACAACTGGTGGCAGGTAGGCCCAGAGGAAGTGATTTAGCAGGTATCAATCCCAGACCACTCCTGTTTGAGTCCATTCCTTTACAATCCCTGTACCTGCGCTCGGGAGAGGCTGCGCTTCAAAGAATCAGAGAATTTTGGTTGAAGGGACCTTAAAGGTCATCTTATTCCAACCCCCTGCCGTGGGCAGGAACACCTTCCACTAGACCAGGTTGCTCAGTGCCCATCCAACTTGGCCTTGAAGACATCCAGGGGTGGCATCTGGGATGTTGGTTACTTTGCTAAGGATGCTTTTAGGGATATGAGGGGGGATGAGTGGGGAGTTCCTCCTACAGGGCTGACACCATGTAGTTCATCCTTTGTTTCCCACACTGGTGTTGGTATTAAATGGAGGTGTTACCCACGTGGTGCTGTGTCCTGCATTGCCTCTATTTATCCATCCCTGTAAGCATTAGTGCATAGTGTACGTACGTGTGCGTGGTCAGGTGGTCTGTGCTTGCAGGGTTTCTTTTAGAGTTTCATTCAAAGCCGAGTGTTGCTTTCCGATGACAGGTTTCTTCTGCTCCTCGCTAATCGAGACGCGACAGATTTCCACCCCCCTCAAGTTTTTAAAAAAGCACAAAATCATTCTCAGCCTCATACCTTACTTGCCAAGTTGGAGCTCGAAGCAGGTTTTCTTGGTGGCCAAATCGTAATCGCCTTGAAAATGGTGACAGACGCTGAGGTCAGGCCGGTGTTCCTGTCAGCGCTGGCATGCTCTGGTGAGAGCCCCGCACCCTGTTTCTCCCCATCAAGGCTTTGGCAAACCCTGTGTTTTGTTGCTTGTTGTTAAAGAAATATTTTTTTTGGAGGGGGGGAATTTAAGTGCATCAGGTTTGGTTCTTCTTAGAATGAGTAAATAGTTCACAATATGTTGAGGCTGCAACCAAAATGGTCATCCATGAAATCTCCATTTCTTCTGCAGGGAGCAACTGGTCTCCCTGATTCCATCCCTTCCCACCTGCTCAGGCCCAAAAAACCTTCTGTTTTGTGGAAACTTGAGTGTTGCTGCAACACCCAGTGAAAATGTGCCTTTGGGAGAAAATGGTGAATTCTTGCAGTGCTTAACTCCAGTCTAAATCTTTGACTGGCAAAGCAATGCCAACTGTGCTGTTGTTCTGCTATTGCTGGGGCTTGGGATTCTTTTTGAAGTTCGAGTTCATTAATGTTTTGGCCTGGTTCTTCCTTGAAAGAGGGTTTTCTAAAGGAGGTATAATGAAAAAAATGGCATTATTGGTACTTCCTAAGAAAGTATTTTCCCAGTTTTATTAATATGATTTCAGGAAGTTTGAATTTGCAGGCAAAAAATAATTTCAGGGATATCAATATTGATGTATCAGTTTCAGTATTGAATATCCATCTCAGAAATACCTTTTATCAATAAGTCATGGGTGTAAGGAAAATCTGGTAAAGATGGCAAGTGGGATGTTGAGGGTCCTGTAAAGCAAAATTTCTTCTGGATTTTTTTACATTTTCACAACTAATCTGATCCCAAGACTCTCCACCAGGCCTGTGCATAAAGAAAGTGGACTCATTTTGCAGAATCTTATTTTTCAAAGACAGAACAGCAGTGGTACTTCTTGTTTTACAAGCAATACCACATAACTTCTTTCAGAGTTTTGGGGTTATTTTCCTTTTTCAGTGTTTCTGAATCTGGTTCATCTCATGATAAAGATTAGAGAGGAAGTACCCCCTTGTACATAAATGCAGCTACTGCTGTTACTTAATATTATTCTAATTATTATGACAACAGCAGTGACAATGCTGATGCTCACAGTGCCGTAACAGCTACTTAAACCCAGTTAATGACGGGCCAGGTTAATAACAATCCTTTTGCAATCTGGTGGATCAGGAGGGGGAATTAGTGCAAGAAGGAAAGAAAAAAATATGTTTGGACAGTTAGAGTTTCCCATCTAAACTGGTGCTACCACTACCAGGAAAAGGTGAGTCATGCCAAAGCAGCTTTCTTCTTAACCAAGGGAGAAGTTGGGCTGCTGCGGGCATGGAGTGGACCCACTTATCTCCTGGCCCTGCGATGCTTCCTGTGTCCCAACTGTTTCACTTCTCTAGTTTTCAGTTGAAAGGAATTTCAAAAGTGTGGATTTCCAAAAGAGAAAGAGGGGGGGGGAAAAAAAAAAAAAGAGAGAGAGATTTGACAAGCCAGATGGAGAAGAACTGAATCAAGTACAAGTGGTAACAATTAACTCAATTTTTTTTCTTCCCCCCTTTAAATACCATAACAACTCCAAATTTATCAGTCCAAAAATCAAGCAGTCAGTTGACATTAAAGCTGAATAAAGAAGTTCCTGGGTTTGGCTCAGGCTGTTGCTCCCATAATTGTTTGGTGGCAAGCAGAAGAGAGGGAGAGGGATGCTTGCTGCAGGTTGCAGGTGTTCGAGTCACTTTTGTATTTGCAGTTTGATAGTGAAAAGTGTGTGTGTGTGTGTGTGTGCACCCTTAGGTGCAGATAGCCTGGTAAAGACTGCTTGGCTTTGTTTATAGGCGTGGGGTTTTTGGGAAGGTGAAGGAGAACACAGGAGCTAAACCACCAAGGTTTGCGGTGCTGGATTGTAGAAGGGATGCTGCTGAGAGCAAGGGCTGGACCATCCAGGCAGCAAGGACCAAATCTTGGTCTGCCTGGAGCTTTCTCTGGCACGGGGATTTCTCTGAGGGAGTAAATCTGCAGCTGTGAATGAAATCTTTGTGAACACCATTGGCACGTCCGCAGTCGCCGCTTTCGCTGCCAGTTTGTTTGTGACAACACTGGGAAAACTGGGGTGTCTCTGACACTGCGGGTTTGTGTAGAGCCCATCAGGTGCCCCCCGGGGTGCAACACACGTTGTATCAGGATCTCACTCCTTACCCTGCTGGTCCTTCCCCAGCAGTGTCCTGCACTCTGGGCAGGGGCAGCGAGGGGATGTGCTGTGTGTGGTATTTCAGCGCTGCTCTTCTGCGAAGCGCTGGTGTGTCCGGCGAGCAGCTTTCCTGGATCCAGCCCTGACTTTTGAGAAACGAAGGAAGCTCTTCCAAAGCACATTGGCACACGCGTGCAGATTATTCCATTACTCACTTGGCAATGCCTGAACTTGCATGCCTAGCTCCAGAAATCTTTTTATTTTTTTTAATTCTTTTTTTTTTTCCCCTCCCAGCAGTGGCATCTAGCTGACAGCTTCTCCTCCCAGCTGGTCTTCTCCCCAGCATCTTGTCTGGCTTTGCTGCTGGTGGCTGTGGACATGGCTTTGGGTCTTGCTCAGAGCCAGCTCTAATGTGCCTGGAGGCGTTGGCTTGCTTCGACTCGGACTTTGAGCACGCCGGGTGTATCTGTGAGCACAGTCCAGAACCACCAGCTTTGCCTTAATATGAAAAAAGCCCCTTAATGCTGAAAGCAACCATCTCTTCATATTTTACTGAGTAATTGTGCCAACTGCCCTTAAAGGCACTCAAATGCCAATATCCATCCCGCTCATTTGTTAACATTTTGCGGATCAGAAGCTAAATCTGTCACTTGTGTGTCACTGGTTAAGTCACTTCTTTTCAGGGCATGGCAGGCAAGAGCTGTTCTGCTGCATTTTTTTTTTTTGAGGCAGGAGCCAATAACTTGAGAAACACTAAACATTTGTGCCGTAGTGAAATGCTGTGCCTTGTCACTAGTCTTTTGCTGACTGGGGTTGTACAGAAGGAATAAATACGTAATGGTGGGTGAGGCTTCACTGGGTGACACCAGTCAGGTGTCATCTTAACCCCAGGTTTGCATTTGGTACGTGGTATCCCCGTGTAATTCTCCAGAAGGGGTAATTTCCCAAATAGGAAGAAAATGAGCAGTAGAATTGACTGGGAGGAAAAATGTACACTCCAAAAAAAAGAAAAAAAAAAAGAAAAAAAAAAAGCGAATGGTAATTGGAAGCTATTTGTAAAGAGTTGATGAGCTGTCCAGGAAGGAGAGGACAACTTTGGCCCAAATCCAAAACCCACTTCACTCGCTTCAGTGGTGAGATGAGAACAGCAATTAGATATTAAAAAAATCAATATATGACAATTAAAAAAATGGAAAATGGATAACAATCAATTGCAGTGAGAAACCATGGCGGGTAGAGAGCTGGTCAGGGGAGCTGAAGATGCCGAGGAGAACTGGTGCCCTGGCACCAATGGGGAGAAGGAGAGAAAGTTTCTCAGGGTTCTGGACAAAAGAGAAGTGATAGATGGAAGAAACAGTGAGGTAGAAATTTTTGTTAAATATTTCTGCTGTAGACCTGGAAAGCAGCCTTGCTGTGTTTCTCTATCATGGGTGGGTGATGACGTTTTTTTCTAGCTCATTAGTAGCCAAGGAGGATTTTTGACAAGGTACAGTGGAGAGAAATATTTTTAAACAAAAAGGCCCTGACAAGTTGCACCCAAGAAACTCTGAAGAGTTGACATGAGATGCTAGTTTTTAAAAAAGCTTATGGACTGGGAAAATGATGTCAAGAGCTGGTCAGGGTAATGTGGGGGAGAGTTGGCAACACTTTGCTTATCTCTTCTGGGCAAAACAATTGAAGAGCCAACATAAGATTCAACTGATAAAGAATTAAAGGATAGAAATATAAATTGTGCCCCTCAGATTTATGGAATATAGATCTTGTCAAATAAAGCTGATTTCATTCTTCTAGGTGACAACTGTGGTTGATGAATGTAGATGAAATAGACTCTGCATGGTGTTGGACGCAGCACCTCATGGTACTGTGCATGGGAGGGCTGAGCACTGGATGGTACTGCTGGCACGGGTGATTCAGAGCTGCCCAACAGCTTTGGGAGTGTGGGGGCTTAGCTGGAGAGGTCAGCAGGGGCCACAGTGGTGGTTAGTGCTTCGTTAGTGATCTGGAAATTAATATGCAATTGCGGCTGATTCGCTTTGTGGGTAAAGCAAAGGCGGGTGGATGGGTGAAGAGCGAGAGGGGTGGGTTTATGGGGTGGCCTGGGCAGACTGTCAAGGAGAGTGTGTTGAGAACACACTGGGTACAGCCTGCTGTGCTCCTTGGCTAGAAGAGCAGAATCGGGGCCATGCTCACACAGCTGGAGTACGGTACTCTGGAAGGCAGCAGCTCTGTGGGAGGCTTAGAGGAAAATCAGCTCTTTCCCAGTATGGTGCCAGTGTGAGAAGGGCTAGGCTGGTCCTTGAGTAGTGGGGGAGGATGAAGGGGTGGAAAAATGACTAAATTTTGAAGTGTGGCTTGATTTTTGGTTGCACAAGTGCCCTTGCTGTGCGTGAGGGGGCCCATTGTGCACCAAGAGCTTTTCAGTGTATCAACCACAAAAAAAAAAAAAATCAAAAAGAGAACAGGTAGATACTGGAGCCATAGAAATTCAGGTGGATCCCAGTACCTGTCTGTAAGTGTGGTTAGCTGTGGGAACTGACATTGGTGGCAAGCAGGGGGTGTTTTTTGTGTCTTCTGAGCTGGTTTGAATAGTTTTCACTGGGATTTTGTGCTTTGCCCTACAGATGGTTTATAGTGCTGAGGAGGTCAAGCTTTACTGAAAGGCACCTGTATTGGAGGAAAGGTAGAGGGTGAGGGCTGGTGATCCCTTCCAGCCTTAAATTCCTGGATGTGGAGCAGCCGAGGCTGTGAGCTCCAGCCCTGCTGCTGGTGGCCAAGGAGGGTGGTTCAGCAGTGACCAGCTTTTTGCATCTGGATAGGGGGGATTCCTGGTAGCCTCTTGGAAATCGGCTGAAGCCCCGATGGCATCACAGTGGGTAACACATCCACCACACGGTCCAGGTGGACGATGAAGCACCAAGAGCCCTGTGGGATGTTCCCCAGCTCTGTCCTCGGCCAGCAGCAGCTGCTGCATCTCCCTGCTGTGAGGACCACATCGCTTGCCCGTGGTCTTGCCCAGGTGTGTTGGCTGGGAAGGCTGTGTGGACACAGGGGCTGGCCCATAGCTAGGAGGCATCAGTGGGTACACAGCCTTTGGGTCCTGCAATCCCATCTGACCCTTGAGGGGACCCGGGGACTGCCATGGCAGTGTAAGGACCCGTCTCATCGCTGATGGGCAGCGCGTGGATTAGTGCCATAATTCCTGCAGTTTGGCAAGGCTGCAGCAGACTGGAACGTATCTCTAGGTGGTGATATGGTCAGTCGATAGCCTTCATAATTAATCAAGCACTAATAGACAAATTAGAAATCACGTCTCTTCAAAGCAGGAGGTGGAGACAAATGGCCGGTGGATTTTAACTGTTTCGCTCCTGTATTTTATTGCCTGGTTTTACGTTGCTCCCTTGAAAAAAGGTGGCTTGTTTAGGGGAGTTTTGTACATAAACATGATTTAAAATTTAAATTATTATCTTAATTACCAAACACGGATGGCGAATTGAAAACTTGTTTTTCAGGCAAGCACATGAAGAATAATCTTACATTTTACACTCCACTAAATCAATGTAGCCCTAATTTTGCCACGCAGGAAATCAATTCCAGTCTTTATAACAGTCGAAGATGTTATGAACAAAGTAATTTCGCAAATTATGGCAAGTAACACATTTATTGATGACTGTAGTTTAGGAATTTAGAATTTGTGAGCGCTGTAATATAATAAGGCCGTACTGGCAGGAGCTGAGTGAAATACAGATTATACGGTGAAACTGTAATGCATCATTTGCTATTAGTGGACTGGTAATAATTACCAGTTTCAAAGCAGCTTTTTCCATGTAATCTTTAGTCTCAGTCGTAACAGCCCTTCTCATTGACATTATGATTACACGAGCTGCCCTTATGATCTGGAATATCTAGTTGATGGGAATACTAAAATGTGGTTGCGAGCGCTCGATGTTGTATCCTCATTATAAGATAAAATGCTATTTTCTCTGACCTGATCTATAAGGTAGAGAGGCGAGGTAGCGTTACGTTGTTAGCTCCTACTGTGGGTGTTAAAAACTTACACTTCATTATGGTGAAGCAAGATGAAATTTTCCTGTTTAAGATTTCTCTTTTTTTTTTTTTCTTTTTTTTTTTTCCCACCCTGAGCTCACAAATGAGCATAGGAATGTGAAAGTCCAATTGAATTTCCCTCTAATTTCAGCCGATTTAGGTATTTATCTGTGCTCGCACGCCTGGCACGTGCTAAACACCATGGTGCATTTTATTCCTGCTTCAGGATGAAAATGTTAAATATTATTCCAAGGGCTTTTTAAAGTGATTAAAGTGTTAAACGCCTGCTGTAGACGATTGAGTCTCTTCGCTCGCCTGATTCAGCTTCTCAGGCCAAACGTAGGAAAAACGGCAGAGCCAGGAGGCAGGGAAGAAAGCTGGGATGGAGCAGTGCAGCCAGCCCTGGGTCTCACAGGATCCACAGGATGGTTAGGGTTGGAAAGGGATAAGATGCCTAGTTAAAGATATCTAAAGATATCTAGTTCCCTCTCATACCCTCCAGATCATCACTCAGCTCACCTGAGGAAGAAAATGTGCACATGAAGCTTTTCTTCCCTTCCTCGCATGTGAGATGGGAAACACGACGGGTGTGGATAAAGCGAGGAAATGTGGACATTTTCCTTCCAAATCTGCCTCAACTGTTTTTTTAATTTTCCTTTTCTTCGTATTAAGCAAATAGGGGAAACTTAATGGGGGCAACTCTCAGTGCAGCCTGTTTACCCTAACAGCCTGTTTAGCCTGAGGAGCAGATTCCTTGGGATATGAGTGTTGGGTCAGTGAAGGAGTATGGGATGAAGGCTGGTATCACCCCAAGTGCTGATGCCCTTGGAGGGCTCCTGGTTTATTACTCAGCAAACCTCAACGCCGTGTTAATTTTTTACAATATCACTAAACAGCAGCTCTGTGAGAACTGCTGGACAGGGCTGTAAATGAATTTTTATCCTTCTCTTAGCTCTGGTTTCGGTTTTACCAGCATTTAGCAAAGAGCATCCATGTGGTGGTGGAAGTGAATTATTTGCAAAATCCCAGTAATCAATAAAAGCACCCTCACCTCTGCCATATCTCACACCACTCTTTCCTCACGGGCGGCCCTCAAAAAGTTATTCATCCCCCTTTGTTTTGCCGTATATTAGAAGGGGCCGCTTTCTGCTGTCACTATTAGCCGGCTTTTTGTTTAGTTATTTATTAGTTGGTTGCTCTTTTATAATGTCCGTGTTATCTCCAAAAATAAATTATCATGAAATAGAGTTAGCTTGCTACTTGCCAAAGTGGCATTTACCATCCTCAGCTTCTTTTCAGCGCGAGAGAAATAATGCGGCTCCGTCAGGGCGCTCGGCCAGGCCTCCTGGCCACCCTCCAGCTCTTTCCCTGGCGGAGCTGCCGCTCCTGCTGCCTTCCCCTTTCCCTGTCCCATGCTCCTTTTTTTCTTTTTTTTTTTTTTTCCTTTTTCTTTCTTTTTTTTGTTTTTTTTTTTTTATTTGCCCCAGAGTTGAATCCGTGCTAAGGAGCAGAAGTTGATGCCTAATTCTGTACACATTGTTAGTCTCAAAAAAAAGGAGGAGACTAATAATAACGTGTTGATGCCCAGCTTGCTGGCAGTTGTGATGCTTTGGGTTGCTGCTTTGAACTGATCTGTGTGAGCGCTTTTCAGAGGGGGATTTATTTATTTTATACTTACTTATCTATTTATTTAACCCCCAGTCCAAATGTGTGCAGCCTGTTGTAGCACAAAGTCTGCTGAGTTGGATCTGGCATGGATTGGTTTTAACACCTCCTTTTCCTTCATAGCTTGTTTTGTGCTGTACCTGCCACTGTTCGGTTTCGAACCAGGAGCTGGGGATGGTGGGAGGAGGTGGATATGCTTTGGGTGGGTTTGGACCTTCGTGTTGCGCCCCCTTGTTTCCTCCCATCCCTGTCCCCTGCACCTGAGCTGGGATGTCCCTTCCCCAGCTCCCGACTGACCGAGTGTCCCGGAGGAGAGGAGCTTAGGCGGGGAGTTGAGCTCTCGCCCGCCGCTGGACGGCTGGAGATTGACGCTGCTTGTTGTGTTATTTTGCAGGTAAAGACGAGCCCAGCAGCTACACGTGTACGACTTGTAAACAGCCTTTCAACAGCGCCTGGTTCCTCTTGCAGCACGCACAGAACACGCACGGCTTACGGATCTACCTAGAAAGCGAGCACGGCAGCCCCCTGACGCCACGGGTTGGTATCCCAACAGGACTAGGTGCAGAGTGCCCTTCCCAGCCACCTCTCCACGGGATTCACATTGCAGACAATAACCCTTTTAACCTGCTCAGAATACCCGGCTCGGTCTCGAGGGAGGCGTCGGGGCTGGGAGAAGGGCGTTTCCCACCCACGCCGCCCCTCTTTAGCCCTCCCCCGAGGCACCATTTGGATCCGCATCGCATTGAGCGCCTGGGTGCGGAAGAAATGGCTCTGGCCACCCATCACCCTAGTGCCTTTGACAGGGTGCTGCGACTGAACCCCATGGCGATGGAGCCCCCCGCTATGGATTTCTCCCGGAGGCTGCGGGAGCTGGCCGGCAACACCTCCAGCCCACCCTTGTCCCCGAGCCGGCCCAGCCCTATGCAAAGGTTGCTGCAGCCCTTCCAGCCCGGCAGCAAGCCCCCGTTCCTGGCCACGCCACCCCTTCCTCCTCTGCAGTCCGCTCCTCCTCCCTCCCAGCCCCCCATGAAGTCCAAGTCCTGCGAGTTCTGCGGGAAGACCTTCAAGTTTCAGAGCAACCTGGTGGTCCACCGCCGGAGCCACACCGGGGAGAAGCCCTACAAGTGCAACCTCTGCGACCACGCCTGCACGCAGGCCAGCAAGCTGAAGCGCCACATGAAGACCCACATGCACAAGTCCTCCCCCATGACAGTGAAGTCGGACGACGGGCTCTCCACCGCCAGCTCCCCTGAGCCGGGCACCAGCGACCTGGTGGGCAGCGCCAGCAGCGCCCTCAAGTCTGTGGTGGCCAAGTTCAAGAGCGAGAACGACCCCAACATGATCCCTGAAAACGGGGATGAGGAAGAGGAGGAGGAGGAGGAGGAAGAAGAAGAGGAGGAGGAGGAAGAGGAGGAGGACTTGAACGAGAGCGACAGGCCGGACTATGGCTTCGGAATGAGCCTGGAGGCAGCCCGCCACCACGAGAACAACTCGCGGGCCGGCGAGGAGGGCCGATCGATGCCGGACGTCATGCAGGGCATGGTCTTGAGCTCCATGCAGCACTTCAGCGAGGCCTTCCACCAGGTCCTGGGGGAGAAACACAAGCGGGGCCACCTCCCCGAGCCTGAGGTGCACAGGGACACTTGCGACGAAGACTCGGTGGCCGGCGAGTCCGACCGCATCGACGAGGGTGCGGTCAACGGCCGGGGCTGCTCCCCGGGGGAGTCCGCCTCGGGAGGCCTGTCCAAAAAGCTGCTGCTGGGTAGCCCCAGCTCCCTGAGCCCCTTCTCCAAACGCATCAAGCTGGAGAAGGAGTTCGACCTGCCGGCCGCCGCCATGCCCAACACCGAGAACGTTTACTCCCAGTGGCTGGCGGGCTACGCCGCCTCCCGGCAGCTGAAGGACCCCTTCCTCAGCTTCGGCGACTCCCGACAATCGCCCTTCGCCTCCTCCTCCGAGCACTCCTCGGAGAACGGCAGCCTGCGCTTCTCCACGCCGCCGGGCGAGCTGGACGGAGGGATCTCAGGCCGCAGCGGCACGGGAAGCGGAGGGAGCACCCCCCATATTAGTGGCCCGGGCCCTGGCAGGCCCAGCTCAAAAGAGGGCAGACGCAGCGACACTTGTGAGTACTGTGGGAAGGTCTTCAAGAACTGTAGTAATCTCACCGTCCACAGACGGAGCCACACGGGCGAGAGGCCGTATAAGTGTGAGCTTTGCAACTACGCCTGCGCCCAGAGTAGCAAGCTCACCCGGCACATGAAAACACACGGGCAGGTGGGAAAGGACGTTTACAAATGCGAGATTTGTAAGATGCCTTTTAGCGTGTACAGTACCCTGGAGAAACACATGAAAAAATGGCACAGTGATCGAGTCTTGAATAACGAGATAAAAACTGAATAGAGGTATATTCGTACCCCCCCCTCCCCATCCACCCCCGTCCCTAACCCATCCCGCATCCCCGTAGAGGTTTTCTAGTCCCTTGTGATGGAAGTCATGGAAGCTAAGGATATTCGGAAAGTGCTTGTCACCAGCACACCCTGTTTATTTTCTTTTTGTTCTCACCGTTTGAATGCATGATCTGTATCGGGGCAATACTATTGCATTTTACGCAAACTTTGAGCCTTTCTCTTGTGCAATAATTTACATGTTGTGTATGTTGGGTTTTTTTTTTTTCCTTGGGTTGTTTTTTTATTTTGGTTGGTTTTCTTTTTTTTTTTTTTTTTTTTTTTTCCTTTAATTTTTGGATTAGACAGCATGTATGGTATGTTATGGCTGTTTTTAAATTGTCCCTGATTAGTTGCTGAGCAAACACGTCGCTGTTTCCAATTCCGTTCGGGAAAAAAAAAAAAAAAAAAAAAGGAGAAAAAAAAAAAAAGAGGAAAAAAGAGGAGAGAGGAGGAGGCAAAAAAAAAAAAGAAAAAGGAGAAAAAAAAAGCAAAACAAAACCAAACCCGAGAGCAAACAAAACCGCCCATGCTGCATACATCTTGTAATACATATCATGTACAGTTTTGTTTTGTGACGTGCGAAGGAAAACACGCTTTGGGTGACCCTCTGCGGACAGGACCGATAGCACCGAAGAAGCGTTGCGTTTAGCTAGATTGCTGTCTTGAACCAATAAACCCACCGATTGGGAGAGAGAAGGTTCCCCTTAGGAACGTTAAAAAAAAAAAAAAAAACACAACAAACCAAACAAAACAAAAGGCCTTTAATTGGGAAGTAACCAGTCAGGAAGAGGTAGATTTCTATTAGTTTGGTTTCAAACACACACACACACACGCTAATAATAATAATAAATAATCTGAGTGCCTTGGATCCGTCGCGGCCGATGCCGATGGCTCCTTTCTGCTCGTCCTCCACGCGTAGCTCGTCGCCACGTCGGTCACGGTGTTGAGCCTCTCCCGACGAGTGCGCCCTCACCACGCCGGCTCCCTAGGAACGAAGAGGAAAGAGGAAACTAAGGAAGAGAAAGAAATGACCCGCTCAGTCCTAGTTAATCATCATTCTCCTCTGCCTTTTTA